>NC_072415.2:75382602-76814102 GCF_028858775.2 Pan troglodytes
AATCTAACAGAAGAAATACAAATGTATAAAACTTTTCATAGTGGAACTTCATTATTGTTGATCCATATGATCATTCCTTCTTTATATAAGGAGTCCTTCTGATATTGTATCCTCTTGAGTTGAAAGGCCATGGGCCAGATTAGTACATATGCATTTTAAACAAATAGAACAAAGTTTTATTTGAAGAATAAATTAAAGGAATCAATAATAATGGTACACTAAATTCAAAGACCCACAATATTTTCAATAAGCATCTTGTTTTTAACAGAAAAATAATACAATATCTAACCTAAAATGATGCCTGGCTAGAAAATCGAAGCTCCTCTCATCTTTTCCACATTCTTCCCACTCACCAAACACAAAAAGAGAAAAAAACAAAGCACACAAACAAACAAACAAAAACTTATAAAAGTATCAAAAGCTAAGATTTAGAGTTTTCACATTACCAGAAACAAAAAAGTATTTTTTTACAAAACTAAAGACTACATAAATGGCAGAATTTTCTAAAATTATGCCTAAAGTACTTTGCACTTTCAAATTTCCTGCCTCACTTTTCCCAGGTATTCACGATAACACCAGTTGAACCAACTGGAACTTTGGACAAATCTTTGTCCATTTCTTGGCCATGGACTTTACAATCAGTCAAAAATGCTGATGCCAGAATGATCACCATAATCTTTTATCTTTTTAGAAAATTTAACTCTGTGTATAGCAAGAAATGGGAGTAAATTGATGGTGAATATGTTAATCTGGTAGGAAAATCTTCCAAATTAATTCCTGTAGTCATGGCAAAAACAAGGCATTATTTGGAAGCTTTGCATTTTGGATATTAAAATTCTACTTTTACCCTACTTTTCAAGGTATGAAATATACTTAAGAACTTTCAGTTTATAAAATGGTATAGATTAAATATAGAGCAAATTTATACAAGCGACTTAAATGCATGAATAATGCAGAACACCTACAGGAAGACTTGCAGTTACTGACATTGTATAATTTTAGACTGATAAATACTTTTGGAGTCTAACCATTGTATAAGCAGAGAAGACTGTCAAGTAGACATTCGGGGGCTGGATAGGGTTTAATGGATGAGAAGAGATCCCATTTAGTCCTACACAGTCAAATTTGAGAAAAACATTTGCAATTAGGTTTTAGACTTGCCCTTCTTCTGTCAGCTTGTGTTTTTATTTTATTGAAGTGCATCATAGAACTCAATTAAAAAGAGAATGGAGCCAAAGGAAATTCAATTCTTATTTGATAATTCATTTCTAAGAGAATGAAATCATGTCTTTTTGAGTCAGGATGGATGAAACTGGAGGCCATTATCTTAAGTGAAACAACTCAGAAACAGAAAACAAATACCACATGTTCTCACTTATAAGTAGAAGCTAAATAATATGTACATAAGAACATGGAGTGTGAAATGATAGACAGTGGAGACTCAGAAAGGTGAGAGGTGGGAGTTAAGTGGAGGTTGAGAAATTACTTCATCGTTACAATTGTACTTCGTTCTGATGATAGGTACCCTAAAAGCCCTGACTTTACCACGACAAAATATATCTATGTAACAAAACTACATTTGTATCTCAGAAATTTATATAAATAAGATGAAAACATGAAATCCATAGGTAAGCATGATTTCTTATAAAAAAGTGAGACAGCAACCAATACAAAGACTAATTAAACTAAACAGAAAATTGAAAATATAAACAAAAACAAAAAGCTAAAAAGAGAAACATCTTTCTGAAGACTGACAGTAAGAAGACACATCATAAAATTATTTAATTTTTACATTATGGGTCAGAATACATTATTTGAAAACTCTTCAGCAGTTCAAAGTAAGAAAGTATGAATTCAATAAAGTTAAAAAAAAAGTTAAAGCATTAACAACTGAGCTAAAATGTAGCCAGATAAAATATATAATGACACAAATGAGATGAATACACAATAATAAACAAAAAAAAAGCATTAAAGTACTTAAAAGAGAAAAAAGGATTGGGAATAAAATACATCAAATGGGAATGTGAAGGTCAAATTTATAAAGTTTTCTCAAAACGTATAGGAAATTAACTAGAGGAAAATGCAGAGATAAGATGTTACAATTTAATAAACCAAATACAAAAATTTTTGAAAACCGATCATTAACATGTCCTGCAATATTTAAAATTGAAACTTTAAATTAAAAAATAATACAAACAACAAGTCATTTGATTAACATTGTTTTCCAAAGAATGCCATTTTAAAATTGTATTAAACCCAATCCACAAATATTTCCTTTCTTTAATCTACTGAAAAACTTTTTGCTTACTTTATTTCCATTTCTAATTTTGTTCATGATTTCTTGTAATATATTAAGAAAATTGAACATATTTATAATAGGTGCTTATGTATCCTTGTTTCCTAAGTCTAGTTTTCTGTCATTTCTGGCTTTTTAAAAAAAATTATAATTATGGAACATAATTTCCTGTTTGGGAAAATGTTTATTAATTTTTTATTAAGATGCTAGAATTTGTTTTTATACATGGTTCAGTGTAGAATTTTGCTATATCTTAAAAATGATGTTGGACATTCTTTTAGTCACAGCTTCCAAAGAACAGCCATGTTGTAACAAAATGAAATCCTTATTGTGCAACAGTACATAATAAAGCTGCTAGTTGTAAACTTTTACTTATTTTCAAAATTTTCATGTAATTTTGAGAGGACAATTAAAATCTTGTGTGAAAAAATATATACAGAATAACTATTTGTTTTTCCATTTGATTAAATCATTTTTTCTTGGAATCACAGCATACTGATATTGGAAAAAAACATGTAAAGTCAACTAATTACATTTTTGTAGCTTCAAAGTCAAAACATAGAGGCCAAGAAACAGAATTCAGTCCCACGGGGAATAACAGACTTGTAGAGTAGCGCTGAAATATTTTGATCCTTCTTCTAGAATGTCCCTCAATGATACCAAATACACTCTCTTAATGATATGAATGTATTCTTCCCAATCTAGAAGGATTTGGATCAGATTTCCACATAGGCGCTTTATGGACTACATATTTTGGGCATCCAAGAACTGACCAAGGCAGGTGGGGTTGGAAGGTCAATCATAGACTGGTATTAACATTTCAAGTAACAGGCCAGGCACAACCGCTCATGCTTGTGATCCCAGCACTTTGGGAGGCCAAGGTGGGCAGATCACCTGAGGTCAGGAGTTCAAGACCAGCCTGGCCAACATGGTGAAATGCCATCTCTACTAAAAATACAAAAATTAGCCAGGCATGGAGGTGCATGCCTATAGTCCCAGCTACCTGGGAGACTGAGGGAGGAGAATTGCTTGAACCTGGGAGGCAGATGTTGCAGTGAGCCAAGATCACGCCAGTGCACTCCAGGCTGCAATAGAGCGAGACAAAAAAAAAAAAAAATTCACATAGCAAATGAAATACTTTTCTTAGTTTTTGAAAGAATAGCTGCATTTCCTTTCATTTTCTTTTTTTTAAATATGAACCATGAATGGTCATTAGAGCATCATATATATTTTTGCACTGACTTTGAATTATATCTAAAGTCACATGCATAATTTAGATCAAATTTACAAAATCAAGTTTAAGCAGCTAATTCCCAATACAGAGACACTCCATTCCCTGACACTTTATTTTCAGAGCAAGCATAGCTAGAGGTGTAATTGAGATTGGCTCTGCAACTAGAGTACAATAGAATACCAAAATTAGATTAAGATGGCTTAAAATACATAATTATATTAAAGCAATCAAGATATTAGTTGATGCTTGTCTCTTACTATAACATATAGTTTATTTTGTTAATTAATCATTAACAAATATTTAGAGCGATTTAATAAAATCATTAATTGAAATGAACAATGAAAAATGAGTCAAATTGCTTCTAACAGTTATCCACATTCCTGAAGTGCTTATTCACTGGTCTAGCTTCCCTCTCTAAACATTCCCATTCTTCATAAAGTATTATTACTATGAAGTGAGGGCAAAACTATATGTGAAGTGTGTGGCATATGTTATTCGGGGGTAAAGCATAGTATAATTTATTGAATTACTAAAAACTTAATTACCGATGGGCTCTAAATATCACTTGTGGTTCTATAATTAATTGTGTGAACTTATTTGGGTTTTCAGTTTCTGCATCCGGAGACAGGATGATTGGATTCCTAAGATTTCTTTCTGCCAAAAAGTTGTAACTATTTATGTTAAGTTTTTTATATAACAGCTTTTGGAAACGCTTATTGAAAGAGATCATTAATTAAATAAAATAACTATAGTTTGATAGTAAAAAGTAAAAACAGAAATCACATAATTATGAACTATTGCTTTGTAAGAACTTACATAATATATAAAATATTAAGACTTTCTAAACTCTATGGAATATTTCAGAAACATTGTCTGAATGGCTGGTATATGAGAGAGATGAAATATTTATTTCTAAGAATGAGATATTTACTGAAATTATCTGATTTCAGTAGGGTTTTATATTTTCTAAATCATTTTAGATACATTCTATCTGTGTGAAAGGCCTGAAAAACAATACACAACATTCTATCCATGTGAAAGGCTTTAAAACATGCAACAGATCTCAACTGGATTGTGTTAGAAAAGGAGACTGATCATGCCACGTCCCCTAGATAGGCCAAAAGCACTGACAATAACAGAGAAATATGGTCAAGCAATAAGTGATAAAACAGCAATTTGTGCAATGTAAAACATTAACTAAAATCTTAGAACAGTTTATATTCCAGGTATGTATCAAACTGTAGATGTCATGGTAAATATACTCACTGATGGAGATTACATGTCATGCAGAAAGGTCTCTTAAGGAACCTTCCAAGGTGATGAGCCATAATAATAAATCAGCCAAATGATTCTCCTCTCTGGCTGATGAAAGGAAATTCTCCTTGAGATCAATCATTGTGAACAAGCTGACAATGAAGTAGCCTTGCTGCTGATCTTGTGCCAGGCTACGTGGAAGATTTCACACATCCTTGAAATGCAACTAGTGTAAAAATCGCACACTCCTCACATAGATGATTTGGTTCAAAGACTAAGGGGAAAAAAAGGAGAATAAGATAGACTTTTGACCCCAGAAAGCAAAGAGCATAAAGCTCTGCAAAACAGGGTCTTTTGGGGGCATGGGGTTTTTTTTTTTGTGGTGTGTCTGTGTGTGTGTCTGTGTGTGTGTGTGTGTGATTGTTAGAAGGAGATTTAGAGGCAAGAGGGACACAGTGTTTTGGTGAAGAAGGAGCAGAGAGGTAGGGCAGCTGCCTATTCTGATAGAAACTCAACAGCCTGCTAACTGGAACTAATTATGTGGGAAAAGCTCTCTGCAGAGTTGGCACCACGAAGCTCACTGGAACCATTTCAACTCCTTAAAATCTCCTTCAGTACCTCCCCTACACAAATTGCTTAATAGGGAAAACTGCCATATTTCTCATTGTTGTTTAAGTGTCCACGGGTAAAATGTGTCGTTAGGCCTCTCTTACAAACAGATAATAGCTCCCCAAACCCTCTTTCCATATAGAAATTCTGGTGCACCAATGAGGTTGTAAATAAAAACTGAATAGTTCAGTGATTCTCAAGATACAAAACAGATTTTTTTTTTTTGCCGGAATCACAGGAAAGTTACATACTCTACCTACAATTAAAAATGTGTATAAGGCGGGGCGCAGTGGCTCACGCCTGTAATCCCAACACTTTGGGAGGCCAAGGCTGTCAGGAGTTCAAGACCAGCCTGGCCAACATGGGGAAACCTGTCTCTACTGAAAATACAAAAATTAGCTGTGCGCAGTGGCGGATGCCTATATTCCCTGCTACTGGGGAGACTGAGGCAGGAGAATCGCTTGAAACTGGGAGGCAGAGGTTGCAGTAAGCAAAGATCGTGCCAGTGCACTCCACCCTGGGTGACATAGTGAGACCCTGTCTCAAAAAAAAAAAAAAAGTTCAGTTTAAGTATGGCACTTCATTCTGAGTGATCATTCTTAGCTATCAGCTTAAAGATATTTGTGCACACTCAGGCTGCATGGAGGTCACAGCCTGTGGTGAGAACATTGCTGTCTAGTGCTGCAGACAGGAGAACTGGATTTTATTCTTGGCTCTGCTACTAACTAGCTCCTTTACTTCAAGGAAATCACTTAAGTTTTTTTCTAGCTTAAAGAGAAAGTCTTGCCCTTGATAATATCTAAGTTTTCATCATCAAACTTTTTGAAACACATTGTCTACTGCCTGTTATTGAAAATATGTTATCTATATCATGGATCTTGACAAAGGAAAAATATTACGTAAAAGAGTGGATCAATTTTTCTTATCTAGATTAATTATAATGCACTTTTAAACATCTGTAATTTTTCTAGTTAAACTGAATTTTGATCCTTTATTTTTATTACATAAATTATTGAAAAAAATCATACAACCTCCTGCTCAGCAGTCAACCAGTGAGTAAATACTATTTTGACGCCTTTTTGAAAAAAATGGTAAGCTTTATTTTTACGCATCTGAATTATTTCCACAGTTATCTTAAAAAGCTGGACACCCAATTAGGAAATCTAATAATTACATTGCAAATACTTGAACCAATATCAATGTACTTATTTTTCTATGTACTATTTTGTAGTAAAAAATCTACAAAGAGACTTCCAAGTTTGTCATGTTAATGCTTTCTTCAATGAATAAAATATGGCATATTTTCAAAACTATGATTTATTGAGTGCCAAACCTCTACACTAATATGTCTTTTAATTTCCTTTTTTTATAATGGACATTACTAAAATGAATCAAGACCAAGGACAAAGAGAATTGACAAAGAAACCACTTTTATTAAATGAAGAACAACTTCCTCTGTAGAGATTAAATGACCAGAGTTGGAAGAAAACATCATGAAATATATGGTGTTTCTATCCTACTTATCCTACTTGATATTAGCTGAATGCATATAAATTTTTTTATTTGTATTGGACAAATATAATTTATAAATTAAATAAACTTTTTATTTGTAATGAATTTTAGTTTCTAGGTTTTTGTTTTCTTTCACTGAAAACATTTTCCATGTGAAGGTGATTTTACAATTTATTATTAAGATGTCATCATGACAAGTGAAGTGTGTCTCTGAAACTGAACACATAGTATACACTGCTTTCTATCAACTGGAAATCACTGCATCTGTTGATAGTAGCCTCAAATTCAAAGAGGCAAAAGGATGAAAGACCTTCTGCAATATTTCTTTTTTTCACCTTTAACATCAACATGCTCTGTGTTTAAGATATATATGAGGGATTATAGATTTCAGCCTATATAGTTTATGTAACATCATTGTACTGTTTGCTCTGGGGAGGACAACATTTTAAAGTATGCAGTTGAGTCTCATAATAGCCCTTTGATGCTGCTAGCAAACAGTTACAGTACTCAGAAGCATAGAGGTTTGGCAGTAAATCAGCCTCAAGTATTATAATAAAGTTTATGGAAGCTGTATCAACATGTGCCCTAAGTAGGAAGAGCTATTTTTGTCCTCTTCTTGCCTTCCTATTTTTCTTAGTCCAGTAAAAACTTTTGAATCATTGGGAAGTTGGTATCTACACCCCTCATCCAGTCCTCGTGAAAGAGGAGTAATGATGTGTTGTTTAGTGAGACAGGAGCAAAATAGATGACTAAACACTGTAGCTTAGTCCCTCAGGTTAGCTTGTATCCACCACATCCATTCCTCTTTCCATGCAGTAAATCAACTTGGGTAGAATCCTTGCCTCATAAAGGCAAATATGAAAGTCAGTCATTATGTCTGTCTCTGTGGTTCTTTCTTTCTCTCTCTCTCTCTCTGTCTTTTCTCTCTCTCTCTGTCTTTTCTCTCTCTCTCTCTCTCACACACACACACATTTCCCTTGAGTTTGAAGAATAGATGCAAGTTAACATTTCTATTGGTCTCAGACACAAGACTTTTATTCTCTATCTCAGCTTTATTTGTGTAAATTTCTCAAGTGGTACAAAGTAAAACTGTGCTTGGCAGCATTAAAAAAGGGACTACTTTTATAACTAGAGGTTTATTAATTTATAGGGATGGCACAAAAAGAAAATAAAGTATTATCACAACAACTGATTAGGAGGTAAGAACACACAAGTTTTATCATGAAATGTTTAGTCCAAAGAAACAGCAATAGGGAGCCCAGTCTGAGGAATGAGTTGATATTCAGGTGCCATGCCCATCAAAACTGGAATGTGCCATGAATTGAGTCTATATTTTAAGCCTGATATACCATTGCCTTTTTCTTCCCCAATTCATATCAGAACTGTGGTGATTTTGCACTTCACATGATCTAATAGGTACTCTTTAAATCTGTGGAATAAAAGTTACAATCCTGGCCACATGACCTTACTCAAGTAAACAATAAGCTGACTGAATGTAAATAGTAGTGTGTGTCTCTTGGTGTATAATTCATTTATTTCATGCAAATGCTCATATTAAAAAGAGTTTGGAAATAATTTTATTTTAAATTGTATAAAGCATTGTCAAGAATTGTAAAGGTGCTAACATTTTACCTTACCACCCATTATTAAGTGGCTGTAAAAGGTGCTCAATTGTCAGACTCCAAAGAGCTTCAAAAAGCCAAAAATACAGATTATACTTAAGAACCAGAATCATGCGGCTAATGTCAACTTAGACTGGAACAGCAAATGTATAGCCTAAAAACTTTTCTTTTTGGCAGGGGAGGGGGAGGGAGGAGTTTTGCTCTTGTCACCCAGGCAGAAGTGTAATGGCGTGATCTTGGCTCACCACAATCTCCAGCTCCCGGGTTCAAGTGATTCTCCTGCCTCAGCCTCCCGAGTAGCTGGGATTACAGGCATGCACTGCCTTGCCTGGCTAATTTTGTAATTTTTTGGTACAGACAGGGTTTCTCCATGTTGGTCAGGCTGGTCTCAAACTCCTGACCCCAGGTGATCTGCCCGCCTCGGCCTTCCAAAATGCTGGGATTATGAGGCGTGAGCCACAGTGCCGGGCCTAGCCTGAAAACTTTTAACAGTGGTTAGGCATTGGTGATATCCCCAAAGCAGCAAAAGACAGATGTAGTCAATCTGCCAGGAGTGGCAAGGGCCTTGACCTGAGCTATGTGACTTTTCTCATAGTAAGACAAGTGGTTCCACTTTTCGTAGGAGTCACAAATCTAGAATGCAGTGACAGCCTTAGCATCAGATACATAGATTCTTTTACCTTGTGCCCAGCCTGTGATGGTGGATATGTTGCCATAGCAGTTATGATGATGCATCGGGAGGCATTGGTAGCACTCTGGGCCATGCAAGCTTAATAATCAGCCCAATTTCATCTGGACTCATTAGAGAACAGACTCTTACTGTAGGCATCCACGGGATTGACTCAGAATTCAATCAGGAGCCACAATCTTTTCTATAGTTTGTGACCACAAACAGGTGTGTCATTAATCTCCCAGTCTGTAGTTTTCTAAGTGGCAAGCCAAACAGCTGGACTGTTGGCAATAGCCTAAGAGTTTGTAAAATTCCACAAGGGAAGCAAGGGGAGTATTGTCTAGAGCCATGGAAATGGCCGTGAGTTCTGCCCACAGAGCAGAGTAGCCATGTCCATTTCATTTCTGCTGGCATTCTCTCTTAACACTTGCAGCAGTGCCTGAAAACCATCAGCTCCTGGCCCAGCTCAATCCCCAGCAAACCAAACCCAGGCCCAGGCTTTTTGGGTCCTTCTGTAACTTGAAGCCCCATTCACCCAGCAGCTTTGCTTTAGTAGGTAGAGCAGGAGATAAAGTTTACACCAAAAAGACAGCTGATACTTTGTTTTTTAATGCCAGGATATCACCATGGTCAAGTTGGCTGCATTCTGGAGTATTCCATTTCGCTTTGATGTGTAAAGCTTGTTGATCCCCTTTTACTTTTTTTTTTTTTTTTTTTTTTTTTTTTTTTTTTTTAGATGGAGTCTTGCTCTGTTGCCCGGGCTAGAGTGCAGTGGTGCAATCTCAGCTCACTGAAACCTCCACCTCCCGGGTTCAAATGATTCTCCTGCCTCAGACTCCTGAGTACTTTTATTTGGCACTTTTTAGGATGCATGTGTCTGGCTGCAAAGAACCCAAAAACTGATTAACAGTGCCAATAAATAAGTTGAAGTGCCATGTGTAAGGATTTCCAGATGAAGACTGCCTTACAGAAATTGGTTAAGAATATTTTCTAGAAGAAAACACAGTAAGGAAATGGGGAAAGTTGAAGATGCCAAACAAAGGTAAATCTTCAGGTAAATGTGTAGCCTCTGCATAATCTCATAAACGGGCTTTGGAGTATTAATTATATCTCTATGGTGGCTGCAATTCAAGGCGAGATGACAAGATTTCATATTCTCACAGCAGTTATTGGCCAAGGACGTCGTAGTTGGAGGAGTGGGAATGGGAAGAAAGCAGACATACATTTCCAGACATTTCTGGTTGTCTACACACACAGACAGATTGGCTTCAGTAGCCTAAGGCAGTTCTCCACAGAGAATTCCAGGTATGGGCCCTGGGAAGCACAGGCTGGGAGAGATGCACAGAATTGATACACAAGATCTGTGTTTGCTGCAGTCTATGATTTTCAAAGACTGGATCCAGTTATGCCTCCCAGTGATTTCCTCTATCTGAGAATGCCTTTTTCTAGATTGTGGCTGGTCAAAATTACTGGGACAAAACTTACATGTAAAAAGTGACTGAACAGAGCTACTGAACCTGCATTCCTAGCTGACATTCTTCATTTAATATATCCGTCAGTTTAACTAAACTTCAGACAATTTTCTTCCTGCCTCTAGGCCCATGACCTCCTTTTCCTCCTCTATCACCCATTTTCTTCTCTTGCAGTTAATGCTTCTACTTCTCTAGGTAAGTTGACTGGTTAAGTGATCCAGTCATCACTAAGGAATCTGAGCTCCTAGTTGCTCTAATTGTCTTGGAGAATCCACTGAATTTGGAACATATTCCTCCCTGCTCCAAATTATGTAGCAGTGGCAACACTACCTCATTTTGAACAAATCCACTACCACTTCAAGTATGCAGCACCCTTTATTTGCTTACCGGTCTCTCACTATGATGAGCATAAGTGAGCAGGCTGCAGCTGTAGCTTTATGTTTAGTGGGGTGCTTTATCTCCCTTGGGAGAATTATTTACTTTCTAAGAACCACAACTTCTAAACTCACCAAACCTAAAGCTGCAAGGAATGGGAAGCAGTATTTCCTCAATTATTTTATCAGAAAGGATTGAGAAGAAATTTACTTCTGTCTTCACCCTTTGTTTCTGGCACTTTGTGATGGCTGCTGGCCTCAGGCACAAATCCCCAAAGAAAAGTCAAACACTCAAGGGCCCCATCTTCAAGCTACAGGCATAATTCAGCCTCTAAGAGGGTAGTCCAATGCTCTGTCACACCAGCAGCTACTGGATGATGCAGTAGCAGGACTATCAGTAGATTCCATGGTCGTATTCTCATTAATGCGCCTCTTTTTACCATAAAGTGGTTTTCTTGTACTGTAGTGATGTTATTTAAGATATTATGTCAATAAAAGAAACATTTATTAAACACTTGGAGAGTGGTACTTTCTGAAGTGCTCCAGGCAGAAATCGAAAAATTAATCCTGGAATAGTTGTCAGTCTCCATCAGAATGAATTGCTGCACTTTTAAGCAGAACGGGATCAGTGTAATGAAATTTCCACAAAGTTATGTTTTCTTCCTCTCTGTCCTCTGGTCATAGGAAGACCCTCATGAAGCCATAGGCATAAGATGAGGAAGATGTGTCAGCATTGCCAAAGCAAAACTTGCACTGGGAAAAGTTATACAGGTGAAGAGTAATTTATGTAAGGCTGCTGCAGTAGGGGTGAGGAACCAGGACTCAGCCTGAGCTGAACTCCACTGAAACAAAAGCAGGTGGATTTTTAAGCACTGAAGTGTGAGGGAGAACACAGGCTATCTACATTTGCTAATCATCTTTGCCAAAGGAAAGGTAACCTTTCTCTTATCTTTGTGAAAGGAATAGTTTCACAACTTGGAGCAAAGGACTTGTAGCAGTTAATCTCCTACCTCCCCAAAGAAACTTAGAGAGAGTGATGCTGTGTCCCTTGATGATTTCTTTTCAATGAGATGGATCCTGGGTCCTTGAGGAAGACATTCCTTGATTGTAAAACTGGCAAGAGGCTTTTAAAATGATTTACATCTCAAAAGGGCAGAGAAAAAATTTACGATGACAAGTTCTATAAAGTAAATACTCTAAGAAAGGGGAAAGGGAGTGTTCCTGTGGTTAGACCATCTGGATTCTATAAGGATCTGTGTGAAAAGGAGGTCATGGGCCTAGAGGCAGGAAGAAAATTGTCTGAAGTTTAGTTAAACTGACGGATATATTAAATCTGTCTTACTCCTTACTAAAGGGGCAGATGACATGTGTGTTCAGATTACTTGTGTCCTCAGAATTGGCTCATACCCAATCCTACTTGTATTGTTTCCATGGTGGAATGGATAGCTGCTATGCCTGCCCGAACTTATGAGTTGGTGGGCCTGGCTGCATCCAGCTCATAAGAGGCTCATAGACACCTGTTCAATCACCTCCAGAATCCAGAAACATGCCAGAATGGTGTTTCTGAATGGTTTTCAGCAACCCTTTGCTGAAGAGGTCCTTACTCTTGAGCCCTAAGAAGCTTATCTGTGACTTTTCTGTTAGGGTTTGCCATGTTCAGCACACAAAATTATCTACTTCATATACTTTCAGCACCATGAGATTGTGCATACAATATGTTCCAAGTGGCAGTGTTATTTGTACCACAGCCACAGTTCGGAACAGAGCCCTTTTTTGTTCCTAGCCTTACTCAATATTGACAGCATTTGAAGGCACCTGATAATAAGTTGTAGCAGTATTCTCAAAGGTTATGCTACTTAAATATATGCTACCGAAAAGAACTAAAATGAAGCATTTTTCTTAGTCATATAGTATGAAATACTTTATTATTTTCCTGCAGCAGATGCCTGTGCATGTTCTAGATGCCTGTGCGTATTGTAGTTGCCTGGATTCCGCAAATCTTCACAGATGTACCCTGTAGGCCCTTCATCTCTATAGGATCCCTCCAACACTCTTTATTGCATGATTATTATCCCGGCATCCATAATTCTTGTTCCATCTTTCTTGTCTTGTTTGATTAATGTGATAACAATCAACTTAGAATACAAAATCATGGGGAAGCTCCATGGGTAGAGGAATGAACCTGAGATTGCACTAAAATCAGTGAAAAGGCCAATCAAGAGACTAACATTCAGCAGTCATATTTCTAAGTTTACTTGTGTAAGAACATGTCTTGCAGAGAGGTTCAAGATGGCTGCCTAGAGGCACCTGGCTGTCCCTCCTCCACAATAAAAGGACCAAAAGCACAAGTAGATAAATACACTTTGATTGGAGCATCTAAGAGAGAACACCTTAATTCAGCAGGGAAGTGGCCAGGAACCTCTGAGGCACTGAAGGAGAAGCTGGCCAGGGATCAGCTTGGAGCCAAGAGGAACTCCCCATTGCAAGAAAACAGATAAGCAAGAGAACCCAGAGGCCCACACTCCCACCACGAAATCCTGTACTCCTAGCCAAATTTACTGTATATTTCAAAATAAATAAAAGAGAAGATTTGAAATGTTCCCAACATAATACTCAATGGTAGATACACTGAATACTCTGACTTGATCATTATACATTGTAGACATGTATCAAAATATCACATATACCCCATAAATATGTACAATTATTACATATCAATAATAAAGAAAAAAGCATACAAATTATGTCCTAAAACATCTAAAAATCAATGTTCCTTCAAAGTATTTTGTAACAGGTGAGTTAATACATATAGTAATGTGTTTTATGTGCAAACTACTTCTGTTCTTCCTTAGACTGTGGTATTGAAAGGAATGCATTTGCTGGATCAATAATTGCATCACATACACTAGAGGCTGTGGTGTTTTGTCCTAGTAAAGACAATATAGTTGACAGAACATCTACCATTGACTCCTCCACTTGGCTATGTTTGCAGTAGTCCACTATTCTCTATGATGATCACTCTGGTTTTTTGCAGAGTCATATTGGTTGATTAAATGGTGACATAATGGGAACCACCACCTCATTTTTTAAATTTTTGAGGGCTGCACCAACCTCTGCCACTCTTCAAGGGAAAACGTACTGCTTCAGACTTTCCATTTTTGTATAGTTGAAGCAAAACCATTTCTAGGGTTTTCATTGTTCTTACCTTCTGTAGTTTTTACTGTGCACAACAATAATAACAAAATGTGCAGACTGTGTCAGTTGCTAATCATTTCAACCTGAATATCTTTCTGAGAATTATGAAATAGCATAGGATCTGATGAATTTGCAACCCAGTCCACTGTGAATTGAATTTAATCTAAGATTCCATCCATCAACTGATTTGGATTTACTTTTACCCTAACAGGGAAGCTATAATGGTGCTTTAGATCTCTTGGGTATTACAATTAATTCAGTTTGCAGGTCCTTGGATCGTTGGCCATAGACCTAGGAGAATCACATTTTTGTACATTTGCTAAGGCATCTCAGATAATTTCTTCAGGGGGACCCAGATTCAACCCATACAACTTCCACAAAGATGTGTTACGGGTCTTCAAATGGGCTCAGGTTTTGACACAGGACAGGGATTATTTTATTTCACTGGTGGCTGACCTTGCTCCTCCGTTAATGTATCTTTTGGTTATCTTTATCCATTTCCAAATCTATATCTGTAAATACTCACATCTGCATAAATATGCATACAAATGTGATCCGGCCACATATGCAGCTTTTAATCCTCATATGTTTTAAATATATACTATTATTATTAAAAAACACTTTACACTTTTTAAATGCTATATTAAAAATATACTCCCATTACAGAGCCAAACTGTACCAATTGAACATACGGGTTAACGTGCTGAATCTGAAGGGAGATACCCTGCATTTGAATATGGCTCTGCTACTTACTAGATTGGGCAAGTCACTTACTACCTATGTCATCTAGTTTCCTTAGCAGAAAAAAAAAAGCATTAATAATAATATATAGTTCATAGGATTAATATATTAGCAAGTTCATACATGAAAAACATTTAAAGTAATGCCCATAACACTGAATGCTGTAAGATTTAGCTAATTCCATTTATTTTTGGATTTTAATAATCTACTCTTATTCATCATTACATAGTGAACACAATTACTCAAAAATCATTGTTGAAATACCCGATTCCTTCTTTAGGATACACCTATAAAGGTCATTCCTACCTATTCTACCTTAAAAAATAGATTCCATTAAAAGATTTCTTTAGGCCTAAATGAGGTTATTCATACTAGGAACTATTAAAGTATTATTACAAATAAATATGCTTTCAGAGCTGATAGGTCCACCTCAAGTTCTCTCTTACTTTACATGAGTTTACTTAAAACAGACGATCATTTTATAGAGGAGAAATTTTGACTATCAAAATATGTATTAAGTATTTCATTTTCAATTTTTTAAATGTGGGTATACTCTCACAATTCGAAAGGTGAATCAACCTACTGAGCATATGTATGAAAACATTTCTGTCTCTGTCTCTTTCTCTCTCTCTCTCTCTCTCTCTCTCTCACACACACACACACACACACACACACACACACACACACACACTCCTAATGCTTAGTTGCATTTCCAAAGTATCAAACCAGGTTTTCATATGATTTCAATCAAGGAACATTCAAATATTCTGTACTCAAATGAAAACACCACCTGCTAATTTAAAAATTGAGACTGATAAATGCCAGCACAGGCTATTCTGAGTTTTATTTTCATAGGCTTTCTAAAAGTAAGCTTAGAGTTTCTAAAACGTGTAACGTTAAATTTGCTTGATTTGAATTTAATCATGTTTATTGTGAGAATTATACATACACATGTATATATATTTCCATGGGTTTATACACTTAAAAAATTCAAACTTTGAGCTGTCTCACAAGTAAAAAGTAAAGTATTCAAAAAATGCCAATGAAATATTAAAGTATAGATTAAATCAACTATTACACTTAAATAAAATGGAAGTTATAAGAATGGAATAAAAATACAGAGAATAAATACTATTGAAAATGAAGAGGAGAGCAAAACATTATAGGGCTGAAGATATAGATTAATCAATATACTGTAAGCCATGTGCAAAAAGATAGTAAAACAAGCAAAAAAAAAAAAAAAGTTTAACAACTTTGAGTATTATAATAAATCTAGATTCTACACTTTGTTTTTCCTCACTCTTGATGTTAAGAGACCTAATACTACTTCAGGTTGTCTGAAATATAATACACTGACTTAGGACATCTACATGCACTATTATGTTGGCAAATATTCCTAGCAAAAATTGGGGAAACATGGTTGATATGCAATCATTTTCTATGAAGCTTATATTCAAAAGTAGAAAATTTATTATATATGTGACAGAATCTGCTTTTCAATTCTAAAACACATAATTTCAGTCAAGAAAAATTTAGTTCTCCCCAGAATTTGATTGTTGGATTCTATAATCTTGAAATTAAAGGTAAATAATATACAAATGAATTAAAATATGTTAATGTTGTATTAGCAACTATTTTCAACTATTATCAATATGTGAATTCTGATATGCTGCACGCAGCCAGTTGTCTTTTTTTTTTTTTTTGAGACGGAGTAGCCAGTTGTCTTTTAAGACTGTGTTTACCCTCAATAACACATCCCTACTTTGCTAATGCTTGACTCTGGACTCTCGCATCAGGAAAAGCACAGTGTTCCTGTCGCCATCCACCCATTTCCTCCACTTCCAACATGGGGCTCTGACAAAGTTACAGCAAGAAACATTTTTGCCAAGATGCTTGTGCATTCTTAAGTTCTGGTAAAAGGAACAGACATTAAAAGCTTTTATAATTCAAGTAGTTATTTTGTACCTTCTCCTATTTAGTATTCTCATTTAAGAGATTTTCTGTTTGAAAGTCAAAAGTTGAAACGAGTGAACTGAGGCATGAGAACAAGCTTCAGATGGACATCAGAGGTCTTCTTCAAGTCTAAACAAAAGTGGTTCAGGAGAGCCAAGAATAACCCATCCACGATCACACGAGTGGACTGTGTAAGGACTAGAGTGAAAGCACAAATAGTGAAAAAAAAAAAAAAAGAATTTTAAAATAGTGTGTCCTCTATTTATATTTCCTTCAGGACACTACCTGAGGTAGGAGAAGCCTCAATAAGTAGCAGGATAAGATTTAAGGATTTGGAGGTCATTATTCTGCAGAGAACTGGCTCATTTGGCGCCTACTCTATTCAGAGTGCAGAATTAGATACTGTTATCTTGGCAGATTTCACACAATGACCTTCATGACCTTCAAGGCAACAAGCACATTCCTAACAGTATTCTTAGTGGATATATAAAAATGGATTGAGAAATACATTTATGGAGAATATAGGTTTTGATAATGTTGCAAAATTTATATTATAAAATGTCCTGTGTAGAGTTTGCTTTTGTTATTCATGCATATATTTGGTATTGTGTTTCTGAAAGAACTATATATTTATAATTTACATTTCAAATATCCAACCAAAGTTTTTTCTTCATCACTTACGACTGCCACAGAGACTACCGAATATATCACAATTCTCGGAAGAAGTAAGGCACTTTAAGTACCTAATTATTATGTTAGCAAACAACGGGAAAGGAAGCAAAAGCGGAGAAAAATTTTAGAAAAGGGGACTCAACTTCACAATGTAGCTCTGTAGTATTTCTATTGCTACTGAATTGTCGCTGCTAACATGTACAGGGAAAACAGATAAAGGCACTTTATTGCTTTTTGAAACTTGGAAAGGAAAAAAAAAAATCAGTATCTTAAATAAAGATTTCAATTCCTGACCTCACTAGCCTAGTCTGCGATGGAACAAAAGTCATTAATTTTTACCCTCAAGTAAATGAGAATTCAGAATTTTAGCTCTGCATGCAAAAGCTCAATAAAATGGGCCATGGCAGTAGAGTAGAACCACTACATATGCAAATTCAGGGCACATTAGAAATGGATTTCATTTCACAATGTCATATAAGTCACTGTAATAGGAAACTACCATGTTTTTTCCTTTACGAAATCACACTTTAAGCATTCTATGCTGAACTTTAGAAAAAGTTTTTGTTACATAAGCTATTTGGCATTTGAGAATTTGGATTTTTTTTTTCTGCCTTCCAAATAAATTTCTTTACCTCTGATGAACATTCTTTTTTTTTATTTTTTGTTTTTTTTTTTTTTTTTGAGACAGAGCTTCGCTCTTGTTGTCCAGGCTGGTGCAATGGTGTGATCTCGGCTCACAGCAACCCTGCCTCCCGTGTTCAAGCGATTCTCCTGCCTCAGCTTCCTGAGTAGCTGGGATTACAGGCATGTGCCACCACGCCCAGCTAATTTTGTATTTTTAGTAAAGATGGTGTCTCTCCATGTTGGTCAGGCTGGTCTCAACTCCTGACCTCAGGTGATCCGCCCGCCTCGGCCTCCCAAAATGCTGGGATTACATACGTGAGCCACTGCACCCAGCCTGATGAACTTCTTAATACCTGTTTGTGTTAGTCCAGTTTGCATTGCTATAAAGGAATACCTGACACTGGGTAATTTATAAAGAAAAGAGATTTATTTGGTTAATCATTCTGCAGGCTGTGCAAATGTGCCTCCAACATTTGTTTGGCTTCTGGTGAGGCCTTAGGAAGTTTTACTCATGGCGGGAGGTTAAGGGGGAGCAGATGTGTCACATGATGAGAGAGAGGAAGAGGGAGAGGAGAGGGTGCCAGGCTCCTTTTAACAGCTGGCTCTTGAGTGAACTAATATAGTGAGAAGTCACTCATCACCAGGAGGATGGCACCAAGCCACTCATGAGGGATCCACCTTCATGACCACAACACCTCCCAGTAGGCCCCACATCCAACAATGAAGATCACATTTCAACATGAGATTGGAGGGACACATGTCCAAACCATACCACTATTGCAGACTTTTTAAGTACACACTTGTCAGTAAATCACAAGTGAGTGGTCAGTATCCTAACAATGACAAGCTATTCATATTTTTTCTTTCTGTTTTCGAGTTAATATGCTTCTATATGTGTGCACTCTCTCTCTCAAACCTGACATCCACAATTAGTCAATTAAATATTTTCTTAGTAGGAAAAAATTATATTCTTATGAGATATTCCAGCATCTGCCATCGCAATACCTCTCATGAGTAATTTCTTCTTCTATAATTGTACTCCTCTGGCAGTCTGAACTCCAGAATGCTGTGAAAATGACCTGACTCTCCAAACCTGACAGTCCGTTCTATGATTCTTCAGAATTTCTTTTGCTGCTGTGTTCAGAATCTGTCTATTTTAAATTAAAATAGCACTTTTGTTTTATGCTGAGAGCTGTGAGGTAACTGGGCCCCTTAAAAGGAATCTGGTTTATTCCAGAATATTTCTAAAGATACTTGGCAATATCAGTGGCTGCTTGCATTCCACGCCCAGCTCAAGGAAATGCTGAAGGGGAAAAACTGCTACCCCTTGAACAATGGTGTTCAGTCACAGATGTTGAGGTCTTTGTCATCAGTCGTGTATGGAGTTACAAGGCAAGGGAACCAGGTATGTGAGTCTCACTTTCTATTTCTGGGCCTAATTTACCTGAAGTCTCCTGGAAGAACACGATCCAATCTCTCACTTCTTAGTATGTATTCACATTTTACCCTACAACTTAACGCATTTTGTAAACTTTAGCAATAATACACCCAATTTTACTAGGCTGATATGAGAAAAACATTATTCATAGATTTATAGCACATATCTGTAGTCACAAGAATTCTGACAAACAAAATCCAACTATGGTAAAAGTATAACAGATGTGATCATGGTGACTTTACTTGAATAATCCAGATTTGAAGACTATTTTTAAAATTTCTACCATCAAACTAACGATTTAATGTTATTTTCAGTAATTTTGAACAATAGCCAAGGAACATCCAAACATATATATATCAATACAATACTATCTTCTCCAAATATTAGTTTCTTAATAATATTCCTAATACACAACTCTCTTCAAGATGTTTTTATAGCAGAACAGTCATAATGTCTTAAACTTCAGAAAAAAAATAACTTTCCACTGTCTTCTCTAGATTTGTTTTATAATTTCTTACTTACTGTTTTTATTTACTATTCTTATTTTGCTTTACTAATTTAGTCACTTACCGTCATATTCTTTGAAATTACTTTTTCTCATAAAGCTTCCAAGTTCTCTCATTCAGTCATCTGGAAAACCAGAAACCCACGTGCACAATAAATATTATTCACTCTCACAACCCATTTCAAAAACAATACAGTCTAACATTGATGATTTAATTTAACTTTTATTCAATAAAAAAATGACAGCTAATTTTTCTCTTTTAGGTGAAGTAGAGCACCGAGAGGAATGGCATAGATTTAAATATAACATTCATCATGTACTAAGATCTTAAGTGCAGATTAATTTACAAGAGGGACACATCCACGTAACTACACCCAGATCAAGATACAGAGCACTAAAATCTTCCAGATACCTCTCACTCTGACATCTCCTAGTTAAAATAAAACATGCCTACTAAGTTACTCAGTATTTTTACTTCTATCAGTGTTGATTAATTTTGCTAGTTTTTGAAATTTATATAAATAGGGCCAAAGTATATACTTTTACGTGTCTGACTTATTTCATTCCACACGATATCTATGATATTTATCCATGCTGTTGTGTGTACCTGGAGTGCAATTGTTTTCATTACTTTTTAGTATTCTATTGCTGAATACCCAACGTATGTATACATTCTACTGGGATTAACATTTGGTGGGTTTCCTGTTTTAGTTATTAGAAATAATGCTGCTATGAACATTCTTATTTATTCCTTTTGGTGCCATGCTGTGTAGACATATTCATACTGAGGATACACACAGGTGTGAAATTAGGCAGTCAGAGTCTATACTTGTGTTCAACTTAGTCCCTACTATAAGGTTTATACAATAAACAATTTCTAAAGTGGTTATAGAAAATTATAATCCTGCAAAAGGATGTAATTTGAAATTTCTTCACATTACCATCAACCTTTGGTATTAAAATTTGTTTTGGTGTTGAATAGTAATTTAAATTTAAATTTGCATTTCCCTGATGATTAAATGAGTTAAGGATGGTTACATATGCTTATTAGCCACTTGTATATCCTGCATTGCAAAGTGCCCTCTAAGACTGTTCATTTTTATGATGAGAACACATATTGGTGTCTAGAACATATTCTTGGATTTACTTTTGTCTATGGTGGGAGATAAGTTTCAGATTTTATGATTTTCTGTTTGGATATTGTGGTGGACCCTGTGATGCACTACTAGAGTCCCCTTAAGGCCGTGAAAAATTTAGTTCATCAGCTACTAAAAGTGTTGCCTAAAGAAGACCTTTGTTGCCAGCCACTTAGAAGATCCTGTCAGCTGTAAAAAATGGCTTTCTCCAATGTCGTGCTATTCTGTCTCCCTCCCTCGCTCCTCCCCTCCCTCCTTCCTCCCTCCTTCCCTTTGATTTCCTTCCTTCCTTCCTTCTTCCTTCCTGCCTGCCTTCCTTCCTTCCAATAACCCATCAACACTGAGATATAAAAGTATGATTCCTTATCCAAAATTCTGGGTGATTCTGTAAAGCCATCCTGTGGGGTTGGGTGAGTCCTTCACCGGAATCGCATTGTGGTTAAGCTTTTCTGTGTGTTCGATCATGCTTTCTTCCTCTCTCTTTCACAAAGAAATCATGAGGTATATTGCATTAGCAAAAATACTTTGTAGCATCTTTTTTTCATTTCTAAATTTCTTTAAGGTGTATACTGAAACATTTATTTAATTCCTAATATTGGTAACATTTAACTTCTAATTTGCTTTTATAATTGATACATTTGCTTAAATGAGAGATATGTCTGCTTTCTTCATCTTTTCCAAGATTGAACTTTTTGTTTAATCAAAATTTCTCTCAATGTACACCTATTTAAGAATTTCTACTGTTTAATGTTTTCTTTTTCTTTGCAGTTTTTTTCCAGCATCTTGAAATTGATAATTAGATTATTTACTCTTTAGCATTTCTTCTGTTATTTATGTGCATTTTATACCATAAAATTGCTTTAGTTTAATCACAGAAATATTATGCTGTATTTTTATTATAATTCACTTTTTTTTTTCCGATTTTATTTGTAACTTTTACTTCCAACCATGAGTCATTTGGAAACATATTGAAATTTAGAAAGATTTGTTCATATTAGCCATTCTTTTTTTAATTAAATTATAGCTTAGTTTGTAAACATTTGGGGGTTTATAGTTATTTTATTTATTAATTTATAGTATTTATTATTTTATTTATATTTTATTTATAGTTATTTTATTTATTAGTTACAAAATAATAAAATGTCATAAAAACATTTTATGTAATATGACAACTATATGAATCATGTTGTTTAAATCTTTATACTCTTATTGATTGTTTCCTCTTCATCCATCAAATCCTGAGATGTGTTAAAAGCTCCGCTATGATTTTTGGATTTGGCTATTGTCTTAGTACTTTTCTGCCTTTCAATTTAGATACTCATAATAATTGTACATATTTGTGGAATACAGAGTGATATTTTGATATGTGTATACAACGTGTAATGATCAAATAAGGGTAATTAGCATATGCATAACCTCAAACATTTATCATTCTTTGTGTTGCCAACATTTGAAGTCCTCTTTTCCAGCTTTTTGAAAATATGTAATAAATTAGAGCTAACCATATTCACTCTGCAGTGCTACACAGCACCACAACTCATTGCCCCTCTCTGTCTATAGTACTGTGTACATTAACAAAACTCTTCCCCATCCTCTCCTCTCCTCTACCCTTCCCAGGCTCTAAAAACACTATTTACTTTCCATGAACTCAAATTTTTGGCTTTGGCATATTAGTGAGAATGTGCAAAGTTTGTCTTTCTGGGCCAGACTTAGTTTGTTTAACATAATGTCCTATAGGCTCATCCATGTTGCCATGAATAGCAATAGTTCAGTCTTTCTTAGGTTGAACAGTATTCCAGTGTGTGTGTGTGTGTGTGTGTGTATATGCTGTATATATATGTGTGTATATATATATAAGGTATATATGTATAATGTGTATATATATATTATATATACATTAGAATAGTATGGATTTATATATAAGAAATATATAATATGTATAATCTCCTTTGTCTGTTGATGGAAGTTTAGGTTGATTCCTCTTTTTAGTTATTGTGAGTAGTGCTGCAGTAAACATGGGTAGAAGTATCCCTTTGGTATACTGATTTCTTTCCTTTGGATAAATAATCAGTAGTGGGTGTTGTACAGTAGTTATATTTTTAGTTTTTTGAGAAACATCCATGCTATTTTTCATAATGGCCATACTAATTTACATTCTGACCAACAGTGTAAGAGTTCCCTTTGGTTTGAATACTTGCCAACACTGGGCTCAGAAACTGATGCCCTAAAATATGGTACTTTGCTATCTTGAACTGAAGAAGCCACAAAGTCTCTTTGACCTTCTCCTTCAACGTGTATGTTTCAGTCCTCTCTCTCCAAACATAAGAAGACGTTAATCTTTGAAGTTCTCTTATCTGTCTTAAGTCTGCACCCCGCAAAGAAGAAAACAACTATCTCTAATCTCTTCCCTGAGTTTTCACTAACTGAACTCATATTGCAGGAAAAAGATTGAAGTCTGTCGAGGCACATCAATGGATTTTTTCACAAAGTGTTGTCTGCACTGAGGGTCCAACAGAATTTGTCCGAAGCCATCCTGTGTTCTTCAAGTTCATTGAACTTCCCTAGAAATCATTTACTACCCCTCTAAAATCATCCACATTTTCCTATCTCCCTTTCTCCTGAGAATTAAGATAGATAAACATCTTTAATCCATTGGGATTTGTGGTAATCACTTTTTGGTTTTCCTCCATGCAAGCTAATAAATTTGTGAGTTATTTCTCCTATTAATCTCTTTTTAGTGAGTTGATTATTAAGTGAAGCTTCTGAGAGTGAAGGCGGAGTTTTCCCTTAGTCCCTAAAACATCATTTGTAATATTTTGGTTTTTTGATAATAGCCAGCCTAATTGAAGTGAGATGATACCTCATTGAGGTTTTGATTTGCATTTTCTTTATCCTTAGTGATGCTGAGCATGTTTCATATACCTGTTAGCCATTTGAATGTCTTCTTTTGAAAAATATCTATTCCGATCCTTTGCCTCCTTTTAAATGAGATTGTCTTTTGCATGTTCAGTTTGCAAATATTTTCTCTCCTCCTACAGGTTGTCCCTTCACTTTCTTGATTGTTTATTTTGCTGTGCATAAGCTTTTTACTTTAACTTAGACCCATTTGTCTATTTTATTATTGTTGGCTGTGCTTTTGAATTCATAAAATCTTTGCCTAGAGTGATGTCCTGAAGCATTCATTGTCTTCAAGTTGTCCTCTAGTAGTTTTATAGTTTCAGGTCTTATGGTTAAGTCTTTAACCTATTTAGAGTTGATTAGTGTATGTGGTGACAGACAGGGTCAAGTTTCATTTATCTCCATATGAATATTTAGTTTTACCAACACCGTTTATTGAAGGAGGTGGCCTTTCCCTAATGTATGTTCTTGGTATTTTTGTTGAAAGTCAGTTGACTGTAAATACATTGATTTATTTCTTAGTTCTCTATTCTTTTCCATTGGTTTATGTGTCTATTTTTTATACCAGGACTATGCTAATTTGGTTACTATAGTTTTGTAATATAGTTTAAAGTGAGATAGTGTGACACCACCAACTTTGTTCTTTTTAGTTCAATGTTGCTTTGGCTATTTGGATTCTATATGAATTTTAAGATTGTTTTAAGACTGTTTTTTCTATTTCTGTGAAAAAATATCATTGCTATTTTTATAGGCCTTGAATTTAATCTGTAGATTTCTATAGGTTGTATATTCACTTTCAAAATATTAATTTTTGTAATCCAGGAGCATGAGATGTCTTTTCATTTGTTTGTGTCCTCTTCAAGTTCTGTCATCATTATTTCATCGTTTTCATTGCAAAGCCTTTTTACTCACTTGGTTAAACTTATTCCTAGGTATGTTTTTATAGCTACTGTAAATTGGATTACTTTTTTTTATTTCTTTTTTGACTACTTTGTTATTGGGGTATAGAATTGCCACTGATTTTTGTAAGTTAGTTTTTTATCCTGCAAGTTTATTGAATCTGTTTATAAGTTCTAGGAGTTTTTTTTTTTTTTTCCCCCCCTGGTGTCTTTAGGTTTTACTATACTCAAGATCATGTTGTCTGCAAAGAGGGACAGTTTGATATTCTTTTTTGCGTTATAGGTTCACTTTATTTCTTTCTCTTGCCTTATTGCTCTGGCTAAGATTTCCAGTACTATGCTTTAAAAGAGTGGTAAAAGTGGACATCATTGTCTTACTTCATTTGTTAGAGGAAAGACCTTCGGCTCTTTCCTATTCAGTATTTATTACTGATTTAATCTCATTGCTCATTATTGGTCTGTTCAGGTTTTATATTTCTTCCTAGTTCAGACTTGGTAGATTATATGTATCCAGAAATTATCCATTTCCTCTACATTTTCCAGCGTGCTGACATATAGTAGTTCATAGTAGTCTCTAATGATTCTTTGAATTTTTGTAGTATCAGTTGTAACGCCTCCTTTTTGCTTCTGATTTTATTTTTGAGGGTCTTCTCCTTTTCATTCTTTATTAGCTAGTGGTTTATCAATTTAGTTTATTCTTTCAAAAAGCCATCTTTTTTATAGATCCTTTGCATTGTTTTTAAGTCTCTATTTTGTATATTTCTATTCTGATGTCTATTATTTTTCCTTCTACTAATCTGGGTTTTGGTTTGTTCATGCTTTACTAGGTACTTGAGGTGTACTGTTAGGTTGTTTATTTGAAATCTTTCTACTTTTTTTATGTTGGTTTTTATTGCTATAAAATTCGTCCTTAGCAGTGCTATTGCCACAGCTCATGAATTTGGGTACATTGTGTTTCCATTTTCATTTGTTTCAAGAGTTTTTTATTCTTGAAGGTTTGGTACAGGTGCTAGATATTTCTAGTTATTTTGTTATCGATATTTTAAACCTGTCTTATTATGGTCTTTTTGTCTTTCTTCACTAATTTTTGAAAAGTTGCCTATTAGTCTAATTAATATAGTTAAAATATAATGCATCCCTTTTTACTCACTAGTAAAAGATTTTTAAAAAATATTTTTAACATTGTTCTGATGAAATATTTCTCACATTTGGAGCCAAAGGGATTCTTCAATTTGCACATATTTGATTTTGCCTGCTTTGAAAATTTCAGCTAGTATTAGAGCAAATATTATTTTTTCTTTATTCTCTCTCTCCACTCTTTCAGAGACTCCAATGGAATGTGTTAACAGTTTTCTTATTTCTTATGAGATTTTTACACTCTTTTCTGTTTTTATGCCTATATCTTTTATATTTCTGCATCAATGAAAACTTCTCTTTTTACTATAAATTCTAGATGGCTGCGATCTTTTAACTTTTCTGCTGTGCAACTCAAGTTGAAAGTGACTCAAAAGTAAAAAGCTACAGTGACTGTAAATCTCACCTCAATCAATTTCGCTTCTTTTTATGGTTTTGGCACCTGAAGTGGTTGATATCTTGGTTACTCTGCAATGTACTGAATAGTTGTGCTTCCCTCAGGTTTATACAATGAAACTCTAATCCCCAATGTGATAATTTGTGGGGAAGGGCTTTTGTGAAATAATTAGGTCATGAAAGTAGAGCCCTCATCAATAATATCAGTGTCCTGATATGTTCATTTTTGTGTGTTTGGATTATTTCATAACTACATATTTTAAGAAAAAATCAAATGAGAAAAAAATTACAGGAAATAAAATAGCCCAGGCTTCCATCATTATTCTCCTGTATGAAAGTGCCAAGAATAGATATAACATATTTTCTTGAATCTTCAGCACACAGTGCACTACCAATCATTTATTTGTGCACTGGAAATATTTACTAACCTTCTGTAGATTCAATGAGAGTGTTGCCTTTTCTCATTCTGCAAATACATACAAAAATTTAGATGGTATGTTGAATGAATAGTTTCTGTTTTGTTATTAATCTCTCAACCCTGAGTCAGCACAATTATATTTTCTAGTTATAATCATGGAATTTTTACTCTTAAAATCATTTGAAGGATTAGGGAATAAGAGAAGTAATTGCCTAAAACATTAACATTGCCCACTGTGATTTGTATGATTTCAGCCAAGTTAAGTGATTCAGTAATAAAGTACCACCTTTATAACTCCAGGTAATAGAAGATGAGCAGATCTTCACCATCTGTAGCTAATTTTATTTTTCATTGAGATGAAGTGTCATTTCTAACCATCTCTTGTGTTGTAATTCCCATTCTGAAATGAAATAAACCATACTGCAGTTACAAAGCTACTGGACATATGTAGGTGATTCTGAAAGAACCTGGCACCTTTTCCTCTCCCACATTGCTGTCTTTCCTGAACCTTCTGCATTCTGCCCTCCTTTTTGATCCATTCCAGTTCGGGAGCCAGTCATTACTCCCACACATAGGGCACTTTTGGCAGCCAGAGGACTCATAAGAACGCTGGCCAGCCTTGGCTGGTTATACAGCAGATGTTTGGGAAGTCATATTTTTGAAATTTTTATTCTCTGTAGGATAGAGGACAGGGTTTTAAAAATAATTTTGTCCACATTATGCTTTCTTCTTTTTTGATGCTTAGGCATTTGAAAGGCAATTCTTGGAGAAGAAGCATAATATCTGAAAATCTTCTGCTGCTATCATTAAGCATTTATTTGATGATCAAAAAAGGTATGAGAGTTTAAAGTGTAACAAGAAATTGTATCTCCTTTTATACAAACAGAACAAGATGTTTGGCTACACCATACATTTGACTGAGAAATTGGAAGGAAATACAATTAAATTGTCATGTTGTAAGATCTCTATTCACATATTAGAAAATATTGCTTTTAATTAGGATGTGGGCGTTTTGGCCTTTTTGGTCAATATATTAAAGAGTTTCTTTACACGAAGCTGGTTATACCATATACGAAGCAAAAGAGGCAATATATAACTCTA
Source organism: Pan troglodytes (assembly GCF_028858775.2). Taxonomy (NCBI): domain Eukaryota; kingdom Metazoa; phylum Chordata; class Mammalia; order Primates; family Hominidae; genus Pan; species Pan troglodytes. The sequence continues at coordinate 75,410,756 of NC_072415.2, forward strand.
TAAGAGAAATAAACCAAATTAATCAAATAGGCTTCAGTGTTATTAAAGAAACAAAATATTGTTACTTTTGGTTGTATATAAATATATGTTTTTATATGATGAGGGTAGTGATGTCTGAGGAATTAGTTTTGTCAATATACCTGTAATCTCCAGGTTTCCTAAAAAAACAACAGCAACAACTATATTTTCTTAAGTATTCCATGTTGTCAAAAAAGTAGAAGTAATTTTAGCCCTTAAAGCATATGTTTTTAATTATTTTAATTATTTTTATTTTTATTTTTATTTTTTGAGAAGGAGTCTCACTCTGTCACCCAGGCAGAATGCAGTGGCATGATCTCAGCTCACTGCAACCTCTTCCTCCCTGATTCAAGTGATTCGCCTGCCTCAGCCTCCCGAGTAGCTGGGACTACAGGCGCCCATCACCACGCCCAGCTAATTTTTTTTGTATCTTTAGTAGAGATGGGGTTTCACCATGTTAACCAGAATGGTCTCTGTCTCCTGACCTCGTGATCTGTCTGCCTTGGCCTCCCAAAGTGCTGGGATTACAGGCGTGAGCTACTGCGCCCAGTCCCCTTAAAGCATATTTTTATTACCATAAAAATAAATGGGATGTGTCCAAAAGAAAAAAAAAAGTCAACAGAAGATATAAAACATCACTTGTTTTTGATCTGCTATAATGTAATATTAAACTATTCTATAAGAAGTTGTCATCATGATTGAGGTGTATTTTGCAGTTTGTAAAAATAATTGAGCTATTTCAAGGCAATGCTGCAATTTTGCTAATAAGTTTACTTCTGAAAAGACCTAAGCTGTCTCTGTCCTATATCTTCAGCAACATTTATTTATTAATGTAGTTTCTTGTCATTCTCCTTTCATTATTCACTGTAACTTCTGCTCTCTTACCTCTATCAGCACACCACACACCTGTGTAGCCAGAACATTGCAGCATCTTTGTCATTGAAAACACTCTAGACAGATATACTGTCTAAATTATAGAAAGAAGATTCAATATAGTACCGAGAAGGTGATTTCTTCTCATGTCCTGGGATTCTAAATCTAAGATGATTTAAGAGGTGCAGTTAAGGAATTTATCATAATACTGTTTCCCCTATAAAAGTGAACATTTTATGAAAGAATAAAAATATAAAGGAATGTGATGAAATTGCTAATTGGGGTGACATTTAGCTGGTCTCAAATGTGAACAAGATTTGAACAAAACATGAAGGAAGATATTAATATGGAGTTACAAAAAATAATTTCAGAAAAGTAAAAACCACAGGGAAACTTGGGCAAATCATTAATGAAGTTTTATGAAATAAACAATGAAAAAATTATCTTCATGACAATATTGCTTCAGAGATTCTGGAAGATAATAAGTTTGCACATTATTTTTTAGTAAATAAATTTAGTTTTATGACTTTTTGCCTATTTGAAAGACACTGTTTAGGCGTTCATTCAAAGAGGTCACATGGGAGGAAATGACCTTTGATATACCACAAGATTTTGTTTTGCCAATGCTTTTGTCTATAATATAGGTGAGCACATTTACTTATAAAAGCAAACACTTCCCAACTAATCCTATTAGATCACTATTGTTCTGACATGGTAACCTACAAACCAATACTCTCATGAATAGAGATGTGATGTTGAATCTAGTAATATTTTGAAAGCATAATACATCAACTACATTACAGCCTGGTGGGGAATATCACAAGAATGCAAACCTCACAGTATGGAGTGCTGGCTAGGATGCTGTGCAACTAGAACTCTCATAGATTTCTGGTGTAAATTTCAAATGTTAGAGTTGATACGGAAGGGGGACAGGGAAATGCTGGGTAGAGGAAAGCATGGTCCCTGGCGAGGGCTCTACCCTTGGGCTTGTGCCCACTGATTAGGTGAGGACAGGCATTTCTGTTTTTTTGCCCAAATGTTGAGTTTCTCAAGACCACCCTGGCCTGCCATGCCCCGATCCTGTGCCTATAAAAACCCGGAGACCCTAGTAGGCAGACATACAAGCGATTGGACGTTGAGAGGAACACATTGGCAGAAGAACACACAAGCAGCTGGACATTGAGAGGACGAGGACGGAAGAGCACACCAACAAATGCTGGGAGGCCGGCAGGCCATCAACAGGCAGAATGATGTGGAGTTTGAGTGGGACAGTGGGAGGAGAAGGGCCACTGAGTGCCGGGCTCCAGGGGAAAACCACTTTCCCACTCCATCCCCTTCTAGCTCCCCCATCTGCTGAGAGCTGCTTCCACTCAACAAAACCTTGTACTCATTCTCCAAGCCCATGTGTGATCCAGTTCTTGTGCCTGGTACACCAAGGCAAGAATCCCAAGATACAGAAAGCTCTCTGTCCTTCAATAAATCAGGGGGTCTAATTGAGCTGACTAACACAAGTCACCTATGGATGGCTAAACTAAAAGAGCAACCTATAACCCACAGCCACTGGAGCTTCAGCTGTAAACATTCACCCCTAGACACTGCCATGGGATCAGAGCCCCACAACCTGCCCATCTGCATGCTCCCCCAGGGGTTTGAGCCATGGGGCACCTAAGAATCAAGCCACGGCCCCATCACACTCCCTGAAAGGGGGATTAAGGGACCCTTTCCTCTTTCACAGTCACCTCAATAGACAGTTTGATAGTTTCTTACAATATAATATGACCCAGCAATTTCACTCAAGGTAACTTAAAACGTATGTTCATACAAAAGCCTTTAAACCAATGTTTATAGAAGCTTTAAAATCACCAGATACTGGACACAACTGTCCTTCAACAGGTAAATGGATAAACACCTAAAATGCATCCATAAGATAAAAGATAAAACCTGCTCAAAAATAAAAAGAAACACTCTTGATTTATACAACCACATAAATGAATGCTAGATGCATTTTACTTGGTTAAAAAAAAAACATACTCCAGACTAATATTTCATGATTCCATCTATATGACTTTTCAGAAAGGAAACATTGTAGGGGCAGAAAACTAATCAGTGGTTGCCAGGGGTAGAGCGTGGAGGGAAGGGTTTTGACCAAAAAGGGATCACAGAAGAGAACACTTAGGGAGAGGTATATATAACTATGGTGGTAGATCATTCTTTTCATTTGTTAAAATTGTACATCACAACCTGTGAATTGAACTGTATGTAAACTTCTTAAAAAGCAAGAAAAATATAAGGAGGACAATATGAAATTCAAATTGTAAACAGTAAAATTAAACTCTACCTATACAACTAACTAAATAAAAATTAAATATTTTTTTCAACATTTACATAAACATGAATGGAATAAGGGAAAAATGAACTCACTTAAGTAACATTTGGCTACTTTTTAAGAAAAATGATCACAAGCAAATACTGCACCTTAGTTTGAAAATTTATTTCTCAAGTGGGTATGCATTAACAGTTCTGTGATTGTATGCATACTAGAACTTAACAAATATGTAAATAAATTGCAGATGAGAGACTCGGGTTTCTTATTTTCTGAGAAAGAAGTTACAAATTTAAAAAAGGAAGAATGCAAGAATAAAGCCTGGGATGCTGAATTAGAGTCAGAGATGTGTGTGTGTGTGTGTGTGTGTGTGTGTGTATACACATAGGTTATTATACATACATGAGTTTTAAAACTGTATACTCAGAGACCCAAAAGCGGTGACATCCATTGGCACCATGCACATTAACTGTTGAGTTTTTGGTTTCTAAGTACCATTTTTCAATAAAAGAAATATGGCTCCTTAGAGAAGTAGTTGATCCCAAGGCTGGAGCAGAGGATAATACAAAAGCCTTATGAATTTTATGATGCCAAAGGTAAGAAAGTCCCCACAAAAGGATGGAAATCTTTAAAAAAATATACATAGGCCGAGGCGGGCGGATCACGAGGTCAGGAGATCGAGACCATCCTGGCTAACACGGTGAAACCCCGTCTCTACTAAAAATACAAAAAATTAGCCGGGCGTGGTAGCGGGCGCCTGTAGTCCCAGCTACTCGGGAGGCTGAGGCAGGAGAATGGCGTGAACCCGGGAGGCGGAGCTTGCAGTGAGCCGAGATCGCGCCACTGCACTCCAGCCTGGGCAACAGAGCGAGACTCCGTCTCAAAAAAAAAAAAAAAAAAAAATATACATAAACTACAAAAGCCAATCTGAAATAGCTCCCAATGGGCAAACCTAGAACCATTTATGCAATTAAATAAATATCGATAATTTTGTATTATAAGCCATATAATAAAATGCCAAATAATAAATACATATATATGTGTATACATTAAATATATATGATATGATTTGGCTATGTCTTCACCTAAATCTCATGTTGAGTTGTAGCTCCCGTAATTCTCATGTGTTGTAGGAGTGACCAGGTGGGAGATGATTGAATTACAGGGCAGTTTTTCCCATACTGTTCTGGTGGTAGTGAATAAGTCTCATAAGATCTGATGTTTTTATAAAGGGTTTCGCCTTTCATTTGGCTCTCATTCTTTCTTTCCTGCCACTATGGAAGACATGCCTTTCACCTTCCACCATGATTATGAGGCCTCTCCAGCCATGTGGAACTGTGAGTCCATTAAACTTCTTTTTCTTTATAAAGTACCCAGTCTCAGGTGTGTCTTTATCAGCAGTGTGAAAATGGACTAAGACTGTAAACTGGTACCAGGTAGTGGGACGCTGCTGTAAAGATACCCAAAAATGTGGAAGCAAGTTTGGAACTGGGTAAGAGGCAGATTGTGAAACAGTTGGGAGGGCTCAGAAAAAAAGTAGAAAAATATGGGAAAGTTTGGAACTTCCTAGAGACTTGGAGGGCTCAGAAGGCAGGAAGATGTGAGGAAGTTTGGAGCTTCCTAAAGACTTATTGAATGGTTTTGATCAAAATGCTGATAATGATATGGACAATTAATTCAGGCTGAAGTGGTCTCAGATGGAGATGAGGAACTTGTGAACTGGGGTCAAGGTCACTGTTGCTATGCAAAGAGACTGGTGGCATTTTGTCCCTGCCATAGAGATTTGTGGAACTTTGAACTTGAGGTAGATGATTTAGGGTATCTGGTGGAAGAAATTTCTAAGCAGCAAAGCATTCAAGAAGTGATTTGAGTGCCATTAAAGGCATTCAGTTTTAAAAGGGAAACAGAGCATAAATGTTCAGAAAATTTGCAGTCTGATGATGTAATGGAAAAGAAAAACCCATTTTCTCAAGTTAAAATCAAGCCAGCTGCAGAAATTTGCATAAGTAATGAAGAGTCAAATGTTAATTACCAAGACAATGGGGAAAATGTCTCCAGGACATGTCAGAGAACTTTGTGGCAGCCCTTCCCATCACAGGCAGGCCCAGTGGCCTAGGAGGAAAAATGGTTTTAGGGCCAGGCCCAGGGCCCCCCCTGCTATGTGCAGCCTAGGGGTTTGGTGCCCTGCATTCCAGCCACTCTAGGCATGGCTAAAATGGGCCTAGGTACAGCTAGGTACAGCTCAGGATGTGGCTTCAGAGGGTAAAAGCCCCAAGCCTTGGCAGCTTCCATGTGGTGTTGAGCCTGTGGGTTCACAGAAGTCAATAATTGAGGTTTGGGAACCTGCCTACATTTCAGAGGATGTATGGAAACCCCTGGATGTCCAGGCAGAAGTTTGCTGCAGGGGTGGGTCCCTCATGTAGAACCTCTGCTAGGGCAGGGCAGAAGGGAAATGTGCAGTTGAAGCCCCCACACAGGGTCCCCACTGGGGCACTGTCAAGTTGAGCTGTGAGAAGAGGTCCATTTTCCTCCAGACCTCAGGTGGTAGATACACCAAGAGCTTGCACCATGCACTTAGAAAAGCCACAGACACTCAATGCCAGCTCATGAAAGCAGCCAGGAGGGAGGCTGTACCCTTCAAAGCCAAAGGGGTGGAGCAGCCCAACACCATGGGCACCCACGTCTTGCATCAGTGTCATTTGGATGTGAGACATGGACTCAAAGTAGATCATTTTGGAGCTTTAAGTATTGACTGCTCTGCTAGATTTTGGACTTGATTGGGACTTTCAGCCCCTTTGTTTGGGCCAATTTCTCTCATTTGGAATGGGTATATTTACTCAATACCTCTACCCCCATTGTATCTAGGAAGTAACTAACACACTTTTGATTTTTCAGGCTCATAGAGGAAGGGACCTGCCTTGTCTCAGATGAAACTTTGGACTGTGAACTTTTGAGTTAATGCTGAAATGAGTTAAGACTTTAGGGGACTTTGGGGAAGGCATGATTGGTTTTGAAATATGAGGACATGAGATTTGGGAGGGGCCGGGGGTGGAAGATACAGTTTGGCTGTGTCCCCACCCAAATCTCATCTTGAATTTTAGCTCCCATAATTCCCATGTGTTGTGGAGATAATTGAATGATGGGGGTGGTTTCCCCAATACTGTTTTCGTGGTAGTGCATAAGTCTCATGAGGTCTGATGGTTTTATAAAGGGCTTCCCCTTTCACTTGGCTCTCATTCTGTCTTTCCTGATGCCATGTAAGGCATGCCTTCCACCTTCTACCATGATTGTGAGGCCTCCCCAGCCACATGTAACTGTGAGTCCATTAAACCTCTTTTTCTTTATAAATTGCCCAGTCTCTGGGATGTCTTTATCAGCAGTGTGAAAACGGACTAATACAATGTATACATGTATGTGTATATCTATATCTATATGTATAATTGAATAAGTAAGTAAATCGAGGAACAAAATACACCTTTCCTCCACAGAAGCATTCCAATTAATAAATGTATAAATACATTATAATTTTAAACTGAAGACATTTCAAAAGTACCATTGAAATATTACAATTTTGGCCGGGCGCGGTGGCTCATCCCTGTAATCCCAGCACTTTGGGAGGGTGAGGCAGGCGGATCTCAAGGTCAGGAGATCGAGACCATCCCGGCTAACACAGTGAAATCCCATCTCTACTAAAAATACAAAAAAATTAGCTGGGTTTGGTGGCGGGCACCTGTAGTCCCAACTACTCGGGAGGCTGAGGCAGAAGAATGGCTTGAACCTCGGAGGCAGAGCTTGCAGTGAGCCGAGATCATGCCACTGCACTCCAGCCTGGGTGACAGAGTGAGACTTGGTCTCAAAAAAAAAAGAGAAATATTACAATTTTAGTTTTTGCAGATAAAATGTACTAATGGATTCCAAAATTGGTAAGTGAAAGTTTGAACAGAGACATACTTTTACATATTCTGAAAGTATCTTCCTCAGGTTATTTATTGATTTCAAAGGTATGCATTGTAACTCTACAGTGGCAAAACCCAGCAGACACCATACTTATACAAATAATGAAGGTTAACAATAATAAAGTATAGGAACATCATGTTCTCCTGACATGAGAAGGGCACAAGAAGACAAAGCTTTAATCTAATAATGAGAATAAATCTGACAAACCAAAATTGAAGAATATTCTATAAAATAATTAACTGGCTAGGAGCAGTGGCTCACTTCTGTAATCGCAGCACTTTGGGAGGCCAAGGTGGGTGGATCACCTGAGGTCAGGACTTCGAGACCAGCCTGGCCAACATTGTGAAACCCTGTCACTAGTAAAAATACAAAAATCGACCAGGTGTGGTGGCGCACGCCTATAATCCTAGCTACTTGGGAGGCTAATGCAGGAGAGTCACTTGAACCCAGCAGGCGGAGGTTGCAGTGAGCACTCCAGCCTTGGTGACAGAGTGAGACTCTGCCTCAAAAAAAATAAAAATAAAAAATAAAATAATTAACCAATTCTCTGGTGAAGTGTCAAGATCATAAAAGAAGAAAAAGACCAAGGAACTGTCACAGATTGAAGGAGACTAAGAAGACATGAAAACTAAATACAGTCTTCCTTTGGCATCAATGGGGGATTGGCTCCAGGAACCCCAAAGACACCAAAATTGCAAATGTTCAGGTCCCTGATATAAAGTAGTGTAATATTTGCATAAAACCAATGCACTTCCTCCCACATATTTTAAATCAGCTCTAAACTATTTGTAATATCTAACACAATGTAAATGGTCTGTAAACAGTTGTTATATGGTATTTTTTTTTATTTGGACTTTGTATGATTGTATTGCTTTTTTTATTTTTTTGCTTTTTTCTTCTAAATATTTTCAACTTGCAGTTGATTGAATCCATGAATGAAGAACCCACGGACACAGAGTATGGACTGTACAATGTGTGATTCTAGATTGAATAACTTAAAGTAAAAAGACATTCATTTTTAAATCACACAAATTCTGAATAAAATCTCTACATTAGTTACTGGTATTGTACCAACTGTAATTTTTTAAATTTTGGGAATAGTATCAAGGTTATGGAACTAGTTAGATGAAGGCAATCCAGGGATTCTTTGTGTTAGTCTTGTAATTTTTCTTTAAGTCTAAAATTATTTGAAAATGACATGTTTAAAGTATATATTTTGTAAACTGAATGGAGTAAGAAATATATTAGATTCACTGCTTATATGAATCTGTGAGTATATCTCTAACATGGAATACATTATATTATGATACATCTCTGCTTTTCGTTACTATCCCTCACTAAAATAAGCAATCTTTGAGGGTTATGGAGGTATTTGGTCCTTTCCTATCATTTAAACAGATGGATTAATAACTAAGCAAATGAATAAATTGATGCTGTGCAAGAATCTAAATTTTCTTTGACATGCTATAATAATTTTAGTAGTCTAGAAAAAAGAATTCTAAGGAAGCAAGTATTATCACGTAATTACAAGGTCCACATTTTCATATATATTCTGCCTGTAAAACAGCTACTATATTGCTGATTAAAGAAAGCTCCTTCTGTAATAGAAGTTTAAACAGAGTTTGAAATGGGAGATCAAAATGTATTTGCCAGTGAGTAAAAGAGGAAATAAACGCCATCAAGCCTACCTGATCAGCTGAATCAGCCTAGTAATCAGTGGGGGCGACATGTCAGTCAGATTAATCCGAAGGACTCCTAAAAAGAAGATTCGCTGTCTCCTTGTCCTGGAGACAAGAAAATGTCTAGTGGGTGGCAATAACAAAAATGCAAATAATAATTTAATTTGCAGTAATTGTTTTGCCAATTAAAATTTTCTGTAAATAAAATGGTCATTTCATCATGCAGCTAAAGGCCCTGTCACAGAATTTATTTAAAACAGTCTGGGCTCTTAAGTGAAAGCTGAACAATGAGAACACATGGACACAGGGAGTGGAACAGCACACACTGAGGCCTGTGGGAGGTGGAGGGGTGGGAGGAAGGAGAGCATTAGGAAAAACAGCTAATGCATGTGGGGCTTAATACCGAGGTGATGCATTAATAGGTGCTGCAAACCACCATGGCACATGTTTACCTATGAAACAAACCTGCGCATTATTCTGTACATGTACCCCAGAACCTAATAACATTTTTAAAGGAGCACTCAAAGCCCCTATGAGTTAGCCTCAGCTTGGCTGCATGGATGGCACCCTGAAGTCACTTTGCTATCGCTGTTAGGCAACACTCAGGCAGGCCTTCCTCAGGACTGGTTCCCTCCCAAGACGGGTTTGGTGAAAAAACAAACAAACAAAAAAGTCTGGGCAACTGTTTCTTAGGTGTTTCTGGATAGAACGGTAAGTAGGATTTAATTTTTTGTATAGTCACAAAATGTTAATTTTCTATGAGTCATTTAAAGCCTAGGAAACAATCTGTAAAAATAAATCTGACCTCTGTACCATAGGTAACCTGGAAGCATCGTATTTCCAGGCAGGTGGAAGATGAAGGCCTCATTTAGTGTAAACCTGAAACTTCTAGTTTCAGTCTTTTCTAGACTCAACCAAGCTTATTACTCTGGGTTAACAAGTGCTATTAAGTAGTATCCTCATCCTACTCTACTATCTCTCCTCCTTTTTTGAAAATGAAAAAAAAAAGGTGAATTTGTTTAGCAAATATATAGATAAAATGCCTGTCAGAAATAACTGCTTCTATATCACTTTGCCACATCACATTCTCCTTCACTATCTAGTGCTCTCTGAGTGGTAAGTATTTTTGATAATATGCCAGTGTTTGATTCATCTTCTTAGTTTTTTTAAACCTCCTCCTATGTAGTCATTGAGAAAGTGAGGGCTCTGCTTTATGCCTAACCTAAGCTTCTGGATACTGTAGGCATGCATCTCCCTAGAACACAAAACCTTCATAATCTCAAAATCTCCCCTTAGGAGGAAGGAATGGTAATGCTCATAGATTGCCTACCTGGTTCCATACTTTTCTCCTCAAAATATGTTTAAATAAAAAGAAGAAACAATGAATGAATGAATGAGGGAATGAATGAATGAAGAAAGACAATATATATATTAGTGTTCTGAAATGAAAAGTCTTGGTCATCTTCACTGTACATTAAAAATTTATGCAGTTGTTTTAGTAAAATTCAACAGTCATTTATTGAAACCCACTCTGCCTAACTTAAGTTGTTAGAAAACTTTTATCACAGTATTAGACAAACTATTAGTAACTGAACAAAATTTCCAGAAGCCACAAATCTGTAAATATATTGATGCCTCCCCAAATGTATCTTGAAGAAATTCTGTTCAAACACTATTTCAGTAATATAGTTTTGTTGCATAAATATTTCAACACTAAAAATGTAATATCCTATAAAAAAGATAAAACATAAATATGAGAAGGAAATTATAAATTTTAGACTACAAACTGATTAAAAACTGGGTCTGTGGTCATTATTAGTAAGTTCTATGTACTTAGCTTATGGTACCCGGCAAAAATTATACCTCATGATGTCAGGAGATTGCTAACAACACCTGATATAAAATACCAGTACACCAGAATAACATCGCAAACATCTCTGAAAACCCAAAATTCTCTTACTGGAGAAGGAGAGCATATAGATTCCAGAGTTACGTGATTTATCTAGAGTATCTCAAAAATAATATTTTACAAGATCTATTTTTTAATTAATAATCGTGTTTTAGGAGCATTATTTGTGGAAGTTTATAAAGCTCCTCTTTGGAAAATGCATAGGTGATTAATTCATGGCCTCACCCTTCAAAAAGAAGCTCAAAACCTGGTGATCACACAGAGAAGACAGAAATAACTTAAATCCACAGAGATTTAAAGAAAAAAAATCTGAGGTGGAGATAAAACCCACAGGATATAGTATGGATACAGAACTAATCAGACCAGCTTGAAACTGACATGTTGTGATTATTTTGAAGGTTTGGTTGCTTGTTTTATATCTTAGAATTCATATTTTTTTGTTTGTTTTTTGTTTAATAGTGAGTTGCTTACCTTTGAGCAGATGGGAATCGGAGAGTCCATTTGAGTTTTCTCAGAGGCCCATTTTGATGTCTGAAGAAAGAATGGGAAGTTTTTATTTCCTTTTAAATGGATGGAATGTGTACATGTGAAAACACAGAATGTACGTGCATCACTTGAGGTATCTTAGCATCAAATTGTACTGGATTGAACAAGACTACTGCCCCCACCACCTGACAAAATATCAGATAATGTCTATTTAGTGCTTGATTGTGTTTTCCTTCACCAGCTAAGAGATTAAAGTGATGAGGATTTCACTGTAATAGTTAAGATTATGTCAACATTTCAATCATAATCCTATACTGTTAATGGTTTATGACTCAGTCATAAAATGTCCTTTCCTGAGGGAGAAAAGAAGAACAACCTGTCTTATAAGGTCCCAGAAACAGGGGAACTGTTTTTAAGAACTGATTTTTAAAAGGTGGTTATTTTAAATTTAGCCACTTTTAAAATAATGTTTTAAGGACACTTTCTACTCTAGAATTTCCAAAAGGGATTGGCTTAATATGTATTGAGGCTTAGCTGTAGAATAATCACTTAAACATGGGTTTATTACCAATGTCAATATTCTTTAATTTCTACAATAATTAAAGTTTAAAGTCCCATTTCAAAGATATTCTGTGTAATTATACTGGGAAGGATCATTTTAATTTTTTAAAAAATCTTCTGAGTATAAAACAAATTGAGGAAAAACATTCAAAATCTAATTCCTTAATGTTACATTCCAACTATCTGTATTATGCATAACAAGTTTCCTATATTAATTTTCTGCATATATTTTATTATCATTACTTAAACAAAAATAGATACTGTGTAACACAGAGTTTTACCTTGTCCAAAAAGTGGTCTGGACTTTGCCCTTGACTTTTGGAAGGCAATCTGCAGTCCCTTGGAATATCATGTCTCATAGGAACATCTTTATTTCTCGGGGTGCCTTGGGCCAACCAGATCGATAGCAACAATGTTAGAGTGAGGGATCTGAACCACACCAACAATGTGATACAGGTTAGAGGCTCTGGTGTAAGAGCCCATGATATAAGTTGACCTCCAGAGAAGCTGAAGTAGGAGAGCAGCCATGTGGGCAATCACTCATGCCTACGTGATGAGGCACCAATAAAATCTTTGGATGATGAGTCTCTGGTGAGCTTACCTGGTTGGCAATACACAGTGTGTCTGTATAATCACACAGCGAAAGGACAACTGAAAGTTCTCCATTTGCTATACTCCTGGACTCTGCCCATGTGTCTCTTCTCTTGGCTGATTGTAATCTGTATCCTTTCCCTGTAGTAAATCATAACCATGAGTATAACAGTTCTCAGCAAGGTCAATGAGTTCTTCTAGAAAGTTACTGAAATTAAGACTGTCTTGGGGAAATCCTTGAGTTTGGAATTGTTTCAGAAGGGAAAGTGTTCTTGTGTGAGCTGTTTCCTCTAATTTCTCAGTTAGCTAACAATTTCCCAGATACTTTACTAATATTTATAGTATATCAAAGAAGTATCTTTCTTGCATTGCAAGTTACCTCACAGTTTGTAGACTCACAACTTGAAGAAGAAAGAAATGAGCGAAAATTCCTACAAAGAATTCGTTGTTTTGTTTTCTCCATGTGTTAACTACAAACTCTGCATGTAGTCTTCTAATATAAGCAACAGAAATAATAGTATATCTTCAAAAATTGATCTCATCGTTTTAGTATTTCTATGACTGAATAGGAGTGAGCAGCATATACAACAGTAGAATTTTTCTGAATTTCTCCTTTGCTAATGTTCAGAACCTTCTAGTTTTCCTTTAGCAAATTAAATTGTTTAGATATGTCGATATTAGATACAGAGAACTGTGGCTTTACAGAAATGAAGATAGCCATAAAGTACTGATCTTCGCTCTTCTAAAAGGAAACCTAAATTATTTGTCTAGTCATTTTACTTTGGTGTGATATAAATTCTTTTGCATTGACTACCAGCTTTAAAAGCTCTTCATAGCAATGGACAATCATGTAAGAATTATTGATTTGCTTGCTTACCTTTCACATTATGAGAATATGATCTATTCATTTAATCATCTATGTTTGGTACCCTAGTACAATGTCAGAAAAAAATCTGACATTTTATAAATATCTATTGAATGAATGGATAAACTAAAACATGCAATATCCTAAGCCTATTACCTACCGGTACACCTATTGAGAGCAAACAATTCTCCTTCACAGAATTTGTCCCTTTTCTTGGCTATTATGATGTGTTTTCTTCTCTTATTAGACACACACATGCACACACACCAAACACAAACACACACACACACATATATAGATAAACAAAAGTGTGTGCATATATTTCCCTTATAATAGATATATATAGGCCAGGTGCAGTGGCTCACGCCTGCAATTCCAGCAATTTGGGAGGCTGAGGCGGGAAGATCACCTGAAGTCAGGAGTTTGAGACCAGCCTGGCCAACATGGTGAAACCTTGTCTCTTTTTGTGTTTTTTTTGTAAAAATACTAAAATAATTAGCCAGGTATGGTAACACATGCCTGTAGTCCCAGCTACTTGGGAGGATGAGGCATGAGAATCGCTTGAATCCGAGAGGCAGAGGTTGCAGTGAGCCGAGATCACACATCTGCACTCTGGCCTGGGTGACAGAGTGAGACTCCCTCTCAATAAAATAATAATAATAATAACAATAATAATAACAGATACATATATTTTTACTTTGATACATCTTTTAATGACCTCTTACTTATCCTCTGTTTTCTATCTTCTTTATATGAACTATTTTCCCTAAAGGGACCAGGTATGTTTATTCAGCCTTTAGTTTTTTAATTCAAGTTAGTTTTTAAAATTACGTTTAAATCTGTTTAAATAACATAAAAAAATAACCATAGGAAAAATGGAAAAACTCCTTACTAGTTCCTTCTCTAATTTCCCAAATTTTAATTGCCATAATCTATAAATTTAAAATTATTTTCATCATTTCTGGTCTCATTCTATGTATACAATTGTTATCCCAATGTTGGCTCTTCATTGTATATTCGTATCTTTGTTTTTTCAATGTTCCGTTCATCTTTTCGGCCAATAAATTCTGGGAAGAGCTTCTCAAGATTGTTCTACACCTCACTAATTTGTTTTTTAATATCAATTTATACATTTCTTGTCTCAAACAGATTTTAATTTACAATTACATCTTTATTTGATTTGCAATTTTATAAACACAGTAAATTCCCTTTTCATCTTAGAATACGAAATAAATATGCATCCTCTCATTTTCATCTTTTGTTTCCTGGAGTACATTTCAACAATTTGAATTGAATACAAACCAGATGCTTTTTAACATTTAATTTGTTCATGTACCACTATTAGAATTACTATTTCTTTCTGCGTTCGTCTTGTTTTTTGTTTTGTGGAATTTTACGTGGGTTCAGGTTAGTGTTTATATTTATTTTTGTTCTTCTTTAGGAATTGTTTCCAGATATGTGGTTTTTCACAACCACTTGGTTTGTAGATATTTCTTGACTCCCTTAGTTCTTAGCCAGTTGCCAATTAAACTCTTTTTTTATACCTTAAACTGAAGGACTGCTTACTGTAAACATTCTCAAACCAAAAGAAATGGTGTTTAATACTCTTTGCTGCCCAGGCACAGTGGCTTACACCTGTAACCCCAACACTTTGGGAAGCCAAGGAAAGTGGATCTCTTGAGCCCAGGAGTTGGAGACCAGCCTGGTCAACATGGTGAAACTTTCTACACAAATTTTAAAAAGTTAGACAGGTGTGGTGGTGCACTCCAGTGATCTCAGCTACTCAGTAGGCTGAGGTGGAGGATTGCTTGAGCCTGGGTGGCAGAGGCTGCAGTGAGCTGAGATCGCACTACTGTACTCCAGTCTGGGGGACAGAGCGACACTCTGTCTTGAATAAGTAAATAAATAAAAAGTTCTTTGTTAAATATGGATCCATTGTCACTTTGTCTAATTGTAGAAAGATGGCCTTTTTTTTTTTTTTTTTTTTTTACTTGGGTAGTAAGCATGAATAAACTGAGAACAAAATATGGACACAGACAAATTTTTAGCTCAATAAATATTAAAATGTAACATTTTAAAATGTATGTATATAATATACATTTATACCTGTGTGTGTACATATACACATACCTACAAAATTTTTCTGCACGATTGATAAAACACTACAAATATTTGAGGTAGCCCATACTCTTCTCAATGGGATATATCTTTTAAATAATTTCCTAAATGGAGTTTCTTCAAAGGTATAGGAGGTTAATTGAAGGCATTCAATCATTATTTATTCTATATATATGGATATACATATATCTATGTATGTATATTTATTCATTACAATTATGTATTTCATATGTAATATAATTATATATACTACTTTTGATATATACTGTATTTCCTATAAAATACCTTAATATGGAGAATGAAGATGAAGAAAAAAACGTACACAGAGAGAGAAACAGACTGAAACTACTGGATGTGAAAATAAAGAATACATGATCAACCTGGGCAAAAAATTATAAGTCAGGTAGAAATAAGAGTTAAACTGGTCTTCTTTAAGAGGCTATTATCTACTATATCACACTTTTTGTGAAATGCTGTTCTTTGGGGGATATTGGAGTGATGAGACACTATCATACCCAACAGTCAATGCCTATAACTTAGTCGAGATTAGTATTGAGGACACTTATTTATTTATAAAATCAATATTTTATAACAAGTCCTTATTTTTCTATCTTTCCCTTCTCTGTTTAGTCTTGTATAAAATGCTCTCAAAGTTCAGAGCAGCATATATACTTCAGATAACCCATTATAAGAATTAGATTCAAGGAGAGGGATACCTCAAATAATTTCATGAAATTTTAATCAAAATAATTTATTTTTTATAGATGTATTACCTCTTCTGATAAAGAACCTAAAGGACCCTGCAGCTAATGATGCATAATTAAATCTATAAACTATTTCATTCTCTCTTGCAAAATAAGCCAATATCCTTTTTAAAATTTAAGACAACAAGTTCACAAATGTGAGGAAATAATAAACTAATAACGTATAACATGCTTAGCTAAATGTCTTAATCATGCTTTAAATTGTGTTTGTCCAATTGCCCCTTTAGTTTGCCTTTGGTTTATTATTAATATTTCACTATCTTTTCCAGTCAGTGTTTAATACAGTCCTATTCAAGGGCACTTGCAGCAAGCAGAGCAATTAGGTATGCAATGTCCTGAGCTATAATCCAATACAGCAAACACTTTCAGGTAGTTTTTATGAAACCAAAAAAATAAAAATAAATAAAAATAAAAAGAGACTGCCTCTTGACTGTGGCCAAGTAATATTGTTGATCCTGTGTTTATTAATTATTTATTAAGTACTTCTTCTGAACATAACGTTATGTTATGCACTGTTGCCTTATGCAAATGAATAATAACTCAATTCCAGTTCTCGAAGTGCTAGTGGTTTAAAAGGGAAGATGTGAAATAGACTCAACTAACACTGCCCAGCTGAATGTGATAACTAACACTGCCCAGCTGCCTCCCTGAAGGGAGGCAGGCACGAAATGCAGAGAGAGTTGAAGAGAAAGGTCTCTTTGCCCTACAAGAAAGAATGAAGATTCTGCAAAGAAATGACATTCAAATTGAGTGTTGATGAATGAGTAAGATTTGGTGAGATAGATATAGGAAAATCACATTCCAGCTCTGGTAGAATGCATTAATAAAAAATCTAAGTATGGCAAATATTTCAGAATAGTCCATGAGCTTTAGCTAGTGTATTTATATGGATCTCAGCGTGCTTGGGCCAGCTGTTGTGAGACTACGACTGCCAAACTCAAAGGTCAGTATTTATTTAGAATCTATGTACAAAATGGTAAACAAAGAGATAAAATGATTATTCTTATACCAATGTTAGCATATGAATGTTCTCTAAGCATCTCATTATAAAGGAAAAAATACTTAAAGGTCAAAAACATATTTTCTATAAGAAAATGTTCTAATCAGTTAATATTAATTTATAATAAGTAATGTGACATCTTATAAGTATTCACATTACTTGTAATAAGTAATGTGAATCTTGATATTTTTTGTAAATTTTATTTAAAACTGTTTATTTATGTAGCCATTTAATGCACTTTCACATTAGTAATCTAGTAATTTTATTTTTATGTTTTAAAAATGATTTATGTATCTAGAGGTAGAGAAGTTTGTAAATGACGATTCCAATTATTCATTTTCTTTTTTCATGACTTGATGCACATATTACCTTAAGAAATCTCAACTATTGTCATCAGCTGGTAACATTCACTCACACATAAAATAGACCCTCAGTTTTTGATGGGGTTGTTTGTGTTTTTCTTGTAAATTTATTTAAGTTCTTTGTAGATTCTGGATATTAGCCCTTTGTCAGATGGATAGATTGCAAACATTTTCTCCCATTCTCTAGGTTGCCTGTTCACTCTTATGATAGTTTCTTTTGCTGTGCAGAAGCTCTTTAGTTTAATTAGATCCCATTTGTCAATTTTGGCTTTTGTTGCCATTGCTTTTCCTGTTTTAGTCATGAAGCCTTTGCCCATGCCTATGTCCTGAGTGGTATTGCCTAGGTTTTCTTCTAGGATTTTTATGGTTTTAGGTCTTACGTTTAAGTCTTTAATCCATCTTGAGTTAATTTTTGTATAAGGCGTAAGGAAGGGATCCAGTTTGATGGGTGCAGCAAACTACCATGGCACGTGTATACCTATGTAACAAACCTGCACATCCTGCACGTGTATCCCAGAAATTAAAGTATGATAAAAATAATATAAATATAAAAAACCAGAACCTCAGGAGGGAAATACAGCGGTATGTATCACAACCTTACATTATTTAAGCTCTGGGAATGACACTCCATAATCCATTCTTCACTGAGATAAACATAAATGAGCACAGCAAAAGCAAAGGGAAGTGGGCACCTACCATAAAATCTATTGTCACATTTGCTCAGCTCAACCCTCAGCCCCTCAGTGTGACCTGGCCCTGCTGGAGGGTTTCTTTTAGAACTAAATGAAGTGCTATATGTGAAAAGTGCAAGATATAGATTATATTGTTAACATTTTCTCTGAGCTTTCATATAACTTGTGCATAACTTTGATATACACTAATGTATACTAATTGCATGCACTGGATTGTGAGTTTAACAAAAAAGGGCCACATTTCATTTTTATTTCCAGTTCTCCAGGGTAAAATTCAAACTAATATCAGGCCTGGTAGAGTCCACTTAGAATAGGCACTGCAACAGTTACATGGAGGCCCCTGCTGCTCCACACATGAATTCTTCAGCTGTTGGCTTATGTGAAGACAGGTGAGGGGGGCTCCACACAGGTTGAGGAGATGACAGAACACTTAGGAAGTCGTGGCAATTTATCAATCAGCACAGATGTTCAGCAATTGCTGGACTATAGTGATGCCTGCCTCTATACATGCTGCTAGTTATTAATTAATGAATGAAATGAGTATCAGTTTTCACTGTAGTAAACAGGGCATATGTGTTGGCTCTAAAGCTGTTTAATAACCTCACCTTATCTTATAGTTACATTCAAAATTATTATCTCAGGGTTGTCATACAAAGGGGACCCCTCAAAGATCAATTTATGCAAATTTGAGCATTTTTAGGGGGATTATTTGTGACCCCACATAATATATATTTTTTTCTACTTGTGGTTTATTTGCTCTTGGTTTAAATCTAAATCACATAATACTGTCTTCCTCTCACATGTTAACATTTTTAAAAATCCTGGTGATACGGAGCTATGAACCTTATTATGTTTTGAAGTATTGACAATTTTCCATCTCACAATCATCTTAATATATCCCACTTGGTGACAAAGCAAAAGAGAAAACAGATTTACCTTTGTGCCCATTTGGGGGAAAGCAAGATGAAAGAGAGAAAAAGTTTAAGAAAGTGAGACAATCTGAGAATAAGAGAATAAGAAGAGAAAGAAAGAAGGCAGGAGTCAACTAAAAAGTCAGAAATCACACTTCCAGTAATAAAGAAAGAAAAAAAAATTAAAAAAAAATCCATAACTGGCCAGGGGAGACATCTGAATGAGTTAAGAAAAAAATAAAGAGAGTGAGGAGGAAAACAAAAGAGACTTAGAAACAAGGAGAAAAATAATAGAGAAAGACAAAACGAAGTATGAAGAGAAAAGAAGCGATATTAAAAAAATGATGTCAAAGTGAGAACAGCAAAGAAATGTAAGAAAGGAGGAATTAAAAACAACACTCAATGTGGGGAATGAAATAATTTAAAAGATGGAAAGATAATACTAGGAAAATAAGTATAAAAGGGAGTGTAGGAGAGAAAGAAGTTGAAGCCATTTAACTCTGGGGAGATTCATATCTTGCTGGCATTACTAAATGTTATTCTTTTGATGGATCACAAAAGAATGAGTGTTTAAAAACAATCTCCAGAATTCTATATAGCTGAAAACAGTTGGGAGACTTTAGATTCATCGATATTTTTACAAAAAGAAAAAAAAATAAATCAAGAGATAACCACCTCAGGGACACATAGATGATCTAGTGATTAGCTCTAGAATATTAATTAGAAGAAAGCTATTTGCTTTTTTATTCACAGGCCATAAAGAGATCAATTGAGAGTATCAATTGGTAGCCATTTGATTATAACTTAATACTCATATACTATAAATGACTACTTCATCATGCATTGGTGAGCCAGCGGAGCAGGTGGAGTGACAAGAAGCAATATGGAAAGATTTATTCTACTTTAGCCAGAGAACTGCTGGAAAGGGAATTAAAGAATGATACAAGCTTCTTGTTAATTATAAAAGGCTATGAAATAAAACTTTAAGTTTATTACTGGTGGATCAAGTTCTCTTCTATTAAAAAGTATATGAAGACATATTCCAAGGGTACATATAGTCCTGGGTTGTGTTTTACTTATTTTTTAAAATTATTTTGATGATAGTTGTCTTAGTTTGGGCTGCTATAACAAGATACCGTTGGCTTGGTGGTTTACACAACATTTATTTCTCATAGTTTTGAAGGCTGGGAAGTCTAAGATCAAGGTTCAGGCTGATTTAGTTTTCACTGGAGCCTTTGTTCTGGCTTGCAGACAGACAGCTGCCTTCTTACTGAGTCCTCACATTGTGATGGGAGAGAAAGTGCTGCTCTTTTTTCCTATTGTTATGAAAACATTAATCCACCATGGCAACCCTACCCTCATGACCTGATCTAAACCTAATTAGCTCTCCAAAGTCCATCTCCAAATATGATCACATTCGTGGTTAAGGTTTCAATACGTGAATTTGTTGAGGAAGCAAACATTTGGTCCATCAATAGGAGAGAGGTTTTGGATGTTATTCATAGATGGATTTGCTAGTTTCATGTTTGCAGGTAGCACCAGCAGTCAAGGCCATAGCGGTATATATTAAACTGTGCATTTGCAGCAGGATGAAGTTTTAAAAGGGTGAACACTGTGCAAAGTTTAGGAAAAAATAAAAATAATATATTTTATTCTTGTCTTACCTAATTTTTCTTTTCCTTCCTCCCTTCTCACTTTATATTAGAGTTGCATTACCCTAGAACTGGCAGTAGTGCCTAATGGATAGTCATTCTTTACATATATATTACCTCAAAAATAAATGCCTTAATTATTTAATAAATGAATATTCAAGAAATTAGGAATCAGTCATTAATCAGACACAGAGGCCAATACAGAAAAAAGTAGAAGAGAAGGGAGGAGAGTCATGACAAAAGGGGAAGGACAAGGGGTAGAAGAAAAGAGAAGACAAAAAAAAAAGAATCAAATAAAGTATTTAAAATTATTTGAATTTTAATCAAAACTGGATTACCATATTACAGACAATATGGAAAATAAATATTGAGCAGGTCCCAAAAGACATTGCATGTCATTTTTAATGTTTGTGTTTTTAAAAGAACAGAGAATAAATGATGATTATCCAATACAAATAAATATGGAAAAAGAAAATAAAAACAAATAAGCAGAGACGAAAGGAAGCAGTATTTAAGCTGGAGAAATCAACACTGATGATCAAATATAACTTTTTTTCCCAAAGCTCTAAAAAGAAATATTGGCCTGCACTAATCTACACAGTGCATTTTTTTCTACATTTTTGCAAGTACACTTTGGTAAAGGTTTGTAAAACAAAGCCCTCAATGTCACTTACAATATTCTTGAGTACATTTCAGTTTCAATCACAACTTCAGCTACTAATCTTAATGTCATTGATAACAGATAATGGCTGAACAGGACAATTCAGGATGAACAGCAAAGATAAATACAATTAAAATGTATAACTTTTAATCATTAATTCATTCATCAAAGTCTTGTTAAGTTCCTATTAGGCACTAGAGCTAGAGATTTAAAAAGACATCAACAAAGAGGAAGACAAGCTGGATACTTTCATTGGGGGGAGTTCACATTACTTGTAAATAATGTGGTACTGAATAAAGGGACATTTGAGACTCAGTGTAGTTCTGGGAAATATATGAACACTAGCCCCAGCTGTGTAAAAGAATGATTATTAACATGTATATCTGTAAAATGCTCCATGCCAAGGGAGTTAGGGCTCTAGCAAGCTTGATTCCAAGCCAGGTGAGAAATAACATTTAGACTAAGAGGATTGACATGTATAATGTTGTGAAGCATAGGGGAACTCTGATCCAAAGATTCTTTCAGTCACAACAAAGAGAGCAGCTCTCATTCAAGAAGGCTCCCCTTAGAATGGGAAAAATAGGTAATTAAAGGACAGGAAAATTAATCTAATAAGAAAAGAAGGCAAAACACTTTTAGATTGTGGATAAAATATATTCTATTTAAGGAATAAACTTCTGTTCAGCAAGTTATTACCAGAAAAAAAATACTGTGACATAAATGGCATCCCTATATTACCCTGAACAATTCTTAATGATGACTGCATCTTTGAGATTTTGATGTGATTTGGTCTGTCATGGGAACCAGACCTAGCTATTTTTTTGAGACTGCCTAGGTGAATATAATGTGTATCCAGGGTTAAGAAGGTTAAAAACACTGTTATAAATTTAAATATTATGTATCTTAAAGTTTTTCAATTATGCCCTGGGTCAAGTTTCGCTACTGTTGTTTTGTGTGCTTGTTCATGTGTATACACAGGTTTGTGTGTATATATGAATGTTTTTATTTTCCTTCAGACTACTAGGATAGGAGTGAAGAGATGGTATTCTGAGAGTGAAGTCTTAAGAGACACTAGAACTTTGACATTATATGGGTTTGGCAAACATCTGGTTATTCAACTTATCAAATATAATTTGTATACACAATTTAACCTTACTATATCCCCACTTTGAACCATACTATAAGGCTATAATAACCAAAACAGCATAATACTGGTATGAAAACAGACACATAGACCAATGGAGCATAATAGAAATCTTAGAAATAAAACCACACACTTATAATCACCTGATCTTTGACAAGGCTGACAAAAACAAGAATAGGGAAAGGATGCTCTATACAATAAATGGTTCTGAGACAAGTGGCTAGCCATATGGTGATTAATTCAACTGATCTCTCACCTCTCACTATATACAAAAAATACTCGAAGTGGATAAAAATTTAAAAGTAAGACCTTGGACTATAGAAATACTGGAAGAAAACCTAGGAACTACCCTTCTCAACAGTGGCCTTGGCATGTAATTTTTGCCTATGTCCACAAAAGCAATTGCAACACAAAAATTGACAAGTGGGACCTAATTAACCTAAACAGCTTCTGGATAAGAAAAGAAACTATCGATAATGTAAATACACATCCTACAGAGTGGGAGAAAATATATGTAAACTGTGCTTCCAACAAAAGTCTAATATTCAGAATCTATAAGGAATTTAGACACATCAACCAGCAAAAAACACCCCATTAAAAACGGGCAAAAGACATGAACAGACGCTTCTCAAAAGAAGACATATGATTGGCCAAGGCAGATGTGAAAAACATGTTAATCACCACTAATTATCAAAGACATGCAAATCAAAACCACAGTGAGATATCATTCCAAACCTGTCAGAACGGATATTACCAAAAAAGTCAAAAAACACCAGATGCTGGCAAGGCTTCACAGAAAAAGAAACACTTGTACACTGTTGATAGGAATGTAAATTAGTTCAGCCTCTGCAGAAAGTAGTTTCGAGATTTCTCAAAGAACATGAAAAAGACCTACCATTTGACCCAGCGATCCCATTGCTAGATATGTACCCAAAGGAAAATAGATCATTGTATCAAAAAGACACATGTCCTCGCATGTTCATACCCACAGTACTCACAATAGCAAAAGCATGGATTCAAGTAGGTGCCCATCAATGGTCAACTGGGAGAAGAAAATATGACACTTAAACACCATAGAATATTATGCAGTGATAAAAAAGACTGAAATTATGTTTTTGCAGCAACATTAATGCAGCTAGAAGGCATAATCCTAAGTAAACTAACTCAGGAAGAGAAAACCAAATGCCACATGTTCTCACTTATAAGTGGAAGCTGAATATTGAGCACATATGGACATAAACATGGGAACAATGGGCACTGCAGACTACTAGAGGGGAGAAGGAGGTAGGAGGGTGTGATTTGACAATTTTTCAACTATCTATTGTGCAATATACTCATGTCACAAACCTGCACATGTATCCTGTATATCTAAATTAAAGTTGAAATTTTAAAAAATTACTCTAATAAAAACACTTATTTTTAGTGTTTAAATATTATATTTTTGTAGGCCTAGAACTTGACTTGATAATTCATTTGGGATATTAAATTTTGTGATTTTATATTCCTATTTATTATTTATTTCAGAAAATGAATTAAAGCTATTTTAGCATCACATTACAGGAAAAGCTGAGAAAGTCATTAAGAGAAGTTTTTTAAAGGAGATTCTTGATTAATTAGTACTAGCAATACAAATAAACCAAACAATCATCAGAAAATGTTTACAAGTGCCTTTTTTAGACTGGTCAACGTGCTTCATCTTGTGATTAACAGAGAAATAAAGTACAAGTGTACCCCAGTCCTCAAGCTTTTAGCAATTTAGTAGATAAAATGGTGATAATGTTGATTTGAAAATTATTTAGCATTCGACTCAGTTTTCCTGACAACAGAACAAAAAATTGAAGAAAACAGTTGCTAAAGTAAACAAAAGATGTAGAAATGGGACTGAAAAAATTCCATTGGTCTAGGATTTGCAAGATGAATAGGATGTGAATAATAAAACGCACAAAGTCAAGAGCAATTGACATGACAAGAACCCCTGAGACCATTCACTCTACCTGAGGTGGAAATTTATTTCGTATTTCACTTTTTTCATCTTTTTCCATTACTGTACAATGCCTAGCCGTGTACAGAGACAGCACAAGTAAATGGAAAAACAGTCCATTTTCATGGAGTGTAAAAATTAGTATTGTTAAAGTGGCCATACTGCTCAAAGCAATTTACAGAATTGGAAGTCAGAATTTATCACAAAAAGATGACTTTGTCAATTGGAACTGTTATTTGAACTGTAAATATAAGATCATACTACCCTGTTGTAACAATGCAGTTGGAATATGCAGGGAGAAACCTAGCAAGTTGCTCCTCTCCCCTCAAAAGAAACCCACAGAACGTTAGAACATTAAATATTTTATATCAATCCTTCAGTATCTGTCTGTGCTGATATTACTATATGAGAATATACATATATCAATATAAAAAGAAATTATTCACTTCTGTTTTTATATAAAAATAAAATTATATATATTACACAGTAATGATTTTTACTTAATATATAATGGGTAAAATTTCAGATTATATAAAAATATGGATTTTAAAAAAATATTTGCATGATGTACTTTTGAACATAAATTATGCAATTATTATCCTACTGGTGAACATCAATCTATTTCCAGTTTTCATCATTATATTGCAAATAAATATATATATGTGTATGTGTGGGTACACACACATTTTTTTTTCCAGTAACAATGGTACTGTGGAAGAAAGGTGTACTCTGTTTTCCTTTTCTTTATTAAATTATACGCCACTTCTGGAAAGTTGTCCACAATTCACATTCCAAATAGCACACTCTCCCACACTATTGCCTTCTTAAACATTATCAATAGTAATTGATTTTTATTAATGTCAATAGGATGGCGAACAAGTCACATACTTCCTTCTGTTATTGAAGTCCAATAGTTGTTTGAACTTCATTGACCATTGAATTTCCTTTTTTAATGAACTGCTTATTCAGAATCTTTACTAATTTTCATTAATTTGACTTTTAATTATGACTTAACTATTTGTAAAAGCTAATAGCATATTAGCTTTTCACCATTTCACATTTATTTTTATGAGTCCTTTCTTATGTGTATTACACATGTGTGATTTTCTGTGATTCTGTTACCAAAACATCAGCGGTTCAGTCTAGGTCCTGCTGCTTGCCACAGAGAAAGCCAATCACTGAGACGATTATTGCCAAGGATGGAGGCTTTCACCAGGTACTGCAGTCGAGGAGGTGGGAGATCTGCCTCAAACCCATTTATCTGACCACTAAAACTAGGGGTTTATATACACAGGAAGAAATGTAGCAGTGTGTAAAAAAACAGGAACTAGGGAGGAGCAAGGAAAGAATCATGATGAATGAGGGATCTGACATCTCATTGTCTAGATATGGTCATCTGGAGAGTGTCAGTTCTTTGATTTTTTTTTTTTTTTTTTTTGAGAGGCCGAGAGGTCCTTTCCTGAGGAAGAAACCCAGATAAAACAAATGGAAGATTCAAGCTTTAAGATTAGAAAGGTCAATTTCTATGTTTATTAGAAAAAAAAACTGTCTATGGAACTATTGGGGTGATTTCAATTCTTCTATCAAAATAAAAAGTTATACAAACATTTGCCCATTTTTTTTACTTTCATGATTTAATGTTTACCCTGCTTTCTGTGACTTACATTTTCCCTTTTTTGCTAAAAAAGATGTTCCCAACCCAAGTATATATAAAAATCTATAGATAAAAGTTTATAGATAGATATTATATTAATAGGGCCAATTGGGGAGTATTAACTATATTGGTTTAAGTTTAAGAATATGCAACAATTATTCTAAGCACAAAGTAAATGTAAAATATGTTATGTCAATCAGCAGTTAGTGTGGGCCTACCACAGGCTTTCAGTGGTGTATGATAAGCGGTTTATTTCTCATGAATCTTTGTGTCAGCTGGGGTGTCTCTGCTTTTGTAGCCTCCAGCTGGTTGGTTAGTTGTGGACTTGCCCACTGCATTCTACTGGGGGTCAGGTGAAGCTCTTCTCATGACAATGACCATGATGTAAGAGGACAACCAGGCTGCACAAGCACAGTTCAAATTCCTACTTGCATTAGGTTTCTTAACATCTCTTTGGCCCAAGCAAGTCAGTGGCTAATACCCAAGTCAAGAGTTGAGGAAGAAAGTTTCACCTTTAGGCAAGAGATTTCATGGCACTGTGCCTGGATACAGGGTGAGAGGAAGAAATTGGCCTATAATTCATTCTAAATCATACATATATACCTAACTAGATAAACATTCACTTATTTATAAGTATAACTGCATATGAATATAAACTATGGTGGAACTTTTTGAATGTCAAACGCTTAATCAAAATTTTTATTCTCCAAAAGGCAAACTCCTCTATAAAGACTGAAATTAGCACTTCTGCACGAAAAAGTGGAAATATCATATCTAATTTAAAGTAAGGCTCTTTGGAAAAGCTTTGCAAGAGAATTAACCATGTCTGTGCAACTGAAATAACTTCTTTGCACCAACTGTTACTTTATTCCACTAAGATTTTCTTACAACGAAACTAATTTGATCTGTCTCTGTTAAATTAATTATGATAGATAGAAACCATGTATCAACCAGGAATCCATACTGTGGTTTTCTGTTTTGTTTTTTCCTACCTAAGTTTGGTAGTGTGATACTTCAACATTGTATTTGTTATTCAATATATATAATTTGACAAACTTTTTAAAGGTATATTTTATATCTCAGTTTAGAATAGTGTTTCATTGTGTTACATTTTTAGGGAACACTCTTCTACAACAATACAACCTTAAAGTGTTTTCTGTTTCAGACTATTAGTAAAGCTCTTAAGTATTTAGATTTATCTCTCTCTCCCTCCCTCTCTCTCTCTCCCTCCTTCTCTCTCTCTCTCTCTCATACACACTAATATACTGCATTTGACCCGATGAGAACCACATTGATTAAAAAGAAAAAAAAAGAATAAGCACTGGTTAAATGTTAGCTAAATAATCCACAGACCTTTTAAAATGTATTATCAAGTGATCAACATAGAGGTAAGTAACTGGTGCCAAGAAAAATGCCTAACGAGCTTGCCAAGGAGCCAGATGCTCCTACTGCTAAATTATCTCTTGCAGATTGGCACCGGCATTCTACAACTGGCACACCCACAGGTATCACTCACACTGCACCACCTTATGGTTTGAGCTAATTATTTAAAAATAGTTTACTTCATATTCAAAAGTGGATGCTCTGTATAAATTAATTTTGCTCTCCTAGGGAATCAGTACTTTATAAAAAATAAGACACGAGAAAGAAAATAATGTGTGAAATAGACTCATTTAAACGAAACAGGTTATTAGCTTAAAATGCCAGCTTTTATATAACTGCTTATATTTTCCCTTTACTAAGTCCTTTTTTTGGAAAATTGGTTTACTGGATTCCAATAAGTCGGATAAAAATGAAAATTTAATTATTAGGTGATTAAAATATCAATATTGTTCAGTTAAGAAAACAAAACAAAACATGCCCTTTTTAATTTGAAGCGTAGAAGTATTTTATTACAGTATGGACATATCCTGAGACAAATTTAACTTGAAGAAGTGAGTAGTCAATTGATTGTGTGTAATTGAAGATGTCATGCTACATTTTAAACTTGTTCTAGCACTCTGCATTTCCCCAAGTAGCATTTTTAATTCTGATAAATGCATGAAAATACTTTCTATCAAAGCCATTGAATTTAAGAAAAATATTGTTCTCAGTGTATCAGGGCAAATTTAAACAATCACTTTCAACTCTCTATGATGACTATGCTATTACACTTCTAAATGTGTCAACAGTCTTTCAAAATATGGGCTTGTATATTTATCTAAAGATAGGAAAATTTTGTAATTATTATTTTTATTTTAAGAAGATCTTATTTCCTCAGATATTGTGGAACACTGTGGCAAATGAGAAAAAGGACTAGAAAGAACCAAAACATTATTTAAGGTTCATACAAAATAGAAGAGCTCAGATACTTTGCTATAATCATGCTTTAAATGTATTCAAAAATATTTTAGAATGTAGGTGGCACATTTATTTTAGAGAGAATTTTGAGTAATAAAAGAGTTTAATGACCACATAATAGCAGCTTGTGTTGATGACAATAATTGGGTTTTACATAGCTTAAAGAAATATGAAAGTTCATCAATTTAGTTTTTCCTTTAGGCTACTGAAAATTAAAGGCAGAGCTAATGCCAAATGTGCTCAAGAACACGCATATTAAAATAAAATGCAAAAGAAAATAAGCTGCATTATTTACATAGTGTTGTTGCCATATTTGTATGATTATTTGGCAAGTATTTCTCATTAAGAGGATTTAAGATGAGTATTTAACCACACATATGTAAAAAGAATAATAGACTGCTATTTTCTTGTTTAGAGGTTGCAGTAATTTTTGAAATGTCAAAATAAACCCAAGAACATATATGCATCTACATGTGCGTATATATATATATACATATATATACACATAATGTATCTACATAAAATCTGAATTTGCCCATATACTATATAATTTATTGTATTACGAATTGAAATTGATGGTTCTTATTCTATAAGGCTAATATACAAAATTACATGTATCTTCTGGAAATTTATGTTTTACATGTAATTTATATGTAATATTTAACCAAAAATAAAACAGCATTATAACAAGGCATATTAAGGTAATGAATATATATATTCATATATATATATAATATAGACTCCATAAAGAAACAGCTGCCATTGGAAAAACAAGTATATAATTTAAAAAATTATTATTACTATTAAAGTAATGATTATCAGATTTAAAGAGATTTCTAAAGTAAAGGACTATTTTCCTTAGCCAGACAGAAGACTTTCCCCCTGGGACCTTGTTTGCCAGGAAGAATACTGGGTGGGAAAATACCAGCAGCTGGCATGATAATGAGTCCACTTCACTGCAAATTAGTTCATTATTATTCCATTCCTGCAATCTTATGATTCACAGTTGCATGTCATTTTTACATAAATAAAAAATAGGTATTATATATAACTAAACTGTGGCAATCTACAAGAACAAAATTTACAAACATAAGGAAAAAACTAGCAAACATATAAAAATAAAGCTAGATCATAAAGAAAAATTCATAATTTAAATTCAAAACAGCCTTTCATGTTTAAAAGAAAACAAAAAATAAAAAGTAAATACAAACCGAAAACAAATCTGTATGAATTTACACTTTCCACAATTTGGATTCAACTTTGTTTTAACATTAAATCAGCTACAGGTAAGAAAATAATATAGTTTTTTTTCCCAGGGCGATTTCTTGGCAATTATTATTAGTTTATGTGACAGAAAGACTTATATTAGCATAACATGAAAAGTAAGTCCGCTTATGCATAAACGGTAATGATCGAAACAGCAGTTTTCCATGTCTGAAGGCCTCCTGACTTTAGCTTATCATGGACCAAAATTTGAAAATACAGAATGGAAAACAAAAATTTGAATTAGATGATACTGAACTTGGCAATGCAGAACACATTTAGGGCAGGACAGTGAAAAATAAACATCAAAACACTCACTTCTAGGAGATTTGAAAATTCAAACTATATGAACAAAAGTTAAAACAGATTAAAAATGACTTGAATATAAGACCTAAAAATTAATATCCTAGATTATAGGTAGCATTTCAATTTTGTTCTGGATAACTTATAAAATATTTAAAACACTTGAAACAACGTAACATAGATCCATTTAAACTAAATCAGAATATGAGAAATATAGTTTAAGACATCATACTCAACAAATGGTACAGTTTAAGTATTAATATCCTACTGAAAAATAGAGAAACAAGTTTAATTGAGAGGCTGTTGACCAATCAAAAAAAAAAAAGTAAAAGTAAAATAAGTGAGCTTCTTAAATAATAAATTTATAAAATACACAAAATCACTTAGAAAATTTAGAAATTTTCAAAGTAGCATAATCTTTAACATTTTAAGGGAAATAATTATGAAATATGACACATTACTAAACTGGTGACCTGGAAAAAAGATATCTGAGTCCCTGTGAGGAAAATAAATGGCCTTCTGTAAGAATAATACAATGGACTTCGGGGACTTGGGTGGAAGTTGGGGGAGGGAGACAAGGAATAAAATACTACAAATTGGGTGCAGCGTATACTTCTCGGTTGATGGGTGCACCAAAATCTCACAAACCTCCACTAATGAGCTTATGTAACCAAATACCACCTGTACCCCAATAACCTGTGGGAAAATAAAAGTAATAAATAAAAGACAAAAAAGAAAATAAATGGCCTTCTTTGTAAACTATCTTTAAATAACATTTTTGAAAAGTTTGGTGAATTAAATTAGTATCTTATTAACATTTTAGTGAAATAAAAAATCTGTTGAAAAATGAACTGAAACTGGTAAAATTTATATATTCAGTCCATAGAAAATACAACTATAGTTAACCTAATTACAGAAAATTAGGAGATAGTATTAACAATATTGTTTAAAATCCAATTACCCTCATTATCTGGAAGTAAAATTATATTTGAAAATAATTGGTTCTGTTTCAATATTTTTTTTAAAAAGTCAAGTTTCATGAGCATATCACAAAGTAGGATATGGGAATGAAGGAAACTACTAAGAAATTATTCCCATGAGGATCAGGAACTGCAGTACCTGTTCAGGCAACACTCAAGGGATGCATTGGGAGAGTAAGAAAGCTCATAAGAAAAGCATAGAAAATGTGAGGAATTCAGAAAATATAACAGAAATAATAGTAAATGAAACAGATTTATGTACAAATACTGATGTAAACATGCTGAAAACAGTAAGCAAGGTTGAACAAGTAATTGTCAACAGTGTGTAAATAGTTAAAGAATAAAAGGAAGGAGGAAGAGTAATTACCTAGCATAAGATGGCTAAGAAAAGATAGTCAGGTTTTAGAACATGCCAATTTATTATATACATGCATGTATAAGTAATGTATTCCAAATAATTGAGTTTGTCTTGTTTTACAATAGTATAAAATGATTTCCAAAAAATGAAATGTATTGTTTTATGATAATCTAAAATTATTACTCATGGAAAATGACTTTCTAAAGCATGAGGAAACAACATTGTCTTAAACTCACAAAGGAGCATGGAATAAGGGTAAAAGTATTCATTTTGAAGGTCTGCACTTATGAGATATTCTTGCTCTTGTACCCGGAATCATGATTGCAATTGCCATTTGTATACTTTTGAGTCTCATCTCCACCTCCTGGTTCTGGTCCACGTATCTAGTTTAAAAGTATCCTGACATAATTTTTATCTAGACTGCAATACCAACAAAAGTATCAGCAGGAAATGACTAAAACCTCATCACGGAGCCTACCGAATAGTTTAAATACTCACACACATGCACTAATCTGTATGTATGCTTGAGATTTCACGGACCCCTTACTAAGGTCTGAAATAAGTTAAAGTCTTTGATCATTATCTTCTATCGCTTCTCTGAATTGTTTTCTTTTTTTTTATACCCTCTGCTTTGTAATAATAATTACAAATAATTTTATCTGCTTAGTAAGGCTAAGAAAGTCCTTTAAAGAGGGACTAAGTCGTACCTGCCTCATTCAATAAATTCTGCACACGATACACCCAGTTACTTCCCAGACACACTGGCATATCTCTGCGTACTGCTACCACTTGTCACTATCTCTCGCTGGGTGCACTTTATTTTGCATTAGCGGGTCTTTGCCATGCTGTAGTGGCTCAGGAAATCCTGGTGCAAAATAAAATTTTAGCATTTACCTGAACAAAAAAGTATTTTTTATTTTATTTTATTTTTTTACAAAGAAGTAATGTTTAAGTGCATTCTGTGTAACACTGAATATTTTCCAACCTGGCCAGGCAGGCTGGTATTTTATGGTTGATTTGGTATCTACTATCTTGTAAGTTGCAATACATCTCTGAAATGAAAATCTCCCTCTAATTTATTTTGTAAGGCATATACTGTAAACTTTCAAAATATATCACATCTACTATGTGATAATTTATATGATATAAATTTGAGTAAATTCTAGTATCATTCAAAATTTGGAAATACGAAGCTCTTTGCAAACATTTAGATTTGTTTTATATATCCAAGCACACCATATGTTATTCAAACACTTTGAATATCCCCATAGATTTTTTTGCTGCCATGAGTGCTTTTCATCCAAATAAAATTATTCTACTTAGAAAAACAAAAAGGAAGAAAAAATAAAATGAAAAGAAAAAACCTTAATAACTAGAAAGAACATAGAAGTTGCTTGTTACATCTGCCAGTCACTTCATCTGTCAACAAAAACATATTGAGCAAGTATGTGAGCAAGACTGGAATGAAATTCACAAGGGTGCAAAATTGTTTCCTCCAACTGTTCTTTGGACTCAAGAGAGTAAATAGTTAGCCAATTCCTTCCAAACTGCAGAGGGGTAGCTTTTGATTGATGCAATTTTTTCTCTTCAAAATACATTTAATACTCAGGAAAATGACACATAGCAGCTCTAAAAACTCTTTTTGTTGATTTTTGTTTTTGTCTTGTAAACTAGAGTTTTACAGTCCTTATCATTCTCTGGGTCTTTTTTGTTCTTACATGCTTATATTATAATTAATATTCAAATTCCATTTGGCCATTAGCTTTAAAATGCATATATCTTCAGGACTTCAGTCTTCCTCCATCGTAATTGTAAAATTTCACCTTCTAACTACAACCTCCCTACTCACAGATTCAATGACTTCCTGAGTTATTTTTAAATTACATAGAAATAGGCTTTCATGTACCCAGGAACAAGACAGTGCCCATAAATCAGCCCTAGCCTTTTCTTAGAAATCCATTAACAACAAACAGGCTTTGGAAGGAGTCACTGACCACTGTCATCTATGGACACTCAGCCTCTATGATGCTGCACCAGCCTATGTTGTTTGTGCTGGGACCAGTTCAGAAGTAAGGAATGCAGAACATGGTTCTCAGTGTGAGCTTGTACTTTTGTTTGCCAGGTTGGCCCTGAGGCATTACAGCTTAGGCTTAGAGTGTCACCAGCTTTATGTAAACATGATCCCTACCACATCACCTGCAGCTCTCTCTGCAGGAGTCATGGTCTCTGAAACAGTTGAGTCACAGCCTCCTTCCCATCATCCCATTCCCTGTCTCCACCGATTTCCCTAATGCAGCTGCATACAATCATCTCAGAGCCTTCACTCCATCAAAGATACATGAATGCATAAACATCCACACTTAACAGTAAATGCAGTTAGGGGACAGGATATTGTTGCTGCTTCCAGTGTTCAGCACTGCTTGGACTATGTGGATCACACCACCACACAGAGTTTCATACACAAAATAAAAGAGAAGGATAGACATTATTGCTTCTGAATGATGTGCTTAAATACAGTGTGGAAGGTATTATACCTTATGGGTGCGCTAAATCTTGGAAGAATTGATTCAAAACCCAGTTAGGATTTGCTGTCTTTGTACATGGGTATTTGGGAAGTTTGTTTCAAATAACGAGACCCAAAACTCAATTAAATTTTAAAATCACTGTTGGAGCATGGAATGATTAGCAGCACAGTTATCTGACATGACACTGGAGAAAGTTAGAGGACGTTTGTCTCATATACAGCTGTAAATGAGATTGAGAGTTAACTCAAAAATAAACTCCTAATTAAAAATAATTATGTGCTAAAATAACAACAAATTTAATTTAAGGGATGCTAAAAATCATCTCAAAGAGCATGACTGCTTATGGAGTAAGAAAGATAAATATAGAATTTTATTTGAAAGAAGTAAAAAAAGTCTATATTTTATACAATCAGTTGACATTAAAGTGCAGATTCATATAAATTATGAATGTACATTATGTCTATTGTTGCCTAGGGAGGGGCAGAAAAAAAATGTTCTAAAACCTTTGAGCAGATTAAGTCCATTTACAAAATAATTTTTTATCAAAAAGAGAGAAATGTTTTAATAAAAAGCACAAAGGTTTCTCATAAAGTTATTAATATGATTTTCGTATGAATAAAATGTATTATATTTTTGTTTATAATTTGTTGGTGTATTTTAATAACAAGCCCAATGGTAGAACTATAGCAAACTGAATAAATCATAGAAAAATTGCCATGATAGCATGAATTTTCTGATGAATAGGTAGTCATCCGAAGTAATATTCATATACAGTAATAGGAATTAAGCTAAGTTATGAAAGTGACTTATTCATATATACAAAAGCTAGAAAATAATAAGGATAATGTTTTAAATCTAACAGTGAGTTTGAATCTAACATCAAAAACCAATAACCAAATGTAAAGTATTAACTGGAACTTTCTATACAAAAACACTGGAATAATTGACAAGAAAATGAAGACCTTGAACCTATCAATAAGGACAACAATAATAATAGAATGCTTAGGAATAAACTCAATCAAAGATGTGGAAGACTTGGACACTGAAAATTATAAAACTTTGAAGAAGATAATTAAAGAAAACACAGTTAAATGAAATGACTTCCCATCTTCACAGATTGGAAAAATTAGTATTGTTAAATGTTTATGTTATCCAAAGTGATATACAGAGTCACTTCAGTGTAATTTCTAAAAATCTCAATGGCATTTTTTACAACAATAGAAAAAGAATCCTAAAATTGATATGGACTCATGGATACTCAAAATAGCCAAAACAATCTTCGGAAAAAAATAACAAAGAGCTGGATGCATCACATTTCTTTACTTCAAAATATTTTACAAAGCTACAATAATCAAAACAGTACGGAACTGACATAGAAACAGATATATAAACCATGTAGCATTGATTTACATCAGTTGAGGGCTCCTACCTTGACCCTCAGTACCATCATTGACGATTTTATACTATTTGTACTCAAAATTTTCTATATGATCATATATTTTTTGTTTCTCTCTCTCCTATACTGTCTTTTTCTGCACTAAATGGATATTTTCTAGTGTAAGATTTGTTCTTTAATATTCTCCCGTGTGTTTTTCAAATTGCTTTCTTAGTAGTTAATACCAGATTTACCATATATATCTTATTGGTATCTATTTGATTTATACTACCTTATATCTAGTGAGATACAGCTCCTATATAGCCATATCTTTCTTTCCTTTTTATATGCTATTATTTTTATTCATATATCTATTTAGTTATAAATATAATAGTTTTAGTTATAAAGTCATAATATAAGTTATGGCTTTATATAATTCATGCTTACTAATGAAACTGAGAAAAGAAAAGAAAGTATGTATTTATACAGTTTTTTATTTTAACCTCTTATCATTTCTGGTTCTCTTCATTTGTCCCTGTAGATTTAAATGATCATGATTACCATTTGATTTCACATCTTCATTTCCATATGGCTTTGCTCCCACACACCTCCTTTGCACTCCTTTGTACTGTACATAAATGTATAACACTTTATATGTTATAGACCCCAAAACAATACTATATATACATTATTTCATATTATTTCTTTTAAATCAGCCAATAGAAGAAAGTTATCCCTCATAAACTAGCTGACCTAGTGTTTAGCTTGTTGCATTTTTTCTAGCTTTACTGAGAATACTGACAAGTAAAAATTGTATATACTCATGGTATACAATGTGTTGCTTTGATATATGTATCCATAGTGAAATGATTACCATAATCAAAGAAATTAATATATCCATCACTTCACATAGTTATTCTGTGTGTGAGTGTGTGTGTTCAGTGAGAACATTTAAGATTTACTCTCAGCAATTTCAGGTATACATTATATAATTTTTAACTATAGTGACCATGTTATACAATAAATTTCTAGATTTTATTTATCCTAACTGAAATTTTATACCCTTTGGGCAACATTTTTGCATTACTTCCCCTCTCCCACCACAACAGACACTGGGAACCACCATTCAACTGCCTGCTTCCATGAGTTTGACATTGTTAGATTCCATATATAAGTGAGATCATGCATTATTTCTTTTTTTATATCTGGCTTATATTATTTAGCATAATGTCTTCCAGGTTCATCAATGTTGTGACAAATGTAAGAAATTATTTCTTCTTAAAGGATAAATAATATTTATTTCCATATACAGACATACATTTTCTTCATTCACTCATTCATTGATTTTTTTCCATATCATGGCTATTTTGAATAATGCTGCAATAAACATGGCAGTGTCTTAATCTCTTTAACATACTGATTTCATTACCTTTGAATATATTCCCAGAAATGGGATTGTTGAATAATAATGAAAGCTCTATTTTTAATTTTTGAGGAAACTTTCTACTATCTCCATAAGGCTGTACCAATTTACATTCCCATTACCAGTGTACAAGGGTTCCCTTGCCAACTCTTGTTACCTTTTGTCTTTCTGACAATAGCTATTCTAACATGTGTGAGATGTGTGAGGTGATATCTCATTACTGCTTTGATTTGCATTTCTTGGATGATTACTGATGTTGACCACCTTTTCATGTTTCTGTTAGTGATTTGTATGTCTTTTTTTGGAACTGTTTTTTTATATCCTTTTACCTTTTTAAAAAATCTTGTTATTTGCTTTCTTTTTATTGAGCAGTTGGGTTCTTTATACATATCAGATATTAACCACTTATCAGATGTATTACTTGTAAACATTTTCTCTAATTCTGCAAGTTGTCTCTTAATTCTCTTGATTGTTTTAGAAGCTTTTTAACTTTATGCAATTCCATTTTCCTATTTTGGCTTTTGTTATGTGTGTTTTGGGGTCATATTCACAAAGCAATTTTCCAGACCAATGTTGAGAAGGTTTTTCCTTATGTTTTCTTCCAGGTGTTCTACAGTTTCAGGTCTTATGTTTAAGTATTTAATCTATTTTTAATTTTTTTTACATATAATATGACATAAGGGTTCAATTTCACTCTTCTGCATGTGGATATCCAGGTTTTCAAGCATCATTTAATGATAAGACAGTTATTTCCTTATGGGAGTCCTTGGTTATTTGTTTTAAGGTCAGTTTACTGCAAATGTGAGATTTCTTTTTTTTAATTTTTTATTTTATTTTATTATTAATATACTTTAAGTTTTAGGGTACATGTGCACAATGTGCAGGTAAGTTACATAGGTATACATGTGCCATGTTGGTGTGCTGCACCAATTAACTCGTCATTTAACATTAGGTATATCTCCTAATGCTATCCCTCCCCCCTCCTCCCACCCCACAACAGTCCCCAGAGTGTGATGTTCCCCTTCCTGTGTCCATGTGTTCTCATTGTTCAATTCCCACCTATCAGTGAGAACATGTGGTGTTTGGTTTTTTGTCCTTGCGATAGTTTACTGAGAATGATGATTTCCAATTTCATCCCTGTCCCTACAAAGGACATGAACTCATCATTTTTTATGGCTGCACAGTATTCCATGGTATATAAGTGCCACATTTTCTTAATCCAGTCTATCACTGTTGGACATTTGGGTTGGTTCCAAGTCTTTGCTATTGTGAACAGACACTTCTCAAAAGAAGACATTTATGCAGCCAAAAAACACATGAAAAAATGCTCACCATCACTGGCCATCAGAGAAATGCAAATCAAAACCACGATGAGATACCATCTCACACCAGTTAGAATGGCAATCATTAAAAAGTCAGGAAACAACAGGTGCTGGAGAGGATGTGGAGAAATAGGAACACTTTTACACTGTTGGTGGGACTGTAAACTAGTTCGACCATTGTGGAAGTCAGTGTGGCGATTCCTCAGGGATCTAGAACTAGAAATACCATTTGACCCAGCCATCCCATTACTGGGTATATACCCAAAGGACTATAAATCATGCGGCTATAAAGACACATGCACACGTATGTTTATTGTGGCAAATGTGAGATTTCTAGGCATCCTATTCTATTACATTGGCCTATGTGTCTTTTTTTAAATGACAGTACCACGTTGTTGTGATTACTATAGCTTTGCAGTATAATTGCAGAATGAGAGATTGTAATAACTTCTGCATTGTTGTTTTCTCTCCATTTTTTCACTATTAGCGTTTTTTTGTGGCTCCATATGAATTTTAGTTTTTTTTCTATTTTCATGAAAAATGCCATTAGATTTTTATAGGGAATGCAATGAATCAATATAAAGCTTTGAATAGTTTTCATGTATTTGTATCTTCTTCAATATGTTTCATTTTTTTATAATTTTCAATGTGCAAACCTTTCACTTCTTTGGTTAAATTTATTTGTATTGTTCTTTTTGATACTATTGTAAATGAGATTCTTGAGGGATTTTAGGAACACTCTCAAGCAAGTTAATATATGCATGATGATTGTCCCACAGGGAGCAGAGAAATTTAAAGGGGCAGAAAGTTTATTTAAATAAATAATAGAAATTTACTTATTCAGGTACCCTCTTCAGGTGTCCTGAAGAGGGAAATAAAGAGAAAAGCAACTCATTACGTATAAGGGAATATGCAGAAGCTATCACATATTTCTCAGCAGAAACCTTACAAGCCAGCAGAGAATGGGATAATGTACTCAAACTCTTAAAAAAAAAAAAAGAAAAAAAAAGAAAAGAAAAACGCTGCAATCACCAACACTATACCCAGCAAAACTGTCCTTTAGAAATGAAAGACAAATAGACTTTGCTAAAGAAACAGCTGTGAGAGTTCATCAGCACTAGACCTGCCTTGCAAGAAATGCTAGAGGAAGTTCTTCAAGTGAAAATGAAAAGACACTAAACATAAACATGAATACACATGAGAGTAGAAAATTCATCATAAATGTAAGAAAGTAATTAAGAGTAATCTAACACTATAATGGTGTTGCATACCTACTTTTAATTGTAGTGCAAAAGTTAAAAGACAAAGTGTTAAAATAACTATAGCAACAGTAATTTGTTAATGGATATGCAATACATAAATGATATAAATTGTGATTTCACTAACGTATGATGTGGGGAAAGGAGAAGTTAAAGTGCAAATTTTTTGTATTGGTCAAAATTAAGTCATTATCTTGAAATAGATTGTTATAACTATAATATATTTTATATAAGCCTTACGATAGCCAAGAAAGATAATAGATACATTAAAGATAAAGAGGAAGAAATCAAAAGATAACAATACAAAACATCATCTAATCACAAAGGAAGACAGCAAGAGATTAAACAAAGGAACTACAAAAGAGTCAGAAAATAACAAATGGCATAAATAAGTCCTTACCTATTAATATAAATGGATATAATTATGCAATCAGAAGACATAGACTGGCTGAATGGATTAAAAAAAAACAAAGAGCCTACTATATGCTACCTAGAAGAGATTCACTTCAACTTTAAAGACACACGTAGGCTAAAAAAACGAAGGGATGGAAAAAGACATTACATGCAAATGGTAAACAAAAGTGAGCAGGTGTGGCTATTCTTACCTCACACAAAATAGACTTTAAGTGAAAAACTATAAAAATAAACAAAGTAGGTCATAACATAATGAAAAAGTATTGAATTCAAGGAGATAATTTAGCAATTGTAAGGTTATATACATGCAACGTCAGAGCACCTATGTCTATAACGCAAATATTAACAGAACTAAAAGGACAGATGGGCAAAAATATGATCTAGTAGGGGCATCAATTCCTCCCCCCACCCATTCCACAATGGATAGGTGATCCAGACAGAAAAATCATTAAGGAAACATCAATCTTTAACAGTGCTATAGGTCAAATGGACCTCACAGACATATACAGTACATCCTATCCAACAGGAGAATGCACATTTTTTTTCAAGCACACAGGATATTCTTTAGGATAGATCATATGTTAGGCCACAAAACAAGTTTTATCAAATTAAAAAAAATGAAACCACATTAAGTAACTTTTCTGATCACAGTAATATGAATCTAAATATCAATAACAGGAGAAAAATTGGAAAATTAAAAAATATATGAAAATTAAATAACACACTTCTGAATAACCAATTGGTCAATGAAGAAATCGAAAGGGAAATAAAAATATGTTGAGAAAAATGAAATTAGAACGTCAATATATCAAACACATTTCATAAAAATGCAAGATAAAATAATCAACATTCAAATATCATTAGTGTTTCAATAGACTCAAAATGTAATAACTTGTTGCTTTTAACTACAAAAAACTACCAGTCTTTTCTAATTTGCTTGTTACCAAATTTCTCCATTAGATAATTTTTGGCCTTGAACTTCTCATTTTGTATCAAATAAAGACAGATCTTTTGAGGATATCTTCTGAGTTTTCTGTTCTTATGACTGACTGCCTCTTTCCCTGTTGAAAATCCCTGAGCCAGTAATCTGAGTGCTGAGAAAGGGTGGTAAGCTTTGTTACTCTTGGCTTCATTTTTCCCACATGGAACCAGTACACTATGGGCCAGCTGTGGCCAAGAAAATTGTGGCCTGCCTGCCTGGTGCAGAGCCTATGCCCTTTTACTGTTTCCAGGGCGATGCACGAGATTTTTTACTTATTTGGCTACATTCATCAGGAATTTGGCATCTGCAACTCAGAGTTGGAGGGAATGAGAAGCACTGATGTTTAGACTTTCACGATAAGATACCGTCTTCTTTGATTGGGAGCTAAATGGCAAGTGAGTCTTGCATTTTTATACACACTTCTCTAGAGTGGAGCTAAGATCAAGCTGAAGT
Source organism: Pan troglodytes (assembly GCF_028858775.2). NCBI lineage: Eukaryota > Metazoa > Chordata > Mammalia > Primates > Hominidae > Pan > Pan troglodytes. The sequence goes on from NC_072415.2 coordinate 75,451,954, forward strand.
GGGGTTGTAGGAAAGGAGTGAGTCATGACTCAAGTGCTACAAAGAGACATTTCCCATTTTTACAGAGACTTAATAGGTTTTGTTGCATTAATACTTTTTTTATTTAAAAAATTACCTTAGATTCTTGGAATACATTTTCAGGTTTGTTACATGGATATATTGCCTGATGCTGAGGTTTGGACTCCTAATGACCCAGTCACCCATCTGGTGAACCTAGTAACTAATGGGTAACTTTTCAACCTTTGTCTCCCTCCTTCCTTCTCTACTTTTGGAATTCCCAGTGCCTATTGTTTCCATGTTTGTGTCTATATGAACCCAGTGTTTAGTTCTCACATATAAGTGAGAATATGAGATATCTGGTTGTCTGTTTCCTCATTCGTTCACTTAAGATAGTGGCCTCCAGCTGCATCTATGTTATCACAGAAGACATGATTTTATTCTTTTCATTCTTTTTAAAGGCTGCAGAGGCTTCCATGCTGTACAGGTAACACATTTTCTTTATCCAATCCACCATTCATGGGCATCTAGTTTGATTCCAGTCTTTGCTATTGTGAATAGTGCTATGATAAACATACAAGTACATGTGTGTTTTTGGTGGAAGGATTTTTTCCTTTGGATATACACTCAGTAATGAAATTGCTGGGTCAACTGGTAATTCTATTTTTAATTCTTTGAGAAACTGCTCCAAATCTCCAAACTGCTTTCCGTGGGAGTTGAACTAATTTGTGTTCCTGCCAACAGTGTGTAATTGTGAACTTTTCTCCACAATCTCACCAACATCCGTTATTTTTAGACTTTTTAATAGTAAAAATTTCGACTGATGTGAGACAGTAATATGATTTGGCTAGGTCTCCACCCAAATCTCATCTTGAATTGCAGTTCTCATAATCCCCACATGTCATGGGAGGGAAGGTAATTTAATCATGGGGGTGGTTACCCTCATGCTGCTCATGCTGTTCTCATGATAGTGAACGAGTTCTCATGAGATCTGATGGTTTTATGAGGGGCTTACCCCTTCACTCAGCCCTCATACTTCTCCTTCCAGTTGCCCTGTGAAGAAAGACATGTTTGCTTTTCCTTCAGCCATGATTGTAAGTTTCTTGAGGTTTCCCAAGCCATGCTGAACTGTGAGTCAATTAAAACTGTTTCCTTTATAAATTACCCAGTCTCAGGTATGTTTTTATTAACAGCATGAGAATGGACTAATACAAATAGTATCTTATAGTGGTTGTGATTTGTATCTCTCTGATAATTAGAGATGTTGAGCGTTTTTTCATGTTTTCTGGCTGCTTACACATCTTCTTTTGAGAAGTGTCTGTTAATTTATTATATGAACCTAGGACAATTTCCAGAGAATTTAAATGATCAATTAAAAAAAATAATTTTACCAGTTAGGCTTGTTTTGCAAAGGAGTGGGTGTTTAGAGCTCCTTACACTGAAATTCTGGATGTAGAACTCTCTGACTTTGATTTTAAACATACTGAATTCTATGTAGTTTCTATTTGATAGCAGTAATTATGCTTTCTGGTGCTTGAGTGAAGTCCCAATGACTGGAGATTTATATGTGGGATTTTCTTCCTAGAAGTTGGTGGAAAACATCCACAATTTGTAACAGAAGGAAATCGTGCAGATGCTATGTTTTAACTCTTGTTGTAGTTGTCAAACTTAAATATTTATAAAAATAGAAAGGAAAATGTGTCTGGTCACTGGGGGAGGGTGCAGAAGATAGAGGATTTTTCTTGATTATTGCTTTGGTTCTTTATTGGCAACAGAATCTAAAGTAGTGGCATCATATAATATGTAATATTAATTAAAGACTTTCAACAATAAATATAGGTAAAAATTTGTTTTCTGACACCTGTGAAGGTTTCTATTCTACTGCGATATATGGAGGAATCTCAACAGTAAAGTCTTGTTGGAGATGCAACAGATGGCCAGCTATGAGACTTTCGAAAAGAAAAACAATAACAGAAATATTTGAAAGCAATGATTTAGTAAAAACATTTTTTGAGGAAAAAAAAATCCTTCTCTAGTTAAAAAAAAGTTTCTTGTGACATGTTTGATCTAATGTTTCAGTTTTGTTTTGGACAAACTCTAAGTACATATAGACTTTTAATAACTAAAATTTGACAATCCTTCAAATAGCATTTTATTCTAACAACATAAATTGACATAATTAGTTAAATATTTTACATTTATCTCAATGCAAAGGATGCGACAAGCTGTGTCTACAATACATAAGATATTCCTGGAGAATAGAATGCCTCCTATACTGGTCTTTTAGTAGCATGTTGTGAAAACACACCATCTATAAGATACATCCTTAAGTTCCAGTAATATATGTTAGTGACACATGAAGAAAAAAATGCCTATGGGGTAATTAAATTGCTTTCCTTTAATACAGTAAGCGACAAAATAAGTTAATTATGTATCACTGAGCTTGGATTGAGGCATTAGGTGCTTAATTAAAAACTCTAATATGAATACATTTAATTTCCTTTATGTGTGTAATATGGTTTGGCTGTGACCCCACCCAAATCTCATCTTGAATTATAGCTCCCATGATTCGACGTGTCAGGGAAGAGACCTGGTGAGAAGTAATTGAATCATGGGGACAGATCTTTCCTGCACTGTTTTTGTAGTAGTGAATAAGTCTTATGAGATCTGATGGTTTTATAAAGGGCAGTTCCCCCGCACTTGCTCTTACTTGCCACCATGTAAGACATGCTTTTGCCCCTCCTTCGCCTTCTGCCATGACTGTGAGGCCTCCCCAGCCATGTGGTACAGTGAGCCTATTAAACCTCTTTTCTTTATAAATTACCCAGTCTCAGGTATGTTCTTATAGCAGCGTGAGAATGAACATACAGTGTGTATCCAAAATTATACTGCTAACATTTATTGATCTCTTTATATAGACCAGAAACCCTTCTAAGCACTTTATAGGTAATATTCATTAATCAAAGTCCTAGGAAGTAATGATATTATTATCCCCATTTTGCATATCAGAAAACTGAGACCCAGAGATGAAATAATTTACACAGCATAATAGCTCATAAGTGATTTTTTGCCAATATTGCAATTATTTTTATTTTTGTTTTTTACTGATGTAGACCAAAAGAAAATATTGCTAAGTATCATAAAATCTATTTTTCAGTTAAATAAAATAATGCTAACAGAAGGTCATGTAGTCACAGATTTCATATGGGTCATGTTGGATATAATTCTCTAAACACATTTAGTTTTTGCAAATAATATTCTCACATGTTATTGAATTGATGGCTTGTTTCCTCATGGTACAACTGTAAACTATTTTAGAATAAGACCAAAAAAAGGGACAACCTTATCCAAACTACTTATGATGTGCATATTATATAAATACGTTATTGTCATTATATTATTTATTTTGCTTACGTGTCAGCCAGTCAATAAATCTTGCCAGATAATTTTTGATAGAGTTTTGTGCAATCATGTATTAAATGCAGTTTGCTATTATTCAACTTAATGGAAGCACTACTTTATCCAACTGCTGCTGGCATAATAATTTAATTGATAAATATTTTCTTCTGTGTATATTGTGCCTGTGTCTATTTATATCCTATATACATGATATGACAATGTAACTTTAATGTGCATTTCTTACACATTTTACTTATAGTCAATTAAAGGCATATCAGATCAGTAATATCTATCAATACTTGTATCAGAAATTTTACCTCAAGAGGGTGATATTGGGTTGTCCATATAGTTACACAGTTTATGTTTTTTATTACATTTGGGGATGTGCTCAGTATTTAAAAATGAACAATTTTTAAAAGGGAAATACATATGACTTGGTTTCTGAAACCAAGGAGAAGAAATCTATCCATCTGTTGGTAATAAAATGTCAATAAAAAATGAGCATTGTGCTTCAAATTCAGCATTATTCTGACCTCATCTTGCACATCTCAACACCAACAAATCCCTTTACTTCTTGAAAGTTAAAATTATGCTTGTTTGAATAATTTACAAGTTTCTGGCTCACCAATAGCAGTATAATCAGGAAGAAAGTAAACTTAATTACACAAGCTATAATTCTCAAACTATATTCCATTGCTGAGAGGCATGTGAAATAATAACTGTACATGTACCTTAAATATTCATTTTATATTCACATTGTTTAAAAATAGTTTCTTTTTCTATTTTTTTCTGCACTCAGCTTTCTTTTGTCACACGTTTGCTTGACCAGAAATGTAGTTAGGATGTGTGCCCCCACTCAAATGTCATGTCAAAATGTAATCCCAGATTTAGGAGGTGGGGACTGGTGGTAGGTGACTGGATCATGAGGGCAGGTTTCCCCTGAATGGCTTAGTACCACACCTCTGGTACTGCCCTCGCTACAGCGAGGTCTCACAAGATCCGGTTGTTTAGAAGTGTGTACCATCTTCCCCCGCTCTCTCTCTCTGCTGTTCTGGCTATGATTTGTCTGCTCCCCCTTTGCCTTCTGCCACGATTGTAAGTTTTCTGAGGCTTCTGCAAAGACAAGCAGATGCCAGCATCATACTTCCTGTACAGTCCGAAGAACCATGAGCCAATTAAACCTCTTTTTTTAATAAATTACCCAGTCTCAGGTATTTAACTGCAGCAATGTGAGAACGAACTAATACAGAAAATTCCTAGCAGGAGTGAGGTATTGCTATAAAGATACATGAAAATGTGGAAATAACTTTGGTACTGGGTAACAGGCAGAGGGTGGAAGAGTTTGGAGTGCTCAGAAGAAGACAGGAATATGAGGGAAAGTTTGGAATATCTTAGAGACTATTTAAATGGTTGTGACCCAAATGTTGATAGTGATATGGACAAGGAAGTTCAGGCTGAGGAGGCCTCAGATGGAAACGATAAACTTCTTGGGAACTGAAGCAAAAGTCACATGTGTTTTGCTTTTGCAAAGAACTTGGCTGGGTTGTGTTCATACCCTAAGGGTGTGTGGAAGTTTGAACTTAAGAGTGATGATTTAGGGTATGTGACAGAAGAAATGTCTAAGAAGTAAAGTGATTAAGAGGTGGTGTGACTGCTTCTAACAACCTATGCTCAGATTCAAGACCAAAGAAATAAGATGAAACTTATATTTAAAAGGGAAGCAGAGTGTAAGCCTTTGGAAAATTTGCAGACTGGCTGTATGGTAGAAAATAAAAACCCATTTTCAGAGGAGGAATTCAAGCAGGCTGCAGAAATTTATATAATTAAAAATGTAGCAAGTGCTTCTGAAAACCAAAACAATAGAAAGAGGTCTCCAAGGCATTTCAGAGACATTCACAGCAGCCCCTCCCATCATAGATCCGGAGTCCTAGGACGGAAGACTGATTTTGTGAGCCAGGTCCAGGGCCCCGCTGCTCTGCTGCAGCCTCATGACAGCTTCCCACATCTTATCTGCTCCAGCTCTTGCAATGGCTAAGTGGGGCCCAAGTACAACTCTGGCTGCCACTCTGGAGGGCACAAATGGCAATCCTTGGTGGTTTCCACATGGTGTTAAGCCTGTTGGTGTACATAATCCAAAAGTTGAGGCTTGGAAGCCTCCTCCTAGATCTCAAAGGATGTATGGAAAAGCCAGGATGTCCAGGCAGAAGCCTGCTGCTAGGGTGGAACCCTCATGGAGAACCTCTACTAGGGCAATGCAGAGAAGAAATGTGGGATTGGTGCCTGTACACAGAGTCCTCAGTGGGGCACTGCCTAGTGGAACTATGGGAAGAGGGCCACCATGCTCCAGACCCCAGAATGGTTGAACCATTGACAGCTTGCACCCTGTACCTGGAAAAGCTGCAGGCACTTAATACGAGCCCATGAGAGCAGCCTTTGGGGCTGAACCCGGCAAAGCCGCAAGAGCTAACCTGCCCAAGGCCTTGGGAGCCCCCCTCTGGCACCGGTGTGCCCTGGATGCTGGACATAGAGTCTAAGGATATGACTTTGGAGCTTTAAGATTTAACAACTGGTCTGCTCGGTTTCAAGCTTGCATGGGGCCTGTACCCTGTTTCTTTATGCCAATTTCTCCCTTTTGGAATGAGAATGTTTACCCAATCAGCACTGGTGCCCCCATCATATCTTGAAAACAAATAATTTATTTTGATTTTATAGATTCAGAAGGGATGATTGTATTTTTCAATGTGAGAAAGACATGGAGGGTGCTAGGATGGAATGTTATAGTTTGGATGTTGTCTCTGCCTAAATGTCATGTCAAAATGTAATCCCAAGAACATCCTGGCCAACATGGTGAAATCCCGTCTCTACTAAAACTACAAAAATTAGCTGGGTGTGGTGGCACATACCTGTAGTCCCAGCTACTCAGGAGTCTGAGGCAGGAGAATCACTTGAACTCGGGAGGTAGAGGTTGCAGTGAGCTGAGATCATGCCGCTGCACTCTAGCCTGGCAAAAGAGCAAGGCTCCATCTCAAAAAAAAAAAAAAATGTAATTCCCAATGTTGGAGGTGAGGCATGGTGGGATGTGATTGGATCATGGGAGTGGGTTTCTCCTGAATGGTTTAGCACCATGCCCTTGGTACTGTCCTCATGATAGTGAGTGAATTCTCATGAGACCTGGTCATTTAAAAATATCTGGTACCTCCCCTCACTCTCTCTTCCTCCTGCTCTGGCCATATGATGTGTCTACTCCTTCTTTGCCTTCGTCTATGATTGTAAGGATTCTGATGCCTCCCCAGAAGCAGGTGCTGCCATGCTTCCTGTACAGCCTGCAGAACCGTGAGCCAGTTAAGCTTCTTTTGTTTTTAAATTACCCAGTCTCAGGTATTTATTTTTAGCAATATGAGAACAGACTAATACAACCAGTTTCTCACATTCAGGTTACAAACACATTTCAAATGCTTTTCTTAAAACTGCAGCTTCTAAGACTTAGCAAGAAAATCATAGAAAGCAAAGAAGAAATATCTGCGATTATGAAATCCATCTCTCCTGGAAAAAGAAAAATTAATTTCTGACTTAGGGTTTTATTTGCCCTTTAAGACACTCAAGCATTGTTTGTTTTAAGAAAGTGTTTGAATGGACATAAACCACCTTCAATTTACTTTTTAAAAAGTTTGTTTTTTCACATCATTGCAATCAGATTAAAAACTGGGGGATTTTGTGTGGTCAAAATGAGTAGCTGAAATTTCTTATAATTTTGACAAATTCTACTTCTTTAACAATTATTCAAGGTAATGAAAAATTCAAATTAGAAATTAGAATATTATTTTTGAGGAATATAGTTTGTATCCAATGAAAAGGACTCTTAAATAGAAGAATTAATCACCACTTTACACATATATCACTTTATAATTTTTTTAGACTTTGAAGTTATAGGAACAGAAGGTGATATTTTCACTTGGAACTCAATTATAAAAAATCAATATCTGAGCATTACCACTGAATTTGGAGAATCTGAAATTCATGTATAAATTTAATAAATGTTTCTTTAATAAAATATCTAAGTCACTACTAGAAGTTCAATGAAATAAAAAGCCACATTAGTCTTGTTCATCACTGTAAAGGCAGCTCATAGAAGACTATTTGGCATGAGATAAATAAATAAGAACACAGCAGAGACCATTATTATTAATTTTTATCAGGGAAGGGAAGGATAAATGAAAAGTTGAAAAGTGTATCAGCCTCCTGCTCCAAGAATTTCCAGGCTAATAGGATTGTCATGACAAATGTTTAAGTAACTAAAATATAAGGTTTTAAAGATACACATGAGTGGCTGAAGTCCTGATTTTTAGGAGTTCACAAAAGGAGAGATTATTTTGGAATAGTATTATTAAGTAATTCTTTATGGAAAGTGAGATTTTAGCTTGATCAGAAAGAATAAACATGGCTAAGTAAGGGAGAAAAAGGAAATAGTAAATAATAGGAAGTGAGGAAAAGTGAAAGATTGAATAATTTGAATATATGTACAAAAGAGATATTTAAACGCACACGGAGGATGATTGGATGGAAAAAGACTTGATGATTGGCAGCAGGGAGGAGGGTCACCTTGAAGAGCAATTACTGGGATTATCTGTAGGTTGAAAAACAATAATCTGTATATTTTCTTGCTGATCACAGCTAACGGCATTATCCCAGATATACCGTGAATATATCTTGTTCAAACTGTTAGTAATTTTAATTTGAGCAAAAATACTACTGATAACTAAGATAACATATAGTTAATAGACTGAAAGGAACTAAGCTCTTAAAATACAAAAATTATTACAAAAAGGTCCTGACCTTAAATTTACTTCTCAGATGAGATATTGTCCTATTTGTAAAGATCTCTTAGAATACACTTTAGTAACACACAGTCATGTTGATCAAGCTTCAATGTCAGTGTAGCGTAATCGGTAGCATGAAAAAAAAATCTTAGTTTCCACTTAGAGAGCAAGGGAACCAAATTATACCATTTATAGTCGTAATCACAATCAAAAGAAACGTAGTTCAGTCAGGATCATTCTTATGATAATAGAAATCAGGTACATGAAAAATACATTTCTCTTTTTTTTTTTCTTTAATAACAATCATTTTTTAGAACATGTGAGGCAGACTACCAGCAAAATCCTTGGTGGGCCCATTCTGATGAGCTGTAAGATGGAAAGCATCATGCTGAGGTAATAAAGGTGAAATTTCCTAGGAAGTGGGAGGGCCGATTATTTAGAAATACCATCAGGTCACCTTGCTCATAATTTTCAAGCATGTTTCAGGTGCATAAATTACCAATTCATGGTTCAGGTTCAGTATAATTCAATCTCTGCTGAGTAAAATCTTGGCTTCTAAGTCATGTAAACTAAAAATAATATTTTCAGGAACACAGACTTGAATAACTGAGCTAGGTAGACAAGCAGAAGCAGAAACACCTCCCTCTTATTGTGTTGCTTTGCATTGTAACTATCTGACCCTTATCTCATCTCATCTGTGACCTTCATTTCCCTTTCTCATGTTTAACTTTGAAAATAAAATGCACCTTATACTTGACAGTATTAGAACCATTTGAAATGTTGTAGTAAATAAATTCTAAAATATTATATTTAAAATATAAAATACAGGTTTTAGGAGAATTTCCATTAAAAAATTGGACAACAAATATGTTTCACAATATTTGATGAAAATTTACTAAATATGTGCTAATCCAATTTTTCTGCCTAAACTTGCAAACATGCTGTATAATGTATCACTTGTGTGTGTCAAGGGGAAGGTCGAGCTAACAATAGATTTTTAAAAACTGAATTAGATTAACAACAATTGTTAGCTTTTGATACATTCTCATCATATATGACCTGCTTTTTGTTAACTTCTTTTTCAGTATATTTTCTACTAATACTCTAAAAAGTAGCATATTCACTAACTGATATCTAACCATCTATTCCCTGACTTCCTCCTGCAGTCATGATAATCTCATGATTATCATTTTGTTGTCTATAATTTCATTGACATTCATTTTACCTATATCTATTGCTAACATGCAGTTTTGTGTTTTAGTTGTTTTGATAGTTTCAAATGTGCATCGTACTATGTATAATCTTTTAAATATTTTTTGCTATTTTTATTTTGCTAAAATTTGTCCCATTGTGTATAGCTGTGATTCATTGCTATGGAGTGTTATATAACATCCATTGTATTGATACACCTTTGTCGTTCCTATTTATGAACATTTGAATTGCTTCCAGTTTTTGCTGTTGTGTAAAATTCTACTGTGAGCATTGATTTACACATTAGAAGTTGACAAGCATGTATCATTCAAATGTTATATTTTGCTTATATATTAACATGCTTTTTCTTCAAATAAATGTTTTATTTGAAAATTAAACAAATGAAAATGGGTAACATTTATTGTGCTTTTGTGAAATAATATGGTGATCTTATTTAGAGATAATATATTTTATATTCAGCAGCAACATTGCTAATTTTTAAAACTAATGTTTAAATATGAACATATTTTAGGGACTAAACAAAAAAACCAGCTTGAATTAGATAAAATAAAAGTGAATCAACTGTGAGCCTATAATAAAGGCATTGGTATATCTTATGAAAAATAAGGATAGACATTCCATTGGGATCAGAAATCAAATATCAGATTCTGTCACGTTTTTTCTTTTTTTGTCTCTCCATGCTGCTCTTTATCCATCTGTATAATTTATAATTTGTGCTGCTATTTTACTCCATTTTAAAATGTATTACTTAACTGCTGTCTGAAGTTCCTAGAAAGAAGAAAAATGGTTACATAAATAGCTGTTTATTATATATCCTCAGAGCATTCTACTGAGTTGGTATATTAGGCCTGTTTCTCAGCTTTTCCTAGAGATGGATGGTTATTGGTTTAGACTGTGTCTGCTGACCACAGGCAAACCAACAAAACATGTGCAAAAACTTCTGCCCTACTATCTTATTGTGAGGCTCCCATGATAGCTGTGAGGGTAGGAGGGTATGGGCAGTTTTCTAAAAAGCAGTGGGGACATGCTGGACAGTTAAAGCAATAAATGTCAGCAATCTAGTAATGCCTGTGCTTAACCACCACCTAGCTTCTCAAATTAGTTGTTTGTACTAGGTACTGGAGCATCTATATTTATATGTGTCTATATCTATACCTATACCTATTTGGTCAATTTACTCATATTTGACCAATTTACTCCAGTGAAGGAAACCTTAGCATCATCAAATCATAATATATGTTATTCCTCAGAATATTTTGTGGTTTGACTTCTTAAAGTCAAGCTTATTATATCACAAGTGTTATATTTTGAATAAGAACAAATAGTTGTTAAAGAAACCTGAGAAATTCTTTAATAAAATGCAAAATAGTCAAATATATATCTCCTAATTTTGAAAGTTTTATATAGTATTTATATAGTATTAGAGCATCCAAAAACAATTTATAGAAAGCTTTTTTAAATTATTTTTTAATATCGAGAAACATACTAAGGATTATTACATCAATTTAAATAATATTTATGTAAAGTCTTCAATGTCTCTTATTTTATTAGCAAGGTAAACTCATTGTATATGAAACTGTTATTCTAGCAAAAGCCTAAATATTTTGTAATAAGAGTTAAACACTAAATTTCTCTTTGTGCAATTTCAGTTAGGTAACTGTCTCTGACATACATGTTTCATTCTAAAATCAATTTAAGTAATGTGGATATTCTGATTTTTCCTATTACCTCCATGGTTTTGGACAGAATATAAAAGTTAATTGATTGTAAAAATGGAAATGCATCTCTTCCTTCTGTAGCTTTCTCGAAGTTTGCCTGTTCCTCAACTGATCAATGTTTATTTTTCAAAGGCATGTTATTAGAATTTTTGTGTTGACTTTTATAGTTTTAATGATGTCGTAGAATGTCCGATTATTCAAACCATAAGCACTGGAAACACCGTGTCTCAAGTGCTTTCTGTAAGGCGACATTATGAATTTGCGGTGGCTACCTTTTGACTACATGGTTTCTGCTGCCTCTTTGGTTTGGACTTCAGTAGAAGTGAATTGATGAATGAAAGCAGGGGAAAGGAATAAAATATTTCTTTATCAGGTGGCACACAAGAAGCAGAATGGTGGAATTTATGTTGAAATGTGAAGTAGCAGTGGCTACTGCAGTTATATGTGGTTACTGTGGCTGGTGGTTGCAGGGTTCCATATAGACATAATTTTCTAAAATATTAATTTTCTACTGTCTTATTCCAGACTTGCAGAGTTTCTTGGAAGTATCTCTAGGCATCCCAGTGGCAAGGATGGGGAAAATGAGGAAGTGAGGGTAGTGAGCTCCAAATAGTTCTCCCCGCTGTAATTGGAACATTCTTTGATTTCCCTGCTTGGTATACTAGACTTCAGACTTTGTAAGGAAGAAATTTATTGTTGCTAAAAGTACCTAAGGAAAATAATCTATTGAAATATTTTTCTATAATCTTTTAGTTATTTTTTAACATCTCATACAGTTGGCAGCAATTGGACTAGAAATAACCCAACATAAATACAAATAAATTGTGAAGCAAATCCTGTGGCTTTAAAGATTATTGTGTATAACTTACCGAAAGAATGTTGTATAAGCAACTTTAAATAAATATCTTTACTTGTATTCATTTATATATTTTATAAATAATAAAGATAATAATTAACAATATGTTAAATTTAAGAAAAGATGAAAAGAGACACGCTAAAAACCAAGGAACTGATCTTGTTTAAGAAAATATTCTAGAGGATGAGAAGGGTATGGGTGAAGGGAGGCAGAGGTTGGTTAGTGGATACAAAATTGCAGCTGTATAGGAGGGATGAGTTCTGATGTTCTGTGGCACTATAGGGTAACCATAGTGAGCAATGATTTATTTATATTTTCAAATAGCTAGAAGAGAGGATTTCAAATATTCTGAACACAAAGAAATGATAACTATTTGAGATGATGGATATGCTAATTACCCTGATCGTTATACATTGTATACATGAAACAAAATATCTCTCTGTACCCCATAAATATCTACAATTATTATACATCAATAAAATAAAATATGAAGTAAAAAGGCAAAAAAATTGTAAAGGAAAACACAAAGCTTCCCTATCTCAGGAACTGAGTGGATGAAATGCCAGCTATTTCAGATACCTCGTTTATAGTTCTGCTCTGGTATTGAAGTCTCATTGAGGTAATTTTCCTGTAATACGTAAGTTGCTATGGAAGAGAGCGCAGCACTGTGGCTCTGAACAGCAGAAAATACCATGTGCGCAGCTAACACAGAACAGCAGGTCTCTAGTATACAGATGATTCATAAATTAAATTTAAAGGCACAGAGGGGCATCATCAAGAGTGTTTGCTAAATGCTCAAGCTCTGTAGGAAATCATGCAAAGAAAACAACTATGGAGCCTGAGGGCCTTTCCAAAGAGAAGACATCTACTTGGAGAAACAAGACAGTATGAGCTCTGACAAGTAGACCATGAGAGGCAAAGATTCAGGCAAAGGAGGGGAAGAAATTCAAATGAGTTGCCGAGTTCTCCTAGAATTTTCCTCTGCTGCTTTACAAAAAAGCAGAAGGCCAAGATGATTATTCATTTGAATTTCATTCAAAACAAAAAGTATTTGAAAATCTTGTTTTCACATTCAAATTGTGATGACCCAGAAAAGCAAGAAACTTTGATTTTTGTTGTTTGTTTGTTTTGCTTTTCTCTTTGTCCCAGAAACAGGGGAAACTTTTTTTAAAAAAGGAATTTAGTAAACTTGCATCAAAGTTTAAAAAAAAAACAAAGTGAAGAGGGCAGCTGTAGGCCTTGAAATAACAACAATGAAGAACCAGTAGTTTCTTTAAGTCAAATCAGGAAAGTATGAGAATTTTTTTAAAAAGCCTTTTCCCGTGAAATAGATTTGAAACAAACATGAGAGTATCAAGAGAAAAGAGAAGTCACTGGACAAGCAATAATTGATGGTGTCATTGGTAGCCAAATACAACAGAACAAAAGATGGAGCAATATGTTCAAGGATGTCCCTTGTGTGATGGAAACCCAACAGTGGCGCCCCCTGACCCCGAAACATTACCAGGTGCTCATCTCTGGAGGAACCACATGTTCAAAACATGACCCAGCCAAGGGCTAACCTCAGAGCCACCTCTCACACTGGGGGCAGCACTGAGCGGAGACCTCAGGGCTCAAATGGCCCTCACCTGCCCATCCGGTTTGAGCCTTGAACTAGTCTACCTCCCATCCATACCTCACAAAGATCATGTCTGATTGTGGTTCTTTAAGGATGGACTCTTGGGCTGGTATTTTCTATTTTAAAAGGAAAATAAAAGACCATTGTATAATCTGGGAATTGTAAAACACAGACCTCCTGGATAACATTTTAAATGAGAAGCACTATCAATTTGGATAGAAGAAAAGGGAGAAGGTATGCTCTCTCCACAATAAACTGATGTTTATATTATAAACAGTTAAAAAAGTAAGGAAAATATATAAATATACTAACACTTAAGTGTTAGTAGACCAAAAAAAAAATGTTTTTATTAGAAATGAGATTCTGCAAACTATAGACCAGTGAGTTTAAAGTACGTCAAAGTGTAAACTGTTTCAAGTGAATGGTCTCTGAGCACTTACAACAAATGATTGCTAGAAATCAAAACAGATTTAATTAGAATGATTACTGCAGATTAATCTCATTTTAAATTACTTTATGACTAGTGGAATGGTAGTCCAACAGACTATTATAGAGTTTGAATACCTAAACTACAGCGAAGTTCAAAAATCTTACTTTTTTATAAAGAGAAATGAACTACATGCCCAGATATTTAGAAAATGAACACGGATCCCCATGGAATACTATGCAGCCATGAAAAATGATGAGTTCATGTCCTTTGTAGGGACACGGATGAAGCTGGAAACCATCATTCTCAGCAAACTATCTCAAGGACGAAAAACCAAACACCGCATGTTCTCACTCATATGTGGGAATTGAGCAATGAGAACACTTGGACACAGGGTGGGGAACATCACACACCAGGGCCTGTTGAGGAGTGGGGGAAGGGGGGAGGGATAACATTAGGAGATATACCTAATGTTAAATGACAAGTTAATGGGTGCAGCACACCAACATGGCACATGTATACATATGTAACTAACCTGCACGTTGGGCACATGTACCCTGAAACTTAAAGTATAATTAAAAAAAAGAAAGAAAGAAAAACATCCAGAAATCATAAACAAATACATAAATATTTTTTAGTATGCAACATGCATTTCCAAGATATTTCCCTCTCTGTGTGTTGGATAACTTATGTAAATTATATATACTGTTTTAAATACAAATTAGCTTTTGGTATATGTTTAGTTTTGGTTCTTTTTTTTCAAGTAACATTATTTTGTAAGCATTTCCCCATGTTACTAATTTTTTTTAAAGTATAGTTATGTCTGCAAAATATTTCATGTATGTCTGCATTACAATGTAGTCACCCATGATTCTACTGATCATTGAATTTCCCCAGTTTTGCTTTTATAAATAATTTTATTATTAACACTGTTGTCAATTTCTCTGGTTATTTCCTTAGAACTTATTGATAGAAGTGCCGGGTGCGGTGGCTCACGCCTGTAATCCCAGCACTTTGGGAGGCCGAGGTGGGTGGATCATGAGGTCAGGAGATCGAGACCACCCTGGCTAACACAGTGAAACCCCGTCTCTACTAAAAATACAAAAAATTAGCTGGGCCTGGTGGCGGGCGCCTGTGGTCCCAGCTACTCAGGAGACTGAGGCAGGAGAATGGCGTGAACCTGGGAGGCGGAGCTTGCAGTGAGCCGAGATCCGAGATCGTGCCACTGCATTCCAGCCTGGGTGACAGAGCGAGACTCCGTCTGAAAAACAAAACAAAACAAAAAAAAAAACAAAAAAAAACCCAAGAACTTATTGATAGAAGTGAAATTTATGCAGTATGAATAATTTAAGCCACTTGATTCATGTTGGCAAATTACTTTCCAAAGTTTGTAGTCATATTTACTCATATTAGTAATGTACAAAAGTACCTTTCTCACTGCACCCACATTAGCATTTAGAAGGATATATTTCTAAACCAGTAATGCACTTGACACAGTCTTTAATTAGACCCATAAGGAATGTGGTCTAGATCATAATGTACACAGGATAACACAAAACTGTTCCTTGTGCCTCCTGTAAGAGCACAGTTATGATCTTAAATCCCTGAATACAGGGTCTGCTACTGTAGACTCATGAAAACATTTAGCAAAACATTTAGAAAATATAGGATATTCCTGCCACTTGTATCTCCTTTACACAGAGTAGGATATTGGCTGGAAACCTCCAGGTAGATTTTTGTCTTTGTGAATTTAGCAGAAGGAGAGACTATAAATATAACTTTCTTGTATGCAAGATGTAGTCTGAACAGTCTAATCTATGCTTCCCTGAGATAAAATATGGTACCTGTACCATGATTTTCCATGGGTGACTTTATGTATTCCCAAAATGATGATGAGAGGTGTTGAGTGCATTAATTGTCCTGGTACCAGCTGCATGGGTGATTCTGAGACTCGCAAAGGTAGCTTTTTCAAGAGACAGAACCGTTTCCTAAGTAATTATTTTTAAAAAGTATTTATATACTGTTTGCCACGTGCTTGTTTATGTTAAACTGCTTTATATGTGGTTATTTACTTAATCCCCAAAGAACCCTAAGGGGTATATGGACCTAGAGATAGAGACTGAGACAGAGAGAGTTAGAGATAGAGACAGAGAGAAAAATAGACTTATAGAGATAGAGATATGGCAAGAGTGTTAGAAAGAGACAGAGAGAGACAAATAGAGTTAGAGATGGAGCCTGAGAGAGAGAGTTAAAGATAGAGATACAGATTATTGAGAGAGAGAAAAACAGCGACACATACTGGACACAAACATTTAAGAAAGTAGCCCTTTTTGGAAGTTTTGATTAATGCCAGATGTGAAGTAATTTCCTGGTTAAGGCAGAGGGATCAGACAGGCAGAGAGAATAGGCTGCCTTACATGGAACATTCTTCTAGCAGAGTGAGTACAACGGTGTCTGCCCATCTCTACCTTGGTAGGTGTTTAAGGGTTTAGCCAATTGTTATTTTGCTCTGAGTGATTTAATGCCTTCAAGTCTGTTTCTCCTTATTTCCTGTGGAATTTACAAGTGTGCTTTTAACATTTTTTCTCTTTCTCAAGCTCCTAATATGTGTACTTTGCAAGAACAGTGAAGTAAAAATATACAACAACACAGAGATCCAGCAAAAGCCATGATTATTGAACCTTTACTGCAGCAATAAACATGCCTCGGTTCTCAGGGTTTGCCTAAACAAACATTTACATCTTGCTCCCTTTACAAGGGGATGTGGGTAGCTGTGGTTAATCTCACAAGGTAGAGGGAAAAGCTAGGATGGAGGCAGGAGGAGAAGTAAGCAAGTCCTACAGAGCTTTCAAAAATGGCAAACACATCAAGCTTCCGCTGTATGTGGTGTACACACCATCTCCCACAGCCCATTGGTCAAAGTGCAACACACAAGCCAACCCAAGTCAAATGGCCAGGGTGGAGGGCCCACCCTGAGATAAGGTGAGCCAGGTATGGTGGCTAGGACATCAGTACTTAACTACGTCCAGGTGTTTTCTCCATGGAAAATAAACTTTCTAAAGGGAAAATTTAAGAACTAATTGCCTGCATTGATTTTCTAGCTCTCTGCTGGTGAGGTTTCTGTGTTGTTTTCATTGCCCGTATATCTGTCAGCCCATAGTTTTGGGAGCGACATCCAAAGAGCTCCACTGGCAGGGCCTGGTAACTGCTTCTGACCTTATCTCCACCATCCTTTATCCTGATCTCAGGCAGAGATGTTTGTCAGTGATGACATCCAATTATAAATGTAACCACATTACTAAAGAAGCAGCAGTTTGTATTCTTTACCATAATACAAAAGCCTCGCTACTTGTATGTTCCCAAGAAAAACACTGTGACATTTCATCCATCTAATTATTTTACAGAAGGAACACTGTAATATGGACAAAGTTAAAAATTTCATTTCCCCCTTACTATACTGATGATGCAATGTTTTCAAAAATATTATCAAGCCAGGCGCGGTGGCTCATGCCTGTAATCCCAGCACTTTGGGAGGCCAAGGCCGGCGGATCACCTGAGGTCGGGAGTTTGAGATCAGCCTGGCCAACATGGAGAAACCCCGTCTCCACTAAAAAAAAAAAAAAAAAAAAAAATTATCCGGGCTTGGTGGCACATGCCTGTAATCCCAGCTTTTAGGGAGGCTGATGTAGGAGAATCACTTGAACCCGGGAGATGGAGGTTGCAGTGAGCCGAGATCGCGCCATTGCACTCCAAGCCTGGGCAACAAGAGTGAAACTCCGTTCTCAAAAAAAAAAAAAAAAAAAAAAAAAAAGTTAACATAGCCAACATAGGATGGTATTTGTGTAAAATGCTCTAATTTGCTGATATCATTTAGCATTTCAATAATTATTCCTCATTGTATTTTAATTCTACAGATATATTAAAGCCTTTAATATATCTTTAAATTGGCACTAAGCATAATCTCACTTCCTTTTTTTTTTTTCTTCTCAATACAACCATCAGGTCCGGCTTGTTCAGAGCAAGTCCTCTTCAGCAGCTTCTACTGGGCCATTATCTGTCAAAACGTTTGTTGTTTCTTCAGTTCCTAAGTGTTAGGTTCATCCCACCCAAGATCTAGTTCTAAACCCATCATTCCAATATTGCAGTACACAGTGAATATAGAAGCATGTAACAGTCACCTTGTAAGTTAGGATGAAACCAAATTCCGAAATTTAAAAAGCCAATCACGGCTACTTCTCAATATACATTTTTCCAAGGTTAACAGAATCTTTGTATTTTTTAAATCTTGCTCCATCATTTCAGTCAACCTGGAAAATGTCTTCTTTTTCTACATTACATGTCTACCTAACCAGAACCCTTGATTTTAGAACAGACTGCTTTTTCCTCCACATTAATTGCAACTGGAAAAACTTTCTAATGGGTAGCTAAACTGAAATATTTGGTGATTATCAAATTAGAAATTCTAGAAAAACTTCTGTTCTACAGCGTGGTTGTTTTTTACAAGTATTGGGTAGTGTTTCCCAGTCAAAACAAAAATAAATATTTTCAAACACTAGTATTTTGGAACTTCAACAAAAACTGCTTCTCTTTTCTTCTAGAGTCCTGTGATGTTATGAGAAGAATGATTTGAAAATGAGCTTGAGGTTTCAGCCCTGGAGGCCTGAACAGATGAGCTGGCTGTGGCTAGTCACTCCCCCACCAGCCTTGGCTGTGCACTCATGCCATTCAGCAGGAAGAATGAGATCCAAAGTCTGGTTTTCCTTCTGTCTCTGAACACACTTGTCAACTACATTTATTGTATTTTAACTATTATAGGGTTTTAATAAGCGTTTTTTGGCATTTGGATTTGGGATACTTTTATTAACATTTTTCTTACCTCCCGATGTCCATTATGATGTTCCAGAAACATGAGGGTCTATGATTTTACTCTACTTTCCAGTCTCAAAGTTAGTCTGTAACAATGTTAATGATATTATTAGAAGACAGAAGACATGAGATTCTTAGATCAGAGACAAATGACTTCATCATGAATGTCACAGCAGACAGCATCGGCATCAGCATAGTCAATTCCTCCTGTCTTCAAGTCTCTGTGGGGCAATGGTAATGGTCCCAGATGGAAGCCTCCACAGGCGGTAGGTTACATTACTGAATATGATTCCTTGAGCTTCTAGTGAACCCATCAGCCAAATGGTTAAAACATAGTACCAAATAGGTAGTTTTTCAACCCTCACTCCCCTTCCAATCTCCCCTCTTTTGGAATTGCTATTCTGTTATTTCCATCTTTATTTACATGTGTGCTCATTGTTTAGCTCCCACTTATAAGTGAGAACATGACACATTTGAGTTTCTATTTCTGAGATATTTCACTAAGATAATGGCTTCCAGCTCCACCCATGTTGTTGCAAAGGACTTGGTTCCATACTTTTTTATGACTACACAGTGTAGCCTGTAAGTTACTTGAGGGCAATAGTAATGCTCAAACATTACTGGCTTCTCAGTTGTTACTCAGGATACACATTAACCATCAATAAGTAATTAAATCCTAGCTACTGCACAATCCCGGGTATAGTTATACCGAGATGGTATAGTTGTACTGAGATGTGTTTTAGATAGCTCAATAGTCTTTTGATTTCTACAAATGCTCTGGGTTTGCCTTCTGCTATACTGCAAAATGAGTTTTATATTTACCACATAGCATTTATTTCTTGCCAACCCAGCACAGATATATCACCCAAATTAAGCTAAACTACTCCCAGTCACAATTTTATAACAAAAATGCATCCTCAGTGCATAACACAACACCTAGTATCAATGATTATTTGTTAAAGTTAAGAAAGAAAAGAAGGTAACAAAAAGGGATGGAAGAAGTAAAAAAGGGAAGTAGAATAAGGGAAGGAAGAAGTGAGAAAAGGAGAAGAGAACGTGTTTGCCTGTGTCTGCCTGAAATTCACAATAATTACCAAATAATTTTTTGGTTCGTATTTGCTTTTGTGTTGAGAGTTAAATATTATTCAGAAGTTGTCCTTTAACCAAACATACAAAAAATAAACAGTTTGTAATCCTGAAAATATTCTAGCAAATGAAATAATGGTTTTAGTTTTAAATGGAAAAATTTATCAAAACAACTTTGTATATCAGAAGTTCAATCCATAATTGAATAGAGATGTTTGTAAATCCATGTATAGTAACCCTGAAAATGGTAATGAGGCTTGCTATTTGAGCTCACTGAAGCTGAGCGAAAATTTCCAGTTACCTTTTGCAAATGTGTATTTTTGTTTATAGACGCTTGAATAAAATTGGAGTCAATATCATAGACACTAGGTGAAAATGTACACATCTCTTATGGGCTTTACTGATTCAAAAGATCAAAGAAGTGAAGAAGAATAAAAATATGATCAGAATACACAGGGAATAGAAAGACAAAGATAATGAGAAATAATTTAATAAGGAGGGCAAAAAACCCATCTTCTAACAGATTGTTTTTCTTGCATAAGAAGCTGAATTTATTGGATGTAAGTAATAACTAAATAAATTAATAAAATCCTGGCAATTTGACAAACTGAGGTCCTATGGAAGGAATTTACTTCTTTCATAAATGCACAGAAAAGAATGAATAAAATATCCCTCCAAAATTATACTTTAAAACGATATAATTCTTCACTGGTTAATTAAAGAAGAAATAAAAATATTCAGATAACACAAACCCAGTTAATTACCCACAAAATTATATATATGACATATATATATATGTCTACATAAATATATTGAGTAGACATTACATGTTTTCCTCAATTTGTGAGATTTGTGGAATTTGTGGATTACTGCTTTTTGTTCTCTTTGTTCCTAAGAATGTCTAATCCCTTTCCAGCTGCTTAGCTGCCCTTGGGCACTCTCTCCTGACAATTGAAGCATATAAGACTTGGGCTTCCTATGAAGCAACACACTGTTAAGCAGAAAAATTATATATCTTTTCTAGTACACATCTAGCTTTCAATAATAGATTATATTTCAGCCTCTGCCTATCTCTTCACCAGGCTCCCTATTATTTCTTTTACATGTGCATGGTTTAAATTCAGTCAATGATATGCCAAGTTTTATGTCTATACTCTGAATCTTACTAATTCTGTACTCCCCCTTGCTACCAGAATTTTTTCCTTTGTATTTTTAACTGAACTATCTGCCTCAATGTTATATTTTTGGGCACAATGAACAAATAACACTGTGTTTTTTGTTTTACTTTTTACCTCTAAAGCCAAGGGAAAATGGAGGCACAATTAGTTTTTAAAAATTCAAATTCAGATTCAAATTCGAACTCTTACCCCTTCCAATTGCAGTTTTTTTAAAGAATAATCTTTCTACCTTATTTATTCTTTCTGATACATTAAGACATATTTAGCCAGTTTTCATAATTATTATCTGCAGAGGGCTCAAGTGATCCCTTTTTTCTGTCAACATTACTGAAGTTTCTTCAAACTTGGTTTTTGATCTTTTAACCCAGTTCTATAGATTGTTAAATATGAATTTCATAGTAAGCTATTGTTTTATTTCTCATAGTTTACGGATTTTTGTCATAAGAACAGTTAAATACATATTTACATAAACATAATAAGTTATACACATTTATAGACATCTGTAAGTGTATTGACAAGAGAATAAGTGCATCCTTTGTTTACTTTCTTACATATATGGTATTCTAAGTATATTTTTTCATATTTTGTTGTATGTTTCTTTCTGTGTCTATATGTGGAAGACTTTTAAAGTTTTGTTTGTATTTCTTCATTTAAGGAGAGTCTTTATGTTTGGGAGGAATTTGTCAACATTTCACTTTTGTTTCATCTATTTCTATGTTTATGCCATTAACTAATGATGCCAAGACCATTAACAAATAGAGATTGCCATAAAATTTCATCTAGAGACTACTTACCTCAAATAATTTCAGATTAAAATTTAAAATAGACGTGATTCTTCAACTTTTATATCAGTCATGGTTTTTCTTTAAAAAATTGCCATTTTGTGAAAATGGCAGAATTTAAAAGCTATATACTAATGAAAACCTATACACTAAAATTCAAATTCAACCAAGAATAGCATTTCTCCTTTTTTGTCCTAAAGGTTCTATTTTAATTTTCTGTTCGTTATACAATCATACAGCCTCACAGTTCCATATTTTTTAATAAAATAAAAGTCTAGATATCAGACCTGGATAAAAAATAAATTATTTCTCTTTTTAATTAAAAGCTAAATGACCTTCTTGGAGGAAATATTTTTTTTCCAACTTTATAAATAAGATTTCAGACTTCATAATACAGTTTTCTGATCCTAGTGGGAACTTAATAATTTTTTACTAAAACTGAAATGTACTTCGCATATTGAAAACCAAAGCAATACTTTTGTATCATACATATGTACAGAAAAGGAAAATGATAGAACAACAAATACAAAATCAGAAACTAAGATGCATTGGGAAGCATGTCAGGGATCGGGAGGATTATTTTTATAATGTCAAATGATTATTCTACTGAAACCATTTCTATGGTGGTAATATCTTCGTTTTCTTTCTCAATTTAACATAATATATTTTAATTTACTTGTAATTTAATCCACGTTTGTTAAAAATAATTTCTTTTTAGGTAGGTATGGTCTAAGAAAAATAGGAACAGAATATAAATATTTCTTTTGTTTTGCAGGACTATGTTGGCAAAATAAATTACTTTAATAGCATAATAAAAAACAACCTTGCTAATTTATACATGCATAACCTTTTTGTTGAGAGCATGATTGATGAGTCTTGTTGCTATCTTCTAACAGCCCATTCTGATGGGAAGGGTTGGTAGGATTGGGTAAGCAAGAATTTGAAATCATCATCCACCAGCTGAACTTTTTTATTTAGTGATTAATTTATTTAATTCTAAATGTAGTGTTTGCCCCCACTGACTCCTTCATAAATAATTTGTTTAAACTAATTAGAGTAATAACTTAGATTTAAAAAGGTAAATGTATTCAACATCAACGTATAAATCAGTGAAGAAATGTGGATAAAATAGATTTGGAATTAATTTAAGAAACCATTAGCAAAAGAAATAAGATCAAGATGGATAAATAATAAAATGTGTTATTTGATTGGTTCATTATTTCATTTATAGGTCAATAGTGAATTTAAAAAGAAAAAAACACTACTACAGCAAAAATGTTATTGGTGAATATGGACTGCAAATATATAGATTATTATATCTATCTAAATAGATTATTATATCTATCTAAATAGATTATTATATCTATCTAAATCACTCGCTTATATAAAAATTAACATCTTCACATATAATACCTGTTACAAAAAAGCCAATCAATCTCTATTGGATAAGCTCAAATTTATTATAGCAAAGATTCCTAGCCTAGGAATTGAGTAAGAAGTTCTATTCCCTGTATTTTGACATAAAGGGAGCCAGTTTGACAACTGTGCTCTCAATATATATTCTAGGGAAAACAAACAAAAATAGACTAGTCCTAGATTTGCCAAGTGAACATTATCAAGGTGTATTGGCATATTCTGTGTGAATATCCTCCTAAGTTCCCACAGCTGGAAGCATTTGTAATCACAGAGCTTTTATTGCAAACAAGAAGTTAGCAATCCTTCTCTAGCTGAATATTCATCTATCAGTACCTTTGAAGTTAAATACAAAGGAGCCCCAGAATAAAAGGAGAAATCATCATTTAAAAAATTCATCAGGTTATGATTCTGATAATTTGGCTACATGTTAATTATCGAACTACTTTTTATTTTTGTCAGAACGTTTGGTATTATTATGTAGACACAAACTGTGTTGTTATTTTAAATTTACAACCCTATAAAATACCTGTTCAAATATCCTAACATCTGTGCAGAAGGCAGCTTCTGAAATGACTGTCATGTACACCAGTCTCCAGCTACTCACATCTTTGGGTAATCTGTTCCCCTTGAGCGTGAGTTAGACCTTGTGTCCTGTTTCCAGCAAACAGAATATGGCAAAAACGATGGGACACCACTTCCAAGATTAGGTTAAAAAGATTGTGACATACATCTCACTTGCATACTCTCTTTGTTGCTTCTCTTTACCAGATTTGATGAAGCCAGCTTTCATGTTACGAGCTACCTCTGTGGAGAAGCCCACATGTCAAGAGAGTGGATGACCTCTTGCCCACAGCCAGTGAGGAATGGAGGCCCTGAGGCCAATGGGCTACAAAGAACTAAATCCTGTCAACATTCATATGCATGACCTTGGAATCAGATCCCACCCCCATCAAGGCCTGACATGACTGCAATCCCAGCTGACATTTTGATTGTAGTCATGTAAGAGTCCCAGAGGACCCAGTTAAGCTAGGCACAGTCTCTTAACGCGGGGAAATTGTGAAGTAATTAGTACTGTTGTTTTGGGATAATGTGTTACGTAACAAGAGACAGGTGATACAACATCTATGAGATTCTCAACATGTTTGGTAAAAATAATTAAACTGCTTTTAATGTATATGTCATGATTAATGTTATCTATAATGAGTGTATTAGGGATACATTAATATTCACAAAGACTATATAGCTATTAACTAATTGTTCTGTGGCTTATAGACATAATTTTGGATGATTCGTTCTTTTTTTTGCCACTAATAAATATACAAAAACCTTTCATGTTTTAAAATGAATAAAAAGTTATAATTCTGAAGAGGTCCTTTATTTAAATGAAACACACTAAAACCATTGAATTTTAATATTTATATTATAAAATGATCTGCCACTGTTTTTTGTAAGTGTACCTGCTATTATGACTATATTTTCAAGTTAAAGATTCGTGACGTTTTTGTGAGAAAATATTTTTAAAACTTGTTAATTTTTTCAGATTAACTACAAAAAATCTATTGTAAAAATTTATAAAATACTAATAATTAAGTCTCTTGATTTTCATGTCAGTGCTCTTAAAATACAGGTTGTTTCAAAAACAGTAGCAATAAAAATGTCAATTCAGAATTCCTTCAGGGATGACCCTAAGTCTAACAGGTATATCCTTTGAAACAAGAAAAATATCTAGCACCTTGGGAAATGAAAATAGTACATTTTTATTTTCTCTTAATAAAATTAACTCAGATTGTCAATTGTTTATTGTTTCTGTTTGATACCATTGAGGTATTTGTTCCAGAGATAAAAATATGTATGCTGAAAATACTGGAAATTTTTGGATGTATTTTAAAACAGAAAAGAACAAGACCAGGTGCGGGGGCTCATGCCTGTAATCCCAGAACTTTGGGAGACTGAGGTGGGTGGATCACAAGGTGAAGAGTTCAAGACAAGCCTGGCCAAGATGGTGAAACCCTGTCCTACTAAAAATACAATAATTAGCTGGGCATGGTGGCGTGCACCTGTAGTCCCAGCTACACAGGAGGCTGAGGCAGGAGAATTGCTTGAACCTGGGTGGTGGAGGTTGCAGTGAGCCGAGATCGTGCCACTGCACTCCAGCCTGGGCAACAGAGTGACACTCCATCAAAAAAAACAAAAAACAAAAAAACAAGCCCCTCTCCAAGTAAAGCCTTTGTATATATATAATACAATGCTGCTAAAAACTAAATAATGTCAAAAGTACATAGCTTCACCCTTAAAAAGGGCTACAGTATAAGCCAGCCAGTAACCAATACCTTTCTGTAATTTTAATAAATATAAAGGTGTTTATTCCATCCATAGTCGTTTTATCCTGGATTAAGACTGTCTCTTCACAGTTGGAAGAACGTTGTTTACTTCGAGAAGCCTTTGACATTCCATCATTCCTTTTAATCTTTGAACTGAAGTCGAGACTTCTGAAGTTTAAAAGATGGCTCCTTAAACCCCAAGGGAAGAATAAAACTTCTTGAAAGGCAGAAAATTCAAAAGTAGAATCTTCTTGCTTTTTAAAGTATGGTGAAAGAAAATCACTAGCTATTGAATAGAAACTCTAGAGCTTATACAAACCCCACTGTCCCACACAGTTCTTGTCAACTAATGAAGGTAACAAAAAAAAAAAAAAAACTGAGAGTGAAATGAGAACAGTTTCTCACACATAATTGTGACTACAGGAAATCAAAGGTAATTCAGAAGCTCAAAAAGTAAATCATTAATGTGGAAATTTAATATAACCAGGTTTAGGAAAGAAAATGTGGCAGACTATATTGGAAGTTATTCACTTTTCTTCTGTCTTTCCATTATGAATCCCTTGTCTGTATGCATGAAAATGTGCTGTAGTGGTTATTAACAATAATTATTTTCTTTCTTTAGCTATGAACACTTTTAACAAAAACTTACTCAACAGCCAATATATAAAACAGGCAAACTGATACTCCTTTTGAAATCCCTTCTAGTAGAAGAAACATTGAATTTCCATTTACAATAATATGGAAGACTCAATCAGAAAAGACCCTGCGTAAAATGATATTTTGATTCATTGCTAGGCTTTTAGAAAGGAATAAAAATTTTAACAGAAAAGGAAAGAAAGGGAAAAAAATAAAAGTTAAGAAAATGAAACACACAAAAAACAGACATAGTTCCCAAGCTGACATAAAATTCGTGATGTCCCTCAGTGCACGTGTGAATTAGCCGTGTGATACTCATACTGCATCTAAGATGAACATCAAGGAGAGGGAGGCAAACCTGAGAACCCTGATTAATTCTTAGAATCTGAGAAATGGCTCGAGTGGCTCCAGGTTATTTTCTCCCAAGGAGACACAGATGCAAACCCAATCATTTTTACACATTAATTATCCTCAATTCAGGCTATCAGGTTTTCTGTAGATTAATATAATTCAAATAAATTTAAAAATTAAAGAAAACAAAAAGAGAGACGGCCATCATGAATGAAAGTCCATAGAAACAGCAAAATAACTTTATAATGTTAAATACCTTAGTTATTAGAATTAATAGAGAATATAAAATTAATCTGAATGCAAAATATGAAATAGAAAGCACATGTGATCAAAATAATCAGCAAATTATAATATATTATTTTTAGAGGCATATTAAAACTATTTAAAGTGGAAAATATGTATAATTGTCTAAATAAAAAACAAAATAAATGAATCTGTGCCAAATAAGAATAATAACTCTCTTGATAGGGTTATCACTGGCCATATTTGGGCTCATTTGAATCATAGAATAATGATAGTGGGAAGAGTACGGCTAACAGCTGGTTTTTAACTTATTCTTTCTCACCAGGGATGTTCAGGCAAATGAATGTCCTTAACCAGAATTCCCTGTAAATCTGATCTTTATAGTGATTTTTTACCAGGTTTCCTTGTAGTAATGATTTAACAGGAAAGGAAAAAAAATGCCGTTATTTATAGCATATATTTTGTTAGTACAGTCTTGATCTTTTACAACTGGTCATTTGGGGGAAAAAAATGAAGATTTTTGGACAGGACATGTCACTCCTCTCATTACAAATGTAGAGTTATTTCTCCTCCCCTTAAATCTAAGCCCACTCTGTGTCCTGTTATGACCAATAAAATGAGGTAGAAGTGACCCTGTGTCCATTTCAGTTGGCAAGAGAGGCCATGTAGAAAGGAGATGATATTAAAAACATCATGTGGAGAAAAAAGCCACATAGAGAAGAACAGTCACCTTATTCAATAGCATAAAGTTCTCGGATATAAGAGAAGCCTTCTTGGATTTTTGATCCCTGTTTAGCCCCTAGATAAATGCAGTCACATAAGTAGCCCCAGCTGGTACTTTGTGAGGCAGAAGCAACAACCAGTAAATCTCTTAAATTTTAAGACTAGTAAACCATTTTGTTGCTTTAATACACCAAGTTTTAGAATGTTTCTTTTGTAGCAATAGATAACTGATAAACAGACTAACAATGCCATAGAATCTCGATGGCAAGAAATGAAACTATAAGACTGTGAAATACAATCAACAATTGATTCTCCATAGGAATAGCACTATAAGAAGAAAGGGTGATCAAATTAATTGCTAAACTTATGAGTAAAGATAAAAGGCCTTATCATTACAAAATAATAATGCCGGTGTCTAAATAATAGGGCCATAAAAATGGTAGAACATGAGTGATGCAGAATAGAACATAAAGCAGGAAAAGTGTGGCCCGAGTTACTGTTCTCAGGAACCTACTGCTTAAGAGAGCCATATTTTTCAACAGTCTTACTGATGTGTATTAAACTTTGTTAAGTACATGAGATAAAATCAGAAGAATCAATGTTAAGAAATAAAAAGTTTATATAACTTCCAAACCGTAAGTCAGTAATGGAAAAAAGTGGAATAACACAAACAAAAAATGAAAGCAATAAAAGTCAATTTAAAGCAGCAAAATATTTAAAATATGCATAGTAAAATATAAGCTCAGAGTTATTACTAAACACAATAAATGTAAATAATATAAGTTTAGAGAAAGAAGTCATCTGATTAATTTTTAAAAGATTTTTTGTACTTTGTTTATAAGAAACAATCCGAAATCAAGTGGAGAGAACTGGAAATCAATGGAAAGAGAAAGATTTACAAGTGGATACCAGCTAAGAATTGCATGTGTGTGTTGAATTTTCAATTGATCTAAGAGTTACAACATTACAAACGCATCAAGATATAAAGTACCCTGAAAATACATAAAACTAAAATTGATAAATCCTCAGGGAGAAAATTTTAGATACATCATCACAATAAAATATTTCAACTTATTTCTTTTAGATATATAAAAAACTGGTACAAATGTAGATGAATTGACAAACATTCATAAGCTTGGTTAATGAAATATTTATATAAAGAATTAGTGACCTGAGCAACAAATAGTGATATGTCCTCTTTTTAAGTACATATAGAACATCTATAAGAACTGAACATATTTTAGGCTATAAAAATAAACTTTAATGAAGTATTAATGTCAATAGACTATAAGTTCTATGAAGGCAAGTGAATTTTGTCTGTTTATTCACTAGGATATCTGAAGAACAAAGACAAGCACCTACTGTGCAGTAGGTACTCAATGAATACTTGTAGTTTGAGTGAATGCAATAATATTATCAGACTCAAGTCTGTTCAAACAGATGCCAATAACAAAAACATAATGAAAATGAATATAAATAAATGTATAATTCTGAATGGCCAATGTCAAAAGAAGAAATCATAATAAAATATAAAAGTACAATACTAAAAATAAACTAATATTGAAAATATTACCCATTAAAATGATGGGAAGTAGTTAATGGATACCTAAGAAAAAATACGTTACCTCAAATATGAACATGAGAAAGAAAAAAGCTGATAGTGAACTAAAAGCCTAAAATTAAGAAAATAGAGAAAAATAAAATGAAATTAAATCCAACAAAGTAAAGTTAAATCAAAAGTTGATTTTTTGAAATGACCAAAAATATACACAAAGCTTCTAATAATTAATAGGACTTATCAAAGACAGAAGAGAAAATAAATTATAAATAATTGATATTTAGAATGAAAATTTGACATACGTACATATCTAGCAAATATTAAATTTAATAGAATAATATAACAAATGCAGTCCAGTATATTAGAAAATGTCCAACAAATTGAACTTAAAAATCAACATCAAGAAGAATTTTAAAAGCTATCTTGGAACCTTAAATAAATTGATTTGGGAGTTCAAATTATTACTCTTGTGCTAAACGTATACCTAAAGAAAACACTAGAATAAAATTGTTCTTTAACAGTGGTCTGATAAACTTTCAAAGAACAGATCACTCTAATATAAAAACAAGACAGAAACAAAATCTTTTAGAGAAAAAATAAAGAAAAGGACTACTACACAAAATTTTACATGAGGCCAGCATAACCTTGATGCCCAAACCGAAAAAGATACGAGGGAAAAACAGAAGTCACACCAAGGTGCAAATATCAAATCAGCAATTATAAAATAAATACACAATAGTCTTGTTGGTTTTATTGATGATTAGAAAGTATATTATGATACAATACCATATTTATAAGTTACAATGGAAAAGACATGAGATTTTTATCAATAGATAAAAAAAAAGCACGTTAATATTCAAACCTTAACCTTCGGTGAAAGACCTATACTTTGATAACTACAAAACGTGTTGATTAAACTTAAAGAAGACCTAAACAGGAGGAGAAATAGAACATGTTCATTGACAAGAACAAAATGTGACTTAAACAAATTTTTAAAAAGCATAATAAATTGAACTTCATAAAATTAAGAACTTCTGCTCTTTGAAAGACACTCAAGATAGTGAACAGATAAAGTACACTAAAAATATTTGAAAGTCACATATCTCAAGAAAGACATATTCAGAAGATATAAATCATCTCAAAATTCGATAAACTTATTAAAAATAATGGACAAATATTTTAACAGACACTTCCCCAAAGAAAATATAGAGAAGACGAAAAAAGCGCTTGAAAAAATGCTCAACGTCATTATGACCTACAGCACAATGAGATACTACTCCACACTTATTTGAATATCTAAAATTTAAAAGACTGACTATGCCAAGTGTGGGTGACAATATGGAGAAGATGGAAATCTTATCTACTGCTCAGAGGATTGTAAAAATTTTGAACGACTTTGGATAACAGTTTGCCAGCTTCTTAAAAAGTTAAACATACACAGACCATGTGATTCAGATATTGCACTCTTAGGCATTTACCCATGAAAAATAAAAGCATATATTCATACTAGAATTCTACACATATTTTTTTGTAGCAGCTTTAGTAATAATAGCTAAAAACTGTAAACAATACAAATGTTCATCAAGGGAATGGATGAACAAATTTTGGTTGGTGCAAAAATCTTCACAAAGGAGTGAATATTAACCAAGATGTTAAAAGATGTAATTAAGATACAGAGATCAAGAGGAGAAATCTTTGCTGCAGTATCTGAGTAGGCCCTAAATGCAAGCACCTGTGTCCTCAATTTAAAAAGAAATTAAAAAGGAAACAAAAAAGTCCACCAAAGAGGAAATGTGTTAGAAAAACTTTGTCACGTAGATACCATTAAATATATAGTAATGAAAAGAAATGAATTTAAATAAAAACACACAAAAACCCCAACCTGGATATATCTTAAAAACATAAAATTAGATTTTAAAAATCAGTAAGAGAGGCCATAGCAATCAGCTAATGCCACATTTTTGCTTTGCAACAAACTACCCCCCAAACTGATGATTTATAACATCATTTATTCTGATGCTTTCAGGTATTCAGACTGATTGCCATATGGGTGATGAAGTCTGGGCTTGTCTGAGTCTCTGCTCTTTGAGTGCTGCACTTTCTGATGATGGCTACAGTTAGGAAGGTTAAGTCTGGGTCTGCAACACCTCTGGTTCTGGGATCCAGATGGAAACAATAGCAACTACCTGGGCATGTTTTTGACATGGTCTATTATTATAGTCCATGAGTTAACGCAAGCCACACTAGCATATTCAAATTCCTTTCCTGCTTGCTTTGAGTTTGTTAACGTTCCATTGTTTAAAGTGCATCACATGGCCAAGGCCACAATCAGTGGTTTGAAAATGTATTTACACCACTATAGATCTTTGGAGCTCAGATCTTTGTTGATCAATAATCCAATCTACAGCAAACAATTATATTTATAATAATATTTTAATAAATCTACAAAAAAAGCTTAGCAGTACATTTAATTGCTTAATAGTATTTACACACATGATAAAAACTTTTTAAAGGATTTTTGATAAAGTGATGTAGTGAAAAACACTAAATTTAGAATAGTAGTCAATTCCATGTGCTTACAGTTAAATGCACAGATATTAGTAATATTTTATTTCTTTATGTGATAGAATCAGTTATGTATTTTGTCATTATGCAATTTTTCAATATACATATTATTTTGTATGTATAAATATTATTGCATAATTTTAAAAGAAACACAAGGAGCAAAAGTTCTGGAAACACAGAAAAGTGAATCCTGGCTCTACTTACTATGTGACATGAAGGAAGTAATTCACGCATGTGAGTTTCTTAAGACATTTATATAATGGAGGAACTTATACAAACACAAGAGATGTTGTCATAATTAAATGAGATAGCATATACAGATGACTTGGCACAAAGTAGATGCTCAATAAATAACTCTTCTTTATTAAAAAATCTGTCTATCTATTCTCTCTATATAACTGTATATGACTCTCTATAGATTATCTCTTTATGTTACTATATATAACTATATAGTAATAGTAAATATTGCTATACTATATTTATTACATAGTAATTTACTATACAATTACTGTAGTATTATAATATTAACTGTATAATTTACTATATAGTAATTAATATATATAGTATATGGTAGATATAGTGTATAGTATATATTATGTATAGTAAATAATATAGCACATTAGTAAATATATTGGTAATAGTAAATATATTTAATAGCTGTTACTATATAGTAATAGTAAATACAATTGATAATTTATATATTACTATATAGTAATGGCAAATATATTTAATATATTCATATATTTAAATATATAAATAGTAAATATATAATATAAATATAAAATATATAAATAGTAAATATATTTAATATATTACCATATATTAATTGATATATGGTAATATAGAGAGTAACAAATAGAGAGAATATGGAATGAGTAATTATAGTAACATGTATAGGGAATATGCATGGGAAATACATAGATACTATATAGTATACTCTATATACTATACAGTAATATTAAATATATTTTCTATACCTCTGTCTGTGTACGTGTGTGTGTGTGTGTGTGTGTGTGTGTGTGTGTGTATGGAGAGGGGGAGACGGGGGAGAGAGAGAGAGAAGCATATATATAGTTATTTTTCTCCACTGAGAGTATTTGTGCTATCACTACAATCAACAAAAGATATTCATTTAATTCCAGAAGAATGACACTTCTACCGACCATTCTCTCTAAAACTCTTCATATGCACAGCATATGACTCTAACAAACATACACAAATTGTGCATGTGGCTGATACAGAGTATAAATAATAAAATTCAAAAGAGAAAACTAAGAAATAGGATATTTACACAGAGGTAGCATGTGGAAACACACCAGTGGAGCAGTAAATGGAAGAAGGTGACAACCCACATGGCATGATTCGAAGGACAGAGGAATGGATTTGGGGTGAGAGCCACGGTATGAGGCCCTCCTCTGCCACTTACTAGCTGAGTGAATGTAGCTCTAATCTGTTTAAATCCGCTTCCACAAGTGAAAAATAAAGTTAATAAAAATGTTCTCACAGGATAACTGTGAGTAACAGATAAAAGTTCAAACATGATATTGTAAAGTGTCTTGACATTAGAAAGAAACACTGTGATACTTCTGAAGCAAACACATACATGTGCTCTGTCCACAGCTGCTAAAGAGCAAGACCTCAGTCTATTTAATTGCTAAATTTTACCTCAAAATATGTTTAGAGCATAATGATAAATTTATGCAATTAAAACTGTCATATAAAGTTTTTTATTATAATACCATTTTATAAAACTGTGTGGTTATATAAATACATATATTCTTCTTGAGTGTGTACCAAATTATTGTAACTTTTTGGAAAGAACTTCCAAATGTCCAACACATGCATGGAAATTCACTAAATATCTGTATTTTTTATTTTAGACTTTCACTATAATTGCTAATAGAATTGAGAACCATATTTATC
This sequence comes from Pan troglodytes, assembly GCF_028858775.2. Taxonomy (NCBI): domain Eukaryota; kingdom Metazoa; phylum Chordata; class Mammalia; order Primates; family Hominidae; genus Pan; species Pan troglodytes. Next base: position 75,485,646 of record NC_072415.2, read on the forward strand.
TCAGTATCTGCCCTAAAGTAGGCAAAAAAGTATTTGTTGAAAATATATAAATAAATCAAAATAAGAAAACATTCTGAAGTCCCTGGCTGAGCATTGTCTTCTTTTAAAAAAATCCTCTTTTTTTTCATTTTCTTATTATTGGCATTCCTGCAGGAGTAAGGTGGTATCACATCATAGTTTTAATTTGCATTTCCCTGATCACTAGAAATGTTGAGCATAGATGCTGGTGTTGATGCTGTGGAAAGGGAACACTTCTAACCTGCTGGTGGCAATGTAAACTAGTACAATCACTGTGGCAAACAGTGTGGAGATTTCTTAAAGACATTAAAGATTTCTTAAAGAATTAAAAGTAAAAATACCATTTGATCCCACAATCCCACTATTGGGTATCTAGTAGAGGACAAGAAGTCATTATACATAAAAGATACTTGCATATGTATGCTTATAGAAGCACAATTCACGATTGCAAAAATATGGAACCATCTGAAAAGCCCATCAATCAACCAGTGGATAAAGAAATTGTGATATATATGTCATATATATATATGCACACACACACAATAGAATACTACTGAGCCATAGAAAGGAACAAATTAATGGCATTTACGGCAACCTGCATGGAACTGGAGGCTATTATTCTAAGTGGAGTAACTCAGGAATGCAAAACCAAAGATTGTATGTTGTCTCTCATAAATGGGGGCTAAGTTATGAGGATGCAAAGGTATAAGAATAATACAATGGACTTTGGAGACGTGGAGGAAAGGGTGGGAGGGGGTGAGGGATAAAATACTACAAATTGGGTTCAGTGTATACTGCTCAGGTGATGGGTGCATCAAAATCTCACAAATCTCCACTAAAGAACTTACTCATGTAACCAAACACCACCTGCTCCCCAAAAACCTATGGAAACAAAAAGATTAAAAAAAAAAAGATTTTTTAAAAAAAGTGCCTAGTACATAGAGTTATTGGTGACAATTAAATGAGATTTATTTTTTAAAAAAACCTCTATATATCAAAATACTTTTTAGTAATAGCAAAGGGACGTGCTCAAGTGAAGACACATTGATACAAGGTAAGTATCTGAGAATTCCAGATAATTCGTGTTGGGACCAGTATTCGAACCTGCAAATTCTGGCTCTAAAACCCGTGTCCTAAAGCACTGGGGCATATACCCTTCTATGTGGGAGAATAAATTATATTGTGAAGGCTTTTCACATTTTTATTTATTCTAGTACATGGGAATGGTATTATATCTACAGAGGTCACAAAACCCTTGTGATAGAGTTGGGATGAGAATCCACAGTTTCTAATATAATCCAGTTCTCATTCCCATAAGATTGTCTATGGATAGTTGGAGCTGCTAAAAAGTATTGTGTCAATATCTAAATTAACAATTTAGTTATAAGAACCGTTATTATATTCAGCAGACCTGCAGTCTCCTGGTGGTTTTCTGAATTTGGGAGAGCTCTGAGCCATCTATTCTATAGGCCATATTCCTATCTCCAAACATGTCTCAAAAGCTTACAGTGTGATACCATACATAGCATAAAATATAGAATCCAGTTAATTATTTCTACTCTGAGCTTTTCTACTTTTCATATAATTGCTAAGAAAATAACTGAACACATGCTTGCATTTCTACTCACCAGATTTGACATAAAGAGCTCCATCAACACCAAAAATGTCACAGTATCAGTGTTCTCAATAGTTCCAGTCACATGTTTAGTATTTGGAAATACTCTTCAAGTACACTTGTGAACACAATATGGAAAAGACGAGGTCAACGCACAGGAGGACAACTAGTATGGGAAATTGAAGTGAAGCTCTATAATGTTGTGCTTAAGAGATATTTCAATGATCTAAGCCTGTATTAGTTTAAAAGCTTGTTGCAATGTTGCCCTTGGAATGTAAAGCACATAATTTTGCCAGCATCCTTTCTTTTTCCTCCTGTCAAACATTTCAAAGATTAGGGTCGTGTTGGCAGCTTAAAAGCCTCTGCCAAAGTTAACAGAATCTCTTTTTTTTCTTCAAAATTGTTCAGGCAAAAGATGCAGATCCTTGATAAGTGTCTTTATCTAATCCCAGCTTGCTTTATCACTATTGACTCTCTACTTTGTGGAGGAGTACATCAATTTCAAGACGACCTTAAATATACTGCACAAAAAGTACTTCATTGCTTTCTATTTTTGATCAGTGTTACACAAAAGATTGATGGACTCATTGTGGGGGTAAGGTTTAATGATTATTTCTTAGCTCCTGTGCTTACAGAACATTCTGATCACAGCTCCCCACAGATTAGGTGAGGGTGAGAGAAAAGTGCTAATTTAGGTAAATTCTGCAGAGTGTGAAGAGACTGGAACCTGGAAAGAGCAGTGCAGATCCATTTAAGGAGCAGTACACTACAGGATAAAGGTTGCACACCTTGGAATAAGATAGATTTTAGCTGAATTCCCAACTCTGTCACTTGTTAGCTCTGTGAACTTGGGCAAATTACTCAGGGCTTGTGAAGCTCAGTTTTCTCATTTATAAACGTGATTAATAATGGCAACCTCTTCAGAATTTCATAAAGATTAAATAAGAAATTCTGTGTAAATCCCTTAGCTCAGTGCTGGTCACATAGTAGGTATATTAATTAGAGTACAGTCTAAGCTGTTATGACAAAGATATTGAAAAATACAGTATCACAAACAGTTGATTACATATTTCTATTTCATATGACAGTCTGGTGAGCAAGAGGTCCAGGGAGGATAGGAAGCTCCGCTCAGTAGTTGATTCCAGGACAGACACAAGTTCCTTTTATCTTGCTGCTTTGCTACCACCTCCAATATCACATTGCCTACATGTTCAAAAGGTAGCCCTCAAAATATATCAATCAAGGTCCCTGCAAGAAACATAGGACGGAATCCATCGACATATTTCAAATGAATTTGGAAATGGGACAGTTTACAGCAGCAGGCACAGGGTTAAAGGAAACAAAAAGGATTTGGTAAAACCTAGGAGAAGGGGACCAGAGCAGAGAGCCTAGAGCAACTTGCCTGAAGGGACAAGCAAAGGGAGCATTTATGGAACCCGTGGGAGAGGGATGTTCAAAAGGAGCTGTCCAGAGAGAGCATTTAGGGAGATAGGGGGTCATTTTTCCTGAAGAAAAGACATATTGACAAAATGGACAACATAATAAGTCCCATCAGCTATTGCATAATCACAGATCAATGTCAATTTGGCTACGCTCTGATCTGACAATGAACTTCAGCTAATATCAGCACTTCTTATGTAAGGTAAAGGGGAAAAAAAGGAAAATACAAAATGAGCTAATGTAATGCAAACAAAACTTCAATAGCCCCCCTCCCCATTCCATGTTTCCCTTACCCAAGTACCTTGGCTTGACTGGATTGTTTAACCCAAAACTTTATCGAATCAGTACCTTGTGGTTATTGGTTGGCCATGTTTTCCCATGGATTAAAACTACGGGACAAGAAATAACGAAGAGATTTCCTGGTGAATATTTTCTGTTCCACATCGTTCTCCTTGCGCCCACCATTTTGCAGCAACTCAATTTTCCTTCTGTGATTGAGATCAGACACTGCTACGGGCAGTGAAGAGACCACTGGTCTTCTGAGGAATGAGCTTAACAAGAGCAACATGACCAAGGTCCAATCCCAGGTTACCATTGAACAAAACTACATTTATTGGTTAAAAACTTTTCTTCCTTGGGTACTACTAGGACCTTTATATGAATGGAGGTCTTAATAAAAGAAAGTAAAAATTCTCCCAGTGTTTTATTTGGAACAATAGTGAGAGAGGCCACTTCCCATTTGGCCCCATTTGGGATAGAAAAGAAGGAAACCCCGCAAAGTATTGTCTACAAAATTATCCTACACCTGAGATTTCAGAAAGCAAATGCATCATTTTAAAAAGAGTTTTCTTCTGGGTGTCGGGGTATGAGGAAAGGACAGTTAATACAATAGGAGCGAGCTCAGTACCTCCTTTTCTCTATTATAAAATGAATTATTTGCAAGAAGCTATGTTGCGTGTTGTGCTATAGCGATGGTGAAAATTTTTAAAGACCATAAATGATAATTATCCGCCATATTTGATGTGCACGTTTCTTACTAAGGTATCTATGGTGCTTCCTACCTCATGAACATCAAGCACAATTATCATAAGAGTATTGTTTTATTATTTTATTTATTTTATTTTGAGACGGAGTTTCGCTCTTGTTGCCCAGGCTGGAGTGCAATGGCATGATCGCAGCTCACCACAACCTCCGTTTCCCAGGTTCAAGCAATTCTCCTGCCTCAGCCTCCCTAGTAGCTGGGATTACAGGTGCCTGCCACCACGGCAGGCTAATTTTGTATTTTTAGTAGAGACGGGGTTTCTTCATGTTGGTCAGGCTGGTATTGAACTCCTGACCTCAGGTCATCCACCTGCCTTGCCCTCCCAAAGTGCTGGGAATCAGTCCAGGCTTCTATGATAAAAGGCTTCGTGGCTTAAACAACCAACATTTATTTCACATAATTCTGAAGGCTCAAAGTTTGAGCTCAAGGTGCAGACTGATTTGTTTTCTGGTGAAAGCTATCTTTTTGGTTTACAGACAGTTCTCTTCTTGCTGTATCCTTACTTGGTGGGAAAGAAAGAGGTCTTTTGTCTTTTGTCTCTATCTCTTTCTCTCTCTCTTTTTTTTTTTTTTTTTTGAGATAGAATTTCGCTCATGTCACCCAGGCTAGAATGTAATGGTGCGATCCCAGCTCATTGCAACCTACGCTTCCTGGGTTCAAGTAATTCTCCTGCCTCAGAGTAGCCAGGATTACAGGCACCTTTCACCATGCCCCACTACTTATTTATTTATTTGTTTTTTTGTATTTTTAATAGAGATGGGGTTTCGCCATGTTGGCCAGGCTGGTCTTGAACTACTGACCTCAGGGGATCAGCCCATCTTGGCCTCCCAAAGTGCTGGGATTACAGGTGTGAGCCACTGTACCTGGCCTCTTTCTCTTCTTTAAAAGAACACTAATCCCATCCTATGTGTGCCACATCATGACCTCACCTAAACCTAATTACCTCCCAAATGTCCTGCCTCCAAACCATCACGTTGAGGATTAAGGCTTCAACATATGAATTTCAGGGGAGAACAAACATTCAGTCAATAATAATTATCAACATAACAGATCAGCATGGAATATTACAGCTATCACTTGAAAGTCAACTGATTCTCATTTTCTTTAATGATGCAAATGGAGGACAAAATAGATTTGGTGATTCTGACTTTCTCTAAAAGTGACTATCTAGAACCACAGCGACCACAGCAACACCAGCAGATTAAGTTTGTTCTAATCTCTGGCTACTCAAATTTGAATTGGCAATCAGTAGCACCTGCATCTGTCTCCTGGAAATGTGTTAGAAATGCAGAATCTGACAGGTCATCCTAGACTTATTTCATCAAAATGTGCCTTTTAACAAGATTGTCTCTGGTGAGATTTATGTAGATTACAGTTTGGGAAGTACAGTTACAAATTATAGTTTTTTTCTTAATTTTTTTAGGTGCATTTAGGTTGGGGGCCAGCCAATCAATTAAGTGAGGATTTTAGAGGAATCAACATTTCTGTATTTTTCATTACTTTGAAGAACATTCTAATCTCTGGAGTTCCCACAGAAAGGTCATATTGCTTTTGGTTTACTAGATTGGTGTGGGTGTGGAAGACAGTTCCAGTATCTTAAACTTTTTCTTTACTGCCATGATAGACATAATTTCAACATTCAGAAACAAATATCTCCTAACTTATGTCACAGACTTTAGTAGTTTTCTTATCAACTTTATTTCTAAGAACTTTGGGACAAATTAGCTGTTATTAAGAATTTGATGGTCAAATGCTTTGAATATCATGTCACCCTGTTGCTAATTGTTACCACTCTAGCCCTGTAATCCACCTTGTGTCTGATTTTCAGTGCTATTAAAAGGCCTTAACCTTTTTTATTTACCTCTTCCTTCCGCTGTTCTCATTCAGATGAATAACCTAAACTAATTGTGATATTCCCCATTTTCATCTCCAGACTACACTAGACAGTCACCCCTGAATTTTTAAAAGATTCTGTTGTCCCCATCACCAAGCCATTTTTTACTGCTAGCTTTGATGACCAGAATGCCCTCCTGGCCCTCCCATTGGTTGTGGCTTAAAACCATCTTATTTTATACATAATAGATACACCATGATGTTCTCATGCATGATCTAGGGTACTCTTTCATCTAGTATATGACAGGACAGTACTGACATTTGATCTTCATTGAATTTAGGCCAAACAATTAGTATCCTTATGGAAGGTAAATGCCACTCCCCAGGGCCGAAGCCAACACTTCAAACCTAGAAACCTGAGGAAGTGCACCAATGTTAATAAATTCAGGATGATAATATCTTCTGTTTTGCATGTCTTCTCTAACACCTTCAGAATGCAATCTTTTTTTTTTTTTGAGACGGAGTCTCGCTCTGTCGCCCAGGCTGGAGTGCAGTGGCGCGATCTCGGCTCACTGCAAGCTCCGCCTCCCGGGTTCACGCCATTCTCCTGCCTCAGCCTCCCGAGTAGCTGGGACTACAGGCGCCCGCTACCACGCCCGGCTAATTTTTTGTATTTTTAGTAGAGACGGGGTTTCACCGTGTTAGCCAGGATGGTCTCGATCTCCTGACCTCGTGATCCGCCCGCCTCGGCCTCCCAAAGTGCTGGGATTACAGGCGTGAGCCACCGCGCCCGGCCCAGAATGCAATCTTACAATTGTCAGGTTTACGTTCATCAAAATTGACAATGTTATGCAACTCTTTCAGTATATTGGCTATTTTCTGCCAGATCTTGTACTTTTGCATTGGCAATAGGCTGGGCACTAACTCATGAGCTTGGAGAAAAATGACGATTTGTCAGGGTAGGTTATGGGGAGAATCCCTCTATAAGGCAACTGTAGTACAGTAATTTAAAGATGATTTCAGGTAGTAAATTCAGGTTTCCTCAGACAGAGAGGGGCCAGAATGCTTCTACCAGTAAGGGAGTTTTACGTTATTTGAGGGTTCAGTTTCTCAGCTTCAAGTGTCCTCTACCCAATTTCAGGGTTTCAGTGTGTCTCCATCACTTCCTTTATCTAAGCATCAGAGACCTGGTGAGGATAAGCATTTAACTGGGGCTGCAATTCTGCAACCCCTGAAATCCGACTGTGGGCCTGATCCTCAGTTTTATCTTCCTCATAGAGGTTTTCAGACTTTGTATCCTAGTTTGAGTTAGACTGACAAAGTCAACATTCATTTTAGGGTCAACAGAAGCAACCAGCTTATCCCACAATCCTTATATTGACTATGATCTCCTCAGCAACTAAGTGCCATGGCCACGTGATCTCGAGATGCTTGACTTTCCATCCGTCCGCATTTTTAATCCTATGATTGTGCATGATAATTTGAACAATTATTATGGCACTGGATGTCTCACACTATCTGTGTCCTTTTTCCTCTCAGCAAGGAGGACTGCAGATATGTGAGCAAACCTATCCCACAAACCTACTTAATGACCTGTTTTGTGGCACAACTCTTAGTACTATGCACTGTTATCAATCAAGGTCTCAGAAGGGGTGGAGGCACTCAACTGAACAAATGAAAAGAGTTTAATAAAGGAGCCGTTTATAAAGATATAGAGAGAGTTAAATGAACCTCAAAACAATAAAATCATTTTCATGCCTAGAACTTAAAAGGAAAAAGGAAGGAAAAAATATTTGGAATCCAAGAATCCAAGAAGAATAGCTGCAGCTGCAGGACTAGACACAGTTCTCCAAGAGATACGGTCTTGAACAAGAGAACATAGCCTCGAAAACAAGAGAACCCATAAAAATACATCATTCTTTGCATGTACCAATCTTCCACTGACTGAACTAATTTGAAGCCAGAGCACCTGAGAGTCCATAACAGCCTGTTTCTGAGAGCACAGAACAACTGAATAGCGGAGAGTGGGTCTAGATGGGCAAAGAAATATCCAGCCTCTCAATTAATTCCGTGATCCAGTCCATGAAAAAAAAAAAAAGGGGGGAGGCATACCAGAAGATAAGCAATGTACTTTTTTAAAAGTTTCAGAATGTGAGTACGTTGATTTCCTTTGAATCTCTTGGGTCAAAATTTAGGCACATGGCCACACCATCTGCAAGGAAGACTTAGAAATATAAATTCAAGCTGCATGGCCATATGCACAGCTAAAACTTGAAGGTTTATTTACTAAAATAAAGAAGAAGGGAATGAATATTGAGGGAAATTTGGTAGGTTTTGTCATAGCAGATGTCAAGGAAGGTCAATAATATTTATTATCATTAGTAGTATTAGTGGCAAAGGTAAAGCAAGGTTATATGAATGGACTGTGATAGCATCCATAATGCAACAAAGATTTATTTACCATCCACCTTGTGTTCAGAACTATGAATTTGATAGAGGGCCATAGAGGGATGTCATGCATAAAACTTACCTTGCTGGCACTGGTTGACTCCCCTTTCCAGGTCACTCTCTTCCAATCTTATAGATCACATCCTTGAGGACAAATAACAAAAAAGAGATAACTAAGTTATTAAAATATATTTTTCTGGCATAAAAAGGGAATGTAGTGTTGGGAGCAAAAGTAGTGGAATTCCACAGAATTCATGAGGTTTATTCAACTAATATTTTTGACCACCTACTATGTGCCAACACTGAGCTTTTAGCAGTTAATAAAATCAAAATTCTGTCCTCCTTGAGCATGTTTTTGGTTGGAGCAAAAATAAAATTATATATTTTTCAACATGAGAGAAGCAAATGTCCTTTCAGATAGGGGTGCCAGAGAAGTTCTGTCTGAAAAGGCAACACTTGAATGCAATGAGAGAGAAATCACCAAAAATTGTGAGAAGAAGATTCAAGGCTCAAGAAAAAATAACTCTACATCCCTAGAAATTGGAGGATGCTTGATATAAAGAACAACCCAGAGGCCCAGAAGAGGATGAGTGGACAGAGAATGATACAAAACAAGTTCCAAGAAAGCCATGGGCTGGAACATGTAGGATCTTAATGTCCATTAGAAGTCTTGGGATTTTATTATGAGTGTGGAATATAACTTTTTATGAGTGGAAGGTGAAAAAAATGATGTCCATTTTAAAGGTATCATTCTGGATTCTGTGTGAGAGGTCATGGTAGTTTGGAGATGAAGTGTGGTGGTGGTGGTGTTTGATTTCCAGAAATATTTTGAAAGTACAACTAATAGGATTGACTAATGTATTAGTTTAGTATGTGTGAGAAAAAATATTGGATGATTTTAATGTTTCCAGGATAAGCAATTGAATAGCTAGGTAACACTGAGGTATGAGTATTTATGGGTAGAAAAATCAATGATTTGTTCTAGACATATTAAATTGTGATGTGATTATATATCTATATATAGAGATGATTAATAGCCCATTAGCTTTACAAGACTGAAATTCAAAGAACAAAAAGGTTCTAAAGACAAAACTGGGAATCTTCAGCACACGGTGATATTTAAACCACAGAAGTGGACTAGATCTTATTGTGTAGTGAGTGTGGGGAAGAGAATCATCTTGAGACTAACCATTTTAAGAACTGCAGAGTACAGGTAGCTCTGACTTATGAAACACACATATACATATTGTGTGTATGTATATGTTTGCATGTGTGTGTGTCAGCATGTGTATATCAGAGAGAGAAAGAGAAGAAAGAGAATGAGAAGAGAAAGAGAGAGAAGAAAGAGAACGCAAACGAGAACGAGAAAGAGAGAGGGAAGGGGAAGTCTGAGCCCACCTGATCTCCTTTGTCTTGCTCATTCTGTTTCCAATCAAAGACCTTTAAAATAAACAAAAACAAAAACTTGGCACATGAAACGTCTATTTCCTAAAAATTAAACAAAGGTAAGAAACTAGGTAAAGTTTTATTAGGAAATCAGGAGGAAAAAAGAAAACCAAAGCATCCAGACTTTTAAACTACTAAATGCCATTTATTCTTCTGTAAATTCAACTCATAAAAGATTATTTTGATTTAACGAATATCCCTAAAATGCAAGTAACCCAGAGGGTCTTAGAAATTTTCAATAATTTTTGGATTAATGTTAATTCTTTATAAATTTGTTTTGGTAGATGTAGATTTAAGGGTTATCAGCATAACTATAATGTTTGGAACCATAGGCACCTCTGAGAGGATGTGTATCAGAAATTCAGGTAGACTTGGACAGAACCCTGGAACACTAGCAAAATACCTGCTTTTTTAAACTCTCTCATTTCATTTTCCTATTCCCAAGAGAGAGTATCCCAGATTCATATTGTTAATTTATTTTCATTAGTGTTAAATAGCTTTTGTTGTCTAGCTTAAAAATGTACTTTGTATTTTTGGGAAGATATCTTCCGTAACCTAAAAACAAGATTATAGATATAAAATGACAAGCTACTGGTAAACTTCAGAGGGACCAGTCTACTTCTTTGACATGCCTTTAATGTAAAGCAAAGTTAACTTGGATTTAAACACTTTTATTTTCTTCTTAAAGGATCAGGGATTATAAAGATCAGTCAATATTTCAATTGTGAAGAGTTAGTTAAATAGAAGTATAAAGTTAGCAAGATCAATGCAATGATCTTATGACATGCTACAACAGTTCTCAATTATTGAATAGATATTCTGATATCAGCCTACTTTCTTAAATGTAAGCTTTAAAATGGAAAAAGAAAAATATAATAGAAAAATATTGAAAGAAATACAGTTTAATTTATGCAGAGGTTGTCATAATGATCATTTTTTCTAGCTAGGATGGTATACAAGATTTAATATTTGAACATGGATAGTTTATATGGAAAATACCATAAAAATATTTTCAAAGCGTTTGTCTCTGGAATGTAATGAAACTGGTAGCTTTCACTAAAAATATAACACTGTCAATAACTGACCATAATTCATTTATTTTGTTTTACATTTTTTGAGTTCTAATGAAAGATGAATTGTTTCTCTTGATATACATGATTTGCTAAGATTTATATTTCAACAAGGTGAAATGACTCAACAGAGGTCACTGGGGTGAGCTCATGTCTTCTCCTCATGTTCTATTTTAGTTTACATTTTCCGAAAGAGATAAAGTTCATATGTTTGAACAAATGTGTGTGATTTGATTGATCTGGATAACAAAACTGACAGCAGCTGAAGTTCTTAGGTGCTCAGTGATTTTTCTATTCCATATTTTGGTATTACAATAGTGTGAAATAACTAAATTTTTAAGGTGCTGTAATAGAACAAAGATAATTATGAAGGATGTGTCAGCCTCTGTTAAATATTACTACTTTAATGTGCCTCTTGAAAAATATTTCTTACATAATTGTGGTGAAGGAAAACATATATTTTATAAATCTCTTTTTGGAGGTAATATATCAAAAGTGCACACTGCTACACAATAATACATAAGTAGTAAACATATGCAAAATAAGTTTATACGTTGCTTTATATGCAATGAAAGAGTAGTCATAGTTATAGATGAGTCTCACTGAAAATGAAGACGGATGAAAAAAATATATATATATATGCATACCTGCTTATATATGTTAGAAGATATAACTAACTGCAGAAGAATTATGTAGAAACAAATTTTAGTTTAAGTCCCTGAAGAAACATGAAAAGTATCCAGTGAAGAATCCTCAACACACATCACTAACTCAAAAGTTTAATTTCAAACATGTGGTCTTTGTAAAATTTTATGTTCAAATATTTTACTACATACATATAAAACACACACACACACACACACACACACACACACACACTGCTTTTCCTTTTACTGATTCTCTACTCCCAACTTCCATTGCCTAGAACATGTTAATGGTTTTTGATAAAACATAATTATGAACAAAAAGTAGGTAAAGTAAAACCAAAATCATGTCTATTGTTAGTAGAGTATATTTAAGGCTATGAAAGTTTAACGTAAGGAATTTACTTATGATACAATAAACATATTCTTCTGTGATTCTGTTTTTTAAGGTATTGCTTCCTAGTTTGATTATTTTAGACTAAGCACAACTCCTGTAAGTTGTGAGATTTCAGGGAGAGCCTTTCATCTGTCCCTGTGTCTCTTCGAAGTGATTCTTACAGGGGTTATTTATTCGCTTCTTCCCTCCAATTTTCTGGACTGCCAGGAGTCAGTAATTCCTGATGTATATATCTGCCATGATAACCCAAACTTTTCTTTAGACTGTTCCAAAGTCTAGACATTAAGGAAATATTGTGATTAAGAAGCCTGTGGTCATAGACTCATACTATATTCTCTGATGCAGCTTTAGTAAATATAAGGATTTTATTTTGATTTCAATTTATTGTCTTTCTAGGTGTCTATTGCTATGTAACAAATAACTTCCAGATTTAAATCTTAAAACTAATGCTTAAACTAGGTTTTAAACTTTTAAAGTAAAACTTAAAACTAAACAACGAATTTTGCTGCTGAATCTGTAATTTGAGCAGAAGTCAGTGGAGGTGGCTCTACGCAGCTCCACAAACCTGGAGGACCTGCTAGCAAAATGGCGTACTCCTATCTTCGGTAATGTGGTACTGGCCCTGGGAACTCAGCTGGGATTGCTGGCTGGTTCCTCTTCACGTGGGTGTCTTTGGGATTCCTCACACTCTGGTGCTTGGTATTCCTCAAAGCATGGTGGCTGGATTCCAAGAGCAAGTGCTCCAAGACTGTAGGTGGAAGCCATCTGTTTCTTAAGGCCTGGACTCAGAAATTGGCAGAGCATATGTTCAAATGTATGCTCTTAGCCAGGTAGTCCCAGAAATCCATTCAAATACCAGCAGAGGAGACATAGATCCTCTACTCTTGATAGGGATGGACATTTGCAGCTTTCTTTAATCTACCACAGTTCTCAACTCAAGAAGTGATGAAAGAAGCCTTCTGTATTAGGTCCCTGACAATATCATCTATTATTAATTATTATGATTTGTAATATAAATTGGTCAGTAATAAGTTTAGTGTTTTGTTCATGCTTTTCACTACAAATGATGAAACTGGGGCATAAAACAATTAATTTACCTAGTTCTCTCAATGAATCGATGGCTCAAAAAAATAGCATTTAGATTGTGTTCTAGAATATTTTAGATGTGAAATGAAAATATGTGCTTGCTCAATTCAATTTAAAAAAAAAAACCTATGTATTTTAACCCTATCATTCATTTTTAATGAGCCCATGGCCAAATAAGCATCTGGCCTCAAGAAGCTGATAATACAGGGAAATGACATGCTAGTAAGCAATAAGCCCTAAATTCAGCTACATTAACATGCTCCGGGCTGCTGTACCTTTGTCTTTTAAATTAAGATACATGTGAGAATTTGTTTTTATAGTTTACTTGAGCCTGTTGGAGCTTCCCAAAACACACATTGAAGACCTTTTCTTCTTCCATTACATAGTTTTATCATTTGAAAATCTTACATGATGCTGCTTCAACAGACCAAGGAGTTACATTTTTTTTTTTTATCTCCAGTCCTGGCTTTCCAACTTAGCTTCACACAATATGTTCAATTGCCTACATAACATTTCCATTAAGAAGCTTTAAACACATCTCAAATTCAATATTCCCACACCAATTCATGTTGATTGTCCCCAAACTTGTTATTCTTCCAGTGTTCTTTATAATGGTTCCCATAGATTTGCATTAGCCCAAAGGAGAACTGATCTTTGACAATCTTGTCTCCCTCAGCCTCCATGCTATATTTATTTGTCTCCAACTACACTGTTAACCCCACAAAGTAGACTCCACAAAGGCAAGGATTATGTTATTGTTGTTATCATTGCATCCCCAGTGCCAGGGTATAGTGTTGGTATTCCTTAAATTTTGCAAAATGAAAGAATTATTCTTAATTCTGTCATTATTTTGGAGATATTTTTGATGAATTCACAAAAGCAAATGGAGTTCTGAAGTGCATATGGTGAGAAACATGTGAGAATATATTTCCTTAAGTTTGATCATTTATAGAGATGAATCAGAGTGCACTAAGAATTGTTAAGAACTAAAAAAAAAAAAAAAAAAAAAAAAAAGTTTGTGGAAAAAAAATTCCATCTTGTAGATGTTAGGTAGTTTTAGGATTCCTAAGGGACTGTACAGACTTTTTCCCAAAGGAAGAACTAAATTTAGCACATCTCTGAATTCACATCACAAAAGTAGTCACACGATTTTATACTTCAGTCACCAATGGAGAGAAATGGCAAAATAGCACAAAAGACTGTTTCTCACATAGTGTAAATCATGCAGCAAGAATAAGATTTTCTGTTTTCTAGACTATCAATATAGCTGAAAGAATTTCCTCTGAGACAGGTAACACAGAACTAGACAGGCCATTCAAATGCCATTTAAACCTTAGATACTGAAAGCCCAGGTACTATTATTGTTTTTTTTTTTACTTTTTGCTTATTTATCAAGTTTCAAGTAACCTCATGTTTTTATTTTTGCCTGTCATTGAATCATTTTTCTAGTTCCAGATAAAATTTCTTTACTCTTAAATTATTTTAAAAAGTGCACGCCTATCCATTCTTTTTCATTTGTTCTCAGCTCCAATGAGTTCTAATGATACCACCAGTTGGGAAGTAATTTTATATTTACTTTTCTATTTTTCCAGTAAATTCTCAAGTTCTTAAGGCTGAATGTTATCTTGTATTGTTTCTTGTACTTGTGATATTTAACTACATTATTCCTTTTAAGTATGCATGTGCCAAGTCAGAAAGACTTGTGCAGACTTGGCACATGAATACTTATAAAAAAGAAATAATGAAGTGTTCAGATAAATATTAGGAAGCAAAACATAGTGTACTTCTGTGAAGGGCAAAAACAAGAAGTAAAAGAGAATGCAAGAAGAGAAAACCAGAAGGGAGAATATGAAGGTGAAAAGCTCACACTGTTTTGTAAACTACCACTTTTTAAACTCCAGTTTTAAGAAAATTAGCTTATTAGGTATATTTTCAGTTAAGATAGTTGTATTTTTTTGAGCACTTTGGCCACAACTCATGTTAATAATTATACTAGGCATAAAGACTCAGTATTCAAATATGCACACGGAAACACACACATACACATGCACACAGCTGAAAATATTCATCGACAACATATATCCTTACTTCACGGCATGAATTCCAAATTTTTACCATCATATTTTATTCTATGTCTGTTTTATAAATTGATTTCACGAATCGTTATTGAGCTGTGACCTGAAGTTTGGAAATATAGTAAATGGGAAGTATTCTGGAATATTGCGTGTTGTGCGGAACATCTACAAATAACAATCTGCAGTAGTACTTTATCTTACAGTGTGTTTCTTCATCAGCTGTCAGTGATGAAGTAAGAACTACGAAAATAAAACGATGAATCTCGGATCTTAAATGTTCTGGACCAAGAATTTTGTGGAATCTCCGCCTATGGCAAAACCTTAAGATTCATTTAAAGAGATTTCTTGACACATTTAATCATTTTTGTAAATGTTTCAGGTAAATGACTTTGGGTCATTATGTATTGAATGAGCCCAAAATATTTTAGAGGGAAAAATGACGTATTGGATTAATTCTGATTTATAGAAATTAAACAAATATTTTTATCTTCTTAGCAAAACATACTTTTTAAACCTGATCTATCACCATCAAACTCTACCTTACTGAATTTCACAAGCTTATTTTATATCACAAAGAAAGATTTTGCATATTTATCGTGTACCATAATTTTGAAGTAAAAACACTGTTAAATGTCTTCTTTTTTTAGGTAACATTATTGATATAAGAAAAACAATCAATTCTTTAGAGGATTTTTGTTTTCCTCTCTCATTTAATATAAAGGATTTCATTTTTAGCTTAAATTAAATTTACAATTTCTAAGGTAAAAACATAAATTTTATAGAAGTCAAGACACATATAGAAGCTTGTAGACTTATTTTTGAACATTTAAATAAATATTGAGAAGTTTACAGTAATGAATATAAGGTGGCCAAGACAAAATGAAGGACAAATATATTTAATCAAGCTGCAGCAAGTGAAGTTTTGGGCAGAGCATTTAGACACATGCACTGCAGTAGTCTAATTTGAAATACACAATTCTTGAGATGCTATTTATATTTTCAATTCAGATCTAGAATGCAAGAGCATATCCAAAATTTAGCACTAAAAATGCAATTTCAATATATCTCATTATGGCATGTTAAGCTTCTGAAGGTATTTATTTTAGATATATTTTACAGAAGTAAAATAATTTTTTGAGGTTGCTGTTTGTTTGTTTTATTTGAGACGGAGTCCTGCTCTGTCGCCCAGGCTGGAGTGTAGTGGCGCGATCTCGGCCCACTGCAAGCTCTGCCTCCCGGGTACACGCCATTTTCCTGCCTCAGCCTCCTGAGTAGCTGGAAGTACAGGTGCCAGCCACCACGCCTGGCTAATTTTTTGTATTTTTCATAGAAACTGGGTTTCACCGTGTTAGACAGGATGGTCTCGATCTCCTGACCTCGTGATCTGCCCGCCTCGGCCTAGCAAAGTGCTGGGATTACAGGCCTGAGCCACCGCGCTCGGCCTGTGTTGTTTTTTTATGAAGTCTCACTCTTGTCGCCCAGGCTGGAGTGCGATGGCAGGATCTCTTCTCACTGCGATCTCCGCCTCCCGGGTTCAAGTGATTCTCCTGCCTCAGCCTCCCGAGTAGCTGGGATTACAGGAGGCTGCCACCACACCCGGCTAATTTTTGTATTTTTAGTAGAGATGGGGTTTCACCATGTTGGCCAGGCTGGTCTCGAACTCCTGACCTCAGGTGATCCGCCCGCCTCGGCCTCCCAAAGTGCTGGAATTGTAGGCATGTGCCACCGCTCCTGGCCATAAAATAATATTTTATAGCACCATCTAACTATCACTCTAAGAGGGATTACTGAAAAATGTAAGTCCCTGAGAGAACTGTGCAATTTATTACAAACAAATAGACAAAAATATAATGGGCTAGGAGTAGAGGTGGCAGTTTTCCGAGAAGCCAAATTATCTAATATTTAAAAGTGGCAAGACCTTTCTACAGCCAAGTTGCCATCAAGTTTACCCTTCACCCTTAACTTATTATTTATTGGATATTGACAATACCAGTTAAAAACAGGTTGCATTTTTGAGGCAGAAATTAAGCAGATATATGTTGTAGTAAAAAAAAATATAAATAAAAAGGGCTAATAATTACTTTTAACATATTTTAAAAGGAGGATAAGAAGAAAATTAAGTAAGAAAAACATTTAAAAATTTTTTATAAATATTTGAGGATTGCCTGTATATTTGAGAGATTTTGTCTACCTAGTATTACATGTCTACGTGGCAGCAAACTTCTTGTAAACTAAATGTAAAAGTGGTCAAATGACAAAAAATTAACAAAACTATGATAATTTTATTTTACTTTTTCACCAATTAGTTTGATAGTATGTAATTAAATAAACTGGCAAATGCTTAGTCATTATAAAAATGTTAGCCCGGATTTTTAAACTAAGTTTCTGGTTCAATAGTTGAAACTACGGAGTACATTAGTTACTGGCATGATCACTGGGTCCAAATCCTGGATCCAGTTGGGATTTGTAGTGTGTGTGTGAATTTGGGAAACGGATTAATCTCTTGGTGCTTTAGTTTCTTGAAATAAAAAATGGGTACATATATTTTTTGAGATAGTTAATAGAAATTATTGAAGTACTTAAAACATTGATGAGTAACTATTTAGCACTACATAAGAATTTGCTTTTATTGGCTATGCCTTAGTCCTTTTGGGTTAATATAACAAAATACCGTAAACTGAGTGGCTTATAAACAACACACATTTATTAATCACAGTTCTGGAGGATGGAAAGTCTGAGATAAAGGTGCCAGCAGATTCACTATCTGGTAAGGGTCAGTTCCTCATAAATGGCAACTTCTTGTGTCCTCTCCTAGTGGAAAATGCCAATGAGCCCCTTGGACCTCTTTTATAAAGGTTCTAATCCCAGTCCTGAGAGCTCCTTCCTCAAGAAATGATCTCCTCCAAAGACCCCACCCTTAATAATATCACATATGGGATTAGGCTTTAAAACATACACTTTCAGGGACCACAAATATTCACACCGTAACAGTCTATTTTAATACTAGGAAAATGAATAAATAAATGTCTGTCAATAAATTGATTATACATATGTGGATGCTGAATATACTACAGTTTATAAGAGATGGAATTCCCTTATAATTTGGATGAGTATAAAATTATACCTATGTAGGTTACATAGAAACTAAACTAGAAATATGTAGGTGTAAATAATTGGCCATTGTATGATTAAATCAAGAATAATCAACCCTTATAATAATATTTGACCTTAAAATTAATATTGTTTCCATTTCTTCACTAAATGTGGCCCAACGTATTTGCTACCAATTTTCTAACCTGTGTCTTTAAAACACAGATAAGGTTCTATATTGTAACAAGAAATGATAGGTCCTTAGACAGCAGTTTATTTTATATTTTGTAACAAACATAAAATCCTCATTGGTTTGTAATATATTGAGGGAGTAAATAATTTCAGCAATTTGGGGAGCAACCTTAAAACATAAAAGAGCCAGGATTTCCCACTGGCCAAATTAAAAAGAAATCATAATCAAAATTACAATTATAGTTAAGAGAAGCCATTGTGATTTTAAAATCACAAATTCGTAACGACAAAATGCAGTTGAAATAAGAAAGAAGAGTGCCTGTAAGCAGATGTGATTGCTTTTGCTGTTGCCCATTTTCTCTTTGGGAAATTGAAAAAGAGAAATACCAAAAACTATGGTTAAACGAAATTCTTCTTAAATAGAAGACATAAAAGGAAAAGAGGATAAAACAGTACCAGTGGTCCCCCAAAATAACGAGAAAAATAGCTTTTTAATGATTGGTCAGCATATGCTGATATTCACAAGATAACAACATGGATTTTACCTTTCACCTCTTAAGAGGCATAAACAGATGACAGTGAAGTATGTACAGACAGAAAAAAAAAAAACAAAAACGCTATATTGGCCAACCCAGGCTGAGCCTGTATTCCTGCTTTACTTTTGGCTTTGCTAAAAGATTGTAACTCTAGAGTCCATGGCCATTGCACCCTGAATATGCCCAATCTTGCCTGATCTCAAAAGCTAAGCAAGTTTGGCCTGGTTAATACTTGGATGGGAGTACATGATAACTCTGTCAAGGTACTTAAATAAATATATCCCTAGCTCAGTCTGGGGAGCACTTTTAATAGCAAAAGCTGCAATTACTTTTGCGCCAACCTAACATAAAATAACAATTGTAGTAATAATAACGGGAGTACAGAGTAATAATAATTGTAATTTGAAGAAATTCAGGTATAGGAAAGTATATACTAAATGTGTGGTATCTTCTTAAGTAAACACCTATGGGGATTTAAATATTAACTGTAATTCTTCTTTGTTTTATTATTTATATAATGTATTCAAATTTTTAGAGAAATACTGGTTAAACAATTTTATAAAATTAATCTATTGAGTGTCAAACAACAAATAAAAAGTTTCCTCTTGCACAAAAGTGTCTTCAATTAAAAAGTCTGTATAATAATATGAAAATTTTCTACAATGTAACAACTCTAATAACAGGTTAATAGTGTCATATATGAATAGCTTATCATCTTCCCATTTGTTTTTTTCTAAAGCTTATATATAAAATATTACACAATGTAAACAATTTTGAGTTGTGGGAAATAACCAACCTTATAATATTATGATAATGATTTCTAACAAAGAAATTTTCATTTTTTATGTTAATTTATGGTATAAAGAAGATACTACTTGGTAAAAATGTTTAGCCAAATTATAACTAAAATAGAAATTTTTATATTTAAAATTTTGATAAAATAGAAATTTTGATAAAATGGAAATTTTCACCTTTGAAAGTTGAATTCTGAACTAAGATTTTCAATAAAATTCTCTTTTTCTCAAAAAGAAAAGCAAAATTGGGACTAACATTAAAATAAATGTCTGTGTTATTCACAACAACAAAAGCAGGAAACCGAACTAGGTGTCCACTAATGGTGGATTGAATAAAGAAAATGTGGTACATATACACCGTGGAATACAACACAGCCATTAAAAAAAACAGAACTCCATTCCTTGCAGCAACATGGATGCAGCTGGAGGCTGTTATCCTAAGTGAACTGATGCAGAAACAGAAAACCAAATTCTGAGTAGTGTCACTTATATGTGAGAGCTAAATCTTGGGCTCACATGGACATAAAGCTAGGAACAGTAGATCCTGGGGAATGCAAAAGGAGGGAGGGAGAAAAGGGGCAAGGGCTGAAAAACTTCCTATTGGGTACTATGTTCAGTATCTGGGTGACAGGATCAATAGAAGCCCAAACTTAAGCACCACGCAATATAGCCTGTAACAAACCTGCATAGGCACCCCCTGAGTCTAAAGTAAAATGGAAATCAGAAAAACAATAGTACATTCTATAGCACTGAGAATTCGAAGTCTGATGGAGTTGCTCTATTTTTTTGATATGCACATCTCATAATCATTTTATATATTTGAAACTGTTTTCCAAGGGGAGTAGTTAATATGACCTTCACATTTTATAATGTTAAAATATTAATAGCAAAATAATAGTGATAAAAGAATTAATACACTCCTTCTCTTCTAAAGGATGCCACATGATTTTAACAACATTAAAAGGAAATCTTTCTCTTTTAACATGACCTTAACCCTGTTTTCTAAAAAAATGTAATATTTAAGAGTTATCTGCAAAATAATGGTTATGGTGCTACACCCCAATCACTCTGCTCTGTGTTTAGAAAGTGTGATGAAAAGGCAAAATAAAAGGTTTCGCAGAAAGCATTTCTAGACGTTTCTAGAAAGTTTGTATAGACTGTGAATATTGTTTGAACACACTTTGGAAGCCCATTTACCTTCTTGAAATAATGTAGATCGTTTTGATTTCTATATGCATCGGAAATCACCCTGAGATGTCTAGTTCCATGCAGACAACATCTTCCTATTCTGCACGAAGACTCCATGTCAATAAAGGACCCCAGGTTAAAGAACGATTGGAATTTATTTGCATAGTATGTTCACATCTACTTGATGTGGGTTGCATTTAGCTATAACCTGCAGCAGGCCTTCTTTTGGAATCAAGGACATGGTGTTCCAGGCACACAGGAACCAATCAAGAGACCTAGCTTCCAGACCCATCTGCAACACACATCAAGCTACCAACTATGAAAAATAAATTAGTCTTTGTGATACACTAGTCTTGCCATCTGGAAAATTATAGCGAAACAAGGACTTTGATTTTCAATCTTTAGCGTTCTGCAGAGCTCTAAAGGATTCAGAGTGGTGATATGGAGGCCCTCACGTGGGGAGGGGAGACAGTGCTTTGATCTGATCTTTATACTGGAGTTTATCCAAGTATTTCTGAAGCTTGAAAAGAGTACAAACTGGTGAAAATAACTGGATTAAGTGGCCTCTAAGGTTTCTTCTGGTTCTCATCATCTGTGAAATGTATTTCCATTCTCAGTACAGTCATTTCATAATATTAAGAAGCCTCAACCTGAATATGATTTACTGTATCTGCTTAGGGGCATGATGCTTTCCCAATTTTTTTTTTTTTTTTTTTTTTTTTTTGTTGTTGTTGTTGTTGTTGTTAGTGAAAGCTTCATAGTAACATCTTCAAAAGCAGACCTCCTGTGACTTATTACATAACGGATATTCATATGAGAGTTGAATATATTTGACAGTGTTCATTTAAAAAATTTTTAATTTTAAATAAAGGGATATCTTTCACCATATGTCCTATAATTATCGTTGAAAAAATGTTATAACATATGACACTTTAATTCGCCACTTCTGTTAGTCTTCAAATTTTTTTTCCAGATGAGCTTTGTTTTGGAGTGATGAATTTTTGTTCTTAAAATATTCCATTGGGAAAGCACTCTAAAACATGAGGACAGTTTAAACATTTTTTTACAACTGACTAAATATAAAATTATAAACTTAAAAGTATTTGTGCATTTAGAGTATCAGAGTTCCTAGAAAAAAATGAGTTATGTAATATCCACATTTCTTAATTTTTGCAGTTACTAAAAAATTTTCCTTTGGTGTTTGACATCTAATGTATGTCATTTTTAGAGTACAGGTTATTTGTACTAACATGTGTGGCTTTTGAATAGTTTAGCACATGTTCAGATCTTCAGATTTTCAGATATAAAAACTCAGTTTGCCTAAAAATATTAAAAATTAAAAAAATAAACTATAGAGACACATTGATGTCCATTGAAATTAATGTGAGTAGCTTAAAGTTTTAAGACTAAAAACTAAAATTCGGAGTTAGAAAACTTTTTTTTTTTTTTTTTTTTTGAGATGGAGCCTCACTCTGGCGCCCAGGCTGGAGTGCAGTGGCGCCATCTAGGCTCACTGCAAGCTCCGCCTCCCGGGTTCACCCCATTCTCCTGCCGCAGCCTCCCAAACAGCTGGAACTACAGGCGCCCGCCACCACGCATGGCTAACTTTTTGTATTTTTAGTAGAGACGGGGTTTCACCGTGTTAGCCAGGATGGTCTCGATCTCCTGATCTTGTGATCCACCCGTCCTGGCCTCCCAAAGTGCTGGGATTACAGGCGTGAACCACCGTGCCCGAAAGTTGAATATCTCTGGTAAATTAATGATAATCACTGGAATCTCTGAAAGTTTCTGTGCAGTTCTTATCCATAGACCTTGTGATTACTAAATATCCACAATTAGAAGAAACGCTAATGAATATTTGTGAGGTGGACATCACATTGTGTCAATCTTTGTATTCATATAAATATCATTTTACTATGCATATCTGTATAGTATATACTGACACAACACACATTACGTGTGTGTGTGTATGTGTGTTTATATATATATATATATGCCTATATATGCTTATATACTTGTACTTTGAAATTGAATTAAGTTGTAGTTTTTGCTTTCTCTCTGCCCCTGTTCTGTTTCCTGAAGCTGAGGCGGATCATTCCTATTTACCCTGATGGCTTCCTCCCTCAAGGACCTGAGTCTCTCTGTGTCTTTGCATGGAGGTTTTCTTTAGCCTCCCCGAGAGCTCTTCCAGTATTCTTTCAGGAGAACTCAGAAGTTCCTGGGATTTAACATTCTCCAAGAGCAGCCATCAACCAATGAGGACCATGATTTCTTGGGAAATTTTAAGGCACCGCTACACTAGGTTACTCACAGCTTCCCAGTTAAAGGCTAGTTGCCCTCAGTGGTAGCCTGTTCTAATGAGCATACCCTTCATTGACTTTTCTTCCTACTCTTTTTCATTCTCCCTAATCCCTCATTTTTGCTTTCTGGAATATCTACCAAATAAACTACGGGCATTCAGATCCTGTCTCAGGAACTCTTTTAGGGGAACATAACCTAAGAAACCAATTTTATGAAATTACGAACAGTCTTCCAAATAGTACTTTATATTGGTGTAGTGGCCATTGGTTTTTGCAAATGTCATTTAAAGTGGAATCTAGAGACTTTCCTTTGTCTCAATTTTATAGAAATGCCAGAAGACTCTATAGCTGGCAACACATTCGAAATGGTTACATTCACAATGATTAAATACAATTTATTATCTACGTAAAAAAAAAACTGAGAACCAGGAAATAGAAATTTACATGGTACCCAAGGGCAAATACTAATCAGTAACTGAATAAGAATCTACATTTTTTTCCCAAAAGAAATTTGTCTATGACTTTTAATCTGTTTTTATTGTAGATATTCTTTTTTTATAGAGAGACAAACCAATATACAGAAAATACTGCTTAGTCTTCAAAAAATATCATTTAATGAACACACAGGTCAACCCACATGACAGAACCAAGGTAACTGCATGTTGCTGTCCCCAAATCTAAAACATTGGTAGCAGTAAACTCTTCATCAAATTCGCTTTGAGTAATAACATTCTTTTATTAATTGATGGCCAGTTTTAACTGGTTTTTTGGCCTATTATTTCTCAGCAACTTTGAATAAGCCTCTCTAATGTTCAAAAATCTATCCTCTGTAAACATAACCACTCCCTTTAAGATGTACATGAAGATACATTTACTTCGGGGTATGTTTTTCAATCACTTCTAGGGAAAAAATATCAAACTCCAGAGGCATATTCTCAAAATGTATACATCAGAGGTCCCCAAACTTTTTGGCACCAGGGACTGGTTTTCATGGAAGACAATTTTTCTTTGTTTTATTATTATTATTATACTTTAAGTTTTGGGATACATGTGCAGAACGTGCAGTTTTGTTACATAGGTATACACGTGCCATGGTGGTTTGCTGCACCCATCGTCAACCCGTCATCTACATTAGGTATTTCTCCTAATGCTATCCCTCCCCTAACCCCCCACCCCACAAAGGCCCTGGTGTGTGATGTTCCCCTCCCTATGTCTATGTGTTCTCATTGTTCAACTCCCACTTATGAGTGAGAAAATGCAGTGTTTGGTTTTTTGATCTTGTGATAGTTTGCTGAGAATGATGTTTTCCAGCTTCATCCATGTACCTGCAAAAGACATGAACTCATCCTCTTTTATGGCTGCATAGTATTCCATGGTGTATATGTGCCACATTTTCTTAATCCAGTTTATCACTGATGGTCATTTGGGTTGCTTCCAAGTCTTTGCTATTGTGAATAGTGCTGCAATAAACATAGCTGTGCATGTGTCTTTATTGTAGAATGATTTATAATCCTTTGGGTATATGCCCAGTAACGGGATTGCTGGGTCAAATGGTATTTCTAGTTGTATATCCTTGAGGAATTGCCACACTGTCTTCCACAATGGTTAAACTAATTTATACCCCCACCAACAGTGTAAAAGCGTTCCTATTTTTCCACATCCTCTCTAGCACCTGTTGTTTCCTGACTTTGTAATGGTCATCATTCTAACTGGCATGAGATGGTATCTCATTGTGGTTTTGACTCGCATTTCTCTAATGACCTGTGATGATGAGCATTTTTTCGTATGTCTGTTGGCTGCATAAATGGAAAGACAATTTTTCTATGGGCTGGGTTTGGGGGGATGGTTTTGGGGTGAAACTGGTCTTCTTCAGATCATCAGGCATTAGATACTCATAGGGAGCATGCAACCTAGAACCCTCGCATGTACAGTTCATAATAGGGTTCATGCTCCTATGAGAATCTAATGCCACCACTGATCTGACAGGAAGCGGAGCTCAGGCAGTAATCCTGGTTTGCTGCTCACCTCCTGCGTAGCCCAGTTCCAAACAGGCCACGGACCAATGCCAGTCCATGGCCTAGGGGTTGGGAACTCCTAGTATGTATGTGTGGAATCATAAACATTAATGAATTAAGGAGTGCCTGCTGATGCTACTCACCATTTATATAATCCCATTTTAATACTAGTGCAGCATCCTCCAATTAGGGGAAAACTGGTAATTACAGGGAAGTTTTGAAGCAAAAAGTTGGGTCAATATAAAGAACATTGTAAGACACACACAAACACATACACACATGCACAAAATTCTGGGTTGTTTGGCATTATGAATAAAGCTCTTATAAACATTCATGTATAATGAGTGTACAACTTTCTCTTTCTACAGGTGGAATTGCTGGTATGTAAGTGTGTATTTCAATTCATAAGAAATTGTCAGGCTCATGTTCTAAATAGTTGTACCATTTTACACTCCTACTAGTATCCTTTGATGGCTTTTCTTCACATACTTGAAGTCTTTATCACTGCAACCCTTCTGGTAGGTAATAATATTGCATTGTGGTTTTAATGTACATATTACTATGAATATTAATCTAGTATATTTGGGGGCCTTTTATGTAGCTACCTTTTAAAAATACAGTTTTTGGCCGGGTGCGGTGCCTCAAGTCTGGAATCCCAGCACTTTGGGAGCCCAGGGCAGGCGGAACACGAGGTCAGGAGATGGAGACCATCCTGGCAACATGTTGAAACCCCATCTCTATTAAAAATACAAAAATTAGCTGAGGATGGTGGTGTGCACCTGTAATCCCAGCTACTTGGGAGGCTGAGGCAGGAGAATTGCTTGAACCCAGGAGGCAGAAGTTGCAGTGAGCCGAGATTCCACCACTGCACTCCAGCCTGGTGACAGAGGGAGACTCTGCCCCCCGCCCCCAACAAAAAATACAGTTGTCAATCTTTTATTATTGAGTAGTTGTATTTCTTTATATATCTTAGAAATAAATCCTTTGGAAATATATATTTTAGGAATATTTTCTCACTGGCTATTCATTTTCTCTTTCATAGTACCTGATGATTATATCTTCGAGTTTTGAAAAAGCCAATTTACCCACTGTTTGGAGACTTTTCCCCATGGATCATACATTTCTGAACATCAGTGAAGTTTGCAAAGCTACTCTGATGCAGGATGTAGCATTTTTCATATTCTAGGAGACTAAAAAAATAATAATGTCTCCCTCCCCTCCCCAGATAAATTTTACAAGGTAATAAAGAAAATGTCTTCTTCCAGATTAGGGGGAAGATTTGTCTCCTGACTAGGATAATAAAGTTAATAGCTGTCTCCAGAGGGCAGAATGATAGGTTTGCCAGCCACTCTCTGTAAGATTGAGTGGATTCCAAAGTAGAGTGGTCCTTAGCTACAAAACAGACTGTTCACCTGAAGCCACCTCTATGACAACTCTATGGAACTTGGCTACATGAGGAACTGATGCGAACCTGAAATTCACGCTGCTGGTTCTGCTGAGAGTAATAAACTGTCTAAATCCATTTGGGCTCATTGTTTCCCTACTGACCAAAACTGTGGAAATTTGGCAAGTCAACCTAGCTGATGCCGCAGTCACTGCTGCTTAGGAAGTGCTTGACTGCATAGCAACATTTTTTTTTTATACTTATTGCTTTATATGTCCTATCTAAGAAAACATTTGCTTACCCCAGTGTTATGAAGACATGTCAAGAAATCGTCAAAAGTTTCTTTGGCTTCATATTTTAGCATTTACATTGATAGACTTAACCATTTAGAATTAAATTTTTGTTATAATTACAGACAGGTTTGGAGCTTTAGTTTTTAAACTGGATATTCAATTTTATCAGCAATATCTGTTAAAAGAAAAAAAATACCACTGAATTGCTTAAATACTTTCCTTGAACACCCTGAGCTTTTATTTATCTGTGTTTGTGAGAATACTTTAGCTGTATATGGAATTCTGGGGTGATTTTCTTGTAGCATTTTAATGATATAATCCCACTGTCTTTTAGCCTCCATTGTTTCTAAGGAGAAGTCAAGGATAAACATATTGTTATATTTCATGTGCTTGTCGGTTTTCTCTAGCTACTTTGAAAATTGTCCTCTTTATCATTGGTTTTAAACAGTTACATTCCCTACATTGTTTCTATCTGTGTGTGTGTGTGTGTGTGTGTGCGCACGTGCACTCACAAGCCTGTGTGTGTTTTGTAATTTTTAACACTGGACTCACTAAATTTAATTTGTAAATGTATGTCTTTCAACAATTTGAAGAAATTTTCAACCATTCAGTTTTCCTTTTTTTCTGTCTCATACTATCTTTTTCTCCTTCTGGAACTTTGATATTAACTCTGGGTTGTTTTTCAACTTTTCTCTCAATCTTTTTAATTTCTATTTTTCAGATTGGATGATTTTGATTGGTCTATCTGCAAGTTTGTGGACGTTTTGTTCTGTATTTCCAACCAGGTGGTAACCCCATTTAAACATTTTTGTTGTTGTTTCAAATATTGTGATTTTCAGCTCCAGAGCTTTCAATTTTTTCTTAATTTCTATTTTCTACACATTATTCTCTTTTGAGGATATTTTTCTTTACATCATTGAAAGTAAATATTGCTGCTCTAAAATTTTCACCTGCTGATTCTAAGTTGGGATCAGGTAAGTGTTAATCTTAATTTATTTCTCTTCGTTTTGAGTACACGTGAAATGAAGCTTCCTATTTCCTTACATGCCAGGTAATTTTGGAATGCATTCTGTATATTGTGAATGATATACTGGGTAGATTTCAGATACCATTATATTCTTTTGAAGTGTACTGATTTGATTAATTGATTGATTTTTTAAGTTTTAATAGGGAGTCACTTTAGCTGAACTCAAACTTCAGTCTCAGTCTCTTCTGTGGTGGGAAGCAGGTAAAACTTCTGTTTACATATTTTGTTCTTAGTTTGGCTCCTTAGATTCTACTACACACCTGAATAATGCAGGGGTCAGGCAGAGATTTGGGCAGAACTTGTTTTCAAAATGTGAAGATATTCCTCCATGTACTTATCCTATCCCAGATGTTTCCTGTTACATTCTAGCTACTGTGTTCACCCTGAAGTCTTTATCCCGACTTTTAAAGATAGCAGGCCTGTCAGTTTCTACCTAATTTTGGGTCTTCTCTCAAGCAGGAAGCCATAAAAATAGAAAAATGACTTCCCACCTTTTTCTTATTTTGAGTATTAACTTTTCTCAAGTTTACAACTGCTTTTGTCACTTTCTTATGCCTTTCAAAAGTTGTTTTTAAAATCTTTGTAGAGTGTGTAGTTCTATACTCAAGTCGTATCTTGGAAGATTGGTTTGGTAGGAGATATTTCCCTATTACTAGAAGAAGAATACCAATTATCTTTTGATTGACCTGTTTAATCTTATTATTTTTAGCCAATAATAAAATCTACTAGCTGCTTTGGGTTTGATACTACTAAAGTCTTTGTTAATTCCCTGGGGAGATGTTAATAAAACTTCCTAATAAGTTTTAGCCTCCTGGCTTCCCCTCTATCCATTCATTTAACTCTCAATAATAACAGCTCACTGAGCCTGTTCTTATCAGTTTTATATTAACTCATTCGGGTGATTTTATTCATAGCTCTTTCCAGGAATATATAGTTGTTTTTTTTCCTGGCTCTGCTGACTCCTATAAAGAGTTATATCAGTGATAAACATCCTCTCCAATAGCTTTCTTTGCTATTATGTGACCTTTGCTCTGTCATTTTTCCAGTTTTGTTTAATAAGACTAGGATATCCTCTCCACTATTGACTTAATTGACTAATTACTTTATGAATTATGCCCAATAATTCTTCAATCCTTCACTCCCCATGCACATAATTTATTCCAGAAAAGTATTTGTACGAAACTTTCAATACTTTCCTAAGTTTTCAAAACTATTTAAAAACTCCATCTATCTACTTATTTATATTTATTGCCTACCCAAGAAAACTAATTTAAAAATTTCTCCAGTGTATCTAAGATAATCACTCACTTTCACAAGATATTTAGATTTTATAAATTTAGGAATACTCACAATGGTGTTAGCTATGAATTGCCAACTTAGTATAAGACTATACCTGTAACATGTTTGATGTATTATAACGAAATTCACAGACTACATCAATGACTTTGTAATATATGAAAATCTATTAAAATCAATAACACCTTTGAAGTTTAGGAAAAGTAATTGTCTTCTAAATTCTCTAAATTTTCATGTTTTCTAAAACATTCTTTGAAGTTCTTACATATCAAGATAAAAACTGACTAAAACAAACAAAAAGATGAACAATTACAAATTTTGATAACTGCCACAAGGACACTAGGAGATAAAACAGGACAGGGTGCTTTAGTCAGGAAGATCGGAGAAATCCCACTGAGGTGTCTCTTTAAGTAAGAAAAATTGGTGAGAAAAATTCAACTATGCAAAGAATTATCAGTGCATGAGGGCTGGAGGGAGGATTATTGGGAGCCAATAACACTGAAAACCACTTGTGGCTCATCACGTTATAAGCAATTTGTAAACCCACCCGTGCTTCTGGATTTCAGTGACAAAGAGTGGGAAAAAGGGAGGGAAGAAGGAGGAATCAATTATATGAGCTGATTTTTAGGGTGCATAAGAGAGAGATCATAACAGGATTTGCAGGATAACATAAGAAAATTATATTTTATTTTAATTAACAATAACTATTTGAATGATTTTAAGTTGGGAAATGATATGATGTGATTTCCATTTGTAGAGAAAGATCTGTCTTCCGAATGGAGAATGAACAGGAGAAGGGGCTCAAGTAAAGTGGGAGATGAGCAAGTTATTAATAGTTCTTGCAGTTTCAATTATGTGTTTTTTCTCACATCTATGATTAGACAAGCCCATCCATGTGGTCTGTACTTCAAAGTCATACTTATTCCGAAAATCCTTAGCCCCTGGGTCCAAATGTGTTAAATTAAGCTTTTATCTCAGAGGATTTGGTAACCACAGTAACACTGGCTACAACGTATCAGCTACCTGTGCTTTCTAAATGACCTATTTTGTTAGAATTAAATTGGGATCTAACCATTTGTTGAGAATCAAGAGTCATGCTTTTTCATAGACTGTTCTTCAAAAGGTCCTATTTTCTATAGCATGAATGTGAAACAGGGCTGGAGAATTCGATATGGTTTTAAATACATGTAATAGTTACCAATGCTTTACAAGTAAATGTATTACTTAAATAATATAACCCCAGTTCAGGCTTGACCTGTCTTATCTTTCTCACACAGTGATGACAAACAATTTAGGGCTTCTCTTCTCAGCCTCCGAAGTTTATTTTATAGCCTTTAACTCTGCTCCTGAGTGTTGTTGTTAAGAGAAAAGAATTTTTTATTCTGACAACTCCGATATCCTTTGCATTTTCTACAAATGAGTGAAAGAAAGATGTTGTGTAAAGGGATTTGATTTGTAACACAATAGCTGCTTTTCCTCAGCTAAAGTATAGAGCATGGAACAAATTTACATTAAATATATGCTCTTGTGAAGGAAGAAATAAGCATTTGGGTTTGAAATATGTCAAGCAACTATTTTTATGAAGGGAAAGTCATTTTGTTCAGCTGTGATTTTAGTTCCAACTAACAAAGTCTCACTCTAAGCACTCATTTTCTACTTCTGGATGTCTTGTTGGTTAAGCTTTAAATCTTCCACATTGTCCCTTTTTTCCCTAACAGGTAGGTACCAGACAATGTTGGCTGTGCTGTAAAATTTTACAGCTCAGTGGTAATAAAATACCACCGGTGGAAACTATTTCATGCCCTTTTAGCAACGTAGATAGACAGATTCAGAACACAGAAATGTATCTGGCCATGCAAAATATCTAACTTACGCCCTCATTTAATTGATGACAGATCTATTAGCTGAACAATACAGGCCTCAAAATGGATTTTGTGCATCCATCCCAGTTACTTTTTTTTTTTTTTGGCCTGTCAATGAAATGTTTGAAAGATACTGAAAGGTTAAACCACTGGTGGTCATGGTTAATAGGAAACATTTGAATAGCAGATGGTGGGATAAACCACAAATGCACAGCTTGAGTAGCTTCTTGAGCCCCAGGAGACAGAATAATAGACCCAAACATAGCTGTGTCTCATTTACTAAAACACATGTTACCTTTCTTTCTCTCAAATAAAAAGGACTCTGGTAGCATGACTATGTCAACAGCAATAAAAGATCACTATAAATACGAAGATAGCACCATGGCTTCATTCTCACTGCTCTTCTATTTGTTTTGATGGTTGTCAGTGACCTTGCACTCCTTCTATGGTATTCATGTTCAGACCAGGCAATACAGCTAGCAATATACTTTCTGGCAGTGAAATAAATTACTTGATATTTAAGGTCAGCTGCATAAGTCACCTTGCATGGCCCTACACTCTGACAGTTCCCTCAGACCTTGGAGAAATTAGGCTGCTTTTTGCTGTAGTGAATTGAAACTCCAATTAAAATTGCTTTTAAACAAGAAGAAAATATAATAAATATAATATTGATTACTATGAATGGAAATCTATGGGTAGCATCACCTTAACAGTTGACTTAATTAATGGCTATTTCAAGCTCCGTTTAATCACATTTTTCTATCTCAGACCTTAGTCTTTCTGGTCTTAACCTCAGACCATCAAAAGTGGCTGAAGAAATCCCAGGTGGCAGATCTAAATGACAGAGAGTGCCTCTTCTTGTTATTCTCAAAATTACCAGTGAAGAAATATTTCAGAATCCCAGAATAAAACTTCTTACATTTCATTGATCCAAATTTAATCAAATTCTAATTCAAAATGAATGCTATTGATGTAGGAAACACTACACACCCATCATCTTAAGCCTGATTCTTGAACAAGTCAGTGGTGAAGACCATGTTTTCTCTAATTAACTTTAAATAATTAAAGCTCATCCTTTCATGGATTTTAGAAAATTGAATACGTTATCAATGCCACCCTACCCCTGCCCTACAAATGAGGATTTTTGATGTGGGTGAATAATTTGCAAGTATTAGTATGTAGAGTTTTCACTGATCATTAGAGGAAGCAGGTAAATGTAGTCTGTGACTCTTCTGTGTGATACTTGCTTTGGGTTTGGTCCTCTCTATTCCACGTGGGAGTGTGATACATTGGGTTGCCTCCTTCTCCTGCCACTGAAAGTGTGAGAAGGCACTAAATGTCCCAGCAGCAGGCATGTAAATATGCCATATTTCATTCTAGACTCACTGGATAAAAACCTGCCTTCAGTTCTCTCTTCTTGCCTTCTCCAACAAAGTAGTAAAATCCAGAGGAATAAAAACATGCTGCACTCTAAAAGACAGTTTCTAAATAAAATAAAATAAAACAAACAAAAAAACTGTCTGTTCCCTATGTAGGTGAAAGAAGAACTTGCAATGTGATATACAACCCAGCATATATTGTCAAAATAATACATTATGTAGACTTTACCCAGCAATCCCATTATTGGGTATATACTTCCAAAGAATATAAGCCACTCTACCATAAAGACAGCTGCATGCATATTTTCACTGCAGCACTATTCACAATAGCAAAGCTATGGAATAAATCTAAATGCCCATCAACAGTAGATTGAATAAAGAAAATGTGGTATGTATATACCATGGAATACTACACAGCCATAAAAAAGAATGAGGTCATTTTCTTTCCAGCAACATGGATGGAGCTGGAGGCCTTTATCCTAAGTGAACTAACACAGGAACAAAAAAACCAAATACCACATATTCTCACATATAATTAGAAGCTAAACTTCAAATACATATGGACACAAAGAAGGGAATAAGAGACACTAGAGCCTACACAAGGTAGGGGGTAAGGATGGAAAAACTACCTGTTGGGTAATATCTTTATTACCTAGGTAATGAAATAATCTGTGCACCAAACAGATTATTTGTGACACACAATTTACTTATACCATAAACCTGCACATGTACCTGTGAACCTAAAATAAAAGTTTTAAAAGAAAGAATTTGGTTAATCATCCTGACAATAAAGGTAAAATTGCCTTGATTATGGTGAACATATGACCCTTATGAAGTTGGTACATTGAAAGGTGAGGGATCTAGGGTCATAGCCTAATAGTCTTTTCCCTAAAGCCATTTATAACTCTATTTATGTTAGTATATAAGCAATTACAGTCTCATTTATGCTGATCTACTTTAAGTTGTAAAATGTCATTTCAGGATGTAAAATATAAAACATTATACTCAATTTTATTAGTTCTAATATGGAGCACCTATTTACTTTTTTTTTAATATTAAGATATAATCCAATAAATCATTTTACAATGCTGAGCATTCAACATAGATGGTCATGGATGGCACCTGTGTTTTCACTAACTATTCTAAAACAAGAGAGATGAGTAACAAAAACTTGTCATCATAACTGGTTTTATTTTTGCTAAGAATTCATAAGTTTAAATATTAGTTTGAACATTTTCAGAGTCAAGGATAAATGTGTCAGAACAGAGTATAGTATTGAGCTTCCATTAGATGAAAGATGAGTTTGAACGTCTGAAAATAAATGGCAATAAACATTGAAAGCAAGAGATAAATAATTGAATAGAGAACAATATATTATTATATCCAAAGCCTTATTTTTCATCTGAAAATATTTAGGTAGGCTTCTCCATATCTAATATGCTGTGAATCAATTATTGCAATCCTTACTGAATAACATTTGACCCACTATAAATTGGACCAAAGAGGGTCTCCCAAGATCCCGTGTAAATAACTCATGTCGCAAATTATTCTCAACATATCATGATTCTCTTTTAATGATTTCTCCTTAGAAAATGCATTTCAAATTTTGATAATTCATGAGTACCAAGATATGACGGATCATTAAATTTACTACCTTAATCAGGAGTTGGCTTTTAATAGGAACACGAGAGTCTAAATTAATGCTGTCCAATAGAAAAATGTGATCTACAAATGCAAGCCACATAAAGGATTGTAAATTTTGTAGTCACATTTTAAATAGTAAAAGAAAAAGTAGCTGTGATTAATTTTAGTAATATATTGTATTTAAACTGGTACATATTTTAATACATAATTAAAATTTTAAAAATTACTAATGGAATATTTTTCATTTTTTTTACTGTCTTCAAAATCTGACATGTATGTTACACTCACAGAAAATCACTATTTAACTACATCTTAAGTGCTTGATAGTGGCAGGTGTTTGGTGGCTACTATATTGACCAGTGCAAATCTAATCTTGCCATGCAAAATACCATAGACTAGGCGGCTTAAACAACAGATATTTATTTCTCAAAGTTCTGGAGTCTTAAAGTCCAAAATCAGGGTGGCAGCATGGTCAAGGTCTGGTGAGGACTTTCTTCCAGACTCGTAGATGGTCATCTTCTCACTGTGTCCTCATAAGACAGAGAGAGAAAACTAGTTCCTCAGTGTCTCTTCTTATAAGGACACTAATCCCATCAAAAGACCCCCACATCTATGAACTCACTTAACAAAGGCTCCGCCTCCAAACACCATCACACTGGGTGTTAGGACTT
This sequence comes from Pan troglodytes, assembly GCF_028858775.2. Taxonomy (NCBI): domain Eukaryota; kingdom Metazoa; phylum Chordata; class Mammalia; order Primates; family Hominidae; genus Pan; species Pan troglodytes. Next base: position 75,520,431 of record NC_072415.2, read on the forward strand.
CCGCACATGCAGTTTGATTCATTCCTCAATGCTGTTGCTATGGTGATATGTCTTTAGGAAAACTCCCTTGACGTGAGCTTAGGCTCATCATGACCTTGTTATGATTCCCTCTTGGCTTTCAGGAGTGAGGATTTTTCTTCGAGTTTTTGCTTTTGTTTTTAATAATAAGTCCTTTTAAACAGGACTTTGTAACTGCTGAATTTTTTTTTAAAAAAAGATGTTTGAAAGAGTTTAGGAGAAACATATGCTCTTTTAAAAAGTGTTAATGAGAAATTAAGTAAAAATTGTTGTACCTAGGAAATAGCACTATCCTCTTAGGTCTACTTATCTTCTTTAGTGTTTTTAAAGTGGAAACAGAGACATTATCCTAATTAGGAAATTTTTAATTAAGAAGACATAGATCATTTGGGGAAAATTAGCTAACTGGTTTGTGATTTAACATTAAGTACAGACTTTTTTTTTTCATGAAGTCCTGTGGCTTACAAAAAAGGTTGAAATAAAACTGGCTTAATGTCTGAATTTTGTTTTGCAGTTTGTTCCCTGTATGTTGATCTAGAACTATAAACTCATTCGCAAGTATTTAGAATATTTGATTCAGGGTGGATTCTTTTATTACTTCACAAATAATGCAGATCATAATAAATCTGATAATATGGATTGTAAAATAACTGTAAATGACTAAAAAAACTGTCTTCAAATATATCACTATTATTCTGTAAATAAATATTCAGAGGTTTTATTGATATGTCTCACTTGAAAGCTGAGAAATAAATATTTGTTTAAGGTCAAACACATAATTTGTATTATTTTGATGATTAGTTCTCCTGGTTCCCAATATAATGTTTCTTCATGGTTTAATACTAGACACCCAGATCACTGAAATCCAATCATTTTTTCAGCATTGGCACATTGTCATTAAATTATATCCTAAGGCTTGGTGACATGAAAGTGTAGATGAGCTCTAATATACGGTCTTCCGGTTTCCCACCAGGTCATTTGCATTAAGTGTTCACTTAGACCCCGCTACATAACAAGTGCCTGAGAAAAGAATTCTGCCTTGGTCTCATGAAATCTGAAGAGACTTGAATGCAATTGAATGAGATTGATTTTCCCTTTAATAAATAAATATTAATATGTGTTTGAGTTACTAAGTGGCCGTTTTTCTCATCAAAAATATTTTCAAAAGGAAAAAGAAGATAAGGAGAAGGGGGAAAAGAAGGATGAATTCTAGAAGAAAAGGAGAAAAGACGGAGAGTGGGGAGAAGGAGGAAACAGTATGAGGGAGAAAATAAAGTTATAATTTGAGTCAATTGTAGGGAAATCTTTCAATTTCTATAGACACAGATGTTTAATAATTTAGGCACATTAAGGAAACACTGTGGATCATATCAGAGCAGAGATATTGATTGATGAACTAAAACAGCAGATTATTTTCCTCTATTTTTCTATTGATAAGGTTCAAAGCTTTGGAAAACACTCAAAGTAACAATGTTCTTCACTTATCTGTATCAAATTTGCAAATTATATATCTGCAGAAAGTATAGCAATTTTCTAAAATTACAAAATTAAATCATGTGGATGTCTTGGCTTTAATGAAATAAGCAAAGCCAAAATATTACAATTTTAATAATCCTAAGTAACTCTGCTTTTTAAAATCATTTTTATGCACATAATTTAAGGAATTAAAAAATTAGAAATTGCTATTTAGCAAAAAGTATGAATAGATTTATCTTTAAAACAATTTTAAGTTATTTTATTTATTTATTTATTTATTTATTTATTTTTTGAGATGTAGTTTCGCTCTTGCTGCCCAGGCTGGAGTGCAGTGGCACCATCTCAGCTCACTGCAACCTCTGCCCCCCGGGTTCCAGCGATTCTCCTGCCTCAGCCTCCCAAGTAGCTGAGATTACAGGTGCCCGTCACCATGCCCAGCTAAATTTTTGTATTTTTAGTAGAGACGGGGTTTCATCATGTTGGCCAGGCTGGACTCAGGTGATCCATCTACCTCCACCTCCCAAAGTGCTGAGATTACAGGCGTGAGCCACCACGCCCGGCCTCAGTCATTTTTAAATTTTAAAAATGTTGTTTTAAAAAATGCATAATGCATTATTGTTTACATTGCATCATGAAGTCAATTTAATTTATTGCCAGAAAAATATTTTTGAAGGTTTTGTTTTCTGAAAAAGCACTATGACTTTTTAATTGGATTATGTGCTCATAAAAATGTAAGAAAATGCCCTAAATACGGCATTTCTACCATTTCTATTAAAATAAGCCAACTGAACTTATTGAGAATATTGTAGCTTTTTTTAACTTTCTAAATCTTGGGTATAAGGATCAAAGGCAAACAAATAAAAACTGGTTGGAAAAATGAAACGGAAAATCGTATTGGAAAGATTAATTCTTCAGGTAAGTACAGTGAACAAAGTTCTATTGCTTGTCAGAGTCACTGTGTGACTAGAGATTTAGGACTCAACTACTACATTTCTCTCTGCATACTTACATTGAATGCATGAGTTTACATTTTTTAGTGCTTGAGATAGATAGATAGATAGATAGATAGATAGATAGATAGATAGATAGACAGATAGATAGATTTGTCCAGATATCTAGATAGATTTGTAGATAGATAGATTTGTAGATAGATAGATAGATACATAGATAGATAGCTACATAGATATCTATCACAAACCCTAAAAAAGATAGATTTTTCTATCTATCTGTCTATCTGTCTATTTCTCTGTCTATCTATCTATCATCTATCTATCTGCTACTTTACTCTTATTTCTTCCTTGTATTTTCTTCAAATAATCAAATTAAGTTGCTGCTGGTATTATCCTAATTTTATAGATCAGGAAACTGAGACTCAGGAAGGAAAAACAAATCTCCCAAGTTCACAGAGTTAATATCTATTAATTCTTGTCCAACTGACTGTAACTCCAGTGTCCAAGCTGTTAAATGTCTTGCTAAATTTCCTCTCTACTTCTTCTAAATCTTAATCATGATTAATTCTCTGGAAAATGTATGTTGCTTATAACTAAAAATATATACATTGGAATAATGATGAATTGTACATATTAATCACCACAGGTGAGAAAGTGACTTATTTGGAAATAATTTATGTCATATCCTCTGACATACTAAGAGTATCATAACTTTTTCCTCATTAAATAGCAAACTGAAATAAAGCTTTCATTGTCATGTTAAGTATGTTTTAATCAGACTTAAAAAATAATACTAAAGCTTGTCCTTTCAGAATATAGAGATATAAGTTATATCAGAATCACAATCATTATTTTTAGTGTTATGGTATATTCAAAATGTTAAACTGATTTGAGTTAATCAACATAAAAAACAATTTTTACTTTTTTCCAAAGGATACTTGGCTACTTTCGACTTGCTTTACGGATAGCTTTGCCAAATCTTTGTACCTTCTTTGATTACTTTTGGGATAGCAGCAACAACAAATATGTTTTTTTTTTCCTTTTGAATAATGCCTTGGAATTTTGCTTTTGATGAATTGACAATTTCTATATGAAACATATTGTATTGAAGAATTACACAGAATTTCAAAGTAAGTAGAATAGAACTTAAAGCTTCCTATTTGTAAGGTTGCATTATTGTGAACGAGAGAAAATAACAAGGGTTTACTATTATTTTCTTCCTGAACTGGCTGTAGAAGTTAAAATGACCTCTTCATCACCTAAGAAGAATGTGGCACTGTGTTAGTGGTCAAATGTGATGATAACACGGGAGAATAAAACCACAACCTTTTTAATTTTTTAAGACAACTATGGATTTCTCATTTCTTAAATTATCTCTCCATTAAATAAACAAATTCAGGAATAAATAGTTTTGAACATTTCTTTGAGCAGAAAATATAAGCCAGTTTTTGTGGCCGATGTTGAGATTACAAAACTGAATATGATATGGTCTAGATATTGGCACTGCTTAATCTTTGTACAACACAAGTAATTACTAAGGTCAGGTCTTGTAGATTGGACATCTGTGTATACGTGGTGAGCCAAAAAAAGAAAAAAAAAGCTTGCAAAGTCCAAGTTATGTGCAAGTTACTTTGCGAACGAAATTTTCGCCAATGACATCATTGTTTTGAATAGTGTCACCATTACCAAGATGTCAGCATTTCTTGGAAGGAATTAAGCAGCATGTCCATGGTCATTTCTTTGTTTGCTCTGAACATTTCTAGGAAAGAAATAAGCCAGGAGACCTGATCTAATTTCCTGGGGAGCATAATAATAACAGACCACCTGATAAACAAGTGCTAGAGATTTTGTTAGCAGAAGAGTTGTTATCTATTCAATGCTTTTAACAGTATATTCCTTGTTCTTATAGATTGTTTAGGGTGAACAAGTTACTAACCTATCATTCGTATGACCTGACTCCAAGGAAAGTATCCTATCAATCATCCATACCAATATGTGAATATAAAATGAAGATGTTTAATGAACTTAATGATTCTTTTTGATATGTAAGTGAGGGGATAATACCAACTAGAAATGGCATCTATCATCTTGGGCAAATGCACATCAGGTATGTAAAGATTGTATTTCCATTGGTCTATATGTAGACCAATGTAGAAATGGGTAAACAACACTTGTGGAAAATTAGAAAAGATGGAAATGTTTTAATATTAAGTTTAAAAAGTACTTAAAGTCATGTGAAATCTGTCAAGATAGTTAAGAGTTATTGGGACAGGATTCAGAGTAGGATGGAGGTATAGGGAGTGAGCCCAGTATTCAAGGTCAGTTTCCTCTTAGAAGCATGATACATCTCAGAGCAGGCACTTGAAAAGCTCAGAGCCAAAGATTAAGCACTGCAGTTATGGCAGCCTCACAATGTTAGTGGGACAATAGTCAGAGTCCAAGACTGAGAAAAATGTCTGAGTAAACTCTATTAATTTGGATGATATTCTGAAATATTGCATCATAGAAGTAATGTAAGCTGGAAACCAATGTGAACTATGAAAGACCTTAGAACACATTTGAACCATTTTATTGAAACCAATTTACTTTGAAATGCAGCAAAATATAAAATTCATTGATGGATATATATATTTATGTGAATAAGATATATATGCGGAAAAGTAAATGTGTTAAACCTAGCAATGACAGGATCTACGTAGTAGAAGTGTGGCTGTTCACTATAAATCAATTTGATTTTCTTTCTTTAAAGATTTTCATACTAAAATATTGTGAAAATGTGAATAGAATTAAGACTTTTCCTGGCCAAAAATTATACTATACCATGATATTACCAGTACACATATGTTAAATAAAGTAATAGAGAATATGGGATCTTCTCAAGAAGGCAAAGCTTTCTAGATGGAAGCTAAAAGATGTATGAAGAAATGATGAGCAAGAAAAACAGTAGGTATAAATAAATGTTGATTCCACATAACAACAATAATAAAGACCTATATCAAGTGTATGTATCGCTATGTAATGTATACTATTTAAAGTAAATAGAATGGTCCCAACTAACATTAAAATCGTATTTTTTATAATCATAGAGTAATTTATGAGAACACTTTTAATAGTAAAGAGAGTGGACCAATTTCAATTCATGACAACAAAAAATAAAACAAATATGATCAATTCAAAAGAAGACAAAAAAGTAAGAAAAAAGGGAAAGATTATATGAATATAAATGACTTTTTAAAAGTCATTAAATTGTGTATCTAATGTAAATAATATGCTCTACACTCAAATTGCATATAAAGATTGTAAAACAGTATAAAATTTTCTCAATTATTTGTCATTTACAAAGGAAATGTCTAAAATATAAAGATATATGAATAAAACTGAATGGATAAGCATAAGCTATGCAAACACTTATTAATATGAAAATATTGATGTCAAAATAGACTTCAAACCAAAAAGCATTACTAGTGATAAATAGACATTGTATTATGCTGAAGAATTTACTTAGTTAAGAAATATACAAAACTGACATAAACAATGGAAAAATAAACAAACCAATAATTTTAGAAGGATTATTCGAACTATCTCAAAAACTCATAAACAAGGACACCAAAATCAGTAAAGATAAAATAAAGATTAGGACGTCACAATCAGTAAAATTAATGGTGAAGATATCGCACTCCTTAAACTGCAGAGTGTACTTTCAAGTATGCACTAGACATTTACCAAAGCTGACCATATGTTGTGCCATAGAGAAGGTCTTTATAAATAATTTTTAATGTTGGAAATCATACACATCATCGTATCTTGCTGAAAATAAATTAAACTAAAAATTAATAAAAATGATAACTAGAAAATCCTTATGTTGCATATTGAAAAATGCACTTCTAAATAACTCATAGAACAAATAAGAAATTACAATTTTAAATATAAATATATTAATTACCTAAAAGAAAATGAAAAATTTTAAAATATGAAATGTTTTATTGTCACAATTGGCTGGTGGTTATATGAACGTTCTCTTTGTGACAAACTATTGAGCTATAGATGTTTATTTTGTGTGATTTTCTGTACCTGGAATATATTTTTAAAATGCTTAAGGAGAAGCATATTACTCTGATACTTTGGCCACAGAAAGTAAGATAAGATAATTCAATATATCCATGAAAAATATATTGATTTGAGATGGAGAAAAAAATATTATTGGGGATTATATCTTTTTTATATGGTTTATAATTTTGCCTAAGCTAAAAGGATATTTACCTTTATGTTCTGATTGTTTATAAAATTATGAAGAACTATCTCCTTAGGTAACATACACACATAAATAACAATAGTGGTTACTCCACAGATTCTGGAACCTAAATTCACATTCCAGGTTTACCAGACACTACTCCTGTACCTGTAGAGAAGTAATCTCTCCACGTCTCAGTTTTCTCATCTGTAAAATAAAAATTATACTATATTATAATAATAGTAATCTATTGGGCTATGTGAGTAGATACATTTAAAATGAGTAAAACAGCTCCTGGTCCATAGTAATTGCTCAATAATGGTTAGCTATGTTTTCTTCTCTATAATATTCTCAGTTTGCAATGCAATTTTTATATAAGAATAGTTCTTTACAAATCAGAAAATTATCTGTGACTATAAAATTTGACCACAAAGTATCTGTTATTCTTAATTAAATAAAAACTATCTAGTTGGATTAACTGCTTTTATTCAATTTATTTCTCCTTAAAATTACAATGTTGTTCATGAGAATATGAACAACTTCTCTTTGAAAATTCTAAGGATTAAACAGCTATGCTTTTTTTTCACATGAAATATCAGTCTTTACAACAAACATATTACAATTTTCATGATTACAATTTAATTGAAAATATTTTCCTTGGAGGGAAAGTCTGTTGGTACCTTGGTGATAATTTTATTTTTTTTTAGTACCTCGTTTACAAATAAACTCTGTAACACATTATTTCTTAACTGAGGTAGTATTTTATGTTACTATATAACAAATTTCCACAAATTTATTAGCTTAAATGATACCTATTTTATTGGCTCACGGTATGGTAGGTCAGAAATCTGGCATAGTGTGTTGGTTCTCTGCTTGGGGTTTTACAAGGCTGAAATCAAGGTGTTTGTTGGGCTGAGTTCTTATCTGGAAGATCTGCAGAGAAATATCTGAGCTCATGCAGTTTGTTGGTAGAAGTCAGTTACTTGCTGTTGTTAAACTGAGATTTCCTTTTCCTTGCTGGCTGTAAACTGGGAGTCCCCCTTGCTCTCAGAAGCCACCTGTACTCCTACTTCAGTGGAGCCCTTCAACACCAGCAAAAGAATGTCAAGTCCTTCGACTTTGAATCTCTCTCACTTCCCCTTCTATCACCAGCCAAATAAAGCACTCTGCTTTTAAAGGTTCATAGGATTAGATCAGGCCCACTTGATCAACTGATCAACCGTGCCATATAATGTAACCTAATCACCACAGTGATATCCCATCATTTACAGTACTTGGGATTAGGATATGGAATATTAGAATGAGAGACATCCTTTTTTTTTTGCTTTTCACAGATGATGTTATGGCTGGCAAAAGGGCTCCTTTTGTACATCTCTGTCTACTCAAGGTGAGGACCATGGATCTTATTCCATAGTTCTAGAGATAAATTCTTTGCAATTTCTAGATGCTTTAACTACAGATACTTCAAAGATAGGAATGAAAATTACAAGGTCTAAGGATTTTCTGGTAATCCATCCTGTTCAGCAGTGGAACAGATTAAGTTTTTTTTTTTTTTTTTTTTATTATACTTTAAGTTTTAGGGTACATGTGCACATTGTGCAGGTTAGTTACATATGTATACATGTGCCATGCTTAAGTTTTGATGTCATAAACTTGTTGCTACAGAACTTATTTTGCTGATAGAAAATGACTGCCTAGTTTGGATATAATGTGTAACATCTCTGCCATAGGGAGGAAGACTAGACAAAGAACTCTTTGTTCCCTCCCAACTCTGGTATTCTATAAGTCAAAGACTTTAAGAATGACTTACTACATAGCCTTTTAAATGTAATTTTTTGTGCTTCTAGTATTAACCTTGAAACATTAATTGAGTTTTTTTTTTAAAAAAAAGAGATTCTAAGAGAAAGCATAAATATTATCTGAATTTCTTACATTTTACATATGTCAAAACAAAAGTTCCAATAAATTAAATGACTTTTTCATCTTCGTCAAGAACAGAATTTTGGCCCTAAGCTAGATATTATGGTGCCAAATACATAAGTCTCTGAATACATTTGGCTTCTTCTAAGCCAAATATAAGCATAGGGAAAAATGTCAGGATAAATAAGGCCTAATGTTAACACTGGAGTTTTTCATTCTCTCTGCAATCTTCATGGATGGAAATGATTTTGATAAGTTGTTGAGGCAGCAGTTTCATGTCTATTCTGAGTGCAAAGAGACTGAAAGAAGACAAGATGAACTTTCAAGGAGAGATCAATATGGAAATTCCTTACTGAATGAATATAAATGAGTTAATTTGATAGAAGACATATTAAGTTTTACTAGAGACATTCCTGGAAGAAAGCAGAAATCCTATGAAATGTACTATAAATTACTTGGAATTTTGTAATTTTTAAAAATGATGAAATTGTTTGAGAAAACAGATAATGTAAGCAGAAGGCAGGAAGTGGCATTTAGAATATTCAGCAGTATGAACTTGAAGGGAAAGGCTTTATGAATATTCTTTCCAATTTGTCACAATAGCAAATGGACACTGATTCCAGAATAGTAGATATTAAAAGAAAACTAAGTTAACTGTCTGGGTGGGATAGATTTATGAATATTAATTCAATTCAATAAGCCTTTATAAGACTCTACTGTGCAAATATCCTCAAATTAGGTACTAGGTGATTAAAATAATAATAATAATAATAATAATAGCTTTTGACCTAGTAGAAGAGGGGGCAATTTTTTAGCTAACTAGAAAGCATGTCAGATAATAATAAATTCTGCAATTGTAAATATAAATAAAATATGATGGAATCACAAAGGAGAGAGTAACTAAATTGGCCAAGCAAAATCAGGAAAGGATTCAAAAAAGTAGCAAATTTGGGCCGTTTGTCAAAAAAATTCAATGGGCTAAATTGAGTGGAAAGAAATGCCAATTCGACGGAATAGAATAAAACAGGATGAAATAGCATCAGCAAAGCCATTGAGTCTCCCAAGTGTGTGCTGTGACCAGAGAGGAATGAAACACTAGAAGATAAGACCAGCAAGGTAATTTAAACACAAAGTAGAAAGGATCTTGAATATTGGATAAATTAAGTAATCTTTGTTAATAGAAAATCTGACTTATTTAACATGAGTTGTCAAATAATGCTATCTTAAATATAATAATGGTAATAATATTTTTTGTAAACATTTGGAGGATAGGAATATAGAGAACATAGAATGTGAAGACATGGAGACCTGTTGGGAAATTATTACAGATACTCAAGTGGCTTATCATAGGGAATTCATATCAAATAAGACTGGACACAATGGAAAGTGGCTGACGGATTTAGCCACTTCATTTCTTCTCTGATTCTATATTACCCTTTAACTTGGAAAGCTGTATTGCCTTTTGACACTTTCTGTCCACTCTTACTAGATTTTGTTTTAGCTTCAATTATGTGATGCCATTTTCTGAGAACTTCAGAATTCTTTATAAAAGACAACCAAGGATCCATTCATAGGTACTTGATAAAACATATTCCTTTTTAAATTCATAATCCAAGTTATAAAAAGACTTTTATTGGACAACTGATATGCTCTGTGAATTACATGAATTGATATATACATGCTATGTAAATGCTTTCAAATAACAAACTTAAAAAGTAATAATGTAGGTTAATATAGTATATATTTTATTCTGCCATTTTCTTTAATTATATCCCAAATAAATGTTCAAAGGCTCATAAAGTATATTTGTGTAGTATTCAATATTTTATATTATCATAATTTTCCTAGACATAGTAAGGGCTGAATACATTTAGTGCTAATTCTTAATTATATTTTCTAGGGAAGTAATAAGAAAGACATTTTTTACCTTACCCATCATATGCCTTTAACAACATCCACTTATTTTAGAATACGTTTTTATGCTTATTAATTTCAACCTCATGTACTACCAAAGAACAACTATAGAAACTTAATATACATAAACCCTTATTTATTCAGAAATCTAACCCTTCATGTCAATCAGCACATTAATGGGAACACAATATGAATCAGTTACTTCACTAGATGATTGACACTGCCTTACTAACTTCGCATAACCACTCAGAGAGATAGATATTATTTCATCATTTAATAGAGGAGAAAATTGGTTCAAAGGTACAAAAATATTAATAAAAGTCTGTTAGTAGATTGGATTATCACAGTTTACACCCTAAACTATCTGCTCATTGTCTCCCAATATTCAATTATTTTCCCTTCTTTTATAACAGATTTCATTTTGTTTGAAATTAGACCTACATATGGATAATTACATACAGGAAAGTCTACTTTTTCATTTAAAATCTATGAAATAGCTGAAAGTTCTATCCTCTTCCTGTTGTTTAAAAAAGCAAAAACAAAAAACATCATACAGCTAGAGCAAACGGCTATCGTCTTTCTACTTCCACTTCAATTGTGAATGTTAAATACAGCAACCGTCATGTCAGATGGGAACGTAATTCACAAACTAAAGATGTTAGAACAGAAAAGAAGACCAGGTCCTTGTGACATAGTGGAGCACTGGCCATGGATTTCTTGCCTCTGATTTTTTTTCTAGGTGAGAAATATACACCCTTACTTCATTAAGCCATTGTATTCTGTTTTCTATTAAAAGCAGCCCAAAGTAATGTAGATGATTGTATATGCCATTAAATAATAAGAAAGAAATTATGGGCTAGGTAGTTGGAATGAGTTAACTTAAACTGAACCAATCTTAGTTTTCAGTGTCTAAGCAACCAAAATTATTAAGCAAGCATATTATATACCAGTAATATGAAAAAAATATAGAACATTATGAGCAAGAATAGGAATCTCCTGAAGTTTAGAGAGCCTACTCTCTGGAAGAGACGACACAAGTGTTTTGCATGCATCATCTTTAATCCTCGCTACAATGGAGGCTGCATACTGATTGATATGTAAAGAAACACAGTAGCAAATAATATGTACATTAAAACTCAGTGTATTTAGAAATACACACATATGTAAATATACATAACTAAAATATTATATGTGGTCATGTTTAGATAATTGGATAATGAATAATTTTTAAAATACTTAATGAATCTTCTCATGTCATTATGCTTCCAATTTAAAATTTTGTGTTTGCATAATTTATTTCTTATTGTAAAAACTGCATCAAGATAATACAAAATAACAGCAGCCACAACAGTAATGACAGCATCCTCATACATAATTTTGTCTACATCTCAGTTCTATTCATAATTTTACACAAATTCACAGATGCAATTATTTAATCAAGGTGAATTAAATGTTCCTTGCCTGTTCATTAGATTCTCTACCAAACTATGAAAGGTTAACAGGACTGTGATGCTTTGTTAGTCATTGTGGCTAATTTGGAATAACTAAGATAATATATGGAAGTAGGAGTGACACAAGTCATGATAATTCCCAGATACAACCTGTCTTCTTAAAGGTTCATATTATACAGATCTATCTCTTATGCAATAACAGATAGTTGAAAATCTCAGAGATGACTGAATAAGTCCTTCCCCAAATGGCACTTCTTTTCTTAATGAATAAGATAAAAATTTAATGATACAACTTATAATTTTTTCTCTGCCTAGTTATTTACAACTAATTTGGTGATAGTTTTATTTAGAGTTAATGAGTAAACATTTTTATTTTCATTGAAGTTTACAAAATATGAAATTCTTGAGTTATTTGGCCATGGCCATTTAACATTTCATAGCAGTTAGGAAAATCAGGAAGCTGTCATTGTTATGAAGCCAAAATATTTGACTTTTCAAATTCTAGCATCAGTATATCAAACATAAGGTGAACACCAAAATTATAAGAAGGTATAAAGATACAATGTCAAGATGTAAAAATTACCAAGATCATCACCACTGTTATCATTATCATAATCAAGGCTCTTAACATAATATCTTAGAAAAATGAAGATGAGGCAACCTGGTAGGTCCAATTTTTCCAAATAGTTCTTGCCTCTCTAGATACCTGCAATCCAAAATATAATCTGTGCCACATAGGTAATGCTAAATTTTCTAGTAGCTGTATTACAAAAGTAAAAGAAACAAGAGAGACTAATTTTAATAATATACTTAATTTAGTAAGTCAAAAGTATTATTTTAATATTTAATCAACAAAACATTGTTGAGATCTTTTATATTTTTAATTTTCCTACCAAGTTTTCAGAATTTTGTCTGTTTTTTACGTTGTAGCAATTCTCAATTTGGACTGGCCACATCTCAGTGCTTGATAGTCAGATGTGGCTAATCGGTACCCAGTCAATATAATTCTAAGTAACCTCAAGATTGTAAGGCTTACCTCAGTAATCTTAGAAATCCAACTTTAAAACTTCTATAATAAATATTTTTGGCTTATTTGATTATCTTTTCATGTATTTTATAGGTTCAGAAATCTCAAATTTGTGTGTAGTTTACTTTTACCTTTTTATTTATTTCATTGTTTTTATACTTAAAGTATCCTTTCTGAGTATTGTCTAAATATTCAGTAACACTTCTTATTTACAGTTTACAATTTAACTGAAGCCTCTTCATTTTATATTGGGTCTATTATGGCATGCAATGTAAGGGAAAATGATTAATAATTTTTGAATGTTTAGATAATTTTCTCTGTAATATTTATTGAATAATTATTTATTTTCCCATTGAGTTATAACATCACTCAATCATATATTCTATTAGGGCAATTATCTTTGCCTGTGTTGCTTTTTACTATTCTTTTTGATTAGTTTTAGAATCTTTTTGTCTAGATAAATATCACATTGGAATTCTATAAAATTTGTAATTAACATTGGAAAAATTCCTATATTTTTTGGATCACCCTGTATTTCACTGGCCACTCCAACCATTATACTCCAACATTTAACTATTTAACCTGTACTATATTGAACTTTACTTTTGGTATTCCTCTCTACCTGATATTGTATTGCTTATTGCCTATGATTGGTATGGCCAAGTAAGTTTCATTAGGGTAGTTCTGCTTCAAGCTCGTTATCTTTAATGCCTAGAACAATGTAAGCATATAGCAAATTCTAATAGATATATGCTGGACTAGGGAAGGTGGAGAATTGAGATATTCACAATGATTAGTTTCTTTCTACAAGAATGTGGAAGTAGAATGATATGGACTGTTGAGCAAATATATAATGTTTAAAGGCCAATAACAATTTTTGAGAGAATTCAAAATGCCAATATTTCTGGAAGATGTGTATACCTTATTTGTTTGATCTCATGGTTACCTAAAGTGACTATTTGTTGAGTTTTGAAGCTGAGCTATCTGAGGATTAGGATCAGAGATTGTGTGCCTTACTCAAATTTAAAGTCATACATGGAAGAGATCAAGTCTGAAGCTTTTTTTTTTTCTTTTTTTAATCTGTTGCATGTTACCTTTCCATGTGTAAATGCATGAAAGAAACCAACCTTGCAAGATTTTGTTCCTGGAAATGTGCTAGGGAGTCTCACATACATTATTTCCTTTAGTACTTACAACAATACTTAAAGTTTAAAAATCTGCATTTTTCCTAGTAATACAAGATGGTTTGAAATTCAGAGAGTTATACAAATAAAAAGTATTCATAATAGAGATTTGACCACAGACCTAATTTGCATCTTGGCAATTTACCATAAATGACCATTTTAATTCTTACATTTTTCTCAGCATATTTACCTTTTTAAAGCACTAAAGGATTCTTAAGGCAAGTAGAATTTTCTTAATGATCAATTCCATGATGAAATGATATAATAAACAGTGTCACTGGCTTAGAAAATTTGAGATAAAGGAGCTCTTAAATCTAAAAAAAAAATTCATAAATTGTCCAAATTTCTGACTCTTTTCATATCAAAAGGAGCCATTTTAGGAGCCTATGTAGAAAACAGGAAACATGAAATCTTTGTATGTTGTCCGCACTGTGACTGATTCAGTTTATACCAGCTTACATGCCACTAATAATCTACTGCACAATTTCATTTAAGCTACAGTAATTTAGCAGGAATCTGTGTCTATAAGTTTTAATTATCTGTTTAATCAGGCTTTGAATAAACCAAAGTAGGTTAATTTTTAAAATCCTACTTGGAGCAAATGTTTTGACTAAATTTGAAACTTAGCCAACACTTGCTGAGATTGTAGGAAAGAAGTGAAACGGATACACTAACAAAAATTATATGTGCCAATATCCATAACTTGACTTTGCTTTGATAAATCGACAGTTTTCTAAGCACAATTCTTGTAATTAATTAGAAGGGGGTCATGAAACCAAATGCTCTGCTGTTTTAAATGGGAGTGTTTGATAGCAATGTGTTGTTATGTTATGCCAATTTCAAGAACAGACACTTGGAAATTTTAGTTGAGACAATATTATGATGTACCAGCATAGTATGTTGTGATCTGCGTAGTTAAATGGACTATGTCCTTCTATATTCTAGTTCTTTTAGATTTGTGGGTATAACTGATCCCTTAGTATATTTTCACTGTTCAAGGTCTATATATATTTATAGAACATGAAGGCATAATAGTATAGGGTGTCCCTAGTGGGTATAGTTAATCTGAATACTCATTACCACAATTCTCCAGGGATGGCAGTGCACAACACAATGTGAATGCTAATTAATTTCAATATTCAATACTTAGGAACTAGTCTCTTGTCAAAATTGTTTTTCCACAATTATGTGGGAAAAGCAAAGCAATTATTTTCAACTGCAGAATTGAGAAAGGAAACTCAAGTTCACTCCACTTTCACTCAACACTGGGGAAAATATTGAACATTTATTACAGCAATAAAAGATACTGAAGCCCTGTCTTTAAAACATTGATTCCCAAAAGAAGCAATAACAAGCCATTTCAGTATGGTAAAGAAAAAAATTTTCATTTTTTAATACTTGATTGATGTACCTATGTTAAAATTTTCTATGATAGATCCTCAGAACGGAAATTATAGCTTATAGCAAATATTTCACTGAAAAGTTGGAGGTTGGATTCCTCAGGCATATTATTCTTCTTCTGGTGGAGAACATCTGTAAATTGGAAAGAAAAATGACATGAAAAGAAAATTGAAATCCTAACTCGTGTGGAGAAAATTATACAAATTTTGTTCTAAAAGAACAGAAAGAATAGCTTATTAAGTGGCACTGAATGAGGTTTATTATTTCTGGACAGGTGATATTCATTATAGCTACATAAAATATAATATTATTTTAATCTTATAAATTGCAACAACAGGAATTACTTTTTGATGTTATATACTTTAAAATGTGATATATAAGTGCTTATATTTTATTAATTAAAATATTAAAATTTGTATTTTCTGTTGTTTTGTGCTTACTCAAGAGTGACCCACTTCCAAAAACAGAAATACCATAAAGATGATTCGTTGGCATTCAATAAGGAGATCCACTCAAGGATGAGCTCTTAGATGTGTTTCCCTTTGCTTTCTCATTAATGAAGAAAAGGGTCCTTTCTAATTAGCAGCATATATTTAATATATTAAAGATGACTTTTTGTTGCTGAAATTAATGTATTGATAATAATAACCATAATGGGCATTACACGTGGTTTTCACTGGTTAAATTATTGACATAAACTGGATAGAAGATTTTAGCTTTTTCACCTTTAGTCTTAGGGAAAACAGCTCAGCTGCAATCCCTAAAACGGCTATCACCTGAACCTGATTAGATGGTTAATTGAGTTTTGGCTATTGCTCAATAGGCCAGTTTGCCTTGAGGGACCTCTTCATTCTAGATGCTCTGTGAGTAACAGAATAGGCAGAGACTGAGACTTCAGGTAGCTTCTAGACTGATATTGTCTACTAACTCCTGTTTTGCTAATAAAAGTCACAGAAATGGAAACAATTTTGTCTGGGGTTTGTTTTCACCATAGCCTTGATGTTGTAGAAGAGTAGCACATTTATATTCACCTTCAGGTGTCTCTGCACACTAACATTACCAAGAAATTAATAATACTTATGTATTCTAAAACTCGATTAAGTGAGTTAAATTTCTGATTTCTGCACAAGGCTTCAGGTTAAAACAAGTAAGTTGGAGCCAAAATCTGACCCCTGCTTTTCTGAATAAGCTTTATCCTTTGAGGGTTACATCATCCCAGAGGGATGAACTTCTACCAATGTAGATAAAGGCCATTATACTTCCATTCTGACTCACCATTACCCTCTATATAGAAAGCTTAGAAATGAGTAAATATTTTCAAAGAACAACATTTACAAGAGAATTTATCTCTATACCAAGTTCACTCCAAGCTTGACAAATATGCAACTTATTTTTTAAAAATAAAGTAGTTAAATTGGTGAAGAAAAGATACAAAAGAGGGGTTGAAGTTATAAAATTGTAAAAGAAGAAAGGGACTCCATCTCATGCTAGAATATTCATCTATATCAATCTATCTAGCATAGCAGTATGTATGTATGGGTATAAAATGCTTATATATGTGAATACATAAATAATACATATATGTACACATATATAAAAATTATCTTGTTTTACCAAATACATGTCTATCTATATCTATACATGCTTATGTTTATAATGTTAAAAGATAATTTTTAGGAAGAAGATAAAATCATGATTTTTATGCACATATAAAAGGTAAACATATTTAAAAATTATATTTTAATCACATGACATGAGATAACTCAGCAGGTGTAATTACTGATATTAGGGAAAATCAAAAAGCACAAAACTAGAGAAAAGGAATACTGAAAAGTATTGCAAATGGAAACAATGCTGGTTATTTCACAGAAGGGGGATAAGTCAATTAAATTTGTACCATATAGAATATAATTTACATAATTATCAGGTAACTACAATTTACAAAGTGTACCAAAATATCCCCGAAACAATTAACAAAGCTAGATCTGAGAATACAGAAACGATGCACAGTTCTAGAGGACAGATAATTTTCCATGGAAACACAATTTCCCATTGTGGTTTTGATTTGCATTTTTCCAGTAGTCAGTGATGTGCCATGGTGGTTTGCTGGAACATGGATGGAGCTGAAGGCCATTATTCTTAGCAAACTAACACAGAAACAGAAAACCAAATAACCAAGGTTCTCATTCACATATGGGAGCTAAAAGATGAGAACACAGGGATATATAGCAGGGAACAATGGACACTGGGGACTACCAGAGGGTGGAAAGCAGGAGAGGAATAGAATCAGGAAAAATATATAATGAGTACTAGGCTTAATACTTGGGTGACAAAATAATCTGTACATCAAACCCCCATGACACAAGTTTACCTATATAACAAACCCACACGTATTCCCCTGAACTTAAAAGTTTAAAAAAGAAACACAACTTCCATAAAATAAGTACGTATATAAAGTTGTATTGTTATACCTTATTTTAAAAAATTGAAATAAAGATAACCCATGATTTGTATGCAACTTTTTTTTACAGCTGTGAAAACAATGCTTTTATAATTAACTCTTGTATTTATTTGCACCTTTTTATTGTTTCTACTGTTCTAACTATATTTTCAGTTTCACCCAAAATACTAGGTAAAATTAGATTATCTTTTACTATTTCTACTCAGGATAATAACAGTGTTATGAAATAATACTGTTAAATTATAACAGATTATCTTTTATTATTTCTACTGTATCTTTTATTATTTATATTGTTTCTACAGTATCAAACTATATCTTTGGTTTTACCCAAATACTAGGTAAAAAAAGATTATCTTTTATTATTTATATCTTGTCCACAGCAGAAAACTTTTAGAATGCTATGTTAATTTCATTGCAAACTTTGCAAATCTGTTTTTAAATGCAATCTTAAGTATTTTTTAATGTACACAGCTTGGATTTTATTTTTTCTAGTAACTGAAAGAATTTTACATGTATAAAGAGACTGTGACACACATATGTTAAAAAAAAAAAAAAAAACAACTCCTGCATTTGTGGAAAGCAACAAATAATAGGAAAGAAAATAAAATTTTAAAAAGCAACTTTTCAGGAGTGATGATAATGGAGTATGTAGCTCCAAGAGCCCTTCTCTCCAGAGAAATATTGAAAAAATGAGTGCAACCATCAGACTCCACTTTCACATTTGTTCCAACTTTGGCAAAGAGTCAAAGGTTTACAGCAACCACAACCGGCAGATGCTGAATTAAGGAAAAGGTAAATTAAACTTGGTCAGATAACTTTGTGGAATTTGTCCTTGTCTTTGGCCCAATACCCTCTGCTTTGCAGCAGCGATTTTGAAAACCACAGCTCATATTCCCAATTTGTAATTTTGGTCACTGGTTCTGAAAGAAAGAGAGTATATGTTATTCCCAAATAATTGTGTTTTTCTATTATTACTTATTTGGCAGTCAACTGAAAGAATAACCCAAGGTGCCTGCTTTCGTTTTGTCTAGCTCAGAAATCACACAGGGTAGAAATGTGGTTATTACAGAAGGTATCCCTTGAAGATATTTTAATTCAAATGAAAAATCCACTGCAACATGGGAAAAAGTTACAGTTGAGCAAATTATAGGTACACTGAAAGCCTCAGAGGACAACTCAAGGTGAAAATATATGTGGAGAATTAAAAATTATTTTTCTTCTTCCTGGTGTTCAAGCAAATCCCTGTCTAAAATGAGCTGCGTATAGCTAAAAGACCAGAGACTTAAGAGACTACACATAACAAGAAGAATAAAGGATTTACAAGAGTAATTTAGAAAAGTTACTGAACAAAGAACTACTTATGCAAAGTAATAAAAACAAACCCCAAGGAGGAGGATGAATATAATTTTCAGAGATGCCATATTATAATATTCAAAATGCCCAGTTTTCAATAAGGAATTGAGAAAGAAAGAAAGAAAGAAAGAAAGAAAGAAAGAAAGAAAGAAAGAAAGAAAGAAAGAAAGAAAGAAAGAGAGAGAAAGAAGGAAGGAAGGAAAGAAAGAAAGAAAGGAAGAAGAGAAAGAGAAAGAAAGAAAGAAAGAGAAGAAAGAAAGAAGAAAGAAAGAAAGAAAGAAAGAAAGAAAGAAAGAAAGAAAGATCCATTTCTAGGAGATACTAAGAGAGGCTTTCCCAGAGGAAGCACAGACATTGAACTTGCTTGACAAACACTCTCAAAATAGACTGAGCCAACTAAAGAAAACAATGAACAAAAGACAATAATAGGATCTTGGAAGAATGATGTCTTAAGAAACACAGAATATGAGTGGACATAAATTATTAAAAAGGTAATGAAACAGAAATTCTATAGCTGACAATAATTGAAATGAAAAATTAACTGAAGAGGTTCATCAGCAGATATTGGCAGGCTAAAGAAATAATCAACAAATCTGAAAATTGGTTAACTTACACTATACATTCTGAGATCCAGAATAACAAAAAATAAAACTGAACAGAGACTAAAAGACTTTGGGAATATTATCAGTTATACCAACATATATATAATAAGAGCCGCAGAAAGAGAGTTGAAGAGGCAGAAATAATATTAAGAGAAATAATGGCTGATAACATTTAAATTTGATGAAAGTCATAAATCTATACATTCTAAAAGTTCAACAAATTCTAAGCAGGATAAACTCAAAATGATTGACTCTAAAATACATTATAATCACACTGCCGAAAGCAAAGACAAAGAGAGAAGCATATAAAGCATGCACTAAGGCTCCCCAGTAAGACCTACAGTCTATTTTTCACCAGAAGCTGTAGATGTCAGACGACAGTGGGATGGCATATTCTATGTGCTGTAAAAAAACGGAGACTATCAAACAAGAATCCTATATCCAGCAAAACTATCATTCAAAAATGAGGGAGAAATTAAGATTTTTCCAAATAAAAGATGAACAAAAGCTAAGGGAATTTGTATCACTGGAGCAGCCCTATAAAAAAATGCTAAAGGTGATTCTTCTGGTTGAAATAAAAAGATACAAGACAGTAACTCAAAGCTATATGAAGAAGTTAGGCATGGTGGCTCATGCCTGTAGTCCCAGCACTTTGGGAGGCTGAGGCGCACAGATCACCTGAGGTCAGGAGTTCAAGACCAGCCTGGCCAACATGGTGAAACTCTGTCTCTACTAAAAATAAAAAAATTAGGCATGGTGGCGTGTGCCTGTAATCCCAGCTACTTGGGAGGTTGAGGCAGGAGAATTGCTTGAACCCAGGAGGCGGAGGTTGAACCCAGGCGGTGGAGGATGCAGTGAGCTGAGATCGTACCACTGCACTCCAGCCTGGGCAACAGAGCAAGACTTTGTCTCAAAACAAAAACAAAAACAAAAACAAACAAAACAACAACAACAACAGAAACAAAGCTGTATGAAGAAAAAAAAATCTCTGTTAAAGGTAAGACATGGGCAAATATAAGAGCCAGTATTATTTTTTTGGTTTGAAACTTCACTTTTCATTTCCTACAGGATTTAAATACAAATACTTAAAATAATCATAAATCTATATTATTGGGAACATAACACATAATGATTTAATTTGTAACAACAACCACATAAGCAATGAGAGATGACCTGTGTAGGGGCAGAGTTTACGTATACTACTAAGGTTAATTGGTATCAATTCAAAATAAATTGCTATACATTGAAGAGGTTAATTGTAATCCATAGGTAACCACGAATAAATTAA
Source organism: Pan troglodytes (assembly GCF_028858775.2). Lineage (NCBI taxonomy): Eukaryota > Metazoa > Chordata > Mammalia > Primates > Hominidae > Pan > Pan troglodytes. The sequence goes on from NC_072415.2 coordinate 75,541,707, forward strand.
CTAAAAATATATATGGAAAAGTAAGTGAGAAAGAAATCGAAAGGGTACACTACAAAAAAATACTTAAACACAAAGAAGCAGTAATACAGGAATTTGTGGAACAAAATAAAATGACATGGGGAACAAATAACAAAATGGCAGAAGTTTTTACTTATCTGCCATTAATTTAAATGCACGTGAATGAAACTCTCCAATTAAAAGGTAGAGAATAACATAGTGGATTTAAAAAGCATGATCCTACAATACACCTACAAGAGACTCCATTTAAATTCCAAAACACAAAGAGGTGGAAGTGAAAGGATGGAGAAAGATACTCTATGCAAATAATAACCAAACTAGATCCAGTGGTACCTACTATCAGATAAAACAGACTTTAAGTAAAAATGGTTATCAGAGACAAAGAAGGTCAAGACATTACATAATGATGAAAGGAATAATCCACCAAGAAGATGAATTATAAACATATATATATACACACACACACACATACATATATACGACAATCACAGAATTGAAGGGAGAAGTTAACAGCTCCACAGTATTAGGAGACTTCAATATCACACTTTCAATAACAGAAAAACTAGGCAAAAAACAGCAAGAAAACAGAGGACTTGATCAACACTATAAACTAGCTAGGCATAAAAGAAAAAATATGGAACACTCCACTGAAACAGGAGAACACATATTTTTTCCCAAGTGTACATGAAACAGTCTCAGTTTTTGCTACCTATATTGATTTCTATGTGGCTTACTATTATTTCAAATGAAATTATTCTAAGTACACTTGTTTTCATAAAATTATTTGTTTAGCTGAAAAGAAGGGTACTTTTGTTGCAAAAATGAAAGCAAAATTTTACAGTAGATATTTAAATTTTTTTTAGCAGGTTTTGTTTTGTTCTTTTCGCTCAGAAAACTGTTACTTCTGGCAGACTAATTTTGGGTTTTAATTCAACTGTATTAAAACGTAGGCCAGTTTGATTAACAAAATGAGACAATATTAGCACATTCATTTTGCTGGAAACTTAAGGTGAAGGACAACTAAAGAAAACAATCCCAGCACTTTGGGAGGCCCAGGTGGGTAGATCACGAGGTCAGGAGATCGAGACCATCCTGGCTAACTTGTTGAAACCCTGTCTCTACTGAAAATACAAAAAATTAGCTAGGTGTGGTGGCACGCACCTGTAGCCTCAGCTACTCGGGAGGCTAAGGCAGGAGAGTCACTTGAACCCGGGAGGCAGAGGTTGCAGTGAGCCTAGATTGCGCCACTGCACTCCAGCCTGGGCGACAGAGTGAGACTCCATCTCAAAACAACAACAACAACAACAAAATCTAACTTATAGAATAATCATGATGAAAAATCAAGCAGTGGCTTGGCTTTCTAAGCCTGTTTAAACCTACAATTTAATATGTTTCAGAAAGGTTCACAAATTATTAATAGCATGAAACATTATTTTGGTGGTTGGCCTTAAAATACTTTCATAACCCCATACTATTGGCCATTTAATGCCTACAAGGAGATCAGTTTCGTTTTCAAGCAAGAAGAATCCCTGGAGTTCATCTTTACTCTGTTAATAGGCTGAATTGTGTTGGTTGATTTTGTTGAAATCCAAATAGCCCAGCATTCTCAAGTTAAATACAATTAATTATGATATTTTATCTTTTTAATGTATTTCAAGGTATTTTATTGATAATTTTTGCTTCAATGTCCATGAGAATTACTGGTTTATAGTCTGTCTTTCTTCCTCATCCTACACAAAAACAACAATGAGGTCAACTATTCAAAAATGAGAATGATGAGCTCTGGAATATTGCTGGAGTGCTGTTAGAAGGCTACAGCAACACAGAGGAGTACAGAGACCAGGGATGGGTGCATATAAAGAAGAAGAAAATATTTGTCTGTATCACCACCTCCCTCGCCGCCAGGCTGGTGCAGTACAGAGACCAGGGATGACTGCATATAAAGGAGAAGAAGGTATTTTGTCTGCATCACCCCACCTCTCCAGACTGGTGCAGCACCAAGATAAATCCCCTCAGTCAAAAATTCCCCCCTGGATTGAGAAGGGGAGCAGGGAACCTCAGCAGCCTTTGACACAGTGGATCCCAGCCACCATAGCTACTGCCACAGAAGACTCACCTAATCTTCACTGATGTCAAACCAAGCCACTGGCGCTGCCCGGAGCCAGAACCACTGCATTGAACTCATGCTATTTGGTTCATGGGTTATTTTTTTCTGATTTCACTGAATTTGCTATTAATGTTCTCTTGTAGTTTGCTGAACTTCTTTACAACAATTATTTTGAATTATTTGTCTGGAAATCATACAATCCCATTAATTTGGGGTCACTTACTGGGGAATTATCACATTATTTTGGCAATGTCATGTATCTCTGTTTTTCTTTGTTCCTTATAGCCTTGCTTTCAAAAATGTGATAGAAATCATAAAAAGAACTAATTTATGGTGTGGAAGAATACAATGACTAAAATGAAAATTATATAGAGAGCTTCAATGACACATTCGATCAAGCAGAAGAAATACTAAACAAATTCAAAGACAGAATACTTGAAATTATCCTGACATAGTAGGAAAAATAATAAAAAAGAGTAGAGAATATCTATGGGATTTATGGAACACTATTAAGTGAATTGATGTAAGCATTGTGGAAGTCTTGTGTGGCAAAAAGGGAACCCTTGTACACTGTTGATGGGAATGTAAATTAGTACAGCCATTATGAGAATCAGAATGAAATTTCCTCAAAAAAATTAAAAAAAACAAAACTTTTTTACCATATGACCCAGCAATCCCATCACTTGGTATATTTAAAGGAAACGAAATCAATATCTAGAAAAGATATCTGCACTGCTACATTCAGTGCAGCATTATTCACAATACCCAAGATATGTAAACAACCTATGTGTCCATTGAAAAATGCATGGATAAAGAAAAGGGGGTACACATGTGTGTACAATTGAGTATTATTCAGCCTTAAAATGAAAGAAAATTCTGCCATTCACAACATGGATGAGCACTGGGACATGCTGAGTGAAATAAGCCAGATACAGAAAGAAAAACACTGCATAACCTAACATATATATGGAATCTAATAATCAAATAGTCAAATTCATAAAAGTAGAGAGCAAAATGATGGTTGCAAAAAGTGGGAGAAAATGGAGAGAAGTTGATTAAAGGGTACAAACTTTCAGTTGTGTAAGATTAATAAATTCTAGAGATCTGATATACATAATGGTGACTATAGTTAATACTGCGTCTACACTTGATAATTGCTAAGTAAGTAAATCTTGAATGTTCTCGGCACACAGAGAACAAAAGGTGATTATATGAGCTGATGGATACGCTAATTAGCTTGACTGCAGTAATCAATTCTCATTTATATGTATTTGAAAACAGCAAATTATATTTTATAAAACTGTTATTTTAAAATAAAACAAATGTTACTAATTTAAGAAAAGAAAGAAAATGAGAGCATAATAGTAAATATTCACAGGTTTAAATTCAGATATTGTTTTAAATACACAATATTAATAATTAGTAAATATGACATAATTATGATCATGCCCAGGATATAAGAATACTTAAAATAAAAGAGCAGTCAGTCATTTTTTTCAAAAAGTTCTATATATCTATCATTATAAAGGTAATATATATTTTACTAAAGCTATATGCTCCTTTCATTAATGTGTATAACTGGTATCATGGTAATAAAAGAAAAATAACTGCTCTGAAACTTAATATTGTATTTTAGCAGTACTTCACCTAGGTCATGACCACAAGTGCTAATGTTAACCACCTTGTAGGCAAACATGATTAACCAAAGCATGTGTTTATAGATATTAATTTTCAAATCCCATCTTGAGTTGTTGCCATTATCTCAATCTTTTTCCTTCTTACAAATTAGATCTTTATTTGTGCACAACATCTCATTCAGGAGTAGGAACAATAATTCTGTAGCTTTTTGAAAGTTTCTAGTGCTAGCAGTTTTACCCACCGGCTGGCGTGGGCACTGCAAGCTCAAACTACACGCAATCCCAAACACTTACTCCCTTGTTGGCCCATTCTGTAGAGATAGCTAAAATATAAATATTTTTCTACCCTTTCTGACAAATGGGGTTTACTTATGTCACATATCTGGATAGGGAGTTGAAGTCAAGAGGGTCTAGGCACTACCAGGGAGACACACACATGATGACGTCACAGAAATAAAGCCCTGCCATCAGGGAACCTCATAGTCAGTGGCAGTAGAGCTGTGGCAACATCAGCCCAGCTATGAGCTTCTTAAGATTGAAACCTCTCTTTACTGAAGCTGATATTAGTGAGGTCTCCGACTGACCCACCAGCATTATGGATTCTTGATGGGGTCGTAAGGTGTTATTTCCATCCCGTAGTTGGGTGGTTGGCTGAATTTTAAGAACTAAAATAAAATTAAACAAATAAACAAAAACTTATTTCCAAAATAGTATTAAATGACAACTGAAAGTGATAATTGTCAAGAACTCAGAACACATCTCAGCAGTTACATAAGACCTTCTATCTATCTATCTATCTATCTATCTATCTATCTATCTATCTATCATCTATATTTCCTATTTGTGGATACATAAATTATGTGGAAGAGTATTTCCATGAAGTGTATATTTTCACTAATGCACTTTTTAAAAACACAGGTATGCATGTAGTGTACAGATGCAGTAGGAAATTCAAATGTTGTTTTCTAAATCTACAAGGAAAAGTCTCTCGTTGCTCTCCCCCAATCACCTAGTTCTCCTCTCCTGAGAAAACCTCTACTATTAATGCTGTTAATGCTTGTGGGTTTTTTATGTTGTTGTTGTTGTTGTTTTTCTTTTGAGATGAAGTATTGCCCATAACCCAGGCTGGAATGCAGTGGTACAATCTCGGCTCACTGCAACCTCAGCCTCCCTGGCTCAAGCGATTCTCATGCCTAAGCCTCCTGAGCAGCTGGAAGTACGGGTGCATGCCACCATGCCTAGCTAATAATGCTTGTGTTTTCCTTCAGAGTTACTGATCTGTTTTTAAAGGTGTGTGTAAAATATGTTTTGTGTCCATAAAATTTTTAAAAAGCAGGCATTTAATAATACACTTGTCTGGTCTACTAACTCTGAAGCCCTGCTACTTTTATTGGTAAGAATATGAAAATTGACTATTTCTTGTTCCACTACCTCTTTTTGCCTCCACCTAGTGTTCTGAAGCTTGCATTTGTGAACAACTTGCTATGATTTAGCAACCTAAACTTTATCAATTTTATTTTGGGATTCAGAACCTAATGGACTATTCAACCTCCTCTACCTCCCACAAAAATATTTTGAAGTTTGACTTTTCATATAGTTTTCTGAATGGAGACCTTAGTGATGTTAGAACATTTTTCTTTCTTGGGGCTGATTACTCTTTGCAGCGCTACCCCTACAACCCAAATATCACCCCCCCACCACCACCACAATTAAAATCAACCTGCTGGTCTTATCTCATTTCTGATATATATTCAAGGAATGTTACATAATACAAATGCATATTAAAGTGAATTAAATTAGATCATTAGATAGCGATTTAATATGACTTTTTTGCTTAGATTTATATAAATTATATTTGAACTAAATATGTAACCTCTAAAGATATGCTGTTTGAGTTATTCATCTTTAGCTTCATCTTGGGAAAGCAAAACCAGTTATTAGTCAGTTAATGTAATCGTTTTGTGATTAATTTGTAAATTCTTCTAGAGGACAAAGACAGTATATTTTTCATTTTGGTATTCTCAGAGACTACCATAAAAGCTGATCCAAGAAAAATAGGGATCAACGGCTTTACCCAACATTTAGCTTAACAACGAAGTAGGTGTTTGCTAGTTAATTAACACGATATTTTCTGATGTCATCCTATGAAATGCATACCTTAACCAGTTTGTAACAAAATTTTTGGTGGAAATGCCCTGCAATTTAATTGGATAGAAATGTGTTAATATGTACTTACTATTAACATAATGTGTGTGTGTGTGTGTGTGTGTGTATACTGAATGGGTTGTGTAGAAGCAGTCAAGACCATAAATCGCTATAATTTGGCAAAACCATCTAGTGACTACATTTTCTTAAACACTTGCCTGTATTAATGGGGAGTTCCAGATGTCTGTTGTCTTAATTCTTCTAGGCCTTAAGGGTAGCCATGCATTTGAGCTGATAGCTTTATGATGAAAATATTCTCTATACATTAGAAGAGGCAAGAACATGAGCTACGATCATGCAAAAATTCAATAATACAGTATTTGTATAAAGATTTCACAGGAACAGTCACATTATAAGCTTAGTTATGTTGACATTTAATATCATTGCTAACAGCAATTTTTTAAATAAATACTTGTTTAAATACTCAAGTTTTAAATAAATGTTCTAAATGTTCAAGAAAAGTTTGCTTTATAAGTAAATTCTCAGGGCCACTTTTGTATATTTATGACTTAGGACAGAAATAAAACATATTCAAAATTTGCATTTTCTATTTGAAATGAATCTTAGAAAGAAAGTATCAGTTGTGTCACTTGATTACAGTTACCTCACTAATATTTCTAAAGAGAAGTTAACAGTCATTATTTTCTATGGATGCTATCTATTTACAGATGGTTTTTTCTCCTATTGCAAGTTTTATTGTGAATCAGCTATACTCGATAAATAGTCTTTGAAAATATAAGCTATAATTTTTATACCTTTGGGTTAAAAAATACACTACAGAGTATAAATTCTCATTGGAAAAAGTGATGTGGCTGTAACTATATAAAAATTTCAGAGTCTAAAATTTAAATACATAAATTTAAATATATGTTTTGAAAGATATAAAGAAAAAATGACATATTCTAGGAATTGAGCATTTGTAGTAAATTTATCTATTTATGCATTCTAAAAATACTATTCAACTGTTGTGAATCCTTAGAAATATTAGAACAGTGTAATGAACTTGCTATGTAAGTCACAGAGAACAGAGACATACATTTAATCCAAAAAAAAACCCTGAAATAAACAAATAGGTAACGTTTTTGACCAAAAGCAATCTTACTGTTTATTAACCATTTTGCAAAGTTCAAATTGTATTGTGGTTTTAAACAGACACTAAGGATATTAAGTCTAGAGGCATTAGCGTTGTCTCCCACCCTCAAGAAGACCTCTCTATAAGGATTAAGTTCAATCTTTAATATCTTATGATGACGCCTCTGTTTCTAAAATAATAATGCTTTTAAACTAGAGGAATGAGAGATGATGAACATATCAGTATGGTGGAAAGATAAATAGATGTAGATCGAGAAAAACAACAAATTAGAGAACCATATTTTCATACATTTAAAATGATCTCAGATTTCTCTAGGATAATAACAAATGCTTCATTATGTGTCTTTAAAAAATACCAACAAGTGAGGACAACCAGTAATAACTATAGACTAGACTTTGTCAATTACTTGTTACTTACTTTAGCTTAACAGACATATATAACCTCTCAATAACTTCTTAAGCTGGTTATCTCTGGATAGGAAATTGTTCTTTACTGCAAAAGAGGTCACAGAATCCCTGACTCTTGTAATGTTATGAAACACAATTTCAGGATGGTTAAATACATAACTTGTGAAATGTCTATTAACAAAAAAAAAGTATCTTAGTGGGAACCATATCAAGAGCAAAGGAAGAAAGATTCAGAACCATTATCTAGGCTAACAAATACCCTAACATTTTGAAATATCCTATTGACTGATTTCACCTGGATGAAATTATTAAGCACAACTTTAAAATGTCACAAAAGAGAAAGTAATATATCTTCTTTCAGTAACACTCTTTTATTCAGCAGTTTGTTTGTTTTTTTAATTTTTGAGTTTTTCTTCAAAGGATACATTCTCTTTCCAAGGCATTTTCCCTCTCCCCAAAAATGGCCCTCAACATTTTTATAGTCATTTTCTTTAGTTTTCCAGTAGCCAGTACCCTCCATCATCAGTATCTTCCCACTTTTAGTGATATTCTCAGTGATATCTGAGAGTAAAGCTTATTTGGTGTTATCTGTGCTGCAACTGTCCTTGCTCTTTTTTATTCTGTCCAAGTCCTTATTGACTCTCTACTCCCGGTTAGTCTTAGGATATAACTACTTTTCTCAGGTACTTATTTATCCACATTGTACTGTTTAGACTAAATTTACATTTGTGAAATGTATATGGCCCAACACTGCTGTAGCTATGGTCAATGTGTTATTTTATGTGCTCTGCTTATTGGGCTGTATTTTTCTCAAAGTAGAAAAGATAACAATATTTGTATAGAACATTATTTTATAGGACTTCACAGTCATTTTGAGTGAGGAAATACATATCTCAAGTTTTAATTATGCTAAGATGTATAGTATATAGGTCAATTATTGACTGTAAATCTTTAAGAATTATCTTAAGATTTATTGAACTATTAAAACAAGAGACATAGGAAAATGGCACAAAAAAAAGAAAAGGGGACTTTACATTACTTTCTCTTTTGTGACATTTTAAAGTTGTGCTTAATCACTTCATCATAGCAACAGTACAAGGCGCTCAAACTAAAACCCAAGGAAGTAAACCATTTGCTCTCTAGCCTCTTCCCAAACAGGACTCCATATTATTTTCAATGAAGAAAAATTCTAAACAAAACAGTCAACAAACATACACAAAGCAAATAACCTCAAACAAAAGTTTGAGAATCAAAACTTCACAACAAATAATAAAACTCCAAAAAGAGAAAAGAGCTATGAAAAAGAAAAAAAAAAACAAGAAACATGATATTTTGGCACTAATTACATATAATTAAATAAATGTGTATATAAAAATCATTCATCAGAAATGTAGAAATTCAGAATATAGACATACAATAGTAAGTACTAAAATAGGAAATATTTATACTCCAAAATTAAATAAAATAATAAATCATACCACCAATAAAAAGTAAATTACAAGATTTCCACATAAGGAAACAGTAAAATTATATAAAATAGAATGAAAAAAGCAGAAAAATTTAAGTTGGATAAAAAATAATGTAATAAAAAAAGCAGACAGAGAAGAAGGTTCCAACATATGAATAACTAAAGTCTCTTTAAAAGAAAAACAGCACAAAAGATCATTAATATTTAAAACTACATTTTAAGGACTATTTCCAGAAATAAGAGAAAATCAAGCTCTAACGCTTGAAAGGACTCACTGAATTAGTGGGAAAATTGTGTGAGAAATACTCTAGTAACATCTGTAGACTTTAAGTTTAAGAAATTACATTGGATCTCTAGGAAAAAGTCTATCATTCAAAGAGACAAGAAACAAATTAATTTGATAGATTATGACAAAAAACAAAGCAAAGCAACAGAATATCATTTTGACAGAGTACAAAGCAAGAAATGTAAAAACTAATGTTTTAATAGCCATGTCAGATATTTTTCAAGAATCAAGGATATTTTAAAAACCATATTAGCATGGAAAGAAGGAGCCAGAGAAGTATGGCTGAATGGAAGCCTCCAGTGATCGTCCCCGCAATAGCAACATCAAATTAAACAACTAACCACACAAAAAAAATGCACCTCCATAAGAACCAAAAATCAGGTGAGCAATCACAGTACCTGGTTTTAACTTCATATTGCTGAGAAAGGCACTGAAGAGGTTAGAATAAACACCCTTGCATTACCTACACCAGCCCCAACCATCCCTCAGCAGTGGCTGGGTGGCATGGAGAAAGAATCTGTGCACTTGGAGGAGATAGAGTACAGTGATTGTGAGACTTTGCATTTTTTAATTTTATTTATTTATTTATTTAGAGACAGAGTCTCGCTCTGTCGCCCAGGCTGGAATGCAGTGGTGTGATCTCGGCTCACTGCAACCTCCGCCTCCTGAGTTCAAGTGATTCTCCTGCTTCATCCGCCCGAGTAGCTGGGATTACAGGTGCCCACCACCACACCCGGCCATTTTAGACTTTGCATTTAAACCCATTGCTGCCCTGTCACAGCAAAAAGTGACACAGGACCAAATTTGGCCAGCACCCAGGAGAGAGTAATTAGACTAGCCCGGGGGCAAATCGTCTACCCCAGGAGTCAGAACTTTAGTTTTGGCAAGCCTTACCACCATGGGCTAAAGAACTCTGGGGTCCTAAAGAAACTTGATAGTCTTTCCTTCAGGAGCTCTTGTAAGACTGGATAAAGAAAATGTGGCACATATACACCATGGAATACTATGCAGCCATAAAAAGAATGAGTTCATGTCCTTTGCAGGGACATGGATGAAACTGGAAATCACCATTCTCAGCAAACAAACACAGGAGCAGAAAACCAAACACCACATGTTTTCACTCAAGTGGGAGTTGAACAATGAGAACATATGGGCACAGGGAGGGGAACATCACACACTGGGGCCTGTCAGGGGTTGGTGGGCAAGGGGAGGGATAGCATTAGGGGAAATACCTAATGTAGATGATGGGTTGATGGGTGCAGCAAAGTACCATGGCACATGCATGTAACAAACTTGCACGTTCTGCACGTGTATCACAGAACTTAAGTATAATAATAAAAAAGAAGAAAGAAAGAGAGAGAGACAGAGAGAGAAAGAAAGAGAGAAAGAAAGAAAGAAAAAGGAAGGAAGGAAGGAAGGAAGAAAGAAAGAAAGAAAGAAAGAAAGAAAGAAAGAAAGAGAAAGAAAGAAAGAAAGAGAAAGAAAGAAAGAAAGAAAGAGAAAGGATGGAGGGAAGGAAGGAAGGAGGGAAGGAAGGAGGGAAGGAAGGAAGGAAGGAAGGAAGGAAGGAAGGAAGGAAGGAAGGACAAAAAAGAAAGAAACTTGAAAGGCAGCCTAGGGCACAAGGACTGCAATTCCTAGGCAAGTCCTTGTACTGTGCTGGGCTAGAAGCCAGTGGACCTGGGGTGCATGGGACGTAGTGAGACCCCTGCTGCAGCAGCCAAGACAGTGCTTGTGCCACCTCTCCCACAACTCCAGGAAGCACAGCTCGCAGCTCTGGGAAAGGCTTACACCCTGTGCTTGAAGAGAGAAGAGGGGATAGTAAAGAAAAGTTTTGTCTTGCCTCCTAATACCAGTTCAGTCACAGTAGAATAACGCATCAGGCAAACTCCCAAGGCCCCCATTGCAGGCCCTAGTTCCTGGACACCATTTATAAACACACCGTGGGCCAGAAAGAAAACTGTTGCCTTGAAGAGAAGGTCCCAACCCTGATAGAATTTATCAACTGCTGACTAAGGAGTCCATAGGTCCTGAATAATCAGCAGTGGTAGCCAGGCAGTACTCCCTGTGGGCCTTAGGTGAGACTCAGAATTGTGCTGGCTTCAGATGTGACCAAGCACATTCCCAGCTGTGGTGGCTATGGGTAGAGACTCCTTCTGCTTGAGGAAAGGAGAGGAAAGAGTAAAGGAAACTTTGTCTAGCAGCTTGCATACAAGCTCAGCTGCAGTTAGGTAATACGCTAAGCAGCCTCCAGGGGTCTGTGATTCCAGGCTTTGGCTCCTGAATAGCATTTCTGGACCTACCCTTGGCCAGTGGGGAGCCAAGTGCCCTGAATGGAGAGACTCAGGCCCTGAATGGAGAGACTCAGCAGCATTCGCCACAGCTGACTGAAGAGCCTTTGGGCCTTAAGTGAACATCAGTGGTAACCGGGTAGTATTTACTGTGGAAATGGAGTGATGGTGGCCATGGGGAGACTCCTCTGCTTGAAGATAGGGGAGGAAAGAGTGGGGAGTACTTTGTCTTGTAGCTTGGGTGCCAGATCTATCAGTAGAATTAAGCAACAGGTAGACAAAATGTGCCTAACAGGTGTTTGCAAGAGGTTTCATCCAATGGCTGCAGAATAAATATTCTTCTTAGTACATTGATGATTCTCAAGAATACACCACTGTTAGGGTCCAAAACAAGTATAAAACATTAAAAAAATTGAAATAATATCAAGTGTTTTCTCTGAACACAATGGAATAAAACTAGAAATAAATAACAAGAGGAATTTCAGAAACTACATAAACACATAGACATTAAACAGTTTGCTTCTCTATGACCAGTGGGTCAATGAAAAAATGAAGAAGAAAATTGAAAATTTTCTTGAAACAAATGATAAGGAAACACAACATATCAAAAGCTATGGGATACAGTGAAAGCAGTACTGAGAGAATTTTATAACTATGAGCGCCTACATCAAAAACGTGGAAAAACTTCAAATAAATAAACAATGCATCTTAAGGAAAAGCAAGAACAAACCAAATCCCAAATTTGTAGACAAAAATAAGTAATGAATGAAATTGAAATGAAAAAAAATACAAAACATCAATGAAACAAATAGTTTTTTTTTTAAGAGAAACAAAATTGAAAAACCTTTAGCTAGACTAACAAAAACTGAGAGAAGACTCAAATAAATAAAATCGGAGTTGAGAAAAAAAGCAGTACAGCCAATACCACAGATATTCAAACAATCATTAATGGGTACCATGAGCAACATATTTGCCAATAAATTAAAAGACCTAGAAGAAATTGACACATTCCTAGGCACTTACAATCTATCGAGATTGGGCATTTACAATCTACCAAGATTGAATCATGAAGAAATTAAAAATATGAACAGACTAATAACAAGTAACAAGATCAAAGCCAGTTTCAATTTTCTGTGTATGGCTGGCAGTTCTCCCAGTACCATTTATTAAATAGGGAATCCTTTCCCCATTGCTTGTTTTTGTCCGGTTTGTTGAAAATCAGATGGATGTAGATTTGCAGTCTTATTTCTGAGTTCTCTATTCTGTTCCATTGGTAATTTATAGATTTATAGATTCAATGCTATTTCCATTAAACAAGAGAAGTGAAGGACCTCTTCAAGGAGAACCACAAACCACCTCTCAAGGAAGCCAGAGAGGTCACAAACAAATGGAAAAACATTCTATGTTCATGGATAGGAAGAAACAATATCATAAAAATGACCATACTGCCCAAAGTAATTTATTGATTCAATGCTATTCCCATTAAATTACCATTGACATTTTTAATAGATTTAGAAGAAACTATTTTAAAATTCATATGGAGCCAAAAAAGCTCATATAGCCAAGACAATCCTAAGCAAAAGGAACAAAGCTGGAGGCATCATGCTACTGGACTTCAAACTATACTACAAGGCTACAGTAACCAAAACAGCATGGTACTGGTACACAAACAGACGCTATGTCTGTATGATGCAGCAATCCCTCTGCTAGTTATATACGAAAAACAAAAAACGAAATCAGTTTATCAAAGAGATATCTGCACTCTCATGTTTATTGGCAGCCGTATTCATAAGAGCCAAAATTTGGAATCAATCTAAGTGTGCATCAACAGACAAATTGATAAACAAAATGTAGTTCATATATACAATGGAAGTACTATTCTGCCATAAATAAATGAGATCCTGTCATTTGCAAAAACATGGATGGAACTGGATGGAGGTCATCATATCAAGTGAGATAAGCCAGGCACAGAAAGACAAACTTCATATATTCTCACCCATATGTGGGAGCTAAAAATTAAAGCCATTGAACTCATGGAGGTAGAGAGTAGATTGATGGTTACCAACGACTATGAAGGGTAGTGGGGGAGGGGCAGTGGGGGATGGTTAATGGATACTAAATATAGTTAGAATAAATAAGATCTGGTATTTGATAGCACAACAGGGCAACTACAGTCAACAATTTTGTTGTACATTTAAAAATAACTAAGAATATAATTGGACTGTTTGTAACACAAAGAAAGGATAAATGCTTGAGATGATGAATATTCCATTCTCTCTGTTGTGATTATTACACAATGTATGCCTATATCAGAATCTCTCATGTACCTCATGTACCTACTATGTAAACAAAAAATTAAAAATTAAAAAATAGACAATAAAAAAGAAATATTAGAAGGATAAAACAATAAATGAGTTTACAAAATAAACTCTATTAGCATTCAAATTTTAGAGATGATATTACTGCTATGTTTCCTATGATCATCTAGAGAATGAACTTTATTTGATTAATAAGTAACTTAGTTATTCTGGGGTTTATATTTACCCTTTAACACAGGAGTTGTTGAATGTAGTTGTTTATTTTTAGGCAGTTGGGCCTATAAAATTTTTCATTTAATTAGTTTTCCAGAGTAATTGCATCATAATCAGAAAACATTCCAACCCTAGACAGTTCAGTTGCATCTCCTAAGAAAAACATGACCTTTTCCTTGTAATAATAATACGATTATCACAGTTTAAAAAATTAACAATAATTTCCTCATGTTATCTAACATTTAAACAATATTCAAATTTATTCTAAATGTTTACAAAATAATATGTATAATTTTGATTTTGAAACAAGATTCCATCTAAGTTTTGTAGGAGATCATTTACCTGAATTTCTGCCAAACAGCATACTCTTACAAGCTTAAAGACTGTAGACACAAATATTTGTGATAAATTAATTTTCTTTTTGTGAAAGAAACCACCGGAATAATTTTAGGATTTCTGAAGTTAGAATGATTAAATGAGTTCTTACCATTGATCAAATAACTTTAGTCAGACTATATACTTAAAGTGCTATATAATGAATCAATATAAAAAAAGCAAAGAAAGTACTAACTGTGTATGCGTATCACGTCCTAGATGCCCTTGTATTCTTCATATGTAAAGACACTCCTAGTTTTCTCTAATACTTCAACATTTCTTTCCCCTTTATGGCATTTTTAAAGCGATTAAATCAGTTGTCAATAGATTGTAAATATTTTAAATTTGGCTTATGGTTCCTGGTATTTTCTTAAATATATTCCTCTGTCTTTTCGTTGGAAAACTGAAATGAGAACTAGAGAAGTGATTAGATGAAGGTTAAATGGTGAGAACCTTTCAGAAGTAATGCCATGTATTTTCTGTTTTGTATTATCAGCAGGTATGTAAGGTCAAGTTTTCCCACTATTCATGATGCTGAGGTTGAGTCCTCGGTTAGGATGGTGGCTGGAAGCTCTCTATTAAATTAATGATTTTTTTCCTCTGAAATTAGTAGGCAATCTGTGAAACATTGGTACTATACAAATACGCTTTCCACCTTATTTTGGAACCCATTGCTGATTTCTTCCCAAAGAATCACTTCACTAGGGTTACAAATGCTGATTTTTTAATTTTATCACTCCTTCTCCATTTATTACCTACCATCATCTTCTGTAAAAAGAACTCCCTGGTGTCTACATGTGTGTATCACTCTGAGTCCATGGATTGTTATCTATTCAATATTCCAAAATTAGTCATCACCTTTTTTGATCATTAAAATGTCACAAATTTGGCAAGTAGAAGAAATAAGGAGAGAGAAAGTGAGAGAGAGTGAGAAAGAGAGAGAGAACGAGTATGAAAGAAAACTAATTTGTCAGGGTATTAACAATTATTAAATCCAAATGTAGGTTATATGGTGTTTATTTTACTATCCTTCGAATTTTCTGTATTTAAAAAAACACAATAAAATTTAGAGAAAAAGGTAAAATAAACTATTCTTCATTTAAACTATATTTAAACTATTACACATATTATACTAATATTAAATTGCAAGCAAGAAATTAATAAATGTGATAGACAATGAAATACAAACTTTTCTATAGGTTTTATTAATGAGAAACTAGATTTTGAAAAGCATTATGCTAGATGCTTTATATATTTTATAATTTTACTCCCAAAACTTGTAAATTACATTTTGTTTTTATTTGCCAATAGAAATTAAATGAATTACACAAGACCATATTACTACTAAGTTTTATCTTGACTCCAAAAACTATATTCTTTCCTATATACCACACATTGAAGGAAGTAGCATTGAGACTAAATTTCAGAAAAGTGGTTACTTTGCAATTTAAAATGAGTCACTATGAGGAATACAAAGGCAATCCAGGACATGCAATGCGTGTCACAGACCATACTTAGTATTTTTGTGGATTTTCAAATTGATTTGCTATGTAGCACCTTAGCTGTAGAGTGGAGAGAACAATTCATTCAATCATGCCAAATTTAAACTCAGAAAACCATAAAGTTACTCAGTTGGTAAGTTTCTTAAAATGGAAAATAATTTATCACAAATAGTTTTGCCTATAGGCTTTAAGCTTGTCATTTTATGCTGTTTGGCAAAAATCCAGTCATGTGGTTTATTACAATGCTGCCTATGTAACATTGGCAGAAATACAAAATTAAACATTTTGTTCAAATGTCCCTTCAGCCGTTAAAAAGAAAAGTAGTCTTTTAAGTACAACGTTACCCTAGAGTAAATCATGTCTTATTTTCATAAAGATAGAGGGAGTACACTAGCTTTTAGTACTTAATGGCTATGGATCATGTTATAGCCAGAAACTGCAAGAGCTGGCATTGGTCCCCTGAGAGACATGTTATCCCCCAGGAGCACATCACAGGACAAACATGATTTATTTCTCCTAAATGCCTTGTAATTTTCTAAAACTGCTTAATATCTGTGGTATCAGGAAATAAAAACAGAATTTATTTTAACTGTAAACACAACAGCAGTTCTTTATTTTCGCTGGGTGGAGAGGTGAATCCCTGGAATAATAAATTGAAAAAATTAAGTACATTTAAAATGGCTTCTTTATAATTATCAATTATAACTCAGAGATTTTTTTCCTAAAGACTCCAAATAAATATTTGTTGATTAATGTTATTCATTAATATGTACCATAAAATGGCAATTTAAAAATATTAATGTGTAGTATTCAAGTCAATGCTCCTAATATTAATTATATAAATGTATATCATGTGGTATCATTATTAAAATTCATTATTAGTTAATAGGTTTTAATATATAGGCTGACCTTCAAAAATAGTAATTCAATATGCTTTGCATTATTTACTACTTAATTTGTAAGAAGAAAGACCGAAGGCAGGTGGATAAATTTTGTATAAAACAAGTAACCCCATTTATCCACAGGGATCAGCTTAGTCAGAAAATATGATTGAACATAAATCTCAGTATTTAGAGGACTAGAAAGAGCAAAACAATGGAAACAGACGTAATCCTTGACCTCTACATTTTGCTTGTAGGCTAAAGCAATATTGATTTTACAGACAACAAAAGAAACACACACAAAAATCCATGTTAAACATGGCAGCAAAAAATCAAGCAGCTTGGAAACCCATGTGGTGGAGACCAGCTGTGTGTTTCGCAGCAGACAATTCCAGATACAAATTTTTGCCCTGGCCAAATTGATCCTTTCACTTTACCCCTGTATTCAAATCCACAGGTCAGAATACCATCATATCCTACTGTGGCCAATGGGAAAGTCACTCTCCATAGATGTTTACATTTGTAAAACTTAAATAATAATAATGCTAAATAAGTTAGATTCATGCATATTAAATACCTGGCAAAATAAAATATTCGAAAAAGACTAGTTCTCTCTCTCTTTGCATATGTATATAAGGTTGAATCTCTGTAAGCACATATTTATGCACAGATATACTACAATAACAAATGTACTTCTTTATAATTAATAAAGCTAGGTTCCTAGCTTGATTCGTTATGAAATATATAAATTACTCTTGGTCAGTTTTTATTAATGTGAGTAGACTATAAGGTAAAGCAAATAAGCATAACTCTAAAGAAGAGAAAGTTTTTTATAAAACTTTGACACTTTGCCAAACAGATGCACAAGGATTAACTCATGTAATTCAAGCACAGTATAGCTTTAGGTTTACTACAATCCCAGTTGATGGATGAGATTATGAAAATTAAATGATGTTGAATGACTTGACTAAAATTATGCAGCCAGCAATTAAATTGCAGAGCCACTGATGACAGTGAATTATCGCTGATTTTCATATTTCAATTCACCATACACACTGGCATGAGACATTACAGGTAAGAATGGTGGCATTATCATCTTACTCCCTGATACCATTGCCTGCTTGAGAATACACAAACGAATATATTTAGAGATTAGAAGAGGTGAAAGAGTAGATAATTTATTCACAAAAAATATTAAAATGCCAAGTTCAAAATCTTAGTTAAAATAATTGAAGATAGAGAGTTGGCACAATAAGTAAAGGTAGAAGGAATAGCTAAAAATTATAATAATTTCTGAAGAAGGCCTCAGTACCATGGAAGAAGCAGAAACCATGTCAGCGATGCGTTTTGGAAGTAGAAAGAGAAGATGCAGTAATGTGGGTAGAAAATGATATATTTCTGAACTGAAGATTTAAATAAAGAGGAAAATAAAGGATCCATGGCAGGAATTTTATATGAGAACGACTTGGTTCATCCATCCATCCATTCATTCATTCATTCTTTTATTTTTACCCTGCCAGCTTCCCAGGCTCCAACTTGCAGAGCTGGACAAAGCAGTTACACTGTAAAAGCCAGGGAGCTGCAGGCTTAACAAGTACAACCAGGTGATTTCGACGCAGGTGGGAATAGTTTGAGACACTTTTGTTTCAATGCTGGTAAGTTGGTGAAAAGGTAAAATTGAACATTAGAAAAGTTTCCATAAATTGGGGTGAAAATATGCAACATTCTAGGTTTTATATATAGCTGAGATTTATATATTTTTTTCTGTAGAAGACAGAAATATTTGTCTTTGTGTTTCTACTAAAAAAAATTGTCATCTGTTCTCAGAAGTCAGAGTTTCAGTAAAGAGGCACCCTACAGTTTGAACTTCTCATTTATAACCTAGAATTAGGACAGTTCATTCATCAAGGAGAGAAAACAAGACTGCATGGCCAGTGGTAGAATCACCTAAGATAACAAATGTGAGGCTCGTGCTTCCAACAATTCAATAAGTATTTTATGAACGTTCTGTGTTTAGAGCTAGGTTCCTTAGGACAACATTTTCAGGACATTGTGCCCTTTAACTTACGCAGTCAATTTCAAACATTAATGCCGCATTCTTCAGGCTCCTCACACATTAACAATTTTAATTTATACCTCTAAAATGAAATACTGTTAAAATATATAGAAGTAAAGACTGCATTTTAAAATCACTGCAATAATGAGTCGAATCTCTCTGAAACAAGTTTCCCTAACAGATAGGATACAGCCTTAGGTAAGTTTGAGTACGAACTCCCTCCAGAGTCGGATTGTCAGTACTTACGTGCTAGCTAGATTACTGATAGCTGTTGATACGGGGTAAATCTTAGCCTCAGTTTTCTTATCTATATAATAGAGGCAATGCATTATCCTAAGTGAATGCAGAAACAGAAAATCAAATGCCACATGTTCTCACTTATAATTAGGAGCTAAACAATGGATACACATGAACATAAAGATGGAAATAATAGACACTGCAGGCTGAAAAATGGGTGAGGGTGGGAGAGGAAGAAAGGGTTGAAAAATTACCTATAGAGTACAATGTTCACTAGGTGGGTAATAGGTGGAGACCAGTAGGTAATGTACCCTTGTTAAAAACATGCACATGTACACCCTGAATCTAAAATAAAACACAATTTTAAAAAACTTAAAATCAATAGAGAAATAAAATACAGGCAATAATAATATCACCCATTATAACTTTGTTCTTAACATTAAATAAGCTAGTAAATGACAACGGTTTAGACCAGGGTCTGATACAAAGAAAGTACTCAGTATATTTTGACTGCTTTTAAAAATTATTATTATTATTATTACGTGTCCTTTGAATTAATTTCCAACGTTTATTTTTTCTAGTGGTTAGATTCCTGCAGCTGAAATCATTTTGATGCTCAATGCAGTGAAAATATCTGTTAACATTCTTCAGTCATTCTAAATCTCCCAATGACAACTGCTGCTCATAAGTCGCTTGGAGTCAAGAGAATTAAGAATGAAGATTGGATACAATTCTCCAGTCGTTAATAGGTGCTATTTTTTTTTTTTACAAGATTCATTCTTTGGGAAAATCACAGATGGATAAGTCACCATTTCCAACCTTGAGTTCATATACTGATAGAATGAAAATATCTCCAGATAATGAAAACTGTCTAAAATGATGCGGTATGTTGAAATATTAATAGGGAGTACCAAAGAGGGAGAGGTAGGTTCATGCTCACAAAGGTAAAACCTTTGACACAATACCCTTTAGGCAGTGAAGAACAGGAAAAAAAAATCCAGGTTCTGGATTTGCAACTAGATAAGGTGGAAGGTGATAGTCAACTAAGATAAAAAATGATAAATTCAACACTGTATATGTGTTAGTTCATTCTCACACTGCTATAAAGAAATACCTAAGAATGGGTAATTTATAAAGAAAAGAGGCTTAATTGGTTCACAGTTCTGCATGTCTGGGGAGGCCTCAGGAAACTTACAATCATGGCAAAAGAGGAAGAGGCATGTCTCACATGGCAGCAGGCAAGAGATAGCAGGCAAGAGCAGGGAAAATTACCTTATAAAACCATCAGAGCTCGTGAGAACTCACTAACTGTCATGAGAATGGCATGGAGGAAACTGCCCCAATGATCCAATCACCTCCCACCTGGTTCCTGCTTCAACATGTCGGGATTATGAGGATTACAATTCAAGATGAGATTTGGGTGGGAACACAGAGCCAAATCATATCAGTATAGAATGCAATTTATAAAGCTTTAGACCAAAATAGTTTTTTTTCTCTACTTAAATAGAAAGGAAATGCTAAAGAGATATCTGTGTCCAATATACATCAACTCACTAGTGTACCCACAGGATATTGAAAGAAATAAGTCTCTCTGAAGAGATTATTTTCTATACATAGGGCTTCTTGGGGAGCAAAAATAAGTTGGGTAAACACTTCTCTGTATTTATAAATAAACATGTTCTTTTTAAATAATAAATTATCATATTTTAAACTTCCGTTTGAAAAAATAATCCAGGTAAAATATTTCTAAGTAAATTTTGGTCTTCTGCAGCTGAAGGAACTGACTAGGAACTAAGTATTGGCTTTGACAGTCTTCTGGTGATTTGCACTAAAATAAATACTGTTCTGCACCTGAGTTAGGAATCTACAGAGAAAGAAGGCCTAAATGATTAAAAAAAATAAGACTTTACTTATGCTTCTACTAAACTAAGCAGGAGAGGGGTCTTAAAAAGTGGCTTGAATGTGTGGAGAAAATTAATGAAGAAATCAATTTAAGCTTTCATTCATATAGAGCAGGTCCTTGAATAATGTTGCTTCATTCAATGATGTTACAACCATGAGGAAAAAAAAAAAAAAAGATTGATTCCCAGCCTGGGCCACTAGGTAGGAGTGTGAGTGAGTGAGTGTCGGTGTGGTTGTGGGTGCGTGAGTGTGAGTGTGTGTGTGTGTGTTTCTGTTTGTGTGTGAGTGGCTCCGCAACAGGATGGTGTCCTGTCCAGGGCTGGTTCCCACCGGGTGCCCTAAGCTGCCAGGAGATGTTCTGGCCATGCACAACCCTGAACTGAAATAATATGGTAAATAATTATCTTACTTGTTTCTATTAATCTTTCTTCAGTGTATGTATAGCTCACATTTATTTCCATGTTTAATTTGATAAGTAATTTGGTCTTTATTTAGAAGTTTGGTGATGTTTTTGTAACCAGAAAGATGCTGTAGGAACTTAACTCTTGTTTGTATCAATTAGCCTATGGTAAAATTAGTTTTGTTACATGTCATTTTGTTTAAAGTCAGCAGTTTTTAAGAACCTGTCGTGACATTATGTAAGGACTTACTTTATACAAATGGATAACCAATAATTCTGAGATGTCTAGTGAAGAGCAATGACTCAACATAGAAGAACATAAGTATAAAATTAAAAGAGATCAAGAGGAAGCAGAAATAATACCAACTATTATCCTCAGACATGTGTGTGTATATATATATATATATATATATATATATATAAAATTTTCATTATGATATTTTAAATTTAGTAGAGCCACGGCCAAATATAAACATAGGCAACAAATCATAAAAAGCTCTGAAACGAGATATTAAAGAAACATTTAAATTTAGATTTAAAAAATTTAATGAAATGCACTTACACTTTTTTGCAAGATACTTTAGAAATTGGAAGCATTCCAAAGCAAGTGCATTTGACCTGAAAAATCTCATTTCTAGAAGAAAGCTGACATCCTCCTTTACTTTCAATTACTCTGCTAATGTTGATAAATAACAAATTTCTATCAAAGCATCCCTGAGACATAAGTGAAAATCTTTAAAGAAAAACTCTCTGAAGATGTTAACCTAAGATATTTTTTGGCAATATAAACCTTGGAATCTACCTCAAATACAACATTCATAATGGAATAGCAAACAAAAATTATATCAGTATTTTTTGTTTCCCCTCATTTAATGAATTAACATTTAGTGACTGAATACATTAATTATGCTAGGTACTATGTGAAGTTACACAGACACACAAATACACAGGGACATAATAAGTTCATTGGAATTTTATCTTGGCCTAGTTTGGGACCTACATTTATTCCTAATTTTAATGCTTGAGTTTATGAAAGATGGAGCCTAGTTATCATCTGAATTTTGCGGCAGAGTCTTTTCTGGAACAAGTAATAAACACTTTAATTCACCTTCTGGCAGGCTACATTAACTTTTTTAAAGGAAATCATAAGTTATCAACCTTACTTTGAAATTTGATCATATATTTTTGGGTTGATCATATACTAATGATTTGTGCACGATTGAGAAAATCTATTGGGTTAGATATTTCAGGGTATTGTTTACATTTTTCTTGACCTTTTATGTATAAAGATTATACTTTGCAGAGTTACTGTTGTTTGCTCTGTGGGGTAAAGATGTGTGTGCGTGTGCTTGTAAGTATTGTATTGCTGCTGTTGTTGTTTCAAAGTAAGTTTCTAGCTAGAAGAACAAAGATGAGGAACATGAAGTTTTCAGTTTTAGCAGTGATGGTTCAGGGCTGAGTAACAAAAAAGTGTGGTTTGGAAATGTTGACAAGCCTGTTTACATTGTTTCAGTGCAAAATGAGCAATATCTTGGCATCCAGATCCCTTTATAGATTGTCACAAGGATATCAGCAAAGACACCTTCAGCAGTGGCTGCGGAGAGGCTCCTCTGGGTAGATTCAAGAAGAATTGGAAACACAGGGCAGGTGAGGGGCAAATTGAATGCATCTGAAGACTGAAAAGGGTGATCCAATAAGGAGAACATAAATCAGTGAACAATTACATAAACAATTTCAATAACACTTTCAATAGGAAAGGAGATATGATACGACAACGTTTCAACATTTTACGTTTTTAATTCAAAAATAAAATTAGCCCCTATTTTTTAAAAAATAATCTTATACTGCTCTTTTCTTTACATACTTTCCCTGGCATTCTTGTTCTTCCAACAAGCCACATTAATTGGTATTTCAGGACCTTGACTTTTACTGCCTCTTTTACCTGGAATATTCTTTCCATAGACCTTTGTCTTGCTTTTTACATTCCTTCACTTATGTCTCTACTTACATATTACCTTCTAGGAGAGATTTTCCAAAACTACCCTAACTTGATTATCTCTCTCTACCCATATTACTCTCTTTTGTAGTATCTTACTTATTTTTTTTCACATCACTTATCACTACTTGGAAGTACATTATTTATTAGGGATTTATCTGCTTCTTTATTTCCTGTCTCTTTATCCAACTGGAGTGTAAGGATAAGGGCAGAGCCTTACTAGTCTACACAAAGCAGGTGGTCAAAATGTTTTTAAATGCATGAAAAATCAACTTATGACTCGCTGATTATCTTTTTTGATTTGTCTAGTTTACTGTTTAATTTGTCCACTGAGCTGACTTTATTTCATTGTTATATTTCACTTACAGAATTTCTATTTGATTCCTTTTGAAAGATGCTCTTTTTCCAGTGTCCTGTTTTTACAGGTTTTTTGTTTTTTTTTTTTTTTTTTGCTTGCATTCCTCTTTTAATCCTTCGTACATTTCAGACATCTTATATTTTAAAATATATTCTGGTCTACTTTATTTTTAAAATCTTCTCAGTGTATACAACTCTCCTAATTCACTCACTTAGTAGATTCGCCAACGCTTCCTTGCATGTTGTTTAATACTTGTCATGAGCGCAGTTTCGGGAGCTTGGTTTTCTGTGGGAAACCGATGCCCTAGGTTATCAAAGCATCGTACATCTTAATGGTAAAATATGGGTGGACTTCTGCTGGTGCTCACTCAATTTTTCCAGTTCACATATTTTATTGTGTTAATTCTTGTATTCGTGGACCCTGAACCTCCTGTAGTCATGAAAATTTGAATTTCACACTAACAAGTGGTTCAGGATTCTCACAAATTGTTGTGGCTCTCGTTTTCCCCCATCTGGAGCACAATCTTAGCTGATGGCTGGTTTCCTTGCGGGGTCATATTTGTGGATGGTAATTCCCAAGCTCTGGCATACATCTTGACTCCCTTTTGATAACGAATTTCTAGCTCCATTTGTTCACCATGTCTTAAGCCTGAAATAAGTTCCCTGTATAAAAATCTAACACACAGCACTTCTCTCTGATAATTTGTCTCTAGTTGAAATGACAGAGGAAACATTTTGATTTGGACTTCCACTCACTGAACTGACAATGAGATTCCTCTTCACTTGTAACACCTGCTGGTTCCTTTTCTTTATTCTAAGCTTACCAGTGTACCCTGGCACTATTTTCTTATATTTAAGATAATCTTTGTATGTGTTTTAATTTAAGTATGTGTTGGAACCAAAGTCTTCAGATGATTTTGTAAAATGTATTGAAAAATGAAAAAATGCAGAAACTATTGATAGTTAAGGCAGAAAGCAGGAAGCTACAAAGATAAACATGCAGAGAAACCTACAGCCAAGGCAGAATGCATTCTTCCCAGAAAAGCTTCAGATAGACTTTGAGTTTAGAGCAGAGGATCTGGAATCACTTGACTGACTTCGGGATATAAGTCATAGTAATTATAAATGAACACAAAGGGGCTAGGACAAAACACTGCATGTGTCTTCATATAGAAACCCTTGCTTACAAAAGTAATGGACAAGGAGCAGCAATGGCCCAAGACTAAAGGCATAGATATCATCCCTATTATTTTAACAACACAGAGATATATAGAGATCCTTTTGAATACAAGGCTACATTATACATATATTAAGAGAGAAAAGTAGCCTCTTTCCAGTAAATGTTAAAATGGATCTTCATTTATGTATATGTAGCTTATATTCAGACACCCCCACATTTATGGAGAGATCTGTTATACAGTTGAATCTATGTAATGGCAGAGGACACTCAGCCACCATCTATCATAATAAACTTAGTGTTTCATTCATACATATAAAGAAACATCTAAGAATTCTGAAAAAGCTAGTTAAAAGTAACGACTCAAAAGAGAAAAATATAAATAGAAAATGTTTTTGCCTTATCAAGAGTGAAAACTCATTGCTTGCTCATTCTCAAGCAAAAAATAATTATTGTTATTATAGTTAGATACATTTTTATTAAGATATTTTAGTTTTCAGTATGTTTAATAGTGAAATGAAAATACAAATAAGATGAAGAATATAAAAATAGAGGTAAGTGAAGATATAATTGATACAGGAAAGTTACAAAAGAGAATGAAGATGTGGGATTCAAAGCACAGATGTAGGGAATTGATTTCCCTTTTGCAGAATGGATAATGAGAACATTCATTGTAATGAAGAGTCAAGGAAAAGATCTAAACAATTAGGATGAAAGTAACTTAAAAATCACTTGGGAAAGCTTTTTTAAAAATCTTACATAATACCTTTTATTCTCTAATTGAAAAAGAAAGTATAATATTCTATGAGTATGAGGTATGTGGATGGAGGTGTTCTGTTATATTTGAGCAAAGTAGAGAGGTTAATCAATAACCACTACAGAAAATAGAAAGCAGAGCTTACTAGGTAAATTTCAGTAACATAAATTTCCAGCAACATTATTTACATAATGTATGGTTTTACTTCAGGGACAATAGCAATCTGGCATTAAAAGTATAGAAAATAAACAGATTAATCCGATTAGGCATCACAAAGAGTGTGCGTGTGTGTGCATGTGTGTGTGTGTGCATGTGTGTTCATGCATGTGCAGGTGTACAGGCAGACCAATTAGGTAAGCATGTAGAGGATATTGGCAAATAATTAGTTGAAGGGATTAACCATGATATCTTAGCTGAGTAAAAAAATTAGAAAAGGGAAGAGAAGTTTGCTAGCATAAGGAAATGACCAAAGTCTAAGGAAAAATGCTCTGATATTTCTAAAGAACCATTGCAGAGACAATAAAGAAATAAGAGAAGTGGAAAATTTGGAGGACATAAAAAGACAGTGAACATAGTAATGTTTTAATGGTGAAAATGTTTCAGGTGATGTTAAGTTTCATTATTCAAGATACAGCCTGGAGTGAAAAGTAAATAAAAA
This sequence comes from Pan troglodytes, assembly GCF_028858775.2. NCBI lineage: Eukaryota > Metazoa > Chordata > Mammalia > Primates > Hominidae > Pan > Pan troglodytes. The sequence continues at coordinate 75,568,048 of NC_072415.2, forward strand.
TATTTAGAAATGAGGATGTTACAGAGATAAGTGTCTATCTTTTTGGGTTCTAAAAAAAGTTGTTAATAAATAGAATGAAAGAAAGTATTGTGAATGAGAATACAATGTCCTCAAATAATGACAATAATGCAGTAATTAGAAGATCAGAATGGAAAGTAATACAAAGGGGTAATGGAAGCAAGATTTTTATATAAAAAGGAAATATTCCTTGAAAGGGAAAATTTCTTAGACAGAAGTAGAAATAGAAATGGGGCTTTGGCAAATGGAAACACATCCCAAGCTCATGGATAGGTAGAATCAATATTGTGAAAATGACCACACTGCCAAAAGAAACCCACAAATTCAATGCAATTCCCATCAAAATACCACCATCATTCTTTATGGAACTAGAAAAAACAGTCTTAAAATTCATATGGAACCAAAAAAAGAGCCTGCATAGTCAAAGCAAGACCAAGCAAAAAGAACAGATCTGGAGGCATCACATTACCTGACTTCAAACTATACTATAAGGCCATTAGTCACCAAAACAGCATGGCACTGATATAAAAAAATAAGGAATATAGACCAATGGAACAGAATAGAGAACCCAGAAATAAACCGAAGTTCTAACAGCCAACTGATTTTCAACAAAGCAAACAAAAACAAAGTAGGGAAAAAAAAAAGACACCCTATTCAACAAATGGTGCTTGAATAATTGGCAAGCCACATGTAGGAGAGTGAAACTGGATCCTCATTTCTCAACTTATACAAAAATCAACTGAAGATGGATCAAGGACTTAAATCTAAGACCTGAAACTATAAAAATTCTAGAAGATAACATCATAAAAACTCTTCTAGACATTGGCTTAGGCAAAGATTTCATGACCAAGAACACAACAACAAATGCAAACAAGAATAAATAGGTGGGACTTAATTAAACTAAAGAGCTTCTGCACAGTAAAAGAAACAGTCAGTAGAGTAAACAGACAAGCCACAGAGTGGGAGAAAGTCTTCACAATCTGTATATCTGAAAAAGGACTAATATCCAGAATCTATAAGAAACTCAAACAAGAATAAAATAAACAACTCCATGAAAAAGTGGGCAAAGGACATGAATAGACAATTACCAAAAGAAGATATACAAATGGCCAACAAACATGAAAAAATACTCAACATCACTAATGACAAGGGAAATACAAATCGAAACCACAATACAATATCACCTTACTCCTGTAAGAATGGCCATAATCAAAAAAAAATTTAAAAAAGATGTTGGTGGGGATGCAGTGAAAAGGGAACACTTGTACACTGCTGGTGGAAATGTAAACTAGTACCATCACTATGCAAAACAACGTGGAGATTCCTTAAAGAACTAAAAGTAGAACTACTATTTGATCCAGCAATTCTACCGCTGGGTATCTACCCAGAGGAAAATAAATCATTATACGAAAAAGATACTTGCACATGCATGTCTATAGCAGCACAATTCGCAATTGCAAAAACATGGAACCAACCAAAATGTGCATCAATCAACAAGTGGATAAAGAAATTGTGGTGTATATATCTATACATGATAGAATACTACTCAGCCATAGAAAGGAATGCGTTAATAGCATTCACAGCAACCTGGATGGAACTGGAGACTATTAGTCTAAGTGAAGTAACCCAGGAATGGAAAACCAAACATTCTATGTTCTCACTCATAAGTGGGAGCTAAGCTATGAGGATGCAAAGGCATAAGAATGATACAATGGACTTTGCCAACTCAGGAGAAAGGGTGAGAGGGGAGTGAGGGATAAAAGACTACAAATTGGGTTCAGTGTATACTGTTCAGGTGATTGGTGCACCAAAATCTCACAAATTACTGCTAAAGAACTTACTCATGGGTGGGCATGGTGGCTCACACCTGTAATCTCGGCACTTTGGGAGGCTGAGGCGGGCAGATCACCTGAGGTTAGGAGTTTGAGACCAGCCTGGCCAACATGGTGAAACCCCGTTCTCTACAAAAAAAAAAAAAAAAAATTAGCTGAGTGTGGTGGCATGTGCCTTGTAGTCCCAGCTACTCAGGAGGCTGAGGTAGGAGAATCGGTTGAACCCGGGAGGTGAAGGTTGCAGTGAGCCATGATCGTGCCACTGCACTCCAGCCTGGGCAACAGAGTGACTCTGTCTAAAAAAAAAAAAAAAAAAGAACTTTCTCATATAACCAAATACCACCTATTCCTCAAAAACCTATGGAGAAAAAAAATTAAAAAGAATAAATTTAAAAAAAGAAATGGGGCTTGTTTAATGTTTAATTTTAAATATAAATGTCCTTAATGGCATTTAAGAGACATGTATGTCAGAAGAGGTTGGAATATGGGTATTAAGAATCAAACCCAAAACTGAGTTTTATTCTGTGCTCATGTTATATGTACAACACAGATTAGTAGGCTTCCTAATCCATAGATCAATCAGGGACCCAGAGAGACTTTACTATCTTATTGCAGCCATGATCTTGAAGAGACGAATTCCTCCATCACATACATGGAGAAAGAGAGAAAGAGAAAAATGCCCAAAAATCATAAATGTAAATATCTAAAAATTATATAAAATATTTATCCTTAAAACTCATTGTCCAGAAAAGTCACGTGGCCACAAAAACATGCAAGGGAACTGGGAAATTTGGGGCAGTAGTAAATACAATTTCTCATATGGGATAGCTGAAATTAACTAAAGGGGAAACATGAAAATACAGTAAGAACAATTTATTCTCAGCTACAAACCTTGGAGAAAAATATCTACAAATTATATTTAGCTATACTGCCATTATCTGGAAAATAAACACCTGCATAAATATTTTAATACACATATCAAAAAGTATAGGTTAATTATACCATTTGCTTGTTCATTATTATTACCATCTTTGAACCATGTTGAATGCTAGTTTGTTTCTGAAAATATGTGTTGGTTTGATCTGCTAAAGAAGAACTGAATGCTAAAGGAAGAAAATATTATAGTATAACTGCTAGCTATTCGCATAGAAGGATGTTATTGACAACCTCACCCCTTTGTTTTACTTCTGGAATAAGTAATGTTATATTAGTTCATTTGGATTGACCCTTGAAAATCGTCTTCATCAGGCAAGATTCACCAAGCAGCTGTACACTTCACAACAGCAGTTATGAGAGACATACCTTTTTATTGGATAAGAAGAAAGATAATAAAATTGTCAAAATGTATTGAGAAAAACAGGTTTGTTCAAGATGTTGACCTTTTGATTTCTGAATCAGACTTGCTTACTGAAATAAAAAAGATTTCAGAGAACACAGGAGGTATAATATCCAAGATGAGCCGAGAGAATTGATTACAAACTAAGTAACAGCAGGAAAGAGAGCAAACCAGGGAGGGAATATGTCAGGAAGTTTCAGCTGGAGTATTTATTTTTATTAGTCAGGTGGTAGGGTTGCTTAATACTCAAAATAAGCGTTTTGATTTTTGGTTTTGGTTGTATATTGGTGAGAATTCCTCATGTACGAGGAGAAATTAAAGACTTAATAGTGTTTGGGAAATGCAATATTAAGTTGACTTTTCTTATAGAATGTTCCCATCTTGAAGGGTAAGGATTCTCTGCAGTGAATGACTTTCTTTTTTTCTTTTTTCTTTTTTTTTTTTTTGAGACGGAGTCCCGCTCTGTCGCCCAGGCTGGAGTGCAGTGGCGCGATCTCGGCTCACTGCAAGCTCCGCCTCCCGGGTTCAGGCCTTTCTCCTGCCTCAGCCTCCCGAGTAGCTGGGACTACAGGCGCCCGCCACCACGCCCGGCTAATTTTTTTTGTATTTTTAGTAGAGATGGGGTTTCACCGTAGTAGCTAGGATGGTCTCCATCTCCTGACCTCGTGATTCGCCCTCCTCAGCCTCCCAAAGTGCTGGGATTACAGGCTTGAGCCACCGCGCCCGGCCCTGCAGTGAATGACTTTCAAACGTCTTCCATATTTCTTCCCCATGGAAGCATTCTCTTTCACCTACCAAATATTCTGCCCTATTTTTCTTTTTTTTTAAAAAAAAATCCATCACTGTGTCAAATGAGAGCTGTTATTATTTCCCAGCATTACTTGAACAGATGACCTGGGTTTTGATTTTCTATCTCCACTTAATTAAAGAGATTTAAGTGGTAATATCACTGTTTGAAGATTTCTGATAATCTTACTAAGGTGTATCTATGTTAAACCAAACCAGTCCTTTTCATGAATTATTCCTTGAATGCCATTTTAAATCACTTTAGTTGCTGTCAATGGCTTATTGCAAAAAGGGTGACATTTCAATGGTAGGCTTCCTTTGAAATTGAAGTGTTTTCCCTAAGGATGACTTCCCTTCTGGTGTGGTTGGAAGTCTCAATAAAAGTGGCTTTATTTCACATCCCCCCAAAAAGTCAGGTTATTTAGGAGTTGTAAAAAATAAATAAATTTTATCTAGTAGTACCTAAACACAAATACCTCTTAACGAACAGAGCATGAATTATGAATCTTTCTTTTGATATTCAAGAATAACATGATTGCTGGAAATAGTTTACCAGTGTGTGAAATGCCTATAGTTTCACTTAACCAGTTTATTTTATTATTCTCAGCTCTTTCATTTTATATATTTTATTGATACATAATAGATGTACATATTTTGAGGGTACAAGTGATAATTTGATACATTGATATAAAGAATGTAAAGATCAAATCAGTTTAATTGGGATAGCCATCACCTTCAACATTTATCTTAGTTTTTATGGTAGGAACTTTTGGATTATTCTTTGATAACTATTTTGAAATTAATTGAATAACTGAATTCCTTATTCATTTAAAACAATAGTCATGTTGGTGCAAATATAATACAGGACAACAGAACATGCGAAAATCACACTTGTACTAGCAAAAGCTGCATATTTGGATAGCCTACCAATATTAGTGATTCACATGTACTCAATCTGTTAGTTTTGTATTAGAATTACCATTACTGTTTTTCATGTCAAGATGAATATATATAAATATAAAATATACATGCTTGTTTTTTAATAAGATGATACAAAACACAAAAATAAAAAGAATAAATGAAGCAAATTTGCTCCAGCAACTCTGTATGTGCATTTTAAGGTTGAATAGATATGCCAAATTCCTGTCTTTTTGAAGAGTCACTCAAATATCTCATGCAGATATTCGAATATTTTATCATTTTCAATTATGAATAGGAAAAAAATCTTTCTTATGGTTTAATTTTCTCTACATGATGATTAGTAGGATTAGGCAGCATTTCAAATTTGCATTTAGTCTTCTATTAATTCCCTGTTCACAGCTTTTGTTCTTTTTTATGGATTGTTGTATTTAATTTTACAAGTTTTTATAATACCAATGTTTCAAAACAATGTGAATGTTCTGACTACAAGTACCCTATATATGCTTTATATAATAGTCTATAGTTATATTCAGAATATACAGATGTATGTGTGTTGACTAAAGAGATAGATATCTAGATTTATGTGTGTGCTGATTGAAGATTCTATGTGTGTATATATGTGTGTGTGTGTGTATATATAGATGTGTGTATATATGTGTTTGTGTGTGTATATATAAATATATATATACAATCACATTCTAGTACTTTAAATTGAATTATGCTGCCTTGGTTATTCTATGTTTTATTTTGATAGACATTTTTACCATTTCTTTATGACTTCTGACTTACCTGACACTGAGAAAGCCTTGTCCATGTTAAGAAAGCAGAGGTAAATCGAATTTCAACATAAACCTATGCATTGGTGAAAGAACATTCCTTCAGATCACCTGATTTTTTCCTTCTTTGCCTTTGCATTATTTTTCCACAATTTATTGTCTACATAGGGCACTCCTTTTTAGATTATCTGTTTCGAGTATGAACAGTTTTCTTTTTTTTATTTTATTATTATTATACTTTAAGTTTTAGGGTACATGAACAATTTTCTAACTCTGTATAAATACGTCTGTTCTTTGGTTGGAAATTTCGTTTTATGGTTTCCATTTTTGGTGGTTCTGGAAATGAATTAATGGTTTACGGAGTTATAGTCTCTGTTGGGTGAAACGTGACAAGAAATTTGGTTTGTTAGTCTTTTGTTTGTTTGCATATGGCCTATTTTGAGCTCAAACAATTAAGTTTGTGCCCAACGGAAAGAGAACCTCTTGTGTATCTGAACCAGTGAATTTTGTGTTTCCGTGCTTAATCTTTACCTATTGCTAAAATTTCAGAATTGAAACTACCAGTTCTCTCTGAGTATTCCTAAATATCTATATTTCATAAAGTCCTTTACTTTATATAGTGTATTGTAATTATTCTATCTCCAAATTGTCTTTACAAATTAGATTATAAAATCTATAAAACTAAAGAAGCTTAGTATATAGAGATGAAATCAAATTAAAAATGTTTAAATTTTCCAAGAAAATAGAATTATTTCTAATATGTTTAATAAACTAGAAAGGAAATGTATTTTTACAGAAACCAATTCAAAAGAGTTAAGAATTCAAGTTCATAAAATGTAGGTAAATCTTCAACAAACAAAACTAATACTTTTGGTCTAACAAAACAGCTCTGTCTTCTGTGGTTTATGAGTGGTAAGTATAATACATGCATATGTTTGTATTCCACTTGCATATGTTTTCCCTTTACTTACATATATTTACTTATCAAATAAACTAACATTATTTCTACTTAATGTTTAAGGTTATAAAATTAAGTTGTTGTTTAACCAAAATGAATCGTTATTCTGACAAACTATTCCAATATTAATTATGTTTGTAGAATGTTACCTTGAAGATAATCCAAAATTTTGGCCAATAATATTTTGGAATGATATTAAATGGAGTTAATTCATTGATAATTATTAAATGCCTAGCTCATTTCTAAGATAAAATACTGAAATATTGATAACTAGGCGATATTTTAAATTTATATGCACTTCTTATTTTTCTATACCACAGAAAAGCACTAACTTTAGAACTTATTTTCTAAACTACAGGGAAGCTCTGTTAATAGATATGTTCATTTTTGCTTCTTCAAGCAGTTTTTAAAGAAATAGTTGCAGGTATAGAAACTAATGTTATGTGTATTCATGAGCTTTGTTGCTAAAATGCTGATGTCTGGCAGACAGTTCACAACTGTTCATCCTATAGTTTCCTTTGTGCAATAGAAGTTACTTTGATTAGAAGTTGTAATTAGTAAAATTAGGTTTTAATTAGTATACATAAATGAGACTACTGAGAGCAAAAATGACATGGAAGTACAAGTTTGTATACAAGATAATTAGATAGGTATTTGTTTATCAAGAGAAAAACATGTATTTTTGTCCTAAAGTAAAATGTCTGGTCATTACAGAATGAGAAAGAGAAGAGTGAAGAACAAAATTTGAGTGGATATAGAAAGTTCTAGGTATGTGGAAGAGGGATTTTGATTTGCCTTGAACTGCACATACAAATAATGAGTCTGAAAAGAAGCACTAAAATTTAAAAAGATGTATTAAGATTATGCTGAAATTTCTAACCCAAGATTCAGCAAAATAAGAATTAATCACAGAGGATTGAATGAACTGATGAGGGATGGCTGCAATTTTTGTTTTGCTGTTGATATTATGGATGTCTTAATGATCTGTTTTCTGGATATTTTAGAAAGCCCTTTTTCTTCTTCTTAAGCTGTCTGTAACTCAAAACAACTTAGTAAATTTTGTTTCTGTACTCTGAAATAAAACACTTTAAAATGATCTCTTATTATTTCTTCCTGGCCCTCTCCCCCTAGAATTCAGAAATTCTTATTGAATCTTACTTTTCATGACAATACAGTTATTTGCATACGTTCAGTGAAAAAAAGCATTCTTTTTTTATTAGAATGTAATTGGAAAAAATGATTTTGCAACCAAGAACTTGCCTGGAATGTCATACTTGGAAACCATGCTCATTTAATCAACTATGACCAGAAACTTTTAATCAAGTGAGATTGATTTTACAGAGCAATATTTACAAGACCCTCTTGGGAAAATGGAAGCTGTTACTGGTCTACAGTGCTCTCAGCCTTAATGGTGAGCGAGAAAGTTTACTTCCTGATAAGTCCAGGGAACTTAGGATATTTTGGAGACAGAATTCACCTAAATGTATAGTTACTTCAGGTAAATCCTGCTGGAGAGTGTGTCTTAGTTTAGATTCCTAGAGTCAAGAAAGTTTGTTAAGACAATTTAAAAATCCTTATGTGGGATTTCTTAGGAAAATTCTGGTAAAATTACAAAGGCCTACATGGTAAATTTACACTTTTGCTACAGCTCTGTAAATAATCAGTCAGATCTAATGAGAACAACCTTAGTTTGTGATTAATAATAATTTTTATTTCAGAAAATTTTTGATAGAACAAAGGGAGAACCTCAGGGAAAAAAAAAATGTGTTTCAATCAAACACTGCTTCTATATAACATACCAGTCTTGTCTTTTAGCTATTTTACAACCATTGTCCACATGCAACACACTTTTTAATTATTCAGTCAACTCTGCATAAATATGTCTGTTTTTCTGAATCATTTATAAGATCAATTTGGTTCCTTCACTGAGTGAATTAAATAATATCTTTTAACACATGTTCATTTTTAGGTCAGTATGGCAGTCATGATGTCATCTTTTTTGGAAAATTGTCTTTAAATGCAAATATTTCTCTAGTATTGTGTTAACAGTTTTATATTTATTCCCAGAATTAATGTGCATGAATGTTGTCAGGTAGTAATCCTTTTAGGCTTTGTTGTCATTAGATTTATGTTTGTGTTTGTGGCGGGGGGGTTGTTTTCTAAATTGTTACCCAAATATACATAAGCCCTTTATTGAATAGGGTATGCTCCACATTTTATTATTTTATAAATACCTATGTATACTTTAATATGTTTCTGGGCACATTTTGCTCTAGCATTCTACGTCTCTAAACATGCCTAAGACAAGGTTATTTTATTCTTCTTGTTATTATATTTTTAATTTGTATAACTTTATTGTTGTATTTTACATGGCATTTTAGGTAACATGTTACTTAAAGTTTATTCTCCTTTTTCAGAATGTTATCTCTTTCTATGCAATTACTTTCCAGATGCACTTTAGAAGCTGCTAGTAAATTTTTATTTAAAAAAATACCGTTGAACTTTTATCATGATTGATAAGAAAAGAAAACAAGAGACATTCAACTTCTTGGTTGCAATTGTTTCTGTCAGTGAAAACCTCCAAACTGACAAACTTGTATCAAGAAAACAATAACTTAGATGATCTTGTCAATGAACACATATTTTTAAAATTTTAATTGTAGTTGTACTGAAATATAGATGTAAAACTCTTACAATATTGCTTATTGGTGTGACAGGTCCCATGCTCTTTTTATACTCATAGGTTCATTATTTTTTAATGCAGAGTGTTCAATATAAAGCAAACAGAGTTTAAAAGATTACCTGACCTACTGTGTTCTTTTGAACCAATTATTTACAAATTTTTATATTTTGCATAAAATAGAACAATATTGATTGATTGATTATAAAGTAGTATAGGTATATTTTTAAGAAAACATGACATACACTACATATTCTTATAATCAGAGTAATTAAAATGTTAGAGGGGTTTGTATTAGGAAATGAGGGATATTCAAATGCACTGCAATATAAAATTATAACATGAAAGTATTTTTTGGTGAATGTATTTTAAAAAGTCTTATCTGTTGAGTAAATGGTACGCTCTGGCATTAATGGTACGTGATTCAATAAAAAGAGAATCTCAATTAACTCTACAGTTAGACAGAAGTATAAGGTGTTTTGTTTACTGGAAGACAGAAGTTGACCATGGATATTAGATACTGATTTAGACACATCAATATTTAAATAAGGAAATATTGGCCGGGCGCGGTGGCTCACGCCTGTAATCCCAGCACTTTGGGAGGCCGAGACGGGCGGATCACGAGGTCAGGAGATCGAGGCCATCCTGGCTAACACGGTGAAACCCCGTCTCTACTAAAAATACAAAAAAATTAGCCGGACGTGGTGGTGGGTGCCTGTGGTCCCAGCTACTCAGGAGGCTGAGACAGGAGAATGGCGTGAACCCGGGAGGCGGAGCTTGCAGTGAGCCGAGATCACGCCACTGCACTCCAGCCTGGGCGACAGAGTGAGACTCCGTCTCAAACAAAAAGAAAAAAGAAAAAAAGGAAATATTTTAGTTTAATAGTTTTTTAGGAATTAAGGTTAAATATTTTGTTTACTATAGAAAATAACAAAAATAATATTATTTCACTCTAAAATGAGATCTGAGGTCACAAATGAACAACCTGAGTAATGTCAAGCAGACATGTTTTTGCTTCTGTTTCCTTTTAATTTTTGACCACCACGAAGTTATAAAATAGAGATCTTATAAAAATAGAGATCTCTGATCTGAAAATCCAGATTTTAGACTTCTATTTTTAAAAATGGAAGAATTTTCTCAAGCTTAGTAATCTGGCTTAACTGAAAATTTTGCTTATTATTAGTAATTCCCCCTTCTCCCTGGCCCCCGGGTAACCATCATTCCTCTATTTGATTCTATGAATTTGACAATTAACAATAAAAAAGATGTGAAAACAACCTAAGTGTCCATCAACAGGTACATGGATAAAGAAAATACACACTATACACACAATGGAATACCATTCAGCCACAAGGAGATTGCAGTATGCAACAATATGGATGAAACTTGAGGATATTAGTCTAAGTAAAAAAAGCCAGTCATGGAAAGACAAATGCTGTATGATTCTACTCATAGGAGGTACACTGCCTGTCTTTGAGTCTCTGCCAAAAGAAACTGATGATGATTGACTTCTTTGCCAGGGCATGCTCTGAATGAATTTCTTCTGGTTTGTTCTCTTTCAGAGAACACGTGTTAGCACAGAGCATCCTGTGTGGAATTCCTCTCAGAGTCCAAATTTAAGGGAAAAATCCAGCTCCTTCTGCTTCCTCCTTGCCCTCAATCTGTCTAAAATTCCTAGCATTCATTAACGCATGGTGTTGAATTTCTTCTTAAGAACAAGTCAGAATACATCGGGCACATTCAGGATGGTATGGCAGTAGACAGAAAAAAGTCAGGAAACAACAGATGCTGGAGAGGATGTGGAGAAATAGAAACACTTTTACACTGTTGGTGGGAGTGTAAATTAGTTCCACCATTGCAGAAGACAGTGTTGCGATCACTCAAGGATGTAGAACTAGAAATACCATTTGACCCAGCAATCCCATTACTGGGTATATACCCAAAGGGTTATAAATCATTCTACTATAAAGACACATGCACACGTATGTTTATTGCAGCACTGTTCACAATAGCAAAGACTTGGAACCAACCCAAATATCCATCAATGATAGACTGGATAAAGAAAATGTGTCACATACTCACCATGGAATACTATGCAGCCATTAAAAAGGATAAGTTTATGTCCTTTGCAGGGACATGGATGAAGCTGGAAACCATCTTTCTCAGAAAACACAGGAACAGAAAACCAAATGCTGTATGTTCTCACTCATAAGTGGGAGTTGAACAGTGAGAACACATGGACCAGGGAGGGGAACATCACACACTGGGACCTGTCAAAGGGGATAAGGCTGGGGCAGGGATAGCATTAGGAGAAATACCTAATGTAGATGGCGGGTTGATGGGCGCAGCAAACAACCATGGTATGTGTATATCTATGTAACAAACCTGCATGTTCTGCACATGTATACCAGAACGTAAAGTATAATTAAAAAAACAAACAAACAACAACAAAAAAATTGACTTGTATACTGAGACCTTGATAAATTCACTTTTGATTTCTGGTAGCTTATTTGTAGAGTTTCCTATGAATCATGTTTATGTGAATAAAGCCACTTGAACATCTATTTTTTTGTTTTTTGTTTTGTTTTGTTTTTTTAAATAAAATAAAAGTCAGAACCTTGACCTAGATTCTGCGTACCCAGATCTCTTCACCTGCTGCTTGATCATTAGAGTTGAAGGAAAGTTGACTCATCCTGCCTTTCTACTTAACACCAGATTAATTGTGTGCTTGTGACAATGCTTGATTTCAAGCTTGCCGCAAGAGATGAGATTTCTACGAAATTTAGTTCAAACATTTTCTTAAGTTGGGGAGTTTTTAAAGGAAAAAAAGTGACTAGAAAACATTTTTTGATGATATTTAAGAAAAGCAATGTCTGGTTAAAGGTTATTAGACTTCTTACAAGATTGAAATTTAGCTTTCTGAGTAAATTCAACTCACCAGAATGGAATTTAATCTTGCGGCGTCTTTCAGAAATTATTCAGACGTTTCCTTTAAAAGGGTTGTTAATTCCATCAAATAACTTAGTTTGTTCCAGATAGTCTCTTCATCAGTTTAGAGAGTTTGCTTTTTTATTTGCTTTCGGAATTCGCTCTTTGAGCACTAGCATGTTAGAGTGCATAAATTCTTTTACTTCATTTTTTTACAATGAACTTAAGCAGAATCTCTAATTCGATAACCAAGGTTAAGTGATTATTTGTTCTAAGTGTCATTCACCGTCCTCTTCCCTTAGACAATAATTTTTAGACACTTGGCTTATACTTAACGGCAATAAGCTGTGACTTGTAAGTGGTATAAAAGAATGAAGTAGATATTGAATTAGCATTTTAAAATATTTCAGGTGTTTTTTTTAACCTCTTTCTTCCCAGTCTAATAAAATTTCATCTACCAATAGGCTAGTTTTCATACAAAAAAAATCTTGAATTCTACCAGTTTTATTAAGAAATACTTTTTTCGGAAATCCGATGACCAAGAGATACCAGTCCAGATCTTCTTTTTATCTTACTTACTGTATAGGTTAATGGTAGTGGCTTTCACAGCTTCCCACTGGCTTGTTTTATTCAAATTCAGAAACTTACTCTGAACTGTTTGTTTTCTCCCTGGAAATGTGCTTCTTACTCCTAAATGTTTCATTTATTATGGATTTACATATGTCAGTTGTTTGAAAAGCCTCTAGGGTAAGGTTCTAGGTGAATCTTTAGCATTGTAAAAACAGCTTGAACATAATTTGAGACATTACCAAACATGTTTGTATCACGTTTTGATTTTATTTTTATGAGAATCTTTGATTGATAATTCAGGTTTTTTTTTTTCCTTTTTTTTTTCAGTTGGCAGGTGCTCAGGGAAAGAAAGAATAGACATATTTAATCAATAGATGTAGTGACAATGGTTACTCACAGGTAAGGTCAATACAGATTTCTAAAACAAATTGATTTTATGCATTTGCAATGCCTTTTGAAAACTATTTACAAATATTGTAGAATGAACACAAGACAGTCTACTTCCTATTTTACCTCATGACTCATTGCATGAGTAATTCACCATCTGTGCCTTGATTTCTCAATTATATCCTCTAGAATCATATTTTACATGTTTCCATATGAATAAAAATGGTACTCTTACATCAATGGAAAGGGAGAGTTTCTACTTTTCTGGTTAGTTTTGTCAGCAGAAGTAGAAAAATATATATTCAAAGAAACAATATATGACACTTACCCATACCCCTATCACAAATATATATAGTTCAGTCAATTTTACATTTCAAACTGGCCATAAATGACTATCAGGACTAAAGGATCCCTGAAGCTAACCAAACTGGCCCTTTTTATAAAGCATGAATCTCTTTACAACATGCCCAGTAAGTGGGTATGAACATGAGGAAGCCCATTTCATTTTTTAAACAATTTTACTTCTTAGAATCATCTTTGAAAATGAGTTTTGCCCTCCCAGGAACTCCTCCATGCACTTAATTTGCATTAGTCTTACAATATTTCCAGATTCATTTCACTATACTGTTTTGCAAATAAATAGCTGAAATGCAAAAATATTGATTTTCTTGCTCAAGTTCACAGAGCTAGTACACAGTAAAGCAGAATTTCCCATCCTACTCTGATTCACTCCATATTTTCTTCATTTTGATAGTCCTCTGATCATATTACCCATATTTTCTGTGCCTTGAGCAAACGGTGACACAGCAGAAATACAGATAGCCCCTCCCTGAGAAAAGAATACCAAGCATTTATTCATATCCCACCGATGTAAGGCCTGGTTTTAATACAATTATTTTAGATTTCACTATGCAGTTCCCTAATGGATGTCTCCTGATCACCACTAACACATCAAAAATTAACTTTGGATTTTCCTTCAGACCAAATCAATAAGAACAAATTTGAATAGGGAACTGAATTGTTGCTACCTAATGCATTTTTCTAGATAATAAAAGCAAAATAAAATTAAATTACTAGGTGATTTAAAAGGTTATTTTATAATCTGTGGATTTACCCATTGAGTCACTTTCTGAAGTACAAAGGATCATATATGGTCTTATCTGTTTATCAAACATTTCTCAACTTTCATTCATTGCTTGAATCACTGCTGCCATTCTTAAATGAGTATAAAAGAATAAACTACTGAGCTATGTCAAGTAAGAGAAGCTGCCAAATAGATTTCAATAAATAGTCTTGATAGGACTTACAATTTTTAATTAGTTCAATCAGCACTCATGGAGAATATAATTACAAGGAGCTCTCTTCAGAACGGTGCCCCACGTTTAGACATATTTCTGAAAAATGCCCTAAAGGCCATTTTTAATTAAATGTAGACTTTTATTCCCCTTAAGAATCACTTTCAAGGCAAAAAAAAAAATTCTAAATACTTTAGAAGGAAAGAAAAATATTCTTACATTCGGTGCACATTTCCTGTGATATCCTTCAGGGACAGTTCCTGCCAAACATGACCAAAGGGTGTTTTACAAGTTTAGATAACTGTTTCAGTTACAGAGGTAACACGCCTAGTAAGCCGTTAATTATATAGAAGTGTTTTTCCTGAAGGTATACATGGATTGCCAAAAGTTTCTTTCTGTAGGTCATGTTGTATATTTCAAAAGTTAAGCAGTATTTATAATACCCTCACCAAAATAAGAATTTTATACCCAGAAAAATATCAAAAACAAATATGAAACAATAATTAAATCATTCTCAATCCAATATAAACTCATAAAACAGGATAATTTCTTCAATTGTTTCATACTATAATGATAATAACCATCACAAATATTTATGGAATATTTTTATGTGGGTGGTCATTTTCCCTGTACTAAATTATATAATTCAACAACTTTTAAAGAAAGGTATTATTATTAGCTCATTTTATAGATGACAAAACTGAGGCACAGAAAAGTTGACAGATAAGCCACACTGTTAATACGTAATCAAACTGTAACTCACAGCCAGGCCATAAGGCTTCAGTGCCTCAACTCATCACAAAACACAGACCACATATTGAACGATTGCCTGCATGTCTACCTAACTCATTGACTGCATGATTTCAATGCTGACCTTCCTACTATATCATAATTGAAACAGCTGCCTAGTGATAAATCCTACCACCTTTTCTAAACAGTGATCTGCTAATATTGTCAGGGTTTAGTCACTTATCAATAATAAGGCAAAAGTGATTTTCATTAAGACTAATAATAAATATTCCTTTAGTATCTATTGTTTTGTGCCATAAGGATCTTTCAATATGTAACAGATATATTCCAAAAATGTGCCTTTAAAGAA
The DNA here is from genome assembly GCF_028858775.2 of Pan troglodytes. NCBI lineage: Eukaryota > Metazoa > Chordata > Mammalia > Primates > Hominidae > Pan > Pan troglodytes. The sequence goes on from NC_072415.2 coordinate 75,583,634, forward strand.
AATTTTCATAGCAATATTATTGTCATTATAAAATTATTAGAATTATGTTGAATTACTTTTTTAAAAATTTTATTTTATTATTATTATACTTTAAGTTTTAGGGTACATGTGCACAATTACTTAAGAGTCCACTTCATGGAAAAATATGAATAACATTGTTATGCTTGATTAATGACGAACTTGTATCCAATAATTTAAATTCCTTATTTTGTAAACTATGTATTTTTTAAAAATTCAGTAATATCACAAAAAAAATAAGCATAAGAAAACATGAGTCAGTATTTTATTAATCAAAATAACATGCTAACACATTGTTAAAATAACATTATTAAAATAACAACATTATTTGAAAGGAGAAGAATGCATGTTGAATGCATTTTATATTTTTAACAATAAATCAAAATTTATTTAAAATTAAACAACTCTTTACAGATATATTCCAGCAGAAAGATAGCTATAAATGGAGGAGATACACAGTAAGTATTTCATTCAATTAATCATTTGTATAATAAAATATTAATATTACTCCAAAAAGACAAATATCAAGTCTCTTAAACAGAAAACATTACTACTACAATCATCCTAAAGTGGTGTAGAGATATTCAAGTACAAATCACAGATAATTGATTAATGTTTACATTGCATCACAAATCCTTAAAAGTTTCTAATCAAGGTGCTAAGAAAACTTGTTTACACCTCTATCATTAAACAAAATCATTTCCTTCCAGAAGCCTTTAACCCTGGAAAAGCGCAAAGTATAATTTCAAATAACATTATAGCTATAAGAAAAAAATGCAGTAACAACAGAAAAATAATCTTTTATTTTAATGGATTCTGAACAATGATTTTTCAATGTAAAAATAACTGTCTTGCAAACAATAATAAAAAAAATCCTGTGACTTAAAATGTGAATTTTTCCGTAGAAAGCCCATCCTACTATTGCAAAACAAATTCTATTTGCCACAAAAAATCTCCACTCTATCTCATCCCCATTCAGCACAGAAGAATTTAGAAATCCAAAGATGAAATTACAATTTAATTTTAAATAAAAAACTGAAAGTTCAATAAAAAATTAAGTCACTCATAAAATATTCTTTACAAATCTGTTTAAATATCTACCTCTGTTATAGTTAACAGAAAAAAAAAAGTCTCTAAGTTTGGCTTAAACTGACCTAGAGGTAAAACCTAATTTACTATGAATAATCTGGGAAACTTTACACGAATTTCTTTAAATCTTCAGATTTTCAATTCCACACATGTAAAATAAAAGAATAAAATAATTTTGTAGATATTTAGTAAGAATTAAGAAAAATACTGTAAACACCAATAAGGCTGGCCAATGGTAGGCATACAAGAAATATTTTCTGAAAGCAAACATAATTTTAAATAGATATAAATATCATGTAATTATAGAAAATATTCTAGGATATATGTTTATGTTTTTTCTCACTTATGTAAAGTTTTTCTCAATATGCTAAAAAATGTTATCAGATAACATGAAAGGCATTAAGGATGTAGCTGTAAATGTTTTAGTCATTGTGAATGAGTTTTAGAGATAGTTGATTTACACATGTATAAAATAAAAAATGTCTAACATTTTTATACAAGCCTAACTTTTGAAGAAGTTAAAAATATACAACAATATACGTCAGACCATTTATGTAATGATAATAAAATCTAAATATAACATTTTTATTAATATTTGGAAAGTTTTTTCCCTTTGAAAATTAACACACATCAAATTTATCTTTTCTAATATTTAGCTTATAATGTATAATATAATAGCATACATTTTTTACTTAACACGATAGCTTATGCAATTTCTATTTCATTAAAGTTTCCTCAGAAATATTATCCTTAATGGTAGTTTCAATTTATAGCCTCTCAACATTCTATGATTTATAAAGCTATAATTCAAACACTGCCTTTTAAATAACCCATTTGTTTCCAAATGAATTTGATGTTTCTTTTATCACACATAAATCTGTTCATTTCTTTATTTATTTAGTAATTTATTACACATGTTGTTCCATAAACATGACTTTTGCTTTAGATAATAGCAGGCCCTTGATTTGAATAAGCAACCATCATAGCATTACACCATCAAAAATGTTTTGCTCATTTTCTACCCCTGGTAAACACATTCTCTATTCTTCCTATGAAGTACAACTGAAAACTCTAGACATTATACATGAAATAATCATAAGAAGAGTCTGAAAAATGGAGAGAAGGCAGAATGGCCAGAGGTCTCAGGATTTAAGAAATGGCATGATGGTGAGGTCCTTAGATTTTCTTTCTGTCTCATATATCCTATATATAAAGATGAAGATGCTGGCAGCAAAAATGCTATAGGGCTAAGACAAATTAGCTCTCTGAAATTCTGTTCTCTCTAGCCATATGATAAAGAAAGAAGTAATCTAACAAGAGAGACCTATTTCCAGCTGTGGCTTCACTCTCACCCAGGCCCACAGTGATCAAGTGGGGAACCACAGCTTTTCCCTTACTGGATTCTAACAGGTCTCCTTAACTCCCACTCCAAACCAGGATAGTGTCAGACAAGGCTAAGGAGGGAGCCAGGACTTTCATTCACACCAGGTGGTAAAAAAGTCTCCACTCTCTGGTGACTCTGGAGACAATGTGGAAACATTAATGAGGTTCTCCTATCTGGACTTGTCAGGAATATATCAGTGAAGGCTTAATGGGGAGCTGGACCTATCACATCCTCCCAGCAATAATGAGAAGCCACTTCCTGTTGAGTATCAATAGAAGGAAAACTGGACTTATAAATTCTACTACCAGGAATGAACACAGAGACACCAAAAATTTTTAAGTTATTTTAAAAAGAAAATAATAGGCAGGAATCTCACAAAATATGTACAATTTTTTATGCTGAAAACTATACAACAGTGGTTTAAAAAGTCAAAGAACGCACAATGGAGAGAAATACCATATTTATGAATTAGAAGACAAAATGTAGTAAATTTGTTTATGCTCTATTAACTGATACACTGGGTTAATGCAATTTCTATCAAAATCTCAGCAATATTTGTAGATGTAGAAAAGATGTTTATTCCAAAACTTATGTGGAAAGGCAAAGGAACTATATGATCTAAAACAATATTGAAAAAGAAAAATAATGTGAACAGAATCAGTCTATCCAATTTCAAGTTGTATTATATACAGTACCAGCAATCCAAACTGTGTGGTACTGGTGAAGGCATAGACATAAAAATCAATAGAACAGAATAGAGAACCCAGAAATAGACCCACATAAATATGCCCAACTGAATTTTGACAAAGGTGCAAGAGCAGTTCAATTGAAGTAAAATGGTCCTTTCAGCAAATAGTGGTGCTGAAGCAATTAGACATCCATGGAGGCGGGCAGTGGGGAGGATGTCCAAAATATCTCACAAATTGTACAAAAAGTAACTCAAAATGGTTCATGGACTTAAATGAAACCATGAAAGTATGAAACATTCAGAAAAAAAAAATAAACCGAAGAAGCAGCTTCAAAATATAGGTCTAGACAAAGCGTTCTAAGAATTCTGAAAATTCTGCTAATACCCTAGTCTTAAAGGGAAAAGTGGTTACATTAGAATTCACAAAATCAAAATTTTGCCGTGAAAAGGACCCTATGAAGATATTGAAAAGACAAAAGACAGACTGAGGGAAAATATTTGTAAATCACACATCTGACAAAAACTATTATCTAGATGCATGAAAATCTCTCAAAATTCAACAGTAAAAACAACAAAAAATCCACACTGAACATGAGCAACATATATAAAAAGACATTTTACCAAAATATACAGGTGACAAATAAGCACATGAAAATATGTTTGACACCATTCCCTATTAAAGAAATGCAAATTACACCTATAATTCGATATCATTATACACTTATAAAATAGCTAAAACAAAATTTTGTAACAACATCAAATGCCAGTAAAGATGTGGGGAATCTGGATCAATCATACATTAATGATGGAAATACAAAATGATAAAACACTCTGGAAAATAATTGTCAGTTTCTTGAAAAACTAAACATGCATGCATTATACAATCCAACAATTGCATCTCTAGGCATTTATTGCCCAGAAATAAAGGGTTATGTTTAGAGACTGTCTATAAATAAAAGTTTAGGGCAGTTTTACTCATAATAACCCCAAACTGGAGTCAATCCAGTTGACCTTCTACATGTGAATGATCAAACAAGCTCTAGCATACCTGTATCATGGATTATTATTCTACAATAACAAGGAATAAACTATTGATATACACAAAAAACTGGATGAATCTCCAAAGAGTTTTGCTGAGAGAAAAAAAAGCCATTCCCAAAAGGTTACATATTGTATGATTCCAATTGTATAATATTCTTGAAATGATAAAAATCATAGAGATGGAAAATGATTACTGGTTGCCAGGGGTTAATAATAGGGTGTTTATTGGGAAGGAAGTGAATATGGATATAAAAGTTCAAATGAGAGATCTGATGTCAGCAAGATGGCAGACTAGGTACTGTCTACCATCATTGATTTTAACAAGCACTTGTGAACAAGAATAGCTTTGTGGAAATCCCAAAGTCCAGTAAAGAAGTTCAGAAATGACACTGGAACACAAACTCTAAAAACAAACAACTGAAGACTGTAATAACAGTTTTACCTCACCCGTCATCTTCCCCAAAGCAGCACAGCTCAGTGTAAAGAGAGACACCTGTTATTTCTACCACAGAAAAAAGTGAGTGCATAGTGAGTGCCTGCTTTCCCCAACTGTGTGGGATGCTGTACAAGAGAACCTCCTCTTTCTCACCTCACTTAGACTGCTGACATGACTGAGTGGTTGGGAGAAGCTGGGAGCAGGGAAAATAGGAAGAAACTCACGGAAACCAGGACTGTGAAGTGAAAAGATGGCCACCAATTATTTGTGGAGTCCATCCGGGAGCCTACCTGGGAGCCACTCAGGAGGCTTCACCTGTGAATCCCTCAAACTGGCCCGTGGGCACCACCAGTAACTGAGAAAATCTGTCCCAACCTAACTTTATTTCCTCAGAAATGAAGGAGAAACTCACTGGTAAAGTTAAGTATGCAATCAAATTTAGAATATTCACATGATTATAACAGTGCCATGTAAATCACTCTTAACTCTAGTATAAAGATTAAAAGAGAAACTATTAAATATAACTGCAGCTAAAATAACACGTTAATGGAAACATGATATAACAACATGTAAAATGTGACATCAAAAAATAAAATATAGATGGAAGGAAGTACAAGTGTAGAGATGGTATATGCAATTGAATTTAAGTTGTAATTGGCTTAAAATGTACTATTTTCTTTCTAAGATGTGTTAGGTAAACCTCATGTTAACTACAAGGCAAAAATTTATAGTAGATACGCAATAGGTAAAAACAAATAAATCAAAGCTTACCAATGCAGTAAATTATTAAATTTCAGAGGAAAATAGCAGGAGAAGAAGAAAGGAACAATGGGACTGTAAAACAGTCAGAAAACACTTAACCGGATGGGAATACTAAGTCCTTTTATATAAATATTTACTTTAAAAGTAAATTGATTAAGCTCTGTAATCAAAAGAAGGAGTGGCTAAGTGGATAAAAATAAAAATCAAGACCCCACTACAAGCTGCCTGTAATAGACTTACTTGAGCTTTAAGGATAAACATAGAGTGAAAATAAAGGAATAGAGAAAGATCTTCTTCTTTTTTTCTTTTTTCTTTTTTGAGATGGAGTCTTGCTCTGTCGCCCAGACTGGAGTGCAGTGGCGAGATCTCGGCTCACTGCAAGCTCCGCCTCCTGGGTTCCCACCATTCTCCTGCCTCAGCCTCCCGAGTAGCTGGGACTACAGGCACCTGCCACCACGCCTGGCTAATTTTTTTCGTATTTTTAGTAGAGACGGGGTTTCACCCTGTTAGCTAGGATGGTCTCGATCTCCTGACCTGGTGATCTGCCCGCCTCAACCTCCCAAAGTGCTGGGATTACAGGTGTGAGCCACCACGCCCAGCCAACAAAGATCTTCTATGCCAATGGAAACCAAAAGAAAATAGGGATACTTATATGAAAAAAATAAATTTTCCCAGCACCATTTGTTAAATAGGGAATCCTTTCCCCATTTCTTGTTTTTGTCAGGTTTGTCAAAGATCAGATAGTTGTAGATGTGTGGTATTATTTCTGAGGGCTCTGTTCTGTTCCATTGGTCTATATCTCTGTTTTGGTACCAGTACCATGCTGTTTTGGTTACTGTAGCCTTGCAATACAGTTTGAAGTCAGGGAGCGTGATGCCTCCAGCTTTGGTCTTTTGGCTTAGGATTGACTGGGTAATGCAGGCTCTTTTTTGGTTCCATATGAACTTTAAAGTAGTTTTTCCCAATTCTGTGAAGAAAGTCATTGGTAGCTTGATGGGGATGGCATTAAATCTATAAATTACCTTGGGCAGTATGGCCATTTTCACGATACTGATTCTTCCTATCCATGAGCATGGAATGTTCTTCCATTTGTTTGTGTCCTCTGTTATTTCATTGAGCAGTGGTTTGTAGTTATCCTTGAAGAGGTCCTTCACATACCTTGTAAGTTAGATTCCTAGCTATTTTATTCTCTTTGAAGCAATTGTGAATGGGAGTTCACTCATGATTTGGCTTTCTGTTTGTCTGTTATTGGTGTATAAGAATGATTGTGGTTTTTCCACATTGATTTTGTATCCTGAGACTTTGCTGAAGTTGCTTATCAGCTTAAGGAGATTTTGGGCTGAGACAATGGGGTTTTCTAAATATACAGACATGTCATCTGCAAACAGGGGCAATTTGACTTCCTCTTTTCCTAACTGAATACCCTTTATGTCTTTCTCTTGCCTGATTGCCCTGGCCAGAACTTCCAACACTATGTTGAATAGGAGTGGTGAGAGAGGGCATCCCTGTCTCGTGCCAGTTTTCAAAGGGAATGCTTCCAGTTTTTGCCCATTCAGTATGATATTGGCTGTGGGTTTGTCATAAATAGCTGTTATTATTTTGAGATACATCCCATCAATACCTAATTTATTGAGAGTTTTTAGCATGAAGGGCTGTTGAATTTTGTCGAAGGCCTTTTCTGCATCTATTGAGATAATCATGTGGTTTTTGTCTTTGGTTCTGTTTATATGCTGGATTACGTTTCTTGATTTGTATATGTTCAACCAGCTTTGCATCCCAAGGATGAAGCCCACTTGATCATGGTGGATAAGCTTTTCGATGTGCTGCTGGATTCAGTTTGCCAGTATTTTATTGAGGATTTTTGCATCGACATTCATCAGGGATATTGGTCTAAAATTCTCTTTTTTGCTGTGTCTCTGCCAGGCTTTGGTATCAGGATGATGCTGGCCTCATAAAATGAGTTAGGGAGGATTCCCTCTTTTTCTATTGATTGAAATAGTTTCAGAAGGAATGGTACCAGCTCCTCCTTGTACCTCTGGTAGAATTCGGTCATGAATCCATCTGGTCCTGGACTTTTTTTTGTTTGGTAAGCTATTAATTATTGCCTCAATTTCAGAGCCTGTTATTGGAAGCTGAAACTGGATCCCTTCCTTACACCTTATACAAACATTAATTCAAGATGGATTAAAGACTTAAATGTTAGACCTAAAACCATAAAAACCCTAGAAGAAAACATAGGCAATACCATAAATAGGCATGGGCAAGGACTTCATGTGTAAAACTCCAAATGCAATGGCAACAAAAGCCAAAATTGACAAATGGTATCTAATTAAACTAAAGAGTTTCTGCACAGCAAAACAAACTACCATCAGAGTGAACAGGCAACTTACAGAATGGGAGAAAATGTTTGCAATCTACTCATCTGACAAAGGGCTAATATCCAGAATCTACAAAGAACTCACTCAAACAAATTTACAAGAAAAAAAACAAACAACCCCATGAAAAAGTGGGCAAAGGATATGAACAGACACTTCTCAAAAGAAGACATTTATGCAGCCAATAGACACATGAAAAAATGCTCATCATCACTGGCCATCAGAGAAGTGCAAACCAAAACCACAATGAGATACCATCTCACACCAGTTAGAATGGCGGTCATTAAAAAGTCAGGAAACAACAGGTGCTGGAGAGGATGTGTAGAAATAGGAATGCTTTTACACTGTTGGTGAGACTGTAAACTAGTTCAACCATTGTGGAAGACAGTGTGGCAATTCCTCAGGGATCTAGAACTAGAAATACCATTTGACCCAGCCATCCCATTTCTGGGTATATAACCAAAGGAATATAAATCATGCTGCTATAAAGACACATGCACACATATGTTTACTGCGGCACTATTCACAATAGCAAAGACTTGGAACCAAGCCAAATGTCCTACAATGATAGACTGAAGAAAATGTGGCACATATACCCATGGAATACTATGCAGCCATAAAAAATGATGAGTTCATGTCCTTTGTAGGGACATGGATGAAGGTGGAAACCATCATTCTCAGCAAACTATCTCAAGGACAGAAAACCAAACACCACATGTTCTCACTCATAGGTGGGAAATGAACAGTGAGAACACTTGGACACAGGAAGGGGAACATCACACACTGGGGCCTGTTGTGAGGTGGGGGAAGGGGGGAGGGATAGCATTAGGAGATACACCTAATGTAAATGACGACTTAATGGGTGGAGCACACCGACATGGCACATGTGTACATATGTAACAAATCTGCATGTTGTGCACATGTACCCTAGAACTTAAAGTATAATTAAAATATATATATATAAAATAAAATAAAGAAAAAAAGGAATTTGGATTCAAAAACTGTCAAAAGAGAAAAAGAAGGTCATTATATAGTGAAGAAGTGGCCAATTAAGTAATATAACAGTTGTAAATATATGTATATCCAACATCAGAACACTTAATATGTAAGGAAAATATTAATATAACTGAGGGGACAAAGATACAGCAACACAATGATAATATGGGACTTCAGTGTCCCACTTTCAAAAATGGGTAGATTATCCAGAAAGATAATCAATAAGGAAACACTGCATTCCACTTTAGACCAAATAGATTTAACAGACATGACAGAACCTTCCATCAAACTGCAATAGAATACATCTCCTCCAGTGCACATGGAAGACACTTTAGTATAGATCATATGTTAAGCTACAAAATAAGTGTTAACAAATTTAAGAAGATTGAAATTATACCATGTTTTTTGAACACAATGTTGTTAAACTAGAAATAAAAAATAAGAGGATAATTAGAAAATTTACAGATAGGAAGAAATTAAACAGCACACTCCTAAACAACGAATAGTTTAAAGAAGAGATAGATAGATAGATAGATAGATAGATAGACAGATAGATAGATACCACTGAAAATGCAAACACAAAATAGCAGAATATATGTGATGCGGCAAAGGCAATTCTAAGTAGAATTCTAACTGCTACATTGATAGCAGTAACTACTGACATTAACGGAAAAGAATGGTATCCAATAAACAACTTAACTATATACCTTCAGCAGCTGGAAAATAAGAATAAAGCTTAAACTGAGTAAAAAGAAGAAAGTAACGAAGATCAGAGCATAGTTATATGAAATAAAGACCAAAAAATAATAGAAATTATCAACAAAAGTTGATTTTTGAGAAAATAAACAATATTGACAAAACTTCTCCTACACTGTGAAAAACATGGGAGAGGAGTCAAATAAGTAAAATTAGAAATGAAAGATGGGACATTGCAACTGACACTGCAAAAATGGCAAATGATCATAAGAGGCTACTATGAATAATTATGTACTAACAAATTGGATAACCTATAGGAAATGGATAAATTCCTAGACGCAAACAAGCTACCAATATTAAATCATATTGAAATAGAAAATATGAACAGACCAATAATGAGAAAGCATTTTGAGTCGTTAATCAAAAACTTCCCAAAAAAGAATGGCCTGGAACCACATGGCATCACTAGTGAATTTTCGCCTAACATTTAAACAATTAATGTCAATCATTTTCAAACTCCTCAAAAAAATTGAGGAAGAGGGGAGACTTCCAAATTAATGTTACAATGTCAGTATTGCCCTGATACTAAAGACATAAAAGGACACTGCAGGAAAAGAAAACAGGCATTACCTCTGATGAACATAGATGCAAATCTCCTGAACAAAATACAAGCAAGCCAAATTCATAAGCACATTATAAGGATCACATACTATGATCAAGTGACATGTACCACTGAGATGCAAAGACGATTCAACATACACGAGTCAATAATGTGATACAACACATTAATAGAGGTAAGAATAGGAAATATATGCTCATCTGAATATATGCAGAAAAAGCATTTGACAAACTTCAGGTTTCTTTTATAATAAAAACTGTCAACAAATTAGATATAAAAGGAATGTACTTCAACATAACAAAGGCCATATATGACAAGCCCACAGCTATCAACATACTCAATGGTAAAAAGCTGAAAGCTTTTTCCCTAAGATTAGGAACCAGACAAGGATGCCCACTCATCATTTTTATTCAAGATAGTAATATAAGTCCTAGCCAGGATGCTTAGGCAAGAAAAGGAAATGAAAGACATTCAAATAGTAAGAGAAGAATTAAAATTGTTTCTATGAGCAAGTGACATGGTCTCATATATAGAAAACCATAAGGACACCATTAATAAACTGTTAGAACAAATAAATGAATTCAGGAAATAAAGTTACAGGATACATAATCTGCATACAAAAACAGTTGCATTTGTATAAACTAACAACAAGCTATTGAAAAAAATAAATTAAGAAAGCAATCCCATTAGCAATAGCATAAAAAACAATAAAATACTTAGAAGTAATGTTAACCAAGCAAGTGAAAGACCTGTACATTGAAATCTATAAAACATTAATTTAATAAATTGAAGAAGACAAACAAAGACATATTATGTTCATGGACTCGAAAAATAATATTAGTGAATTAAGATAATTAAATTATTAAAATGCCCATATTACCTAGAGACATCTACAAAATCAATTCGATCTCTATCAAAATTCATATGGCAATTTTTGCAGAAATAGTTACAACAATTTTAAAATGTATATGGAATCTCGAAAGGCCTCTAACGGCCAAAGCAGTCATAAGCAAAAACAAATCACACTTTCTGATTTCAAATCACATTTCAAAGCTGCAGTAATAAAAAAAATATGGTACTGGCATTAAACAGACACATAGACAAAGAGAAGTGAATAGAGCCTAGAAATAAATTCACATATATACAGTCAACTTTGACAAAGGTGCAAAAAATATATAATGGGGGAGGGTTAGTTTTTTCAATAAATAGTATTAGGAAAACTGGATATCCACATGGAAAAATGATGAAATTCGGCCTTTATTTTATATCATACACAAAAATCAACTCAATATAGCTTAAAGACAATAATTAGACCTAACACCGTAAAACTCCTAGAAGAAAACATAGAGGAAAAAGCTCCATGGTGTTGATCTTGACAATGATTTTTTTGAACAGAACAACAAAAGCACAGACATTAAAAGCAAAAATAAACAAACAGGACTACATCAAACTAAACTAGAAACTTTCTGTAGAGCAAAAAGAGAAAACAACAACAACAAAATGAAAAGACAATCTATATATTGGAAGAAAATATTTGCAAACCGTATATTATATAGGGTTAATATTAAACAATAGGAAGGAACTCTTATAACATCCAAAAAGACAACCCAACTAAAAAATGGACAAAAAAGCCAATAGAAATTTTTCTCAAGGATACACAAACACACACACAAACACATACACACGCAAACATACACACACACACGTACACACACTATTCTGCCTTTAAAAGCAAAAGAGAATTCTTCCATTTCCAACAACATAGGTCTTCCTGGAGGGCATTATATGTAATGGAAAAATCTAGACACAGACAAATACTGCATGCTGTCACTTATATATGAAATCTAAAAAATTCAAATTCATAGAGAGTAGAATTGCGATTACAAGTGCCTAGAGGGTGCAGAAATTCAGGGATGTTGGTCAATAGTTCCATGGTTTCACTTACAAGATGTAATTATTTCTGGAGACCTAATATACAATATGATGACTGTAGTTAATAATAATGTACTATGTGCTTGAAATTTGCTAACAGAGTAGATCTCAAGTGTTCCTGCCATGCACACAAAAATACGATAGCTGTGTGAGGTGATGGATATGTTAATTAGCTTGATTGTGGTAATCATTTCACATTGTCTATTTATATTAAGACATCACATTGTGTACATTAAATATATAAAATTTCAATTTATCAATTATACTTCAGTTAAACTAGAAAAAAATTCAACATGAATGATCTTTGTGGTAATGATAATGTTCTGTATGGCGACTACACCAATGCTAATATAGGTGTGTTATTGAGCTACAGCAGTGTAAGAGATTACCATCACAAAAGCAGCATGGGGGAAACCACCCCCATGATGCACTTACCTCCACATGGTCTCTCCCTTGACACGTGGGAATTATGGAGATTGTAATTCAAGATGAGATTTGAGTGGGGACACAAAGCCTAACCATATCAGATGGATATTATAAGACAAAAAGAAAGCAAGAGCTGGTGAATATGTGGAGAAAAGGGAACCCTTGCAGACTGTTGTTAAGAAGGTAAAGTGGTGAAATTGCAACACAAAACATGTAGAAGTTCTTTAGAATATTGAAAATAGAACTACCATATGATCCAGCAACACAACTTCTGGGTTTACATCCAAAGGAAATAAAACCACTATCTCAAGGAGATACCTGCACTCCCACGTTCATTGCAGTATTATTCACAATAGCCAATATATGGAAGCCACTTGTCTGTTGACAGTTTAATACATAAAGAAAATGTAGCATATATTTTTGTACAATAAAATGTTATTCTGACTTGAAAGAGAATGAAAAGGAAATCTTTCCATTTGCAACATGAGTGAAACTGTAGGACATTTTGTTCAGTAATATAAGCATGACACAAAAGGACAAATATTGCACGATCTCACTCATATGAGGTACCTAAAATAATCAAATTTGTAGAAGCAGAAACTAGAATGGTAGTTAACCAGGGTCTGGGGAAGGAGGACATCGCGAGTTATTCAATGAGCATAAAGTGTCAGTTATGCAAGATAAATAAATTCTAGAGTTCCTCTGTAAAACATTATGCCTGTAATTAACAATACTGTATTGAATATTTAAAAAATTTGTTAGGAAACTAGATCCCAAATTAAGTGTTCTCACCATACACAAAAATGATAACATGGTGTCTTTTAGAGAGTAATCGAAATATGATTGTATCAAAGTAAAATACTGCTTTTATATTCAACTTGGTAATTCTCAAAATAAGTTTTTTAAACCAAAGATTTGCTGTAGTTGTGGAGCTGAACTTACTGAGAGCATCTTTTTTTCCTTTAAGCTATTGTCTGAAATTGAGAACGAAATTATTAAAAATAAAGGATTTATTTCAACCTTGTTGCTTAAATGTGTAGTTATATTCCATAAATACAAAGATTTAAAAAACAATACATTCCCTATTTTTGTGACACTTGATAAGAGCATATTTACATGTATTTATGTCAAATATGTATAACTGATTAATTATTGAAAAATTGTTCTACTAAACAAAGTTCCAGCCATTTATTTACTATAGCAGCTGTAGTGAATATATCCCTCTCCATTATTTATATTGATTTTTATTTCTGGAAATGCTGCATGGGCACCATTTTGTCAAGAATGAATATTATTTTTAAAAATAGCTGAAAAATTCACAATTTTTCAATTAATAGTACAGAACATAATGCTTTTCTACTCGAAAGGATAAAAAAGCCTTATTAATGCTATTTGAGGCTTCTTTTAAAATGAAGAAAAAATATTTTCTTAAAAATTGTGAAAGAACGTATCTTGGGCCCCCCAAATCACCAAGCTAAAAGGAAAGCTCAAGCTGGAAACTGCTTAGGGCAAACCTGCCTCTCCTTCTACGCAGTTATCCCTCTGCTCACTGAAATCAATGCATATCTGATTGCCTCCTTTGGAAAGGCTAATCAGAAACTCAAAAGAACACAACTGCTTGTCTCTCACCTATCTGTGACCTGGAAGACCCCTCCCCACTTTGAGTCTTCCTTCCTTTGCTTCAAGTTGTCCCGCCTTTCCAGACCGAACCAATGTACTTCTTATGTATATTGATTGATGTCTCATATCTCCCTAAAATGTATAAAACCAAGCTGTGCCCCAACCACCTTGGGCACGTTGTCAGGACCTCCTGCGGCTGTGTCACGGAAGAGCATCCTCAACCTTGGCAAAATAAACTTTCAAAATTAACTGAGACCATTCTCAGGTTTTCTGGGTTTACAAAATTAACAGCCAAATTGTAAAATTTAAATAATCAAAAAAAGTTTAAAATATTCTTAATGTATTAGGACACTGCCTGATACAATATCATGCAGCATGAAATAGTCTAGCTGAAGCCAGAACCAACTGGACTTGTGTGATGGCGCTGTTTTAGCCAGAGTACTGCTTTATCGCACAGACTTGAAAACATAAAGATTGAAAAATTAATCCATTTAGTGACCATAAGCAATTAAAATAGTGCATACTCAGTAATTTGAGTTTAATTTTGCAGGCAATTTTTTACTCTTGTGGTTTTTGTTTTCTTGTTGTTGTTGTTTTTCTGGCTTTTGGCCTTTTCTCTCTATTCCCTAGGGCACATACCTATTCTGTCATATTTTCTATTTGAATTACATAGTAACAATTCATACATTTAGTGATTGAACCACTAGGAATTTCGCAAGGCAAATGTGTGAGGTAGATATCCAATCTTACCTTGTTTCCAACTGTCTTAACACCAGTTACTGAAGAGTGTAGTTTCTCCTTCAGGTTATCAACGCTGCTAATGCTTATTAGTAATGCCTGGCGGCTCAGAAGCAGTAATTATCTATCATGGCCAGTCATTAGAGTTGTCTGAGAAGCTTTTAAAACACACCAATGCCTGAGCCTCACCTTCAGAAATTGTTCTGGGGCAGGCCCAAGGTGTTGAGACGTTTTAATCACACAGATTATTGGACATGTGGTTAAATTTTGTCCGGAGTTGGTGCCTTCTGGTGGGTTCTTGGTCTCGCTGACTTCAAGAATGAAGCCGCAGACCTTTACAGTGAGTGTTATGTCTGGAGTTTGTTCCTTCAGATGTGTCCAGAGTTTCTTCCTTCCGGTGGGTTCGTGGTCTCACTGACTTCAAGAATGAAGCCTCAGACCTCCGCGGCAAGTGTTACAGCGTGTTACAGCTCTTAAAGGTGGTGTGGACCCAAAGAATGAGCAGCAGCAAGACTTATTCTGAAGAGCTAAAGAACAAAGCTTCCACAGCACGGAAGGGGACCTAAGCGGGTTGCTGCTGCTGGCTGGGGTGGCCAGCTTTTATTCCATTACTTGTCCCTGCCCATGTCCTGCTGATTGGTCCATTTTACAGAGTGCTGATTGGTCCATTTTACAGAGTGCTGATTGGTCCATTTTACAGAGTGCTGATTGGTGCATTTACAATCCTTTAGCTAGACACAGAGCACTGATTGGTGTTTTTACAGAGGGCTGATTGGTGCATTTACAATCCTTTAGCTAGTCACAGAGCACTGATTGGTGCATTTTTACAGGGTGCTGATTGGTGTATTTACAATCCTTTAGCTAGAGAGAAAAGTTCTCCGAGTCCCCACTCAATCCAGGAAGTCCAGCTGGCTTCACCTCTCAAAATGATTTAAGCCTGTTCTAGGGTTAAATTGCTGGAGTCTGAATCCTGGTTCTATCTGCTGCTAATGGTGGCATTGGAAAGTTACTTTACATTTCTGTGCCTCAGTTTCCTCACCCAGAAAATCATCATCCTAATAGTTTTTAATACATGGACTTTCAGAATTATATAAAATAATGCAGAAATAATTAGCCATAATGACTAAAGTGGCTATGAAAAAATAAGGATGCAAGCACCCAAGAGAAAGTAACACCATCAAAACCTGCCCATTAAAGAAATTCTTAGAAATATTTTATGAGATTGAACGTGCAAAGGATAAAATGTTGGAAACTGATGCAAACTTTAAGAGAGGCAGTTGGCCTCACTCTGTATCCTGAAATTATACCATGAGAAGAGTGCTGGCTCTCTTCAAACTACTCATAAGTTTTTTACAGAAACATAAATATTTTCTGTCAATATTTCTGATATTTTATCTTAAAGTATACTAAATATGCATTAGTTTTACTATTGTTTTCATTTTTCTATCCACTTTTAACCAACAATAGGAGGCTGTTCAATGTTTTCACAAAAATTTTCATAGGTCACAGAACAATCATTTTTTCTATTAACTATTAAGATCATTTTGCACTTTGAGAGTGTAAGATTAAAAGCCACTAAAAATATATTCATTCAAGTCCTTTCTGAAATTATGATATTCATCAGATGTGAATGGAAAGAAAGGAACAAATGAAAGATAATATTACTTTTCACAAGTATGTCATCTAGTACAAGCCTTCTAATTATAATTTAAAACATTATATAGTACAAAAAATACTTGTAAGCTTTTCTGTTTACATACATCAAAAATATCAGTTGATGGTATTCAAATGTGTGTATGTGTGGCTGTGTTTAATATTTTATCATCTGGCTTAGATTTGTTTTTTCTTATCATCACAGAGTTGATTTTGGAGACATAATTTTTATCCAGCCATAATTGTATTGTTTTATTGGTTCTCTATAATGTTTGATAGAAATCTATATATCTAAATCTATATATTTCTCCCAACGTTAAAATTATGTTCACATCACTGTATCCTTTTGAAGAAATTTTGCATTTAGTCATTACAAATGCTTACATGGAAAAGTGCATCTATAAAATTTTCACCTCACTCTTTATCTTAGAAATATTCAGCATTTCAACCAAAGTTAATGATGATGTATTTCCTCTATTACAGTTTTCTCTGTGCTTTGGTTACTAAATAAGTAAATTTTTATTCTCTTAAATTGTTTAAGAGAATCTCTATTAACAGAGAAAACTATAATAGAGATAATATATCAGCCTGGTCACAATAAAGATTGCAAATAATGAAAAGAAGAAGCTCATTTTGGAGAAGTAAAGTACCAAAAAATGTGCATAATTAATAAGTAACGTTCAGTCACAGCTGAAAATGTGAGAAAATATTTGACAGATTTAGTTAATATCAGGAACCAAATGAAATATTAGATGTCCTAATTTTTTTGTTTTTATTTTTTGTATTTATTTATTTATTTATTTTGAGACAGAGTTTCACTCTTGTTGCCCAGGCTAGAGTGCAATGGTGTGATCTCGGCTCACTGCAACCTCCGCCTCCCGGGTTCACGCCATTCTCCTGCCTCAGCCTCCTGAGTAGCTGGGATTACAGGCACCCACCACAAGGCCCGGCTAATTTTTTTGTATTTTTAGTAGTGACAGGGTTTCACTGTGTTGCCCAGGCTGGTCTCTAACTCCTGACCTCAAGTTATCAACCCACCTGGGCCTCCCAAAGTGCTAGGATTACAAGGGTGAGTCAATGCAGCTGGCCTAGATGTCCTAATTTTTTTTTTTTTTTTTTGAGACAGAGTGTTGCTCTATCGCCCAGGCTGGAGTGCAGTGGCGAGATCTCCTGCCTCAGCCTCCTGAGTAGCTGAGACTACAGGCGCCCGCCACCAAATCAGGGTAATTTTTTTGTATTTTTAGTAGAGACGGGGGTTTCACCATGTTAGCCAGGATGGTCTCGATCTACTGACCTCGTGATCCACCCGCCTCGGCCTCCCAAAGTGCTGGGATTTAAAGGCCCGCGCCCGGCACCTAATTTCTTAAATTAGGTGTTGTGTTATACTTATAAACACTTCTATTAAATAAACACTTCTCTGTCTTTCTTTCATTTTCTTTTCTTGTTTAAGATGGAACATGAAAAAGTGCCCCTTATCATTGGATAAGGGATACTTTTTGATGATGGAAGTCATATATAATGTTGTTTTTACATTTTCAGTAATACAAATATTAGAAGTAAAACAAAATGTGGGTGTTCTCTACTTTTAAGCAGGAAGTCTAAATATAATGCAATTATATTTAGAACAAAATTATATTACAAAAGGGACCTCAGCTTCAATATTAACCTCTGTACGTCCTTTATTATTAGCCTAGATTAATTTTATTATGGTTTGGCTGATTGATTAAAAGAAATGTTTTCCCCCACCACCTGATGTATGTCCCTTGAAATGAGTCTTTGAAGTTCCTCTCAACAAGAAATAGAGTCTATTTCCCATTCCTTGAATATGCTGTGTCAGTCACTTTCTCCAATTTAACATGGCAGAAGATTCACTGAGTCAGTTTTGACCCACGTGTAAAGAGTCCTTGAAGACATCTCTTCTCCTATACCTCTGTGAAAGTATAAGCTGGGGAACCCTGCTGAAGGACAAGGTCGTATTTGTTGTGCAAATATTTTCAGTTTTTTGTCTTTTGGGGGAGCATAGATAAAAGCCATGTTTTTCATTATATTTTTCTTTGAGAAAATCCTTTAATAACATATTCTGAATAATTTTTAATATCCTACAGGCACATATATCCTTCTGTGCATGCTTCAGGTAAGGGTCTATATTTTATTTTCCAAGAAAATAATTTTCTATAGTTTGACATTCAGAATAATAGAGTCAAACAGAGTCATGAATTGATACACATATTTTTCCAAGTCATAAACAAATCAAGCACTGTATGATATTCATTTGGTAGGTCTAAGAAACATTTACAACCTATATTCCCTTTCAGTCATTTGCATCTAACTACTCTTTTTTAAAAAACATTGATTTTCTATTTCCAAATTAATATTACAATAAATGTCATCCATACATATGGTTAAAGAAACAACAAACTACAAGCTTCTTCTTTCCTCCTCTAGGGAGTCAGCTATGCCCTCTAGAGGTAAGCACGTTTTATTATGCCTTTTCTTCGTACTCCAGTGTTTTCGACAAGGAAAGTTACACAATTTTTAATTTGCCTGATGGTTTCCCTTACGGAGCCATAACATTTGTTCACCCATTTATTTTTTATAAAAGACCTGTTAAGTCTGAGAGTGTGGATAGATTCATGTAAAAATATTTGTGGCAAGTGTTATTACTTTTTTTCTTTCCTTTTTTATACACATTTATTTATTTTAATTGACAAATAATAATTGTGGCATCTATATAAAAAAATTGATCACTTGGAAACAGAAGAAAAGGGGTTACCAGATGCTGGGGGAAGGAGAAGAATTAGGAAAGAGGAGATGTCTATTAAAATAAGAGCACAAAGTTTCAGACTTCAGGAAACTCTTGGTCATCTATTGCACAGCATGGTGACTTCAGTTAATAAAAATGTGGCATACATTACAAAATTGTTTAACAAAAGATTTTTAACATTTGCACAACACAAAAACATGATAAATCGCTAAGGTGATAGATATGTTAGTTGGCTTGATTTAACATACCTGTGATATATACATAGATCAAACATATGTTGTTGTCAGTACTTTATACTGTCTCAATCAAGAAGCAAGTAATGTCAAACTGTCTCACCTTTTATAATGCTAACTTCGAAAATTTGGTCATGGTGGTCACCACCAGACCTATTAATTTCCAAGATGTTTTCCCCTTTGCAAATAGCAATTAAGTTTGGGGCGGATATTTGAAACTGTGTAAATATCATGATTATCAACAAATTTCACTCAAAAATGTTAGCATTTATTTAAGATCTTTTCCTATTCAGTTTTTCCACTGGAGTTGTAGAAAAGTAATTTTTAAATTTTTTGGAGAGATGCAGTGGCTCATGCCTATAATCCCAGCACTTTGGGAGGCCAAGGCTGGCGGATTACTTGAGGTCAGGAGTTTGAGACCAGCTGGACCAAAAAGGTAAAACCCCGTCTCTACTAAGAATAAAAATAAAAACAAATTACAAAAAAAAAAAAAGCAAACCTAGCCGGGCATGGTGGCATGCACTAGTAATCACAGCTACTCGGGAAGCACAAAAATCCTTTGAGCCTGGGAGACAGAGGTTGCAGTGAGTGGAAATCGTGCCACTAAACTCCAGCCTGGGCAACAGAGTTGAGACTCCATCTCAAAAAAAAAAAAAAAAAAAAAAAAAATATATATATATATATATATATTTATATATATAAATTATCTCAGCCTATAAATTAACTGAATTCTCTTTAAACAAGCATTTTTCCTCCTTTCAAGTATAATTGAAATAGCATTCTTTCTGAAAATTGAGGGTGAATGCCTAATTCTTTCCTATTAATCACCACTTTACAGAATGAGATGATGAAATCATCACCTCCATTGGTAGCAAAGGAGTCAGCTCACCTCGCCCCACCCCACCCTTCCTCTTCTTGTACTGCTTCAGAACAATAGATTTTATTTTTTCAATGTTTCACTAAATTACAAACATCTTTTTTTGACATTGATTTTGACACAAAGTTGGCTCAGGGGAGCCTCTGCAAGTTTCCTCCTGTTATAGCAACATCTTCACCTCTGAGATTCCTTGGTTTCTAACACAAGATTTTGAAGACGCACTTTGTACAGACCTGCTCCACAGCAGGACTCCAAATACCCCTGGAAAATTTTAGTGGACAATTGTATGTAGAAAACATACGATGGCTGCTAGGCTTCTTTATTTTACTACAGTATCCTCTCAAATTCTAGGGCCTTACAGTGGGCAGTGCCAGGAGATACATAAAAAACGTGTGTGTGTGTGTGTGTGTGTGTGTGTGTGTGTATATATACATATATATATCATATGTGCTATTGTTACTAAAGCCAAATTTAATATCAATTTAATATCACAGATTTTGCTTAAATTTTTATTTTACCTCTCCTTTTATAATAATAGCATATTTATGTTATTTTTACATTGTTTTACATACAGTCATGTAATAGTCTATTAGATTTTTCCAATTTCTTGTGTTTTTTTATTTTTATTTTAGATTTGGGGGTACATGTGGAGGTTTGTTACATAGGTAAACATGTGTCATGAGGGTTTGTTGTACATATTATTTTTTCTTTCTTTGTGTGTGTGTGTGTGTGGGTATGTGTGTGTGTGTCAGAGAGACAGAGAGAGACAAGGTCTCACTCTATAGCCCAGGCTGGAATGCTGTGGCTCCCTCTCAGCCCACTGCAACCTCTGCCTCCCAGGTCCAAACCATCCTCCCATCTCAGCCTGCCGAGTAGCTGGGACTACAGGCACGTGCCACCATGACTGGCTAATTTTTGTACTTTTTGTAGAAATGAGGTTTCGCCCTGTTGCCCAGGCTGGTCTCAAACTTGTGAGTTCAAGCAATCTGCCCTCCTCGTCCTCCTAAAGTGCTAGGATTACAGTCTGTTGTAAATATTATTTCATCACCCAGGTATTAAACCCAGTACCCAATAGTTATATTTTTAAGCATATTCATTAATAGACTTTATTCAACAGGCTATATAAAATAGAGGTTAAAAATCACCAACCCCAACAGTAGTTCAAACATTAATACTGCCAAATAAACTTTCACAGATTTTAGTAAATCTTTATTCTTAAAATATACTCTGCTAATATTAATATAAATAATTGAAGTTATATGTTCAAAAGTAATTTGAATCAGTATTTGCTCTATTTCATTTTACATGCACCTGTATGTGTTTGTGTGTATAAATTTGTTAAACTGTTAGGTATATCTTTTTTCCATATTGTAATATGCTTCCTCTCTTAATCTATGAACTCTTAATATATAAAATATTATATGGAGGCAATTCAAATATATAAAAATACACACACAGATAAGTAACTCATTCATCCCTACTTCTTTCTCCCTAGTCCTCATGCCCTCATTGGTAAATTTTTAAAAAATACTTTAGGATTTAACATTCTAAGGTTTACGATGTGAAACTCTAATGCTGTTTTCCAAAACTAAGCAAAAGCCCATAAATATTTTTATTTCATTTAATTATTTTTATTTCATTTAATTTTTTATTTAATTGTATTTTTAATTTAATTTTTATTTAATTATTTTTCTTATTTTATATGAATGGAAAATATCAGAAACATTATTCTTTATTTGCATTTTGTTACTATATGTGTATACATATGTATCCATACACACATGTTATTTAATGTGTATTTAACCTCTACTTAACTTGTACTTAATTAGCTTTCTCAGGTTTTTCAAATTCATGTTATTCACATTCTGGCATATATTTTTAAATCGCTCTCAGACAGTGCAACAGCACTTACTGAAGAAACCATTGTTGCCTCTAACGATTTAAAAAATGTCATCTTTATCAAATACCAAATGTGCATAGATATTTAGGTATTTGTGGAACTTTTTCTTGTTTTATTTACTCTCTGCTTATTCACATTCTAGCACCTTATTATTTTAAGTATAAGAGTGTACAACAGATTTTATAAACCTAGATCTAGCACCCCCTTCAAATCATTGCTTTTTATTAAGAGTGTTCTGGCTAGTCTTGATGATTTCCTTAAATGAAATTTATAATCAATTTATCTAGCTTTCCCAAAATAATTCATTGACAGCGTAACTAGCATAGCCTTAAAATTTTAAGAAAACTTAGAAAGAATTGACATCTTGATGATGTGGAGCCACCCAACCCAAGAGCAAGGTATATCTTGCCATTTGTTTGAGGCTACAGTTTTAGCCTTTCATGAGTGTTTTAAATCTTGAGCTTCCAGTAAACATTTCTGCCTTTCAAGGTGCCTCATTTTCTAATTCTCTTTTTAAAAATTTAATAGTATACATATATATAAAACAAAAATTTAAAAATTTTGTAAAAAATTAAAAATTTAATAGTATGTATACTGTTAAGTAATATATATACACATCTATATATTATATAATAGTATTAACTAATAGCAAGTATCAAGTTCATTTCTTTACTAATGTTCGGAACTTCCCACCCTCTGTAATTCAATCGGGCAATATTAACTATGATCAGCAACCTCAAAGATACTGCCATAGTCTATTACCTTTGCTTCAATCCCAGTGTGACTCTTGTCTCTGGCTTAATCTACTCTTCAAGACTTTCACAGACCATTTTACCCATATCATGGAACAGTTTGAATGTGATCAAGAAGTCAAGGATTCTGTGTTGCTACAGCTGCTTGTGGAGTATAGGAAGGTTTCAAGAAAGAGCAAAATAAGCCTAAATCCATACATTTTAATGCCAAGACATAGATTGAAAATAGAAAAATTTATAAGGCAATGTTCAAAATCATCTCTTATTTTTTGGTGGCATGAGAGTGATATAGCCAAAAACAAACTCAAAATCTGACATTGATGTGGGTATCTAGATGGCATTATTGCTAAAAATCACAGCCTTGTCAATCTGTTTTATGGAAGTCCTGACATTCATTGAGAAGTGGGGTCCCCAAAATTAGAATTAGAGACATGTGGAGAGGGATTTAAAGGATGGTGAGCATTTCAAACCTTTAATCCCTCCAAGATTTCTTGCTAATGAATCAATTATTTCTTCCATGTCTGATAAGGTTGTCCCCACCTCTTTTAAGCCACTCCCTCAGCTTCCACTTCCCTCACCCGTTATTTTCTTGAAGTCTGTAAATAGCATTTGATTTCAGCACATGCTCAGATGGGACAATACAAGCAAAATTCATATAAAGGCATACTAAAAGAATCAGAAAACTTTATAATCCATATCAACAAAAACCTAGAGAAGCTGTGCAGGATTGAATTCTGAAGTTCTTTTGCAAGAAGAAGGTGTCATAATTTTATTTTATAGTTGACTGTATTTGTGTATGGATGTGTGTTTACCAGAAATTTTAGACTTAGTGTGTAACCTTGCTTGGTTAGCCATGGTTCTAATGGTTTGCTCATCATGTTTATAAAACCTTGTCCATGATAAATAAAGTTCAGTTACCATAATTTATAGGTGAAAGATAGCCAAAAAAAAAACAAGGGCATGAAACAAGTATATTTACTTTATTTGCAAATATTTGACCCTGGCAGTAAGATAACACTAATTTCTGAACACTCAAAATTCCACTGATATCTAATGGCCAAGGGAAGTCTTTTGGAAGTCAAATAATTTGTTCTATTTTGTCCCTCGTCTGCCTTCAGATAGCCCAGCAGGAACAATCAATATTATCACCAGTTCCTCATTGTATAATTGGAGTAAATTTTTCTAAAAATTAGCAGATTCCTTTTACTGGTGTCCTACATACACATTGTGGGCCCTTATTATCATATAGGAAGGGTCAAACTGGAGAAACACCAAAAAAAAGAGAGATTTGAAAGGTTCTTTAGCAGTGATTTCTGTAACAAACCAATTAATGTGCTCATTTAATGTAAAAACAAGTTTCAACTAAATCAATAAGTAATAAGTTTAAGCTGGTAGTCATTCAGATATCAGTTGCATTTCAGATGTCATTCCACTAAAGAAAATTAATCCAGCTTATTTTACTATGCATCTGTTTTCTTGGGAATGCTTTATTACCTCTAAACTATTATTCTGAAAACACCAGAAGTGGTTTGCTTTTATGTGGCAGAGAACTTCATCGCTGCACAGGCTGAATATGTAATTCTCTAGTTTTGTTGAAGTTGAGCCATGAGCATCATCATTCCACAGAGAGGGCCTCATGCTGCTCTGCTATATTGATGACATCAATCTGGACAGCTGGATGTAGTGGATTCCCCCAGGGAACAACAGAAAAAATAAAAGCCTGTGGAAAACAATCCAACCCATCGTCTGTTTTTGTAAATAAAGTTTTATTGAACCACCGCCATGCACATTCACTTACATATTTTCTATGGCTGCTTTCATGCTCTGATTATTAAGGTGAATAGTTGTGACATGTCTAACAAAGTCTAAAATATTTACTATCTGGCGCTTTATGGAAAGAAATTTGTCAACTGCTACTCTAGATAGTTTGGTTAGGTATGTTATGCCAGAGAGAAAGCCATAAATTCCAGCAATCCCTCAGTGAAGTTTTTTGGGTTCCAGCAGTCTATACCATGTAGGGCACCTTGTTCCTAGGACATCTTTCACCCTCCTGCCATTAAGAAAACAGTCACTGCTGGGCAGGGTGGTTCATGCCTGTAACCTCAGCATTTTGGAAAGCCAAGGTGGGCAGATCATCTGAGGTCAGGCGTTTGAGACCAGCTTGGCCAAAATTGCCAAACCCTGCCTCTAGTAAAAATGCAAAAATTAGCCAGGCATGGTGGTGCATGTCTGTAATCAAAGCTACTCAGGAGGCTGAGACAGGAGAATCGCTTGAACCTGGGAGACGGAAGTTGCAATGAGCGGAGATCACGCCACTGCACTCCAGCCTGGAAGACAGGAAGACTCCATCTCAAAAAAAAAAAAAAGAAAAAAAGAAAACAATCACAACAATACTGTGAATATTTGGATTTTAAAGAATTTTTATGTATTTTTATGTATGCATATATACATACACACACACACATATATATATGTACATACACACACACTTTAAAAACCAATATATGATATAGATTTGGGATTATATATAATATATAGAGATTTGGAATGAGTTTATATTTAAAATATATATTTTATAAATATATAAAATATAAATGTATATAGTGTGTGTGTGTGTATATATATATATACACATATATGTGTATATATATATATAAAATCTCCCATTTGGTGATGCTAAACCTATCTACTTATTAAAGTAATCCAAAAGATGCCAATATAAAATAAGACAAGCTTTCCAATTCTGTTAAGCTGGAGACAGGTATATCTGCAACTGGGTCTTAGGAGCCAGAGATCCAAGAAATTTCAAGGTGCATAATGTATCTATAGCAGGCTGGGAGGTATGAAGGAATCCTCAAGAAATCCTTAATAGAGAAAGAAAAGAAGATGTCTTGCTTGAGATATTTTTCCACTATAATTTCCCTGCGCTACTGGTGGTCAGACCCTCCCGCGTATGGAACCATAAGGGCAACGCAGAGCACTTATGTCTTAAACTAATGTGGCATGAGATACTTCTGTAAAGCAAGAGCAATTTTTCTTTTCTCTGAAAATGATTACAGGAGATAATGCATAAGGCCTAGAGGCTGAGTGGATGAAGCTGTGGCAACATAGGGAGGGATACACATACTTTAGAGCAAGACAGTGTGAATAATTGAACTCCATAATGTATCAGCGGAAATATCAATACTATTATCTAATATTTATTGAATGTGTCTAAATACCAGACATTGCTCTAAGAGCTTTGCTTGTATTAACTAATTCATTCCTCATAACAACTCTCTAAAGTAGATATAGTTTTGATACCCCTTTAAAAATAAATAAATTCAGCCATACAAAAATTAGCTAATTGGCACAAGCTCACATAGCTAGAAAGCGGTTGTTGCGGTTTGGACATATCCACTAAAAAATCCAAGTGTTGCTAATGTGATAGTAGCAAGAGGTGAGGCATTTGATAGGTGATTAGGCCATAAGCATTTCTCCTTAGTGAATAGAATTAAAGCCCTTATAAAAGAAGCTTCGGGCAGCATTCAACTCTTTGCCCTGTTAGAACAAAGCCTTCCTTCCCTCCAGAGCCCTCACCAGACAACCAAGCGTGCCAGTGTCTTGATCTTGCACTTCCCAGCCTCTAAAGCTGTGAAAAAAATAAATTTCTATTATTTATAAATTGCCCAGTCTCAGGGGTTTTGTCGTAGTAGCACAAAACAGGTTAACGTTGTGGTGAAGCCAGGATTCTAAAAAAGAAAGTCTGATTCTACAATCAACATTTTATTTGTTGAGCTACCTTTTGAAATTCTTAAAAGCACTACATATCGAATACTAAAGTCAAAATTTAGACAAGATATTATGCAAATCAATGCTTACATCCAGTAGAGTTTTTAGATAATAATTATATAAGGAATTTTATTATTCATAATTATAAAATCCTAAATTATATAATTTGTTTTCATATAGTTACCTCTTTTCATTTAAAAAATTGTGATACTCTATTTTCTTTGTATACCATGAATTAAGCTAAACTATTTCATGATAATTTAGCCAAAACTGTAGTTGCGGTAGCTGATAAATGGTCAGAAATACAGAAATTCTACTTCTGTTTCTGATTCTTATTTTGCCAGAGGCAAGCAAACATCTGTTGATACCTGTCAACACTGATATCAGTCATTTTGTTAATTTTTCCTTGTTTTAATATTCCCCAAAGTCATCACTGATCATATGATGTCCATTATAATTTGGTTCTGATGCCCTCTATGATGATCTTTTGTTTCATTTGTTCTCCTTTATTAGGGTCATTAGAGTGTTGACATTGAGTTAGCATGTCACCAGGCATCTGGCCTGCTAGTTCTTATCTGTCACAGTGTCACAATATAAACTTTTAACAATGCCCGAATAATAACCTCTACATAGTAAAAATAAACAAATTAGGCCACACAGTAAAAGTAAATTTTAAAGAACACTGAGAGAGAGAAAGAGAAAGAGAGAGCAGAAGAGAATTAGTCAGTTGTCCAAGGTGTATAGCAAGAAAATGAGTATAACTAAAAACTGCAACTCAAGTTTATTAAATGTTTACATCTATGATACTTCTTATCTATTCAAAATGTGCAGTTTCCAAAGTGTATGTTTTCTTCTACTTCTTCACAGCTATGGGGGAAAATTCATTTGTCTCAAATTTTTTTACTTCTATAGAATGTTTAAGCATATCTTCTGTTAAAGAATGTAAAATAATTTTGTTCAAAATTTGCTTCAGTAAAATTATTATTATCATGTATTTGAATACAGATCAAACAAAATTAAAACTTAAAGTTTTCTGTTGAGTTTTCATATAGTCCATTACAATTTATAAAATGATTTAAAGCAAAAAATTAGCAAATCTATAAATGATACCTAAAATGTCATGAGATGTCTGTAACTCTAAAACGTCATGAGACTTGTATTTTAACCTATTTCTAGATTTCAAAAAAAAAGTAACTTTTAAATTTGAATTGGGGATTTCTTCTTTCAGCCAATATAGAGTAAAAGGAATCAGATTTAAATTGTATAAAATTATATCAAAAAATGATTTTCATACACTAGACATCAGGCAAGACAGAACAGTGATCCTGATAGAGGGTGAACAAACAAGTTGAGCCTTACAATTTCTCAAGCTTTGTGCCCAGATAGAGTTATGAAGCTGACATGCAGGAGGAGGGAGAATGCCAACCCTGATGGCACCTCTCTGAGTTGTGGGGGAGGACTAGGGAGTCTGGAGAGTTCAGGAAGTTCTATTCCACAGAACAGAGTGTAAAGAGAGGAGAGAAGCATGGAGCCAAACCTCTTGAAAAGGGCACAGAGTCAGCCGCCAGTTTTCAGCTTACAACTGATTAATGAAGGCATAACACAAAACATTGAAGTCAGAAAAGAAATAACGGAAAGAAGGACAGAGAGCAATACCAAGGATCAACAGGGCCAGGGAAAGTTCATGTTCCCACCAGTCAAAGTGGAAAAACTTATTCACAGGGCATCACAAAGACTTCTTAAAAAGATATTGTCTCAGCAGGGAGTCAAAATAGCCCTAGACTAAAAGTTGCTCAGTTTCCACAGAGCCTAAAAACAATACTTAAAAGAGTCGAACCATATTCAAGCAAGTTAGCTTTATACCAGAACAAATTCAAGACCTTTTATAGGAATACACAATATCCACCAACGAAAAAGGGCAAAATCCACAGCATTTGGTTTCTAATCCAAAATTACCCGACATACAAAAAAGGCAAAATATGACACTTACATAATAAGCAGAAAAATGAATAACTTACAAGCCAAGAAAGTACACAAATAAGAGAAATAGTAAAGAAGATCATGAAAACAGTTATTATAATTTTGCATTACATATTCAAGAAGGTAGAAATAAGATGAAGCATGTTAGGTGATGATGTAAAATATATTTTAAAAGACCAAAATCCAACTTCTAAAGTAGAAAAATACAATGTCTATGATAAAAAAAAAAAACACTAGATAGGATTGAAAGCAGACACTGCCAAAAGTAATTTAAAAAAATTCTGAACTTGATGACAAAGAACCTACCCAAAATAAAACACAAAGGAATAAACAGAAATAAAATTATATAAAATATTAGTAATCTCTGGGAAAGCCTCACAGGACCCCCTTTATATATCACTGGAGTTTTTAGAAAGTGGGTTACAAAAATATTTGAAGAAATAAAGGATAGAAGTTTTCTATGTTTAATGGAAATTACAAACTTTTGGGAAAGACAGTCGGATGCATCTTGCTTGACTCTTGCATGCCTGTTTGAGTCTGTCTTGGGCTGGAACAACATGTTCTTATGTGAACATAGTAACTCTCATAGACTGCTGGACTTACTGCATTTTTTGTGAATATCTTTTCATAGTCTGGGCTTGATGTTACTTTATTCTGCTTAAAATGTGTGTGTCGTGTGTTAACTGGCCAACCCCACTGCTATATCTGTTGCTGGTGGGGAGAAAACAGGGCCCTTCACCTGTAGCTCTAGAGGAGTGTGTGTGGAACTTGTCTTGTGTTGGCTGCAGGGCAAGACCTGCTGGCTATTGACAAATAACAATCACTCTTGACACTGATCTTGCTATGACTCTTCTCTGCATGAGTAAATCATTGATTCATCAGGTACTTGTGAGAGTCATGTCTCTTGGTGATCTTAATGCCTGCAAATAATGCAGTGACTGGACACCCTGAGACTATTGCTCCTTGTAGCCAACAGATGTCACCTGCTCAAGAAAACCTTCAGATATAAGATGTTCAATAATCCTTACTCAAATAAAAACAATGAAAGAAAGGCACATAATCACATTGCTTAAAATGACTGATAAAAAGAATATCTTCAAAACAGCTGATGGAGGTTGGCGGAGGGGGGGATATTTTTAGTAAAACCAAAACAAGAATGACAGCAGACTTTTTGATGTACGTATCTTGAAAGAGCATATCTTTTAAACTAAAAATGTATATCAAGCAAAATTGTTTTCTAAAAACAAGGTAGGCCAGGCACAGTGGTTCATATCTGTAATCCCAGGACTTCAGGAGGCCAAGGTGGACAGATTGCTTGAACCTAAGAGTTCAAGACCAGCCTGGGTAACATGACAAAAGCCCATCTCTACAAAAAATACAAAAAATTAGCTAGGCGTGGTGTGTATACCTGTAGTCCCAGCTACTTGGGAGGCTGAGATGAAAGTATTGATTGAGCCTGAGAGGTAAAGGCTGCAGTGAGAGCTGTGATCACACCATTGCCCTCCAGCCTGGGTGATAGAGCAAGACCCTGTCTCAAATGAATGAATGAATAAATAAATAAATACATAAAAACATAGGTAAAATAAACTTTCAACAGATATAAAAATGTAAAAAAGTAGAATCAGTGACATGCCCTACAAAAAATGTTAAATAGTTTCTTAAGGACAAAGAAAAGATACCAGAGGTAGTATGTAGTTCCTACAATACGCAGAGGTAAGACACATTTTTAAAAATAGAGCAAAATACTACAAGAGAGAAAATGAAAACATAACTATTGTAAGATTTTTACAAAATATGTGAAAATATATTACCTGAAGATAAATCATGATAAATTATAGATGCATATTATAAATCCCAAAGCAAACACAGGCACACAAAAGTAAAGAGTAATAGATAATTCACCAAAACAAAGAAGATAAGATAGAATCATAAAAAATTAAATTATTCAAAAAGAAGGACCAGTAACATATAAATAAATAGAAAACAGAAAGGTGACAGATTAAAAACCTTCTTATTAATATTCATATTAAATAGAAATATCAAGAATTGAAAACTCGAGATTATGAGAGATTAAAAAAACAAGAACCAACAATATGGTAGCTTAATCAACAACAATCATAGCAACAAAAAACTTTAAATTAATGAAAAAAAGCTTATAAAATAATAAAGCTAATTTAACAGCTAGTAACACAAATCAAAGGAAACCTGAAGAAACTCTATTAGTATCTGTGGTTGACAACCCTTAGGGAAACCCCAGTAATCCCCACCACCTGGTGTTTATACCTTGTTTAATTTCCTTCCCTTAAATGTGAGCAAGAATTCTGACTTGCTTCAGAAAATAGAGAATGCCTAAGAAAAAGAAAATTTTCAGATACAATTAATCATCAACACGCAATCAGTTGATTTTGAGGTAACCAAAAACATGATCTCCCTGAGTGAGTCTGACTCAGTAGGAGTAGGCCTCGTCTGAGGAGACAGACTCTCCTTGAGAGCTAGATGACATAAATGACCATGGTGGAGAATCTCAAATGAAATATAAGCAGTCTCTAGAAACTGTGGCTAACCCCTGGGACCCAGGAACAGACTCCAGCTGACAATGAGCAAAATGCCAGAGCCTAAAAACATATTGCTACAAGGAAATCAGTTCTGCCAGCAACCTGAATGTACTTGAGAGTGTATTCTTCCCCAGTCAAGCCTCCAGATGATAACTCATCCTTGCCAACACTAATTGCAGCCTTGTGAGACCCTGACCAGAGGATGCAGCTAAGTATTGCCCACACTTCTGTTACAAGGCAATTGTGAGACAATAAATGGATACTGTTTTACATCACTAAATCTGTGATAATTTTTATCCAGCATTAGAAAATTAATTCAATTTCAGCCTAAATACATTTTAGAGCAAAGATATTATCAGGAATAAAAAAGCTTATTTTATACTAAGAAAGGGGCAAGAACACATAAAAATTGTAACAATCTAACATTTCATAATAGAGTTTCAAAATACACCAGAGAAAAACTGATAGAACTGCAAATAGAAATTGAAAATTACACAAAATTATAGTTGGAGATTTTATCCAAGACAAATTAAATCACATATTCACACAAAGACTTGCACATAAATGTTCATAACAACTTTTTACTTGTGACAATCCAAAGCTGGCAACAACTCCAACGTTCATAAATATGTGCACAAATGAACAGATACGGTTTATTCCCATGATGGAAATCTGTTCAATAATAAAAAGAAATAAACTTTCAATACACCCACCAAGATAGATAAATCTCAAAAAAAATTATTGTGAGTGAAAAAAAGGATGACAAAATGTACCTAAAATAAAATTTTATTAATCTAAATTCTAAAAAATGCAAATTAATTTGTAGTTACAGAAAGTAGATCAGTAGTTGTTTGGCCTGAAGTAGAGTTATGAGGAGGGATGGAAGGGAGAGATCAGAAAGAGTTACGAGGAATTTTTTGGGAGGGTGATGAATATGTTCATTATCATGATTTTGTTGATAGATATACATCATTTCTCAAAATTTGTCACATGTAAAAATGTGTCAAAATTTTCCACATCATTTACTTTAAATATGTGCTATTTACTGTACATAAATTATACTCATATTAAGCTAAAAAAATTAAATTAGGATGAGTTTTATTGTAAAATCATCAACACATTACAAGTACACTCTGTACATTAGAGTTTATAGGTTTAAAGTATATTAGAGTGTACTTGTAAATAATTGATTTATATTTTTTCACTTTTTACTTTAACACACTTATAATTTGTCCACTATTTGTAGGTTGCAGGGGAAAAATTCAAAATGATGGAAATAGAACCTAAAGAAAAAAAAATCTCCAAGCAGAGACAGGAACCACTTAAGAGAGATATTAAATACAGTTTCTTCTACAATATTCATTGAATGACAATTAGCTATCAGGTACATTACATTAAAGAGTATAGTAACCTTGTGATAATAGCATTCAGTTAGCTTAAAATCTGGAAAATAGTTGTAATAGCCACTTTTCAACCTACCTTCTTTCTTCCTGCAGTACTGTTACTTCACATAGTATTGGGATAAATGAACAATGATTTTGTTGTTGATCTTTCTTGATGTTAATATTTTCATAATGTAATGTCTTTTTCTTTTAGAAATTTTAAATATAAATTGAGAGTTCTCAATTTTAAACCTATAAATATTTATGGAAGCAAAAAATATATATTTCTACAGCAACACGTCCTACTTTTAAATTATGGGATAATAAGATTATCTAGGTGTATTAGACAAACATATTCAAAATTTTGTAAAATATATTAGTTATGCTGGTTAGTTATGCTTTTTTTCCAATTCAGAGCATCATTATAAACCTATATGAATAATGATTACTGAAAGAAAATAACATCTGCTTTTTATATCATAAATTGAAATGAGCAACATATATATATAAATGAAATAACAGAAAAATTTATCTAGAACATTAATATTTCAAGACAGTCTCTTTGGTCTTTTCATTTCTAGTATGGAACATTTAGAAATACAAATTGAAACATTTTCACTCTATCTTTCCATATTTATATAGTGCCAGAGAGATTCTGCAATTCTTTGTTATTAGTAGACAACTTCCTCCAAAAATGCAAGAGTTGCCATATTTTCTTGAGAAAAAAACTTTATTATTTTATTTTTCTAAGAACATGATGTCCACCTATAGCACCTAAAACCATTTCCTGATCAACTATATAAAAATGATTTTAAATGCTTAAGATCTCGTGTAACAAATAAAATATGAAATTACTTTATTCTATAAATGCTCTCCTGAGTTATATTTAACAATGAAAAAAATAGAAATCTTTCATTTAACACTGCTTATGTGACAACTGTAATCGGAGAAATTATGAAAAGGGAATACAGTAGCCTCTGCTTTTGTGGTGGCAGAATGGGCCTTGCTCATAGTAGGTGCTCTAAATCCTTCCTGGTTCACTGTATGGACTTGATGAAGATCAAGGCAAAGGCAGGCATTGGCAGTTTTATTGCTTTACCTGGTACACAGCTGAACGTAAGAAAAAGCATTTGAAATGTTGGCTTTCCTTTTACAAGGGAGAAATATAAAAACAAAATATTGAGATTGAAATGTTTCTTACATCTGTAGTGGAAGAGCTACAGGGAACCCAGATAATGATGTGGCCCTAAAAGAGAAAGAAAATTTCACTTCAGAGGGCCTCATTCTCCAAGCAGAGTTCAGGCTGTGTTGTTGGATACATGGTATTTCTTTATCCCACATGCCACCTGGATTTCAATACACTGCACATATTCATTCTGATACGTAAATGAACATAGCAGTTGTCTTTGTCTTAATAACAATTGTATATTCTTATGTATTCATATTGTCACTGTATTATCCGTTTTTCTGAATTCACGTTGAGATAAAATATTTTAAAATTGCTATTATTTGGAGGGTAAACAACGGAAAAAAAGTATTTTTCTTTGCAAGTGATGACAAATTTTAAAAATACCTAATAATGTTTAGCACCATTTAAAAAATAAATGTCATACTCTAAACAGTGAAAGAATGTAAGCAGAATCAACACGTTGGTCAGTATGATAAACTGTTTTGTGCTTAAATGCAGAAGTCTTTGCCCCTTATGATGCGCATTATGTATAAATTATCTATATAAAATTTTTAAATTGAAAGGCTTTTGTTATTTCACTCCTGTGACATCTGAATACTTAGTAGACACTATGTTTTAGCCAGTTATCCTCTGTCCAGAAGAAAGATTAAAATACGTACCTTAAATTATTTGTTGCTAAATAGATAGGAGTATATGGTATCCATATTTATGGGCATACACTGAAATATTGACAAAGTCTTCTCCCTAAGTAATCATGACTCATGCTCCTGCAGCTCCTGTTTTTTTGTACTCGGCATACATTCGGTTGTGAAAACAAGGCGTCCCTCCTCTAGCAGCTGTTCTATGAATTTGAGCTCACTCAAGAACCATAGAGCTAGTTCCCTTGGTTTCATATGAAACTTCCCAGTTTTAGAGTCAATTCACCATAGACAGGTTTCCCAGTAAATACTTTAAAACTTACAGCCAGTGGAAATAAGACCCTGTGATTTTAATGAAATAAAAATCATTGCATAAACATTGATATGTAAGAGTATTGATTTTAATACCTAAGGATCAGTTTGGGGATTTTTTTTTTCAGAAAGGATACCAAGATCTGTAAACTTCTAGTGATGTCTCGTTTACATGACCACCTCTTTTTGTGGGCACAAACTCATCTTAAAGAACTGTCTTCCAGTTGATCACTTCTGTATTGATCACATAAAGAACTGTAGGCTCTTCTCAGTTACATCCCATGAAGCTGGATTCTTTTTCTCATTCTAGGTTGATGTGTTTTATAACCCACTCCGCCATCCTGTATATTTCTTCTAAAATAAGTATATGAAATTTTTTCTATGATGCCTGTATGAATATTTGAGCAGTTAATTCCAGTATTAAATTTAATTGTTTTGAGTATAAATTTCAGCAAATGAAAACCCAAGAGTAGAGAAATATGTTCATAGTGTAATATAGCTAGATGTATTGCAGTATGTAGTTTCCCAAACATATTTCATAGCATATACAACATATATATTTCTGTATAACATATTCCTTTCTGCATATTAATTGTGCCTGTGGTTTGAAATATGTTAACTATGATCATGGAATCAAAACAAGTACATATATACATATATGTAAGTGAATGAGTCTGTTACTGTATAACTTGTTAAAATAATACGCTAAAATAAATTTCTATGTCTATGTAAGATTTCTAGTGATGTAGATTAGTATGCATGTAGTTGGACATTCAAGAAAAAGTGCAATCAAACTATAATCGTAAAAGTTTCATTGAGGATATCTGTAATCTAGAATTGAATTTATCTTTCTTAACATTTTTCTGTTTACTCTGATTTCTACTAAAAATTCCCTGAAAAAATATTTTGGGTTCCCCTCTTCCTGGTCTCTGTATACATTCTGCAATAAGGCTGTTGCCTTCCCACTCACATCTCCATCAAAATTTCTCTTAGCAAGAGCACAATGCCCTCCTCCTGGTGTCAAAATCCCGTGGCCAATTCTCGTCCCTAGCTATGGCATTTGAGTCAGCCACTCCCATTTCCATGATATACTTTCTTCTCTATCCTTGCAAGACAGTTTTGTCTCACTTGCTTGATCTGCCTCTTCTCCTAGACTTGTTCATGTAGATGCTCGGTCCCTGACGTTAGTTCCTGTTGCTCCTGATGATCTTGTTCATAATTACGACATTTATAGAAGACAGTTCTTTAAGATGAGTTTGTGCCCACAAAAAGAGGTGGTCACATAGACGAGACATCACTAGAAGTTTACAGATCTTGGTATCTTTTCTGAAAAAAAATCCCCAAACTGATCCTTAGGTACTAAAATCAAGACTCTTACATATCAATGTTTATGCAATGATTTTTATTTCATTAAAATCACAGGGTCTTATTTCCACTGGCTGTAAGTTTTAAAGTATTTACTGGGAAACCTGTCTATGGTGAATTGACTCTAAAACTGGGAAGTTTCATATGAAACCAAGGGAACTAGCTCTGTGGTTCTTGAGTGAGCTCAAATTCATAGAACAGCTGCTAGAGGACGG
This sequence comes from Pan troglodytes, assembly GCF_028858775.2. NCBI lineage: Eukaryota > Metazoa > Chordata > Mammalia > Primates > Hominidae > Pan > Pan troglodytes. The sequence goes on from NC_072415.2 coordinate 75,620,040, forward strand.
ACGCCTTGTTTTCACAACCGAATGTATGCCGAGTACAAAAAAACAGGAGCTGCAGGAGCATGAGTCATGATTACTTAGGGAGAAGACTTTGTCAATATTTCAGTGTATGCCCATAAATATGGATACCATATACTCCTATCTATTTAGCAACAAATAATTTAAGGTACGTATTTTAATCTTTCTTCTGGACAGAGGATATATATATTTTTTAATTTTTATGGGTATAGTAGATGTAGATGAGATATTTATGGGGTAGATGAGATATTTTGATACAGGCATACAATGCATAATAATCACATCAGGGTAAATGGGGTGTCCATCACCTTAAGTATTTATCCTTTGTGTTACAAACAATCCAATTGCACTACTTTAGTTATTTTTAAATAACTAGTAAATTATTTAAAATAAGTAGGTATAATTATAGTAAATTATGGCCAATTATTATTTGGCCATATTAGTTGGCCAAATTTAATGGCCAATTAAAATTATGGCCAAATATTATAGCCACCACAACATGCTGACTATTTGACTATAGTAATACAGTTTCTCAGTATGATGCCACCATGTTGTGCCATCAAATGCTAAATCTTATTCATTCTTTCTAAAAACTACGCCATTCCCATTAGCCATCTACACTTCCTCCCCATGACCTCACTATCCTTTCTAGCCCCTGGTAGCCATCACTGTATTCTCTATTTCCATGAGTTCAATTGTTTTAATGTTTATCTCCCATAAATAAGTAAGAACATGAGAAGTTTGTCCTTCTGTGCCTGGCTTAATTCACTTAACATAATAACCTCCAGTTCCATTCATGTTGTTGCAAATGACAGGATCTCATTCTTTCCTAGGGCTGATTAGTACTCCATTGTGTATATCTAACACATTTTCTTTATCTATTTTTCTGTTGGTGAACACAGAGGGTTGCTTCCAAGGCTTGTCTATTGTAAATAGTGCAGCCATAAACATGGGAGTGCAGATATCTCTTCAATGTACTGATATCCTTTTTTTTTAAGTACATACCTGGCAGTGGGATTGCTGTATCATATATTAGGTCAATTTTTAGCTTTTTGAGTGACATCCAAACTGTTCTCCACAGTACAGTGGTTGTGCTAATTTACATTTCTACGAACAGTGTATGAGGATTCCCTTTTCTCCACCTCCTCGCCAGTATTTGTTATTGCTTGTCTTTTGGATAAAACACATTTTAACTGGGGTGAGATGATATCAATATTAGCTTTAATTTGCATTTCTCTGATGATAATAATATCAAGCACTTTTTCATAGCTGTTTGCTATTTTTATGTCTTGTAATGACAAATGTCTGTTTAGATCTTTTGCCAATTTTTAGCTGGATTATTAGATTATTTCCTATTGAGTTGTTTGAGCTCCTAATATATTCTGGTTATTAATCTCTTCTCAGAGGAAGAGTTTGCAAATATTTTCTTCCATTCTGTGGGTTGTCTCTTCACTTTGTTACCTGTTTCCTTTGCTGTGCAGAAACTTTTTAACTTCACGTGATCCCATTTGTCCACTTTTGCTTTGATTGCCTGTGCTTGTGTGGTACTACTCCAGAAACTTTTGCTCACTCCAGTGTCCTGGAGAGATTCCCCAATGTTTTCTTTTAGTAATTGAATAGTTTGACGTCTTGGATTTAAGTCTTTAATCCATTTTGGTTTGAGTGTTGTATATGGCGAGACATACGGGTCTAGTTTCATTCTTCTGCACATGGATATTCAGTCTTCCCAGCATCATTTATCGAAGAGACTGTCCTTTCCCCAGTATATGTTCTTGGCACCTTTGTCATAAATGAGTTCATTGCAGATGTATGGATTTGTTCATGGGTTCTCTATATTGTTCCATTCATCTATGTGTCTGGTTTTATGCCAGTACCATACTGTTTTGATACTGTTCATGTGATTCCTCCAGTTTTGTTCTTTTTGTTCAGAATAGCTTTGGCTCTTACGAGTCTTTCTAAAATAAAAAAAAAAAAAAGGACTGACAGTAGGATTGTTTTTCTATTTCTGTGAAGAATGTCATTGGTATTTTGAGAGGTGTTTTATTGAACTGTAGATTTCTTAGAATACTATGGACATTTTAACAATATTGATTCTTCCACTCAATGAACATGGAATATCTTTCCATATTTTTGTGTCCTCTTCAATTTCCTTCATCAATGTTTAATTGTAGAGATATTTTACTTCTTTGGTTAACTCCTATATATTTCATTTTCTTTGTAGCTATTGTAAATGGGATTACTTTCTTGTTTTTCACATTATTTGTTGCTGGCATATAAAGATGATATTAATTTTTATATGTCAATTTTCTATCCTGCAGCTTTTTAAAATGTATTTATCAGTTCTTATACTTTTTGATGCAGTCTTTAGGCTTTTCCAAATGTAAGATTATGTCAACTGCAAACAAGGATAATTTGACACCTTCCTTTTCAATTTGGGTGCCCTTTATTTCTTTCTTTTGTCTGATTGCTCTAGCTAGGGCTTCCAGCAATATGTTGAATAACAGTGGTGACAGTGGGCATCCTTGTCATGTTACAGATCTTAGGGGAAAGGCTTTCAGTTTTTTTCCCCATTCAGTACAATGCTAGTTGTGGGTGTGTCATATATGGCTTTTATTGTATTGATGAATATTCCTTATACAGTTTTTTAGGTTTTTTTAGGGTTTTTTTTTATCATGAAGAGATATTGAATTTTATCAAATTCTTTTTCAGCATCAGTTGAAATGATCAGATGATTTTTATCCTTCATTCTTTTGATATGTATCACATTGATTGATATGTGTATGTTAAACTATCCTTGTATCCTTGGGATGAATCCCACTTGGTCAGGATGAATAATCTTTTTAATATGTAGTTTAATTCAATTTGCTAGTATTTTGTTGAGGATTTTTGCATCGATGTTCATAAGGAATACTGGTCTGTAGTTTTCCTTTTTTGATGTGTATTTTTCTGATTTTGGTATTAGAGTAACACTGGCCTCATTGAATGAGTTTGGGAGGATTCCCTCCTCTTCTATTTTTGGAATTGTTCAAGCAGGATTGGTATTAGTTCTTCTTTAAGTGTTTGGTAAAATTCAGTGAAGCCATCAGAACCTAGGCTTTTCTTTGCTAGGAGACTTTTTATTAAGACTTCAATCTTTTTACATGTTATTGGTCTGTTCTGGTTTTGGATTTCTTCATAGTTCAACCTTAGCAGGTTATATGCGTCTAGGAATTTATCCATTTCTTCTAGGTTTTCCAATTTATTAGCATATAGTTGCTCATACTAGCTGCTAATGATCCTTTTAATTTCTGTGGTCTCAGCTGTAATCAGGATAATTACTTTAAATAACATTTTAATCCTGACAACACCAAAAGTTCCATCTCTACCCCAGATTCACATGCATTCAGAAACACTTATTTGACTTCTCCTCTTAAATGTTTAGAATACTTTCAAAATTGAACTTCTAATATTTCCCCTATAAACCTGTTCTATCTGCAGTCTACTTACTCGTCTCAGTCAATGGCATTTTCAATCTTCTGGTAGTTCAGACCAAAAAACTTGGACTCATTTTTGATTCTTCTTTGGTTCTCAGACTATGCTGGCTCACCAAAAATCCTGTTGTTTTGAACTCCCTGTCACCTGGTCTGGAGCGTAGTGTGATTATCATGACTCACTGCAACTTTCACTTCCCTAGCTCAAGCAATCCTCCCACCTCAGCTTCTTGAGTAGCTGGGACTACAGGCACATGCCACCACACCTGGCTAATTTTTGTATACTTTTTATAGAGACAGGGTCTGTCTCACCATGTTGCCCAGGCTGGTCTCAAACTCCTTAGCTCAAGCAATCTGCCCGCCTTGGCCTCCCAAAGTGCTGAGATTACAGCCAGGAGCCATCATGCCCAGCTGAGCCACTGTTATTTCTAACCAAGTTATATGTCATCAGTTTCTAAGGTTATATCATTCCCTCTGTCTATTCTTGGCAAAGTCAAAGTTAAACTCTTAAAACAAAAGGTGAGTTATGTCACTCTTACCTTTAGAGCTCTGCAATGGCTTCCCCGTGAACTCGGAGGAAGTGCTTATGACAGCCTGCATGCCTATCCTAATGACATACATACCCACCTCCTCAATTATCTCTCTGATTTGTCATCTACTCTTATTCCCCTCACTTTCTCCATTTCACTGGCCACAGGCCTCCTCGATATGTTTAGAACAGACCAGACAACATCCTGCTAACATGTGTTTTTGCATTGGCTTTTACTTCTCCCCAGAATGCCTTCCCTCCCCTTGGCTATCTAGGGTACCTCAACGGTTAACTTTTAACTTTTTTTTTAGTTCCTTACTCAAAAGTCACTTTAACAGTGAGGCCTACCTACCTTGAACACGCTATTAAAATTTAGCCCATGAATGGCACTTCTGATCTTTTTTGCTCACTCTATTTTATGTATTTAATTAGCACTTGTCACCTTCTTTTATACTATATAATTTACTCATTTAGTAGGTTTATTATTGATTTCTGTCCCTCTCCATTACAATGTAGAAAAGAAAGAGTTGTCTGCTTTCTTCACTGATGTCACCTAACCCCCATAAGCACAAACTAGGCACTTAATTAAATATTTGTTGTATTGAATAGACTCAGTTACATTACCAGGAATAACTTGAAACCATAGAGCAGACCCTTCCTGGGTCATTAACTGTCCTTCTGGAAGAGGGTTTTGGATAACACAAAAGTGAAACAAAGAAACCTATATAGAACTTATGAGCAGCACCTTATACTTCCAGCCCTGTCCAGCAACTGTGGATCCCTGAAAAACCATTTAAATTAGTTAAACCTTAGCTTCTATAGACAGTGCCATAGCTATTTTAATTACAATATAACAAAATGCTTAATAAAATTAGATTCAAATATGTGGAATGCACAGCATGGCCCTAGAAGTTAACTTGCAATTAATTAAAAAATAGCTTCTTTTCATTCTTTCCCCTTTCTATTCTCTTTCTTGTTTTCAATTTGCTCACCCTGGGGACCTGTGGCTTTAAAGATACATTTTTTAAATGTTTATTTGCTTTTTTAAAAGTATATTTATTACACATATTTGGTGTACCTGTTATGCTATTATATTTTCATACTTACATGTGTCTGACAGGAATCTGAACTCTTAGGAGTAAAGTGTTTAAAAATAATACAAGCCCTTTCAGAAGCAAATTAGAATTGGTTCCAATATCATTCTCTTACCACTATACTTTAGGAGGCAAATTGAGCTTTTTCACTGCTAGAAGATTATGTTTCATTATTAATAAGACAAGAAAAATTTTAAAAGCAATTTAATGTAAATATCTTGAAGTATTCTACATTAATAAAAACAAACTTGGTCTTCTGAATGAGTGTTTTTGCTAGAGAGGCATAATTTGTCTCAGTTTATAGATAGAAAAATTACAGTTACATGAGCTGTCTAGGTACAAAACTCAATCAATCAACTAACATGGAAGTTAATCATGTTATTCTCCCCACTTAACTCACTTCCCTCACACTCGGTAGGCACTAGTCCAAGAAGTAACATAACGATGCCATCAAGAACTCACAGGAGGATCCTGTATATTTCCACTGCCTTAAATAGAGCGTTTAAGCATCTTTGAGTTCACTTAACCTATCCATGAGTACTGTTAAAAGTGTTTCATGTAGAATACATTGAGAGTCCATATGATGAGAAATATTTAACATATACATATACATATATATATGTTTCTTTTTAATATTTTGAAGCCTTTGTGCAAAGGTGTCCCACTTGGCTATATAAAAAAGTATTCCTTTCCTGCTTTGAAAGTGTAAAACAGAGTAGATTAAACGTTCAGTTTTAAACAGAAGCATGATTGATGACTCTCTCCACCTCTCTTCCATCTAATTTTACCATGGACACTTTAAATATTAGAAGATGAAAGTGTATGCCATAGAAGTTAAGGATGCTTTCGATGAGAAAAAAGGTTATCTTCAATAACTCGGAAACACTGAAATATATTCCTTCCCTACTTTTCCCAGATCATAAAACTCAGCATTTTTTCTCCTGTGATGTTTTCTACTTTGTAACAATTTTGTTTTTCAAAAACAAGATAAACCAAGCAAACAACAGAACAAAGAAAAAAAAATGAAACCCATCTAATCATACGGTGTACATTCTTAGGTAATGCTACTACATTGTGCCTAAGACTCTTACAACTGAGGAAGAGTGGAATTATTTTGCACTACTAGAGAATGAAGAACAATAAATCAAAGTGACAAGTGATCAACTTGTGACCTATAAGTAAATGTATGGATGAGACTAAATTGTTAACTCCTATGAGTTCCCCCTTGAGAGCTATTACATATTTAGTAATGAATGATTGGAAAAGCAAAGATGAAGAAAGGAAAGAACATAAAACTTTGTAGCACTTACTACTTTTCAGGCACTTGGCTATGAAGTTCTACATGCATTCTGATTTTTCTCAAGTAACTGTGTGGAGTATAACTGGGCCCATTTTTTAAGGCTGAAATCTGAGCCGTAGCTAGGTTGAGTCTTATTAGACCTTGTTAACATTGCTAGAAACTGGCAAAACACTGAGCGGTGCACCAAAGGGAATGATGTCTCATAAACACTACACAATGGGAAGAGAGTGAGGTTGCATTCAGGGTCTGTGATTATTAATGGCTTTCAAAATATGGTTGCTAAGTCAGTAGGAATGTTATACATGAGACATAAAAAAACACTTGTTTCTGAAGAAAGCTTTTTTTTTTTTTTTTTGAGACAGAGTCTCACTCTGTTGCCCAGGCTGGAGTGCAGTGGCGCGATCTCAGCTCACTGCAAGCTCCGCCTCCCAGGTTCATGCCATTCTCCTGCCTCAGCCTCCTAGTAGCTGGGACTACAGGCGCCCGCCACCAGGCCCAGATAATTTTTCTGTAATTTTAGTAGAGACGGGGTTTCACTGTGTTGGCCAGGATGGTCTTGATCTCCTGACCTCGTGATCCGCCCACCTCCGCTTCCCAAGTGCTGAGATTACAGGCGTGAGCCACCGCGCCCGGCCGAGGAAAGCTTTTAAAAACCTAACAAGGCAAGTGTTTGCCACAGACCAATAATTGGAACATTTGCCAAGCCAGATATATTGGCTTTTCTGTTTGGGGGTGGTTGGTTTTTGTTCTTGATTTTTTCCCCATTGAGATTTTTATGCAAAATTATCTGATACAAAGATTGGGAAAAGGAAAAACAGGTGATTAAAACAGCTTAGATTCCACACAAAAAAAAAATGCTGATTGGTACAAGAGGTCTAACAAGATGGGTGACAAAAGTGCTTGGGGACCAATAATCTCTGCATGGTTGCTTCCCTTAGACAGGGCTGCAGAATTCTTACACTATAAATTAAGGAAACAGTTGGAATTCACCTTTAAACATCAGCCTTCCTGTCAGAGCACTGACAAGGTGATCTGTGGTGCTGACTCACTTTCAGCAACTGTTCAAAAGCACATTTTTAATATCAGATGCTTACTTTAAACAAAATATGTTTCCATCAGCACTGAGTTGTAGCCTCTAGACTACGTCTTAGTTCGTAGCTGCTTTTACAAGTTGAACATTGATTTAGAAAAGGGGGTAATGTTTCATAAGTATTGCATCTTTTCTTAATTTTTAGGGAACTGAAACTTGCTATTACTTTGTACATTTACGTATGTTTTATATTTATACGTGCCATAAACTTTCCTAGTTTGTAAATCAATTTAATATGTTTATTAAATATTTTTGGTAGTTCAAGTTCACTTGGGTCTTAGATTTTTATGTACCCTTAGAACTTAAAAACTTCAAGCATTTTAAGAACTGGTTCTGCCCTGGAGAGGCAGTATAACTTTGAAATACTATTTCCTCATCAGTACCGTGATAATAACACCTAACTCACAACAAATTGTTAAACTAGGTTGACATATGTAAACCCCACATATATGGAATCCCATTAACTAAACTTTATATATAAAATATTTATATGTTACATATACAATATTTGCTGCATAAAATATTCAGAAAATGCTGCTATAATCCAACATCTAAGACTATTCTTTATATATATATATAAATACATATACACACACACGCATACACAACACACACACACACCAGTATATATGTATAATATTTATATATGTGTATATATACCAGTTTTATATAAATTACTCTCTCTACATATAATGTAAATATATATTTAAATATATGTTATATTTATATTTATATAAAGAGAGATGATGTAAATACTCCTAACTAAAGGAAATGATGCCTGAGAAGTATATTTAGTACAGTATCTTGCACATAGCAAATAATAGGGGTGATGATGATAGTGATGACTTTTATGTTTATGTCATCAGGCACTTAATATCTAGTCAAATAAATACAGATGGCTCTTAAAATCATATAGTGGTTGTTTAAGTACGTGTTAGCTTGATTTTTCACTGAAACTTAGTTAAATTTGTGGTACAACTTTAAATGAGTGGGAAGATGGGTAGAAGTAACAGAGAGTAAGTGGTAAAGTGTTTAATAAGCGAACCTTAGCAGGAACCGAAAATTGCAACTGAGTACCTGGAGGGAGGGGTTGGAGAGCAGTCAGCTTCAAGAGCCAAGTTGGAGAACCGGTCAGGTGAGAAAGGAAAATTACTTCCTCCTGATTAGAACAGAGAGACATGGGAATTTGTTCTGCTGATGAGCAGACGTATAATGAAGATCTTTTTTCTTTTTGCTTCCGCCTGGAGAGAGAGAATCAGAAAAAGTCTTATAACAAAAAGTAAGTGGAAATAGAGCAAGGACTTTCTAGATGATTAGGAAAACCAGGAAAGCAAAAAGGATAACCATCTCCCTAAAAGACTTAGCAGACTGAATGGAGGAAAACCGCTAGCAGAAAACTCACTCACATTTTCTTTCATACCCAGTTGCCTTGGAATCCGCAAGTCACTGTTACGTAAATGACCTGAAACGTTGTTTGGGTTTGAAGTTATCTCCTAGATACAGAGTGATACTAGAGGACAAGAAATAGCTTGGGATCCAGATAGGTCTGGCCTTCTACCATAGCCAGGTTCTATGTTAATAAATGTGTACAAATTATTTAACCTCTCTGAAGTCTACTTTCCTGTTTAGTGCCAAGTAGATATAAATAACATCCTAAAAGCATTATGGTAAGAACAAAACAAATACAATTTACATAAATTTTTTTGCATAAAATACTCAGACAATGATGATTATAATCCAACATCTAAGATTATTTTTCCTTTATCTTTTCTATGAGTTCATTTCTTCTCTTCCTTCTCACTAGATTCTTTTTTGTTGTTGTTGTTATTTTTTTTTTTTTTTTGGCAGAGTCTTGCTCTGTTGCCCAGGCTGAAGTGCAGTGGCGAGATCTCTGCTCACTGCAAGCTCCGCCTCCCAGGTTCAAGGGATTCTCCTGCCTCAACCTCCCTAGTAGCTGGGACTACAGACGCCCGCCACCACGCCCGGCTAATTTTTTGTATTTTTAGTAGAGATGGGGTTTCACCGTGTTAGCCAGGATGGCCTCAATCTCCTAACCTTGTGATCTGCCCACCTCGGCCTCCCAAAGTGCTGGGATTGCAGGTGTGAGCCACCGTGCCCGGCCTCTCCTTGCTTTTTTTTAAAAAGCAATACTTGTTCTTCTTAGTCAATACCAACTTGCCTTATGCCCTTACTAGTCAAATAAAGAATGATGCCTAGCTGTAGAGATTGTTTCCCAAACTCCAGATCTGCATTTTAACTCTAACTAAATTGCTATCTCAATTTGTATCTTCTGCAGACATCTTCGATTCAACATATCCCAAGTGACAACATCAGATCACCTCTTAACCTCATCTTTCCCCATCAATAGTATCTAGCTCAATTAATGGCGTTATAACACATTGTTTTCAAGGCTGTAACCCAGAGGTTTGCTATCTTATTTATCACTTTTAGTTTGGTAAAAATCATGTTCTTCATAATATTTAGACACTAGACACATTTCCAATCTCTTAGTTTAAGTCCAAAGCATCATCACCTGGACTAATCTCTTAAAGAATCCCTTTGCCTCTAAACTCGGCCATCTCTAATTATCACCACAATGTTTCCTGAGTTTTGTGGAAGCCAAATATTTTAAAAATAGGCACAATACCCTGAGAGTGACACTGTAAAATAAAATAAAATAAAATAAAATAAAATAAAATAAAATAAAATAAAATACCAGGCACAATTCAGCTATACAATAAAAAATTAATCAAAGACTCTGGATGAACTGGAGCTAGAAAGAAATGTTATGTGATTATATTGGGTTGTACTGCAACTACTACTGTGTTGGTCTAAGTTCTCTTATCTCTCATCAAGTAAGAAGTACAATGATCTATAAAGCACTGGCACATAATGGAATAAATAGGAAATATTGAAGCTTTAACTGAAGACTTAAATTCCTGTCCCTTTATTCCCAGCTGATTACATTAACCTGTACTTTCCTGGAAAATTGATATCAGTAAATATGAACATACTCATATTCCCTAGATTCTCTAACAAACTGCCAGGAGTATTTACCCACCATCTTCTCTTGCCTCTTTTCTGTAGTTTCTCCTGTTATTGCTAAAGTAAAATTGCAGCTTGAGTCTTATTGGGAGGAAGGCATGCTCAGGGGTATTTATAATCTGCAATGTGCAAATTATAAGTTTAGCTTCTGTTATCCAGGGCATTAGTGTATAAATTTATGTCCTCCATAGTTAAACTTTTAACCTTTTTATATAAACTGCCCATTTTCTCATCTAAAGACTCATATTTTCTTCTCCAAACTACATAATATTTTCTTCTATAAATTAAAATAATATAATGTAACAACAAAAACAATAACAAAAAGTTCCATTGAGACCACTACTCCCTGACACACCTTCTCACCTATTGATTTGGAATGCCATGAGGGAGCAGCCAACTCATGTAGCTTGCACTTGCTCACTACTTTCTCCTTTCGCTCTGACTTCTACTTCCACAATTTGTTAGAAAAGTACTCTTTACTAAACACTGTATCTAACATTATTATTGATTTGTAACTCATCGAATCAAGTCATCTTTTACCAATTCTCATCTTTGCTTTTCTGCAGCATTGGGAATTTTATGACATTTCTTAAACGTGGAAAATCATACTTCTACCTTATGTTTTAAGTTACTCTTTTTTTCCTATTTTTTCTTGTGATCAAATATGCCTAATGTTTATGATTTTAATCATTTGTAAATATATAATTCAGTGGCATTAAATACATTCACAATGCTGTGTACTCATCACCATTATTATGCCATAAATGTTTTTATCATTCCAAACATAAACTCTACCCATCAAAATAGGATTATTCCTTTCCTCTCCCTGTATCCCTGGTGACTTCTATTCTGCTTTCTATCTCTATGAATTTGTCTATTCTAGGTACCTCATATAAGTTGAACCATATAATTTCTGTCCTCCTCGTTTATTTCTTTTTATTTTATTTTTCTAAATTAAAAAATAAAAGTTGTATATATTTATCTTGTACAATATGATGTTTTGAAATATCAATACATTGTGGAATGACTACATCAAGTTAATTAACATACGCATTTAAATTATTCTTCAAGTTCGGGTTCTAGATGACGTTGAAATGTTCAAACTACCAACCCTGTATGCTATCAGTTGAGGTAATAGACTTACTTATTGCGAAGAAAATTGGAGTTATAGTTTCACTTATTCATAGAAAAACATATCATAACTTTTAAAATAAGCTCTTATGTTCTCTCTTCTGCCCAATTATTGAATTGTTAAATTATGTTGTTTCTTTTCATTGTATGTTTTGTCCCCAGTGGCCAAACTAGAAATCTTGGAGTAAATCTTGGCTTTTACCCTTCCTGTATCCTGGATATCATGTATCATGCTGCACAAGCCAATCTAGTGTTGCATCCTAAATGGTCATATCCAAAATTATAATCTGTAAATTTAGGAGTCAATCTTTTGCACATGCTGAAATTACAGAAAATCTCCTAGGTACACAAATTATTTTAGTTATGTTCATCTCTACCCCAGCCTGTATTGGGCTTCCAGTCTGATCTTGTATTATGTCTAACATAATACTTTATCTACAGTTTCTCTTCATTTCCAGCCATTTGACGACAGCAGTGTTAGTGGAAATAGAGTTAATGAGATAATGCTGAGCATCAGTTAGATGACAGGGACTTACATTACAAACTCTTTCTGTATCTGTTAGTTCCAGCAAACAGCTCCAGAGCAGTGTCTCTTGCTGCTGTGACTCCTCCCAAACATTTCTGTCTGTGACAAAAATAAAAATATTTTAACTTTTCTTGTGTGGCTGTTTGCCTTTCTGGTTATACTGTGGGTTTCTAAAAGGTAGATACCATTTCCTACCTTTAGATTGCATTATTTATAACACTGGTGTCCACGTCACACACCAATTTAATAATCTGAATATTGAATAGTAATGAAGAACTGGGAACAAAATATATGTATTAGCTTCCTATTGCTGAGTAACAAAGTGCCACGAATTTAGTAGCTCATGACAAAAACATTTATAATGTCACCACAACAAAACCATTTATAATGTCGCATTTTCTTTATAGCAGAAGCCCAGCCTATTGTGACTGGATTCTCTACTAAGGTTCTCACTGAACTAAAATCAGTTATCGGCAAAGGATGCTGCTCTCACGTGGGACTCTGGGTCTTCATTCAGGCACAAGGGTTTTGGTCAGAGTGTATTCCCTCCCACATCTTCTATGTGGTTCTCTCTGTCTTCAAGCACATCAAATCTTTCTCTTGCTTCAAATCTCACCAGTTTTCTCTCCTGTGTTTAAGGGCTCATGTGATTGCATTGAGCCCACCAGGATAGTAAGATAATCCCCCTATTTTGTAAGCCTGCTGGTTAATAACCACAGTTAACATTTGTACCTTTTCTATTGTCAGGTAATATATTCACAGACATAACACAAGGGACAAAATTCATGGGGGACAAGATTCTGTCAACCACAATATACCTAAGCTACATATTAATCAAGTAGAAAAGAATACAAAATATATATTACACTATGATTGCAAGTATGCAAAAAACTGTAGGTGAGCAGAGTCAGGAAAAAATATTCCAAATATTAAGATTTATATAAATTATTATTTTCTATTTAGAAATGGCATTTGGTCTTATTTATGAGATAAAATAGAAAACATATAAATACCAACATACAATTTTAAGGTTAAAAATATAATTAAAATTTTTTTAGTAACAAAGCATAAATTTCTAATTTTATTATCAGTGGCTGGAAATTTTCCTTACCTTAGAAAAGTTTTACTGGGTTATTTAATTTTATTTATTTTATATTATTGAGTAATGATAATGTTCTGTCAGGATCATTTAATAAATCAAATACATAATTTGATTAGGTAGGTGAGGCAGTAAAATAAATAAAACATTGTTACATTGTTAATATAATAACAACATATGACTGCTAAGAAATGCAATCATATATTAACTCCACATATGTACTGAAAATGGGAGATACCATGACATGTTCAAAGTTTTCTGTAAATAACGGTTGACTTTCATTCTCAGTTTACCATCATTCATGAAGCAGGTTTTAAAACTTAGAAGCATTATATTAAGTAAAAGGTATTCGTGACAACTATTATGTAAAGATATTGATTTATTTGTATCAGCCTTCCTCTCTAAATTATTTAAAATGTTAGTCCTGTTAGCTATTAATAAACAATGGAAGGCCAGGCACGGTGGCTCACACCTGTAATCCCAGCACTTTGAGAGGCTAAGGCGGGCAGATCACCTGAGTTTGGGAGTTCAAGACCAGCCTGACCAACATGCGGAAACATCGTACCTACTAAAAATACAAAATTAGCCGGGTGTGGTGGCGTAAGCCTCTAATCCCAGCTACTCAGGAGGCTGAGGTAGGAGAATCTCTTGAATCCAGGAGACAGAGGTTGCAATGAGCCGAGATCGTGCCATTGCACTCCAGCCTGGGTAACAAGAGCGAAACTCCATCTCAAAAAATAAATAAATAAATAAACAATGGAAGATATTATGCAAATCCAGAGATTAATCTGGAAATCTTCAAAATGAAACTTTTTTTTTAGAAATTATTTAAAATATTACAACAAAGCAAGGTAAAATACTAAATTGTTTTCAACACAATACTTCAAGTACGCTTGAAGTACTACTTTGATTTCCACTGCTAACTCATGAATTATTTTGAGACATTAATTTAATTTAGATCACAGTCAGTGAAAATGTTACCTGTTTTTACACTGAAACTACACATGAATAAGCAAATAGCCCTTGGGATGTGTGTAACAGCATGCATGTGAACAGATTTTTAATCAACTTATTTTTTAAATAAACTTAAATATTTTCAACATTTCATTCTCCTCTCCTCCCTACCTCCCTATATTCAAATATATTCCAAGGTCTTGCGTGAAAATAATCCAATGCCTTCCAAGTGGCTCAGTATTGGATCATGATGGATGGAATTTATTCCAAAATTCCATCATGATCCAAAAAAACTGCATTGGATCATGATGGATGGAATTTATTTCCTAAATTATTTGGAACTGTGAGGTGATCTGAGGGAGATCACAAGGGTTAATATTTTGTAAAATAACAGGAAATAATCAAGATTTTTTTACTCATTATTTACATATTGCTCCTATGAATCCAATGGCACTCAAGAGAGCCCATCTGTTTTATAGCAATCTAGTTCTCTGATTCTGCAAGTGAAGTTGAAACCAATATATTTCTACATAATCTAACAGAATTTTTTTAGAAGTTACATTTTTTATTTTTAATGTATCATGATTTAAAGCATTATAGAACACTATTTGTATTTTTAATTATAAAAATAGTATTTCTGAATGTGTCACTTTCTCTTCCACATAATATATTTGCATTGTTTATATTTATAAAATATTCTTTATGCTTATATTGTTTTATGTTAAACATAGATAAAAATAGAAAAAAGAAACATAAAATTAATTTCAGTCAGTATTTAAGATTTTTAAAATTTATATTTACTCAATTTTTGTCTACCAACTAAATTCTTTCCTATTTTAAAACTCCAATTAAAAGGTTGGCAATAAGAAAAGCTAACACTCATGCTAAGAAGGTACTGTTGAGAGTTTGCTTGAAGAAACTGTGAGAAAAAAGAAAGCAAATGTAAAGAAAAAAATACCACTTTCTTAGGCAACCATGTGATTAAATATTGGAATGATGAGCTGCAATTGAAAAAATATTAAAATCTTATAATGAGATAAAACAAAAGGTAATAATGCAGCCCTGTAGATGAGTTAAGGAAACATTTTCACCAAATAACAGTTATGATTGCCTTTGTTGATATTTATTATGGCTATCCCTCTTTAAATTTTGATATTTCCTTTAATGCATAAGCAATTTATAAAATGAGAGTATATTATAAATTGAGTCAACTCTTTACTTTCCCTTTTCATATATATGTACATACATACATACAAATTAACATATACAGACGATCCCTGATTTAGAATGTTTTAACTTAATTTCTTTTTTTTTTTATGGTGATGCAAAAGGGATACGCGTTCAGTAGAGACCATTCTTCGGGGACCCGTACAACCATTCTGTTTTTCACTTCCACTGCGGTATTCAATAAATTATATGAGATATTCAACACGTTATTATAAAATAGGTTTTGTGCTAAGCGATTTTGTTCAACTATGGGTTATTGTGAGTATTCTGAGCATGTTTAAGGTAGGCAGGGTATTAAATGATTTTTTAACTTATGATTGGTGTATCAGCACATGACCTCATTAGAAGTTGAGGAACATCTGTATTAAAAAACCTTCCCCTAAAACCTTCCCTACGCTAGGTTCTGGGAATAAAGAGATCTAGACCCTAGTGACAAAATTGAAATATGGAGTCAAACTATTACACAAACATGCAGAGCACTATAAAATGTGGACAGTAAAGACAACATATAGCGATGTTTATAAGCTTGGAAGGGGCATTAAATGATAAGTGTCATTATTAACATGACTAAAAAGTGGACAGATAATGAAAATGTCACACATTAAAAAATTTTTTTATGAGGGAAAGCATTATTTGAAGTGTCTACAAAAGGTTGAGTCCTATTCATCTGGAAAAAAGAATAACAGCATTGTTATTCATATTTTGGGTCTCAAATAAATATAAGCTGCTCTGTCTAGATGTAGAAAATAATTTAAGGTAGTTTAAATAATGAAGTAAAATGATTAAATAAAAATAATGTATTACTTGCCAAAATATGTAATTAAAACACATTTGTACACTAATGAATGTCTTGAATCTTACCACTTCCTCAACTTGTATTGTTACATTATTAAGTGATAGTGGCTGGGTGTGGTGGCTCACACCTGAATCCCAGCACTTTGGGAGGCCGAGGCGGCTGGATC
This sequence comes from Pan troglodytes, assembly GCF_028858775.2. Lineage (NCBI taxonomy): Eukaryota > Metazoa > Chordata > Mammalia > Primates > Hominidae > Pan > Pan troglodytes. The sequence continues at coordinate 75,636,482 of NC_072415.2, forward strand.
ACCTGAGGTCAGGAGTTTGAGACCAGACTGACCAACATGGAGAAACCCCGTCTCTACTAAAAATGCAAAATTAGCCAGGCATGGTGGTGTATGCCTGTAATCCCAGCTACCCAGAAGGCTGAGGCAGGAGAATCCCTTGAACCTGGGAGGTGGAGGTCATGGTGAGCCGAGATTGCACCATTGCACTCCAGCCTGGGCAACAGAGCAAGACTCAAAAAGAAGTGATAGTGTATTTAAATCTACCTTCTTCAAATACAGATAGTAATATCCACAGGTTTTAACATATTTAAGGTTTTAGTTAACACTTTAAAAATAAAATCTAAATAAATCATAAATCCTAGAGTAATTATAGATAAGTTATGCTGAGTTTCTTTTATAACATTCTGGAAATAGCAAGTTTAGAGAAGCATAGCTAAGGGGTGGGTGGGGAACATAAGAATGGTGAAGGCTGCTTGGATTCCTATGAGTAGCGCCAGAAAGCTACAATAAATAATAAATGGGCTTGTAATAAGGGAAGTGAACAATTAAGTACCAAGTAAGTGTAAAACAAAGTAAAATGTTCTGGCAAAATGTATGTCAAGTGTCTAGCAACTATGTTTCTGGACTGTGGCAAGACAATTAATGAGGGAGGCAGGAAAGTCGGCAAGTAATGCATTATAATTATCAATCAATAAGTGTAATGAATACATTGATCAAAGTCTAAATATCTCCTAAGTAAGAGGCATAATGGAGCTATAATTACTAGTATTGGTGGGATCCCAGAACAATTTCTTCAAGGACAATCATAAAATTAAAATGTGAAAATGTTGGGCAAATAGCCTAATTAGAGACATTTGTAAGTTTGAGGTGAGGTCGCTGAAAGCAGATGAGTCAGTAAAAGATAAGAAGAATTTTCCATGCTTGGTAATTACTGAAGTTCTGATTAGCTAATGTTTGTAGGTGGGATTAAAACATAACTATGCAGCAAAAAGAAAAACATTATTTAAAGTAAAAAAAGCAAAACATAACTTGAAGTAAAAAAAAAGGCCGTAATAAAATACTCTTATTTATCAAGGTAAAATTGTATATTGTAATAATACTTATGTATTAATAATATGTATTATTGTATGTATATGTGTTATGTACATAATAATGTGTGTTATACTATAATACATGTACACATACAAAGACACACATATATATTAGTAGAGAAATATATATATGTATATATATACCTGCAGATATTCAGGAATGCATATATGTATAATTCAATCTTAAGCCAATTATCTCTCAAGTGGAAACAACAGCAAAATAGCGGTTTTTCTGTAACTGGAGAGAACATTAAACTACATAAATATTACTTTAAATTTTAGTTCTCAGGAGCTTAAAAGGGAAAAAAACCTGACATTTTAAAATTTATATTATTCCTCATTTTTAAAATTGCTCCTACGTACCTCTCTTTGGTGTGTCAGTATTATTGATTAGATTAGATTTGGTTTCCTGCAGGATGCCTCAAACCAATTTAGTTGTGTAGCCTTAAGTGTTCTTGCTGACAGATTACTCTTATTCACGTCAGTTAAAGGGAATTGCAATGATTTTTTTGAACTCCGTAAAAAGTGTCATTAAGGATTTCCTCCATGCTAGGCATGACTATTGCCTTCAACCCTGCTTTGACATTTCATTTATCCAAGGGTGTCCTTGCTTCCTTTCCCTCATCTAAACTCAATAATTATGGTGCCACACTATTTAGCCTTAGAGATAAATTTCCAAAACAATTCCAGATAGTCCAAAACTCAGTAATTTGTCAATTCATTTGCTCCAACAATGATAAAAGCATTTGTATTTTAAAAAGAACTGTATGGTCTTATGAGGTAGTACATGTTCAAAAACAGTATTTTACCAAAAATTTAAAATAACCTCTTCTCTTTTCACAAACTTTTTAGCTGCTGTCAGTGATATTGTTCTTAAACTTCTTCTGTCAATATTTAAAAATCCATTTAAAATGGGTAATATGAATGAGAATTTTAATGCTGCATTGATACTAACAAATTAATCAATACTCATAAGTATTAAATATGAAATAACAGATATGTCTTAAACATTTCCAATCCTCCCTTCTCCAAACACTAGAGATATTTTTGAAGCTCATGACCTAGTTTGCACCCTAATATTTTCATTCATTACTTTTAGCTACCAATCAACTGATTACTTCCTTATTTATTGAATAACTAGATTCCCCTTCACCACTTTTGCCATCATTCCTAATAACTTCAGCAAACTTGTATGATCTATTCAACATGTTGTGTAGTTCCATTTCATCCTCATCTCTAAAATGTTTTTTCTCTACTTTCTTCAATTACCTACTCCCATGAGTTTCACCTAGATCTTCATAACCAATACCTTCATCCCCAATTCAAACGTATAATCAAAAGTATAATTTTCTAGCTCACCAACTCAATTACTCACACTTCACCACTCCAGAGCTGCAGAGAAACTTTCTAATCCTTGATCTTACCAATTTTCACGTAAGCCAAATTCTCATGTATAATCTCTTTATATATAGAATATATAAAGACACTCAGTATATGTGTCTATATATACACACATATATATATCTTATAAAATTACATGTTTAATTCATAAAATTAAGTATATATAGAGATTAAAAGGGAAGGAGGAAGGGGGTAGATCATAAAACAAAATTATAAAACATTCTTTAATACACAATTTTAAAGATTTAAAAGCTAGAAATGGTAATTATTTTACTAAGTTTACTAATGTGAAGGTAGGTAAAAGACTAGAGAGAAATGTACTTGGGGAGGAAAATGAAACAGTCATCTTTTGGCATGCTAGGTTTAAGCAATTAATCAAATATCCAAATGAAAATATCAAGTAACCATTGTATATTGTTACATTTATTTATATAGTACTATATATACACATTTATATATGTAAATACATATAAATATATAAATACTATATACATATTGTACATACATATAAATACATATAAGTATATAGAAATACTATATATAGTATTTATGTATACAATGTATACATAAATACAATGTATTTATGTATACAATGTAAAATATATATAAATACAACAAATGTGTACATATACATTTATATACAAATATATAAATTATAAGTGTATATATACTATTATATATAAAATATAAATTTATGCATAAAATTTATATATAATAAAATTATAAATATAAATTTATATATACTATTATAAAATTTCTCTTAGTTTTAGATTTTACTCTAGATTTCATTCATTTTCTTTGTTTCCCTTTACAGCAAAACTCCTCACAGGCTGTGAGCATTTGCTGATTATACTTCCTTACTTTCTTTAGTCTTCTTAATCCATGCTGGGCTGGAGTGGTCTCCATGAGTCCATAACAGTCAGTCTTAAAAAATCCATAACCCGCCTCCTCTCAATTCCTATTTCCACTTCCCTGTCCTGGGCAAGTCAGACCCACAGAAGCACTCCTTCCTATTACTGCTTCTACCTGCGCACACTATTGTCCCTTGGTTTCCATGTGATATGTTCTCATGATTCTCCTCCTACCTCAGTAACTGCTCCCTCTAGGTCTCCTTGTAGTTGCTTTACTCTTTGACTCCTAGTTGCTTTACTACTTGCTCCTCCGAATTGCTTTACTCTTTGATTCCTAAATGCTAGAATGATCCAGAGCTCAGATTTTGGCCTCACATTCTGTCTGTCTCTAGGAGCAATATCTCTCAGAGATTTTATGTAATCGCATTACTTTATAGACCATTCACTACCAAATCAACAGCTTGATACCTGGAAATTCCCTGAAATTTAGATGATATAGTGCAATAGTGACTTGCTAACTTTATTGGATGTTTTCTATGCAGCTACAACCTAGCATATCAAAATACGACTCTTTCCCAAATCATTAGTCTTAGTAAATGTACTATGATTCACTAGTTATTAAAATTTATTAAAATGCCCCAACAATGACACCCAAGCAAAATTCTCATGTATAATCTCTTTCTTTTGCATTCCATAGCAAAGTCTGTGAACTCTTTATTTTTCTCCATTCCCACAGTCATGACACTAGTTTTATCATTCAACTTCCACTGTTCTTATACTGGACCAAAATGGCCTTCTAAAATATATCTTAGGTCATATTACTCCACTGCATAAAACCTTCTGGTTATCTCTTAAGCCTTCAGAATTAAATTCAATCTCCTTTCCATGGCTTTCAAGCCTTCCACGAGGTGGTCTTTCTTACTACAACTACCTTATTCCCATCCTCCAAATACAATCCAGGCACTTGAGACTTCTTTCTGTTCCTTGTTCTAGCCATAATTTGGAAGGCTCTGTCACTACAGGATGCCACAGCTAGATCTTTCCCAGCACTTTGGTCTTAATCCAAATGGCAGTGAGATCAGGTAAATATTTAGAAAGTGACTGGAGAGATATATATGCTAAACTAATCAAGGACTGCCTCAAACCACTTCCCAATTTCATTGTGTCCATAGAACTTACCATGTTCTAAAGTTATCTTGCCTATTAATTTCCTTTGCTTCTATCTCTTGCTTCCCAACTGAAATATATGATTCAGGACGAGAAGGACATTGTCAAGACTGCCGATTGTTGAAACCTCAACACCTAGAACCCGTAAACATATTGAGAGGTGACAGCGTGCTGGCAGTCCTCACAGCCCTCTCTCGCTCTCGGCGCCTCCTCTGCCTGGGCTCCCACTTTGGCGGCACTTGAGGAACCCTTCAGCCCACCGCTGCACTATGGGACCCCCTTTCTGGGCTGGCCAAGGCCGGAGCTCGCTCCCTCAGCTTGCAGGGAGGTGTGGAGGGAGAGGCGCGAGCGGGAACCGGGGCTGCGCGCGGCGCTTGCGGGCCAGCTGGAGTTCCGGGTGGGCGTGGGCTTGGCGGGCCCTGCACTCGGAGCAGCCGGCCGGCCCTGCCGGCCCCGGGGAATGAGGGGCTTAGCACCCGGGCCAGCGGCTGCGGAGGGTGTACTGGGTCCCCCAGCAGTGCCCGCCCACCGGCGCTGCGCTCGATTTCTCACCGGGCCTTAGCTGCCTTCCCGCGGGGCAGGGCTTGGGACCTGCAGCCCGCCATGCCTGAACCTCCCACCACCTCCGTGGGCTCCTGTGCCGCCCGAGCCTCCTCGACGAGCGCCACCCCCGCTCCACGGCGCCCAGTCCCATCGACCACCCAAGGGCTGAGGAGTGCGGGCGCCATGGCGCAGGACTGGCAGGCAGCTCCATCTGCAGCCCCGGTGCGGGATCCACTGGGTGAAGCCAGCTGGGCTCCTGAGTCTGGTGGGAGAACCTTTGTGTCTAGCTCAAGGTTTGTAAACACACCAATCAGCACCCTGTGTCTAGCTCAGGGTTTGTGAATGCACCAATCAACACTCTGTATCCAGCTACTCTGGTGGGGCCTTGGAGAACCTTTGTGTGGACGCTCTGTATCTAGCTAATCTGGTGGGGAGGTGGAGAACCTTTGTGTCTAGCTCAGGGATTGTAAACGCACCAATTAGTGCCCTGTCAAAACAGACCACTGGGCTCTACCAATCAGCAGGAGGTGGGTGGGGCCAGATAAGAGAATAAAAGCAGGCTGCCGGAGCCAGGAGTTGCAACCCGCTGGCGTCCCCTTCCACACTGTGGAAGGTTTGTTCTTTCGCTCTTTTCAATAAATCTTGCTACCGCTCACTCTTTGGGTCCAGACTGCCTTTATGAGCTGTAACACTCACTTCCAAGGTCTGCAGCTTCACTCCTGAAGCCAGTGAGACCACGAGCCCACCAGGAGGAACGAACAACTCCAGACGCGCCGCCTTAAGAGCTGTAACACTCACTGCTAAGGTCTACAGCTTCACTCCTGAGCCAGCGAGACCACAAACCCACCAGAAGGAAGAAACTCCGAACACATCCAAACATCAGAAGGAATAAACTCCGGACACGCCGCCTTTAAGAACTGTAACACTCACCGTGAGGGTTTGCGGCATCATTCTTGAAGTCAGTGAGACCAAGAACCCATCAATTCCGGACACAATATGATGCACTTAATAAGTAAAGAATAAATCAATTCATTGAACCTTCTTTGGAATGTTTTCTCACTCTAGAATCAAGTTAAAGTTTTGTTCTGAAATTTCAAGGCCTTTCACACCAATTTGATACGGTTTGGATTTGTGTCCCTGCTGGAATGTAAAGTTGAACTGTAATCCCGGATGCTGGAGGAGGGACCTGCTGGGAGGTGATTGCATCATGGGGGCATATTTCCCCCTTGCTGTTCTCTTGATGGTGAGTTCTCACAAGATCTAGTTGTTTAAAGGTTGTGTGCAGCACCTCCCTCTTCATTCTCTTCCTCCTGCTCCAGCCACATAAGATGTGTTTGCTTCCTCTTCTCCCATGACTGAATGTTTCCTGAGGCCTCCCCCGTCATGCTTCCTGTACAGCCTGTGAAACCATGAGCCAATGAAACCTCTTCTCTTTATAAGTTACTCTGATGTTTCTTTATAGCAGTCTAAGAATGACTAATACAATTCTTTTTTTTAATTTGATAACCTCAAGTAGGAGTAAGTAAATAGATCTAATGATTTCTAACATTTCATAAAATGTCAACAAAGCAAATGATGGGATAATATTCATGGCTTCTAAGTCCAGCAGCATTCTCATCTCCATCAACTTCAAAAGACAGTGTTTCCAGAATGTCTTAACAGCAGTGTATCTTTTCCCTTCTTAAGATACCCTCAGGCCTTATATCTCCACTCCTATTGGCAGCAGTAGCTGCCTATAACTGCTTCCATCAGTGGCAGCTCTTATTCTGTTAATAACTTCTGGCTTACATTCTCTTACCAAAACTCTTATAAGCTGCTTCTCTTATAAGCGGCTCTTGGTATCAGGACTCCCAGGAGTGCTCAGACAATGCTCACAGAATCCCTGTGACTTCCTCTCAGTTCATTCAGTCTGTAGCTACTCTATCATCTTTGCACTCACACTAGTGCTTGCTTTCAAGCTTAGCACCACTAACATTTGGGGTGGATGTTCATTGTGGGAGGCTTTTCTTTGCGTTACAAGATATTCAGCAGCATCCCTGGCCTCTCCCCACTAAACGCGAGGAGCACCCTCCCTAGTCGTAGCTACAAAAGATGCTTCAAGACACTGCCAGATTTCTTCTCTAGAGGGTAAAGTCACCACTCCCTGTCTATGTTGAGAACAACTCTAGTGGAAAATTGACAGGAGCAGAATTTTTAGAAAATATTATCTTTCCTGATTTGCATGGAGAGATTCTCTCCTATGCTATATCTACCTGTCTGTCTGCTTCTTCTTTATTTTCTAAGGCAAAAGATGGCATTCTTTAAGATTAAATTATGTTTTGTTTCATTTTCTTTTCTTTTTACTCTATATACATCCTGAGTAATATGGTCACCCATGGCTTCAGTATTAACTGAACTTCTGTTTTCTGAGGAAAACCTCCCCATACTCCTAGTATAGGTCATAGGGTTTCTTACACATTCTCATAAGCCTGTTGCTTTGCTTCAGAGCACTTACTTCGGGCTGTAAGCCTTATGTAACACATTCATGATTATGATACTGTTTTTATTAATATCTATCTCCCACACAAGGCAGTAAGTTCTCTGAGAGCTGGACATACATTTTGTACAACCGCATATTTCAATAGAGCTCAGAGACACTAAATCCAGGCCTAGGAAAAACTCGGATTTCCCCAGGCTACACATAAAACATACTCTCTGAATAGCTGTCCTAAGATATTTCTGATGATACTCACTTAGTTATTTTCAAAAAACCCAGTAACTCCCAATTCTGTAGACTCAGTCTTCTCCCAGTTGCAAGATTTATCTTGACTTAAAGCATTGAGTACTTTATCAATACCTTCACTCAAGAAAATGTGGCTCCTGTCTCTGCTAGGCTTAACCAGGATATATGAACTGCTGCTCATTTGTTTCATTTTTGTTCCCCAGGATATAGCACTTTTTCTATACTTGCATATAGATTTATAATTTTTATACTAGATTCTCCTTTACTCTCTATTCTTAGAATCTGATTTAATTTGACCCAGTTGTCCTCATTTGAGTCTGAAACTCTTGTCCATAATCTGTTGCCTGTGGACAGACATTCTAGTACGCTAATGGTCTTGCATTGTGAGTATGACTCACAACCTGACAAAATGTTTACCTACTAAGATACTCATTTTCTTTATCATGGTTCAAGCTTTATGACTAGGACTTTTGCCCTGGCTTAACATACACTGAAGGTCAGCACACCACAGCCTCCAAATGACCTTATGAGACAGGCAAGTCTAAAGAATAGTTCTGAGTCTTCCCTAATGTCTCCTTATTGTAAAGAAATAAATTTGCTTCAAATATAATTTCAAAATATGGCAATTATATTCACATATAATGCATAATTAGATATTCACATTTACCAGCAAACACAAGGAACAATAGAAATTAAAAATAAACTGAGCATAAAAGTTATTTTATCCATGTAACAAATGTTAATTAATTGCTCATTGTTTACTTGCCAGACACTACTCTAGGCTTTGGGATACAACAGCGAACAAAATACAATATAATAATTATTATTATTATTATAAATACCTGATCTCAAGGATTGGTTCCACCAGTAACTCACTATAGAGTTGTAGATAAATTAATTTTTTTTTAGATTCAGTTTCTTCACTTGTAAAATGGAGATTAAGAATATCTAATTTGCATTGTTATTGGAAGGCTTAAATGAAACAATATATATGAAGCAACTAGTGTAGTGCTTAGAATAAGAAAAAGTCAGCAAATAGTCTTTTTTTTCAGTTTAAAAAAGTTTTAGAAGATTCCGGCCGGGCCCGGTGGCTCATGCCTGTAATCCCAGCACTTTGGGAGGCCGAGATGGGCAGATCACGAGGTCAGGAGATCGAAACCATCCTGGCTAACACGGTGAAACCCCATTTCCACTAAAAATACAAAAAATTAGCCAGGCGTGGTAGCGGGCGCCTGTAGTCCCGTCTACTCGGGAGGCTGAGGCAGGAGAATGGCGTGAACCCGGGAGGCAGAGCTTGCAGTGAGCTGAGATGGCGCCACTGCACTCCAGCCTGGGCCACAGGGCGAGACTCCGTCTCAAAAAAAAAGAAGATTCCAAAGTTTTTTTTTTCCAGCCGTTAACACATGACAGTCTGAGCTATGCATTAAACATGAGAAAATAATATAATCCTAATTCTCTTAGTAGCATAAATAAATTTAGATGTAAAATATGGAGGCCTCCTCAGAAAATTTGACGTGATTATAATTTTATACAAACCTGATACAAACTGACTAAAGTAATAATCATTTTACAACTAAAACTTCCTAAAGTTATTTTTTTCTTTTAAACAACAGGAAGAATTAATATTCACTTGTAGAGATTACTGTACTTCTGGTATAGAAGAATAAGCTCCTAAAAAATGATCCTATCATGACTAGATAACAAGTTCCTCCCTCTCAAGGGGGTCCTCCCCATTAGAGTCTTATAAGTACAGGATCTGCACCTGAGAAAATCGAGTGCTTCCATAATTGTTGTGGGCTCATGTACATTGCCTACCTCATCCACTTTAAATAGTTCTAGTCAATTTGATGCTGAAAACCTTGACTCTTTCAAGGAAGAGGAACAAAAGAAAGTCAGAAAGATTGAAAAGGAAGAGTAAAACTGTCTTTATTTGCAGACAACATCCTTGTGTTTGTAGAGAATCCTGAAAAATTATTAGCAATAAAAAATAAATGGATAATATTGCTGATTGCATGATCAACAAAATAAGTGATTGTGCATCTATCTGATGGTAATAAGCACATAAAAATATAATAAATATATTATTTACACTAGCCTCAAAATATATACAATGTGTAACATGCATGGTAGATACATGGAAAACTAAGAAGTATTGTTAAAAGAATTAAAGAAGGCAAATAAATGAAAACATATTATCGTTACGATTGATGACTTAATGTTGTTAGATTAACTATACTTTCCAAATTAATTAGTTTCAACGCAAATCCAATCAAAATCCCAGTGGGCATTTTTGTTTTAAGAAATTGATAAGCATATTACAAAACAGAGAAAAGAAAAGGACCTAGAAAAGTACAAACAACCTTTAAAAATGTGAACAAATTCAGAGCGTAGCGCGTGTCTATCATCCCAGCTACTTGGGAGGCTGTACTGGGAGAATTCACATGAGCCCAGGAGTTCCAGGACAGCCTGAGCAACACAGAAAGATCTCGTCTCTAAAAAGCAAAACAAAACAAAAAAATAGAAAACAAAGAAAAGAAAAATAGAGGAGTGAATGTGAAGAAATTTGCTACCTGATTTTAAGACTTTCTCAAAAAGTAGAGAAATCTGGAGACTGTGGTATTGATACAGAAATAGACAATGAGATTTATAGCTCAGTAAAAAACAAAAAAGGAATGTTAAAAATAGAAAAAAAAATCTGTTAAAGACAAAAGCAAATTTAAAAGGGGGCTTAATTCTCTCTGTTGAATATAAAGAAAGGGATTTCTTCCCCCTCCCTTCTTTAGTGCATTTACTTTAGAAAACTTGTAATTCTATTATTTCCCTGTCTCTTTGAAAGGTATGCAAATCTTTTTAAATGCTAAATAAGCCTCTTGTCTGTTAAGCAAACCAGGAAAGTCTTTCTTAAAGCCCTTGAGGACCTCTGTGTCTTTGAAAGGAAAAGACTGCTCAGGGAAGACAGCGCCTCTCTCTCTTGTTTATGTGGTAGGATCAGAGCCTAACGGGCTGAGGCCTTGCTCCAAAACTACCGCCTGTCATAAAGATATGAGAAGTCTATTTTTCCTTTGGATAAGCCAATTAGATACCATAGATGGTAACCCTAATTACCTAATAAATTTAGGAAAAGCTATGAGTGATAAATGGTGCTGTCAAATCCCTTTATTTGAGGACTAGTTTATCTTGAGAACATGTATGTAATGGTTTGTATCTGCTTGGCTATATAAAAGGGTGATATTTTCTCTCTGCAATCTTTTAACAGATTGCCTATTCGGGGAAAGTTTTCTACTTTGTGGAGAGGTTTTCTGGGTTTGGAAAATATTCGTTTCCTATTGTAATTTCCTAACAGTACACACCAGGTCCTGCCACTCCAATGGCTGAAACTTAACTGTGGCTTCCAATGTCTCTTTGGTAAAATCTTAAAGTTTGCACTGACCTATAAGGCCATGAATAACATGGCTTTTCTTCCTTGGACAGTCACAGATGAAACTGATTTTTCCTTCACCCTCTATGCTCTACTCACATCTTCTATCTTGCACATTTTTCTAGAGAACCATGCTCTCTCTCACCTCTGCACTATTGCATGTAAACTTAGTTCTGTCTTGAACACTTGCCCCATAAGGAAATTATCACCAAACTAATATCAACCTATCCTTCAAAGCCCATAAATCTCAAATCCTATAAACATAATTTATCTGAGAAGCATTCCTTCCCCAGAAGAATTAGGTTTCCTTGTTTATGACCCTGTTGTATAACTTCTCCCATGTAGCATGTCTCAGTACATATTAATGTCTACTGTGCCTGCCAGACTATGAGAAGGTAAGGATCAAATCAGCTGCCTCCTCAGCATCTACCTAAGTGATATGCATTTGGCAACCTCTTGTGGAAGTTTGTTGAATGCAGACATGAATAACCTCATGAATAACCCCGTGGAGTAAATGAGATTGTTTGGAGTAACCTGCTAGTCAGAAGTGCTGTTTTCGTGCTCATAAAAGTCACTACAAACACATCCAGAGAACAAACATCTAAATTTCACAATATTTTTCAAAATTCCCTCAATATTATCACTCACACCAGGTAATATGGCTAAGAATATTTGTTATTTGTAATAAATACGTAAAACAATCTAATGTCATGTTGGTATGTTCTGGCAATACCTAAATATCAATATTCATAGACTTTCAACTATGCAGAAACTATTTGGTATCAGAGATGTGGTGAACATCTCTGTACCCATCATCACGTAACATTAATATTCAGAAAATTGCCACATTTTCTCAATGTGCTGGAAATTTTAGTGTGGTATAAGCACAGTCTCAATGATGTAGCCTGTGATTTCAATGGAAAAAGTAGAATGTATATGTTCAAAGGAAATACTGATTATGATTCACAGCATCTTCTGCAGGGAGAATTTCTTCATGTTTGTATTTCGATTGTGGATCTGTAAGAGGATAATTTTATAATTCATATTTTATTTACTTGGTCATCATGATAAGAATGTCTCCAAAATGATGGTATTTCTACTTCATTCTGCTTGTTTGGTGAGTTTGGTGCGCAGAACTTGAAGGTAAAAGTAGGTACTGTAAATATTACTTGAACCCAAGTATTTAAAAAGCTTAAAATATAAGTTAAAAAAAAACTCTTAAGCACTTTCTCCTAAAACATATTATATAGAAATATATAAAAGAACGTTCTGCCAAAGTAAACCAAATAACTCAGAATGAGGCATACAGAACAAGTATCATATCTTTATTCATTATATTTTTGGATATGTGCCAAGTCACTAGAACAGATTATAGGAGTAGCAAAATTCAGAAATAGCCTTGGGACACTTTCTCACAGCTTTAACCTTAGTTTCTTTCCCCTGAGAAATGGATATATTAGTTTAGCTAATGAGCTAATAAATGTTTTGCTTTTCTATGTCAAATCCAGTTATAGGTGCTAAGTTCAGAATATACCAAGGGTTAATATGTTCTCCCAACTTGAACCATAAGGGTAAACTTTGATTCCAGAAAATATTAACTTGTTATATTCATTGAGGTCTAATTGAAAAGAAAGCAAGAAAGAGAAGACAGGGAGGAGGGAAGGAAGAAGGGAGGAAGGGAAGGAAGAAGAAAGGAAGGAAGGGAGGAGGGAAGGAGAAAAGGGGGAAGGAAGGAGGGAGTGAAGGAAGAAAGAGAAAGGAGAAAGAAAAAAAGGGGAAAAGAGAGAGGGAAGAAATAAGGAAGGGAGGGAAAGCAATGAAAACAATGCAAGAAAAAAGGTGAATTACATTTATAATTACTTTTATAAGGTTTATGATTATGGCTTAAAAATGAGTGTAAACTACAACATACTTAGTTCGTCTATGTGTTGTAATTGAAGAATTTAAAACTTCCTTTAAAATCCCAGCTGTACTAACCTTCACCCTTTCTGAGGTAAATTAATTATAGAGTAGAGTATGTGAGGGTCTTTCAGGTGAGACCGTAAAAACCAAGGTCTTGTCTGGTATGTGTGGGTATTAAACATCCCCTGGCACTCTCTCACAGAGCTAGAGCTAATCCTGGTGTGACCTTGATTAAACTTGTTTCTCTTCCATCTATGAATTGTAGCAGCCTCTGATGGCAGATTAGTTAACTCTGTATTGTGCATCTCATATGTATATACATATATAGGAAGTTTATGCATATATTTATATATTAACTACACAGTATGAAATTATATATACAAGTATATATATGTGTGTATATATACAAGTGTATACATATATATGTGTGTATATACAAGTGTATACATATATATATACATGTGTATATATTTGTATGCATATATATAAACGTTGCAGGTTAACTAGAGAGCTACGTAGCACATCCAATACCAGCTTACCCATAAGTCAACTTTAGATCTTCCCATAAATGGACATTGTTTGTCCTATAGCTTTATATTAAGAAAATTAACAGCTACACAGATTTGATTTTTTTCAAAACATAAGATTCATGCATATAATCTATCAAGAATAATATCCCCATATTTTTAACAAAGATTAAATCCTGGTTTTTAGAGTAATCAAATACCTTATTTTCGAGGAATATTGAATAGTTTGAAGATTAAATAATCTAGGATCAGTGAATCTATGATTTTAGGCACTAGGTAAATTTAGTTTTGCCAAATTGAGAAAAATAGTGAGGCTATCTGCTTAAAATTAAAAAAAAAATTAAAACTCAATAATTAGGCCTGTGACTCATGAAAGACTATATTCTTTCAAGCTATACGTGGTTTAGTGCCCAGTAAATCAGTAAAGTTCAAGGAGTTCATCCATACATCTGTCAAATCCTATTAAATTTTTACTTAATTTAGTAGACATGGTACTGTGAATAATTACAAATATTATCCATAAAGGAGAAAAAATACAACCCTTACAAAATATCACTGAAAAATGTTTCTTAGTCAATTTTTATTTGGCACTTTCATTAGAAATTGAGACTTTGCAAATACCTGATTAAAATAATATGACTTTCCCACAAATTTATTTCATTAGTGGTGATTCTACAATATTTATATTCTTTTTGTTTGTTTTAAAAAAAGTTAACTTGATTAAGAAATGTAAATATCCTGATGTTGATTGAATGTTCTTCCAGTATAGATAATAAATCATGGATTCAGTAGAGTTAACGTTTTCTTATTTGAAATATGATTATTCATCATTCTTAATTGCCTTATACTATCTTTACTCTTACTACTCTTCCAAAAAGGTGTGCAAAAGAACTTTATAGATGAGTTATAGATGTCTACTGGCAACTTTACAAGGACCTTTTCAAATGGTAGTATAGTGTAGACTCAAACTTTATTGTAATCTCTATAATTTATATTAAAGGTCAAATTGAAACTATTTTGTGTTGAATAAGTAGTATATTAAATGACATATGGTCAGAGGCAAAAATCCTCTGGTTCAATATTTATGGTATGCTGAAGTGCCATATAATTATATTCTCGAATTTGGGATTAGGTAGAAAAAAAACAAAGGTGAGTCATAGCTATTTGCTTCCCATTGCTTAATGCACTCAGGCATTTTAGCAAGTTTGCAGGACCTAAATCTATGTTTTATGCCTATTTCATAGAGACCTTATTTGTGCTTTATTAACTAATCTGCCAGAAAAAAGGCCCTCACCAAGAATTAAATATATTGGCACCTTAGTCTTGGAGGTCCCAGCCTTCAGGGCTGTGAGAAAATAAATATTGTATAAGTCAATCTATCTACAGTACTTTTTATAGCATCTCAAGTGAATTAACGAAGTATAATATCTATTTCTGCATTATTTAACATATTTGAATCTTTATATTTAAATTGAATATCTTGTAGAGAACATATAGGTGGGTCTTATTTTATTTTGATCCACGCTAGTAATCTTTTTTAATTGGCGTATTTAGACCCTTAACACTAAATTATTTATATAGTTGGACTAATATCTACCATTGTTTGCAAATATTTTTTAGTCATTGCAATTTTTTTTATCAGTTTTTCCTCTATTCTGGTTATCTCTTGTTTTCATTGAGCATTTCATAAGATTCCTTTTTAACTCTTTTTTTAGCACATCAATTTTACTTTAAAAAAATTTATCAGAGTTCCTGGAGTTTAAAGTTTACATTTTAAACTTCTCTGACTCTACATTCAAATAACACTCTACTGCTTTATATGCAGTGCAGGTAGCTTATATTCCCAATTCCTCCCGCCCATTCCTTATGGCTTTGCTGTTATTCATTTCACTTATTCATGTGTTATAATCATCTGATGCTATAATATTGTTAATATCATGACTTTCAACAAACTAAATTTTAAATCAATATAGAATAAAAAATCTAAAAGATTTTATTTTAGCTTGATTAATTCCTTCTCTAATGCAGTTATATTATTTGATTCAAGTTTCTTACCTATATCATTTTCCTTTTCAATGAAAAACTTTAAACTTTTGGTCTATGTGTCTGTTTTTGTACCAGCATCTTGCTGTTTTCATTAGTGTCACCTTGTAGTGTAGTTTGAAATTGAGTATTGTGATGCCTTCACTTTGCTGTTTTTACTTAGGATTTCCTTGGCTATTCAATCTCTTTTTTGATTCTGTATAAATTTTAGAAAATGTTTTTTTCCTAATTCTATGAAGAATTTCATTGGTATTTTGGTAGGAATAGCATTGAATCTGTAAATTGCTTTGGGCAGTATGGCTGTTTAAACAATATTGATTCTTCCTATACATAAGCATGGAATGTTTTCCCATTTGTTTGTGTCACCTCTGATTTCTTCAAGCAGTATTTTGTAATTCTCATTGTAGTCATCTTGCACCTCCCTGGTTAGCTGTGTTCCTAGGCGTTTTATTGTTTTCGTGGCTATTGTGAATGAAATTGCGTTCTTGATTTGGCTATCAGCTGGGATGTTGTTGGTGTGTGAAATGCTACCGATTTTTGTACATTGATTTTGTGTACTGAAACTTTGCTGAAATGTTTATCAAATCTAGGAGCCTTTGGGCAGAGGCTATGGGGTTTTCTATGTAGGTAATCACATTGTCTACAAACAGGGATATTTTGGCTTTCTCTCTTCCTATTTGGATGCATTTTATTTCTTTCTCTTGCCCTATTGCTCTGGCCAGGACTTCCAGTACTGTGTTGAATAGGAGTGTTGAGAGAGAACATCTTTGTATTGTTGCAGTTCTCAAGGGGAATGATTCTAGCTTTTGCCTATTCAGTATGATGTTGCCTGTGGATTTTTCATAGATGGCTCTTATTATTTTGAAGTATGTGCTTTCAATGCCTAGTGTGTTGAAGGTTTTTAACATAAAGGGATGTTGAATTTTATTGCAAGCCTTTTCTGCACCTATCAAGATATTCATGTCCGTTTTTTTCTTTAGCTCTGTTCATGTGATAAATCACATGTATTTGTTTGTATATGTTGAAACAACATTGCATCCCAGGGAAAAAGGCTACTTGATCATGGTGGATTCACTTCTTGATATGATGCAGGATTTGGTTTGCCAGCATTTTGTTGAGGAATTTTTCACCCAGGATACTGGCCTGAAGTTTTTCATTTTTTTGTTGTGTCTTTGCCAGGTTTTGGTATCAAAATTGTGTTGGCTTCACAAAGTTAGAGAAGAGTCCCTCTCCCTCCATGTTTTGGAATAGTTTCAGTAGGAATGGTACCAGATCTTTTTTATACATCTGGTAGAATTCAGCTGTCAATCCGTCTGGTCCTGGGCATTTTCTAGTTGATAGGGTTTTTATTACTGATGGAATTTTGGAACTTGTTATTGGTCTGTTCATGGATACTATCTGTTCTTGGTTCAATCTTAGAAGGTTGTATGTTTGTTTGTAAAAAGCCATTTCTGCTAGGTTCTCCAGTTAGTGTGCACAGAGTTGTTCACAGTAGCCTCTGAGTGCTTCTTTATATATCTGTGGGCTCAATGGTAACATCTCCCTGGTGGTTTCTGATTATGTTTATTTGAATCTTCTCTTTCTTTACTAGTCGAGCTAGTGGTCTACCCATGTTTTTTAAATTCTTTCGAATAACTAAATCCTTGATTCATTGATCTTTTGTACAGTTTTTATGTTTCAATTTCCTTCAGTTCAGCTCTGATTTTGGTTATTTTTTGTCTTCTACTAGCTTTGGAGTTGGTTTGCTCTTGATGATAGGTTGTTAATTTGAGATCTTCCTAACTTTTGATGAGGGTATTCACTGATATAAACTCCCCTCTCTTAACACTGCTTTAGCTGTGTTACAGAGATTCATGTTTGTTGTATCTTCTCATTAGTTTTGAAGATTTTCTTGATTTCTGCCTTAGTTTCATCATTGACCCAAATTTTATTCAGGTGCAAGTTCAATTTTCATATAATTATGTGGTTTTGAGCAATTTTCTTCTTATTGATTTCTGTTTTTATCATGCTATGATCCAAGAATAGAGTTGATATGATTTCAGTGTTTTTGAATTTGCTGGAGATTGTTTTATGCCCAATTGTGTGGCCTGTTTTAGAGTATGTGCTCATGTGCAGAGAAGAATGTGTATTCTGTTGTTTTTGAGTGGAGAGTTTTGTAGAGGTTTATTAGATCCATTTGGTCAAGTGTTGAGTTCAAATTCTGAGTATCTTAGATGGGTTTCTGCCTTGATAATTTAATATTGTCAGTGAGGTGTTGATGTATCCCACTATTATTGAGTGGTCATCTAAGTCTCTTCATAGGTCTCTAAGAACTTGCTTTATGTATCTGGGTGCTACTGTGTTGATCACATATATACTTAGAATAGTTTGATCCTCTTGTTAAATTGGGCCCTTTACTGTTATGTAATGCCCTGGTCTTTTAAAGTTTTTCTTGGTTTAAAGTTTGTTTTGTCTGAAATTAGAATAGTAAGCCTTGCTTTTTAAAAATTTTCTTTTGCTTGATAGATTTTTCTCCTCCCTTTATTTTGAATCTGTGTGTGTCATCACATATGAGGTATGTCAATTGAAGACAGCATACTTTTATGTCTTGTTTCTTTATCCAGTTTGCCACTCTGTGTCTTTTAATTGGGTAATTTAGCTCATTTTCATTCAAGGTTAGTATTGATATGTCCAGATTTGATCATGTTGTTGTGTTGTTAGATGGTTATTATGCAGACTTGTTTGTGTGATTTATTTATAGTGTCACAACGGTGTATACATAAGTGTGTTTTTGTAATGGCTCATAATGGTCTTTCCTTTTCATATTTAGCACTCCCTTCAGGACCTCTTGTAAGGCAAGTCTGATGGCAACATATTCCCCTAGCATTTGCTTGTCTGAAAAGGTCTTTGCTTACGAACATTTGACTGGATGTTAAATTATTGGTTGGAGATTCTGATCTTTAAGAATGCTGAATATAAGGCCCCAGTCTTTTCTGGCTGGTAGGTTTCTGCTGAAAGGCCCACTGTTAACTCAATGGGGTTCCCTTTGAAGGTGATCTGCCCCTTCTTTCGAGATGCTATTAACATTTTTTGTTTCACTTGAACCTTGGAGAATCTGATGACTATGTGTCTTAGGGATGTTTTTCTTGTGTAGTATTTCACTGGGGTTATCTGCATTTCCTGATTTTGAATGTTGACCTCTGCAATGAGGTTTAGGAAATTTTCATGGAAGATATCCTCAAATATGTTTTCCAAGTTGCTTGCTTTCTCTCCTTTTTTAGGGATGTGAATGATACATAGATTTTGTCTTTTAAAATAATCCCATATTTCTCAAAGGTTTTGCTCATTCTCTCTCTCTTTTTTTTAATTGTTGTCTGACTTATTTCAGAGTACTGGTCTTCAAGCTCTGATATTCTTTCCTCAGCTTGATGGATTCTGCTTGTTAATACTTGTGATTGTATTCAGAAATTCTTGAAGTGAGTTTTTCAGCTCTATTACATCCGTTTGTTTTTTTTATTTAAAGAGCCGTGTCAACTTTCATCTCCTGTATCATTTTATTTTATTCCTTCACATCCTTAGATTTCTCCTGAATGCTGATGATCTTTGTTCACTTATACATATGCTGAATTCTGTTGCTGTCATTTCAGACATTTCAGCCTGGTTAAGAACCATTGCTGGAGAACTAGTGTGATCATTTGGAGGTAAGCAGACACTCTGGCTTTTTGTGTTGCCAGAGTTCTTACATTAGTTCTTTTTCATCTTTGCAGGCTGATGTTTCTTCCATCTTTGAAGTTACTGTCCTTTTCATTTTTTTTATTTTGCTTTTTGCTTTTATCTTCTTTGACGTCTTCAGGAGTTTGATTGCAGTATAAGGCAGATTTAGTTGACTGGCTTTGTTTCTGGAAAATTTTAAAGGGGCAAGGCTCAGCTCAGCAGTCCTGGGCTGCATATTCTTACTCTGGGGGCTTAGTACTGGCCCCTAAATTTGTTCTCTGGCTCCTCAAGGTTAGAAATCTGCTGGCTGGAGGGGCTGAGATGTTCCTTGACTGCTGGCCAGAACATTCCGCCGGGGGGTGGCAACCGAAGTGTTTCTTTGGGCAGTGGCAGCAGAATTCATGATTGTTTTCATGTGCCAGCAGCAGTGGCAGCGCAGTGAGTTGCATGATTGTTGGCTGGGGCTGAGTGCTGGCAGGCACTGGAGTGTTTGGCTTCCAGTAGAAATTCACAGCAGTAGTAGTGGTGGCATGGGAAGGAGGGCAGTGGTGGCATGGGGAGGACAGCAGGGCTGCCTTGTCCATTTGCACAGTCTCACCAGCAGTGATGTCAATGTGGGGGCGGGAAGTACCAGCGACTTCTGTGTGCATGTTCATGTTGGTGGTGGTCATGGCATGGGCCAGGGGTCAAGGACACTGGCATCTTTGCATGCATTTGCACTGGCAGCTGTGTCAGCACAGGGGCGGGGCACTGGTGGGTGTGTGGCTGGCAGACTCCATTTGTGGCACAGAACCACAGGTCTCTGTTCAGTATATTAAATATATTAAATATGAAATATATGAATATTAAGTCCACTCTTTTCTCACCTGTAAGTTTTCTGATGAGGAATCCAATGTATTTCTCAATATATTTCTCACATTTCTTACAAGGTAAAATTACTTTCCTCCTCTGGATTCACCTAAGATTTTTTTCATTGTGTTTGGTTTTCTGCAGTCTGTCTATGACATACTTAGGAATGCATAGTTTGTTTTTTATTATGTTTGGTGTGTTTTTCTTGTGACCTCAGTGCTCTGATGGGCTCAAAAAGAGTTGTTTGTTTTTTTCTGCTTTTTTCTCGTTGTAAGCATAAGAATGACAACTCACAAGCTATGTACATGTCATAGTTTAAAACTTTTTCAAAAATGTACCTGAGAAAGATAGTACTATGTTCAGATTTCACATATCCCAGAAAGAGAGAATTCACTGTGCTCATTCACAGGAATGAGCAGTTCATCATGAGACAAGTTTTACAACATAGACTTAAGTTGTAACTAAGTCCTTGCAACTTATGTATGTTCTTACATAATTAAGAAACACTACATTAAATAATGTTTCATTACAGTATACTAAAGTATTTAAACAAACTTTTATGGATGTAGTCAGAAGATGTTTATAAAAAATAAAAATATTATACTGATATAACAATTTTGTAGATACAGTAGAAATTCTATAAAAATGTTTTAAAACCAGAAATATATATCTAAACACTGAGAAAATAATAATATTTAGTTATGTACTACTTATGTGTCCTTCCATGTGGTAGAGTTTATGGCTTGGTGAATATACATACAGTTATAATTTCTTTCATGCTCAAAGAAATTTAGTATCATAAAACTAATTGATTAATATTCTACCATGTATCAGACACTGCACTAGACACAGGCGACTCAAAGTAGTGCGCCAAACACACCCCTTGTGCTAAAAGTGTTTGTAAGTCAGCAGATACATAAATAAGAAACTAAATATATAATTAAAAACAAAAACAAAAATTCCTCTGCAGTCCCTCTGCCTCCATATAGGCCACATTTGATAAATATTTGCCAGAGAGATATTTGATAATACTGATATCACTGATTCAAATCATCTGAATATTAAACAAGTTTTTCCACCTCTTTGTTATTTAGAAAGGTCATCTTACTGGCTAAATGTACCCTAATAGGCATTTAAATTTACCAAGAAACTTTCAAGCTACATGTATCCACGTGGTGGACTGTCATGAACCACTGTCTGCCATGGAGCACTGCAAATGCACCAGGGCATTGAGAATGTATTATGCTTTGTTCAAGCCCTAGACTTACACACATTGTGAACACATAGTTTGAACTGCAATTTAGTAAACATTCACTGGAAAACAACAATTTTACTCTGAAATGTTTGTCTATTGTTTTATTTAAACACTTAGGCATTTACTATGAAATATTAGAAGCATGTTTAGGTGGGCAAATAGGATCTTCTATTGCATCACTGATGTAACTAAATTATTCCCTGCCTGCCTCTTAAAGTACACACTCACATAGACGTAGATAGACACATATTTTTACCCTATGTGTGTTTGCATACTCTGTTCTGTTTCGTATACTGTAATGTAAACCTTTACTTGGATACTTATTTTGTAAAATGGTGCATTGCAAAAATTGGAAAGTGAAGATAGAATAAGAAATCACATCAATGTTCTTTCCAAAATTGTATTGACAAAATCTTAACAAAATATTGAAAATAAAGTTTCTCTGAATGGTAGTTTTATCTAGGTAAGATAATCAGATTTTACTTAATTAAAAAATATCTGAGTGTTAATTTGGTGTTTCTGTTTCTTCACTGAATGAAACGAAGCTTTAATTTTCAGTTTGTTCACCAACATGTTCAGTGCTAGACGAAATTTCAAACCAAAGAATTTTCAAGTGTTAAAACCGTTTTACCATTTGTAACTCTAATCTGATTTGGAAGTGTGCAGTTTAAAATGTTAACACTGTGAAGCACATACTGTGTTTGCTATTTAGAGCAAGACTGCAAGCTGAAAATGACCCAAACCAACAATGTGTGTTGTTGCTGTTGTTTTGCATACTCAAGGGAGTTTGTGCTTTTTATTCCAGCAAATGGCAGTTTATTTTATTTCATAACCATTTGAGAGGTGAAATAAATCTTGCCAGGTTCCTCTCTACCACATATCTGCTATATGAAAAAAACTGGTTATATAGTTTACTTATTTTCTTCTCTGGAATAGGAGGAATGTCTTTCTTCAGTGCCAAAATTAATAACACCACCTCATTTACTCACATTAAAAAGGAGATGTTCTTAATGCTTAAGAGAAAGAAAGCAGTATTAAAATATATTTCAGTGCTTTCGCAATTTTTTAGTAATGTTTCCAGATATTTTATCAGAATTTTCTTCTTTAGGAGAACCAGGAAAGACTGAAAGGAACAGAAAATCTGTGAATGCTGGTGTTGTATGTGTGGGTCACCACCTTCCCTAACAGAGAACTTGAGATTTCTCTTAGGCTTCAGTTTTTATCATTTTGATGAGTTATGGAATTTGGTAGCTTATTATTAGCTATAAGCCACTTCAAAGTGGAAAAGAATCTGCCATTGACAGGAACAACACCTCAGACAGCTTGTGAAAGAGGAAGAGATGTCTTCGGCAATGTAAAATGGGTGTTTAAGAGCAAAGAGCTCTGTGATGGCTGAACTTTATTGAGAAGATTGGAGAAAATAAAGATGATCCCATGTATTTTTGTAGTGTACAGAGATAGTCTGTTCTAACATTGTCATTAAAAAGATTAATATATTGACTCAATTTTACATGTATTTTTTCTTACTAGGGCAGAGATGTTAGGAGGTATATGGGTAATTGTGTTATAGATTAATATTCTGACATCAAATGGGAATATATTTATGATTTTTCAATTATATGGGGCCCAAAGTATTTACTGATGTAAAAGCAACAGATCTTTCTTGTAAATGACTTTTCAATTATTTTATTTTCTGCCTTAATAGAACTGAAGGAGTTAATCATAAGTCAAAACTTACACTAAGGCATGACTTGAAATATGGATTTACGCTTGTCTGAATGGTCCTATATAGACTAGTAGGATGTGAGTTTTAAGGCTGGAGATTTTCTGTCTAAGGAATGTGTTTAGACAAGGGAAGCCACCATCAATCAAGCTTCCTGTGGAACACGACAGCTTGGTGGATGCCCGGACTCAGCAAGAATGCCTGGAAGTCCGACTGCCCCACCACACACTGCCATTTGTGTTATTTCAGAGGGACACTGTGCGTGATGCTCTTGGTACTGTAAAGCCTAACAGAAATTTATCACAGGGGTTGGCAGCTCGGCCACTCTTTTTGTCAAATGTTAGCTCTACCAGTAAGCACTGAAGTGTTAAGGTGGGATTGAATTGCTTGACACAGAGTGAAACACATCCAAGTGAAACTCTAGAAATGAGAAAAGAATACATTCTTCTGTTCTTTTGCTTAAGTTCCCAACACAGTTGTGTGGCAAGCATGTATTCTTTCTGGTCTATCGTCTTCTAATATCTGAAGACCCAGTAACTTCCATACGCACAAATTAGACAACGTGGGGGAATATAAAGATACTGTCAGATGCAGAGTGACAGAGACTAAATAATTCAGAAGCTAGCTCCTTTTCTTTAGTCTGCTTATAAAGTGCTTTTGGCATGTGATTGATAGATATTGTCTTAAATCTGGGGGAAAAGTTCCAGTAAAAAAGTTCCATATAAATTCTCATCTTTTTCTTCATACTCAAAACATACACACAAAGAGAAGCAAATTAAGTCTCAAGGTTGTATTTGTTCAGCATGCTAAAAGACAGAATTCGTATCCTATAAGGTGCATATACTTTAAACCCAATTCAAACACATTCATTATTTGGAGGGCTAGAAGGAGCCAAAACGCTTTTTCATCTATAAACTGCTGTAAGGCCTCTGTAGAAATACGTAGGCGTTCGAGTTGAGTTTAGTTTTGTATTTAAAATTTTAAGTCATTAGTATTTTACCCATGAACATTTCATTTTGTTTAATTAGGATCTGATTGCAGTTGCCAAGATTAGAAATATTGCATCATTTGTGCTCAACGGCATACTGCATGAGCTTTCAAGTAGTTTCTATACACGTATTAAACCTTCATCTTAAACATTTTAAGGCGTTCTCTGTCACATAAAGTCACATACTGGATATATTCAGTAAATAATAGTAATTAATTATTTAATTTCTATTCTAGAATGAAAATATTATTCTTATTTGTACATTCTGCTTTATTAGATACCATTGTTATAATGAGTAGGAAAATGTTGGCAGATACAGACTCTAAATGCTATTTTTCTATTATTTGAAGTCCCTAAGTCTGAGAACAAAGATGATATCCTGCAGATAATTCATATTAATTATTTTTACAAGTTTCATATTATCTTGCATATTATATTACATGAAATAATAGTTATAAAAACTATTACATGTTCACTCCAAATAGTGACTGAACCAGCACTGTTGGCAAGCTGTGATGTACAAACAATGGGTCTTGCTGGGTATTAGTACAAATGCACAGATTAAGTTACTAACCATTCTCTACCTTTGTCTTTTACCTACATGTGTTATAGTCTTTCCAGTCATTTTTCTTTCTGCTATATATTTTTTTACCCCAAATAACCCTTATTTATGTGCTTGTCATTGTCCTTTTGCTCACCTCTGTCTCTTATATAGAAGCTGCCTCCTAATATTTGATGGCCATTAAGTACTAAATTAATGACTAATAATTAATTTTATAATGTGTGTAATATTTCCTGTAAGACTTTAATTTGAATAAAAACTTAAGTAAATTCATAGATGTGTATGTAAGGGTTCTAGCTCATGCACATCATAGCTCAGTGCGTTGCCGGTTTGTGGCTGAAGCCTGTATTACCAGGGTCTTTAGTACCAGACTCTGGTACCTCCATCCCTGCTCCACATCCATACCTCCCCTTCCACCCTGTGTCCTGTGTTTCTGCTGATGCTCTATACTGCCACTGTTCTTACTCAGTGAACTTACACCAGGAGCAAGAGATGTTGGATGAATTCTTCCGCTCTCTCATCCTGCTCACAAGCCATGGTTCAGAGATGCAGTAATTTTTTTTCAGGCTCTCTGAAGACATCCATTTAGGTTGGAAATTTTAATTTTTCATGAAACTTGGTCATACATTTTCATGTATTTTCTTTCTTCCTTGATTGCCTCAGATGACTTCCCCTAGGATCCCACTCCCTAATAAAGTGTTGGCTCATAAATTTTCACATCCAGTCTTCTTTTCTAAGGTAGTCAAATTAAGAAGTTGAGTAGCTAGAGCTACTCTGGAAAGCATATGATCAGATGGGCTTTTGGAGTTTGCCAAGAAATCTGAAGTCAGTATGAACTTCGTTTCTAGCATCATCATTATTAAAACTTCACCCATGATTAACTGTGATAAGGTACAAGTGAGTGGTAATCTGCAGAGGAGCAAGGATATTGCTTTTAGGCCAATAACCAGAGTCTAGGTAGGTATGGTTTGGCACTTGTGGTGAAGCTGAATTCTTGCTTTGGAATTCGTGTACATATATATATATATATATATGTTGTGTGTATATTGATAATTATACATTAGTATGATATATATGTTTAGTATATGTATAATTAGTCTTTTGTATATATATGTGTATATATATATATATATATATACACATACATATACTGTGTGTCAGTAAGAGTCAGAAAGCTTATAGGGATGTGTTAATAAATTTACTATATGTATTAATAGATTTACTACATGTACATTTATTATATGCATTAATAAATTTACTATAAGACCTGAGATCTCACCCTTGTTTCTCAGGAGGTCCTAGAATCCATCCTTTCACTAAGGCAGTGTAAAATTTCCTAATGAGGATGTTATCAAAATGTTTGAGAAGCTCAATGGTAGGTGTCCTTGGAAAAGAGCATTGAGAGTTAGAGACCCTGTTGTAGACCTGCCCCATATCAATGTGAATAATAAGAATCTGGAATGTTAGAGGCCAGTGGCAATACTTATTGTCAGAAGCAAAGAATGCAAATAACTTAATGGGTATAGTAACATGACAATAAAGATGTCTCAATCTCCTACCACAATTAAAGTGGCTGTACTGAGCACAAGGGATATGACAGTCAAGCAGAGGTTTCCACAATTTGTATAAGAAATGAAAATAAGTGAGACTTTGCAAACTTTCATCCACTACAATGCAAAATATATATCCTTATCTCAATTTCCAGATCTCAAATTAGTTCACGTGACCATAATATACTGACTGACAGGAAGACAAGGTCATCTGGAGGAAAGATCCTTCAGTACCATAAATATAGGGTCAAAAATACTTTGATCATGCCTCAAAGGACCTGCAGCC
This sequence comes from Pan troglodytes, assembly GCF_028858775.2. Lineage (NCBI taxonomy): Eukaryota > Metazoa > Chordata > Mammalia > Primates > Hominidae > Pan > Pan troglodytes. The sequence continues at coordinate 75,663,032 of NC_072415.2, forward strand.
ACTTCTTCAGGGAGCTGTGCACTGAGGAAATGGGGAAATATAGACATTTTGAAGAACTTTTTGTATAATGTATGAGCTGAAACCAGAGTCCTAAGATGCCATCAGGGTTCTCAAGTTAAAGGGGGATAATGGAGGTCAAGGAATGAATGAGGAGGTGACCCAAGTCCATCTCACTGTAGACACAGTGCATCCGTGGACTCAAGCTATACTTATAAGTACTGATATGCTTCCTGATTAGTTTATTTGGGTTGAATATATTTACCAGCTGGCAGAACTTTCATGTTGTTTCTCTGACCTGTAAAGTAAGAGCCGTTATTGTAGAAGGGGAAAAGTGAAAGCCAAGGCAACAGCCCACCCCACATTCCCATCCAGGAGTTTATATTGGGAGCAATATCTCATCTGAGGAGGAAGTTCATGTATTAATGCCACCATCAAATGTTTGAAAAATTTAATGATAATAGTCTCCAGTATTTCCTCTTTCAATCTTTCAGTTAACCAGTCTAATCTCAGTTAACAACAACCACCAAAAGATGGATCATTGTAATTCATAGTGGACCACTCTTAGTTAGCCTCATTGGCAGCTCCTGCCTGCTATTAGCACAACTTCTGAAATTGGTATAAGGCTTTGGATTTGTTAAGGACATTTCTCTCAATCCTCTTAGCACGAAGGGCTCAAATCAGGTCATTTTTACCTGTTAAGGACAACATTCCCCCCTGCCTTTTTTTGCCACAGGGATAAATTAACTCTCTTGCCCTTTATTGTCAAATAGTCTGTAAGGATCATGACCATTTTGACCTTCCTGATAGCATCACCATATTTTACTATATCAAGGAAAATTGGCCTAATTAGACAAGGTGAACAGAAGGTGGCCAGAACTTTAGGTTCTCTAATAAGATACACACGTGGTGAACTTGATAGATAAACAACAAAAGGACTCAGGAGCCTACAACACTAGTACATTTTAAGGAATCCAGTGATTTGGAATACTCCCGAGCATCTCCTCTAAGCTAGAGGACAAATGTTGCTCTGTGCATTCCCTACCTGAGAAAGAAGTACAGCACCGGGTGGGCCATTTTTATTTCAGAAGTAAAACGAAAATACTGCTTCAATGTATCTTAATATAGACCACACTCAAAATGACTGTGAACTGATATGTTCACAGTCATTTTGAGTGTGGTCTAGATTAAGAGGGGACTTTACAGCAGGCCTGGGCTGTAGTGTGAGCTTCCCTACCTCTTTGGCCATATAACGAAACAGATCAAAATAATGCTAGAAATATACAAATTGGTAAAAATGCTGTGCAGATTCTTTAACAAGCTCCCTAAGAAAGCTGCAGTACAGACATTTATGGCCATATCATTCTGTGTCAGAGAACTAGTCCCCTTTGCTCTCTCTCTCTCTATTTCTCTCTCTTTCTCTATCTCTCTCTCTCTCTCTCTCTCTCTCTCTCTCTCACACACACACACACACACACATACACTGTTAGTGTGCTACTTGGCTCAAATAGAGGCCGAGTGATAGTTACCGCAAGTAATTGTTTGTTATGAGTTGTGCATTACAGATCCATCAAGGACAATGACAAGCAAGCACACCAGCATTCTACTGTCAAATGTAAATAGTTATTTGAAATGGGCCTAGGAAAAATGAGAAAGAAGAGGTAAATCACATGAGCAGGTAGCTCAGGTACCTATCCCTTCTGTCATCACTTCTATTGCACTGATGTTCCTCCTTCAACTCACACCTCTGGCCAACTGACAGAATACGAGATAACTCAGGCCAGCTTCACAAAGTGGTTGATGTGCTATGTTGATTGTGGTTAAAATTGGACCCCCATCAATTGCAGCCCTCACTGTAGTGGCTGACCATTCTGAATGGGAATTCTGGTGAGAAGAGCTGCAAGTAGTACATGAGGTTGTCCATTTCATACCAAGGAAAAGTTAGTCAACTTATGGATGCACATTAATTACTGAGCAGTAGTGAATAGTTTGGCTGCTTGGTCAAGGGGCTGGGAGAAACATCTGGAAGATTAAAAAACTCTTGGAAAATGCCCTCTGGATGTACTTGTGGGAATGGGCATCAAGTGAACAGAGCTTACATTAATGCCAGCCAGAGGGCATCCACCTAAGAGGAGGCTCTCAACTAGCAGATGCATGGATGACCTGACCTTGGATGTCAGCTGTCACCAGGCCGAAGCCAATTCAGCTCAGCTAAGGTGCCACCTCTTGGAAAATGTCTTCTGGATTGAGGATGCTATTACTATGAACTGAATTTTGTGCCCCCAAAATTCATATTTTGAAACCTCAAACCCTTAATGTGACTATATTTAGAAAAGGGCCTTTAAAAAAGCAATTAAGGTTAAATGAGGTCATAATGGTAGGGTTTTAATCTGATAGGGTTAGAATCTTTGTAAGAAAATACACAAGAGAGCTCATCCTCTTGCTGTGAGGACACAGCAAGAAGGTGGCCATCTGCAAGCCAAGAAGGGAACAGACAACTAGACAGCCAATTCTGTTCCTCACTAGGAAAAGAAATGTGATGTCAGACTAGGTTATGGCCTCACCTATTTCAATAAGCTTGAATAACATCTTTGGCTCACTAGGAACAGAATTGACAGCCAGTTCTGTTCCTCACTAGGAAGAAAATTGGCTATCACGTTTATATGACTTTAGACTTCCCAGCTTCTAGAACTATAAGAAATAAGTTTCTGTTCCATAAGCACCCAGGCTATAGTATTTAGCTACGGTAGCCTGATAATATGAATATACTATTCTCCATGACGTTTGTAGGGGCCAAGGCTGTTGGCCTCCTGGAGGTTCACTGAAGTTCACTGACATTAGACAGATTGATTAATAAGAGAAAAGGCATATGAATTTGTTTAAAGCATATACAGGAAAGCCTTGAGAATTGAGACCCAAAGATATAGGGGAAATTGCCCATTTTTATGCTTAGGTTCAACAAAGTATGAACAGCTATGTAGAAATATGATTGGATAAGAGCACATGATCTAATGTTAATAGACTGAGTGGGGAAACCCTGTAACGCCTGTCTGTTTAGATTCTTCTTGGTCTCTCTGAGCATGCATTCTTTCCTTCTCAGTGTGGGGCAGGGACCTTCCTGGAATGAGGGTCTTATGTTCATCTGCAATCAAATAAGGTAGATCAGAGAGTTTATTTATAGCCAGTTTTTACTCAAAATATTTTTAGGTTCTGTGGCTGTTTTTCAGGAAAAGGAGTTCTGGTTTCTATGACCCACCTTGGGGAAGAAGGATTCTAGTTTCTATAGCCAGCTTCAGCGGAGAATGGGACTGAGAAACAGGAGGACAGGAGAAGGTCAGAGAAAAACTTTTGCTTCTCCGGCTGCTGCTGAGGCCTTTAATTTGGGGTACTGTTTTCTGAACCCCAACAGTTTATATGCAATGACCCAAATGGATGATATTAAGTATGGTGTTCCCGATACCTAGAATATGTAGGTCAGGAACAAAAGAGTGACAGCATATCTGGGTCCTATCACTACCCATCTGGGAACTCAATTATGAACTTTTGTTTCTCAGTCCACAATCTTAAACCATACCAGTTAAAGGTTCTGGTTTACAGGTCGAGAAAGTGTCTATTAGATTAGGTTAACTGAAAGCTATAAGTGACATCTGATCATTTTAGTATTCTCTTGCTGGTGTATTGGGGGCCAATGGAAGGAGTAACAAATCTGGCAGGGATAATCGACTTTGACTACCACAAGTGCCTAGGGTTGCTGCCACACAGGAACAGAGCAGTATGCCTGGAATCAAATGAATTCACTTGGATATATCTTTGTGTTTTTGTGCTCAGTGATAGCCATTAATAGTTCATTGCAGCAACCACAACCCAACACAGACAAGACAACTAAGGACTCCAAACTCTTGAAGTAATAGTAATAGTTAATAGTAAAATGTTAATATAGTCACCTTTTGACCTATGGGTAAGAAGAAGACAGATCTAACCTCTTTTCTAAAGTGCAAATATTTTTTAAAGAAAAAAGATGTAAAATATGCATTTTTAAAAAATGCAACTTTGAATAGAAAAATAAATTAACTGCTATTGAATGTCCAACATTTTATAGCATTAGCTTCACAAATGAAATGTTATGTATTATTTTTAAAAGTCTTGGTAAACATTATATAATATGATTCACATGTCCTCTAAACTGAATATCTATTTTCTTATCAAATTTGGGCTTTTATTCCTTCTATATCCTCATAAACAGAATAAAGACATATTTGGGCATTAGTAGCTTCTTGAATCAGTACATTTAAATTATCTTCAATATGTGAAGAGAAAGGTTGAGTTTTTTCTGTCAAACATCAAAAGAAAGATTTTTAAAATAGTTGTCATGTCTCCAATTATTTAAACAGCTTGAAATTTGTACAGTCAAGATTACCTATTCCTATGAAACAAGGCACGTCATTTTGGATAGATCATATTATAGATATATTCCTCAAAAAAATACTTTTCCCTCTAGCATAACAGCAAACATTGGCTAATGTATTTTGTTACAGTTATTCAGAATGTTTATAAAAATAATATTTAATTCTTTTTTAAATTATTCATCTAAATCTAATCTTCAATGAAGGTACACAGTGGCTCTCTTGACTGACAGTCTTCTTAACCTGTATTATTCCCACCAAAATTCCGTTAGGAAGCATAAAATATGAGAAATTACAGATTTTTTTGAGGTTTTAAACATTATTTATACTAGCTCAACTGGCTAAACTGCTGCTGTAAATCTACTTTTGCCTGCATACTGTATAATGGATTCCCCCACATAAGCTTCCTGCCCTGGCACTCTTACTTGATAGAAATCCCAAGCTCTACAATGTCAGTGAGTTGTTAATATTTTCTCAGAAAAGTCTTAAGTGAATGTGACAGTTGGTAGTAATTATTAACCTTGCATTGAACCAGTAATTAAATGATGCAGCTTGAATGGGGAGGGAGTGTGCTGCAAACTCGCCTACCCTTGCTCAGTGATCCTTCTGATTCTTCCTGCCCTAATCTGACATTATTAAAGCTCATTATTTCTTGACAGCTAAAGATTTAAATCATTACATGGAACATGTTTTAGATTCTGTACACCCATTTTTAAGCAACATTTTTATATATACTTCTATTTTTTAAAAAAGAAGAGTAAAACACAACAACAACAGCAACAAAAAAACATTAAATTTAAATTTCAGCTACCTTTCTGAAGAGTGGTTTGGCTAATTCCCTAAATAGATTTGAAATGTACAATAATACATGTTCTTTGCTTCTGAAGTAGTCCCTAAATTTTAGAGCCTTTCTATTTTCACCATCAATATACTTTGTCTTAGCTAATTTAAAATACATACATGATACAGAGATAAAAAGAGCTTAAGGGAAGATTCATTAACAGCCTTTTAAGTGCCAAGTATGTTTCTTACTGTTTGCTCATTGACCCATTTAATCCTCACATCAACCCTATTCTCCCTGTCACTTTGATGAAAAAATAACTGAGGCTCAAAGTGTTTATGTTGTTTGCTCACAATTACCAAGCTTTCCTTTTTACAATTTTGTCTCTCAGATAACTTTGAAAGAAGTTGCTTTCTGTACTGGATAGTGAGTGATAATGCTGGGATTTGCTGAATGAAGAGAAATTGGACACAAATTAAAATTTCACTCAGAATAGTTTCTGTCAGCTCTTTGAAGAGCAAAACCTGCCTAAAAGTATGGAACGTGAATCTTTCTAAATGGTCCCGAGTTATTAAGCAACTAAGAAATATTGCATTCCTGATTACATAATTCATTTCTTCTGAGAACCTACAAGAATAAAAATTACTATCACTCATGGATCCAGTGAATATTTTTGGACAAATTCAGTACTAGATTGTGTTTGTGTCTTTTCTTTGCTTCTCCACCCTATCATTTTTAGGTGGTATATTCAAGCTAAGTTTATCAATACTTCAAACAATCCTCTAACTGGGAAGTCAGATCAACACAAGGTAAGTTGTAAGACTGCAATTTGTCTTGCAGCTAGTTAGGACAGACACTGACCTAGGAACAGGGAAATGTATTATGCTTCTCAGAAGTAAGGTTGCCAAATTTAGCAAAGAAAAATACAGAATGCACAATTAAAATCCAGATTAAAAAAGTAAATAATTTTTAGTATACATATGTCTCCTGCAATATTTGGGACATTCTTACACTAAAAAAATTATTCGTGCATTATCTGAAGTGCAAATTTAACTAAGCATCCTGCATTTTATCTGGCAACCCTACTCATGGGACCTAAGGTGGGATATTTTTTCTCTAAAAATAGGAAGCAATGAAATAAATGTAAAATCTAAAACAGGAAACAACAGATGCTGGCAAAGCTGTGGAGAAATAGGAGTGCTTTTACAATGTTGGTGGGAGTGTAAATTAGTTCAACCATTGTGGAAGACAGTGTGGTGATTCCTCAGGGACCTAGAACAAGAAATACCATTTGACTCAGGAATCCCATCACTAGGTATATACCCAAAGGATTATAAATCATTCTACTGTAAAGACACATGCACACGTGTGTATATTGTAGTATCATTTATAATAGGAAAGACTTGGAACCAACCCAAATGTCCATCAATGATAGACTGGATAAAGAAAATGTGGCACATCTACACCATGGAATACTATGCATCCATAAAATAGAATGAGTTTATGTCCTTTGCAGAGTCATGGATGAAGCTGGAAGCCATCATTCTCAGCAAACTAACCCAGGAACAGAAAACCAAATACCACATGTTCTCACTCATAAGTGGGAGTTGAACACTGAGAACACGTGGACACAGGGAGGGGAACATCACACAGTGGGGCCTGTTGCGGGGTGGGGGGAAAGGGGAGTGAGAGCATTAGGACAAATACCTAATGCATGAGGGGCTAAATAAAAAAAGTAATAACTAGATGACAGGTTGATAGGTGCAGCAAACGACCATGGCACATGTATATCTGTGTAAGAAACCTGCACGTTCTGCACAGTATCCCAGAACTTAAATAAAGTAAAATAAAATAAAATAAAAGTTACATAAGCAAAGAGGAAAAAGAAGGGCTTCTCAGGAAAAGGTGAAAATATGAACGACACAGTGGCAGAAAGCTTGGAGAACAGCAGGGACTGAAAGAGTGCCAAAGGCAGGTGTGGAGAGAGTATGGGGAGGTATATTTTAAGGGCACAGAGGAGAATTGCGGCCTGAAGTGGAGGTTCATGATGGGCAGTGTGAAAGGAAGCCTCTAAGAGGCTGCCAACGGTTCCTGCCACCTGGTATTCACGCCATTGAGTCTGGGCTCATGATCCAATTGTAAGATTATAAAAGTGATATCAAGTCATTTAGAAGATTAGGTTACAAAAACTGTGATTTCCATTTTATTCTGTCCCTGTCACTTTGTCACAAGCCAACTGCTATGTATCAAGGAACTGATATCTCTATTCAAAAGCCACTTAGAACTTGAAGACTGACAACAGCCACATGCTTGAAGTTGGAAGCAACTTCTCCCCTGTAAAGCCTTAAGAAGACCTAAGTGCTGGCCAAAACATTGATAGCAGTTACAGACCTTGAGCCACATTTCTGGCTCACAGAAACTGTAGGAAATGAATGAGTGTTGTTTTAAGCTTCTGGGTATTGAGGAAATTCATTACACTAAAATAACTAATACAGAGGATTTGAATTTTATACTAATAAGAGTGAGAAGCTATTTAAGAGTTTTAAAGAAGATCAGTAACCAAGTCATGATTTATGTTTAAACTTTAGCTGCAGTGCAAAAATGGATGGGGAAAGGGGAATTGCAAAAATAGATAGAGATGCACGTTAGGAGGCAATCATAGTAGCCAAGATGAAAAATGAACCTGACCGAGGGAAGTGGTGATGTTAAAGATAGAAAAAGTAGAAAAAAATCAAGACACATTTAGCAGATAAAATAATCAGGAGCTGATGATGGAAGAGTGATGAAGAAATCAAGGACTGGTGTCCTTTTGTCCAGCTCATAACAGTGTCCCTTACTGAGATAAAGAACCCCAGGAAAGAACCAGATTTATCCTTCCTGCTTACCTCTTGTTCTGACGTTTCTGGCAGTGACTTAAGCCACTTGAATGGGGCTGTGATATAGATATTCTTTCCTCTCATCCCCTGCGGAGCCCACCCAGCCAACACCTGGGTTCAGCTAGCACTGCATTCTCTACAACAGCTCTCTTTTCAGGGAGAATTGCTCTTGGCTGCCATGTCCACCACAGAATTCAGAATCACTTCAGAGATACATGTAACTAGCTGCAAGATAAATTGTAGTCTTACAACTTATCTTGTGTAGATCTTACTTCCTAGTTAGACGATTGTTAGAACTATTGATAAAATTAGCTTGCATATACCACCTAAAAATGAGAAGTAGGGTGGGGGAATAAGGAAGAGACACAAACACAATCCAGTAGCCAATTTGTATTTTGCCACTTATGATCTATAGATGTGTTTCTCATGCCTTTTTTTTCCATTATCACTCTTCTAAGTATTTTTTAGAGATTTTTTTCCCCTAATTACCTTTTCCCCTAAAATGTGTTACCCACAGATATATTGTATATGAAATACCTTTTGGGGACCCACACATTGTTGTAATGTCTAAGTTTTTTTTTTTCTTGTTCCCATGAGAACCAATTTTTACTCCACTGAAGAAAAGATCACCCCCATTGAGAATGCATAATACCACATACAGAATGGTAATTCACATTCAATAAAAATAAAGGCAGGTGACTTTCAGCAAATTCACACTCTTTACTATAGAAAAATTTTCATTTTGCTGTACATGTATTTAACAAATCATATTGATGGTGGCAGGAATAAAGTTAAAAATCTGTCAATTGTGCTTTAAATTCTCAGATGTGTTTTCTATAGTACTGCTCCATGAAAGGGCCATATATGCAAAGTGACCCCCAAATGCTGAAGGAGCCACACCAAAGAAGGAGGCAGACAAACCTAGTTTGTCAGTATTGGGTCATTTATTAAGAGAACTTAACGATGGAAGTGCGGTCTTGGGCAGCCACAAGACAAGCAGATCTCTGCCCGGTGACTCCCTAGACTCGAGACTTATCTACCATAGAGAAGAGGCATACGTGCTCCAGCAAGACAACCAAAGGCATCCTCCAGAACAGACAAGAATGCTATGTGTGTCATAGCCTATAATTTGTGTGATAACATCAAGGTTGCTTTGTTTTTACACAAAGGACAAGAACTAATGTAGAAACCAGGGGGCATTCATGAGACTGGGGCTGATCAGAAGTCAGCACGGCAGATTAGCATCCAAGATGGAATCATTTTTGTCTCCACTGATACAAACCCATAGCTGTGACCCAGGAGATTGTCATAATATGATGAATGGTTCCACGGAGGTGTTTGCTATGTTTGCTAAGGAGAATGAGATTGTATTTTATACATTATGCCAATCAGACCTTTCCTTGCAGTAAGGGAAGGTCAATCTCACCTAAACTATAAGATTGGTATAAAGACTAAGAGATGAAATAGACTTTAGAAAGCAAGCAACAATGCCTGATTCAATAATGTACTTGTTATGAATATTTAGCAATGTATTCATTATTAATATTATTGTTACTGCAATGGCATATTTACTATGTCTGTTCTCAACAATGCAACAATGCCCTCTTGATGCTGCCGGGAAATAGAAGGGTCTCCTTTGGGACATGTGGTCACAAGGAGTCTCTGAGTTTGTTGATAAAGGGATTCACCAGGAAAATCATCTTGCAACCTGGGCCACTTCTTAATGAAGACACCCCTTGCTGCCTGAGTCCTGAGTCCACACAGTGGATCAGCTGGTACCACAGGCAAGCTGGATGCTGAGCTGGAATCACAAACAGAAATTAACAACAAAAAATTAAAACCTACCTAAAATAATGATTTAACACTGAAAACTCGACTCTTTAGTCAAAAAGCTCAACTTTAGAAGAAGCCCATATATATTTAAAGTAAACAGTATATCTAAGGAAACCATATACTGTCACCAGGTAAAGTCACCTGGACAAGTCAATATAAACCATAGATTGTCATCAGGTAATGCCCATTTATACACATTCATTCATTCGTTCAACAAATATTTATTGACTGATTTCTGATTGCTAAGAACACTGTTGGGCACAAAGCCTACAAAAAATGGAAATAAACTGATTGGCCTCAATGAGCTCATAGACCAAGGGAAGCACAGACAAGCAGTCATGTGCAAAACTGTTCCACAAAAGATTATTCCTCATGTCAAGGATAACGTCTGGGCCTGCCTGTCAGACAAGGTGCAACAAAGGAAGTAGCAGAAAAGCTAAATCTTAAAGCAAAGTCATGCTAGAAAGAGTCCTGCATATGCCAAAATATCTTCCATGGAGGGTAAGATCCTCAAGTTTTATCCATTTTTTTTTGAGTAATGCATTTGAAAAAGTATCTCATAAATTTAAAATGTTAAGCTGTTATTGCTGTGATTTAAATCTATTGATCAGATTAGTTATTCAACCACATTATATTATAGATCCCAGGAGGGATAAGGAACGAGGTAAACTAGCTTTTAAATCTGGAAGGCAACTGGTCTTGGGAGATTACCCAGGATAGAAGACCAAGATAGTCACCCAAACTGGCAAACTAGTGCATTATAATTATAGGGAGAACTTAATGAGGATTTAGTGTATCAGAGAAACACTGCTTCTTTCATTACTTTATTTTAAACTTGCTCTGATTTTCTGTTCTTCGGGTGAAAAAGATTTCAGTGCTTTTGTTGATGATGTAGCTTTTGCTTAGATGTTTTCTCTTTCTTTGCTAATCTTCCCTCAGTTTTCTCTCACAAAACAGGATGATGAATACCTACCAATTTAAGCTTTAAGCCAAAATTTTCCTCATATGTAGAGAATCTTTTAACCCTCCTAGATATAGGTGCTCACAATTTGCTTCATTCTTCCACGATAGCATGTGAGGTCTTCTGCCACAGCAATTTTCATTCACGCATCTGTTCATTCATTCATTCCACAAAATATTTATTGAGTATTGTTTAGTACAATAAATGTTTTCATAAGAGGCCATTAGACTAAACGAATGAAAAAGACAAGCTTGATTTCTGTTGTCATGGAGCTTATACCTTCAAATGAGACTTAGAGGCTTTCTTGCGTTTCCCTAAAATGTTGCAAGTTCTTTACAAGAAAGATTCATGAATTATTCAATTTAGTATCTCAGAATTTAACATAGTTACTGACACTGGCTGTAAACAATAAATAAGAAAGGTTTTTAATGATATGCAATGAAAAACAGGGGTTTTTTTTGTTTGTTTGCCTGTTTTAAAAGATAGAGACATTGTCATATTTAACACAATGTAAATTCTACTATGGAAGAAGGAACAAATGGATTAAAATTTTTGCCACAGACAAGTATTATCATTTCTATTTTAAATAACATGATTGATTGAGTGCTCAGAGATGTTAAGTAATTTTTCGAAGGTCACAGAAGTTTCACTGCTAAGATTCAAGCACAAGCTGACTCTAAAGTGTCTGCTTTTAACCAAATCTGCAGTCCAGGAGGTTTATTCTCCAGTATCTGCTTTATAATGTCTTGGCCATTGTGGCTGTTAATCAACATTACTTCCATATTACTTTTAAATAAACTTTTTATGGAGCTAAACACATGCATGCATACATGCAGGAAAGTGCACAAACAATAAATATTAATAAAATGAAAGCAAACATGTGATAGATACACAGACCAAGAAACAGAATATTATCTGTGCCTCAGAACTCCAACTTTTACCCCTCCTCATAATTAAGCCCTACAAAAAAAAATAATTATCTTGACTTCTAACACTAGATATTTGTTGTTTGTCTTTTTGTTATTTTTTTCTATAAAGACAGTTGTTCAATATATATGTGTGTCTATCTTCATCCATTCAACATTGTGTTTGTAAGATTGAAACTTGTGAGTATAGCAATTGTTCATTCATTCTCATGATTTTTTTTGTACTGTATTTCTCTGTTCAAATGTTGATGAATATTTGTTGGGAGTTTTTGTTTATTATGAATAACATTGCTATAAACATCTCTGTACGTATCATTTGTTAAACTATTCTGATGTGTATTTGCCTAACAATGGAATTTGTTTTATGAGTATATGACAAAGATTCCAAAAGTGCTATGGATGAGTGTAACAAGCATTGTTTGAGCATTCCAATTGCTCCATGTCCTTAACACTGTTCAGTCTTCATTGTCAGTCTTTTTCCTTTCTTTATTGTAGTAGTCATCTTATTAGTAGTAGCAAGTTGAGATATTGGTTTGGATTTTCCTAACTACTAATAAGGTCAAGCAGCTTTCACATAAATTTACTGACCATATGTATGCTCTCTTTTGTAAACAGACACTCAGGGTTTTGCCCATTTTAAAAACTTGATCTTTCTGTCATTTTTATTGATTTGTGGAAAATTCTGTATTCTTAACACTGGTTCTTAATCAGACATAAAAATGGCAAATATTCCTCTCTACTCTATGACTTATTTGCATAATTGTAACAGTGTGGCTTTTAATGAACAGAAATTCTTTGTTTTAACACAGTCCAGTTGTTCTATGTTATCCTTTACATTAGACCAGTATGAAAGCAATCGGGCCGGGCGAGGTGGCTCACGCCTGTAATCCCAGCACTTTGGGAGGCCGAGGCTGGCGGATCATGAGGCCAGGAGGTCGAGACCATCCTGGCTAACACGGTGAAACCCCGTCTCTACTAAAAATACAAAAAATTAGCCAGGCATAGTGGAGGGCACCTGTAGTCCCAGCCACTCGGGAGGCTGAGGCGGGAGAATGGTGTGAACCCGGGAGGCGGAGCTTGCAGTGAGCAGAGATTGTGCCACTGCACTCCAGCCTGGGCGACAGAGTGAGACTCCGTCTCAAAAATAAATAAATAAATAAATAAATAAATAAATAAATAAATAAATAAAATAAAAAGAAAAAAAAGAAAATAATCTTTGCCTGCTCCAAGGTCATTGACTTTCGTTATTTTATCTTCCAGAAGCATTTTTAATTTATTGGCCATAATTATTGATAATATCATCTTATAAACTTCTAACATCTATAGAATCTGTGCTATTTCTCCTTTTTAAGATTTTCCCCTATTTTCTTTTCTCCTTATTTACTAATTTTGCCATAAGTTTTCAATTTCGTTAATCTTTCCTCTCCCCTTTCAAAAATAACTGGTTTCATTGATTCTCTCTATTGTGTATTTATTATAACTTTTACTGCTTTCTCTTTTTATCATTATTATTGCCTTTCTTTTACTTTCTTATTGATATTCTGTTTTTAAATCAGCTCTTTATAAATTTGTAAAATGGATACCTAAAGCTCTATCATTCAACAATTCTTTACTTATATATACATTTGGGCTATGAACTTCAATATGCATATAATTCCATTATTTTCATTAAAAAGTCAGCCTTCTTTCTCATTTTTGCCTTTTATAAGAAAATGTATCTTTATTCTCTGAATTCTTTTAATATATTACTTTTGTTGGTGATGTTTACTTTTCTACATTGTGAAAATCTGGGATGATTTTTACTTTTATTGACCCTATCAATGTTAGAAGAATCTCTTGAAGATATAGATAGATTTCCCTTATTGGTTTAAGAAAATTATTAAACATTATATTTTCAATTTTTTGTCATTCTTTGTATCCTACTTTTGTGGGAATCCAATTATACAACTGTTAGACCTTTTTATTGACTCCTATACATACAACTTTTAAGCTATTTTTAATATTAATGAACTAGTCCTTTAATAGTCCATTGTTCAGATTGAATCTTTTCCACTGATCTTTCTACAATTAACTGATTTTCTCCTCATTTGATTCCAATATGTGTTTAAAATTAGTTATTTGCATAATAATGTGTGTGTCCATGTCTGCATGTGTGTGTGTATTCTGGATGCAGAATATGTATTATATACGTATTTATTCTGGACTTTACATGTGACCTTTTTATCAACTTTAATTCTCTGATTAAAAACTTTCCAAAATATCATATATTTTATTGAACACATATTTTATGGTTATTCTGGTAATTATAACTCTGTCATTTACTGGCCTGATTCTATTTTTGATTTTTTTCTAAAGCTAGTTTTTAGTATTTCTAGTCATATATAATTAAACAATTGTTTATTCATTTCCTAAGGCTGCTGTGACAAACTAACACAAACTGTGTGACTTAAATCAATAAGCAATTATTATCTCACAGTTCTGGAAGCTAGATGTCTAACATCAAATTTTCTTCAGGGCCATGTCTCCACTCAAGTCTCTGGGGAAGACTTCTTCCTTCCTTGTCTCTTCCAGCTGCTGGTGTCTACTGACAATCCTTGTCATTCCTTATTTTTTAACTGCACCACTCCAGCCTCTGATTCCATTATCACATAGCTTCTTCCTTATGTGTGTGTGTGTCTCTATGTTCTCCTCACTTCTTAGAAGAACATCAATCATTGAAGGTAGGACATACTCTAACTTAGTGTGACCTCATTCTAGCTTGATTACATCTGCAAACACCTTATTTGTAAATAAGGTCATATTTATAGTTACCAAGTTTAGGACTTGAATTTATCTTTTGGGGAGAAACAATTCAACCCAGTACTGCTGGATATTGTGTATGAAACATTTTTGAGATATTTGATAATGTTACTTTGCTGTAGAGTGAGTATATTATCTGCTGAGCATACAGAGCAGGAACTGAGCTAACTTAAGGTTGAGCATAGCTTTTGTAGGACTACTGATTAATCCCAACCTCTATAGTTTATTTTATCAGAACTCCCCACCAAGACTTAATAGTCTAGGTTCTTTCTTTTTTGGCAGATTCTATACCTTGTTTTTTGTCCCCCTGTCACTATAAGACTGATCAAACTTTTCTCTGCTTTTCAGAGGCTTTGAGCTTACCTTTTTATCTCTTTACACTGCGAAGCTTAAGAAATTAGCATATCCATCTAGGAGAAATCTGCACTGCCATATTTATTTCTCTATCTCTCTTTTCTCTCTGGAATTTTGGACCTCTAAGTTTGGTATTCCTTAAAATTCTCAAACTCAAAATTTTGTCTTTTCAACCTTATGAGATTGCTAGAACTCTCATGTTTGACCTACTCTAATCAATAATCTTCTTATCTGTTTCCAGCTGCCCTAGCTGATATCTTGTAGACCACAGAGAAACCAAATAGTTGGGCTTTTCCCAAGTTTTTGATCTCCAAATGTAAGAATCAAATAAAATTGTTGTTTTAGACCACTAAGTTCTGATGTAGTTTTTTACACAGGAGAGAAAAAACACCAAAAAGCAAAGACCAAAAACAAACAAACAAACAAACTCAACACCTATCACCAATTGTTCCCATTTGCTTTCCCTAATGTTGGGAATAGTAAACTAAATACTCCATCTAATAACTCATTTTTAACTAGGGAGTACACAAAACATAAAAATGTTTCATGAGATACAGGTGGAGTCTCTGAATAAAGTGTCTTCCCAAATCTAAATAATAATAATAAAATAAAATAAAAGCAAAGTCTTGCTTTGTGAAAATATTTATACCCCTTAAACTTTCTTTTTCTCTTTTCCTGGAACAGACACAATTGAACAGCAGAACTCTTGCTCCCATGAATTGGCGAGTATAGTCAGAAGTCTACCCACTGTGGATGGGAGACAGAAAAGAAAGAAAGAGCCTGAATTACTGAGGGGGTGAGTAAATAGCCACATTAGTCCAGGACTCCTATCTCTCCAATTATTATATAGGACAAATAAGTTGCTATTTCTTCATGCCACTCTTTGCCTAGGTTTTTTGTTATATACAGACAAATTCATCCTTTAAAAATAGAGATATAACGTAGATATATTGTTCTAAATGGAACTGGAAATGTTGTGGAATACTATGGCATTACGATTTTCATATAACTAATAACATAATAGAATTTAAAAAATGCCCTCTCCCACAGGTGGTCATTTAAAAAACTTGTATTAGTTTTTAGAGGTTCATTAAAATGAATTATTGGCAATGTGTTTTAAAGATTAAGGCAATTCATTTTTCTTCGAAGAAAGAGGCTGTGTGTTTTCATAACATATGGAGTAACCCAAAATGAAACTTTATTTTGGCAATTAGTAAAATATTATATTCAAAATCATACATTGACAAAGTATCCTGTGTATTATAGGGTCTAGATACTCATTGTTTCAAAAATCTAACACCTAACTATTTGAAATTGATATAGTTACGAAGTAGTAACCTAATTTACTTTATAAAACCATAACATTCCATCTTAAAGACTTCTGAGCTGAGAACTGCCAGGGTTAAATTCCTTTAGGCAATATATACTATTATGAAACTAGAAGAGAAAATCAATTTTCTAAGATTGGAATCAGAGGCTCATTAAAATATTCATTATGTATGTGAGATATTCTTGTGGTCCACAAAAGTACCAGACTGAGTGACAGAAAAGATTTTCAGGCCAAAACTTGCTTCACTGGGAATGAGAATTGGTAGGTCAGAAAATTTCAGAAGCTGAAATCTACTACTGTATAACACTATGCTGCATGCTAGAAACCCACTGTCATATCAACCTCTTTACAAAAACTTTTAAACTTAATCTTATTCCACAACAAAGTTACATTGATACTGCATGGAATATTAAATTTTTCCATCCATAATTTATAGTAAATTAGCTAGAATATGCTTAATTCACAAACTATGAGACACATATATATTTATATAACTATGCAATGGGACAAAGGATATCAATTATATACTCTATAGCCAAGAGAAAATTAATCCTTGAAGAACTTTTACATTGTTTTGTAAATTCAATCCCATTTAGCATAATCTAAAAGAAAAATGAAATAAACTTCATTATGAAGATGCAGGCCTGAATGCAATATAAAAATAATTTTTCTCATAGACCTTTTTTTAAAAAACACTGTGATTAATCTTGACCAGGACCGATCTAAGAAGTAAAGAAAATGACTTGGCTTTCTCTTGATGAAATTCAATAGAAAGTTTCATTACATTTTTTTTTTTTAGAGAAGCTTAGGGTTTAAGTTATAGTTCAATATTTTTTTTTGCTCTCAATACAGGTGATTTTTATTAAAAGCACTGCAGGAATTTTCAGTCAGGGTTCAACCTGAAAAGCAGAACCACCAGAGGAGAGAAAAAGAGACAGAAACAGAGACAGAATAAAGACTTGTTTTAAACAACTGTGAATGCTGTCTAGGCAAGTCCAAAGTTTGTATTCTTGTAGTAAATAGATTAGACAAGAAGGAGGGATCGTGAGCAGAATGTAACCCCACAGAGGCAAGGGCAAGAGAGACATCCAGGGGTGAGATTCAATTTCTCTCTCTCAAAGGGAGGCCGAGCCATCTTTTAAGGCCTCCTAATTGAATAAATGAGGCCCAATCAGGGTAATGTCACTGAAAAAATGTCAACTGTTTATAGAGCTTTTACATCTACAAAATCCCTTTACAGCAGCACCTAGATTCATGTTGGATTAAAACACTGGGGACTTAGGTCAGCCCAGCCACTTACCGCATCAAACATAGCCAAGAACATGTAATGTGCATCTATATATTTTTAGGATAACTCTAAAATTCATAAATTTAATCAATTATGTAAACTTTTAATTATGTAATTTAAGCACCAACATTAAGAAGTTGAAAACCGGCCAGGCATGATGGCTCACGCCTGTAATCTCAACACTTTGGGAGGTTGAGGAGGGCGGATCACTTGAGGCCAGGAGTTCAAGACCAGCCTGGCCAACATGGTGAGAACTCCATCTCTACTAAAAAATACAAAAATTAGCTGGGCATGTGGCACTCACCTGTAGCTACTCTGGAGGCTGAGGCAGGAGAATGGCTTGAACGTGGGAGCTGGAGGTTGCAGTGAGCCGAGATCGTGCCACTGCACTCCAACCTGGGCGACATAGAGAGACTCTCTGAAAAAAAAAAAGAAGTTGAAAATTTTTCCAGAAGGAATAAAAAAGGAAAAACTGACTGCTGGTGATTCATAATTGGGAAAATAAGTATACAAAGTAAAGAGGTTTGAGGCCCAATAATATTTTAAATGTGGTTATATTGCCACAGTATTTAGGATCTATGAAGAGACATTTATGGCTCTGTCTGAAAGTTTCTTTTCCTTAATATGCCACTGCCTTTCAACTGGGTATTAGAAAATTTAATTTTCTTTTCAAGGTAGACAATATTTTTTTTTCAGGTTTGTTATGAAATTGATTTTGTGAAGTGCACGTGGCAGAGCATTCTAAAGGGGAAGGCTGTAATGATCAGTGTTACATAGGCGGTAACTTTTATGGATTAATGTGCATAAAAGACACACAAATGTACAAATACACCATTTGAGTACAAAATACGTGGAGATATACATTAGTGTTCTATCACATCCTCACCTTCTTCTTCTCCCAATTATCCTATTAAATGCAACCAAACAAGGTCTAGAGAATTTTGGAGCTCTACTCCTATGCTTTCCATATTTACAAGAAGTAGGCAAGAGCAAGCAGAAGCAGATGGTGATTGTTTTTTCCTCAAAGAAAGACCAAAATGCATAAAATATGACTCAATGATGCTAATTTTTTAGGTGTATGAGCCTCAGTTGATGGTGTTCATTGTTATTAATATATTGCTGGGCTTCTGCTTTTTCCACTACTAAGAGCAAGAAAGATTTACCCTTAAACATTACCTTGCTCTTGGCTTGACAAACAGTGAGTTACAAAAAGATATTCCAGGAAATGAATATGCTATTTCTTAAAGATTTTTAGGCTGCTCATCTTCCCTTTGTAGGTCTAACTTTGCATTTGAAAGCTATGTTCATCTTTATGATTGGTCAGAAATGCTATCAATATATACTTCGTTAATGAATGATAAACTTGAAACACATACAACTTTTCAA
Source organism: Pan troglodytes (assembly GCF_028858775.2). Taxonomy (NCBI): domain Eukaryota; kingdom Metazoa; phylum Chordata; class Mammalia; order Primates; family Hominidae; genus Pan; species Pan troglodytes. The sequence continues at coordinate 75,681,966 of NC_072415.2, forward strand.
AATAAATTGTCTACTTTATATGAAGTTAATTATTTTCCATAATAATGAGAAGAATAGTCAACCACACTACTCTCTTTTGTAAACCTCATCTTCTTAGATTTGGCCCTGAATTCCTTGACTGAATTCCCAAAATGTGTTTCTGTCCCTACCCATTGTCACCTGAGGGCCTATCCAATAGGACCTTTACCCAGATATTGGCCAAAAGGCCATAAATGATGATATTCAGTCTCTTCTCAGATTAGGGAGTCTTTTAGAAATAGGATATTCATTAGGGAAGAAGACAATGGAATAGCAGTGATTCTAAGACCCATAGAAAAAGTCATCATTTTTACTTGAATTTGGAAATAAATTTGGGCACAGAGTACTATGTATAATAGGCCTATTACACTTTGGATTTTACTTTCCCTGATCTAATTTATTTCATTTGTGCGAGAAATCTAGTCATAGAAATCTATAGTGCATTTAATTATTACCCTTTGCATGCGAAATTTGCAATTTTTTTCTCCCAAATAAAACATGTTAGAAAAAGCCATGATAAAAAGTAGAAAACCTATACATTAATTACAGGCCAAAAAGACACTGCAGTTAAAGTTTTTAATTTTGTTTTTATTTCTTCAGTTACTTAATATCTAATAATATATCAGAGAAAGAATTATTATTAAAGTACTTTCTTCAAAGTGCTATGAATTATACACTTTTCACTTAACCTCATTTATATTTACATTATATATAAAGAAGACTTTTATCTTAGACTTGGAGAGGCCATGCTGAAAATGAGAAGGAAATCAAAGACAAGAGATAAAGAAATAATAGAAAAATATATAAAGAGTGATTTGAACCAACATCCCCACTGAACCCTTATAGAAAAGCTGATTATATTTATAAAAATCTGCTTAATGTCACTAGAGAACTAATAAGACTGTAAAAAGTTATAGGTCCAAAAACTAGAAAAATATTTTGAAACCTAGAAAGGTGAGACCAGCATGTGAAGATGGTTTCTCCTGTGAGTTCTACTTCTAGAAGAAATTCTCATTCTAGAAAAGTGCCACTTCTCAAATTTAGCAGCATATTTTAAAATCTTATGGGATAGGGGTATATAAATAAGAGTCCAGGACCATCAAGCGGGGATGTTTATTATAAGTACCATTTACACTTTTGGTTGAGACTTTCCCAAGGTACACATTTTAAAAGTAAAAGTGACCTAAAAGACAACTGGTTCTTGCAGAAACTAAATCTCAGTTTCAAATCACCTTAATCTCTGAAATTTGATTAGGATGATTTCAGACTTCTATTGTTCTTAGCCACTTTCCAAATGAAAATAAAACTTCTATCTGGAGGTGATAGATAGGCCTTGAATTATCTCAAAGGCTTTTCATTTGTAATGTCCAGCATTTAACCAAAAATATTTAGGCACATGAGGGGACAAAGCTGCATGAAAGAAGAGAGAACACACAGAAAGGGAACAACAGAAAAAAATAACCCACAAGAAATCTATATATTAAAGACTATGTCTGAAGTCCCAACTTTAAAATAACTATGCTTAATATACTTCAAGAAATAAATGTCAAAATTAGAAATGTAGCAGATAAGAAATGCAACAAAAAAGAAACATATAAAAATCTGAGCAATATAATAATTGTAACCATGATTACAATGTATGACTTTAACAGAAGACTGAACACAACTAAAGAGAGAATTAGTGAACTGGAAGATATAAAAAATTAAAAATCCAGATTGAATCTCAGATATATGAAAAGGTAGATAATATAGAAGAGAGATTTGAGATGGCAGCATTTTGAGAGAAGACCTGAAAGGACTGAGGGCACTTGCTAGGCAAGTATGTGTGGGAAGAGGATTTCAAGCAATAAGAAGGGCAAATAAAAATTCCCTGAGCTAAAACTGCTCTTTTCTTCTTCTTTTTTTTTTCTTTTTCCACAAGATAAAGCATGAGGCCTGTGTGGATAGGGCAGAATGAGCTATAGGGAAAAAAGTAGAAGATGAGGCTAGATAAGTAATGGTGAGGACTGCAGTGTTACATATATAAGGCTATTGTAAAACTTTGATGTTCACCTGAAAGGAGAAGAGAAGACATTGGAAGCATTGAAGAATTTATAGAAGAGGATGACCAGGCCTGTATTTTCACAGGATCCCTCTGGCTGATGAGGAGAAGAGGAAAGCACAGGGAGGAAAATGGGAATCAGTTAGGAGTCTGTTATGAGAAGCCTATAGATAGATAATAGTGGTCTTCACCAAAGTGATAGCAGTGGATGAAATTTGAAGTTATTGTAATTTAAATATATTTTGAAGATAGACTCAATAAGATTTGATTGTTGTATAAATGTGTGAGAGAGAGAGAGAACGGATTCAAATATTTGATTTGATCATCTGAACTGCTGAACGGATAAAACGGCCACTAACTGAGGATGAGGATTTCAAGAGAGGAATGTATGGAGAAAATAAACTTATGGTTAAAATAGTTTTTATGCAACCCAGTGGTGATATTGAGGGAGTGGTTGAAGAGATAAGTCTGGAGACATGAAATTGGGAATCACTTATGTATGCATGGCATAGGAAGCCACTAGTCAGGATGAGATGGACCACAGGCCTGTGCATGTTGAAATAAGGTGTATACCAGTCAGAATGGCTTTTTTTAAAAAGTCAAAGTAACAGGTGCTGGCAAGATTGTGGAGAAAAAGGAATGCTTATGCACTGTTGGTGGAAGTGTAAATAAGTTTGACCATTGTGGAAAACAGGCTGGCAATTCCTCAAAGACCTAAAAACAGAAATACTGTTCAACCAAGCAATCCCATTATTGGGTATATACCTAATGGAATATAAATCATTCTACCATAAAGACACATGCACACGTATGTTCATTGCAGCACTATTCACAATAGCAAAGGCATGGAATCAGCCTAAATGCACATCAATGCTAGACTTGATAAAGAAAATGTGGTACATACACAATATGGAATACTACACAGCCATAAAAAATGAAATCACCTCATTTGCAGGAAGATAAGTGGAGCTGGAGGCTATTTTCCTTAGCAAACTAATGCAGAAACAGAAAACCAAATACTGCATATTATAACTTATAAGTGAGAGCTAAAAGATGAGAACATATGGACACAAAGAGAGGAACTACTGGAGAGTGGAGAATGAGAGGTGGAAGAGGATCAGGAAAAATAACTAATGGGTACTAGGATTAGTACCTAGGTGATGAAATAACCTGTACAACCACCCTCTGTGAATGAGTTTACCTATATAACAAACCTGTACATGTACCCCTGAACTTAAAAGTAAACAAAAAAAAAAAGAGAGAGAGAGAGAGAAATAAAGTGTGTAAAAATAGAGAGCCCTGAATATGCTCACTGTGAAGAAGTCAGGGAAATAAGGAGAAACAGAAGGGAAGGTGGTCAGAGGAAGGAGACACAGAAGTAAAGGCCAAAGAAGTAAGAGGAAACCTGAGATATCCATGTCCAAAAACCATATAAGAAAGGTTTAGAAGAGAAGGGAATGTCAAAGTCTGATAAGTCAATGGAGAGACGAAGCTTTAGAACTGAACATTGTATTTAGCAAAGTGGAGGTGATTGGTAATTATGACAAGATCTGTTTGATGAGTGTGCAAGCCCATTCAGACTTTTTCAAGACAGGATAAGAAAATAATCTACAACTACTGAAGAGATAATTTTATGATATTTTACTGTTAAAGGCAGGAGGGAATTGAGTGGTTACTGAAAGGAATAATGAAGTCAATAGTTTTTCAAGATGGTAGAAATACAATTATGTGTATATTCTAATGGAAAAGATCCTAATGTGGGAGGACTGGGAATTAATGGCTGGAAAGGGAAAAAGTTGCCGGAGTCAAGTTCTTGAGTAATTAAAAGGAAGTAGAATCAAGTACACAGATAGCAGTGTTGGTCTTTGCTAGCAGTACAGAAAGTGCATCAATATTATCAGGATTGTCATTGGTTGTATCAGCACAATTACAGACAACTGGGTAGATAATGTTGTAATGGGGCTTATGGAATTTTTGGTCTGTTCCATTTTCTCAAAGAAAGAGAGAATTAAGTTATTAACAACAAAAAAAGATGGGAAAGGAGATGCTGAAAATTTAAAGAGAGAAGAGACGTCAGGGGAACATTCTTAGACAGGAGTGAGTCTCAATGAATGAGTAAAACATTGTGTGATGGCCAAGAAACACTAAAGACTGCATTGACCAACAGGAGAATCCTGAGTTTAGTAAGACCAGTCAGCTAATGGTGTCTTTCTTACCTTTGATCATGTTCAGCTGCAGTTTCAGGGCAAAGGTGCAGAGCAGATCAAGAATTAGATATAATCAGAGCTGAAGTTTAGCCAAACAAGGACAAAGCTATGGAGAAGAAAGATAGTGGAGGCTGAATGCAAGGACATGCTTATGATGATTGGACTTTAAACTCTGTAAAGAAAGAAGTGAAAAAATGGAGTGAGAAAGCAAGTCTATAAATCCTAAATTCTGGTGGGATCTAAGGATTCACTAGCAATTGAAACTAGAGGAAAAGTTTGGGAATATAATTTGATGGTGATCAGAGAGCAGGATGCTTCAGAATGGATTCTGGAGGGATTGCAGTTATTGATTAAAGACAAAATGTAAACTATAAACAGGGACTGAGAGTTTGTAGTGGGGTAAAGAATAAGATCCTTGAGAGTTAGAACCTTGAGAGGCCCCAAAGAATTGATGGCTCATACATATGTATGTTTACATCTTAAATAATTAGCCCGGGGTGGTGTATTAGTCCATTCGCACACTGCTATAAAGAACTACCTGAGACTGGGTAATTTATGAAGAAAGTGGTTTAATTGACTCAGAGTTCCATGAGTTTGATAGGAAGCATGACTGAGAGGCTTCAGGAAATTTACAATCATGGCATCAAGCGAAGAAGAAGCAAGCACCTTCTTCGCATGGTGGCAGGAAGAGTGAGAAAGAAATGGGAAGTGCCACACACTTTTAAACCATCAGATCTCGTGAAAACTCACTCACTATCAGAAGAACAGCAAGGGGGAAATCTGCCCTCATGATCCAGTCACCTCCCACCAACCTCTTCTCCAATTCAACATGACATTTGGGCTGGGACACAAATCATATCAAGTAGTATATGAATCACATCGTAAATTTCAGTTACATCAGTTCACTGGAAGTCATTTTTAATGAAAGATGCAGGCTGTATTGTCATTTAATATTTAAGATTCACTGTATTATATTTTAAACATGTAAATACAACCAAAGGAAGTGGAAAGAATAGAAAAGGATTATAATTAATACCTGCGATGGTTAATTTCACATGTCAACTTGACTTGGCCATGAGATGCCAAGATAATTGGCTAAATGTTATTTCTAGGTGTATGTGTGATGGTGTTTCCAGAAGAGATTAGCATTTAAATGGGTGGTCTGAGTAAGGCAGATGGCCCTTCTCAGTGTGAGTGGGTGTGACAAAACATTTTAAATGGTCCATTTTCAAGGCATGATAAATCTAAGTACTGGCAGCCAGCCTGCAGATGTAACAAACCACACGGCTAATGCACCTAGAAGGTCACAATAACCGAACAGAATGTAGGGTAGAAGCTTTTATTATTGAGAAATCGAAACTTAAGCGGGGAAGGGGATGGGGTATAACCTTATAAAGGGGATAATGAAACTTAGTCGATGTCCAGGAAGATTGTAACCCCATAGTACTCGACCAACGAGGGACTTGGGGAGGGACTTGCATCCTAGGAAATAAATTACCTGCTATAACTGCCCCAGGTGTGCCTGCCTACCAGACACCCGATCTTGCAAGACCGCCATTAAAAGTCTGGCTTCTGCAGTTCTTCGTGTCTCTGGGTCCATTCTTTGGGTTTGGATGGGTAAATGTGTGTTTCTTACAGTGGGCATCACCCAATCCCTTCACAGCCTGAACAGAACAAAATGTCAGAGGAAAGTTGAATTCGCTCTCTGCTTGTGAGTGCTTGAACTGGAACATGGATTGGCCCTCAGTGCTCCTGTTTCTTAGGCCTTCAAGACTAGATCAGAATCTTCACCATCAGCACTGTTGGTCCTCCTGCTTTCAGGCCTTCAAACCACACCACCAGCTTTCCTTGGTGCCCAGCTGGCAGATGGCTCATTGTGGGATCTCTCAGCCTCTGTAATCACATAACAAATACTTTACAATAAATCTCTTTTACCATCTAATATAAACTATGTATATAATACATCTCATATAATACATATATTGTCTATTTTATACACACACACACACACACACCCTATGCATCTGTATCCCTCCTTTTGGTTCTGCTCCTCTAGAGAACCCTGACTGATATAATATCATCAACTGAAGACAACATGTTTTACCGAACCACCAGCAGGAGATGTATTTTCACTTATTGGAGTTGTTTGAAAGAGTTAACAAGTTAGATATTTTTTAATATTTTAAGAAAATCAAAGTAGTGATTATATATATATATAATGTATAGTGATAGACATTGCTTACAAAGTTCTGTTTGATGTGTTTACAATAAAGCTGTGCATTAAATATTATTGTTGTCCTTATTTATTGTTGAGAAACTAAGGCACAGAGAGTTTAAATGGTTATTAAGGTTAAAGAGCTAAAAAGTGGAAGAACAGGCATTTTAACTCAGGCTGACTTCTGAGACCTTGCCCTGTACCCAATGACTAATATAAAGTGCATATTAATAGACTTTGTTCAGACTATTATCCTCATAATGTGCTTTTCTATTTCAAATTTCTTTGGTTTTTCAAATTCATTACATCCTTCCAAAAGGTATTCTTTATTTGTCTGTCCTTAAATGAAATCATTTGGTAGGATATATTATCAATTATGAAGGTGATGAACGGCTGCATTACTTTTCAAAGAGTAATACTTTATTACTCTTTACACTTGACAGCAGCTGTTTCAGCAAGCTGTCAAGTATAATATTTCCTCAAAAACCACTAAGGTCACGATTAGTCTTGTCACGGCCCTAACAAGAACTCTTCCTTTGCTAGTGATGCAGTTAGTTGTCAAGTTCCATCATATGTTGTTTCTTCGTAATTAATTCAAGACAAATATCAAGTTGCAGGGAAGCTCGTTTTAAATAGGATTCGAATCGTCTTGTGAGACTTATTAATTGAAGTGTCAATGGTAGGCAAAACTGACTGTGTACCTGGTATTTCTCAACACATTTAAGTATCTCTTATAAAGAATATTATATTAGATGGAGAAAATGTTATAAATAAATGCTTAATTAAAACCAAATAAGAGAAGAGCTTTTAAGAATATTAAGGAGTAGGCCGGGCGCGGTAGCTCACACCTGTAATCCCAGCACTTTGGGAGGCCGAGGCGGGCAGATCACGAGGTCAGGAGATCAAGACCATCCTGGCTAACACGGTGAAACCCCGTCTCTACTAAAAATACAAAAAATTAGCCAGGCGTGGTGGCGGGCGCCTGTAGTCCCAGCTACTCGGGAGGCTGAGGCAGGAGAATGGCATGAACCCAGAAGGCGGAGCTTGCAGTGAGAAGAGATCACTGGGCACTCCAGCCTGGGTGACAGAGCGAGACTCCGTCTCAGAAAAAAAAAAAAAAAAAAAAGAAGTAGGCTTATATCTTAAAACACCCAGATATTGCTGTGGACTTTGTACTTGCTCTTCATGGGAATTTTTGATGGCTGCCTTCTTCTCAACTTTCAGGTACCATGACTCATTCTCATTCTTAGTGAAATTGTCCAACCATCTTACCCAAAGTAGCATTCTTTTTTCCCATTATGCTCTATGACAAGACCCTATTTTCTTCATTATAGCAATTAATAAATATGCTTATTTATTCTTTTATTTTCTTCTAATTTTAATTTTAATGTTTTTTTGAGACAGGCTTTTGCCATGTTGCCCATGCTGGTCTCAAACTCTTGGGCTCAAATCGTCTGCTCATCTTGGCTTCCCAAAGTCCTGGGATTAGAAGCATGAGCCGCTGAGCCTGGCCTATTCTTTTATTTTCTTCCCAAGCACCACTGCATGAAGGAATCAAGGAAGCATCATTGACCATTGCATTTAAAGGCCCTTAAGAGTGCCTAGCAGAGAGTAGATATTTTAGGATATTTGAATATTTTGATTTGATGCATATTTTGTAAAGTAATTTCAAAAAAAACTATTGACTGCTTTAAAAGTATTTTTGCAAAGAAAAATCTGTTACAAATTTTAAAAAATGGCAATTAGTAAATCAATTTTGGGTTCAGTCAATATTGCTTGTGAAATCTCCTGTTTGAAAACATCTCACACAATTTAAAGCAAAAGTGGTTTATTTTTGTACATTCATGTATTCTCACTGCATTCATCTTGTTTTTAACATGCTCAGTTAAGCCTGAAAAATAGGCAAAAGCAAATGTAGATCCAGTTTTGTGAGTACTGAAGCTTATACTAATTCAGAGGTAGGGGGCCCTTTAAAAAAATAGGAAGTGTTAAGTGCAAGATCAGTCACAAAATAAATAGTTGTTTAGATTGTGAATATATATAACAATAGATTAAAACTGAATGCTAGCAAATATTACAAACATCAGAAAGTTCAGACTAATTAATAATTTTATTAATTAGCCCACGACACATTACATAATAGTTTTCTCTCCTAATTTTTGGCTCAGTATTTTTTGAATGCATCCTCATTTGACAACAATTTTGTAATATTTTCTAGAGAGAATAGTAGGGTAATTCAGTATTTTCTATGGATACATTCGGCAATATTTAATTATTATTTATAATCCCTAACAATTCCCCCATCATTTTAAAATTCAAGTATGTTTTATAATTTTTTTCAAATGAGAGAAAATAGCTAGAAATATTTTCTACATATGAGATGTAGGATTGCAGAGCACTTCCAGGTTCCTTCTGCAGTAGCTAATCTTACACATGCTTTAAATTGACAACAGTCATTGGCCAATTTGTACTGATGTCCTGGTTTCAGAGGCGTGAGTTTTATGTTGTCTTTGTTCATATCAGTATTTCACATTACATCAGCAAAAAATTTATTTTTCCAACATGTTTATATGACTCAGTCCACTTCATTAATGGGATTATAACACAATACAAAAGCCTTTTAATTACTTGTGTTCAACATGTATCTCTTCTCTTACGTGAGTTACTGCTTCGGTGTAACTTGAAGTCATTTTTCATTACAATTAGCATCTTCATGTCAGAATTATTTCAACTTATTACTTTAATTTTGCATTCCATCAATTTTAGCTTCATTTTCGCTCAGGTCTTTACTAAATAAATTTAATATTCACATGTAGTTTTAATTCAGGAATTTGCAGTTTCTTAATTTATTGAAACTTTTCAAAATGTATTTTTCCTCAAATTGTAGTTTTCCAGTCTATCTTCCTTCCCATGATGCCTAAGTCCAATCTATTAAATTCTAAACAAGGAAAAATACAGCAAAAAAAAAAAAAAAAAGTAATGCAAAAAGCCAGCAATCTCAACTAATTTGAGTTTAAATATGCAATTTTTGATAATTAAAAAGATGCATATGACCATGTGAATACAGTGATAAGATTTATCTGTGGCATTGCAAGGACAAGGCTGTGACGCTTAAGCTTAATTAGTTCTATGGTACATCAGTTTCAAGTAAAAGATGAAAATGGTACTATACTCTCCCTCAGTATATGTGCTTGATAGACAGGTGTATGCTTTCAATGCAAATCTTCAAAGAAGATTTAAAAACACATTTTATTTTTAAACACCTGTAATTGTTTTATAAACAAATTGGAGGGAAACTTTTATGTAGCTCTTTGAAAATAATACTAATTTCTTAAAATATGTATTGAAAAATTTATATATCTAAAAATGGACATTACTTTAAGAACAATAAAACCAAGTTTGAGAAAAGCTGGGCAAATTTTAAAGCAGACTATAAGCCCCTTGAATAAACTGATTTCATTTATTTCTAATTCCTGTTGTCTAGAATGCAAATGAAACTCAGTAAATATTTGTGACTGTATACATAAATAAATTAATGAGCCTAAAAATTTGAAATAAGACCCTAGAAATCAAATATTTAATGCAAAAGGATAAACACACCATGTAAATAAAAGGAAACTAGTCTCCTGATTAAGAAAAATTATAATGGAAAATATAATATTTACATAGTAATGGTTGATTTATATTTAAACATTTCTTTCGGATAAGAGGATAATGATGAAAAAAGTTTGGCTGTTCAAAGTAAAGAGATCTAATTCTGGGACAAGGTAATTAGAGTGAGTAATGCAACTAATGTGCTATTAAAAGACTAATCAATGGCCAAAGGAGAGAGAAAAAGTTAACAATATCTCTGGTAAACTGAGGAATCTCAACAAGAAATGGCTTTACATTTTCCCAACTTCAATGCTTCTCTTCTTCTTAGCTTTATGAACCCACTTTCTTTGATGGTTCTTCCCAAAATACATAACTTTTTGGCCACATGTACTATCATTATAATCCCATTCTTGTGTTTAAGACATAGTCATGTTGACTTTGAACTGACAATTTCAAAACTGGGTCAAGGGTCCTCTCATCTCTGCAGTGTAGGCTAAAGCCATGTCTTTCATGAGTGTGAGTTGTTGTGCATGCATGTGGGCCTCCTGTGGTGGGGGAAGTTCAAATTCCATCTTTCCCTTCCCCTTCTAAGCCCCAACTCCTCTATCATTGAAGGCAAAGGCAGGAAAGAAGAAGACAAAAAAGGCAATCATCTTACAGGTAAGGCGTGAACACAGCCTCGTTCTGTTGGTTCTTGCTGCATCTCTGGTTAACCTAATAATGGGAGGGAAGGTGGAGTACAGATACAATGTATTTCTTTGCTGAAAGTTTCATCTGCAAGTGGGAGAGCGATTCTATTACCTGCAGGATTAATTTGCAATGCTGATTGTCCACTGGAGATTTGTGGTCTTAAATTTCAAGCTAATCTGTATGTTTTAATGTTTAATCCGCTGGGTTCAGCTATTCAGCTTCAGGGAGAGCCTTGTCTCTAATCAGAGATGGAGTTTTACCAGGAGTATACAGAAAGAAGAAATTGTACAAAGTAGATGCAAATAGTTCATTAGGACTACTAAGTATGAAATCTAAGTTAGGGGCAGAAAAGAGGGATAGGATAGCCTTTGTAAGTTATTGGATTCAACAGACGGAGGTTCTATGGTTGCTAAGAAATTGTTGAAATTTGGGCCCTAAACATGGCATTTTGGAGTTTCTGCTTTTGAACAGTGTTCTAGAATCATGCTAGAAATGCCACCCAGGGTCTAGCATCAACTGGATCACCTGGGAGCTTTTATAAGTATAAACTCTCGGTTGAATCAGGATTTGCATCTTAGAAAGTTCTCCAGGTGATTCAAATGCACATTAAGCTTGAGAAACACTGGTCTAGAATAGTGGTTCTCAACACTAATTGCATATTAAAATCAACTGCAAAGCTTTTAAAATATTCCCAGTTCCATTGAAAATCAAGTGGGAAACTCTTGGGGTGGGGCTGAGGCATTGATATTTTTTAAAGCCCCAATTTGACCCTAATAGTGGATGGTTACTAAAGAGTCATCTAGGAACAGAGAGGCCATCTACATGGATTCTGAAGTTTCCAAGTTACCACCTCTTTCTCAGCTTCAGCCAGTTGCTGTCATGTGGGAATACGAGTTGTCACAGATCAATTTTCAAAAAAAAACCAATAAATCTGGATTTCATGAGAAATACCTAGATTTTTAGATGTTAGTTAAATTTAAAAATTAAAAAAAAAAGTTCACTGGAGATTTCAAACAGTAGTTGGATTCAGACTTCAGGTTTGCATTTCAGAAATAATGTTAAGCCCTCAAGCTTTCAGACTCAAAAATTCTATTTTCTTAGCACACCAGAGCCATTCCCTTTCTTCAATTGTTGAGCCACATTAAGTAAGTTCATAATTATTTTAAAAGTAAATTTTAATGAGTAGAATCTCTGGGGATTTCACAGGGATCAAAACACTCACATTCGCATTATCATCGTCTTCCCTGTAGGCTGAGCTACATGGGTACAAAATAATCAGAGGTCATCAGGGAAATGTCATAGAAAACGTTAAATTAGATGAATCCAGAGAAAAATCTTCTCCTTATATCTTTATTAAATGAAAAACTGTTCTCTGCAGTACAAAAATACTTAAAAGTCTTTATGTTAATTCTTCCCATTCAGAGTATGTGAAAACCACATACATTATTTGGTCCATTTTTTTCTTCTTTCTATATTATCTTTTCTGAATAAAGTCTCCCTTGATATTAGACACATTGGGTTTTTTTGTTGTTTTTCTTACATTAATAAAATCAATTAAATTTACTTCAAGGACTGTGAACATGGTAACCATTTTCTTTTATAAAGTGATTTTCAATAACTGTTCTAATCCATTATTCTGTGCAAACATCCTTTTTATTAAAATTGTTTTAATTATCCATAAGCTATGGAAAATGTAACCATTTGGATTTGTAGGTAATAAGCTGGACAATGACAATGAGAAGCAGTTCATTCAGATGACAAGCAGTTCATCGAGATAAAGCTGTTATCAGTAACTAGTGCCTCTGTGAGAGCTACCCCAGTTCATGCCCTCAGTTACTCTGTAGGAGCTTTCTCCCCCACTGTACATCCACATTCGCACACACCACCCACCTCTCCATCGCCTTCCAAATTTAGGGTTACAGGTTTCCTAAGTATTGCAATATGGTCTGTGCCGAGTATTGAGACAGGGGCCAAACCCAATGGGAGGGATGACTACTGAGACACTGGCAAGGATAAACCAGCATGGGCTCTGAGTGCAGGAATGGAAGGATCCCATTCACATGAGGGATAAAGTTAACCAGGCTGTTCAGAGGACTTGGATTCAATGATTTTAGACCCTCACTCAATGACCAGTTTCTTGATCCACCAACTCAACATTTCCCAGGAAACCTCTCCCTCACCTATCCCCTTTGCAATCTGCCTTATAATTCTTAACATAAAACTTTTTTATCCAATATACAAAAGCTGAAGGATGGAGGGAGGGAAAGCTAATTTACTTTACAATAGATCTGGAAGGAGTAGGGACCAAAATCATTGCAGCTAAAACTCTAGATCCTCTTTCCTGGAGAGTAAAGAGGGCTCTATTTTCAAAAAGTACGAGCAAAGGAAAACGACTCCTTTACTTTTTGGAATGAAGGCATCATAGACCCTTTGAGAAGGCTGAGTTCTTTCAAGAATGGAAAGACATGAACGGGGGAAAGAGTTATTTCCACATTAACTGAAATTGAATATTCTTATTTTACATTTAAGTAAATATGAATACTATATATATGTATGTTTTGGGTAGCAAAATTGTGTTACACACATTATATTTGGGACTAGAGTTAAACAGAATATGGTTTATCCTTTCCAGTGGTTTAGAGACCAGTGGAGACATAAATGTGGTCAGAGAAAAGTACAAATTCCAGAAAGAAATGATTAATACCAAATGCCACAAAGATGTCAAATAAAGTGAAGATTTAAAATGATCTACAAAGTTTTAAGTCAGAAGGTCAGTATGATTTTTCTGTGGTGATGATGACTAAAGCCACTTTGCTGTGGCTAGAGGAATTAATAGGGAGGTAAGAATTTGGAAATCAGAATTACAGATTATACTTTCAGGAAGCAAAACAGAAAGAAATGAAAAGAATGCAGCTAACAATGGGACAGGAAGACAATGAATGTTTGAAGGAGAATTTATTGTCTTAACTTTATAGTTATTGAACCAATAGGGATAGATAAGTTAGAAATAACAAAAATAAATTGTACAATTAGTGGAAAAAAGTGACAAACAGGCAATGGATTGAATTCAGAAAATCAGTGAGGGGATTAATCTTATGTAGGAGATTGGGTAGTGCTTCCTCTGAGAAAAGGAGAAAGGTAAGGCTGGGTTGGAATGCAGGTAATTTCTCTGGACACAGAACATTCAACCAAGAGGCTGTTATTGCCTCTATGAGAGAAGGCACTTTACCTCTTTAGCTACCAGCCTGACATAAGCCATCATCACCTCTCGCCTGGACTATTGCAATTGTCTCATACCAACCTACTCACTTTTAACCTCATGTCCTCTCACACATTTCTCATTGCCACACCCAGAGTAATATTACAATTTACTTTTGGTCATATTACCCACCCCGAAAAAAACCCTCCAGATACTTGACATAAATGCCACAATACTCATGGTGACCTATTTGATTAGCCAATGTTCAGCCCCACACCCACCCTCACTCTCAAATTCCCTGACTCATCTACATCTCTCTCTCTGGATCTCTGGCTTCAGCCACAATGGCCTTTCCGAAGGCCACTATGTGTGCTCCAATATTGCTCAGAACTTTCCATTTGATGTTCCCTCAAACAGGAAGGCTCTTCCCAAGAAGCCATGCTGAGCTTCTTCACTTCCTTCAGATGCTACAACACAGTGAGACCTTTTCAAGTGAAGATCCTAAAAATTTCACAATGTTCCCCTCTTGACATTTTTTATCCCCATTTCCTGAATCCCGTTTTCGATTCAGACTGACCACTTGAATTCCGTACCATTGTCTGACTCCATCAGGAGAGAGTACTGATTTTAATCTGCTCTTCACTGCTTCATTCTCAGCTCCTAAACTGGCGATTGACGTAGTAGATACTCAATGCGCATTTACTCAATAAATTGTAATAAGTAATTGAGCACTGAGTCCATTGGGGACAAGTTAAAGGCCATCTAAGAAGTACTGATGGTCATTTTAGGCTAAAAATTGATTTGGTTAAAAATGGACATATTAGGTTAGAACATTTTTCAAGGAAGACACAACAAGTTCAAGGCTCCAGAGTTGACAGTAAAGGACATATATGGATTGCCATGTGTAAATCAGCACTGCTCAACAGAAATGTAATGCAAACAACAAATGCAAGCCACATGTAATTTTACATGTTCTAGTAACCATGTAAAAATAGATTTAAAAAAAGAGAAAAGGTAATGTTAATTTAAAAATTATATTCTATATGCTATTGATTTCAATTATCCAAAATTTTATTTCAACATAAATATTATAAATATTTATTATAAAATATTTATTTATTTTTATACAATCTTTATTATAATAAATTCCTATTATAAAGTATTACTAATTTGATCTTATATTTTTCCATACCAAATCATCAAACTCTACTGCATTTTTCACACATTTAACAAACATTAATTGACATAAATCACGTTTGTTGTACTCAGTAGACCATGTGGATAGTGGCTACCATCTCAGACAGTGTAAATTTGGATAAATGAAGAGTTGAAAATGGCTTGGTTCTGACTGAAAGATATTGAGGAAATTGAGTGTGAAAATAAGACATTTGTTGAAATAATATAACAAGAAGCCAGTTGCATCAGTAGGAGAAATGAATATGAGGAAAGTAGATTGTGGACAGAGTTCTAAATTATGTCAAAGGGCAAATTCAGTGGAATTATGAGAGTGTAACATCTTAAAGAAAGGGTTTTGTGATCAGAGATTGCATGAAACGTGAGATGGCAATGAAGGTTGTTACAGTTAAACACTTTAATTGGGCAGCAGCAGCAGTTTAGAAAAAGGGCAGGTGGGCAAGGAGACTGAAGCCAATGTTCTCAGAGAGTGTGAGTGACAGGTCAATAAATGACAGCAATGAAGTCCAGTTGGTGATAGCTGGAATGCCTGACACCAAAAAGAGAAGACCTTAGCACAAGGGTGAAATGATGGATCTTTTAATACATTTAATGTGGGCTCTAGAGATGGCTAAGAAAAGTCATCAACATGGGGAGGGGAGGATGATGAGAAAGAGGTCAGAGGGCAATAATGGGAAACATATTTGAATGGAAAATAGGCTGCTGGAACAGCAAAGGGAAGCTCATGTTTTCCCAGTTAAAAGAGCAAAACATACCTATTGAGGATCAAGTTAAATCAGAGGATGTGTCCTGGCTATAAAGCAGAATTTTTCTTCAAGTAAGCTAGCATAGGCACACTACCCTAATCTTCTAACATCATATGGCTCATCCTGAGGGACCCACATAATAGTTCTTTGTTAGCCAAGATAAACTGCTTAAATCTAAGAAGTGATATCAAGGCAACTCCTTCTGATAATTCACAGTATATTCACTATTCCTGATGGCCCTTCTATATTAATGAATTCAGAAGCTTCTTTAGAAGGGTGAAGAAGGAAATAAAGGAGGCCCTAACTGAGTCCTGGGTCTCAAAAGAATGTATCTGAGACTTTGTAAAATAAATCTTAAAAACTTAAAGAAAGGAATAAAGTCAGTATTCATGTGAAAATATATTATTTAGCCCAATAAAGACTGAACTAGTCGCAAAAATACTCCTAAACAATTCACTAAACTTGGGCATTATTTCGTATTCATTCAACAAATATTTAGTGGATTTTAGCATACTACAAAGTTCTTAAGATAAAGCAATGGAAAAGTTAATCTTTCTTGAAGAGTTTCAAATTAAAACAGGAGGCTGAAAATCAACTAAGAAATTATAATAGGATATGGAGGGGCTTTTATGCACTATCTTA
This sequence comes from Pan troglodytes, assembly GCF_028858775.2. Classification (NCBI taxonomy): domain Eukaryota; kingdom Metazoa; phylum Chordata; class Mammalia; order Primates; family Hominidae; genus Pan; species Pan troglodytes. Next base: position 75,698,512 of record NC_072415.2, read on the forward strand.
ACTTGTGGATGGGAGATTTGTAGAAATACAACATCATCTCATGCAACATACAGTCATTCCCCAAGTAACTGACACATCATCGAGTTTGTAGAGCATGAGAACACAGAAGAGAAAACCATGTAACACACCATTGCAGCACAACCGTAATGTTCCCTAGACCCCCTCTTCACTTATTCACACACTCTCTGAAAATCCGAGTTTTTCTGTTTCTCTCTGCAAGACAGTTATAACTTAACAGAAGTAGTTCTCAAGCTTGGCTGCACATTACAATGACTTGTGTAACTTTTACAAAAGACCTTTGTAGAGGTCACACCCCAGGCCAGTTAAATCTGAGTCTCTTGGGATGAGATTCCTGCATCAGTCTTTTTTTTTACAGTTTCCCGGGTGGTTCCACATGCAGACAGGTTGTGCACCACTGCCTAGAGCATTCAGTAAACCCAAACTCGGCCTAATTCAAAACATGACTTCTTGGCCTCAAGCATGACCTCTTTAAAGAGCTTAAATTTATGGCTTTTCTCATGCAATCCAGGTCAAATTCTGTAGTGTTCTGAAAGCAATTAACTAAGAAAGAGAATCTTAGAGATTTCAGACTGGGAAGGATCAAGGATAGTCCCACAGTTTCTGGCATGAATCGGTGGTAAAAGCTGTAGCATTAATTGAGATAAGGAATCCGGGGAGGGAAGTAAATTTAGGAGCAATGGAGAAAGTTCAGAAGTTTGGCAGATTTCGGTTGCCTACATCTGACAGCAGATAATTACATATAGCCTATATTATGTTTCTAATAACTAAGGTTCACTGGAGTACTTAACATGAATGAAATCAGGTTGTTTTAGAAACCAAGTTTTTTTGTAAGAGAATAAAATTAATTACATAATCTTGCAAATGAAAGCAGAGTCCACGTGCTGATGTTAAAGAAAAAAAAAGATATTCATCACACTTGTTAAGGATGGTAAGGCAGATTTTATCCAAGGTGACCATTGCCATCAGTAAATGCAGTCTTGCATTGGGAAAGAGAGATTGGACTCAACTCTGATTCCAACAAGGACAAGCGGAGATTTTTAACCAAGAAGCAGGGTGGGTGTCAATGGATAGAAAAATTGCTAAGAGAAAACATCAGGGATAAGGGGTTTCTGGCTAACCTGACTTGATGGGATTATTGCTGAAGGTAAGCCAGGGTAATCAGCCATCCAGGCTTGTCCAATGCTGTACCAACAGAGGGTGAGGATGAATTCTAATAAACTGACTTGCACAATTCTTACTCAAACTGGATTCTACAAGGACACAGAGGGAAGCCCAAGGTTGGGCCTCGCCAAGCAGAAGAAGACTCTGAGGAGCCTGACTAAAGTTTTGTTCAAAGGAGAGAGGCTTCGTCAATGCTAAGGAAGAATCATCATATCTAATGGGGGAAAGTGTTTCTAAATAATAATATTCAAATTAAGAGAATATTACATAGTGTTATACTCAATTTGGGGAAGATATTAAGTCTCAATTGTGAAATCATATTATCTTTTAAAATATATCGATGTCTTACGTTGAACCCTACCTTCTTTTAACCATTGACTCTTCAAATCTCAGTAGTGTTCTGCAAAGAATAATGTTTCTCTTAAGCATATCTGCATGGGTGCTTTAAACAAAGGCAAAATAAAAGTAATTACTATTTTGTAATTGAAGAGGTCTGAATGAGTACAGCCTTTCAATCAGGGTCTTGCCAATATTCAACAACATAGAGTATTTTCCTCCCACTATAATTCTATGTACTTTTCTTTATAATTTCACAAGATGTCTTATAATTTCCACCATTTTTACATGCCCTTAATGCTATTCTTACCAATAAAGGTGTAAAAAATAAAAAATACATTCTTCAGCTTCTATTCATTTAATATTTTATCCCCAGGATATAAGTATAGTTGTATGAGTTTGGTTTTAACAAATAATGCATGTGTCATAACTTATAATTCTTTCTTGGCTTTGGTTAGATATTAAAATAGAAGAAATGACACATTCAGAGCCCTTTTACCTTTCATACCAGGTTTGCAATGTTCTCCAAGAAGACGAATGACTGGATTACATTTTGGGTATTAAAGTGAGGCTTATTACGCTGTTCAACAAAAGTGCGTTTAATAGCATTTTCATTATATTCAAATCATTTCCAGAGTTACACACTTAAAAAGTAAATGAAGTGTAGTCCTATAGAGAATTACTCCTGTGTGAATTCAGGCAAAGTAAGAATAGTATATTATTCTTAATAGAAAATCCTAAATATATATTTGAGCTATAAATACATGTAAAAATAAATGATATGTTTTCCAAGGATATTTTACTGTGAAGTTAAAGGTGGTTAAGGAAAAAGTCATTTAAAAAACTTAGAAAAATATATTCTGGAAAATGAGTGGCATGCTGTTCAGTTTCTACAGCCTTATTATAGCCCATCCCCCAAATTCTTCCATTTCATCCATGAAACACCCAATTTTTGCATGTCTTGATGTTCATAAGCTGAGTGGTGATATTTCTTCTACTCCTCTTGGAAGACATGAGTCCTTTCTGTTGCCATCAAAAACTCCATATATACTTGTATACCTGATTTTTTCTCTTACCACTTGTCCTGTTCTTTGGGATTACATAAAATACTTCCATATAATTATGCCATAACAAACCTGATATAAACAGGTAACATAAGAAGATAATAAGAGAGAAAGGTAATTATATTTGTTTTACTATCTGCATAACATAACATTTATTATGAAAAGATGATGTTATAAAAGGGCGATTAATTTCATATAGATAAGTATAGGCATTACCAAAAGTTTACTTAAAATTAACGAATAACATATTTTTTCCAATTTAAAAATTTCTTTTATTCACTGAGTAAAATAAATACAAGGATTAATGAAAAACTTTTTACTCTACTACTTAATACTCATTGACAGATTGTATTCTATATTATTCTTTCAATTTTTTCTGCTCTGATTTATAGCAGGATATTCGTAAGTAAATTTAAATTCATCCAGGATTTGATACTTCAGTTTTATCATTCTTGCTCTCTGCATCAGTCATGTAAACCTATATTGAAAGAAATTAGATGAGACCAAACAGAAATGAGGCTGTTGGTCAGAAAATAAAATAAACTAAAAAAAGATTTGAAAATATGGTTCACAACATTATTCTTTGTATCAGCAATGCTTTCCACTACAAGCTGTTTATAACTATACAACTGGCAAGACCATTTGAAATGTGTTTTTAAAAGCTGAGTCTCTTAAGAAAGCTCATTGCATTCTTTTATTTTGGAAATTATTATAGTGTTGAGGCTCATCTATATGGTGGTAAACAGCCATCTAATTGTAGTAAAATAGTACCTACATGATATATTAGCATTTAAAAAACCCATTGGAATTAAGTTGTATTTAAAAGTTTTCAGTCAAAAAAATTTAACAAATGCATCATGTAAAATAACTTCAGCTTTATCTTAGCTTTTTCCAAAACAAATTAAATAATTTAATTAAATTTGTATAAAATATTATATTTCTGTGGTATGAATTTCAAGTGATTGTGACATAGCTGTATTTTTAAAAGAATCTTTCTTAATATCCTTTAATACCATTTTCAGTATTATTTATTACTTTTTTGTTTATCCTTACAGTTTTCTATTTTCATCATATATAGTATTTTGGTTATATTTGATTTGAAAAATATGAACTGTTATAATATCAAACTAGTAATTATTTTAAGCTAATAAATGTGAATGAACACCATTAACAATAAACTTTAATTTTACTGTGAAAATAGTATAATTTTGACAATTAGTGTTTTAGGTAATTTTATTAATATTTGGTTTGAGATTGGTATTGCATATGTTTTTAATGAGACTGTTACGAGCAACTTTGAAGAATTCTTCAGAATTAAAAATACTTAAATATGAATATGTCATATATATTGGCATTTTTAGATTATGAATTTATGGATTTTCTTTTAGGATTAGTTAGAAACAATAAAAGAAAATCTTTTGAGTCTAGTTATAATGGTTTTATGAAATATACACTAAGACATACCTTTGTGGTAAAGAAAATATTCTACTAAATTTCTTTTAAAAGCTTCAATCACTAAATCTCTTTTCTCAATCGTATGACACTAAAATTCAGTTCTATACTAAATAATGCTATATCAAATTTCTATTGCATATGTAGCAGTAGCTGAAAAAGTATAACATTAAAATAACTGGAAAATAGTATTTTATCAAAAAACGATGTGAATTTTTAAAGCACACTATTAAAAAATGTGTCAGCCTATTAATACAAAGTGAATACAATTACTGAAATGATTTATCATGCAACATTAGGTACATTTGAATATTAAAAGTATCTATGTGCTTCTGGTTGCCCAGTTCTCCAAAGGAGCTCAGCATTGAAATCAAATAATCAATGTTGAATTTTACATCTCAACTCTCCCAATGCCCAATTTACTCCAATGGAGCAAATATGGCATTTTTAAAAAGTACATCAACATTTCAAGTCCACCAGGGCTGAATACATCATTTGTGCAGTGCAGTGCATAATTCCTTGGTGGCATGAAAAAGTTAATACTCCTAAAAAGGTGCCGAACACTCATTGGGAGGAATTTGAATTGAGTAAGATTTCAGTTGTATCATCTTATTGAGCGATGGCCTTTTAGGTTTAATAATTACAAAATTAAAAATAGGGGTCAGTATTTCATGGCATCTCATCTAATGTTAAAAACCATGTCCAGGACTCTTAGATCTGTGTCAAATTCATGCTGCACCCTGCAGGGGAATGGAGTGCAAATTTGTTTCAGTTGAATCAATTGAAACTTCCCATGGAAAATCTTCAACCAAGTAAAATGAAAGACTGAACAATTTACCTTCAAGTTAAAAAAATACATTTTTGAAACATTTTGTAATGTTAAGTCATATGAGTCCCAGTAATAAGTAAAAATTAAACTCAATAAATCTTTTCCTTTCTTTTTCTCTATTAGACTCCTCGACTCTATCCTTACCTCAAGTTTGCATTTTACATCCCTTACTCCCCAGCAAAGATACTACAGGCAAGATTAATCTGATACATTCATTCATAAAATTAGTCTTTTTTTAGTACACTACAGTGTGTAATTCTCCATTCATATCTACCCTATTGTTCAAATTAGTCATCTTGAAATTTTAAAGTAGCAATATACTTGGCAAATATAATTCTATTTTTTCCACTGTTATTGAGGTACACTTGACAAAAATTATATATATTGGGAGTACAGTGTGGTGTTATTTTTACAGCTTTATTGAGGTATCATTGATGTATAAGAAACAACACATATTTAATATATACCATTTGATGAATTTAGACAAGCATACACCAGCCACCCACTCCTTTTTACTGAGGTGCGGATTCTGCTTTTTTAAATAATTTCAACTTTTATTTTTGGTTTTGATTTGCATTTCTCTGATGATTAGTGATGCTGAGCACTGTTCATATGCTTGTTAGTCTCTTGTAGGTCTTCAGGGGTATGTGTGCAGATTTATTACATGGATATACTACATGATGCTGAGGTTTGTGGTACAAATGACCCCATCACCTAAGTAGTGAGCATAGTAGCCAATATTTAGTTTTTCAACACTTGACCACCTTCTTTCTGTGCATGAGTACCAAATGATTAGCTCCCATTTATAAATAAGAACATTTGGTATTTGGTTTTCTGTTCCTACATTAGTTTGCTTGGGGTGATGGCCTCCAGCTACATCCAAGTTGCTGCAAAGGACATGATTTCTTTCCTTTTTATGGCCACATAATATTCCATGGTGTACATGTACCACATTTTCTTTATCTAATCCACCGTTGATGGGCACATAGGTTGATTCCATGTCTTTGCTATTGTGAATAATGTTGCAATTAAGTGGCATTGCACACAAGTGTGTGTGTCTTTTTGGTAGAACAATTTATTTTCTTTTGTATATATATTCATTTGCTGGGCCAAATGGTAGCTCTGTTTTTAAGTTCTTTGAGAAATCTCTAAACTATATTTCAAGTGGTTGAACTAATTTACACTCCCCCCAGTTACATATAAGTGTTCCCTTTTCTCTGAAACCTTGCCGGCATCTGTTATTTTCTGACTTTATAATAATCGCCATTCTGACTGGTATGACATAGTATCACCTTGTTTTGATTTGCATTTTGCTGATGGTTAATAATGTTGAGCATTTTTTCACGTTTGTTGGCTGCTTGTATGCCTTCTTTTGAGAAGTGTCTGTTCATATCCTTTGCCCACTTTTTAATGGAGTTATTTGTTTTTTGCTTATTGTATTATTTAAGTTCCTTATAGATAGAGATGCATTGTAATGCAATTACTACAACCAAGCTAATTACCATATCCCTCATCTCATGTAATGGTTACTTTTACATGTGTGTGATGAGAACAGTTGAGATGAGCAAATTTCAAGTGCACAGTAGAATATTATTAACTATAGTCACCATGCTGTACATTAGACTTCCTGAAGCTACTTATCCTGCATAATTGTGGCTTTGTACCTTTTGACCATCATCTTTCTATTTACCCCACCCTCAAGCTTCTGGGCTGGGGCTGAAGATAATTTTAATCTTGATACTTCTATCATTATCCATGGCCAAGATGGAAAACTTGAGACAAGTTTCTTCCAAACTACAGTTCCCTGTCCTCCCTTAGAGCATTTACTTTAGAACATTTGGGATTGTAAATTATTTCTATTGTCCTTTTTATGTAAATCTTCTACAAACAAGAAATATCTTTCTCAAGGACCTGGGAATTATGTTTTTGAAATGTGATAATTACAATCATCATCTGAGGAGATAGTTCCTCTATTTCCCAATCTCTGTGGAAGACGGAAGCCTAAAGTCAATAATCAAGCAATAGTTGGCAAACACAGATGGCCTAATTGCTTTTACCAACCTCTCCTCAACATCGTTCAGTACATTTCCATCGGCTCACACCTGTATTTAAAAATCCTCTCTCTTTTTATTTCAGCAAGATTGAGTTCCCTCTGCTTTCTTGCAATAGCCCTAAAATCTTCTTCAGATATTTCTTGCAAGTTTCCAATGCATTTTTTGAAATAAATTGGTAAGCTTATTTGATTTACTCAATTTTTTAAGTGATTATAAATCTATTATAATTTTTGTTTATTTCTGAATCAGTTTGCATTAGTTATAGTATTGCTGGTAGAAAATTGTCTGTTGTAACTTTAAAGTAACAACACAAGCAGGTCTATGTAGACTTGTTATGTGACAACCAGCTAACTACACATGACAAGATCAAGTCCTGAAATAACAATATTAACATTAAATATAAATGGGCTAAGCACCCCACACAAAAGGCACAGAGTGACAACATAAATAAAAAGCAAGACCTAACTGTGTACTGTTTTCAAGAGACCCATATCACAATTCAATGACACCCATAGGCTTAAGGTAAAGGAATAGAGAAAGATATATCAAACAAACAAAAAAAAGAGCAAGTGGGTTGCTATTCTCATTTCAGACAAAGAAGACTTTAAACCAACAACAATCAAAAAGGACAAAGTCCCCAGAGTGTGATGTTTCCCTTCCTGTGCAGGAAGGGAAACATCACACTCTGGGGACTGTTGTGGGGTGGGGGGAGGGTGGAGGGATAGCATTAGGAGATATACCTAATGCTAAATGATGAGTTAATGGGTGCAGCACACCAGCATGGCACATGTATACATATGTAACTAACCTGCACATTGTGCACATGTACCCTAAAACTTAAAGTATAATAATAAAAAAAAAAAATAAAAATTAGAATTGTAAAAAAAATAAAATAAAATAAAATAAAAATAAAAATCATAGAGAAAAAAAACATTACTTGTAATTACTTGTAAACCATTACTTGTAATTGCTTGTAAACCAAGGAAGATTTACTCAACATGTTGGGAAACATAATTCCTAACACCTTGCAATACATAACACATGTAATTTTTAATGGGTTTAATCTAAATGCTGTATTTTAATATACATAGTTCATTCAAAAACATTTCATAGCAAACTTTTCTTGTCAATAAATATAAAAATACAAAAAAAAAACTCCCACTGGTAACTTTTAGAGTACATTTAAGCTCTTAATGTTGTTCTGTGACAATTCAAATAACAAAATATTCTTTATGACAGATTTTTTTTCATGCTTGTAAGGCTATTTTGCAGTGCTAAAATAAACATAGAAGGTGCATTCTAAAAAAAAAAAAAAAAAGGACAAAGAAGGGCATTACCTAATGATAAATGGTTCAATTTAGTAAGAAGACTTAAGTATCATAAATACATATTCACCCAGCTAGAGCACCCAGATTCATAAAACAAGTTCTTAGAGGCCTACAAAGGCGACTTACATAGCCACACAACAATAGCGGGAGACTTCAACAGAACAGTATTAGACACATCATAGAGTGGAAAACTAAGAAAGATATTTGGGATCCAAACTCAACACTTGACCAAATGGACCTAATAGGAATCTACAGAACACCATCCAACAACAACAGAATATACATTTTTCTCATCCACACATGAATATACATTTTTCTCATCTGCACACTCTAAAATTGACCACACACTCAGCCATAAAGCACTTTTCAAAAAATTTTTAAAAACTGAGATTATACCAACCACACTCTCAAACCACACTGCAATGAAAATAGAAATCAATATGGAAAAGATATCTTAAAATCATACAATTCCATGGAAATTAATCAACTTGCTCCTGAATAACTTTTGAGTAAAGAATGAAATTAAGGCAGAAATCAAGAAATTCTTTGAAACTAACGAAAACAAAGATAAAACATACCAGAATCTCTGGCAAACAGTTAAAGCAGTAGTAAGAGGAAAGTTTATAGGTAGCACTAAACACCCACATCAGAAAGTTAGAAAGATCTCAAATTAACAACCTAATATCACACCTAGAGGAACTAGGAAAACAAGAGCAAACCAACCCCAAAGCTAGCAGACAAGAAATAATTCTGATCACTCCCTGGGATGGAGCCATTTGGGGGAGGGGTGGCCATTGCATCTGCAGTTCAGCCAACACCCTTTCCTGCCTTCTGGCTCTGGAAAGTCCCAGAGGTCTGAATGCGGGAGATTCTCCCCAGCTCGGTGCACCTACTCCGCCAAGGGGCAGCCAGACCGCTTCCTTAAGCAGGTCCCTGATCCTGTTCCTCCTAACTGGGTGAGATCTCCCAATAAGCGTCTCCATACACATCCTCCAGGAGCATTTGGGCCAGCATCAGGTCAGTGCCCTCCTGGAACACAGCTCCCAGAGGAAGGAGCAGGCTGCCATGTTTGCTGTTTTGCAGCCATCACTGGTGATACTTGTAGGTGCGGGAGGGTCCGAGGCAGCTAGGGTCCGCAGTAGACCGCCAGCAAACCACAGCAGACCTGTGGAAGAGGGGCCGGACTGTTAAATGAAAAACAAACACAAAGCAGCAACAACAACAGCATCAGCAGCAACAACAACAGCATCAACAACAACAAAAAAGACCCCGCTAAAACCCCATTCAAAGGTCAGCAACCTCAAAGATCGAAGGTAGGTAAGCCCACAAAATGAGAAGTAATCCTCGCAAAAATGCTGAAAACTCAAAAAGCCAGAGTGTCTTTTCTCCTCCAAATGATTGCAACACCTCTCCAGCAAGGGCACAGAACTTGGCGGAGGCTGAGATGGATGAATTGACAGAAGTAGGCTTCCGAGGGTGGGTAATAACGAACTTCACTGAGCTAAAAGAACATGTTTTAACCCAATGCAAGGAAGCTAAGAATTATGAGAAAACATTACAGGAGCTGATAACCAGAAGAGCCAGTTTGGAAAGGAACATAAATGACCTGACGGAGCTGAAAAACACAACACAAAAACTTCACAATGCAATCACAAGTAGCAACAGCTGGATAGACCAAGTGGAGGAAAGAATCTCAGAGCTTGAAGACTATATTTCTGAAATAAGACAGAGAGGAATAAAGAAAAAAAGAATGAAAAGGAATGAGCAAAACACTGTGGCAATCTCTCAAAGACCTAAAAACAGAACTACCATTCAACCAAGCAATCCCATTACTGAGTATATACTCAAAGGAATATAAATCATTTTACCATAAAAACAAAGGCACACACATGCTCATCACAGCCCTATTCACAATAGCAAAGAAATGAAATTAATAGGCTGGGTGCGGTGACTCACGCCTGTAATCCCAGCACTTTGGGAGGTCTAGGCGGGTGGATTGCCTGAGCTCAGAAGTTCGAGACCAGCCTGGGCAACACGGTAAAACCCTTTCTCTAATAAAATACAAAAAATTAGCTGGACTTAGTGGTGCATGCTTGTAGTCCTAGCTACTTGGGAGGCTGAGGCAGGAGAATTTCTAGAACCTCGGAGGTGGAGGTTGCAGTGAGCCGAGATCATGCCACTGCACTCCAGCCTGGGTAACAGAGCAAAACTCCATCTCCAAAAAAAAAAAAAAAGGAATTAATATAGATACCCATCAGTGGTGTACTGGAGAAAGAAAATGTGGAACATATATACCACAGAATACCATGCAGCCATAGAAAAGAGTGAAATAATGTCCTTTGTAGCAACATGAATACAGCTGGAGGCCATTATCCTCAGTAAATTAACGTAGGAACAGAAAACCACATACTGCATGTTCTCGCTTATAAGTGGGAACTAAACATCGAGTACACATGGACACAAAGAAGAGAACCACAGACACTGAGGCCTACTTGAAGGTGGAGGGCAGGAGGAGAGTGAGGACCAAGAAACTACTTATTGGGTAATATACTCATTACTTAGGGGGTGAAATAATCTGCACAGTAAGCCCCGAGACATGCAATTTACCCATGTAACTAACCTGCACATGTACCTCCTGAACCTACAATAAAAGTTGGAAAGGAAAAAAAGAAAATTGTCTATTGCAAATTGTCCACTGCCTCCAATTGGACAATTATCATACCACAAAGATACCTCTGCACCTATATGTTTATTACTATCCACAATAGCAAAAATATGAAATCAAATGAAGTGTCCATCAAGAGAGGATTGGATAAAGAACATGCAATACATAGGTCAGGCATGGTGGCTCATGCCTGTAATCTCAGCACTTTGGGAGGCCAAGGTGGTTAGATCATTTGAGGCCATGGGTTCAAGCCCAAACTCACCAACATGACAAAACCCCATCTCTACCAAAAATGCAAAAATTGGCAGGGCCTCATGGCTCATGCCTGTAGTCCCAGCTATTTGGGAGGCTGAGGTACAAGAATCACTTGGATCTGGGAGGTGGAGGTTTCAGTGAACTGAGATAGGACCACTGCACTCTAGCCTGGGTGATAGAAGGAGACTCTGTCTCAGGGGGAAAAAAAAGAAAATGTGGCATATATACATACATACATATGTATGGAATAAAAAATACAATGCAGTCATGCAGTCATGTCTTTGGCAGCAACATGGATATAACTGGAGGCCATTATCTTAAGTGAAATAACTCAGTTTACTACATGTTGTCACTTATAAGCAGGAGCTAAATAATGTGTACACATGGACATAGATTGTGGAATAATAGACACTGGAGACTTGGTAGGGTGGAAGGGTGGGAGGGGGTGAGGGATGAGAAATTACTTGAAAGGTACATGTACACTGTTAGGGTGATGGCTACTCTAAAAGCCCAGACTTTGCTGCTATGCAATGTACCTATCTAATAAAACTTCACTTGTACCATCCTATTTATTTATATAAATTGCAAATGTAAGAATGCTTTTTTAATAAAAGGATATATGTATGTGTATGTATATATATATATATGAAGTTACATAGTGATACTTTAGTATCTAGAATTAAAGTATAGTACATATCATCAGGTTAACTTTAATACAAAATTTAATGTAATTTAATAAATATAAAATTGTAAATTTAAACATATTTGGAAATCAGAAAACAGTCCGTTGTTAAATCTAATGACTATTCAAAAACAAGCATGACTACTCTTGTTATATCATATTTTCTTAAAAATAAGAGTGTACATAAAGACATCTGTCTGGGATATCAGAAGTATTGGCCATACATCTAATTGACATCAACACAGTTATTCTGGCATATGATTATTATAAGTTATTTCTTGTAATTTTTGTAATAGAGCTGAAGCTTTATAGACTCTACAATAACTAGTATATAAAGTCTGTAATAGTCAAGCACATACAATAGATGTAAACAAACACATATTAGAAAGACTAAATGGATGTCCCTTAGAGATTTTTTAATTCAAGTAATGTTTCCTGGAACTGTCTTGAAAAAAAGATTCTTAACACATTTACCATGACCGGGTGGTTTAAAGAAGCACTAGTAGTAAAGGGCAAACAAAGTGCCTTTTCTCTTCTAACTAAATATTAAGTTAGCTTCACTTCAGTGTTGCTCTGTTGCGACATACATTACAGAATACAGAGCTAATTGCTTTAGTGTTTCAGCCCTCCAAGCAGTACAGATGTTATGCAAATGGTTTAGTGCTCATTTTCAGAAAGTAAACAATTGTGGTAAATTTTGCAAGGGTATTTCTTTTTTTGCATTAGCACTAAACTTTCTAAAATTGTTGCTAGCTGCAATGTTAGTACTTAAATAAATTGAAATTTTTGTGCAGCAAAAACTTGTCAGATGTGAAAGTATAATGGATTTTTTCTAATTGTAAAACTTCATTACATTAAAAAACAAAATGGAGTTAAACAGAGCAATTAGTATTAAGTTAGCTCCATAATTTGATGAAACATATTATTGCTATCCACAGACAACAAGAATTTGTCAGGTGTGTCTGCAATAACTATAAAATAAAAACAAGTTTATTTCTTCACATAAAACTTGCATTTTAGTAATCATTTAAAAACTTTCATAGTTCAACACTTGTTTTGTATCAAAAACCAAGATAAATTAGGGAAAATGCTATTAATTACAAATGTCCACAAATATTTTTGAAATTTGGTATCTAACTAATATGTAATCATTTGGAAATACTTATCAATGTGGCTTAGAAATAAGAGTCTTAATAATTTATAAGTATTCCTACTATAGGAGGACAGGGCGTAGATAATTCCTGATTATGTGGATTTGTGAAAATGTGTATTTATTTTCTATTGCTGCAGTAACAAACACAAATTTTGACTCTCAAAATTACACAAATGTATTTGTTTACAGTTCTGTAGATCACAAGTCTGAAAATCAAGGGGTAAATAGGGCTGTGTTTCATCTGGAGGTGCTGGAGCAGAATCTGTTTCTTTGTCTTTTACAGCTTTTGAGGCTACCTGCTTTCCTTGGCTCCTGGCCTTTTTCTATATCTTCTAAGCCAGCAAAAACATTTTCAATTTTCTCTCTCTTTCTCTCTCTTGTCTCCACTATAACATCTCCTTTTCTGACTCTGACTATCCTGCTTTATCCATTTTCTTATAAATTACTTTATGGTTATACTGAGCACATTCAGGTAACCCAGGATAACCTCTCTCATTTTAAGGCCCAATTTAATCACATGTGCAGTGTCCTTTAGGCTATGTTTAGTGGGTTGAATAGCATTCCCAGAAGGCATGCCTACTGGAGCCTCAGAATGTGACCTTATTTGGAATACATGTCTTTGAAGATGTAGTTAAAGATCATTGAATGAGAGCCTTGTGAATTAGAGTGGGCTCTAAATCTAATGAGGAGTGTCCTTATAAGAGACAGAAAAAAAATTATACACTGATGTGCAATAGAAGATGGAGGTGGATTCTCCGTCTGAGCCTCCAGAAGGAATCAACCCTGTCAAGACCTTGATTTCATGCTTCTGGCCTCCCTAACTATTAATATAAGTTACATTTCTTTTGTGTAAAGCCATCCATTTTATGGTAATAGGTTATAGAAGCCCTAGAAAAATAATACATCATTTAAAGCAACACATTACAAGATTTGGAGATTCTAGGATGTGGATCTTTGAGGGGAACTATTCTATTTATAACAAATGCTAATATGCTACAATATTTGAGAAATTAGCCCTATATTTTGGCATGCTATATTGTTTCTGCCTCATCTGTGTAGTAAGACTGTCGAAACAATGTCTTAACGTGACTTTTTATGGGTGATAATGACATGAAATCCAAGCATAGGTGAACATGTTATTCGTCATTGATAAAAGGCTGATGATGAAAAACTTTTATTGAGATTACATAAAAAGACACATATTCTAGAAACTTAATATACTGTCCCTATAATTTAGTAACATTTTCTACTCTCTATATTGGTCCTTAACTTCAATTACAATAAAATTTCTATAGTTTATTAATGGTGATTCTCTGAACAAATAAACCCCCAGTACCTTCTCTGGGTTTTCACCATGAGTTGAAATTGTTTTAAGCAGAGTTGGATATCTAAGAATCATGCTTGAATTAGTGAATTATGAGTGTCTGAGACATAAATGTTTAATATTGTTCACTAAAATAAATACATACATATGTATACATATGTAAATACAATTCTTAATACAGTTGTAAAGACAAATGGTATAAAATATAATTCTCAAATATTTCTTCATTTAACTATTTCTCCCATTTTGCTTTTTGCAAACTAGTATTTGCATCTAAAATTTTCTGAATTTAACTGCATGGTGAATTAAATCTTTCAAGTGATCTTACAGTGTCAGATTTTCTTGTTCACAATTACATTGTGACAATGATCTTATAATAATTATAAATTCCTGTTATATCTCTGCATACATTTTTTACATTCTAGACAACAATATTAATTTAATTTATTAGTAGATAAAGTAGAATTGATTAGATGTGCTATCAATAACAAAGCTAGTTGTTTTTTATATGTTGAATTTAAATAACACCAAATCAACAATTAAACAGCTATATGCTTTGTGAACACTGATTTATTCAGTTTGCCAATAGCTCACCACAGGTGTTTTCACTTTAATCAGATATCTTTTCACCATCACCAATTAAGTCTCTTTGTCAGGTTTTGGAAATAATAACTGAAAGCAAAGTCGGCTACTCCTATAGTTGTTCATGTCCCCAGACTTACTTATTCAAACAGTAATGACATGCGTACAAGCAGAAAAAAATACAGTGTGTTTTCTCACTGTTTGATATCAGGCAATGCAGGTAATTCACACAAATATTTAGCACACAGTTATAAATATTACAGACAGACAGAGCCTGAGAATCAAGCATTTAATGTGTATGACTATAATTTCTTGCTGTCTTAAATTTCTTTTCAGAAGAGACATGAATTACAACGATTTCTCTAGATTCCATTTCTAGTTACCTGTTCCAAGAACATGTGGAGCATTGTGATAAATTGAACTTAATTGAATTGCAAGGGGCTCACCACTTCTCAGAAACAGTATCTTTTCATCAAGCACTAATGTATAACAAGCAACAGAGTGACAGAAGTCTTCTGAAAACACTATATGCATATGCTGCTTATACTTCGAATACTATGTGGTTTTTGAAAATATTTCGTCTTGAGTTGGGAGGGTAAAATTGTAGAACATGAAAGTACATTTAAAATGACTAACACAGACAATTTCCATGATATTACTCTATGATTTAGGCCAGAAATTTGCCAGAAATACTGAGCTTTTTAATGTACTTTAAACCACCAATGAATACTGCAATGCTTTTCCTAAAAATCACATGAATCAAATACCACGAACATCACTAGACCACTCTACCTGCTAACATTTTGACATGTTCGTAAAAATAGTGAACTTTTATCTACTCAGAAAGTACAGTAGAACATAATAATTACCATTAAATATGTTCTTGAATCTGCATTGTTATTCTAATACATGATGGCATAATTTTCCTTGATTGAAATAAAGTGTTTCTAATTACCTACCAATTTTTAAAAAAAACACTTCTGGATGTATGCAACATTTAAGCTAATGAAAGTCATCATCAAAAAAGAAGTTGATCCATGCTTAATTAATATAATTATCAATAAGCTCAAGGAAGATGTGAATAACACACCCAACACATTTTTTCCAGAAACAGAGAAAATTATGAATTTACACAAAATCTCTTATATGAAAGACATTCTTTTTTAACTTGTATTTTAAGTTCAGAGGTACATGTGCAGGTTTGTTACATAGGTAAATTTGTGTCATGGGGATTTCTTGTACAGATTATTTCATTACCCAGATATTAAGCCTAATAACTTAAAGCAATTTCTTTTGACTATTATAAATTTGGAAAAATGGAGGAAAACAAGAAATGGAAGTAAGAAATTCCATGAGAAAGAAAAATAGGAAATAAATAAATATAAAGTAGGAAAAGTGTAACAATAAAGGGTGATTTTGGAGACTTGGTGGGAAGGATGGGAGAGAGGTGAGGGACAAAATATTACATATTGGGTACCGTGTACACTACTCGAGTGACAGGTGCACCAAATCTCAGAAATCACCACTAAAGAACTTTTTTCATGTAACGAAAAGCCACCCGCTCCCCCAAAACTATTTAAATACAATTTTAAAAAGAGTAATTAACAAGATAATTAATTTTAAAATAACGTAATAATGTAGTGAGTGGAAACTCCATCATACCCTGTTCTTGTATACTCCATTAAACAAACAAAGAAACAAAACTAAAACAGTCTAGTCCTTGAGGAAGTGCTGTTTCCCACCCACTTTACTTTCCATTCTTAGTTCCATTTCTCTAGCCCAGTATTTTTCTGGAACCAGAAGCATCATCATTATCTGAGAATCTTTTAACAATGCAAATTCTCAATATCCCCATCCTAGACCAACTGAATCAGAAATTCTAGAGGCATGACACAGCAATCTGCTTTTATTTTTCCATTCATTTTTCTTGGTCCTTTTTTTCTCTGCAAATTTCCCAGTCTATTCTCATGCACACTAAAACCTACTACCCTAATCCAGACCATTATCGGATTTTCCTCAATCTCTTTGTGTTCATTGGTTTCCATCCAAAGAATCCAAACTCCATACAAGGCTAAAATGAAACGGGAGGTAATATGATGTGTTTGTTTGCTCTCTCCCTCCCCTAGCTAGAGTAGCCCAGGACATTAATGAACTTATGACATAATGGGGTACATTCATATATTTGACATTCAATACATTTATAAAAAGGCCAGTGACGGAAAATTAATGAAATAATAAAGGTACCCACTCAAAGCATCTTCATACATCCAGTATTTCCAAATACAGGATTTCTGGGGCATATTTCCAATCTGCACCACCTTCATTACAGCTATGTGCAAAGTGCCAGTGGAATGATCTTTCTTAAAACTAGTTATAGGAAAGTCAACATTCAGTCCAAATGTTTGAGGTCTCCCTGTTGCCTCTAAAATTAAGTACAAGTGATTAGGTATTTTTCAAATTCTCGAACACTTTACTAACTTTCTCAACCTTCTGTATGCTCTGTACTTTCTAGTTCAGTACTTCTCACAAGACTTTGCGCTGTCATGCCCGCAACCTCACTCTGGCTATGTCTACAGCAATGTGTGATTATATCACCATTTGAACCTGTGAAAATTCTAGGCCAGGTGTGGGGGTGCACTCCCGTAATCCCAGCACTTTGGAATGCAAAGGCAGGCAGATTGCTTGGGCCCAGGAGTTCAAGATCAGCTGGAGCAACATGGAGAAATCCCCTCTCTACAAAAAACCAGACAAATAAAAAATACAAAATTTAGTGGAGTGTTGTCATGTATGCCTGTAGTCACAGCTACTTGAGAGGCTGAGGAGGGAGGACCATCTGGGCCTAGGGAGGTCAAGGCTGCAGTAAGCCTTGCTTGCACCACTGCACTCCAGCCTGGTTGACAAAGCAAGATGCTGTCTTAAAATATATATATATATATATATATATATATATATATATATATATATATATATTTAAGTTCAATTTCATCATCTCTTATTTCTTAATAAAATGACATCACTTATGTCCTCATTTTATTTTTGACCACCTCTCTTGGCCATGTCTTTCCTTCTATGTTCTCTTTGATCATTTGCTCACTCAGCTTCTTTCCAGGAATGAAGTTCAACCTCAACCACAGAGAACAGTTTTGCCACACCTCATGTTCAGTTATATTGTACACATGTCTTCCCATCTAAATTTCTGTTATTTATCCAATATCGGATAATTTTTAAACTTTTTACAATTATGCAAATATTTGTTTACTCTCTGTTTTAGTTTGCTATGGCTGCCACAACAGAGCACCACAAACTGTGTGTTAAACAAAAGAAATGTATTTCCTTATACTTCTGGAGACCAGAGTTTAAGATCAAGCTGTCAGCAGGCTTGGCTCCTATGAGGCTTGTGAGAGAAAAATCTATTCCAGGCCTCTCTTCTTCATTTGTAGATGACTTTCTTTCCTTTCTTCACATGGTCTTCCCACTGTACCTCTGTCCAAGTTTTTTCTTCTTATTAGAACACTATTCACATTAGATTAAGGTCTTCCTATTGAATTCATTTTAAATTAGTCACCTCTTTAAAGACCCTTTCTCTAAATCAGCTCACATTCTAAGGTAATGGGCATTAGGACTTCTGTATACGAATTTTAGGAGGGATACAATTTAGCCCATATTGTTTCCCTTAAATCATACATAATGACATAATTCATAATAGCATGTGTAAGGGGTGTTATATGGAAAGTATAACTAATTGCATGGACAATTTAAGGGCAAAAAAAGCCTCACTGGTTAATTCAAGATCATAATATTTAATCTTCAAGGTCTAAACCAGTTGAAGTCATCATGCAGTTTTATTTTTTAAATATTTGTCTCTCTTCCATTAATAGTTTTCTCTATTGGTATGTTTAAAAGTGACAGGAAATATATAGAATAACATGAAGTCTATAAATTTGTTGAGAAATAAAATGCCTTCTTAAGAGTAACAGAAGACCTTTAGCAAATTGCTGCTTTGCTGTTGTACTGCAGGCATTGAGAAAAACTCAATCAATTTCTGTTATATTCAATCACACAAAAAAAATCATTTTTGAATAAGTTTGCTTGAAAAGAATCCCATCATATCTAACGGTGTTGTGGTGTTGTTATTGTTTGACATTATTTCCTACAGAGAATTGGTTTGGACAGAAATAAGCTAAACTGAATTGGGAAAATTTTTCAATGATATTTCTGACCATCAGTTATCAAATGATTCATGTTATGTCATGTTGTTTATAAGGTACCAATAGCACTTAAAATATACCTGATGTCTTTAAATAATGACTTTATCTGGATAGAAGACAAAAATGACATAACATCTTTCAACTTCCAAGAGTGAATCCCTTCAACATATTTATGTAGAACACCTCTAACAATTGTAGAATGAACAGAAAGTAGCAGTTTGTTTTTGTCATTGAGAAATAAGACATATGTTCAACCTTAGCATAAATTTATTGTTTTCTGTATGACATGATACAAAATGCTCATGCTGTAAAACTTTTAAATATCATTAAAAATTAATTGATTCATAAATTGGCAGAATCATAAAAAGTTGAATTTATGATTAATTTTAAATTCAATTTCAATTTCATGATCTCTTATTTCTTAACAAAATGTGATCACTTATGTCCTCATTTTTATTATGACCACCTTTCTTGGCCATGTCTTTCCTTCTATGTTCTATTTGATCATTTGCTCACAGCTTCTTTCCAGAAATGAAGTTCAACCTCCATCACAGAGAACATTCTTGCAACACCTCATTTTCATGAGATCGTCATTTTTTAAAAGATTTCAAGAGATTATCATTTAAAAAAAATGAAGAAATGAAGTATTGTAGATGTTTGACCTCTTTTTCAGCAGTGTGCTAGGTGCTACACACAAAAAAGAGGATTTTATATAATTCATCATTTCTCAGAATTTATAATCTATTCAAAAGGAAAGCTATAACTATGTGAAAATGTAATAAGGCAAATATATTCATGGGAAAATGTGTAAGTACCATAAATAAAACATTTTAAATAATATACATTCAATCTATATGAATATGAATGGCAGGTGTTGGCTAAGTTTTTGCTGGACACAACTAAATCTTATTTCTGAAGTGATTTCTTACTTTCAAGACGTTAAGACATAGGGGTTTATATGTGAAGACATGATTTTATAAGCTGTCTTGACAGCAGAAGAAAAACTGAAAAAAAGAAATTTTATAGTCTGATCCATCCTCACGTTTTAAAGGTATCAGATTATACGCCTTGTCATAGGTCAAAAGTTAGTATGTTAAAGACCTCTCCAAATGGGCAAAATTCATCCAGGTAATTTAGTTTCTCCCTGTCCAGTTACTGACAGATGCCTTTGAAGTTGAGCTGAAAATGGACTATTTGGTTCCCAATAAGTGCTTTTTGTTTTGGCATGGTATGGGATAACAAACAATGGCTTGGATTTGGAAGAATCCAATTTACTTCATCCAAAATGTCTTTTACTTTTATGACAGAATTCACTTAGGAACTCCTGAAATAAAATGCGTAGGTATCCTCCCTATCTTAATTCTTCCTGTCCAGTTGTCATAACTTGTGAAATTTGCCCCAAACACAATGTCTGTATAGCAATTTGACATGTTCATGCAAGGAGAGGAAACATTCCAATTGCATAAGATTAAGTGAGAAGCTGTAGTGTGTGCTGTAGTTATATCTCAGCTTCCTCATAGCAAAATTGTATCTTGTATTTGTGGTTGTGCATTATCATTTTTATAGGCTTTTTGTTTTTTGAAATAAAATCTCATTCTGTTGCCCAGGTTAGAGTGCAGAGGTGGGATCTAGCGCGCTGCAGCTTCAAACTCCTGGGCTCAAGTAATCCTCCTGCCTCAAGGCCTCAAACTCCTGGCCTGAACCAATCCTCCCACTGAGGCATCCCGATGTGTTGGAACTGTAAGCATGGGCCAGTACGCCCTGCTAGACTCCTCGTTTTTAAGTAAGAAAGCAAAGTCATATACATTGTAAAATCTTGAGAAGAAAGTAGGTGGGCCTAAGAAGTCCAGAAAAACTCACTCATTAGAAGAAAATTTGGTAAGGAAACTTACTGAGAGTTGTATATGCCTAAAGAACATAAGCTTAGCCATGCACAAGTTTCACTAGAGTTTTATTGGTTCTGGGTAGTCACACCAGGATACTTGAGCACTGTGTAGTATTTTTGAAATGCTAGATAAACATTGTCACAAAAGATCAAAAAGTCATGGTTCCTATATATACCATTGAGAATCTTGTTGCCATAGAAGAAAGTGCTGGAAAGTCTTTGAGGAGCTGAAAAAAAAGTGATGAAACAAAGAGATGGTTTAGAGAATTGAGTTTGAAAGCAAGATTGCAATGGTTTGGGGGATTAAAGAATCTTTCATAACTATATAATATGAAGATCAATGGTGAAATGTGTTACATTGAAAGCGAGACTGCATTAGCCACTAGCCACTCCTGGTAGCAAAAGTTGGCTGTAATGCAAAGCAAATATTGTAATTTGAATAAAGAAATACTCATTGGAAGCAAGTGGCCATTTACTGATTATATTGGAGGTGAAAAAAAAACATGTGGCCCTTTAAGTGTCCAAAGATAGACATTCTGCTCTGGAGTAGAAATTATGAAAACAAAGATAAAATCTTTCTTGGTATATTACTCCAAAACTCCAGGGACCTTAAAATAATGTCGGAGTGTGCACTGCTTGTTATATAGTGCTCAGATAGTAAAGCCCAGTGGGAAAGTAGGTTATTTAACTTTGGGTACATTTATACCGAAAGAAAGAAAATCTTACAAACAGTGCCCCTGGATAATAGACAATACATCAGGAATGTATTTATTAATGTCTAAACTATTGATTTATAGAGAGTAGAGCGAAGTGGGCTTTTTGCCTCAAAATACATACTTAACTGCAATTTTTTTGACCAAATATTATGCACAACATTCACAGCATATTCTAAGCAGTATCTGATTAGGGGTGCTCATGAAGATGTTAGTGATTCCATGAAGGACTTACAAAACAGTTTTGGATCAAGAGGCACTTAGGCTTGAAAGGAAAGTATCACAAGAAAGAAAAGATAATGGAAGAAATGGTTATGTCACTTTCTTGAGGATGTCCAAAGTGCTAAAGGTCTGAATGATCACCCCATTCTCACATTTAAAGACATCATGGATCTTTCAGAGAGGCCAGGATTTTGTGACAGTGAAGAACTTAATCCTAATGTGTTCATTTTGATGCTATCATTGATTACAGGGAGGAGAAGATGAGTAGCCATGAAAACCAGACATCAACAATTTAGTTGAAATTTTAGGTTATGCAAAAAAAAAGATTTAAAAATCCTGTTAATGATAACTCCTGATGTGAACAGATATATCACATAAAAAAACTGTAATGGCACGTCAGTCTTATGGTATCTGGATTCTTGGAATTATGATCAAATGAGCATACATACTAGTTTCTTGGATTCAGAAATCGATTAATCTCTCATATTTACTGTTGCCCTGGCTCCTTCCCTGGAGCTCACCTTAACCTACTTGATGACTGTCCTTAATTGCCCTCCTCACCAAACGTATTCCAGCAACCCTTCCAATGTTAAGTAGCAATTGTGTTTGGTGTAATTTGAATTCCTTATGTATCCCAATCATGTTATTTTGATTCTTAGTAACATTAGAGTTGAATGATTAACTATCACAGTTTTTATCTGTTATCCAGATGTAATTATTAATAGTACATGATTCACACTCAAAACTGATGGTTTGTATTTTCAATATGGACACTGTAGCTACAGCAGATATTTGTTGCAGTTTAGAAAAAAAATGAATTGGTATTTGAGACTGTGTGCACTATCACGTTATGCCAAAAAAGAGAGAGAGAGGAAGGAAGGAAGGAAGGAAGGAAGGAAGAGAGAGGGAGAGAGAAAACTAATCACCAAAAGAAAGGAACCAATCATCACAGTTCATTCATTGGTTAGTAGCTAGGTAGTTTGTATTCTACAAATCCTGGATGAATTTTTATGTAGGTATTTTATAGTGTTTTAAAGGTACATGAAGAAAGTTGGGGTTCTGTATAGACTTGAAATGCGTTATTGCTTTTCTATTTCAAGTAATGGTATATAGATGTCCACTATCTGAAATTTCATTACCCAGTCAATTTCCAGGGACTGATCAGATTCTGGTAAATAAGAAATACTTGGACTACTATTTGATCAGAAGGCAAATAATAGATTTAGACAAGAAAGGATACTTATAGTTTCCTATATGTTGTAATAGAAGATTGTTGAGTTTGTTTTATTCATAGAAATAAAATCCAATAGGGATAGAAAGTCTAATCCTTTTTGTTCAATATCTTTGTCTTAGTCAACAAATAGAAATAAAATTGCTGGTTAGCATCCTTAGATGAAATTGAGAGATTAATTGCATTTATAAAGACTTGAATTAGAACAGTGTTTGTTTCTATCTGATTTATGGCACAAGCTATTTTCCTTTTTAATTACAAAACTAGCAAGGACAAATTTGTTAATCTTCTTGGAAAGAAAAGTTTGTTTTGTTTTAGTTTGGTTTTCTTTGATCTAGTGTGAATTAACAAATTTAGTTGCATATCAGGCAGAAAGAAACAGAGAGAATTGTTCTAAAAATATAAGAGATTATCAAGATTAGTATTGTTAAACTACTATCACGTGCTGACACAGCTTTTATTTAAGTTCATAGAAGAAATGAATAGATCTCTTCTGTAACTGAGATTCAGCTAGACTTTTATGTGATCATCCTGTTGCCAGTAATAAACCAGGACTTATTCAAAGACAGTAAGCTAGCTCTTCTCTTTTTAAAGCTGAATTACGCAGCATTTTAACAGTGAGTGAAATCACAGAGATTTCATTTAGGATGCGCTGCCTCCATTGGTAAGAAAAAAACTGATGCCGATTGAGGACATATACAAGAATGAGCTGGCTGACTTGGGAATATTAGCAATGCTTTTTTCTTTTCCTTTAAAAATAAGATTAGCATTTGCATTATAAAAATAGCCATGTGTGAAATTAAGTAAACTTCATATAAACGCTGATTTTTCAAGTTTTATGATTATTTTACTGAGAAATTAATACAGAAGTGTACTTATGCCAAGCAAAGCACAGGTGATGCTTTCTTGGGACCAAACCTTGAGAAATTATGGCCAATCTAACTGATCCTATTTATAATGTAACTCTCTTCATACTCAGTATCTTCATATATAAATATTCTCTTTTTAGATAGGGATATTTGATGCACCTATTGGGACAAATAAAACCCTTACAGAAAGTGCTTTTTATACATGATTATCAATTTACTAACTGTTACCAAATAGCTTCAATAATTATACATTAGTTTGATCATACATTGAATAGCTTCAATGATCATACATGAAATTGATATTTGTTGAGCAAAAAATTCATTATAGAGTATAAATCATGATAACAAGTCATCATTTCCTCTAGTCATAACCATTTTATTTTAACCAAGTATATTTGGAATAACATGCCATTTTAAAATAAATAACTAGTTTTTCAAAAAGCATAAGGAAGGTATTAAAGCTGTTAATATAAAATTATAAAACAAAAGAAAAATAAGAATTAAATTTTATGGCCACTGTTATTCAGTAATTATTCATTAATTTATTTATTCCAATTTTTTTTCTGAGATGGAGTTTCACTCTGTCTGCCAGGCTAGAGTGTGCAGTGGCGCGATCTCGACTCACTGCAACCACCACCACATGGGTTCAAGCGATTCTCCTGCCTCAGCCTCCCAAGTAGCTGGGATTACAGGCGAGTGCCACCACACCCAGATAATTCTGTATTTTTGGTAGAGATGGGGTTTCACCGTGTTTGCCAGGGTGGTCACAAACTCCTGACATCAGGTGATCCACCTGCCTCGGCCTCCCGAAGTGCAGGGATTACAGGCGTGAGCCACTGCACCCAGTCTAATTTACCTGTTCTTTCAAATATGTATTCATTTTTTAATTAATATTTGATAAACCTTACCATGTACTAGTGTGCTATGCATGCTGATATAACTATAAGTACAGTGAGTAACTTTGTTTTGTTCCACATTGTTTTGTTGCAATGTTGATGAGAAAAAAATATATATATTCATGGCAGGGGCCACTTTCTGTGTGGAGCTTGCATGTTGTACCCATGTCTGCCCAGGTTTTTTCTGGGTACTCCAGTTTCCTCTCACATCCCAAAGATGTGCACCCTAGGTTCGATGGCATGTCTACATGGTCCCAGGGTGAGTGTGAATGTGAGTGTGTGTGTGAGTGCATCCTGGGATGGAATGGAATTCTGTCGAATTCTGTCCCACCGTGCTCCCTGAGCTGACTGGAGCTACCTACAACTTGAATTGGAATAACTGGGTAATTAATTATCTTACTTGTTTTAACTAATCTTTCTTAAATGTATGCATAGCTCACATTTATTTCAGTGTTCAATTTTAAAAGTGTTTTGGTCTTTATTTAGGAGATTTTTGATGTTTTCATAACCAGAAATATGCTGATACACAGTTGGAACTTAACTCTTATTTATGTAAATTATTATATAAATTAGCCTGTGGTGAAATTGGTTTTGTTATATGTCGTTGCACTTAAAATTGCAGTATCCAAGAGCCAATTGATGACTTTTAAGTAAGGGCTTACTCCATGCCACATGCCAAAACTTTTAGATTTCCCAATCTCAAGCAGTATAAGTAAATAACATGTGATAATAAATGCTAACATAGATTCAGATTATTAATTGTACATCTTTTTACTATATTAATTGCAACAAAAACAATAAAAATAATAAATATAGGAAAAATCGTTTCATGCATGAGAACATAAGAAAATTACCTCAGCTGCAAACCTAAATCATGAAGCACAATGCTAAATACTATAAGATCTGGAATAAAATGAGACCACATGAGAAATAATAAAGATTACCCCCATTTTTACAGGAAATAAAGATTATTCTAAAAAATAAATGCCACCTACATGAAAGGAATAACCAACCAAACTTTCATTGAAGCAATAAAGTTTAAGATTATGAAGAGGTCATGCTAAAGTTGTTATTTTTTTCTTCTACACAGATTTGCTTAGACCTTACAAAACTTCAAGGTGTTAACATTGAAAATAAAAACATTGTACAAGATTGAATAGTTGAGTAGTTCCATAATACTGCTTGAGCAGCAGCTAGGAATAGTAGAAACTACTAGATCCAATACAAAAACCTTTGCCGTAATGGACTATTACATACATACAATATATAATATAATATATAAAATGTATATATTATATGATATACAAAATATAATGCATAATAAAATACAATATGTAATATACAAAAATATATATAATATTGTATGCATATATTTTTGAAATATTGAAAGTAATGGCAAAAAACACAATTACTTTTGCACTAACCTTATATATAATATAGTACAATTTAATATATATAGTTACACTATATACATATAATAACACAATTATATATAATATATGTAACATTTTTTCAGGTTTTGAGGTGTAATTGACAAACAAATCATATATGTGTAAAGTATACAACATGATGATTTGGTGTAGGTGTACATGGTGAAATGATTACCACAGTAAAGTTAGTTAATACATCTATATCCTCATACAGTAATCTTATTTATGTGTGAGAATGCTTAAGATATATGCTATAGCTAAGTTCAAATATGTAATACAGTATTATTAACTATAATCATGATGCTGTACATTAGATCTTTGGAACTTATTCATCTTATAACAGAAAGTTTGTACTCTTTGACTAGCATCTCCTAATGACCTCCACCATCATTCCCTGGAAATCGCTATACTATTCCCTGTTTCTGGGAGTTCAACTTTCTTTTGTTTAGATTCCACATGTAGGTGATACCCTACAATATTTGTCTTTGCCTGTTTTTTTTACTTTGCGTAATGTTGTGCAGGTTCATCCATGTTGTCCCAAATGGCAGAATGTCCTTTTTGAAGGCTGAATAGCATTACATTTTACGTAAATAAATCAGTTTGCATCCTCACCAACAGTGTACAAGCTTGCTGACACTTATCTTTTTTGACATTTTTATAATAACCATCCTAACATGTATGAGCTAATATCTTATTGCGGGTTTTTGTTGCATTTTATCCTTTATTTTGTTAATGTGGTGTATCACATTTATTGATTTGCATGTATTAAACCATTTTGCATCCCAGGAATGAATCCCACTTGATCACAGTGCATGAGCTTTCTAATGTACTATTTCATTTGGTTTGCTAATATTTTGTTGAGAATTCTTGCATCTATGTTCATAAAGGATATTGGCATGCAATTATTTGTAGTCCCTTTGTTTGGTTTTGGTACCAGTGCCTCCTAAAATTAGTTTGTTCCCTTCTTTCAATTTTTTGGAAATGTTTGAGAAGGACTGACATAAATGCTCATTTAAATAACCAATGAAGTAATCTGGATCTTGACTTCTTTTGTTTAGAGGTTTCGATTACTGATCAAATCTCCTTATATATTATTGGTCTCTTCAGATTTTATCTTTCTTCATGATTCATTCATGGTAGGTTGTATGTTTCTAGAAATTTGTAAATTTATTCACCTTATTTATTGACATATAATTTTCATAAGTCTCTTATGATTCTTTGTATTTCTACTGTATCTACATACAGTAGAAATAGTATTCTACTATTTGTAATCACTCTTGTTTCATTTTTTATTTTCTTTTTTCTCTTTTATTCTTAGTCTAAAGTTTTATTAATTTTATCTTTTCAAAAAATGGATACTTAGTTTCATTAATCTTTTCTGCTGTTTTTCTAGTGTCTAATTTATTTTTACTCCCGTCTTCGTTATTTCCTTCTGCTAACTTTGGATATAGTTTCTTTTTCTTTTTCTAGTTCTTTAAGGTTTGATGTTAGGTAGGTTGTTTATTTTAGCTCCACTTCTCTCTTTAATGTACAAATTAATCACTATAAATTTCTCTTCTAGAACTACTTTTGCTGTACTTTAAAAGTTTTGGTATGTGGTCATTTATTTCCACTTATCTCAAGATGATATTTCTAAATTTCCTTTTTGATTTTTTGAGTCATTGTTTAGACCTATGTTGTTTAATTTTCACATATTTGTGAATTTTCCAGCTTTCCTACTGTTACTGATTTCTACTCTCACACCACTGTACTGAAAATAAATACTTTCTGTGATCTTAATCTTATTAAATTTGTTCAGACTTGTTTTGTGAACTTATATACAATCCATCCTGGAGAATTTTCTGCATGTGCTTATAAAGAATGTGTATTCTGCCACGGTTGATAAAATCAACACTTTCCACACTTTCCTGACCTGCAACATTTCTGCAGAGAAACTAATAGCCTTATGATGTTCCTTTGTATGGGTGATTTTCTTTTCTCTTGTTGCTTTCAAAATTCTTTTTTGGCTTTGATTTTCAAAAGTTTTAAAATATTATTCCGCCATAAAAAAATGAAATCCCGTCATTTGCAAAAACGTAAATAGAACTGGAGAATGTTAAGTTAGGTGAGATAAGCCAGGTACATAAAGACAAATATTGGATGTCCTCTTTCACACATTGCAGCTAAAAAATAATATGAACTTGTGAAGATAAGGAATAGAATGATGGTTAACAGAGGCTGGGAAGGGTAGAAGGAAAGGGGGAACAAAGAGAGAATGGTACAAAATACAGTTAGATAGAAGGAATAAGACCTAATGTTGTTTAATAAAATAGGATGACTATAGTTAACAATGGTTTATTGTATATTTCAAAATAACTAAAGAGTGGAATTGTAATGTTCCTAACACAAAGAAATGATAAAGGTTTGCTATGATGGATTTCCCAGTTTCACTGATTTGAACATTATGCACAGTATGCATGTTTCAAAATATTACATGTACTCCATAAATATGTATGACTATTAGGCTGGTGCAAAAGTTATTGTGGTTTTTGCCATTAAAAGTAATATCAAAAATTAATATTACTTTTGCACCAACCTAATATTGTGTATCCATAATAATTAAAAAATTTAAAAAGTGTTTTATTATAATATAATGTGCTTCAAGAAGTCAAAACTTTGGGTTAAATCTGTATGAGGTCCTGTGAATTTCATTTAACTTGTTGTTCATATCCCTCCCCAGATTTGGAAAGTTTTTATTCATTATTTCTTTAAATAAGCTTTCTGCCACTTTTCATCTCTCTTCTCCTTTTGGAATTTCATGTGAATACCATTTCACTTGATGATGTCCCATAATTTACACTGGCTTTCTTCTCTATTTTAAATTATTTTTCTCCTCTGACTGAATAATTTGAAATCACCTGTCTTCAAGTTCATAGATTCTTTCTTTTGCTTAATTCTGCTTGATGCTTTATACTACATTTTTCATTTCATTTATTTTATTCTTAAGGTCCAGAATTTACATATGGTTCTCTTTTTATAATTTCCACATTTCTTTTGAACTTCTCATGTTGCTTTTGTATTGTTTTCCTGATATTGTTGATTTCTCTATTTGTGTACTCTATTAGATTTAAAACAATTATTTTGAATTTTTTGTTTGGAAACTCATATATCTCTATTTTGGGGTTGATTACTAGAAAATTATTGAATTCCTTTGTTGATACCATGTTTCTTTTACTTTTTATGTTTCTGGTAGTCTTCCACTGATGCCTGCACATTTGAAGCTGAAGAAACAGTCACCTCTTTTAGACTTAAGGACAATTTTGGTGTATAAAGGCCTTTAACTTCAGGTGGGATGAGGCCACCAACAAGATGAAATGTGGCACTTACAGCTCTAAGGATGGCCTGACAGTGTAGTCTCCATGCATCTCTGTTACCTGAGATCAGCATTAGAGAAGACTGTAGAAGTCCTCAAAAGCCAAGACTCTGAGTGTTCACAGTACCAGCAAAGGCGCTAGAGATCTTTGGTGGCAAAGGCTCCTAGGGCCCTCCTGATTTCTTTATCTCCCATTGAGGATATTGTCACTCTTGGTGACAGGATCAGATCGTGGGCACCTTTGCGGTGGTGGTAGCACTACTGTCTGATGCATGAGTGCTTGTAGAATGACCATGGATATGGGATTTGGAGCATGGAGTTCATGGAATGGCAGTCTTTCTGGGATCTAGAATTCTGGCTAGCTCATGATAGCACTGTTTCTGGTGGTTGAGACGTAAATATGCATTTGTCAGCTACAGACCCAGGTGTGGAATACTTTCTTGTGTAGATCACCTGCAGATTCGGGGTCTGGAGCTGAACATACACAATGCAGCTGTGGTCTTGGGATCTGGAGCATAGAAATAGTTGTAGGAAGTTGGCAGCCATGCTCCCAATGTGATGGGACAGCAGATCCTTCTGGAGGTGGTGGTGGTTGTGCAACAGTGTCTCTTTCTCCAGGGTGTCTATAATTGCTATGGCTGTTGGTGACTTCAGTGGTGAACGCTGCTGATGCCTCTGCAGAGCAGGTCCCTGGAGGTGGTGCCGATGAACACTATAGCTTCCACTGCAGTGAACGCTGTAGGCATACACTGTTGTCATAGGAAATTTTGAGGTCCTTAACAGCAAAGGCTGATAAAACTCTCAACAGAAGACCACTGGGGAACACAATGGCAGCTGCCTCATGGCTGATCCAGATTACCCCCCACCTTTTTCCTATGTTCCTAGCCATTTTTCCATGTGTCTCTGCCAGGTCAATATCTCCAGAAGAATCCCTGTGTAGTTATTCTTCCCTTTATTTTTGCTCCATTGTCTTTCTATAGGTTCTTAATTGGACTGTTGAGCCAT
Source organism: Pan troglodytes (assembly GCF_028858775.2). NCBI lineage: Eukaryota > Metazoa > Chordata > Mammalia > Primates > Hominidae > Pan > Pan troglodytes. Next base: position 75,729,229 of record NC_072415.2, read on the forward strand.
CCCATGGTTATTTTTGTTCATGGATGGCTGTATAATTGGTTTTTCATTGGGGCATGCAAATTATTTCCCATGCCACCATCTTGATGATTTCTTTGATGAAATTAATTTCCTTTTTTAAAACACGTATAATATCTTTATATTTTTAGGAGAGGATATTTAAGACAATAAGTCAAAGATATAGCCAATATTGTCCCATTTCACAACCCTTTGGTGGTCAGTCCACATTCTATTTTTCAGCAATTACACAGGGTATATATAAATGTTTCCCCTAAATGAAAGTTTTGGTTCTGATAGCCCACCACCAACAACATTCTCCATATGCAAGCATCAATATACTCTCATGTTCCTTTTTGTACAGTGCTAAGCAAAGTATCATCAAGGAATGCCAGAAAATCACCCGTCTAACAGATTATTTCCCTAAGCCCAACTTATAAAGAAAGTCTTGAACCAATATTGAGAGTTGTCATCTCTTTTAAAATAGTTGATAATTAAAAATATTCATGGAACATAAGCATAGAAATTATTTTTAGGAGATACAGAATATAAGCAAAAACAGTATTTCAAATAAATAACAAAATAATTTATCTGATAAAAATATATTAAAAAGGTGATAGTTGAAGTAACAGTCACAAGCTACCAAAACTGGCTCGAGAAGAAGTAGAAATCTAAATATCCTTACATCCATTGAGTTAATTGACTTGTTAATAAAATTCTACCCACAGTAGAACTCCAGGGTCAGATAACTTTCACTGTGAATTCTCTCAAATATTTAAAGAAGAGATAATACTAACCTTAGAAAAATAGAGCATGATTCAATTCATTTTATAAGGCTACTGGGTTAGTCCATTTTCATGCTACTGATAAAGTCATACCTAAGACAGGGCAATTTACAAAAGAAAGAGGCTTATTGGACTTACAGTTCCACATGGCTGGGCAGGCCTCACAATCATGGCAGAAGGCAAGGAGGAACAAGTCACATCTTATGTGGATGATAACAAGCAAAAAAGAGAGCTTGTGCTGGGCAACTCCCGTTTTCAAAACCATCAGATCTCGTGAGACCCATTCACTATCATGAGAACAGCATGGGAAAGACCAACCCCATGATTCAATAATCTCCCACCAGGTCCCTTCCACAACACATGGGAATTATGGGAGCTACAAGATGAGATTTGGGTGGGGACACAGAGTCAAACCAGATCAGCTACTAAAGCCCTGATACCAAAACCAGATGAGAAAAATGACAAGAAAAGACAATTTCATACTAATCTTGACCATGAACATAAATAGAAAATTTGTCAACAAAACATTAGCAAATCAAATTTAAAAATCTGTGTCAAAGATAGTATACCATAATAAAGTTTACCTATGAGTTTACGCCAGGAATAAAAAGATTGATTTAACACATGATAATCAATGAATATAATTCAGCATGATGACAGATTAAAAGACCAAAACGACATAATTATAGTAATATCTGCAGCAAACATAGCTCAAAAAAGACAGTACACATTTATGATTTTAAAAATCTCAGCAACCTATAAGTTGAAGAAACTTCCTCCAATAATTAGTATTTAGAAAAAAAAAATTAGTATGTAAAACAATTAGTATCCAGAAAAAAAAAACAAATAGCACACTTAGTGGTAAAATATTTAATGCTTTTCTGCTCACATCTGGAATAAGACAAATATGTCTCTCATTATTTCTATTAAACATTTTACTGGAAATCTCAGCAAGCATCAACCCCCTGCTGCCAAAAAAAAAAAAAAAAGAAAAAGAAAAACTCACAGCATAATGAATAGACCTGAACATTTCACTATGTGTAAATTTTGTCTCAATTGAAAAAAAAAAAAAAAAGATGGGATTGAATATAGAGCAGAATAACCTCAGAAAAAAATAAAAATAATGAAATTGAACATTACAGTAAATGGAAAACAATTTGAAAAGCCCAGCAGAATCCACAATTTAAAACATGGTGAAGAGATTTTAAGAAATCAATATCCAATTAAAAAATAATCGAGTATAATTTAAAAATTATTATTAAAAGACACACAAATATCTCCATGAATTTAATTGTTTTGGTTTTTCGATCCCAAAAATTATACTTGTCTCTCTGTGCCTGGTTTATTTCACTTAGCATAATGACCACCAGTTGCATCCATGTTGTCGCGAACGATGGGATCTCATATCATTCTTTTTTATAGCTTAATGGTACTCCATTTTGTATAAGTACCACATTTCCTTTATCCATTCATCGCACAAAAACACTCATATCCTCACTTATGTTCACTGATATATTCCATTGCCCAAGAAAAACTGACTATCATAACCAACACCCTGTTCCTGTGTTTAAAGTCTATACGAAGTGCTGTGTGGTCTGGTAGGCAGAAAAGGTGAAATAATGCCAAGGGAAAAATCTATGCTGTTGCATTTTTCTATTGCAAACCATAAAGCTGGAAAAATAATATCAACAGTGAGTGATTCAAACATTTATATAAAGCAAACTACCCTTTAGGTAAGAAGACAAAACTACATATTCTCAAGCAAGTAAGCAACAGGCTTCTTACCAAAAATACTGTAACAAAAATCCAACAATACTGTATTACTCAAAATTTCTTATTTTTGGCTCTATCAATAGACACAAGCCCTCTCAAAATAATCCATTATAGGTTAGATTTTTTTAACCAATACTTTCAGTAGACTATTCTGTGTACAGTAGCTCTTCCTCCATCCTGTCATAAAGAAACAGCACCACTCATGATACCTTGGCAATATCCATTACGTTAAAAAATACAATTTATATGATCGCTTTTATCATTTTTGTAAAATTATGTTTGTATTATCCATTGTAATTGTTTTTAATAGGAAATATCTGGTATACAATTCATGTGTATCCTACATTTTGGTAAGCAATGGACTTTATGATGGCTTACAACATTAAAGTTGTTGCTGTGAAGATATAAAAGCAGCAACCAGAATCAGTTCAGAGGATAAAAAAGAAAATCAGGAAAAACTTCCTATTGATAAATTGAGGTTAGTGGTTAGTGTATTTTGTTTTAGATATTTACAGCCATTTCAAGAGCTTTGGTAGACCTAACACATAATTTAACTCAACCTTATCATCTAACACCAAACATAAATACCATTCACAATAGCATCTAAAAACATCATGTACTTATATATTGAGAAATTAGTGAGCCCTTTACACTGAGAACTTTAAAACCTCACTGAAACTAAAGATGGCCTAAATATATGAAAAGAAGTCTTGTTAAGATATAAAATTTTTATATTTTTAATACACGAATTTTCCAAAACTTGATCTATAGATTCAATACAAGCTATATTGAAGTAACTTCCGGTTATTATGATATTTAGCACTAACCCTATATAGCTTATTGTCCCTGCTCTGTCATTCAAACCCTATTCAGAGGAGTATGTCCCATGATTTCACAGGTTTCCTTTACACAGGTAATTCTCCCATGATTCTGGGTAACTTTAATCTCCGCAAAAGTAAATTCTCTTAACACACAGTAATGATTCCTCGGCAGGCATTCACATCATCCTTCCAGCAAATCACTCCCATAACCAAACCAAAAAACATGTTGTCTGACATTGTTTCCTCCTTGATATTGTGAAAAGGATATGTGAGGGTGTGTGTTTGTGTGTCTGCAAGGGCATGTATAAAATTGAATCATGTTTGAATGCAGAGAAATTATAAAATTCAGATGGGTATAAAAATAATTATTTAAACATTGGAACCCAGGGATAAGTACATCCAAAATAGGTAGGTGAGTGATAGAAGGTTGGATAAATGATGAATGATAGATAGATGGATATGATCTGATAAGATTTTTAACTTGTTGTCTTAGTGTCCTTATATAACCACCTCCCTTGAATGTACTATCCTGTAATATTGACTGCAGGTGTGTATTATATAACAGACTGATATTATCCTGTTTATATGCATTTTCTATTCTTTAAAATAATTACATTGTTGATATTTCAATCTTATTACATCTGTTATAAAACAATATCTAATACTTTCATAATTAATATTCTATCATTAGATATTTAAAATGTTTTAAAATTTATAATAAAAATACTAGATGACACTTTAAATAAAATGCTTTGGCACATCTTTGATTTTTTTGTAGGACACATTTCAAGATGTGAGTTGTCAAAAGGTACAAAATTTTATATGTTTGCACACATTTGCAAATGCCTTTCAGAAAGGTTTTACACAAACCCAAGAAGAAAAGGGGACCATATTTTAGCACACTTAAGTCTTTACTAGTTCGACCAGTGAAAAGGTAGTGCATATTCCATTTAATTTACATTTAATTCTATTAGAGAAGGTAAACATTTAAATGAATACGTTGACATGTGTATGCATCATGTGTCATCTCTACTGATACATAATTACACAATAGCAATTATTTTATTATAAAATCTCCATTCACAAGTTTGGTGTACTTTTATATTAAATCATTTATTCATATTGTTTTTTTTTTTTTTTTGACAGAGTCTCGCTCTGTCGCCCAGGCTGGAGTGCACTGGCCCGATCTCGGCTCACTGCAAGCTCTGCTTCCCAGGTTCACGCCATTCTCCTGCCTCAGCCTCCCAAGTAGCTGGGACTACAGGCGCCCGCCACCACACCTGGCTAACTTTTTTGTATTTTTAGTAGAGATGGGGTTTCACCGTGTTAGCCAGGATGGTCTCGATCTCCTGACCTTGTGATCTGCCCACCTCGGCTTCCCAAAGTGCTGGGATTACAGGCATGAGCCACAGCCATTCATATTCTTTTTAATTTAAAAAATAAATGTAGGATTGGAAACATTTCTTACTCATTCAGAAAATTTTGTCTTTATTGAAATTATATTCTAAATAACATACATATTTTATTTGATTTCTTGGGATTCTTGAATCATAAATTGGACCTTATATAAACTTTTTTTTCTGCAGTATTTTAAATCAAATTGCATATGTCCTGTCACTTCACCTGTAAATAGTATAGTATCATCTCTAAATGATGAGGTCTTTGTCAGGACTTTGGTTTTGGTTCCCGGGAAGTCAAATCTAGGATGGAAACTTGTGTGCAGAATTTTTATCGGGAAGATATCTTATGGGGAAATGTAAGGAAATGAAGAAAGCAGGACTCCACAGAAGGAGAAGCTAACCTGAAGTGAAGTGACAGCTGATCCCAAAACTAATAGGATCTCTGAAGCTGGCCCTTCAGTGTTGTTCCAATTAGGCAAAGAAGATGGGACTTTTATGCCCATATTTGCCAGTCACTGGCTGCAGGTTGTTCCTTGGAAAAGGTGTACTTGGCCGGCCGCGGTGGCTCACACCAGCACTTTGGGAGGCCAAGGTGGGTCGATCACCTGAGGTCAGGAGTTCGAGACCAGCCTGGCCAACATGGCGAAACCCCATCTCTACTAAAAATACAAAAAATTAGCCGGGCATGGTGCATGCCTGTAATCCCAACTACTCAGCGAGATTGAGGCAGGGAGAATTGCTTGAACCCAGGAGGTAGTGGTTGCAGTGAGCCGAGATGGTGCCACTGCACTCCAGCCTGGGTCACAGAGCGAGACTCCATCTGAAAATAAAAAAAAAAAAAAGAAAGAAAAAGAAAAGGTGTATTTTTAGGCAAGGTAGTTCCCTGTTGCCCAGACAATATTATCAGCATCTCAAGGTGGTTGTACTAGCAGAAAAGATGGAACATAGGCAGAATACCACATCACTTCTATAGACAAGCCCCTGCAGTGCTCAGATTTACCTACTTCTTACAGTCACTTCTGTCTTGTTCTCATTTTTGTGAAACTTAGAAGTGCTAGTGTGATAAATAACAACTCACGGTGCTCCACTGCATCTGGAAAATGCAACTGATTCTTATTAGCCCTCTTCTCCATAACCCATTCAAGATTCCCCCACCCTTTGTAGCATTCCTTTTAGTCCAGACACCTTGTGTATAAGATGACCAGATGTTCATTTTGGTTGTCATGCTCTTCTCAGTCTGTAGCTGCTATACTTACTGATTTACTATTAAAATGGGGCAACCGGCTGCAGGTTATTGTGTGAATGCTAATCATATACTCCCCGCCCTCATTGTGTAGAGGCAGCCCTGCCTTTCTTGATACCAGAGTATATTACCAGCAAGTATGGTGACAATTTCCTTGCCTGATGCTCTTTCAGCATGATGAACCCAAAGTGAATAGATATTATCTATCAAAATAGCTATCAAAGCTATTTTATTATGTATTACGTTAACAGCTATCAAAATAAATACCTATTATTTAAAGTTCCCTGGAACTCTTAAGGTCTTCTCTTCTAGAACTCATTCCACTCTGGGAACATGGACCTCTAGATGCACAGTGAAAGGAAGGGCAAATATCCAAGTCAGTTAAAAATAGTGATGGTAAATGAGCCCATTCTTTCTTCCATCCTTTGATACCCAGACCTGTTTATTCTACCTATTGAGGACACAATACCATTCAGTAAAAATTAATTTAAGGTATACATCACAGCTTGGTGGAGACTACCTTATTCTCACAAGGTGGCATATCTATTTTAGCCTATTAGTTTTGTCTTTAAGGAGCCATTCGATGGACAGTGGTTTCTAGATTGTGGTTTTCAATAGAATCAGTGTATTCCAAGGTTAAGTGACCATTGTCACAATCATTTTGCTATAAAATAGATGGATTATTCTGGAGGGATATTAATAGCACCCTGTGTGAACAGATTACTCTATATTCTTCATTTATTTGCTTGACCAGAAGTAGACTTCTGGTCAAGGTCATAAAATAAGAAGGCAAATCTACAAGTTTTTCTGACATTTTGCCAGAAAAACTTAACAAATAACTTTTGTTCTTCTATAACCAGGATATGTGCAATTCAATTTTAAGAGGAAACACTTATTTTCCCAGGAGCAGCAATCCAGTATCTTCAACTTGCCACCTAGGTTAATTTCTCTTTTGCGTATGATGTCATATCAGGTGCATAGCTTTGGTCCCTGTCAGGCGCATAGCTTTGGAAAGTTTGTCAATGGTTAGATCATCGTTGGAATGATAGATTAACTTGTGAACTCATGAACAGACTTCATCACTGCCACTATGATCATTCTATTCATAAGCCTTTTTGTCACCGCTGGGATGACCAGCAAGAGACATTGATTTACTTCAACTGAGTCTTTCTTTTGTTTATTTGGCTGTGTTGCATGTCATTTTTAGTACATGCTTTCCCATGGTTTGAAACAGCATAAAAATATATTTCCGCTTGCTTCTCATTCTAATAGATACATCTTTATGTCTCTTACCCAGAGCTCTTTATCTCCAGTTTTCTAATCTTCCTACTTCCAAACAGCTAATAAGCAGCATTTCAAATTTCAGATTTTTGAATTGGGGATACTCAACCTTTAGGAATATAATTAATGTTTACTTTTAAGTACTGTACTTAATTTGTCACATACCAGTGAAAAATGTTGGACCACCCTCAATTCACTGCTGTAGAGACTGCCAGTTTTAATGTATTTTATTACATTCATCTGGTGTAGTCCGACATGTTCCTCTATTCTTTTAAAATTTTCTAGAAGTTGATTGGTTGCACAGCCTTGCTCTGTTCCAAGTATGACATTTTGCCAGAAACACCTAACAAGTAAGTTTTGTTCTTCTATCATGAGATATACAATGCTTAGGCAACTATTTTTGTGTGGTTAGTAGCCATTGATATTCAGTATTTAGACCTTTCAATTTATCACAGTTGTAAAAAGGTTATGCCTAATATCTGATTCAATCATTAATTTTAATTAATGAGAAATACTTCTGTAAGTTACTATTTAGTTTGCCCAATGGTACATTTTTTTTACAATGATGTACAAGAAATGTTGAATTTATTTGTCTTATAGACTACTTTTTAAAAATCATGAGTTGGTTCCCAGTTTCCTGAAAAGTTGAACAATTAGTTTATGTGTGTATAATAATGAATGAGTGGATTTAAATAGCTTTAAAATGGCTTGATCAATAGTATTTTATCTTTATTGAAGCCCAAAATATTTTATCTTCATTTATTTATCTCAGTTCTGCAGGCAGAAAAGTCCAAAAGCAAGGCATTAGCATCTGGTGTGGCATTAGCAAGGGCCTTCTTTCTGCATCTAAACATGGCAGAAGGACAAGCTCTGAAGCTTTCCTAATTCTGCATGAAACCTGTTTTATGAGGGCCTTAATCCTATTAATAAGGAAGGCGCCTTCATGGCCTAACCACCTCTTAATTACTCTACTTCTTAATACTATCACATTGGCAACCCCTGAATTTCAGAGAGAATTAACTTTCAACATGAATTTGGAAGGAGATAAAAGTATTCAAACCATAGCACACATCTTACTTTCTTCTTGGCCCATATCTAAATTCAGCCATTAATCCAAGAAGCTTTAGTTCTTTGGTGGGAAATCGTATTTCAAGATCACAACCAAAGTGGTAACAATGCTCATTTATTCAATTCTATCTGCAACTCTAATTCCCTTTTTCCAAGTAACATAACATATGCACAGATTCCAGGTATTAGGACATGGACATCTTCATGGGGCCATTATTCTATCACAATATTCTTGTGTATTTTTGTCACATCTCTCAAGAAAGACATAGTTGTTTATTAATGCTCTGTTATAAAAGTCACACATTCTTCTACAGGTTGACAATTTTTTTATTTCAAAAGAGTCTGTTACAGCTTCAGTGTAGATCATTTTCTTGAAAATACAAAATGATGGTTTTATTATCTTTTCTCAAGAATTTGTTTCTGCTTTTTTAATTAATTAATTTATTTTTTATTATACTTTAAGTTCTAGGGTACATGTGCACAACGTGCAGGTTTGTTACATATGTATACATGTGACATGTTGGTGTGCTGCACCCATTAACTTGTCATTTACATTAGGTATATCTCCTAATGCTATCCCTCCCCCCTCCGCCCACCCCATGACAGGCCCCGGTGTGTTGTTCAATTCCCACAGCCAACAGACACATGAAAAAATGCACATCATCACTGGTCATCGGAGAAATGCAAATTAAAACCACAATGAGATACCATCTCACACCAGTTAGAATGGCGATCATTAAAAAATCAGGAAACAACAGGTGCTGGAGAGAATGTGGAGAAATAGGAACACTTTTACACTGTCGGTGGGACTGTAAACTAGTTCAACCATTGTGGAAGACAGCGTGGCAATTCCTCAAGGATCTAGAACTAGAAATACCATTTGACCCAGCCATCTCATTACTGGGTATATAACCAAAGGATTATAAATCATGCTGCTACAAAGACACATGCACATGTATGTTTATTGTGGCTTTATTGTTTTCGTATTTTATAATTTCTTTCTAGAGTTCCATTTGTTTGGGTTTACGTCAAGGTAATATTTACTGAGTTACATGTTATAAATATAATCCTTACCACTCTTCAACCTATTCATAAAGCTTTAAATTTTATACTTATTGTTGGAGTTAATTTGTACTTACAATCTTAATTGATATCTATATAATTTTCTCACTTTATTATTTTAGGTTTTTGTGGTAATTATTTTATTACTGTTATTGTTTTATTAGTGTTAATTCAACGTTATAAAAACAGCTTAATAAAATAAAAATGGTACTTTCTACCATTAACATCATTCCCTTACTCATATAACTATTTCCTATTTTATGTGTAGTTTCTAGAAAGCCATCCGAAAGCTGTTCTTACTCAAGCAAGAGCCACTATGACAAGGTATAATCAGTCTAGTAATATGTCTAACTTGGCCATATGGAGAAGGAATGGTATGGTTGCATCTGAAGACTTGGAGACCTGAGAATACATTATTACAGTAATGCAGGTGAAAAGCAAGACACTCCTGGAAATAGAATAAAAAGAGAACAGATGAAAAATACTCTAGAGATCAAAGTGGCATGATTTCATGACTTATTGGATACATGAAGAGGAAAGGAAGATGAAGATCATTCTTAGTACCTACTTCAGCGATGGTGCCTTCTCAAAAATAAGGTCAGAGGAAGAGCAGGCTTTTTTATTATTATTATTAGATTAGTTAAATTAGGGACATTCGGGCTGTGATGCTTATGATAATCTCAATGTGAAATATGAATTTGGGAATCATTATAGATTCAACCCATAAGAACAATTAAGATTATCCAAGGAGAGCAAGTGGAGGGAGAAGAGAAACAAGGAGGGAATCTTAAGGAACATGAATATTTAAGCTATGGAAAGAAGAGAGGCAAAGTGGAAAATCAAATACAGAGCAGACTGTCAGGTTGGCGTACTCTATTGGAGGCAAAAATCAGAAAAACAAATTCCGGTAGATGGGATTTTCTATTTCACATATTTCAGATAGGTCAAGTAACTTGAAAATTGAAATGCAATTATAGAAGTTGGTAACGCTTGGGAGCTATGGATTTTCTAATGCTCAGAAGATGGGCTTAGAAAATCCAAGTTAACGTGTCCGAGATTAAACAGCCAAAGTGTTGACAATTATTAATTTTAGCTAAGAATATTTGATTTCTCAATCTTAAACAATACAGTTTAAATAAAGTAAAAAAAATTAAATAAACACAATACCAACAAAAATTACTGATAAAGACTTTCTGGTTCTTGTGATGGAAAACATTCTAAATTTGAAACCTTTATAAAAAAACAATTAGAGGAAAAATATTTTTTCATAAAAACTGTTAGTATCTGCATGTAAAAACAGCAAAAGCAAACTTAAAAGAAATATAATATATTAAATGTTATTCTTGACACCTGTAAATTTTAATTTCAGATGTACTAAACTTCTATCAATTTTCCTTAAAAACACATATGATGACTCAGAAACACCAAATCTCATAATACTGAAAACTATAAAATATTACAATAATCTGAAAAGAAGTACAAGACCTATGGGGCTGAATTGAGAATTACAATTGGCAGCTGGCATGAGCTTTTACAATTGGAGCAGATGGTATAGATATGCTTTGGTCCTGTGCCACAACCTCCCCCTGGTAAGAGACCAGAATCTATGCCAACAGAAAACTTGGAAGCTGCCCTCTTACTGCACAGACATAAGATTTTTAGGGGATAATAGTATACCTGATTTCCTGTTGCTACACTGCTCTCAAGTACCTCTCATAATATATAATGTAAGGTTTTAAAAAATAGAATGAGGACAGAGAGTTGGAGATTGATATATTTTATCCTGTAATATGCAGGATATATATATATGCAGGATATATAACCAAATGTGTTAAATTCCGCTGGCAAGGTCACCAACAGAGCTGCCACTATTCATGTCTATTAAGGAGTATACATATTTTTAATTATTTTAATTAGCATAGTGTCAAATAAAGTAGTCATGACTTTTTAAGACTATTATAGCTCAGTCAAGTGGAATCATATTACATAAGTATTTTCCAGCCCATGAAATGGGTCCAGAAGCTCTACCATCAATCTGATGTATACAAATCAATAAGCTGAGATTTGCTTGCTTTTTTCCTCTCCACTAAGCAGGTTGGTATTTCAGCTTTCTGTTTAGAAAGCAAACAAATGCTATAAAGTGGCATATATTAAAGTGGTCTTCCTTATTCCACAGGCCTCAATTATGCAAAACTTTGCCAACTGGTTGCTTAAATACATAAGCAAAATACTTCATCCCAGAAATTATTTTCTAATACTATCTAAGAAGTATACTCAATGGAGAGTGAGAAAACCCACTGTATGCCATAACATGTTTTTTTTTCTAGAAACAATAAACAGGCTAGACAACTCTTTATTCCAAAATAAATAAACAGAATCAAAAATAAAAATAAGACTTTTTTAAAAAAAGTGCAGAACAATGAATAACGTAAAAATTGCTTTGAGAGTCAAAGACTTTTCTTCCAAAGGCAGCTTAATTCTCTGAAATCATAAACTCAGATATCCTTTAAAATCTCATAGTTCAGATCATCCAACTATTCAATACCACTATTATCTTTATTTTGCTTTTCAACATTACTGACACCTCTAAATCCTGACCTCCTCTTCTTTATTTCTCTCGACTTCTTTTTTTGTTACTTCCTATCCAGCACAAACTCCAGAGTCTCATCCTTGATTATATGCTTGTGAATATCCTCAGCTTTTCTTCTCCATCTTGTTCTACAATAGCTATTGCCCCCTGGAAGAAGTTCAAAGTTGGATAGACCCAATATGAGTTCCCTAAACCTATGCTAGGTCTTCTGAGCTATGGTAGAAAAAAAAAGAAAAAAAGTAGCCATTATAAAAATAAAGGGAAATTTTATTTTATTTTCTTCAGAATTTTACTACAAGATGCTTGTCAACTTGCCCTTTTGGAGCTGATATTATTTTCTTACAATAAATATGTACTATATTAGAAAGTGAACAGGATAAAATAAAAGTAAAGCAAGTTAAGGAAAGTGAGAAATTTTAAACAGAGACCTATAATTTAAAATGGTTGGAAGGATATACCTAATTGAGGAAGTAACAATTGAGACTATATTTGAGGGAAGTAATGAATCTATTTATTTAACTAAGAGATGTACAGGAAAGAAGAGCCCCTAGTAGGAACCTAATATATGCACACCTTCTAATACCTAAGTGATGATAGCTGTAATAATCTTGTTTCTGGTATAGTTTAAAAGCATAATCATGGTGTAAAAATAGTGCATACCTTAAAAGAATATTTAGATATTTCACCAGAAACAATGTAATTTATCTACCAACACTAAAATGTGTAATCTGCTTTGTAATAAAATATATCATAATAAAACGAGAATCTAATTATCCTTTTAAAAATGCAGTAAATACATTTCTTTTATTCAAAATTGTTTAATAAACTTTAAAAGAATAAAATATAAATTTCAGAGTTAGAAGTTCTTATATACAAAGAGCAGCAATCAGGAATGACATCAACAAGATGGTTGACTAGAGGTGCTGAATGTTCACCCCGCCCAACACACACAAATAACACAATTTGCACTAAAGTAGCTGAAGGAGAACGTTGGAGTACTTCAGGGGAGTGGCAGAGACCCTATGGAGCATGGAGACTCAAGATAGTTATATAAAAAAGGGAGCAAACACCCTGATTTTGCCACCCCATCTGCCCAGTTGGGATCAGCTTAGAACCAAAAGAGAATTTCTCTGCAGGTAAAAGGTAAGTAGGAGGCCCATAGCAACCCCCGTTATAGCTGAGAATACCTGTAGTCTTTGCTGTTGAAGAGCCCTGCAGTCTTCACAGTCCCTGAGCTCAGTGTAGAGAGTAGCCTGGAATTCATACAGCTGTGTTATTCCAAAGGAGAGGCCCATGTTGTACCTGGCTTCAGGGGCCAATAGCCACTACATCTCCCCTTCCCTGAGGATCTGCTGCCACTTCACTGTGTTGACACATGGAAACACACCATTCCTCAGCTGAGCAACTATAGCTTCCTACTCCCTGAGAATGTACTGCCTAGGAGGCAATCCATCTTTCCCAACCCAGTGACTGCAGTGCCCCAGCCCTGGCTACTCAGAGCCTAGGCCCAGAAGAACAGCTGTAACCCACTGCCCAATCCCACATGTTACCATGCCTGTCAAGGCATGTTGTGGGGAGGGTGCTCTCAATCCAGCAGAGCAGCCCCTGAATGACTGCCTCCAGTAGGAGGCAGCAACCTAGCCATTGAAGAAGTCCCTTTGCAACCTTGGCATACAGAACAGCCCAGCTTCCCCACTGTGAGAAGAAAGATCATGCCCAACCTAGTAGAGAAGCCACACAAATTTCTACAGCCTAGACAACTGAGGTAATTGCATCCAGTTGACTACAACTGAAGAAATTCACAGACTGCACTACTGTGCTCAACCAGAACCAAAGCAAAGTAATCTTCCCCAACTGACACCTTGTCTGCAGGCAAAAATATTTACCTATGAGAGCCACCTTATAAAATTGGTAGAGGAGACCATTCCATTAGATGCTGAGATATCAACACGTTGATGTCAGAAACCTGAAAAGTCAAGAAAAATGACACCATCAAAGAAGTCAATAAATCTCCAGTAAAACCCCCAAAATGGAAATGTTCAACTTCTGTGACAAAGAATTTAAAATAATAAACTTTAAAAATGTCAGTGAGATGAAAGAGAATACAGATAAACTATTCAACAAAATCTGGAAAACAATTCAGGAGCTGAATAAGAAAATCAGCAAAGATATAGATAATCCAAGCAAAACAGAAATGCAAACAAACATCTTGGAGTTGAAGACTTCAATTAATGAAATAAAAAGTTATATTTACAGCTTCAGTAGCAGACTAGATAAAGCAGAAGAAAAGAAGAAAAAAAAATTTAACTTGAAGGATTTTTTTGCAATATTCTAATCAGAGGAAAGATATTTTAAAAAGAATTAAAAAGAGTAGAGAAACACTACAAGACTAATAGGATGCCATTAAGCAAACAGAGTTTTGCATATGTTAATTAAGGAGGGAGAAGATACAGAAAATATCACAGAACGCTTAATAAACAAAATAAAAGCTGAAAACTTTCCAAGTCTTGGGAGAGATGAATCTTCAAATTCATGAAGTTCAATGACCCCAGTTAGATTCAGCCTGAAAAGTCCTCTCTAGGGCACATTACAATAAATCTGTCAAAAGTTAAATACAAAAAAAGAATTCTAACATCAGTAAGAAAAATGTGACAAGTTGCAAAAAAGAGATCTGCCATTGGAACATCAGAAGATTTCTCAGCAGAATTCTTGTAGGCCAGGAGAGAATGGAATGATATATCCAATGTACTGGAGAATAAACCTAGGGGACATTATATTAAGTGAAATATGTCAAGCATGAAAAAATAAATATTGCATAAACTTACTGATTTTAGGAATCAAAAAATCTGGTATCATAGAAGTAAAGAGTAGAATAGTGGTTACCAGAGGCTAAGAAGGGTAATAGAAAGGTGGGAGAAGGGGAGAGATTGATCAATAGGCATAAGAAGAATCAGCTCTGGTGTTCTATTGCATAGTAGAGTGGCAATAGTTAACAATATCATATTTCAAGATAACTATAAGAGAGGATTCTGAATGTTCTCACCACAAATAAATGATAAATATTTGAGCTGATGTATGTGCTAAATACCCTTATTTGATCATTACACCAGGTATACATGTATTGAAACATCACACTGTACCCCATACATATGCACAATTATTATGTGTCAATTAAAAATACAATAAAACTTTTTAAAAAGAGTAATAGTTAAATGTCTCTAAAAAACTTTTCACTTTTAAAGGATATAGTAGCTACAAATTTTTCCTTTTATTTAAATAATTTTGTATAATTGAATATTTATATTTTACTTATATTTTTAGTTTAATTTTGTATGTTTAATTTCTTAAGCATAATATATGTATGATATTATTGTGTATCATTATTGTACTTCAGTTCTTAAACTAAATACATAAAGACTAGGAATATGTGAGATCAAATGTTTACAAACTACTGATTTTTTTAATCAATGAAATTATTCCTATTGTAACATTTTTATTAAAAAATAATGGGAGGGCTGGGCATGGTGGCTCACACCTGTAATAACAGAACTTTGGAAGGCTGAGGCAGGCAGATTGCTTGAGCCAAAGAGCTTGAGACAAGCCTGGGCAACATGGCAAAAAACCATCTTTACAAAAATACAAAAATTAGCTGGGCATGGTGGCAGGTGCTGGTAGTCGCAGCTACTCAGGAAGCTGAAGTGAAAAAATTATGGGAGCCCTAGGCAGTCAGGGCTGCGGTGAACTGTGATCGTGTCACTGCGCTCCAGCCTGGGCAGCAGAGTCAGATCCTGTCTCACACACACACACACACACACACACACACACACACACACACACACAGAGTAAATGGAGGTCAGGCACAATGGCTCCCCACTTTAATCCCAGCACTCTGGGAGGCTGAATTGGGAGGATCACTTGAGTTCAAGAGCTCAAGACCAGGGGCCGGGCGCGGTGGCTCATGCCTGTAATCCCAGCACTTTGGGAGGCCGAGAAAGGCAGATCACAAGGTCAGGAGATCAAGACCATGCTGGCTAACACGATGAAACCCCGTCTCTACTAAAAATATACAAAAGAATTAGCTCGGCATGGTGGTGGGCGCCTGTAGTCCCAGCTACTCGGGAGGCTGAGGCAGGAGAATGGCGTGAACCCGGGAGGCAGGGCTTGCAGTGAACCTAGATCACGCCACTGCACTCCAGCCTGGGCGACAGAGCGAGACTCCGTCTCAAAAAAATAAATAAATAAAAATAAAAAATAAAAGAGTTCAAGACCAGCCTGGATAACATAGTGGGACTTCATCTCTACAGAAAGTAAACAAAATTAGTTGTGTCTGGTAGTGCGTACCTGTAGTCCCAGCTACTTGGGAAGCTGAGGTGGAAGGATCGCTTGAGCCCAGGAAGTCAAGGCTGCAGTGAACCACGATTAGGCCACTGCAATCCAGGCTGGGTGATGGAGCAAAACTCTCTCTCTCTCTCTCTCTCTCTCTCTCACACACACACACACACACACACAATAAATAGATACCTACTCATAAATTTAAATGTCAACAAATTTTGCAAATTAGAAGAAACTGAGATTACATTTAAAAATCCCACATTTATAAAAATTGAATTTCATATTACAATTGTTTTTTGAATTGACTGTGGGTGTACTGAGTGGTTAGAAGGAATGGGAAAAATGCACCCACTATGAAGCCTTAGAAATAAGAAGTAGGAGTACCATCTGCTTTAGAGAAAATTATTCTTCATCCATTAGCTAAATGTTTGTAAGCATTGTACTAATTTCTCAAAAGTTGTCTGTGTTGCTTAAAGTAAATGTCATTTATGAAATCAAGTATAAATATTCATAAGTGAAATGTGTGGCTATATACAATATTGATTTTTTTGCTGAAAAAGATCCTAATTAAAATGGAGCATTGTTAAAAGAATAGCAAAATCTTAAAAAAAGAGAAATATTCAATTGTCTATTAAATAATGGCACTAAAAGAGAGATCATTAATTTGAATACTCTCTTGTGTCGTGAATGCAGAATGTTTTTAGTCAAAAAATAAGTTAAACGTTCTTGTGAAACTTAGAGATTCAGAGAGATGGTTAATAGTTTGCCTATTTATCTTAAATATTATTTTTAACACAGAAGAATGTAGCAAATTTATTTGAGACTGAACTGAAGCTAATTATTCAATATTATTTTCTTTCAGAATAAAAATATACCTTTTTTCATTTATGGTGAGTGATAACGCTATAAAAATTCTATAGCGTATAAAACCTCTTAATGAAATGACTGAAAATCTAGGGGTTTTGTCTCTGATATACCAAATATGAACACAACTGACTGAATTGTTCAATTTTTGCTTAAATATTTTACCTTTACCTAAAACTGCCCTAAGTTAATAAGTTGCTTGTATTATATCCCACTGTATGCTATCTTAAAATTAGAGCTTGATTCTGTCATAAAGACACGTGCGCTCAAATGTTCATTGCAGCGCTGTTCACAATAGCAAAGACATGGAATCAACCTAAATGCCCATCAATGACAGGCTGAATAAAGAAAATGTGGTACATATACACCATGTGATACATATGCCATGGTGTATTATGCAGCCATAAAAAAGACCAAGATCATGTCTTTTGCGAGAACATGGATGGAGCTGGAGGCTACCATCCTTAGTAAACTAATGCAGGAACAGAAAACCAAATACCGTATGTTCTCACTTGTAAGTGGGAGCTAAATGATAAGAACATATGAACACAAAGAAAACAACAAACACTGGGGTCTACTCGATGGAGGGGTGTGGGAGGAGAGAGAGGAGCAGAAAAAATAACTATTGGGTACTGAGTTTAATACCTGGGTGACAAAATAATATGTACAACAAACCCCCCGACATATGTTTATCTATGTAAAAAACCTTCACATGTACCTCCAAACCTAAAATTAAAAAAATTAAAAATAAATAAATAAATAAAATTTAAGCTGGATATTTTTGTTTCCAAAATATTTATATTTTCCTAGGTATTTTAATATCATATTGTTATATTTTGTATGTACACAAAGTGTATACATGGTGTATACTTACAAGGTACACACCATGTATACATGTAATTCTCTTAAAACAATATTTTTCAGTAGTGTGCTATATTTGGTTTTAGAAACAAATTTGTTCGGTGTTGATAATTTTCTTTTAATACTTTATCACTTTATTTTTTATCACCCATTTTTAGGGTTTTTTTGTTAAAATGCATTTAGTGATTTAATTTACTTAATCATTTATTTCACTGAGCAAGTGCATTTCTTTTGCTAAAGTCTTTTCTCAATATGAGAATAATTGATGGTATATGATTATGTCTTCTCAAAAAGTCAAATAGCTTCTAAATAGAGAGAATCTTTGAAAGAACACTGCAGGGAATGTCTGAGTGATTGTATAGTTCAGGCTTGACAGAACTGCTGGCTAAATTTAATGAACCCATAGTGTTCTTGTCAAAAGTAAGGAAGCTGAGATGTTGTATATTTCCACAACGTTCATCCATTTTGGCTGACACTCACTTAAACATTGGTTATTTCAATTACACTCTTTGTCTGACACTCACTTAAACATTGGTTATTTCAATTACACTCTTTGTCTGACTTGCTTCTCAACCATTTATTTTCACTAAATTAGCTATTTTAGGTGTGATTTTAGAATTAGTTGTTTAAGTTGAATAAACCCACTAAAGTAGAACTTTTTTACATGTAAACTTAGATATTGATAGTGATATGTTTACAGTATTTTAAAAGAAGTTTTTGATTACCTTCAATTATTTTGGATACAGAAATGTAAGTCATTTTGTAGAACTACTCAAAGACGTATATTTCATTTCTGATGTCATGTTCAGAGCATTTTAAAAAATGTTTTTAATAAACTCTAATTATTTTTCATGTAATAAAGTATTACTTATTTGCAGAAATAGATTAGACAGATATATCCAGTTCTCTGCTGCTGCAATACATGTGACTTTACAAATAATAAAGTACTTATATAATATTTAAATAAAATGTATGAGAGTTTATGTGCTTTATTGACATTTGACACTCTGGATTAATATAATATGTTTTCAAACTAGAACAAAGTATTTTGGTAATGAGGTCGTTATGAAATGAGATTTTTTTACAAACTATTGTAGAAATAAATGTTGTTTTATTGTAAAAATTTGGTCTAAATATTCTAAACTTTAAAAACTTCCTATTTTCTTCACTGGAAATCTCTCTTTGGGATTGGTTTCACATTATCAGTTAAAAACTTTACCTCTCCCTACAAAAAATTAACGTTTTAAAGAGAAAATCTGGATTAATTGAAGCAAAATATCATACGTTCCTCATAAATACATATAATGATTATGTATCAATTAAAATAAGATAGGGAGCTGTCTAAGCACCAGTCCCATGGTGAATGTAAATGTAGAAGCATCTGGTCACTGAGGGGAAGGACAGCAACGTGAGGATATAGTATCTAGATAGAACTTCTTTCCCCAAAAGAAATAAAGACCAAGTCATTATCATAGACAGACTTGGCACTGCAATGTGTGCTGCGGTAGGAGCTCAGTCACTGATTTTAAGATAAAGGATGTGGAGCTTGTCTTCAAGTACTAAGATGCAAAAATAAAGCTCTTACTGCAGCCAAGGTGCAAAATTAGGTAATAACAATGAGGTGTCCTTATAGAGATCCTTGGTGATTTCTCTGTCTTTGTATTCTTCCTGCCCAGAGACAGAATGAGAGAACAAGCATCTGGTGTGCATAAACTACAATAAAAGATTGTGTCCTTTCCTTCCTTCCTCACTTCCTCCCTTCTTTCTTCCCTTCCTCCTTCTGTTTCTTTCTCTCTCTCTTCCTTCCTTCCTCCCTCCCTCCCTTCCTCTCTTCCTTTTTCCCTTCCTTCTCCCCTCCCTCCTTCCTTCCCTCTCTCCCTCCCTCCCTTCCTTCCTTCCTTCCTCCCTTCCCCTCTCTTTTTCTTTCTTTCCCCTCCCTCCCTTCTTTCTTTCTTTCTTTCCTTCTTTCTCTTTCTTTCTTTCTTTCTTTTTCTCTTCATTCTATCATGCTATTGATCAATCTATCTGCCTGCTGGCATGCTTGTCCATCTGCCCATCCATTACCCATTCACTCATCCATCCATCCATCCATCCACAGATACATCTATTTAAAATAACAGGAAAAAAAGAAAGAAAGAAGGAAAGAAAGAAAGAAAGAAAGAAAGAAAGAAAGAAAGAAAGAAAGAAAGAAAGAAAAGAAAAGAAAAGAAAAGAAGCCTGGGCATGGTGGCTCACGCCTGTAATACCAGCACACTGGGAGGCCAAGGCAGGTGGATCACCTGACCAACATGGAGAAACCCTATCTCTACTAAAAATACAAAATTAGCTGGGCATGGTGGCACATGCCTGTAATCCCAGCTACTCGGGAGGCTGAGGCAGGAGAATCGCTTGAACCTGGAAGGCAGAGGTTGCGGTGAGCCGAGATCACGCCATTGCACTCCAGCCTGGGCAACAAGAGCAAAACTCCATCTCAAAAAAAAAAAAAAAAAAAAAAAACGAGAAAGAAAGAAAGAAAAAAAAAAGATTACAAAGATAACATATTTAGAGTACAAATAAGATTATTTTTATTTCTGCCTCTCCAATTCACTAAGTCCCCAGCCTTTTCTAGATCCTCACCAAGATTCTCTTACATATACGTGCAAATATTTGGATATATGACCAACTTTTTTCTTGTATTTAAGTGGTATCCAATAGAAGACAATGCACTCACACTTGTACACCACATGCATGACCTTAATTTTTTAATAGTCAAATTAACAAAAACACAAGTAAATACTTTTAATAATACATTTTATTTAACTCAATATATCTCAAATATTATATTTCCAACAAGTCAACATAAGGCATAGTAATGAGATATTTGATGTTTTAAATATTGTCTTTAAAATTAGTGTATTTTATACTTAGAGTACATCTCAATTTGAAGTAGCCACATGTCACATGCTGAGAAGCCACACGTGGCTAATGGCTTCTATAGGTTATTCTACCATACACACTATGGAGCACTTCATCTGCTCCATTTAGTATATTTTGCTCATATTCTTGAAGAGGATGGTGAGCTATGTCTCACTTTCTTTTTTTTTTTGAGACGGAGTCTTGGTCTATCATCCAGGGTGGAGTGCAGTGGCGCGATCTCGGCTCACTGCAACCTCTGCCTCTTGGGTTCAAGCAATTCTGCCTCAGCCTCCCCAGTAGCTGGGATTACAGGTGCACACCACCACACCCGGCTAATTTTGTATTTTTAGTAGAGATGGGGTTTCAACATGTTGGCCAGGCTGGTCTTGAACTCCTGACCTCGTGATCTGCCTGCCTCAGCCTCCCAAAGTGCTGAGATTACAGGCGTGAGCCACTGTGCCTGACTGGCTATGTCTCACTTTCTAAGGGCTCCATACCATTCCATTATATGGATGTTTCAAATAGGGCTTAAATGTCTCTCAATGCAAATGGAAAGATTAAGAAAGCTCTATACATTACGAATGAGATGAAACGTTACTGTGTTAAAGATGAGTAAGTGAAATTTTAGTTGTTATGCAATGGAAATTGAGACATTGGAAGTCTTAACAAATCAATATACAAAACCATATTTAAATATGTTTTACTTGAGTCTTAGGATTGAAAATCCTAAAAGATTGACTACTTTTAACTATAACTGGAAAAGATAAAGAGAGGAGGCTTAATAGAATCATCATCTACATCTTTATTGTGGCTTTGAGATTATTAGGTGTGATCTGGTAGTTATTTCCTTATAATTATTAAAATATCAATAATATATTCCTTATGGAATACAAAGTTATTTTCCTTGTAAATGCTTCAGATAATGTTCCAACACATTTGGGTTAACTCATATAGTCAGCATTGAAAGGCAATAGTTAAAATAAATTATCAATTAGAAATGCAAATTAACTTCAAAACGTATGCCGAGATGTACACTCAAAGCTGAATGACTAGGCAAACCATGCTATTCCTTCTATACATGTATAGGATCATTCAAGCTGCAATCTCTGAATGGAGTGTTGGAATCAGGAAGAGATTTGAAGTTGAGATTAGTTGCTTTGGCCAAGATTCACTGACACAGGACTTAAGCGTGCTCTGCTGTAGTGGGCTGAGCACTGATGCTCATAGATGCACACATATACTTTCTACCAGATGGAGTTAATTGGTTTGTTTGAATAGACAAATTTCCCTACTTAACACTAATTAATAGTATTATTTCTTTTTAAATGCTGAATAGTTTTAAAGGCTACATTTACATGTACAAAAAAACCTTTGGGGTTTTTTTGAGAAATATGCCAATGTTTTATACTATTAGTTTTATTTTGAGGGAGGTGTTCAGGTAAGTGTTCAACGAGCTAATACTCATCATTTCTAAAATAATATCAGAAGAGAATTCCTCTTTTAAAAAAACACTAAATTAATTGACCTTTCATTTTATTAGTATCCTTCTGGTAACTGGGCCTATATTTATTGACAAACATACAGGAATAAAAGAATAATTATAAGATTAATATTAATAGACTTGGAGAAAAAATGGCAGATAAAGGTACTACGTAATGAGGATATGATTTTTATTTTTACAAAACTCATGAACGCTCATCTGATTTAAATACTGACTTAACCCTTAAAATCTTTTAGAATGTGCCTTTAGTGTTTAAGGCCAAAAAAAACAAAAGATTTATTTACGAAAAACAACATAAAACAATCACTTTACTTTTTTCTTTTATAAATATAACATTTTAATATTGATCATAATATAATAATAGTAATATTTAAATCTCATTAAATCTAACATATATCAGAAAATTTAGAATGAAAGGATTATCTTAGTCTAGAGATGAGGCTAATTTCCCTTTTAAATAGACAGCATTGTAATTACTAATTTGATCAGCGAAACTAAGGCATAAACACCTCTTCATTTGGAAAGTTAGTAATATAATTTTCCACCATGTCTTAATAGTACTATTCTTGTGTTAATATTTTATCTATTTAAAAACTTGTGAAAATAAATTAAATCCAGAGTACCTGATTTTTCTCAAATTACAAAGTAGTGTTATAAAAATGAGATTACAGAAAATTATGACACCTCATTCCCGGTAAAAGTAAGAAAGAAGTAAATTTTTTAAAAACTATCTACAGGATTTAAAAGACAAATGCATAAAAATAATTATAAACCTCTACTATTGGACACAAGTGTATAAAAATATAATGTGTGACTACAGCATACAGGGTGAAAAGACAGAGCTGTAGACATATGTAAATTTGGTATGCTATTGAAGTTATGTTGATATCAATTTAAATCAAGTTGTTACAAATTTAGGATTTTAAATGTAATCCCCATGGAAACCACAAATAAAATGTTTTAAAAATATACATAGAAGGAAATGAGAAGAGAATCAAAAGAGTTTACTAAAAAAAAATCAACTAAACATAGAAGAATGAAGGAATGGAAGGAATGAAAGAAAAAGAACTATAAGACATAAGGGAAACAAATAATAAAATGACAGAAGGTAGAAATAAGTTTTCCCTTATCAATAATTGCTTTAAATGTAAATGGGTTATTTTAAAATAAAACACAACATGATACAACTACACACTCTCTCCCAGATACTCATTTTAGATCCAAGGACACAGTAGATTAAAAGTGAATGAATGGAAAATGATATTGTATGCAAATAATAATAAAAAGAAAGCTGAAGTGACTATCAATATCATGCAAAACAGACGGTATGTGAAAAAAATATTACATACAACAAAGAAGGACATTACATATTGATAAGAATTTTAATTTCTCAGAAAGGTATAACAAAAACATACATACCAAATAAAACTGATCCCAAAATGTATGAAGCAAACATCGATAAAAAAAGAAGGGAAAAGTAGGCAATTCTACAATAGTTGGAAATTTCAATACACCACTTCCAATAATGGATAAAACATCTATATATAGATTAATAAGAGATAGATAACTTGTACAACACTATGAACCTACTAGACCTAACAGATCTATATAAAACATTTCACCCAGCGGTAGCAGCACACTCATTATTTTCAGGTGCACATGGAACATTCTGTAGGATAGATCAAATAGGCCACAAAACAATTATTAGAGAAATGCAAATGAAATACCATCTCACACCAGTCAGAACAGAGATTATTAAAAAGTCAAGAAACAACAGATGCTGATGAGGTTGCAGAGAAATAGGAATGCTTTTACACTGTTGGTGGGAATGGAAATTAGTCCAACCACTGTTGAAGACAGTGTAGAGATTCCTCAAAGATTTAGAACCGGAAATATCATTTGACCCAGTAATTCCATTATTGAGTATATACCCAAAGAAATATAAATTATTCTATTATAAAGATACATGCATGTGTATGTTCACTGCAGCTCTATTCACAATAGCAAATATATAGAAACAACCCAAATGCCCATCAATGATAAACTGGATAAAGAAGATGTGGTGCACCATGGAATACTATGCAGCCATAAAAAGGAACAAGATCATGTTTTTTGCAGGGACATGGATGAAGCTAGAAGCCATTATCCTCAGCAAACTAATGCAGGAATAGAACACCAAACACTGCGTATTCCCACTTATAAGTGGGTGCTGAACAATGAGAACACATGGACACAGGGAGGGGAACAAAACTCACTGGGCTTAATACCTGGGTGATGGGTTGATAGGTGCAGCAAACCATCATGGCACAGGTTTACTTATGTAAAAAACCTGCGTGTCCTGTACATGTACCCTGGAACTTAAAAAATAATAATAAACATAAATTTAAAAATTGAAATAATATAATCTATCTTTTCTGACCACATGATATGAAGCTAGATATCAATAACAGAAGGAAAACTGAGAAATTCACAAATACATGGAAATAAAATAATGTACTCAAAACCAATAAGTGAGAGAAAAATGTCACAAGAAAAGTTAAAAAAAATACTTAGAGACAAATGAAAATAAAAACACAGCATATCAAAACTCATAGGTTTGAGTAAAGGCAATACCAAGGGAAATTTATATTATAAATGCATACCTTGAAAAAGAAGAAAGATCTCAAATTAAGAACCTAGTTTTACATTTTGAGAAACTATAAAAAGCCAGCTAAACTGAAAGCTAGAAGAAGGAAGGAAATAATAAATATTAGAGTGGAGATAAATAAAAAAGAGAGTAATAAAACAATAAAGACAGTCAACAAAACTAGATGTAGGGTCTTTGAAAACATCAACAAAATTGGCAACTCTTTAGCTAGACTGACCAAAATAAATAAAATCAGAAATAAAACTGTTGACTATACTACCAACTTTACAGAAATGAAAAGGATTGTAAAATAATACTATGAACAATTTTATACTACCAAATTATAAAACCGAGAATAAATAGGCAATCTTTTGGGAACACACATATTACCTAAATTGACTCAAGAAAGAACAGAAATTTTCAACCATTTTGTAACAAGACATTGAAACAGTAATCAAAAACTTCCTAACAAGAAAAAGAACCAGTGGCTTTGCCAGTGAATTCTACCAAATATTTAAAAAACAAGTACCACCAATTCTTCTCAAGGTTTTCTATAAAATTGAAAAGGAGGATACAGTTCCTGAATCATTCTAAGAGGCCAGCATTACTCAGATACAAAAGTGAGATAAAGACATCATCAGAAAAGAAAACCACAGGTCGATTTCCCTTGTGCATAGAGATTTTAAAAAGCCTCAAAGAAATATTAACAAATTGAATTCAATAGCATATTAAAAGGATTATAAATCATGACTATGTGGGATTTATCCCAAAAATGCAATTGAGTTTCAAAAGCAAAAATCAATTAATGGAATACATAATATTAATGGAATAAAAAATGCACAATAATCTCAATTGAACAGAAAAAAACATTTGACAAAAGTGAACATTCTTTCAATATAAAAAAAAATACCCAACCTAGGAATAGAAAGAAACTTCCTCATTATGATAAAGGCCATATATAAAAAATCCACAGATAATAGCATACTCCACGTGGGAGGAATGAAAAATTTTCAGAAATAGGACAAGAATGTCCGCTTTCACTGCTTCAATTAACATAGCATTGGAAGTCCTAGAAAGGGCACTTAGCCAAAACTAAGTAAATTAACTAATTAACAAACAGCATTCAAATTGGAAAGGACTAAAATTTTCTCTGTGTGCAGATATAATCATCTTATACATGAAAAACCCTAAAGATTACACTAAAAGTAATAAAAAAATAAATAAATAACCATTTAGAGCTAATAAACAAAAGCAGAAACAATGCAGGATAGAAAATCTATACCCAAAAATCAAATGCGTATTTATACACTGGAAATCAGCAAATCAAAAAGGAAATTAAGAAAACAATGCCACTTATAGCAGCATCTAAAATAATAAAATACTTAAGCATATATTTAGTCAAAGATATGAAAGATTTGTACCCTGAAAACTACAAGAAAAATGGTGAATTTAAAGACATTTTATTTAAAAAAGAAATGTATCCTGTTTTCTCAATTAGAAAACTTAATATTGTTAAGATGTCAATACTACCCAAAATGATCTATATATATATACTCAACCCCAAACCTATCAATATACCAACATCCTTTTTTGCATAAATTAAAAATCTGATGTTTTAATCCATATGAAATTGCAAAGGGACCCAAGTAGCAAATCTAATATTTAAAAAGAAGAATAAGTCATAGTTCTTATATTTTTCAATTTCAAAACCTAGTACAAACTACAGTTACCAAAACAGTAAGGTATCGGCATAAGGAAAGACATATAGACCAAGGAAATAAAATTGAAAGTCAATAAATAAAACCTTATATTTATGGCCAACTTATTATTGGCAAAGGCCCAAAGTTCCTTCTCCATTAAATGGAAGAAGAACTCATATAGAAATTTAATTGCCATTGTAATGGTATTCAGAGGCAAGACCCTTAAAAGCTGGATGGGTTATGAGTACTCTTCTCTCATAAAGTGATTAATGCTATTATCTCAGAAATGGGTTAGTAATTGCAGAAGTGGGCTCCTGAAGAAAGGATAGATTATTTGGTCCCATTGTATATCTCTGTCTCACGTCCCTGCCTACCTATGCCCCATGGGATAATGCACAAGAATGCCCTTACCATCTGCCAGTGCCATGCTCTTGGACTTCCCAACATCCAGAAATGTGAGCCACATAAACATCTGCTATTTATAAATTACCCTATCTGTGGTATTTTATTACAGCAGCAGAAAGTAGACTAAGACAAACAGTGTCTTCAAAAATGTGGCTGAGACAACTAGATTCCACATGCAAAAGATTATGTTGGATATCTCTTTCAAACCATGGTCATACCATACCATGTATAATAAAATGGCTCCCACTATCATACAACTTGATATCCTCAAAATGGATCAATGACCTAAATATCAGACCTAAAATCATAACTCTTCAAGGAAAACAAAGGAGCAAATCTTCATGACCTTGACTTTGACAATAGAATCTTAGGTGTGCCATCAAATGTGTGAGCAAAAAGAGAAAAACAACAAGATAAATTTGACTTAATATTAAAAACTTTCGTGATCAAAGAACATTATTAAGAAAGTGAAAGGAAAACCTGTATGGTCGGAGAAAATATTTGCAAATCATTTATCTGATAAGGGTTTAATATCCAGAATAGACAAAGAACTCCTAGAATTTGTCTACAAAGAAATAGTAACCCAATTAAAAAATAGGCAAAGGCTTTTCTCTAGAGAATATACACATCAATAGCCACTAAGCACATGAAAAGATTCTCAACACCATTAGTCCTAGGGAAATGCAAATCAGAACCAGAAGATATCCCTTCATGCCTTTTCTAGAATGGTTATAACAGCAACACCAAAGGAGTAGGGGACCGGTGTGGGCAAAGATCTGGAGAAATCGGAACCCTCATACATTGCTGGTGAGAATGAAAAATGATGCAACTACTGTAAAAAATAGCTTGGCAGTTCCTCGGGAAACTAAAGATAGAATTACCATATGACCTAGCAATTTCATTTCTAGGCATATATCCAAAAGAATTAGAAACAGAGACTCAAACAGTTACTTGTACAACAATGTTCATCGGAGAATTATTTACAATAGTCAAAAGGTAGAAACAACCTGGGAGCTCAACAACAAATGAATGGATAAACAAAAAGTGGTATGTATTTGCAATGGAATATTATTCAGCTTTAAAAACGAATGAAATTCTGATAAATGCTACACCATGGACGGACTTTGAAAACATTTGGCTAAATGAAATTATCCAGACACAAAGGACAAATATTGTATGATTCCATTTATATGAAATAGCCAAACTCATAAGGGCTGAAAGTAAATTAGAGGAATCAGGTACTGGCAAAGGGAGGAATGTAGAGTAATTTTGTAATGGTTACAGAGATTCTGTTTGGGCAGTTAATAGAGTTTTGAAAATAGATAGTGATGACAGTTGCACGATATTGTGAATGCAAATAATGATATTAAATTGCATACTTATGATGGTTAAAATAACTACATATATACACATATATACAACTATCAAGTATGCAACTTAATATCATTATTTATACATTATATATAATTTAATATTTATAAATATATAAATAAATTTATATTATATATATTTATATATTTATATATTATATATATATGTTATATATATAATATATAAATAAAATATATATTTATATATTATATATAATATATAAATAAAATATATATTTATATATAAAATAGAAAATTTATTTACACATTTATAAATATATAAATAATATAAATTATTTATGTATAAATAATGATATATATAGCCCCATAAAAGTTGTTCAAAATTCTGCATATACAGAAAAATAAAAAATAAACAAACAAAACAACAATAACAACAAACCAGGAAATCAGAAATTAGATGCATCCACGCTAGAAATCTTTGATTTGTAGAAATAGACCTGTAAAGGTAATGAACAAATTCAGACTTCTAATGTAATATTCCAAATGAAACAAAAATAAATTCTTTTCTGTGAAATTCTGAATTTCTAGATTATGACTTCTAAAAGAATTAATAATATAATATAAAGTCACGTGAGTCATTAAAATATTTTATACTAGATAATGAGCTCATAAGGACAAGGACCTTTTTTATTTTTAAAAACTACTGAGGATATAAATATTTTAGGTAAAGTAATATTTTTGGAAAAAAGCAACGATGTTTGTTGCTGTTTAACACTTTTGCAAATCTAATGTCTAGCTTAATAACAAAGTAGGATTCTCATATTTGGGTCTGCATTCAGTTTGGTAAGATACAATGTTTGGTTTGAAGAATATGAAGAAAATACAAACTTACACACCTATGTAGTCGAAAAGGGAGGATCTAGCAGACCCTGAACAACATCTCAGAGACTCCGGGAGACTTCAAGTCACAGTTTAGGAGCCAGACATCTATCTGGAAACAATTTTACCAAAAAGACAAGAAGACATTTATAAAAGACATAGATGACCTAGATTCTATCTAGAGTTATTCTCATTTTCCAGGACTCATAGGAATGACACTTTTTGTTGTTGTTTAAGGAAACAATCACAGATACACCTATTTTGGGATAGATTCTTTTCTTCTGTTTTCCTACAAAACTTTGGCTTATCTCCATCCCTGTCTCATCATTTTGAGGCAGGAGAATAGGGTCTGCAGGAAGGAAACCTAAGGCTAATTTGTGCTGACTTCCTAGAACTGAATCAAAAGGAAAACCCCACCTGTCCACATCCAAGTAACAAGAGGATCAGAGGCTACTCCCTTTGCACTGCTTCCCAGATAACAAATGGAAAGTACCTCTGATTGGTCCCCTCCCAGAACCAATCAGATTGGTCATGAGCCATCTTCATTTATTTAGGGTGTAACTTTGTAACTTCACTTCAGCTCTCATTAGTTTCCTTCCACAACCAATCAGACTGGTTGCAAGCCAAGTCTTAATTTACATATGTTGTAACGAAGTAACCAGTGAGAAACCTGTAGAGGGTATTTAAACCCCAGAAAATTCTGTAACCAGCACTCTTGAGCCCCTTGCTCAAGCCCGCTACCACTCTGTGGAGTGTGTTTTCTAACAGTATTGTTTTAATTACTGTTTGTCTCAATACGCTGCCATTCTTTACAGGGCATGGGAAATGTCTTTCCACTAGTTAGAACCATGACAGAAGTTAAGAGTACAAGGAATCACTTGGAAGCATGTATAAATGATTAGTTGAATGCACACAATATTAGAGCAAAATATTTAAAGTTGTATTTAAAAGGAAACAGCATATCTTCTGGTAAGACTAGGAAATCATCAAAGTGTTCATGTGGTCAGAGGATTTGGCAGGCTAGCAAGTGAGAGGCTTATATTCATCCACCTCTGGGGGAGAATTTCACATCTTGTAGACCTCCTGCTGGTATCCTTGACAGTTAACCAGCAAGTTTCTTTCTTTACTTTTTCAGTTTGCTGATGTGGTTTCAATGGTGGCATTGTTTTTATACTAATATTACTATTTAGAATCTGAAAAATATTTTTATAAAATTATTCAGTTTGTTTAGGAATAATTTCTAAATTTAGATAGTGTGATGGGAGCAGTAAGAGAAACAATCTCCTTTTTTTTTTTTTTTTTTTTTTTTTTTTTGAGACGGAGTCTCTTGCTGTTGCCCAGGCTGGAGTGCAGTGGCGCGATCTCCGCTCACTGCAAGCTCCGCCTCCTGGGTTCACGCCATTCTCCTGCCTCAGCCTCCTGTGTAGCTGGGACTACGGGCGCCCGCCACCACGCCCGGCTATTTTTGTATATTTGGTAGAGATAGGGTTTCACCGTGATAGCCAGGATGGTCTCGATCTCCTGACCTCGTGATCCGCCCACCTCGGCCTCCCAAAGTGCTGGGATTACAGGCGTGAGCCACCGCGCCCCGCCAACAATCTCTTATAATAATAAAGCAATCATTCTTTCGAGTCACTTATCTAGCTACCTTCTAGCAAAACTTCTTACACATCTCCCAAATCCTTGACAAGGTAATTTCGTCAATGCCATTTAATTTAA
This sequence comes from Pan troglodytes, assembly GCF_028858775.2. Taxonomy (NCBI): domain Eukaryota; kingdom Metazoa; phylum Chordata; class Mammalia; order Primates; family Hominidae; genus Pan; species Pan troglodytes. Next base: position 75,760,359 of record NC_072415.2, read on the forward strand.
TCTTAATTTTGCTATAGTTTTGTATTGATAGTAAAATTGTGACTTTCAGTTTGTGCATGCATATGTGTATGCATGAGACACAAACAGAAAAATATTATATGACCTGTAGAATAAAAATATTAAATATTTTCTTGCAATTTTTGAGAGACTTTACCTTTTTCCAGTTGCTTGATTTTACTTAAATTTTACTCTCCTCCTTTTACAGTAACCTATAAGCAAGTACAATACAAATGAGTTGCTCAAATTTATATAATTAGAATAGAGTGAAACCTCCTGGATCTGTACTCTCTGTCATGAAATTACTTTGCCTCCTTTCTCTTCCTCTCACCAACTCAATCTCATTGCCATAGATGTGCGTTTGCTCTTTCTTTTAGTGTTTTGGATGAAAGCATAGTTGACTTTGTAGATCTTGCATAATGAAGCATTTGGTAGAAGTCCCGAAGTGGCTGGCATTCTTGTGAGTTTGCTCCACAGCTCAGTACAGATGGCAGCAGCGCTGATGAAATGATAGCTTCATGTACACATTGAGCCACAGGGACAACGTATTCCCTTGCGTTTCTAGTACCAAAACCCACCGGGGAAAGGAATTACCTTACTCAGGGGAACGGTGGCTATTTGTGAGGCGGCCACTGGGTGGGGCAAAAGAGCATCCTTTGTAAGAGGACACTGACCTAATTGACGAGTATAACAATAAGCTAAAAGTGTTTCCCAAGTTCATGTTTGAAAACAAATTGGAAGACTTAAATTCAGATTCTAAGGAAGGTCTGAATTTTTATTATCTAGCATACCTCCTTTATAATATTTTTATTAATTGCACATATCTTTGCACATGTTAGAGAGGATTGCTCTCTCACACACAGTACAAGAACTAAGCACGATCATTAATTTGTATAATAGAAAGTAAAATACCAAGTTATTGTCATGTATAATAAAATTTTGTCTCAAATAGATCTTATCGGCTGAGTGTTTGTCTTTCTTAGCATGTATAATTTTGCTTCAGTGTGGCAATTTAAAAAATGATAGTTTATTGCATTTTTCTTCTTAGTTCTATTGCTTTGTGATTGTTGTAGTTACATTCATCAAACACTACATTCATATGCAGCAACATAATTGTGGCCATTCAGTATCTATAATCACTTACAGAGAATGAGTGGGAATTAGCCCTTAGTTGGAGTGTCTAAAGAGGGAAAGAGTGAGTGTTAGTGTTTCAGAACAGATGAGCCATTTTCTACCTTTAGATTTCTTGCAGAATTTGTGCCTAGTCTGATTTTCTTTAGATTGAGAAAAATGCTTGTATCTCTGATGCATTTAAATAAGTACATTATACAAGTGTTCTATTCAGGTGAAATATAGTATAATGTAGCAGTTTTTAAAGAGAGTCACTGCCTAAAAATCCAGTGCAATAAGTCTGATTCTCACAGACTTTCTGAAAAAAAAAAAGTTGCTTTAAAAATAGTTTTACATATGAAAGATTCCTAATCTTCATGTATGTTAGTAACAAATGTGGAAATGCCAACTGAAAATGATACTATCACAAACATTTCAACATTAAATTAAATTAAAACATTTAGTGATGTGTCTGGATGTATTGAGTGGTTTTGTTTTTGTTTTTCTCTCTTTGTCTGTGAAGCAGGACTCCTCTTCCTTACAAATGTGAGAAGATAGGTGCAGAGATATTGAAGTACACAATTTGGAAAAAGGAAAGAAATCAATATTGAATGGTACTTTTCTTTTCCTTTTCAATTTTCCTTTTCATTTGTTTATTGCCAAGAATTATTGCCAAGAAATTTCCTTTTCGTTTTTTATTGTCAGTTTTAAGATGAAGCATTTTTAGAAGAAAGTCCTTGACTTTATTTTGTATTTATTTGTTATAGCTTAGAGATTTATTCATAACAATCTACACAGTGAGTACAGAAGATATTCAACTTTTCCATATACAACCTCATTTTACGTATGTTATCAAAGTGTTGCAAAATAGCTGAAAATTGCATTCAGCAATAAAACGTGCTGTAGTCAATGTTTCCACTATTCTATTGCAACTGAATGGATAAAGCACCATCTTAGTATGATTATTCCTCAGCCTCATTTGTGGCCTCTGAGTAATGTTAGAGAATGGCTCACTAACAACTTTATGAATCAAGATGACACAACTCTAAAATAAATTGGCCCATCTAGATATATCATGGAAATGCTATGGGTATCAAGATGTGGGTAGAGAAAACAAGAAAATAAATGAGGCTTTGTGAGAAATACCAATAGTAGCAATAATAATAAAGATCAAGGTAATAACATAAAATAAGAATGCAAATCCCATGTACAGAACAATGTACCTAGTCTGCCCTAAGAGATACATATTCCCTAAGTCCAATCCCTATAATTCCACAATACAAGGTTTATTCCCATTAGCAGATGTGAAAGCAGCAAAGTGAAGAAATACAGTATTCCCAAGATTAGCTTGAAAATTAGTGACAGGGGGTGGTTCCAGGATGCATTTAGTATGACTATAAAATTTAAAGTAAGAAAATATAGATATTTTATACTTGTTCAGTGCTCTACAGTTTACAAAGTGCTTTCATACCACTATTTGATTCTTTCTGGAATCCTAGGAGATAACAGATATTATTACTAACCCTGTGGTACAGAGGAATTAGTGGATACTTAAAATAACAATAATGACATGCCTAATAAATCACAGAGGCTAAGGGGGTAGGAAACTAGCTCAGTGCTCTCTCCATCAAATCACACCAGCTGGCTTGGAGAACTGACTGAAAGAAAAGAATATAGATATATAGGGAGAAGGAAGATATATATATGCATATATATCCTGGAGGCCAATTTAGACAAGGATTTACGGCTTTTTATATTTATCCTTGTTCTACAGGTTACTAGAAGAAATGTGCCTGGAGAGGAACAATGGGGAAAAAGTGGAAGAAATAAAGGTAGCTTACAAATGCTTCGTGTGCTGGCAGAGATCTGGAAGAGCTAAATCTGCCAGCAGTTAAGGGAGGCAATGAGGTATTCAGGAAAGAGCTCTGGGCCTGCAGTCAGCAGATATGGGTTCGAGGACAGGCTTTGACATTAAACAAGCTGAAAGATCTTTGAGTCACCTAATATCTTGGGGACTTATTTTTCTCACTTGTAAAATGAGAAGATTGAATTATATGATGTGCAATGGATTTACCAACTCCAAAAAGTTATGATTGTAGAGTCTAATTATATTTCAAGCCTTATTAGAAAGCTATCACTGATACGGGAACAACTCCAGTGGGCCCTCCAAAGCAGGAAAAGTCCCAGGAGGAATGCTGGCACTTACACCTAACCCTAAACATCAAAATTGGCAGCAATAGTATTAACCTGCTAATTTATTTTGTACTTGTCTTCCTTGCAATTAAATCAGTTGAGGAATAAAAGGAAGCTTCTGAGGCAATAAGGAGATCAAAGAAAAAAAATTGGAAGCAAAGGATTCTTCTAAATTTTCTTACCCCTCAAGTAGAGGTTGTATCTGCAGGACTGCTTTGATACTAGATTACAGATTTGAAGAAATAAACCAATAACATCATATTGTTTGAGGCAACTGAGCCACATTTCCCTCTCATACTTTCCGGTCACCTTAAGTCCAGGAAAACTTTATTCTCTCCATTCAAATGATGATCATCTGCCTCTCTGCTCTTAACATATAACAACAAAGAGAGAACGCTGCTGTTGAGACCTCCCCAATTATTTGTTGCTGTTTTCTCTACATGTATCACAGAAACTCAGGAACAGGTATTCCAGATCTCTAAAAAGACAATGCCTCTGTCCTTCCAAAATGTATCTACATCCAAAATTTTCAGTATAGGCATTTTGGGTATTGGTAGGGGCAGTTCTGCTCCCCCCACCAAGCATTTACATATTGAAATATACATTATTTTATTATAAACTACTTTTTAAATTTCTCATTATTTTTTGTTGGGATATTATATGGATAATTTTTGGTTATTTTGAGTGTATAGGTGGGTTTACTATCTATGAATTCCATTTCAGGATATTGAATAACTATTATACAGTACTTATTATGAAAGTAATTATTGGGTCTTATAGGAATCTTGCTCACTGGTCTAATACAACTCACATTATTGACGAAAGGTTTACAGTCAAGGTTGGGCAGACCACAATGCTTCCCTTAGCTCCAGTGTTCCTTTAACATTTGTGATTAACCAGCTTTCTAACTGACCAGGATTAGAAGGTCATCTGATATTTTATATATTCTCATATGGATTGAAAAACATGGGCAAAAAAAAAAAATCTGAAATCAGTGCTGCTACATCTCCAGCAGAAAGGTAGCTGGCTCAGCTAACATTTACTGTACTCATACAGCTATGAAAGACACACTCACTATCTGAATAAGGTAACGCTTATTGTTGGCAGGGTAGGAGGAGGCACTTGAATAAAAAGCATAAAGCACTGGTGTTCTATCAGGAAACAAACAACATTCTGCGGAATTGCAGAAGGAGAAAAAATTCTTAAAAGAGTGATCAGAGAAGGTTTTATAAAAGAAATAACATTTGAATAGAGACTTAAAGGTCAAATAGGGCTTTGATATAGTAGGAGAGCAAACACTATGAACAAAGTTAATTGGTGTTAAAATTTGTCTGTGTTCAGGGAATAATAAGTAGTCAATATGAGCACAGAGGTGTGCTTCCAGATGGAGTGGAAAAGGCAGATGTGGCCAGACCCTGGACGGTCTGGAATGCAACCTAAGGAACCGTGGCATGTCCCCTTAGACAATAAGGAGATTCTACAGGTTTTAAAGAGAAGGTACCAGCATAATTCAGTCTAGTTTATGAAAATGACTGGCAGGTAAAGATCAAGATGTGAGCACAGAAAACACAACCAAAAACAGGCAGGGAGACTAATTAGGAGTTTCTTCCATAGGCCAGTCATGCAATGACAACCCAAGCCTGAGGCTGGGCATCGATTGTAAGAATGGGGAGGAGAACAGATAGGAGAGTAAACGGTATTTGATAACTGGGTATAGAGAGTGAGAAATATCAAGGAGAGGAAGACGGCTGTAACTGAAGGAGAGAAGTCACTCTGGCAGACTAAATATTGAAGCTGTCCTCACAGAGTTAATAAGAATTCTGATGGAAATATAGTTGTAATTAAGCATTAATCAGGCTGCACTTTTGCCCACTGCCTCCAAACCAAAAGTCACAAAGCATTAGAAACTGACCATTTGCATCCCCATTGTTACTATAGATAAAATTTCTGATGTTAGAAACATAAGGCTTTTGTTTTAAGAATTATTTAAGCAGATCCTGAATTCCAGTGGAACGGCTGACACCAATCAGTTTAAAGACCCCATCAGAGGAAACAAATCAGCATGAAAATACAGGTTCTTTATCTTTTTGTCCCATGACTTCACCCAGCACTCTTTGACCGACCAATGATCTGTACACTTTGGTCACTCCAAAACCCTTAAACCCCTAGCCCCACATTCCCTGGAGAGATTAATTTGACCTTTTCTCCCGTCTCCTCTCATTTAGTGGCCCTACAATTAAACCTCTTTTTTCTGTTGCAATCTCGTGTTTCCACATATTGACTTTTCACATGCATTGGGCAATGAACCTGTTAGACTTACAATATTTAGACAGAGGATAATTAATGTGGTTTGGAACAAGCTGAGTGTCCCTATAATAAACTTTTCTCTCAATGAAGGTAGTATCAACATCAAAAGCAAAGCAACTTCCCAAAACCAATACTAACTTGTGAGTAGCAGCTGTCTTCATGACACCATATGGCTGGTTTAAAAAGCCATTCAAAGCGTAAAAGAGGTCCTATAATGTTTTAAAGAAAAGGTAATTGAATTAAAGAAGCTTCAATGTTATAAATAAACTTCATCAGCAGATACAAAATAAAAAAGGTCTTAAACGAATGCTATAATTTAAAAAATGTATTGTGTACATCATTTGGTAGTTAAAAACAGCTGTTTACACTACTTAATGTGTGTTAGGATATGATTTGATATGATACCACGCGAAAGAGTAAACTGATGTTGGAGAAGACATTTATACGCATATACATGCCCCAAATCAATTTTCAGAAGCAACTTGCTCTTACACGCATTGAGGATGACAATCTTTCATAAGATCTTTCACTAAATGCTAATATTTTATTTTTCTTACTGTTTTTGCTGTGTTTAACAAAAGCATTTCCTGTGCTCTTCATGCAGACTCTAAGGCTGTTTCAATGTGACAGCCTAATTCTAACATGCTATAAAAATAAGTGACTATAATTGTTGGGCTGTTAAACAAGACATTATTCTCCATCTCTCTATCTCAAAACCATTGGGAAATGTTCCTGCTAAGGATTCTGGCACTGCTCTGGGTGTGGGGTAGTGGAGAAAGAAAGATTTCACAATCAGACAGAGCCCGTATGTCACTTGATGGATTGAATTAGAGATCAAGTGAAGTCATCAGCAAAGACAACAGCTCCCAGATAAGACAAAGCTTGGAGAAAAGAAAAAACAAAAAACAAGGAAACAAACCAAAAAACCTTATCAATGTATCTAGATAAATAAAGTGTTGATCAGAGAAGGGGCGGTAGTAAAAAATGGAAACATACTAGTAAATTATAAGCTAGTTGAGTAGACAGGCATAAGCCTACTTTAGCTTGATGCCTTCACACTTTTAAATCACGTTGCTAACAATCCTCATTGTGATTTCATGCTCACCAAGTAATAGCCTGATTACTCTGTGGTTTCCCATGTGGCACGCCTGCAGGTGGAGTGTCTGGTTGCCTCTCCAATTAGATTGCTCATTATAAATTGAAAAACTGGTATGCATCATTCTTTTTGAGTGGGGTTACTTCTGATATGTTGATAAATCAGCTTTCTAAGCCTCCTAGATTTAGAGCCAATCTTTGAGCCATGATGAATTTGAGGGGGTTGCCCTATGAAGCTCCTTGCAGATGGATAGAATGTCTTCTCTTAAGATTTCCAACCTCTCATTGATTGCAGTTTTATAAATTGCATTGCAGTAATTGTCCCTATTGGCAGAGTGAACATCAGCATGAAATAAAATACAAGGCAGCATGTTTGACACAGTACTGTCATAGAGCCAGGGTGCGAATATAATTCAGAGTTCAATATCAGCTTACATTAGAGTGAAATGGAGCACTCACCAAATGTGAAAACAGGAATTTTAAACAAGGACTGTCCTAAAGAAACCAAGGTATATAATCATCCTACTTATAACTCAGGTTGCTGGACCAACCTTGACATTGAACTGGAAACATTTATGATCATTCTTTTGTGAATCTTATGAACCAGTAATACCTCAAGCTATAGCTTCTCTTCTGACAGCTAAGTGCAGACCCCTCTCAGAACTGCATGGTAACTCCCCGAGGGTCTCCCTCATGGGATGCCATAGCACACACTTCTCTTCTAGACGAAATCCAGGCCTGGTGGTCCCAGTTTGGGTTAGTCTGTATTTGCCGTGCCTTATCAGAGAAAACATTTTTATTTATCATTTTCTGTATTGTTTGGATTTTCTTCCATTCATCCAATTTTTTAATGATAGTCTTTTATAAAAATGTTGTTAACCTCTTCCAAAATTTTTACATATTTCTGCCCTTGTGCAATGAAGACCCCTACTGATGGACCATGAGCTTCTGAAAAGAGCAGAAATAGGTCAGGCGCATTGGTTCATGCCTGTAATCCAGCACTTTGGCAGCCTGAGGCAGGCAGATCACGAGGTCAGGAGATGGAGACCATGCTGGCTAATCCGGTGAAACCCTGTTTCCACTAAAAAAAAAAAAAAAGTACCTGCGCATGGTGGCGGGCGCCTGTAATGCAGCTACTCCGGAGGCTGAAGCAGGAGAATTGCTTGAACCCTGGAGACGGAGATTACAGTGAGCCGAGATTGCACCACTGTGCTCCAGCCTGGGAGACAGAGTAAGACTCCGTCTCAAAAAAAAAAAAAAAAAGGAATATTCAAATTTTTGAGTCTCACCAGGACTTACACACAGGGCCCCAATACAGGAGAAAATATATATTTTATATAATGTTAGATATATAGATAGATAGATAGATAGATGATAGATAGATAGATAGATATCATATATCATTAGGGTTGTTGCTTTCTACAGACTTACTTCTTTACTGGATTTCTCTTTTTCTCCTGATTATTCTGTGTTGACGTTTATCACTGAGAAGAGTCATGGTAAATTCTCCGTGGTATACAAAGTGAGATGTCTGGGTGCAGACTTTATTTACTGAAAAAGATTCCTCTGAGCACACTTTACAAAAGGAGACAGCTGCTATAAATCATGAGAAATTAAACAGTATATTTCAAATTTCTTAAAATTAGAAAATACCCGTTAGTGAATAAATATAGAAAAACAATTCTAAACTCAACGGCAAATTCCTATGGCTTAAAATCAGCTCCATGTTTTACATTGCTTTCAGTTACAATATCAATGATTGCATAAAATATATTAAGACCTAATCCAAAGAAAGAAGTTCCAGCATAAGTGATTACAACAATGCAAGTCATAGAGATCCCAGCCAAGAAGTAATTTGCATACACATCATCTTGACTTGTAATACAGATACTACAATTTCTCTAAAATAAAAGGCTTTCCAATCTTATTGACCTAAATAAATTCAATCCTAGACAGTGGAGTAACGAGATTTGGGCTACCTCTGTTTAGAAGTATCAACTAAGAAGGATAAGAATTTTAAAAAGAAAATACTGAAAACAAATCGAGGAGGAAACAAAAACTTATGTTACTACGGTTTAATTACTATTTGCCATATGATGCTGTTACATATAATTTGCTCATAGAAATTAGACAAAATCATAATACATTCAGAAATGGGGCAGTAAGAAATAGTTAATTTTCAAATAAATGTCTAGATGAGTAGAAAATGTATGTATGTGGAATTCATTCTCAGTGAAGCAATGGAAATTGTATTACAGTTCTCATAGCATGAAAATCTAGCAACACATCCTCCTAAACACTTTTATTTAAACATCTTCAGGCTGATAATAAGGTATTAGCCACTTTTAAGAAAACTATTATAAGGGAGAACATTTTGTGTATGAAGATATAAATTTCAAATTGTAAGAGCAAAAATTTTGGGATACTAATCTTAAATTTCTAGCATTTACTGAGTGCTCACAAAATAGTAGGGACCCTTCTGAATTCTATGTACATGATTTCTCATCTACTACTTTAAATGAACCAAAAAGTTAGATATTATGATCATTTCCATTTTATAGATTAGAAAATAGAGGCTAAGTGACTTACTCAAAGTCATACTACCAGTAGGTAGTACAGTCAGAATTCTAACTCAAGAAATCTGTCTCCAGAGTCCTTACATTTTGGAATGAAACTAAATATGTAACACTAGGAGAACAGCTACCTAATTATGGTTTATCAGCCTTCAAATGCATCATTAAATAATACTAATGAGTACTGGATGATACATTAAAAAGCTTTCGATATTTAAATTTAATATATTTTATGTATTTAGTAGATTTTTAAACGTTAACTTTAATAAATGAACAATTGCCCTTAGACTTTGTCTGTAGCTGTTTAGAGATTCTGAATTCCTATGATGGTGAAACCAAACGTGAACGTGAAAATTGTTGATGCATTACAGTAGGCAAACTCTGATAATGGAGAGAACCCAAAGGCAATGAACCAAAAAGATAGACCATTTGTCTCTCAGATGATTGTTTCAGGGAAGATAAGCAGGTCCCCACCAACAAAACCATCCAATGACCTAAGTTGACAATGGCTTTGTCATATTTACTATGCAGTATCCATGGCTGCTCTGTGCATGGTATTTTCAGACAATAAAGGCCTGGGAAGGGGGAAGAACAGAAGAGGCAGATATTTCTCTTTAGTGCACACATTACATCACTCACATTCCTTTAAGAAAAATTTGGGCTCGTAACCATGCCCAGCTCAAGAAAGGCTGGAAAATGTACTTTATTCAAATGTCCGCACTGAAGAGAGAGACCAATATTGATGGACAGCTGCTAGTCCTGGCCACATAGGCATGGTGGATATTTTTCCTCATTACCTTTATTATAATTATTTATTTCATAAAGACAAATGAAATTCCAGTAATAATTGAAAATTATTTCTAAATAATCTTCCATTTTTTTCTTTTGGAAGTTTAATGAAAATGCAAAAGTATTTAAGAATTGAAGGGTTGGTCATGACATATAAGTAAGGATCACATGACTTCAACTGGTATACACAATCGTTTTGTGAGAAAAAATTGGAGTTATCATTCTGGAACAGAGAGTCGATCTCTTCTGGTGGCCAACGCCAGATGTTTCACTAAGAGAAATAAACCTCCCATAATACACTTAATTTCACAATACTATACCATAGGGGGGAATATCTTCCTGACCCATCTGGTGAGCAGTTTCTGCCCTGAAGCATGAAGATTGATAGCTGGTGTAATTCTATCCTAGCTAGTGTACTGTAACTGCAGATGCTACTCTTCCTCATGTGAATGTCTAATTATTTTCAGGATCATTTTCTCATATTCATATCCTGTTGCCTAGAGTTACATAGGTGAAAAATATTGCTAATTCTTGAATGTTATTCTGAAAAAACACATATGAGTGTTTAATATATTGTTCTATCTTGTTTTACTAGCTACAGATCAACTGTTTTTAGAAAAACTGTTCTACTTATATTTCGTATTCCCCTCAGTAGTTTGAAAGGTGCATTATTAATAAACTATGTTTATCAAAATATATAATTGGCTCCATTTCACTTATGTCAAATGTCTTTCTTCATTTTCCCTGAAAATTTATTGTCATGAAATAAATTTCTTGCTGTTAATTTTACTGTAAATTTCATTGTGTTATCACACACACTATGGACCCTAATGGATCAATACACTGAAATTATATTTGATATGGAGCTATTAGTACCCATATCAGCAGGACAATTAACTTCCAAAACAGATATCATTCCTTGTCTTCATTATTAATAGTGTGCATATCTTGAAGAGATAATTCTATTTGTATCTAATGTACTTCAAATGAATCTGTGGCTAAATTCCAAAATCCATGTGAATTCTAGACTTTAGGAACAGGATTTCTTGGCATAGAATCGTTTTAAGATATCTTAGGAAACAAGCGAGTTGAAAAATATTTAAATTGCCAATCATGAAAAGAGCTACGCATAGGAACAATTTATAGAGGCCACATGGAAGAAAGATTTCAATTTTAAATACTATGCAGAATTTAGATCATCCTTTCAGAAATAGTGGAGTCAATCTCTATTTAAATGACCATAGAATTCACTTAAAGGTCAGCTTTCACTCAGTAAAGCAAAGGCCAACGGGTTTTTCGTTGCCAGAATAATTCTCCCTTTATAACTTAGGAGGTGAATAACTTGATCCAAAAATATGTTTTGTGCTTAATGACAGCTAAAAAAATACAGTAGCTTTCACGTATTTGCATTTCTTTATTTTTGCATTGTTATTACATTAATCTAATTTACATTAACATGTAAATATAATTCATTCATTGACTAAATGCATATGCTATATAAGAGCCTCTACTAAACTCTACTAACATGGACAAAGAATGTTTTCTATCCTCAATATCTGGCAGTTCTAGTGGGGATACAAAGAAAAGATATTCTGAAACAAAATTTTCACACGTTAAAATCTCATCACTGCCTATGAATGGGAGATCTGGAATTACACTGGTCTCATGAAATAATTATCCTGAACCTTAACATCGTAATAAATGCTGGGGACTGAAAAATGTAGGATTGATGCTAATGATTAAATGACTATAATTCCATCAAACAAAAAAAAACCTCATCTATTTTTAGATAATGTTTGCCTAACGTTCTTATGTCAATTAATGGATTAGGTGCATTTTATTTCAAAAGTAAATATAACAAATTTGAAGCATGGACATTTAAAATTTCTTTGTCTAACGATTTCTAACCTGACTAAGAATGATAGTGTCACTAAAATCTATTTATGCTGCTATTTACTTAACTCATTTGTTACACTTTGGACATTTTCTTTTACTGCTTCGTTTTGGTATAAATCTAGCTTTTAGTTTGAAACTGCTCGTCTAATTCTATGCTTAAATTGGAAGACAAACTAACAAATGCTGCCTGACCATCACTTTGCCTAAAATCACTTCTTATTTAATGAAAGGTTTTTCCTTTATGTTTTCAGCCACCCTTTCTGTATTGTACCAGATGCACCTAAAAAGTTTATGATGTATCTAAGTGCCAAAGAGAATTCCTCAGGTGTTAGGAAGAGGCAAAACTTACAGGGCATTTGATAATTAAGTGTAACTTAATAAATGCCCAAGTAATGTTTTTCCTTATTGTCATTCATATAACTGTCTTGTAGTTTTTTTTTTTTTTTTTACGACATTATGGCCTACTTTTCAATATGACCATGTCTTAATATCAAGTGTATCAAATCTAATCCTATGGTTTATTGTGGGCAACCCCAGTTGGTCTGCTCTGAGCTTTTTCCTCCCTTCTCAGTGAATGGAAGTTATACTTATGCCCGGCTGGTGGTTTGAATCACCTCAATTTGTTCTGGCAATCAGAGGCAGCTGCTTCATGTGAAAGGCATGAGGACCACTGAACATCACATTAGGACTGACCTCAAGCTGAATGTAAAAGGCTCAGACCTTTCTGCCAGGCCAGCAGAGCATGTGCAAACAGATTTGCTGAAGTGCAAAATGGTCCAATGATTTAGAGCAAGACTTGTTCTCTTTTCTTTTTCTCTCTCCCTCCCTCTCTCTCTCTCTTCTTTCTTTAAAAATGAAACAAGATAGCAGACAGGCTGGTATAATCCTAGCAACATCTGTTGCCTTTCACAAGGGTCTTGGTTGAGCACAATCACTTTTCAAAAGGGGACTGACGTCCTGTTGAAAAGGGTAAAATAAAAGATCTCAGCTGAAGGGAGTATGGCCATGTTGCCTCAGACCCACTTGAGTCTTTTGTGGTTTCTGTCAGTATGAGTATAAAGAAAGTTTATTCTCCTCTACTTCCTGATGAAACTGCCAGAAAAAAAATATGTATATAGATATATATTTTTTTTCTCACTTAGTGCTTAAAGCCCTTAAAGAAATATAGAAAAGTTACATTTCAAACTCCTTGTTTTTATTCCCAGTGATTTCTGAACTTTAAGCTCGGTTAATCAGAAGCGTGAAGAAATTTATGCTGTACATTTTATCATGTCTGTTACTTTTGGCCTTTCTTATTAAGTTAGTTTTACACTTTTTCCTACAGTCTGGGAACAATAGGAAGGTTCTTTTTTGTGAAAATGAATATTTCACACTGATTATTTTTCCCTTCAATGGATCTGTTCATCTTACCCTACTTATCTAATGATGGGTTACAGTAAACATTAACTTGAGATAATTTATATAGAAAAAGTTACCTACTTTTATTGGCAAGATGTTTTTTATGAGCAATTTTGTTCACTCTAACCATCACATGCTTTCACATAAATGAGGATGCAGATGCAGCTGATATGTATATATATCACCTGCTGGCTTCTGTTTTGTAAAATAAAATAGAATTATATATGTATATATATATTACACATATGTATTTTAGATATTTCTATTGTTTTGTATTTGTTTCAGACATTTCTCTTTTCCTTTTAAGTATATATATATATATATATATATATAATATACACATATATAGAGAGAGACAGAGAGAGAGAGAGAGACAGGGTCTCACTCTGTCACCTAGGCTGGAGCACAGTAGCACAATCTCAGCTCACTGCAACCTCCACCTCCTGGTCTCAAGCAGTTCTCCCACCTCAGCCTCCAGAGTAGCTGTGACTACAGATGCGTACCACCATGCCAGGCTAATTTTCTTATTTTTTGTAGAGATAAGGTTCCTCTATGTTGCCCAGGTGGGTCTTGAACTCCTGGGCTCAAGGGATCCACCTGCCTCTGCCTCCCAAAGTGCTGGGATTACAGGCATAAGCTACAGTGTCTGGCCTGATATTTTTGGTATTATTGATATTTTTATTAATTATATATGTTTTTGGAGTTATTCACATAATTTTGAAAATATATTTAAAGACAACATCTAAAGATGTAGATTTATGCATATCAAGAGAATAACAGATTTGTATATACTCTTAATGCTGATGAACCTTGTCCTATTATAACAAGGACATAGAGATACATCTGAAAATATCTGAATTTTTACATTTATTTAAAAAATATATAATAGATCTTCTGATGCTCAAGTTATTTTACCAATATAGTTTATTAATACATAATGTTTTAAAGTATTATTTAAAATGCCCTTTAAATTTACAAAAGTGAGTATATTTTATTTCATAATTAAAATGTTAATGCCTCAAAAAGTTAATTTTTTTTTATTATACTTTAAGTTTTAGGGTACATGTGCACAACGTGCAGGTTTGTTACATATGTATACATGTGCCATGTTGGTGTGCTGCACCCATTAACTTGTCATTTACATTAGGTATATCTCCTAATGCTATCCCTACCCCCTACCCCCACCCCATGACAGGCCCTGGTGTGTGATGTTCCCCTACCTGTGTCCAAGTGCTCTCATTGTTCAATTCCCACTTATGAGTGAGAACATGTGGTGTTTGGTTTTTTGTCCTTGGGATAGTTTGCTGAGAATGATGGTTTCCAGCTTCATCCATGTCCCTACAAAGGACATGAACTCATCATTTTTTATGGCTGCATAGTATTCCATGGTGTATATGTGCCACATTTTCTTAATCCAGTCTATCATTGTTGGACATTTGGGTTGGTTCCAAGTCTTTGCTATTGTGAATAGTGCCGCAACAAACATGCGTGTACATGTGTCTTTATAGCAGCATGATTTATAATCCTTTGGGTATATACCCAGTAATGAGATTGCTGGGTCAAATGGTATTTGTAGTTCTAGATCCCTGAGGAATCGCCACACTGACTTCCACAATGGTTGAACTAGTTTACAGTCCCACCAACAGTGTAAAAGTGTTCCTTTTTCTCCACATCCTCTCCAGCACCTGTTGTTTCCTGACTTTTTAATGATTGCCATTCTAACTGGTGTGAGATGGTATCTCATTGTGGTTTTGATTTGCATTTCTCTGATGGCCAGTGATGATGAGAATTTTTTCATCTGTCTGTTGGCTGCATAAATGTCTTCTTCTTTTGCGAAGCATCTGTTCATATCCTTTGCCCACTTTTTGATGGGGTTGTTTGTTTTTTTCTTGTAAATATGTTTGAGTTCTTTGTAGATTCTGGATATTAGCCCTTTGTCAGATGAACAGATTGCAAAAATTTTCTCCCATTCTGTAGGTTGCCTGTTCACTCTGATGGTAGTTTCTTTTGCGGTGCAGAAGCTCTTTAGTTTAATTAGATCCCATTTGTCAATTTTGGCTTTTATTGCCATTGCTTTTGGTGTTTTAGACATGAAGTCCTTGCCCATGCCTATGTCCTGAATGGTATTGCCTAGGTTTTCTTCTAGGGTTTTTATGGTTTTAGGTCTTACATTTAAGTCTTTAATCCATCTTGAATTAATTTTTGTATAAGGTGTAAGGAAGGGATCCAGTTACAGCTTTCTACATATGGCTAGCCAGTTTTTCCAACACCATTTATTAAATAGGGAATCCTTTCCCCATTTCTTGTTTTTGTCAGGTTTGTCAAAGATCAGATAGTTGTAGATGTGTGGCATTATTTCTGAGGGCTCTGTTCTGTTCCATTTGTCTATATCTCTGTTTTGGTACCAGTACCATGTTGTTTTGGTTACTGTAGCCTTGTAGTATAGTTTGAAGTCAGGTAGCGTGATGCCTCCAGCTTTGTTCTTTTGGCTTAGGATTGTCTTGGCAATGCAGGCTCTTTTTTGGTTCCACATGAACTTTAAAGTAGTTTTTTCCAATTCTGTGAAGAAAGCCATTGGTAGCTTGATGGGGATGGCATTGAATCTGTAAATTATCTTGGGCAGTATGGCCATTTTCACGATATTGATTCTTCCTACCCATGAGCATGGAATGTTCTTCCATTTGTTCGTATCCTGTTTTATTTCATTGAGCAGTGGTTTGTAGTTCTCCTTGAGGTCCTTCACATCCCTTGTAAGTTGGATTCCTACGTACTTTATTCTCTTTGAAGCAATTGTGAATGGGAGTTCACTCATGATTTGGCTCTCTGTTTGTCTGTTATTGGTGTATAAGAATGCTTGTGATTTTTGCACATTGATTTTGTATCCTGAGACTTTGCTGAAGTTGCTTATCAGCTCAAGGAGATTTTGGGCTGAGACGATGGGGTTTTCTAGATATACAATCATGTCATGTGCAAACAGGGACAATTTCACTTCCTCTTTTCCTAATTGAATACCCTTTATTTCCTTCTCCTGGCTGATTGCCCTGGGCGGAACTTCCAACGCTATGTTGAATAGGAGTTATTTTTTTTTTGTTTAACTGCATTATTATGCTTTCAGTGCTATTTAAATATGTGCGATTAAAAATATAAAAGTATACTATTGTATTTGTGCTTCTTATGACTTTTTTAGTAATTATCAAGTTTAAAAAAAATTTTTAAAACAAAAGTAAAAATAGCAAAACAAGTTCACTATAAGAAGTAGAAACGGAGAAATATAAGATCATGTACTATAAATGTGAAAAATATTCCGGGAATAAGCAAAATAGTTGCATTTTTTAAAGAAAAGAATTTTTACAAAGTGGGTGGTATTCACTAACATCTAGACCATCTTACTAGGAGAGAGGAGATTAGAATTACTTAAGAGAGTTTCATAACTAGTCTCTATTGAATGGGATGATTAATATTTTGCTTTTCTTGCTTCTGCTAAAGTTATCTAAATGCTTTCAAAGATTTCCAGGCTTGGGAAATCTACTGATTTAATATCTTAAATTATATCTTAATATTTAAATATTTATTAAAATAATATCTTAATATCTTAAATCAGTAGATTTGCCAAGCCTGGAAAACTTTGAAAGCATTCCATTTTACTTGAAATGGAAAAAATAAAATTGGTCAAAGGTAATTTTCAAACTCACAAACAGTAAGGTAGACATGACCTAGTGGACGGTAATCAAGGTTTCCAGCTATGTAATAATGCAAATGGGCTGGTACTGAGTTTTCCATTCACATCAAATACACACTGCACACAACTGTCATACACAAGGATGATAAGATCTAATTATGTCTAATGGTTAAATGACAAAAATAAAAACCACTTTAGGCTTTGACGTCTACCTCCTTGTATACCTTACCTTTGATATTATACTAGGAATCCTTAACTCACATGCCTACAGAATCCTGACACCTAAATTAAGGGGTAAGTTGACTATGGTGAACTGGAGTATACACGGCCCATTTCAAAGAAATAGACAATCCTGAAGTTCAGTCATAGATGAGATTATCAAAATGAAAAACCAGATATGGTCAGATTTTCAGTGAGTTTAACAGAAGTCAAAAATAGAGTCTTGCATATATCAGCTTCTAATGACAAACCCTAAAAGACACTTAAAACTCTTTTTAAAAAAGCACTATGTGGGCCAAAGTTAATCTGCAGTTTGGGTGAAATCAGAAGAACTGTTAGCTGGCACACCTTGATTAAATCAAACTATAACACCTAAATAATATTTGCCTTACTTTTTTTTTTGAATTCATGCAAACATGAGACTCACACTAGACAAATTTCAAGGTCAATTAATGAACAGTCTTTTGGGGATTAAGAAAGACATCTTTTAGTCTGTAAGGAAATATTTAAATGTTTGAGCACCTAACAATTTTTTAACAGGTAATAAAGCTGTAATTTTTCATAATAAAATTTTGAATAAAATTATTTAGTTATTTTAAATTACTTTTGGGTAGAAACTAATAGTTCTTTCATTTTTCATTTCATTTTTTAAAATGTTATAGTGATGGGATACTTGCTATGTTCCCTAGGTTGTTCTCAAACTCCTGGGCTCAAGCAATTCCCTTGCCTTAGCTTCCCAAGGTACTGGGATTACAGGCAGGAGCCACTGCACCTGGCCTTTTTGATCTTTCATGGAATAGAGGAACTGAATTATGAGATTCTAAGACGAGCTTACTCTCATGCCATGAGACTATATGGTCTATTCTTAATTTGACTTTATAGTCCTCTAAAATACATGTGTTTTACTATAAAGTGACTGTCTCATTCAATTCTTATTCTTCTAAGAATATGAAGGCTGGACACGGCGGCTCACGCCTGTAATCCCAGCACTTTGGGAGGCCGAGGCGGGTATATCATGAGGTCAGGAGTTCAAGACCAGACTAGCCAAGATGGTGAAACCCCGTCTCTACTAAAAATACAAAAATTAGCCGGGCGTGGTGGTGGGTGCCTGTAATCCCAGCTACTCGGGAGTCTGAGGCAGAGAACTGCTTGAAACCAGGAGGCAGAGTTTGCAGTGAGCCGAGATCATGCCACTGCACGATGGGCGACAGATGTCGCTTGGGCGGCAGAGCTAGACTCTGTCTCAAAAAAAAATATGAATTATGATTTACATTAGTATTTAAATAAAATTTCAAGGTGTGATCAATAGCCACATCTACAGAAATATTTATAAAAATATTTATAATTTTTAAATAATTTATTAAAATGTTTACAAAGTTTTTTATAAATAATTTATTAAAATATTTATAAAATTATTTATAAAAATACATACAATTTTTACAATTGTAAATTCACTATAGTACAAGCTATAACAAATAATTCAAAACAAGAAAGGCTACCAGCAAGTTCTTATTCCATTGCTTAGAAAAGCTAGAAAATGTAAACAGAAGTCCTGTTTGGTATTTGAAATACAAAATATTAAATAATAATGGTCTGAATATCTAGGATCTTTAGGAATCTTGCTTTGGATATTGCTGTATGCATCAACCAGGCTTTATTACTGGATTTGGATTTTTATTTCCATACATGAAGTTTGCCACGAGGTAATAAATCAATTCCTTTACTTTTCTAAACTTCAGTTTTGTCACTGATAAAATAAAAAGAAATATGCGTGTCTTCAAAGATGTCTTATATAGGTCATTTCATGCATATGGTATTGAGCTCAATTATCTTCAGTGACTGCCTCTGGTAATTTAGTTGCTTAACGAGGCTCATTAACCCTTTTAGACCGTTATTTGTACCCACAACTGTATTTGGAAGTAAATTGTTACATTACATACTGTAAGTATAACATTTTTCTGTTAGTGTTAAATGTTAAATAAAAAGCCCTAATTAAATAAATGTGGCATAATGATTGTTCATTTCCATCAAAACTTATTCTCACACAAATAGGCTAGAAAATACTGTGTTTATTTTGTTTCTTAGATCCATTTGTTTATGTTGTTTCTATTATACAGCATCACTCTGAATGAATTAGTGTTTTATTTAATCTTTTATAGGCTGGAGCCCTCCCTCAATTTTGGATTTAGAGTTATCATTTTGCTAGATAAGGATAGAGTGAAGGAGATGCTTGCTACATCCCTTTTTAATCGTTCAGACCTAAAAGTGGAAAGTGGAGACACTTGCAGTTCACAAAGATAATGACTGCCTCAGAATTCACCTTTGTGCACAAAGTAGTTCAAGTTCATAAAAGGATTACTGCTCTTCACCATAAGTATCTTATAGGGTGGCAGTATTTCAATATTTTATTAAACATCCTTCTCTTCCTAAAAGTTCACCTTTGAATAAACTGGCTTATTTTATCTAATCTTTCTTTCTAAGGCATGTAGTTTTTTCTCATATTTTTCCCCTTCTGAATTTTCCTTTTGAATATGAGTTTAGCCTCAAAGTCACGTACACCAGGGAGTTGTACTCTTGGCTCAATGCGTCAGCTGGAAGTAGGGTCATTTCTACATGCACATTTTATGTTTGTTAGGAGAGCACTAAATAAAATTGAGTGGCACCAGCTATAAAACCTGCAGAACCCAGGGCAACCCAGCTCTCTGGATCTACATGCAGGGAGCAATCAGGTTAGTTCTTCTGAGAAAAAAAAGCAGTGAGCATGGAGTGGAGGGGGGAAACAGTACTCCAAGTACAAATGCAGGCGGACCGAGTGAGTGCATGCTTAGGAAGCTCTCTTTCTGTTTAGGTGAGTAGAGAATTATATATATCTCATTTTAGCTAAAAAAAAAAAAAAAAAATTAATTCCTTATGCTTCTGGAAGATTAAAGTTCTCTGAACATTCTTTCAATTTTCTGCTGTCCCTTCCTGTCTCTATCCAACTCATGTTTCAAGGCCCAAATGAAATGTCACATTGGTTAATGGTTTTAGGACTCTCCAGTAGCATGTGCTATCTTCCTCCTTCAAATCCCATACCCTACTACTTGCTATTTGCTTAGTGACTTTAGCCTAATCTTTCACTTGTATGTATTTTAGTTACATTCATGCCTGTACCTGCTTGGGGCCTTGGTCTTACTTGCTCGGTAGATATCGCAAGTTTTGGCATAGAACCTGCTACATAGCACATACTTAAGAAATATTTTTGAAATGAATTGAGATGTTGCAAAAATCTACTTTTTAAAAAAGATTCTATGGCTTATCACAAGTGAAAGATAGAGAAATGCTTAGCAGAAATTTGCATTATTTTTTTTCTCTCTTGAGGTTTTAGAAGGCTTTTACAGAACAACTATAATTCGAGAGACAGTGTGGGCCTAGCTGTATTATTTCTGACAATTTTGATTTCAGCTGCTTTTTAAAAATATTTTTTGTCCCAACTATTCTGAATCCAGAGATACATTCACACATCAGTGGTATCATGTGCTATTTTAAAAAGTAAGTGTTCCCCTGGATTGACATTTGACACCAAATTGAAATCACATGTTTATCTGTTTGACTTTGTTCTTCAGAAAGAAAATATTGAAATTTGACATGTAGTGGAGAAAATTAAACTCCTACTTTAAGACGTTAACCAATGACACACACCATCACAGATTTTCTCATGCCTGAAAGGAAACCCTAAATATCTGTAGGAGACTGGAATAATAGTAGGAACCACTTCGTTTGCTGAGCATGGGGCTAAAATGGACTTTTACCTTTGCTTTCCAACCCCACTAGGTGTCCTTTCATTCTCATTCCTTTTCTGAAGGATTTTTCTAAGTGGTTCAGGGAAGGAGTAATTTACCTGCAAACTCCCAGCTGAAGCACCATCTCTGGCAGCACAGGCTGAAAGCTGCACAGAATCCTTCCGTGAGGATTTGCACTTATGTTCTCCCAGATTACATAATAAAGTTCCTTAGACCCCATCAAACATCTTTGCCTTTGCCTTTTTTTTTCAGATGGAGCCTCACTCTGTCACCCAGGCTGGAGTGCAATGGCGTGGTCTCTGCTCACTGCAACCTCTGCCTCTCAGGTGCAAGCGATTCTCCCACCTCAGCCTCCTGAGTAGCTGGGACTACAGGCACGTGCCACCACACCTGGCTAACTTTGTATTTTTAGTAGAGATGGGGTTTCTTTATATTGGCCAGGCTGGTCTTGAACTCCTGACCTTGTGATCTGCCCGCCTCGGCCTCCCAAAGTGCTGGGATTATAGGCCTGAGCCACTGCGCCCGGTAATCTTCGCATTTTCTAAATATTTCTGTGGCGTCTAAGCAGCTCCTTTATTCTATGAATATTTTAGGGTCTTTTAACTGAGTGATATACTCTCCAGGTAAGTATTCATTTTTGTGCAAAACTGAATTTTTTGGATAGTGAAGGAGGAGACCTTGAGTATATCGTAAGAAGCAAAATTGTTGTATTACCTCAGATTTTGGATTTTTCTAGTTTGGTTACTCTATGAAGTGGCATGGTCATGAGTGATGCTGTTTGGGGGTTGACTCCATGACGCCAATCTGAGGTACCAACATCTTTCTTCTTTTAGTGATTATTTATGCTGCATTAGTGATGACTCTAGTCAAAAAATCTTGACATCTATTTATATTTTCTGACTATATCCAAGGAACTTTCATATAATTCCAGTGCCACAACTAGAGTCCAGGCCAAGGGTTTTCCCAGCAACTGGATTTCTAAAACGACTTCCTAAACATTTCTTTCACCTCAGGTCCAAGACTGACTTAACAAGGGGCTAGGGTGTTTCTTCTTCTAATGCAAATATGATCACCATTTTTCTTCATAACACTCCTCAATAAAGCCCCTTTTGTCCTCACAGCACATTCCAAACATTTTTCCTTCATTCAAGGTTTTTCATCATATGGCCCCTTTGTTGTACTCCCACATGTGACATTTTGTGCCCACCTCATCACGTGGTGTGTGGAGATGTACACACCTCTTTATTTTCAGAGTAGATTGAGAAGTTCCTGACGTTAAGAACTAAATCTTATTTATTTTTGTGTTCCCATGCCCCAGTTGAGGAACCATATAGCAGGGGTTCAGTAAATATGCACTAAATGGCTACCTTGTGCTAGAAGTCCTTACTTTCCAGAAGATGGAATCATATTTAATTAGATGAACTAAATTGAAGGACATAGATACCCTCAGAAAAAAATGTTAAGCATTAAATATAAATTTTTATTATTATTCACAGTTTATATTGGGAGAAACATTCACAAGAAACCATAAGTGGTCCCATGTTTTAAGACCTTTTGTGGCCTTATGGGGAGAGCCTCCTACCTTCTGCCATATCTCTGTTTTCCTACCTGAGGTTCTCCAGAATGTTTAGAACTGCTTAGTTCTCAAGGATTACATCTGTTCTCTTCTTAGCTACCAGATACCAGGCCTATGTCTTTGGCTTTAGAGTAAGATCATAATGGAATGACTATGAATAAAATCTGATCAGCAATCTCATCAGAAAGTACTTGCTTGCATCGTATCTACTTTGGATGATAAAACACCTAAGAATATACTTTTCATACAAACAGAAACCGTGAAAGAATTCTCCTACATTTTACTGATTCCTCCTTCTCCAAAATATAGTTTCAGAGCAGGTTAACTTCTCTTAATTTAATCAAGACAGTGAAAATAAATTGAAAAGAGGCTTTTTAAAGTAGGGTATAAAAGGGAACAGTTATTCAAATAATTCTATATACAACACTAAAGACATAAAGCCTTCAACTGAGGGAATTTGAAAATATATACACACATATGAATAGAAATATTATAATATACATTTGAAATGTATAAGAAAACATGAAATTTTCTAAGTAAGACATTATGGCTTGCATTTGTAGTTTATGGAATCTTAAATAATTGGCAGTGCCTTGGGATTCATCTACTACAGTTTTTTTATGTTGTTGTTGTTGCGTTTCTCACAAAACTGTGTCTTCTAATCAAACCAGAAATTGTGAGAAAAAGAAAGAAGAGGAGAAAGGACCTAATAAAACATGTGTTGACCCTAAACTTGACAACAGCTTAAGCCTGGTGAACTCTTATTTGCTGTTCTTGATGCTGGGCTTCCTCCTAAGATAAAATATAAACATCTTTCAGGGGCTGGAAGACCTGGAAAGATCTATTCCATATCTATTACTACAACATAATCCATCTCCATTCTCCTCCCCTCCTGCAGTACATACATCCAACCCCTTCCTGCCGCAGACATTCCCCTTGTTTATTCTGCCTAGATCATTCTTCCCTCAGAGCTGCACAACGCTGACTCATTGTCATCATTACATTTCAGCTTATGTGCCATCACCTCAGAAAGAGACCATCCCTTAGGTAAAAGGTGTCCCTTGGTTTCTGTCTGTATTATTCCCAGTTCTTACCCTTGCTCTAGGTTGTGTCTTTTGGACAAGAAGAATCTAGACCTCCCTCTAAGATCAACAGCTGTTAGTGTGGGAACCAGGGCTAGAATTTTGGTTAACTGAAATTACTTCACCTGTTTTGGATTCTGTAGAGGTTATTGAGGAAATTTTTTAAAAGGAAGGCACATAGAATGGTTTAAGAAGAAAGCGTGCATTTGGAATCAACATTTATGTGGAGTCATAAGAAGAGAAAAAATATGAAAACTTAAGGAAAAATATCTTTTTCTTAAAGGGCCTCAAAACATTTTCCTTTTCTATGCAATGTCTTTTGACCAAAACAAGCCAGTAGATGAAAACAGTGCAGTTTCTGATTCCCAATCACAATATGACCTCCTATAGATGAACAACCCAGGCAATCCACGAGCAGTTTAAAAATAGCTTGGTATGGTCAGATTTGTGATAAATGCTAGATGGGATACAAACACTTCTTTATTCAAAAAATGCTTACTATGGGCCGAACATGTGCTGTGTCTTGGTGATATTGAATATTAATCACAGCCCTCCTGAAGCTTTTAGTTCAGAACAGTTATAAGAAAAAATCTCATCCCAGAAGTCAGTTCATAGGCAAAACAAGGCAAATATATGTAATGTTACCAGAAAAATCTGAATTGAATCTAAAGATTGTACTACATGAGCCAGAATAATTGAGCATTTTAACACAGAAAAGTATTTCAAAGAGCTCAAAGATGAAGCCAAGGTTTGATACCTGGCTACCAGGTGAATGATAGTGCCCCTGACAGAAAAGAACATACAGGGAAAATCCAAGCTAATATCTAAGAAAAGATACGGAGGTCTTTTCTAAGCATCTTGAATTTGGGTGATGACTGACAGCTGAGTGGAAATGGACCATGAAATGGTCATCCAAGCAGCCCTGGATCTGGGGAGCTTTGGGGTTGGAGTTAGAACTTTTAAAATGCATTAATGTTAGGTAAGCAACATAGGATGGTATCTGGAACTTAACAGGATTCCATAATTGCTGTCAGAATTATTAGCATAGAATTCGGTTTTAAACATTGACTAAATTGAATGGGCGAGGTGGGGGAGGCATGGCGCCAGTTAAATGGCCAGGAGAGGCTGGATTGGGGACAGAAAAGTGTGCTTGACTGCACAAGAAATCAGAGAGAACGGCACGGACAAGCCTAAGCCCATGTAACTGGTATCCGAAGAATTACTGCTAAGGTTAAGTAAGAATAAGTGCGTAAGAGAAAGAGGACACTTTCCATTGGTAGAGTGAGAAAAATGAAAGGAAGGTAGTTGGAAATGATCTCTTCCCCCTCCTAACCCTTATGACAGAACACCCAGTCATCAGATTAAAGCGAGCACCAGAGCAGGGGAAAACAAAGCGTGCTCAACTCCAGGGGCTGCACCGCGCTCTAAAGAAAAGACCAGATCCTCTTCCTTCCTTCTTTCCTTCCTTCCACACCTTGCAAGGGTCCTCTGTCCCGCACTGCGAGTAAATCATACACTTTGGAAGTTTAGCATTAGAGAGCCCAGCAGGGGAGAAAATTGTCTGCAAGTTAAAAAAAAAAAAAAAAAAGTAGAACTAGGGCAGTCCGAGGAGATTGAAAGGGCAAAACTATCAAGCAAGAAAACTGTAAGTTCTGATTAGTTTTATGACTTTGCCTTCATGCCTCAGGAGCTCAATTGATCACGGCTTTCACGACAGGCTAAGGTGGGTGTTGGAGGGGCAGCTTGAAAATACCCTCAAAACTCTCCTCCAGCTCCGTGCTTTCAGATGCAAATGCCTCACGGAGAGATGGATGGGCTGCAGCCCCTCCTACTTTCACCCCCCTTCTTTATTTTCCTGCGAAGGAATCCATCTGTACAGATCCGCCAGGCGGGAGGTGGAGGAGGGTGCGCGAGGGTGCGCGCGTGTGTGTGTGCGCGCGTGGCGGCCGAGCGGCTCCGTCTTCGCGTTCTTTTCCAGTAGCTCCCACCGGGTCTCCGGGAGGCGCGGAAGTCTCAGTGGCTCCCTGGGCCGGCCTCCGACGGCGCTGACAGCAGGCGCCCGCCGCCCACCATCGTCGCCCTCTTCCCCTCCCTCTTCGGCCCCGGCTCCGGCGCGCTCTCTCCTCCTCTCCTGCGCGCCCTCTCGCCCTCTCTCTGGCCGCGCGCTCCCGCTGGCTCCGGACCCTGCGTCTCAGCTGCCCGGGCGAGCCGGAGGGGCCCCTCGCTGTGAGCAGACGCAGCGGGCCCCCGGCGCCCGAGGCTGGGGCAGGGTCCCCGCGCACCGCCGAGTGGGCTGTGATTGGAGGAGGAGCCCGTGCCGGGGGGGCCCGAGCGGGTGTCGAGCCGGTGCCTCCAGTCTGCCCCGCGCGCGGAGCTGCGCGCACTGGGTCCCCAAGAGCCCGCGGGCGTCCGGCAGCCGAGCGCACGTTCTTTCGGATGCACACGCACGGGTCCCTGGCGTCTGACGCCGTGGGGAGGGCAGCGAGGCCCCAGGTGAGTGTGTCTGCCTGCGCGGGGCTGGGGAGGCGCCGCTGGGCAGATGTGCGCCCTTGCTGTGCGCCTTTGGAAGCAGGACTAATCAGTGAGCGGAGAGCGGGCGGGGATGTCCGTGCGGAGTTTCCCTTGGCGTCCCCAAGTTACTGCGTGTTGCAGTGAGATGTGGCTCTGCAAGGCAGGACAGGCTTGTGGACGGAGGCGGGGGCGTTTGGCCCGGAAAGCCGGTGTTGACAGACACCAGGTGCGACACGAGGAGTAGTAGTTGAGGGTAAGAGCAAATCCCGGCACTCTCCAGGTGCAGCGGCAAACATGGGCAGGCTGGAGCACTCTCCTCAAAGAGGAACACAAGCAGGCTCCTCCCTCAACCTCGGACTGATGGGGGCACAACTCCGCGCCGGCTGTGCCGCCGGGTTCTGCAGAGGTCTGAGGCTGGAAGGGGGTATGCGCCGCTGTGGGCAGGAGTCCTTTGAACCATCCGCTCTGGACACCTTTTACCTTTCGTGAAGGTGGAGCTCACTTCAGGGTGCTTTGCTTTTTTCCCCTGTAATTAGTATTCTGCTGATCTGTTTCATCTGCATCCTGCGTCCCCTCCGCCTGGCAGTACCTTAAGTGTGCGCTGGGAAAAGGGCGCCCTGCTTCTCTGAATGCATGGTGGACTTCTTCATGGGTGCACATGGTACACTGCTACTTGCTGGTATTCAACCTTCCAGTGTGGATTAATGAGAAAAGACCCGTTATTCTGTACCGCTTCACGTTTTAGATCGTTAACCCTACGGATTTCTCAAATGTCATAGTTCAGGTGAGTAAAGATTGGCAATGAGTTCACCCAGCACTGGGCAAATGGCAAACTATTGAGAAACCATCAAGGATTGGGTGTATCAAGGCTTTGGAGATCTGCAAATTGAACGAGGAATGTACTTATAACATCTTTTGCTTTGCAATAAATATCTTGTCTCTATTAGATCGTTTATTAAGTGAGACTTTTAAGTAAGACTTGTCCTCATAATTTCTGTAGCTACTAGACAGGTGTTCAGATCATTTTTCATAGAGAAGTAGATAAACATAACTTTATACAAAAAATAAGAGAAAAATGTAAGTGACTTGTTAATATATGGCCCTTGCCAAGTGACAAGTATGTATTTTTAAAAGCAGATAACACCTCACACAAAAAATGTGTATTTTAAGAGTTTAAGAGCAGTAGCAGTCTTTTTTTTCTAAAGGAAAGTTTGCGTAGACACAATATCTAAATAGTTTTAAGAGAGTCTTTATAAAGGCAAATTGTTATGGGAGAAAAGAGCTAAGAAAAAAATTAATTACATTTGAAACGTTCAGTAACTCACCAAGAATTACTTCTTTCCTAAAGAACTAGTTAGACTTTGGTTTACCTAGGATATTTTCTTGTTCTATATGTCAAGGGGAAATGCATGAAGAATCCTTTTCTTTATTTTTAAGGCTATTTGGAACAGTATGAATTAAAATGCAAAAGAATTGAGACAGATAGGAAGACTGGCAACTTTGTGGAAGTCTTGCTTCTGTGTTAGTGTTTAATATGGAGTGGGATAGCAGAGCAATTAGGTAACATCCAACGTCAATAGTCTTATCTGGGAAAGGTAGCCGAGTCTGTCTGAGGAAAGAAAAATAAAGAAAACAATAATCAGTAGCACAGACCATCACCCTGCTAAAAGCTATTAAGGTTGCAGCTTTAATAAAAGGGCATTGTGCACTTACAACGTGAGATATTATTGTAATTAAGGGCTGCAAGAGGTCATTAGAATTGTGTTAACAATCACTTTACAGACTCACAAGTCTTCTTAAGTCTACTTTTATTGATTTAATAGCACAGAGCTTTTTCCTTTCTTATAAAAGGATAATTGTAAAGCATCTATATTACTGCAATTTACCCTTGAATTGACTCTAGTGTTTAGTGTCCAATGAAGAAGAGAGGGTGGAGAGCACGCGGAGTTGGCCACTGTTCAGCCTTCCTTGGCCTAAAAATCAAATGACTGTCTCTCCTGGGCACTAGTGTCTTTACTGGTTTCCCTGTTATTCAGCATTTTGCTTTTCTGATGGCAAAGCTGATATAAACTCCTCAGAGTGTATACTGATATAAGGAAGTGAATATATTTTTGTGTTGAGCAAATACTTTTTTGTCAGATCTTTCAGAAATAATTTATAAAATACTAAACTCACAAATTGTTCTGTGCTGTGGATATTTATTGCTGAATGATTACAATCTTCCTGGATTTCATAAGGTTTTACATTTATTGCATTAATAGCTTGTATCACATCACAGTTCTCTCTCTCTTACACACACACAAATGTCTTTTACTTGATTGGAAGTCTTCAAAGCCTTAGCTTAAATTGGAAGTTTCAGGAACTTCTAAAATAACTAACATGCATTAGTTGATTGCAAAGGGTTTGAGATGGAAGCTTTTTCTTCCTTGGATGAAGGAATCAGATGCTACTTGGTGGGGTGATAAAGGGGAGCTGAGGACAAGGAAAGAAGACATGTGATCAGAGTCTTGTGTGTGACCATCTCCCCAGCGTCTGACAAGCAGAGCAGATCTAGCTGTAACCAGCAATACACGAGTGCCTCCTCTGGGGATTTGCTGGTTCTGCAGAAAGATACCCCTGCAAGCACTTCCCCCTTGTTTTTCTGCAAGTCTCACAGATAAAATTACCAGTGCAAATGAATATGCAGACATCTGTCCATATCTTCATTTCAGATTATAGTAGAGATTTTCATTCTGGTAGAATCTCTTTTCTGCTATTTTGCAAAGTGTTTATTGAAACCTGCTGACTTTTATTGAAGTCACATAAATCACACGTGGCCCAAGGTAAATACAAGGGCAAATTAAAAATTATAGTTGATACAGCTAAGATTTCTTGTAAGAATAAATTATAAAAAACTCTCTGAATATAATTTTACCATTTTATTACATAAATAACTCAGAAAGATTGTGCCTTGTTACTTTGTTTACTTTTTAATTTACGAATGTTTCTTCTAGTTAATTATAAACTCTTGTTTCCCCTTTTAAATAATTCATTTCACCCATGGCAGAGGTTGTGCTTAGTTGAAATTGAGTCTGTAATCCACTTTGAGAAGTTTTCTTTCTGTGTTTGATAACCAGATGCACACTACAGGCTGTGTGATTCATTTCCAGGGCCCCTGCCTGCATATTTAGGCCAGTTAACAGTAGGAGGTTGTGGTCTGTGGTTGTAATGTTATCTGGCCCAGGGAGCTAATGGATTTGATCGCAGTTTCTTTACGTGAGAAGTCACATATCACAGAGAGTCCCTAGCCTCACTAATTAAAATGTAAAAAATTATACCTTTTAAGTACAAAAGAGAGAGCTCTTTCATCAGAATTAAAATTATCGAATGTGATGTTAAACTTTAAATGGTATACAGATGAAACAAATTAATGTTAGTATATTACTATACTAGAAACTGAAGATAGCAAAATTAAGTTTAGGATGATTATAATGCGAATATCAGCAGCAAGCAGTCATCTCAAAATATAGGACTTATGTCACCAACCAAAAGGGTACAATAGGAATGATACTTATTTTGCCAAACAAAATGGCCCCATATATAGAGTTTATATCCTAATATACTGTCCTGAGTTGGTACCCTATTTCTACAATGTTCACTGGGCTGTTGTTTAAATTTCAGTGGAAATAGTTAGCTACCTTGTGTCATAGTGTAGTAGGAAATTATTTTTGGATTCCAGAGTTGTTTAGAAGGGAAAAAGCAATTTTAAATTTGGATAGAGCTCACTCTTCATTTTTTTTGTAAGATAGAAACATACAACCCTAGACAATAGGTTCCTTCACCCTTTCTTCTTAGACTGCGTTTTCTGCCCTTCTGAATGATAATGATGGTTACCATTACCTACTTAGAAAATTAAAACTTATGGTCGTATAAAAATTTAAGTACAGTCAAATCTACTTTGTTTGGCTTTTAGGAAAGATGATAAGTTCCAAAGATCACACATTGCAAAAGCACTTATTACCAGAATGAGCAATTTTTAACAAATACTTTAAAATATTCATTACATACAGTTATGCAATGGATATTGGATCAGTACCTAGCTGTGTGACCTTGGGCATTTCACTGGGAATCTGTAGATTTCCATTTTGTTCAAAGTAAAGCAAGGGCTACCTTGGTTTTTCTAACATCTATTGCAGCTCAAACATGTCATCAATCTGTGGTTCCACCACTTTGGGAATCTTCAAACTTAAGGAGCAGCAGAATTTGAAGATTTTAAAATGTTTTTCCTCTAACATGAACCCTAATGAAAACCAAACTATTACATTTTTCAGTATTGAAATGGCATCCTCTTTATTTATCTCTTAGACATTGTCCTGAATAGTGTGGCTGGTAATGTTGTGGTTCGAAATGAAGTGTGGCTTCAGCTCTGAAAACATTCTGTCCAGGACTGTTTTCTCTCTAGTGTTGTATTATGGCATCTGCTCAGTCATGAATAGGAGGGGATTAGAATATATTTTCCCCCTTTGGCATTCCCAAAAATGTATTAAGGGGTTCTACAATAAAAATAGGCAAAAGCAGCAATGAATAAGTACTATCCTTTACACAAAGCAGACTACTCTAACTCTGTGGACTGGGATAAATCACAGGGAGGACCTCAGTGGTAACAGGTGACAGTGGCAGCTGTACTGGGGACACAAGAGCAAATGAAAGTCTTCAGAGAAGACAGTGGATGAATCAGCAGGCAGTCTCTTCATGGAATTTAAATAAAACCATTAAATATCCAAGGAATTCCTAAAAAGAAACAGACTTCTCCTAGACTATACAAAACAAACAAAAAAACAAAAACAAAAACAAAAAACAAAACAAAACAAAAACTAGTAAATAGAAGGTTCATCTTAAAACAATGGTAATATGTTTCATAGTTCCCTTGCTGTGGAATGGTGTCATTTCCACTTTTAAACATGTACATCTTTCACCCTACTTAAAGATTCATTAAAAACATGCTGCTGCCTAAATGTAGTTCAACCTTAAAGCAATCTTGGAAATGACAGTTTCCCCCCAATAGGTCAACAAGATTTTTTTCTATTTTGTTGCTATTATTCCAACTGTGATTTCTTGTACTATTATGTTTCATAGGTCAGCCAACAAAATGTCTCAGGGAATATCAGTTAGATTCTGGAGGTGTTTGTCAGACAACCATTATGGATTTTTCTGATTCTTGTGGATTACTCTATTAAGTACACTGAGAGTCCTCAAATGTCATTCCTACACTTGTTTTTCTAGAAAATGCAAATAATTGAATTTAGTCTTGGACTATCATTCTCCATCTAGTCATAAACTATACCAATTTTTAAAAGAGAGGCATAATTTCTTTAAATCAGCATTACCAATTGATAATAAGCTGTGTGTTAGTGTGTTATATATTAAGTCTATTTCAAAACAGTTTCAGAAGACCTGCATCTGAGGCAGACTCCAGACAGCAGAGAGCATGAGCAGCTGCTCCTTGCCTAGAATTTAGAGAAAGTTTGGTGGAATGTGGTCTTTAATTGTGATAAGCCATTGCTTATTTATATTGGACTGCAACAAACACATTCCAGTTCAACATTAAGTGCCACAAAACCAAAAATAGTCCTATATTTCCTTTTGGTATAGCTGATAGTTATATATCATAGCACATATTATTTCTAGAAAGCATACAGCACTGTGTACTTGTTTAAAAAGCAGTCTAGAACGTATGAATTAATTGGCAGTTAGCCATGTTTTTAAAACTACTCTTGTGGTGATATGTTAGTGTGCAGTGGCTGAATATGATGTATACTTGTTATGTTTTTAGCATGTTGACTTTGAATGGAACAGGTTTTGGAAGACTTGCAATTTTGCTGATTAGTAATTGATATGCTAATGCATAACAGTTTTTTGTTTTTTTTTTTGCATGAAAGGACCTTTAGTCATTGTTTGTAAGTTTGAAAACACCATTTGATTAAGAGCACGATAGTCACTTGATCTGTTAAAAGTGGTTTCCTAGAGATGTCAAGTGGAGTAGAAATTCCAAGAAAACTTTATAGTAATGAATTTGTTTTGGTAAAATAACATTAGCTGTTAAAGTTAAGTGGTATAAACAGTCTACTTGGAACTAATCCACTGCCACTTAGTTTAACAAAAATAATTGGAACAAAATGGTAGCATGATCAAGTGATTTCATATCAAATGACGTTGATTTAGTAAATACTGCTTAAGGGATTTTTACCTCTTGTTTTTTCTTTTTGCTTCAGTCCATTCAAAATATATTTTTCAGTGTTTTATTTTATATTCTGATGATTAAGATCTGTTATGCTTATCACAGTACTGCTTGTGGTGATTTTCATGTATTTCAGTTTGTAAAACATGGAAAAATATTATCAATTGTTTTTCAAAATACAAGTTTTAGCCTTAAAATATCAAACAAAAAGGTTTCAAATCTTCCTCAATTTTTTTTCCGTTTCAGATTAATCATTTATCCAGTAGCCATCACTACTACTGCCTGAGACATCTGTGATTTACCTCTGTGCCCTTCTCTCCTCAGATATAACCTGTTCTTGTTTTTCTCTTCAGAAATATTCCAATGTCCAAAAGTTTGTACAGATCTGTAGACATTCCTTCAACTGTATATCCATATATATATATATATTTTTTTTTTTCTGCACTTTTTAAAGAACTAGTAATAGTGAAGAGGTCAGCTCTCCAAACCACATGCATGGATGCAGAGTACTCATTTTTTTCTGACATGAATCTTGTTTTTAACTCCTGTATATGAAACTCAGATAGGAAAGGCGGTGGAAGATAGAAGATAAACAACATAGACTTCTAAAGAGGGATGCAGTGTTTTTGCTTTAGGCACAGATTTGTGAGGCAATATTTAATCCATTGTGAAAAGTCAACAATTTGTTACTGACTCTGTACTCAAGTTCATTTAAATGTAATAAAAGTTATTGTGGTATCTTTCTACATGTTGATATTTGTAAGAAGATAAAAAGCCTTATAAAGAGGTTATACAGTGTGTGAGAAAAATCTCAAGTTTAAGTTTGGATTACTTCTGGTTGACAACCACAAAGAACTACAGGCTTTTTAAAATAATGCTTCAGAGCCCTTATTTCTTTCATGATACCCAGCTCAGGACAGAATGAAACCAGTTGAACTGCTATACTCGCCTTTCTCTTGAAAATGAGATTTGATTGAAAAGGAAGGCAAACATTTGTGAAAGACTGATAAGGAAAGGTGGCACCTGACCTGAGGCCATGCGACTCTTCCCCTGCTATAGAGGGCATATGTTCCTGGGAGAGTTGGTTACTGCCAAAAATACTGGGGAACACGTGAAACATCCTCACTTCAGATCACAGTGGTTCACACACTGTTTTCTGATTTTCCAAGTGCATTCCACAAAGAGTATGACAGAGACACTTATCTCAAAAAAGAAAATTTCGTCCTCTGATAATATACACAATGCCAGTTAAATATCCTTGTGCACTCTGGTAGAAGTTGGATCAAGGTAAAGACAATTTAGCTCAAGAGGTTGGCAAATACTTCAAATACTGCAGAGAAATATGATGGAATTTTCTTGAAAGTGATTGTGACTTATAAACATGGTTGACTTACCAAGGAATTTGTATCTTGACTTGTTATATGGTTAACTTTTCATATTAAAAGATGAGGTTGATCATAATGAAAATGAGCATTGCGTAAATGGTTTCCGAATGTCAATTATGTGCCTACTTCAGTCTTAGATACTACAGATACGATAGGGTAGATCTCCTTCTTCATCAAGGTTTATGTTTATACTAACTGCTTTTAAAAACCCTTGATTAAAATGAGTTGCACAATTATCAAGTATCTTCCCTTCACAGACATTATTTCAATGACTTTAATGTAACCCATGCCATGTTCTGTAACTCCCTTCTTTTATATGTTCTAGCTAATTTGATAAATCTCCAGTCTTGTTGAATGGAAGAGAAATAATCTTCAAGAGCAAGAAGAGTACATTAAACAGCTCTTCTTAAAGTGAATGTTGCATTTTATAAGCAAGTCAAATGTTTATTTTACATTCCTATAACTTCCTTAAATTTCTCTGCCCATTATCTTTTTTTTTTTTTCTTTTTTCTTTTGGAGACGGAATCTCGCTGTCACCCAGGCTAGAGTGCAGTGGCGCCATCTCGGCTCCCTGAAACCTCCACCTCCCGATTTTAAGCGATTCTCCTGCCTCAGCCCCCCAAGTAGCTGGGATTACAGGTGCGTGGCATCATGCCCGGCTAATTTTTTTTTTTTTTTTTTAATTTTTAGTAGAGACAGGGTTTCACCATGTTAGCCAGGATGGTCTCGATCTCCTGACCTTGTGATTTTCCTGACTCGGCCTCCCGAAGTGCTGGGATTACAGGCATGAGCCACCACACCCGGCCCCCATTATCTTTTATTATTAACAATATGTATTTTATCACAGCTTTAAAAGAGCTAACAAAATCAATTTTATATAATTGTCAAAAAGTAGAAAAGTAAGACCGGAAAAAAGAAATAGACTTTATAAGATAATTGAGTTCAGCTCCTTCATTTTGCAAATGTGGAAAATAAAATCCCGGAGCAATCCAAGGTCGTACAAAGTGGTGGAGCTTGTAGGACAATGAGTCCTGTGCTCTTATCCCTAGTCCAGACTGTGTGCTTTGTTCCTCATCAGTAAACACCTAGTCAACTAAAATAAATTTCTCCAGCTCTGATATTTGTGTTTGATTTCTAAAAAATTACAGAAGGCATGCCTTTAAGAAATAAAGAATGATATATATAGTACTTTGGCGCCTTTGTATTCATCTTGATTTTTTGATTTATGACCATATGGTTCTCTGGAACCAACTACAACTATCAAAATGCTTTCACTTGGTGTAAGAGTTGTCTAAAACATTTGAATATAGATAACATTCCAATGAAAACTAACATCAACCCATAAACTAATTTTAACATAGCCAGTTTCAAACTAAAAAATATGATAATAATCCCAAGAACTTTTTAAAAATACATTTTTGATTGCCAGGCACTATTTTTGTCATCTCATGATTTGCTCATTTAATCCTATGAAGTAGATGCCATTATTATCATCTTTGTTTTATAGATAAGAGACTTAAGGTTTTATCTCTGGAACTTCTTAGAATTTAACTTATTCAAGATTACGTAGTTAAGACATGACTGGCCCAGAATTTGAATATTTATCCGATGCAGACACCAACAGTCTTTACTGGTAACTAACTCCTCAAGTATTGAATTCCAAAAGCTTATTTGCTATTTAGGTTTTTAGAAGTTGTATGTATTGTCACTCTCTGAAACAATGTTACCACATCCCCTCAATCCATAAAGTGGCCTAAATGGTATAATTTTGCTCTATTGCATCTAAAAACTATATTATCAGCAGCCAAAGTGTTTATGTCATTGTCTTTAAGAGAGAATTCATTCTCTTGAGAAGGGAGAGTGGTGAAACTGGAACTGTTCTATAGCCACAGACTTCACATGCTTGTCTCAGCCACCTGACCAGATCTCTAAACCATCCCTCCCCATCCCCAGGAGACTGGTTTACCACTATATGAAGGAAGAAGCTACATGACTTTGCCCCTTCCCATACTGTCAGTCATTCCTACTGAAGACCACTCTTCACGATTCTCATCTCATCACTGGACTAATCCCTACACTAGTGCACCATGTCCAGATCAAGTTTAAGCACGTCCCTGCCTTTTTAAACCATAGGAAGCATGCCTTTCAGGTGGGTTAGTCAGACCTACCTACAATAAACTTCCAACTTAATTAAGGGGCCTGCATTGGAACATCAAGGCATGATCCCAAGTTACTTGTTCTTTATAAGTCAAAAGCTAGAACAACTGGCCCTCTAGGGTGGTTTCTAAATGGAATAAATTTATTTTTGATCCTTGGATAGGGTATCTGGATTTGGGGAGATTGTGTTCTCTGCACAGGGTGCAGTTAAGAGTTACCATTCCGGTGGCTCTCAGGTACAGTAATTAGATGAACATTGGCTTTTCCTTAAATGCCCTCTGGAATATCAAAACTTTATAGATATATATTTTTAAATGTATGCATTCATTTTAACAGTTCATTGCCCAAAGTCATTGGAACCTGTTTTTTCTAGTCATGTGAACTATTTAAAAATTTGATAAATTTGTATGTATGTATATATTTGTTTCACATTTCTTTTACTACATATAGTATTTTCTTAAGAAATTTGACTATCAAAAATATTTTTTTATTGTATAACAGACACTCTTCTTACAGAAGGGACAGGTAGAAAGACTGAAAAGCTTATGAGGATAGTGCATTTTCTGCCTTAATAGGAGACATCTTTTGGCTTTATGTTCTCAACACTATATTTTTCTCCTCTTCCTCAAAAAAAAAAAAAAAAAAAAAAACCAGAAATAGGCAAATGATACTTCTTTGCCTTAATTGTTCTATTGTTGATTTATTTATAGGAAGTAAAATGAATTCATAAACCAAAGTGCAACATGGTGATTTAAGTGAGGACTTTGTCATAAATTCTCATTTCTTTGTGTTTTAGGGGTATGTTCGAAAGTTTGTTTTGTAACTGATTTTATATCTCTTGCATAATCAGAATTCTGTAACTGAAATAAATAGACATTAGAATAAAAGGGCTTTTCCATGCTTCTGCTAAAGCACCTCCTGGATGCATGCCAGCAATGAATGGGCCTCACAAATACAGCTGTTTTCTCACTCTTCTGTTGATCAACATAATTCAATTCTATAAATGTTTATGTAGGGAGGCCCTACTATGCACAACTCATGCTGCAAGATGCTCAATAAATAATTGTAAAATAGCAAATAACCGCAATGCAATAGCATAACCTAACATGCTACACAGCATACATGACAATAAGTTCGAAGAGTGGAAAATGGAAACTACTGAGCTTTTCAGCTGATCACAATCAAATCAGAACACATCAAAACAGCTGGTGTTCTGTGACTCAGAATCAATCAACCAGTTTTGCATCACCTCATACTTCTTTATTTCTCTTTACAGTTTCACAGAAGAGATTTAAACCAGCATATGTCCTTCCCATTTGGTTAAATTTCTGCTTTGAGTTGCTTTGCCTTCACATTCTAATACCAACGAATGAAAATCACTGTAATATAAAAGAGAAAAAATAAAGGCTAACATTAAAATGATTTTTAAAATGATGCCGCTACATTTGTGTAAAATAAACCATATGCTCAAATAAAATGCCCTAGAAGAAAAGTGATATTTTAAAGTAGTGTTATGAAATGAAGATAGTTCTGCATCAGCTGTATTTATGTAATTCACAAATATATCAATGTATATTATAATTTTCTAAGTATATAATTAATATTTTAATTACACAAATTATGATATTTGTATAATCTTGGAAATTTGTATAGTCTTAAGAAAATCAATAGTAGGTTAGTCAATGAATGCTAAATATTATTATGTGTTTTGGTTCCTGACACCAGCTCTTCTCTTTGTTCTGATAGGTACTTACTACACCATTCCTTGGCGAAGGCTATTCAGCAGTGGTGACCTCTTCCAATCCAACACTCTACAGATTATTATCTCTGGACTCCCAGCTGACACCCTGCCGGAGGCAAGAGCTACTAAGCCAACTGGAACTGTGCCTTTTCTCTTGTCAAGGTTTTTTTCTTACACAGGAAAAAGAAAGAAAAAAAAAAGATGAAGTTGGGCAAAGTGGAGTTCTGCCATTTTCTGCAGCTAATAGCTCTTTTCCTGTGTTTTTCTGGGATGAGTCAAGCAGAACTCTCAAGGTCCAGATCAAAGCCCTATTTCCAATCAGGGAGGTCCCGGACCAAGCGCAGCTGGGTGTGGAATCAGTTCTTTGTGCTGGAGGAATACATGGGTTCAGACCCCCTCTATGTAGGAAAGGTAGGGTATTGTGACCTTTCAAAGTTGTAAATGATTATTATCCATGTCTGTGGTTGGATGAAAAACTGCTATAAATATATATATATATATATATATATATATATATATATATATACACATATATATAAAATTTATTTTTTGCTATGGGGATGGTAAACACAAGACATCATTTCTATGAAAGAGTTTATGAAGGTTTTTGGCGATAGCCACTGCGAAGTTGCAATCGAGGTATAATATTTATTACAGTGAAGCTGTATATTAGGGAATGATGCTTCATTCCTAGAAACAGATGAGGATTCTACAGAGGCCTAGTTTACTCTGGTCGTAACACACTGATAAACTGTCATTACCAAAGTGGAACAAGACTATTCATAAAAAATGAAGAGTAGTAGGTTTTTACAGCCAGTTGGTTTCAGTTGCTGCTTTTGGGGTATTGTGAAAATGATGTCCAGACTAACATTAATACTTAGGTGTCCTTCCCTGATACTTGCAGTGGAAAAACTGCAAAGTGAAACTATTGACCCTAATGTTTCTAAATTATGAACAATTTAAACCCACTTTTCTTAGCAGTCTTGTTTTGATAGGGGTGTGTGTGTGTGTGTGTGTGTGTGTGTGTGTTAGGTTGCTTTAAACATTTTCCTTTGGATTAAAAATGATCATGGACAGAAGTCAGTTAGAAATGATATTAGACAAGTGATGGGCAGTTCATGGTGCATTTATTGGGTGACCAAGTGTTAGCTGGATGGACATTTTGTTTTTCACAGTTTCTTCTGTCTTAATATTTGAGAAGGAGATTTTCACTGGAGAGCTTCCTGAACCAAAAGGTGCTTCTAGAAAGCATAGCCTTCTCTCTGCCATTTGGCATATCATGTTCCCGGTTCCTAGTCTACTTCCGGTTCAATTTTTTTAATATTTGTAAAGGCCTACTGAATTTCTCAATTTGGTACTGAGTCCTGGTGAAGGTTTTCTAAATAGGGTATATTAGCACGAAATCTGTGCCTCTGTATTTTTACGCTTCACTCTGTCAGTTTTGTATTTGTCTTCCTGGTAAAATGAAGCATAGCTACCTAATGAATTTATCTATAAATCAGTTTTTCAACTTTAAAAGATAGAGGAATAATCCTGGTGATTTACTCCATGGGTCCTTTTTTCGTTTGATCACACCTTAAGTAAGGGCCAAAATTATGTTTATTGATGAGCATCTACATCAATCAAGGTAATTTGTATTATATTTATTATTTTATTTTAATATCTCTATATTTTATAAATACTGACTTTTACTACCTTGTAAACAAAAGGACATTAATAAGTTAAAGGTTTCTAGGGGTGTGAATTAGGATTTTTCTTTTTTTTGGTCCAGTTACAGCATTTTCCTACCTAAGCTTATGTAAATACAGAGGTGTTTTGTGTACTAATATATTTTTATAGCCATTCTACCGGTAACACCGTCATATTTACTGTACATATATATGCTAAATTTCTGTCTCACTCTCTTTTTACTTGTTTTCTTATAAAGAAATTGAGAGGAGTAACCGTAATGATTAGGATTTGATTAGGAAACTAGCTCTTAATTTCTTTCATTTTTAATGGACATTTAACAAAGTCATCCAATTTTCTTAAATGGACAGATCTATAATATTCAAGTAATGTGTAAAAGAAAGTAATAGTTATTAAGCAAAATCATATTTTGTGACAATGTAAAATTTTCTAAAAGCAGCAAAACTGTTTCCAAAGTAAATGCCATTTAATTTGGTATTAAATAGAGTTGCTTGGGTGAAGTTGACATTTTAAAAATCAATATAGTTTTAAAATTTAAATGGCCTTCTTTTGAATTTCACAAATTTCCCATAATAATTCAGAATGCTTATTCCATAAAACTTCTGTAAGTCAATTTAAAATTATGAAGAGGTGTGTCCCTATGTTACTTAAATTCCATATGCAAACAAAGTTGTTGGGCAAAGGTGTTATTTTTCTAAGAGAAATTGTGTAGTTTCTTGATTAGGTAACAAGAAATATTATGTACCTCTCTTTCAACTAATCAAAGAAGGTCACTTATATTTACATGACAGAAATTAGTTCGTGTTTATCTTTTGCATGCTGTACATTGGGAGTTCAATATTGCCTTTCATAGTAAATTGTCCAGGATGGAAATGGATTTAATTTTTTAAAAAATTGACTAAAATACAGAAAAAGGGCTGTAACATAATTTGAGATGGAAGGAGAATTTGTACACAAGAGAGACAAATGCAAGGCCTTACAGGAACAATTTTCATATATCCTTGGAAAAAAATGGCAGAGAACTTGAGTACTATAGATTTTATATTTGAGATGATGAAATGATTCTTTTTATTAATAATTTGGTGGTCTGAATAAGCAGAGATATAACAATAACTTTGACTTAAGTACATTTTTTATTACTTGGGTAAATAGACACATTTTCCTTTCCTTTTTTCTTTTTTTTTCTTTCTTTTTAGTTTTGGGAGGTGATGTCTGTGCCCAGAAATGTTTGTAGGACAGAAAGAAATAAAAATTATAGAAGAAGATGTGAAGAAATGGCTGGGCAGATAATCATAGAAAGAAAAGAAAGAACCTAATTAATCAGTGCTTTTCACAGATGTGTATTCAACCTAGGCCACTTAGATGGTCACATTCTTAGTCATCCTAACACAATCTAGCTATTTGGGTAATTTGGAAAATATAAGTGATGACTTCGATACATTTTGTACCTTAACTTGATCACATAATGGATAACTACCGTATGTGTCAAATTGACATCATTTTTATTTTCTTGCTCTACCACTTTCTACTAGTTGTATAACTTGGGGGCAAACTGCCTAATATTATTAAGTTTTAGTTTTCTAATCTATAAAATAGAAAAATGGTATCTACAGTTCAATTCTGTTACTGAATATATCCGATTAAAGTCTTTATGACCTACATTCAATTACTCTGGACATTATTATATTTTATTTTTTTATTTTTCTTTTTTTCTTTTTTTTATTATACTTTAAGTTTTAGGGTACATGTGCACATTGTGCAGGTTAGTTACATACGTATACATGTGCCATGCTGGTGCGCTGTACCCACTAACTCGTCATCTAGCATTAGGTATATCTCCCGATGCTATCCCTCCCCCCTCCCCCCACCCCACAACAGTCCCCAGAGTGTGATATTCCCCTTCCTGTGTCCATGTGATCTCATTGTTCAATTCCCACCTATGAGTGAGAATATGCGGTGTTTGGTTTTTTGTTCTTGCGATAGTTTACTGAGAATGATGATTTCCAGTTTCATCCATGTCCCTACAAAGGACATGAACTCATCATTTTTTATGGCTGCATAGTATTCCATGGTGTATATGTGCCACATTTTCTTAATCCAGTCTATCATTGTTGGACATTTGGGTTGGTTCCAAGTCTTTGCTATTGTGAATAATGCCGCAATAAACATACGTGTGCATGTGTCTTTATAGCAGCATGATTTATAGTCCTTTGGGTATATACCCAGTAATGGGATGGCTGGGTCAAATGGTATTTCCAGTTCTAGATCCCTGAGGAATCGCCACACTGACTTATATTTTATATTTCATTACATATTAATTATAAATTAACTTAGTTATGCATCATCTATTTTGTTACATGTCAGATGTTATCTGTGTGATTCCTCAGATGAAAGCCGGTATTATTTTATGTTCTAATAGTGTTTATATTTATTCCAGTTAATTATAGGAATGTCTATTTTGGGGGTGCTTAATAATGCAGCTTTTAGAAATTATTTATATACAATTAAACTATGGCAGAGATATAATTAGTGGGTAAAAAATTCACAGAAATTATATCTGTGAATCTTTTAAGACTTTCAAATTTCGAGTCCATGTTAATGGCAGGTGACCAGCAAGATCAATTAAATGACTCTTCAGTCAATAAAATTTGATCATTAAGACATTGAAGATAATGAGGCTACAATATGGCTTTCAAGCATATTATTTTACGTAGTTTACTGAGTTGCTTTTTACATATGATAACCAAAGACCAAAGTAGAACATTCTGTTGAAGGAGACCAGGAGTGCTTCTAGAACCCTTACTCAGGAACCACCCGGGCACAGACTTCTGGGCTATGCTAGACTCCGATGGTGCAACCTTTATCATTAGCTTCCCATCATTTTC
This sequence comes from Pan troglodytes, assembly GCF_028858775.2. Lineage (NCBI taxonomy): Eukaryota > Metazoa > Chordata > Mammalia > Primates > Hominidae > Pan > Pan troglodytes. The sequence goes on from NC_072415.2 coordinate 75,802,640, forward strand.
TTGTGAAATAAGTTGATAAATGTATAGACTTAAGGAAGGAGTCCTTGGATGTTACTCTGAGTTCTGTTTTAAAAAATAATAGTGCCCCTTTCCTTACATGTATGTTTTAATTACCATCATGCCTGTTTTCTTGTTTTTATATGGGGAGAAGGAAGTGGGGAGGATCCTTTCTTTTCTCCTTTTCACTTTATATCACCCCTCCCGTGGCTATTCACAGTACATAGGAGGTCACAGTTTCCACCCATTTCATTGGATCGCACTGCCTTTCTTCAGCCCAGTCTGTTAATCACCTTGGCATTACTCACTTAACGTCCTGTAACTGTCTGACGTAAAAAAAAAAAAAAAATTGTCTACAAAACCACTCAGCCTCTGTTCCAGGTATTAAGTATTTTTCATCTTTCCTAACCGTAATGGGATGCCAGCCGATCGCTGTGCCCCAGGCCATTACTTTCACTGAAATGTGTGCTTCGTGCCTCTTCCACAGTTGCTTCCCTAGCTGTTAACATCACTCTTTCTTTCTTTCTTTTTTTTTTTTTTGCTACTCCCCTTTCTTCCTAACTCATTCAGGGAAAGTTTATACCTATTACCCCAGTAGAAATCAAATACATAGAAATGCAGTTTGCAGGATTGGCTTTGCTTTAAATTTAAGCTTACTTGGAAGCATTGGTGAGCATTTTCAATGCATTTAATTATACCTCAGCAGTATCTCTCACCAAGAAATTATCTACCTCATGATATCTAAAGATACATTCAATGTTCCAAAAAAGGAAGTTTCATATTGAAAATAGGTTGTGTTTATTTTTAAAAACTTGGGTTACAAATTAGATTCCTTAACTGGAAAATTTTATGTTAGATACAGAAAAGGTCAATAATGAATGCCAAGTATGAGCGACAAGAAAGAGCATAGTCATCATAGCAAAATCTACAGTTTATAGATTTTATTGAGAAAAGACAAACAGGAAAAGTGTCCTCTGAAAATGTAGATTGCCTAATGCCAGGTCAACTCTTAGAAGAAAACAAAGACAGTTTATTTTTTCTAGGAATGAGTAGAAGCCCCATTTTCATAATAACTTTACAACTAGAGTTAATTTGTAAAGGCACTTGTTCTCTGTCAGTTTGCTGATAGATGTGTGGAATTCCTGGTGATTTCAAAAGGAATTTGGACACGGATCAGCTCTATCAGATGCAAATAAGTTCAGATTTTTAGAAATACTTCTTGGCAGTTATATTCAGCTCTTATAATACTCCAATAAGCAAATACATTGTTATTTTGTTTTTTCTTACCATTTTGTAAATAACATGTTAGATTGTGCCACTAAAATGCAGAAACCCACCATTTATTCGGCTTAATATGGCTAATTAACTTAAAAAGTCATCTCAGTTCAGAAATGAAGGTTATAATTACCAAAGGCTTTAGCTATACAGCTAAAAGTTGGACAGAGTGGAAGACTTTCAGTTATATGCCTGATTATAGCCAAACTAGGTACTCTAGATTGGGCTCCACATTTCCTGATTGTCTGTGTATGTTGATCAAAATCATTTAAAAATTCTGCCTTTTTAACAATGTTTGTGTTTATGTGCAATCTACTTGCGTCCTATTTTGTGATGAAAACAGCAAACATTTTCAACTGCAGTCTATATGTGTTGTTGTTGTTTTTTATTTTTTTGGTTCTTGTTTTGAAATGGAGTCTTGCTTTCTTACCCAGACTGGCACGTAGTGACGCAATCTCAGCTCACTGCAGCCTCCGCCTCCCGGTTCAAGCAATTCTCCTGCCTCAGCCTCCCCAGTATCTGGGACTACAGGCATGTACCACCATACTTGGATGTTTTTTGTATTTTTAGTAGAGACGAGGGTTTCACCATGTAGGCCAGGCTGGTTTCGAACTTCTGACTTCACCTGATCTGCCCGCCTCGGCCTCCCAAAGTGTATATTAGCTGTGTTTTAACATTGTATTTATATGGAGGTTTTAGGTGCAAAGGACAAGATATAAACTGAAACGATGATTGAGTTTTTTTCTCTACAAAGTGCGCTGTAATTGTTTGGACAAGCTTTATGTGCATTGCTCATAGATACAGAGTCACAGGATCTGCAGCCCTCCGTGACTCACCAGGATAAATGACAGAATTAGATAAGCAGCAGGACAGTCACTGAGACTTTGCTGAATTGAGCATATGTAGGCAAGGACTATATTGGGAGAAATTGGGTCCTCATCGTTTTGTATGATTTATATTGATTATATGCCTTAGGCTGATTACCTGAAAGAAACACTAGTTTGTACAAACATGGTTAACATTGTATCCAAGAAAATCTCTTTTGTATGCTGCTAAACCTACCCTCTGCGTTTTCTTTCTTCTTTTCTCTCTCCTTTTTTTTTTCAAATATTTATCGCATACTTATACTGTGATTGATAATGTGCTAGATAGAAGCATTAAAAAATAAACTCTTTCATAAAATTCACAGTCTGGTTGATAAGCCAAGCAGGTAATCCCATGGCAGTGGAAAGCAGTAAATTCCAAAACTAACCAACAGCTGTGGAGGTGTTTCCCACAGAGGAAGAACTCACAGATCCAAGAACAAACGCTTGCATGAGGACACCTGGTGCACCTCTGTGATTTTGTATCTTTTTAATACAATCTTCAAATCAAAGCAAAAGCAAATTATCTTCTTAGAAAACAGGACAGAGTTTTCTAAAACTATATTGAGAGAAGCTTTATATAGTAGAAAGATCAGTAAGCAGAAACTCCAGGTTAAAGTAGCAATTTTCTTGTTATTTTAAACACAGCCCTGAAACAATAAATTTTGATTTTCTCATCTGTAAAATGTGATCAAATTGGTAAAGTTTTAAACTTTCTTATTTTGAACTAATTTCAAACTTATAAATAAGTTGCAAAGTGCTATTCTCTAATCCAGCTTTTGCAAATAGTAATATCTTACGTGACTACAGCAATTATTTAAGCTAGGAAATTAACATTGGTACAATACTATTTACTGATTAACAGCATATATTCAAAATTTGCCAGTTGTTCTAATAAAATATTAAATACTTGTTTCTGGCAGGAACCAGTTCAATATCACACCTTTCATCTGTCCTGTTTCCTTATATTTTCCAGTCTGGGATAGTTCCTTAGTCTTTCGTTGTCATTCTTGACCCATAATTGGGTAGAACATTTTATAATATGGGCCTGTCTCATGTTTCTTCTTAATGCATATGTTTCAGGGAATGTATTTTTGGCAAGTATAAGACAGAAGTGATGCTTTTCCCTTCTCACTGTATCACGTCAGAAGATAGAGGATGTTGACGTGACTCATTCATAATGATGTTGAATTTGATCCCTTGGTTAAGGTGGTGTCTGCCAGGTTCCTGCACAGAATGAACATTATCTGAAAGCTCTAAAATCTTGAAAGAGATATAAAATAACCTAAACTCTCATTACAGATGGGAATAAATACTACTGCTGGTTTGAGGGAGGTGCAAGGGTTGATTCAGTACAATCTGTTGTCCATGTTTAGAATCAGGAGTGTGAGCCAGATTTAAATCTATAAGACAGTTAGGTAATGTTCATAATTTTATGCAGCAATTGACTGTTTCTCAAAAATACATCAATTTAAGATGTCAAAGGGCAATTGATTTTGCTTATTTTTTTTTCTGAACCATGCAATAGTATTCTTTATAGTCCAAAATTGCAAGAAAGTTTCACTAATATAGAGGTTAAAATAAGAGCTTTCTCCCCACATTGCCTACAAAATCTAAATAATTGTTTTGCATTGTGAGGTTGGGCCCCAAATACTTAGCCATCATAATTACAAATGAAACATTGTTTTGGAATAATAAACACTTAGAATCCTATAAGTTAAAGAACTAACACAAGACATTACAATCTGATGTATTACATGTTAATGTATTTACAGGGTTGAAATCTAAACAACTCATGGAATTACATTCAATGTTGAAATAAATTAGTAATGGCAGTTTCTTCTAATTATTCTTGTTTAAAACTTATATTCCTGTTGCCTAGTCAGTACTTATTAAATCTTTGGAAAGTCTTGTGAATTAGAAAGGTGATGTTCTTATGTTAGAGTTCAAGTAATATATATGTTTGGTAATAAAATAAGTAGAATAATGAAACAGCATTAGAATTATAATTGAGAAGAGCTAGAAGGCATATCAGAAGTCTACATTGAATAATTATCATTTTTTCAAATCTTAAAATTTTAGAAGAGTTAGAACTAAAATGAATACTACTTTGTCATAATACCAACCAATCATATTTTGAAGATAGATATAATTTCAGTATGTATTTGTCTGTTCTGGTTTCCATAACAAAATATCAGATTAGATAACTTAAACAATAGAAATTTCTTTCTCATCGTTCTGGCTGAGAAGTCCACAAAGTGCCAGCAAAGTCAGTTTCTGGTGAGTGCTCTTGGCTTGAGGACAGCACAGCCTTCTCCATGTCCTCACATGGCAGAAGAGAAAAATTTCTTACTCTTTTAATGAGGCTATCAGTATTATGGGATTCAGGTCCCAACCATATAATATCATTTAACCTTAGTTAACTTGCAAAAGACATACCTACAAATCAGTCACATTGGGAGTTAGGGTTTCAGTTTATGAATTCTGAAAGGGGGAGGGTCACGACTCAGTTCATAGCAAATACCTAAATTCATTATAATTCATAAGAAATGAACGAATAACAAGTAATTGTTGACAATAATAATGTAATCTATAGTTTAGTTTTAACAAGTAGAAGTTTACATAGTAATTTCAAAAATGTATTAGAGCCGGAAACAGTGGCTCACGCATGTAATCCCAGCATTTTGAGAGGCTGAGATGTGTGGATCTCTTGAAATCAGGAGTTTGAGACCAGCCTGGCCAACATGGTGAAACCCCATCTCTACTAAAAAAAATAAAAATAAAAAACAAACAAACAAAAAATTAGCCGGACGTCATTGCATGTGCCTGTTGTAATCCCAGCTACTTGAGAGGCTGAGGAAGAAGAATCACTTGAGCCCGAGAGGTGGAGGCTGCAGTGAGCCAAGATCATGCCACTGCACTCCAGCCTGGTCTAGAAAGTGAGACTCTGCCTCAAAAGAAAAAAAAAACAGTATTAGAAAAATAGTTTAACTGAAGGTTTAGAAATTTTACCCACGTTTGCTTCAATCAGCTGTAGGTCTCAGGCCAAGAGCCTGAGAATTACCTTCTGTCCTTTTGCCATGCAAACGAAAAAAAAGAGAGAGCCAAACGACATTGGGGGAACACAAACCAGTATGGGGAGGCCATCTCCATTTCTAGTTAGGCTAGAATCTTTGTCTTTTGTAAGATAAATGCGGAACAGTAATTTCTCAAGATGGGGCTGTGTTATAGGAATGGTAATTAAAGCACCAGAACCAAAATGATTAACATCATTCTAGCAAGTTGTGTGTGTAAACAGTGCAGAATTATCTGATAAGAATGCTTCCCTTAGAATGTTTGCTTATCTCCTTCGTTAAAATGCTGACATGTTTTAAGGTATTTAACTGAAAACACACAATCAAAATTTGGACAACACATACATAATGTTCAACAGATGTGAGTTTGAAAGATTTGTGATGATCACCAGTGAAATTAGTCAAACCATGCTTAAATTAGATTTTTCTGATTTGTGAGTCATTTAAGGGTCCATATTGGAGTGGAATGTGTATGGAGAAGAAAAGATTACACATTCCGCACTTGATTCTTTGAAATGAAGAAGAAATAAGATAAAAATCGGCATTTTCTTTCCCATAAAATATCTGAGAAACTCAGTTCTGTATTTCTCATCTACTCTATCCCTGACGCAGTTTACATAATTTTCTCAACTGAATCATAAGAGCTGAATTTAGGTGGTTAACTGATATGTTTTGCTTAATCTGGAGAAGCAGATACTGGGGAGTTCTAGTCATTGCGATTTGATTTAATTATACCTAAGAACATGTAGCCATCAACAGTTAAAAATGATTACCAAAGAAATAGATGAAAATTATCACATTTGTAAAGCTAAAGTCATACATAAGGCTTATAATGAAACATAGAGTCTGTAATATGGTATAAAATAAAAGGAACTGCACTATAGGACATAGACACAACCTTAGAACAGTGATTTTTACAAGTTTAATATCTAATGATGAGGTACAGTTTAAAGCTTGCTATTAAAATTAAAAACACAAGCTTTATTACAAAGGCTAAGTTATCTTCTTGACTGATGATGGAAAATACATACGAGTGAGTGTGGATTCAGGGTTAGGGTCAGAGGAGGAAGCGCATTCTGTTTACGATCCAATTAAGATTTCACAGTGGATATTTATGACCAAAACAATATTCGAATGATTAACATCTTATAATATATGTATATTTTTCTCAGTGCTGCTCTCTTCACACTGTCTATGGCTTCCAATTTATGTTTAATTTCTCTGTTAACTCTGGGTACATCGATAAAGTCCAGTTTTTCAGTTTTTTACTTCACTTTTAACTTTGTGCTCAACCAGAGCTAAGGCATGTGTGTAAGGAGTAGAAAGTTTAAGGAGGAAGAAGTTTAAGCTACCTCAGAGGTTCAACAGTCATACAACAGCTCTTTTTATTATTTTTCCAAGCATCATCTTGGAATTCACCAAAATTGTATAATTTTGGTCCTAAAAGACACATAAATCACAGGTAATGATTTTATCAAATTATATAAATGCCTTAAACTTGAATATAAATATTATATGAATATCACATATTTTCACTAAAAAGAAAGAATATATTGTTCTTATTATTGTATTTTAATATTAGAGTGTCTTGGGCTTTGAAACTCATTTACTTTAGGTTCCTGAATACAGAAATTCTTTGTACAAATCCCTGATGAGTGATCAGGTAGCCTGAGGTCCATCTCTTAGTGGAAGCAGGAATTGTCTTGAAAATACACATTTCAGAGTCACATGATTTGGGTTTGCATACTGGCTCCCTAACTTACAGATGATGCGACTTCAAGCAAACAGCCTATTTCCTCATTTTTTTCATTTATAAAATAGGAACAACAATACTAACCTCACAAGGCTGTTGTACACATAAAAAGAAATACAAATGCACATGAAAGCCTGAAATATGGTATGAAAATGTATTTTTAAAAGTTAGTGAGCTTAATGAGGAAAGGGATTGTGTCCAATCCAAGCGTAATATCTGTATGTTCTCAGTGGATGGTTACTGCATGTATGGGACGCTTATGAAACCATGAGCATTGCTGTGAGAGGATTTTGAGTTTTAGGATGACACGTATTTCTAGGAGGTGAAATTACATTTGGCTATTCAAATATTTGAAGGCAGCATTTTTACACCCCCACCCTAATTTTAAATGAACACTTAAAAAAAATGAAATAATTATTGCTCCCAAGCATTTTGTATGACATGACTTCTCAAACTGTCCTTACACTTAGCTGGGCTTGCTTCTCAGCATCCTAAAATATGAAGGTCAGCATTGAACCTCAATAATCTGTGATAATTCATAAGTCAATTCAAAAATAAAAATCAAGATTTTTATTTCTGTTGATATTGGCATAAATTCTATCCCTCTATTAATACAAGCCATGATCTTATTATTATTATTACTGCTATTAATATTATGATCATCTCTTGAGGAAAACAATCTAAGAAAAAATAGGATTTGAGACTAAATATATATGATTAGAAATAACTAGTGAATACCTTGAAGGAAGCTATAATACAATTAAACATTTTTATGCCAAAATGTCTCTCTTCAAAAATTATTTTTCTTAAAAAATATTAAATGAGAAACCCAAATCTCTTCTTTCATAGCAAATTCCATTATTTGCTTTTGCTTACCCTTCCCTTCAGATCTTCCACATTCTTATTTGGTTTTACAAATTAAAACGACCTTTTCCAAATGCTCTCTCCTCCAAGCAGAATGATAGCCTATTGCAGTGGTAATACATTGCACAGCTGTGGGGGCCTGACACTTCATTTTCCATATGGTACTGAATCTGTTGTACCTGAGTCAGCACGATTTCCTCGGGGCTGTCATTGGGAGTGTCTACAGCTACTCTCATATCTCAGATAATGTTGAGAGCCCTGGGTTCCAGGATAGTCTAGTCCAGTGGAAAGATGTGGGGCCTGGGAGAAAGAGAGGTCTGGATTTGAATGATGGTTATACCCCCCGATGATGCAGGATCATGAATATCACCATCTCTCTAATTCCCTTAATGGTCCTGGCTTTATTTTAAAATCTTCCATAAAGCAAGCTGAAGGAAATAAATAATAGCAAAAGAGGCGGGGAAGGGAGAAAAGAACTAGGTTGTTTGTGGGTATCTGGAATGTTCAATGTATGATCCATCCTTCTCTCTCAAAGCGAAGATAGTAAGAAGATTTCAGTTTGTTTCCTGATAAGTAAAGTATTGAAGATCCAGACAGGAAATGAGTGTTGAACCCAGAAATAAGGATTTTAGAAAAGTAAGATGGAAAGATGGAAGCTTTTTGTTTTGTTTTCTCATAGAGAATTAGAAGTTATACAGCAATTCCTATGTTGTATGATTGTCTTTGGCTATGTTACCTAACACAGATGGCATAGATAATAATGAATTATGATTATGCCAGTGCATAGAGAGGAAGTTTAGCCTCGTAGTTTTCACTGTGGTGCTGGGTGTGGAAGATATGACTGTGAGTCTCAGCATTGCTATTAACTTTGAAATGGCTCAGCTTTTCTCCGCTTAATTTCTGTAAAATGGGTTTAACAATAGGTCTCATGTAATACAATTGTTATCAAGACTAAATAAGTTAATATATGTAAAGAACTTCTTGTTTTATATACAGCAAACATTCATTAAGTATTAGTTGTTAATAATAGTGGTACATATTTTTATTTTGCATTCAATTGCTACTTTCTATAACTGGCCTAATTCAGGTGTTTTATTTTCAAGCATATTTTTAAAACAACCTAAAGGATAAGGCAGGGATGTCCAGTCTTTTGTCTTCCTTGGACCACGTTGAAAGAAGAAGAATTGTCTTGGACCAAGCATAAAATACAGTAACACTAATGACAGCTGATGAACTAAAGAAAAAAAATACATAGTGTTTTAAGAAAGTTTATTCATTTGTGCTGGGCTGCATTCAGAGCCATCCTGGGCTGCATGTAGCCTGTGGGCCTTGAGTTGGACAAGTATGGTCTAAGGAAAAAACAAGGATGAACTCAAGCAAGAGTTATCACATTGGCCACTTGGTGACAACAGCCAAGTCCTTTAAATTACCTTTCCTTGTTCTCTCGTCTATCAAAAAGGGACTGTTATGCCAGGTATCCCTCCTCCTCAAAGTTGGAGTCAGCTTTGAATCAGATAACTCCTGCTAAAATGCTTTGAAATATAGAAAGTATTAAATGTTAAATAAGAGTTATTTCTGATGGAAAGAGCAGATGTTAGTTATATTTATAAATTATTAGAGTAAGAACAGAACTGGCAACACATACATCCCTTTTGGTAACTGTTTTTGAGTAATACTTGGGAAATATCTTTTGGCAATTATTGAAGAGTGATACATGTTATTTTATACTTTATTTTATTTTTGTTTAGAGATGGAGTCTTGCCATTACCTGGGACCACAGGTGCACCCCACTGTGCCCAGCAAATAATATTTTATATATACCAGAAACACTTCCAGGATTTGGCTGCTGTTTTAATAGTTTACATATTCAGAATCAAATCAGAATTAAAATTACATGGGACAGCTTTTCGAATCACACATTTGAAGAAACTGCAGAACACACACACACACACACACACAGAGAGAGAGAGAGAGAGAGGGAAGAGAGAGAAAGAGAGAGGGAGAGAGGATTGTTCTATTCTCAAATACTTTTCAAATCCTGAAAGCTAATGAAATTCTTGAGAGTTTCCCAGGGGGCAAGAGATTCTAGTGTCATTAGGATTCTACTGAAGAAAAGTGATGCTTAATGGAACTAGATAAATGAGATTGCTTGTTAATCTCTCAGTTAATTTTCTCTCACTCTCTCTCCTTCTTTCTCTCTCTTTTTCTTGACCATGCCTTAGGTCAGAACTTCATTGAATCATCGAATTCATTGAAGTTTGGCTCCAACCTATCATATCGCCGAGGTTTACCAATCCTATACTTCATAAAGTTCTAAATTCAGAATCTGAGTTTGACAAATTCATTTCAGTTCCACAAGTGGTAGCATTTAAATATCAGCAGCTTAAGTATTCAAAATTAATAGATTGCATTTTTAGAATGGTGAAATTCTGACAGTTTGCAGGGAAAAGGTGCTGAATATCTTGATATAATTTACATACTTCTATAAACAGGCATTTTTATACCTTTGGAAAGATAAATGAGTAGAAACCAAGTATTTTACAATTCTAATAGTTTTACTGACATGTAGAGGGAGGGGCATAGACTGTCCAAAAGGGGAACTATTGCCAGGCTTTCAGGAGCTGCCATTGGTAACAAATCAGTTTGGGTAGGCAGGTGTTCTAGAAAAACCAGAAGAAAAATGAAGATCAGAGATTATTTTTCTCTTCTTTTTCACAAACTAAATAAAATGAAAGACCTGATGCTGAAAGTAATTATCCACAGGGGCTTCCTGTAGTGTAATTCTGCAATATAAAGCTGAAGGAAATGTGAAGACGAGTATTTCTTCATAAACAAAAATAATTATGTTGGTTGACTATATACAGATGAAAAGTACATGAGTTTTAGGGCAAACTGTCTACATTTGAGTATGCAAATACTCAAGGTTTCTTGATAAAATGCCTGTTAAACCCACCAAAATCTCCAGAGTCTCCAAAAGGTGATTTATTATATGATCTCCGCAGTGGGACTAGCCTACAGGTGAAAAGTAAAACTCTCCAAACCCAAAGCAAATTTATCCACTCAAATGGATATATTTATGTTTTATCCATCCAAGCAGAAGCATCTGGTTAAGTGGAAAGCATACTTGTATTTGCATGACAAATTCATCACTGCATAGGGTAACATGCTTCCTCCTTACTCCCTGCCATTTATGAAATGAAAAGTCTAGTAGGAATGCATGCTCTCCTCCCACCCACCACCAGAGTATAATTACTACTCACCAAATTATAACTATTATGTAATTTTTAAATTTTAAAGAGTATATAAGAATATGGCCATTGCAAATGTCACCTTTGTTGGTTTGTTGCAGTGTCTCCTTAGAAAAGCTAAATTCTAGATTCACATTTGTCAGAGCTTGATTGTATCTCATTGAGAAGTGTTATCAGCCATTTAGCAATTTTGGTCTGTATTTTTCAGGGGCTAAATGAGTTTTCCTTTATATTTTATGCTGATCTACAAGAAAATGCTAAGGATACCTGTGTCTATCATTACTATTTTTATTTAGAACTAGTGCCAGCCGGGCGTGGTGGCTCACGCCTATAATCCCAGCACTTTGGAAAGCCGAGGCGGGTGGATCATGAGGTTCAGGAGTTTGAGACCAGCCTGGCCAATATGGTGAAACCCCCTCTCTACTAAAAATACAAAAATTAGCTGGGCGTGGTGACACGCACCTGTAATCCCAGCTACTCAGGAGGCTGAGGCAGGAGAATCCCTTGAACCCAGGAGGGAGAGGTTGCAGTGAGCCGAGATCATGCTACTGCACTCCAGCATGGGTGACAGAATGAGACTCTGTCTCAAAAAAAAGAAAAAAAACAAAAACCTAGTGCCATGCTGACTCAAAAGCATATAACCCTGAATTCCTACAGAATTATAGAACATGATGGGCTAAATTACAAAACCAAACCAGGAAAAACTGCACAGAAGAAACTGGTTTCTTTTTATTCCCAGGATATCCACCATCCTTCAATTCTCCTCTTCTGCAATCAGCACTTAAAGGACTCTGAGAGTGAGCACCTTTTAAAATTTTTTGCCCCGGGCGTCTCACTCTTAAGAAAGCTGACACTCTCAGGGAAAAACAAAGGTAGGGTTGGCAGTTGCCCACTGCAGAGATAGAATTCCTCCTTCAGTTTTGCACCCTTAACTGCCTTGTTTGCCTCTCTCTATTCCTGTTTTTTTTTTTTTTTTTTTTTTTTCCAGAGAAAATAGGAGGATTTTTCTGTCCAAATCTCTGATGCTCATTTATTTGCACTAGCTATGGTCCCATCTTCACTTGAGTCACGTATGTTTTTCATCAATACTCTTCGGAAGTCAATGCAGCTATAAAACACAAATAAGAATCTTCCCAAGATGGTGTTGGAATAGGAAGAATTGCATCTCTTTCAGTGTTTTAGGAGAAACATCTGGCAGAACTTAAATTCGATTCTGTCTCATGGCTACATCATTGCCAGTTTATCAGAGAACTGACACTGAATCCTCAGATTCGAGAGTGGTGCTTACTGCCCTTTTACATAGATTAGCCTCATTTTACTTTTCTTTGTATATATTTCAAATATATTTAATTTTATGTCAACCACATTTGGCAGGCAGTAAAACATGATTGGGAAAAGCAGCATCAATTTAAATAAGGAATCAGGTTAACATTTAAATTTTATGTTTTAAATAGCATGAAATAATCTGACCATACATATAAATTACATACAAATATATGCAAGCATACATAACCTAACTATTTTTACACAGAATATTTTATATACTTGAATGTGGCTTTTTTGGTACAAGTTTGGAATTATTTCACATTTTAGACATTTTAAAAGGCTACGTTGTTGGAGAGAAGGAAATACAAAACATAATACATGTAATTCAAATCCTTTTTCTTACCTTTTCCACTTTTTGCATTCTATTCCTTTTTTAAAATCATTCTGTCACATCTTAATAGCTGTCTGACTGATACTTAAGAGGAGAACTACAAATAGAGCAAACAACCTTTCTAGCTACCCTATTGGTTGATTTCTTTCTCTTTTTCTTTCTTTCTTTCTTTTTTTTTTTTTTTTTTTTTTGAGACAGAGTCTCACTCCGTTGCCCAGGCTGTAGCAGTGGCACCATCTAGGCTCACTGCAACCTCCACCTCCCAGGTTCAAGCAATTCTGCCACCTCAGCCTCCTGAATAGCTGGGATTACAGGCATGCGCCACCACACCCGACAAATTTTTGTATTTTTAGTAGAGACGGGGTTTTGCCAAGCTGGTCTTGAACTCCTAACTTCAAGTGATCCACCTGCCTTGGCCTCCCAAAGTGCTGGGATTACAGGCATGAGGCACCTCACTCAGCCGGATTTCTATTTGTAGATAGAAGTGGAATGTGGGGTTTACAAGTATATTAAAATAGAGCAAAATTTTCTTTTGGATGGGTGATAATTCATGTACAGTTGACTCTCATCTATGATAGTTATTTCTATGCAGACACCATGAACACTGAATTGGTGCATAGGGAACCATTGCTCTTAAGGGAAATATGAGATTAGATTCTTGTGAGACTATGGTCCCAACGTTTTCATGAACTGATCAACTCTTAACTGTGCCTTATGTGTGTTTCTGTGTAATTTAATACATTATTTAATATATACTATTGATTGATTAACATTAAACTCACAGACAACACACTATAACTAATGCCTGGAAAAGCTCATTTAACATACATGTTTCTTCCCTAAGGCACATCACAGCCTTTTTGTGCCTAGGAACACTGGACAGCATTTCAGCGCTATATCTGGGGGTCATTTTAAACAGCAAAACCACAAACAGAAAGTACAAAATAGGAAAAATGTGTCACAAAACAGACTGCAAAAAGGATAACTGTTTACAATATGGAAGCAGAATGAGGATAGATAGGGGTGTTGCTTTCTTCAACCTTAGTTGGGAATGTGTGAATCAGAACACTCAGATGTTATGCTGCTCTGTGTATGTTTAAGAGTGACCACAGATAAATACATTTTATTGAGTAGATGAATTGCCAAACACAAATTCCTGCAATAATAAATATCAACTCTATCTATTCAGGAAAGAGTAAGCATTTGGACCACAGTGCATGAACACTTCAACATTCTGTTATTAGATAATGAATCCAACCAAATGAACAATGCAGAGAAAAGAAAATTGACAATAACAAAAGGTAAATTAACAGAAAGATAATTATAAGCAAGAATAGCAATAGTTGAACATTCTGAAAAGCTTATAACATCACTCATCATCCAGCATCCTTTCTGAAAACAAAGGATTTTTAAATCACTTTATGCACATATACAACATAGGAAATAGTGCAAAATAATGCACTATTTCTTAACAGCTGTGTCTCTTGTAGAACTTCAAGTTAATCTACAAATGACCATTGTGTCTTAACTTTAGTTATGAATACCACATTAGTCAGGTACTTGCACTAACCCTTAATAGTATATAGAGTTTCTATGGAAAATTCAGTGGTCCAAAAATTTCCGTAGAATTTGAGAGGACGTTGGTGGGCTGAAGATAGCTCCTTGACGGTCACTGATGTAGGCTGCAATGGGGGTTCACAAGTGCCTGACACCGTATTTTATTAGTCTAACCTTTTTCATGAAAATCCTGACTACAGCTATTTAAGGAGTAGTCTTAATAGCTGAAAATGAAGATAGAGAAAGACACCAAGAATATGACACAGTTTGCATTCTAGTGAGGGACACAACAAAATGAAATTTAAAAAAGAGTGTAATAGATGCTGATAAATACTGTAGATAAAGCACATAAGAAAATAGAAATAAAGGCTGTCAATGGAGAAGTCATGATTTTTATTTTATTTATTTATTTATTTATTTGAGACAGAGTCAGGCTCTGTTCAGGCTGGAGTACAATGGTGTGATCTCGGCTCACAACAACTTCCACCTTCCTGGCTCTAGGGATGCTCCCTCCTCAGCTGCTTGAGTAGCTGGGACCACAGGCATTACCACCCGCAGCTATTTTTTTTTTTTTTTTTTTTTTTTTTTTGTAGAGATTGGGTTTTGCCAAGTTGCCCAGTTTGCTCTCAAATCTCTAGGCTCAATCACCCATCTCAGCTTCCCAAAGTGCTGAGATTACAGGCATGAGCCACCGTGCTTAGCTGAAAAGTTGTAATTTTTAAGAGGGTGGTCAGCTTCACCTGAAGTGATATTTTTACAAAGCCCAGAGAGAAATGCAGGAATGAACAAAGTGGACACCTGGGGAAAGTGAATTTCAGGTATTGGAAACCGCAAGAGCACAGACTCTTAAGCAGGAGTGGCCTACTATGCTTGAGGAAGTAGAAAAGGCCAGCGTGGCTAGTTTGGAGTAAGTCGCGTGTGAGAAGAAAGGAGAATCAGCTTCTCACAAAGTTGGTGAATTATCTGACCCACCATATAATTCCAGTGGGTGAAGTGCTCTTTGCCATAATGGTGTTGGACTGCAGTTAAAATATAGCATTAGGAGAAAAAGTCCTAGAAAATCCCTCTTTATGTCTACTATAGAAATACTGACCTTAATCTTGTTAAATTCATTCCACAGTATTCTTTTTATGAATTCCTTGAGAAAAGTCATTAAGTGGTCCTTATATCAGGAATCATTCCACTTCATCTCCGTGTTGAATCCTTAAATCGCTAAGCTTTTGATTTTTGCCACAATTCTCGGAACTTGATTTGTGACCTAACAAATATGTCGAGAAGTTCTGCGTAGCAGGTTTTCATTCCCTCCTATTACTAATTCTTTTCTGTGTCTCCACATTTTTTACCCTTGTTCATTTAT
Organism: Pan troglodytes; assembly: GCF_028858775.2. Classification (NCBI taxonomy): domain Eukaryota; kingdom Metazoa; phylum Chordata; class Mammalia; order Primates; family Hominidae; genus Pan; species Pan troglodytes. Next base: position 75,818,285 of record NC_072415.2, read on the forward strand.
GTGTTACATTATGCTTAGAGTCCTTGTAAGCCATTATAACTCCCTTCCAGAGGAAGATGTTTATAATAGGCAGATGAATAAATAAATAATAATCAGGAAGTTGAACTTTTGTTCTTTTATGATATCTGTGGCAACTGCAGTTCAATTGATGACTTTTGGGATGATTTTTAGTTAACTAGAATTTTGGTTAACTTATTGCAACAATCCACTTGCAAAGCAGTACATTTAAATTATAATTTGGCTGAATCCAGTATGTTGTATCTGACAAGTTTTATGAAACTGATTATTAGAGAACCATGACTTGTCTAAAACAAGCATATTTGTCATATAATATATGTCATATATATATTATTAGGCGATTCTCAAATAATGGGAACAAATATGACACATAGTGTTCTGTAGAGATAGCATGAAAATGGTATCATTTTATTAGAATATGATGACAGTGTTGTAGATAAGGTTATGTACAACATTAAATACAATTTAGTAAAAATATGTCTGGTTAAAGTTGTAGCATGGAATTAATTGAGTCATTTTTGAGGCAAATACTGGTCATTTAAGAATCACATTCTTTAGCGTAGAGCTTTTATTGGTAGAAGGTACATTAACAATAAATTCTTAGCCTGCATTCTAAGACAGCTCTGCCCAATGCAGTAGATATTACTTATATAGGAGAAAACCTCTAAAATCTTTGAAAAAAAGAAAAAAAAACTAAGTGACAAAACAATGAAAAAATATCTAATGGAGTTTAGGGAAACTTAATATATATTATTTTCCTAGTGACATTAGTTTTGAGTTCATTGTATACATTATGGAGGGAGTATTAATTTTATTCTGATTTTGATATTGCCAAATAAAAAGCATGAAAATTATGGTTGCAAAATTCTTTCCTTTAGAAGAGTTCCTTTCTACTTAAGAAAGTAACACAAAAATTAAAACAAAATTAAACTTTTCAACATAAGAAATAAAATTTGTAAAAGTACATATAGCAGTAGAATACGTTAACCAGCATATTATACTAGGATACTGGATGTTCAGTTTAAAACACATTATAAATACATGTGGTGTTGATTGCACCTGCGTGTTTCCCGTACATTAGCATGCAGCTTTTGGTTCCCTAGGCCCCAAGATATTACCCGGAATAAATAAATGGTAGTGATTGATCTGAGTTAGAGCTGCCCATTAATATGGTTGTAACATGAATGGATAACAATGAAATTTTTACTGTATTATTTAACATATTTTCAAGCTTCTGTCTGTAGACTGAATGTACCTGATTATATCAGGGAGATCAATGAGAAAGTACTTTTTTTTTCAAGCTAAGTTTGATTTCATTGACAAATGACATTAGAAGCATACCTAACATTTAAAGTAATAACCAAGGGTAGATATGAGTTTTGTGGGGTCTCAGGCTGACATAAAATATATGGATTTTAAAGCTTCAAATAACATAAAAATTTATTTTGGACATTTTACAAAATTATCATTACATTCCTAAGCCCACAACCGCCCCCCCAGTTCTTGGACTTTAGAATAACCTATGCAAGTGTGAGGCTCTAAATCTTAGCCTGCATTAGCTTCAGAGTAAATCTACCTCTGCATAGCAAACCATAAATCTGTACTGATAATGTTTAATTGAATATATTAATATAATGTCTGTGATGGGATTCAGCCCTTGTTTAAAATGATGTTGTAAAAGGATAGCTTTAAGAGGTATGATAACTCTGATAACTCTCTGAGTCAGAGATAATTTCCTTGGCTGCTTCTTTTTCTCTCTCTCTCTTTCTCTTTTTATTTTTTCTTTGAGATAAGATCTTGCTTTGTTGCCCAGGCAGGAGTACAGTGGTACAGTCATAGCTCACTGAAGCCCCAAATTCCTGGTCTCAAACAATCATCCCGCCTCAGCCTCTTGAGTAGCTGAGACTACAGGTGTATGTCACTATGCACAGCTAATTAATCAAAATTTATGTTTTTAGAGACAGAGTCTTGGTATGTTGCCCAGGCTGGTCTCGAACTCCTGGCATCAAATGATCCTCTGGCCTCAGCCCCCCTAATAGCTGGGATTATAGGTGCAAATCACTAGGCCCAATCTATTTCCTAAGTTTCATGCCCATCAATGAAAACTTTTTTTTTTCCTGACACAAGACTGTCACATATTTATATGTTTTCACCAAAACAGATTCAAGATCATTATCATTAGCAGCATTTGTTGACACATGCAGCCAAAAAGTCAGGCATGAAACAGAAACTTTTTATGGAAAATTATTTATTTTAACATTTCAATAGATTTCATATATATGTAGAAAGAGCTTTTCTGACAAAACATTTCATTGTTTTAAATTTATCAAATTATGCAACATACATTCCTTCTACATATAAGAAGGATTATTAGAACTTGATTGGGGGGTGGTTATACACTGTTCCAAATTATTGCTTCTGTTGCTGCCATAGTTGGTGCTGCTCCTGCTGGTGGAAATGATTTTGACATCAGTTCAATTTAATTTAACAAGGATTTATTGAGCGTTTGCCACTCGTTCTACAAGATTCAACAGGCGTTTACCTACTAGCAGGAGGATGGAGAGTAGTTACCAAATACAAGTAACACATTTTAAGGAATTCTTCATCTAAATTTCAGGACATTTGGTCTAAGTAATGAGGGTCCAGACAGAAAAAGGACAAATTTAGAGCTGCTTTGATTTTAAATTCTACACAAGGAAAGACTGGATGGGCTTTCCAGATATATAAAGGCAGGAACCGCAAAGTCATAAGGCAGAGCTGTGATTACTCATTTAGTGGACTGCTCTTCTCTCGGGTGAGAGAGGAGCTGCTCTCAATTTTGCGTTCTCAGCACCTAGCAGATGATCTGATGTGTGTGTTTTTAAAATACATTACACAGGTGAACATAGCTACAATACTACAATTTTTAAGTAGTCTGAGCCTAACAGGACTATTCAGTCAGTAGATATATGAGTAATATATTTCCTGAAAAAGTTGGTGAAATTTAAGAGAAAGCGAGTAACCAGTTAGTGTGAAGAGTGGAGAAGAGTAAATCCCATTTACTTTTTAACAGATTAAATCATACTAAAATCAAGTGTTGAAATCATGTCTTAAAATATTAGGCAAAGAGAAAAAACATATATTAACTCTAAGGATCTTTTTTTCCCCACTATTTTTACTGAATTCCGTCCTTCATTTGAACACACATTGAAAATAAGGTTGTATAATCAGGAATTGATTCAAGTTTATCAGGTGAACAACTTATTAAACTGTTCAGCTCTGGACACAGGACTGGTTGCTTGCAAAGCATGGGCTAAAATGAATATCCTGACTGGATGTACCAAGGACACACCACTAAAATTCATAGCAAATTTTACATTACTGTCTAAAATCATCAATTAAGTTTACAGACAGAAGTCTTGCACACAGGGAAAAATATGTGGTCATCATCACTGAAATAGTTGGCTTCTGAGTGCTTTAATCTACTCATCCTAAGTAACATATAAAAAATATGAAATTCTAAAAGAAAGAGAGAGGGAATGAGAGAGAAAGAAAAAGAAAGACCCTACGTATCACATGGTGTGTAAAGTTCATGTTGGTAGCTGCAAGTCATGCTGTGTAGCGCGAGCAGGTATGTTTATAGATAATCACTTCAGATGCAGAGATCACAGGGGCCATCTGCCGGCTTGCTCAACTAATGCATTTGCTTGAGCCTCTGTCTACCTGCAGCCTTCTGAAAACACCACCTCGTGGACCAGATAGACTTTTTTGCTGATGCCACTTGCCAGACACTTGTGCAGTTCAAAGAACAGAATAGTGAATGCTATTTTTATATATTTTTAATGGAAAAAAGGAAAGAGTTATACCTGCTTTTGCTTAGATGAAAAAGTTTCCAGTGAGTAAAAGCTTTCAATAAGAATCTATTCTGTACAGTTCTGCCCTACCCAAGTTTAGATTTGACCTATAGCTAACACAGTTTGCCTAGTTGAAAATCAAACTTATGGGTTAAGGAAGTGTAAAACACAAGAAGAAATACGTAGTCTATAATGGTCCTATACAAAGTTATATTATCATGAAGATTTTTAAGGATATTTATTAATTTACTCTTTAAACAAATATTTATAGTTTATGTAGTTTGTACACCCATGTGGCCATACTGGGGATTTTAAATATGCAAAGAAATATTCTTGTCCTTCCTGCAGGTTGTAATATGAGGAAACATACATATAATCTCAGTGTTGTTTGCTGGTGAATTTTATTAATGTGCAGTGGGAGATTAAGGAAAGAGTATCAAAATCAGCCTGGGACATCAGGCAGGTCTTTAAAGAGGAGGTAATATTTCAGCTGAGCCTTGAAGGATGAGAAAGTGACTCCTAAATAAATGGGACTAGAGAAAAAGATATTGTTGTTCAAAAGAAGCAGCTTATGCAAAGGCGTGGAGACTTGAGAAAATACAATCTGTTTAGGCGTCTGTAATTGATTCACATGGCCAAAGTATAGGACAAATAAAAACTAAGACAACCAGCAACAGCCAGCCACATGATGAAAGTTTAATACATGTGCTATTTTTTTGTTTGTTTTTTTTTGTTTGTTTTTGTTTGTCTTTTGGTAAGTTTGAGGATGGTTCTGAGCCAATTTGCATTTTAGAAACATCAATTCTGTTACAGTCAAAGTCTGTAACATTTGGGATGGTGGGTAAGACAGGAGACAGAAAACCAAGTTGGTGAGAGTTTATTCCAGGCAGGATATGGTGAGGACTGAAAAATGGTCATGGATGAATTTAAAAGGATCAGATAAATAACAATTATTTGGAGAGTAGAATAGTTGTGAGATGTTTAACAGTTAAGTATGGAGTTGAGGATCTTAGGAGGCATCTAGGCAGAGGGAAAGGAGGTGGGGAGGTGTCTTACTCATTGTTGCATTTACAGCACCAGCAAGGGGACCTCTCACACAGTAGGTACTATTCAATGAATGACAAATCCACTGTTTCTGGCTCTAGGTACAATATATAAGATTAAGTTGCAGTTTGGCCATGTTAAATTTGAAGTTGCCTGAGGGAGGCTGGGCGCGGTGGCTCACACCTGTAATCCCAGCACTTTGGGAGGCCAAGGCAGACAGATCACGAGGTCAGAAGATCGAGAACATCCTGGCTAACATGGTAAAACCCTGCCTCTACTAAAAATACAAAAAAATTAGCCGGGCATGATAGTGGGCGCCTGTAGTCCCAGGTGCTGAGGCAGGAGAATGGCGTGAACCCAGGAGGCAGAGTTTGCAGTGAGCCAAGATCGCGCCACTGCACTCCAGCCTGGGCGACAGAGTAAGACTCTCTCTCTCAAAAAAAAAAAAAAAAGAAGTTGCCTGAGGGATATCTATGTGGAGGTGTGCATGCATGAAATAGTCAAATTCCTAAGTATAGAGGTATATGGGAAAAATAATTGAACCTGGTTGATGGTGAAGCATGCATTATTTAGTGTCTCTCAATAAAGAAGAGTAGACTGTAAGCTTGATTGTTAACAGGGCCCCTTGAGAGTGAAGTGTAAGAATAAGTACTCTACAATACACTGATTTTTATATTCTCTTTCTCCTCCTCATTCTCTTTTTCTGTTCACCCAAGTAGTCAGGAATACTATTTTAAAAAATGCTACATTAAGTAGTCTTAGTAGTCTTTATAGGAAAATCATTGTTATAGACTTTGTATAAAAGGTAACTGATTGCCTGCAATCTCAGCACTTTGGGAGGCCAAGGCGGGAGGATCACTTGAGGTCAGGAGTCCAAGACCAGCCTGGCTAACATTGTGAAATCCTGCCTCTAATAAAAATACAAAAATTAGCCTGATGTGGTGTTGCACGCCTGTAATCCCAGCAGCTCAGGAGGCTGAGGCAAGAGACTCACCTGAACCACGGAAGCAGAGGTTGCAGTAAGCCGAGATTGCATCACTGCACTCCAGCTTAGGCAACAGAGTGAAACTCTGTCTCAAAACAAAACAAAATAAAACAAACAAACAAAAGGTAATTGATTAGTTTAAAATGGACCCACTAAAGTATGAAATTCCTATGAACAGTTGCTGTGTTTGTAAGGGTACATTATTTAGACACCTTGAACAGAAAAACAATCTCGTTACTTACAAAAAGGGCTTTCAAAAATGTAAAAAGTGTTTAACTTAAAGATTTCGTGAATATTTTTACTTATGAGGCAACTTTCCTTTACATTTATAAAATATTTGAAGAATGATTTAATCTGAATATTAGAAATGACACCTCTGTCTTTTAGTCTTTGGTTAGCATCTTCATTTGAAACATGAAACATCAGAGAGTACATGTATGTGTGTTTACGTATGTGTGCATGTTTGTGTATGTTGCAATGTTACACATTTAATCGGTCAGCTCTTTGTGTATATTTTTACATACAAATTAGTAGCACAGTTTGATCTGAAACCCTGTTCTTTCTATGTGATGTTCTTAATCCAGTAGCGCTAACATAATTCCCTTTATGTAATATTATGTGGTTTGTAAGCTATGTTGTTTTACATTATTTCACTGGAGTCTTTAAAAAATGAGGTAGAGGAAGCATCGTTATCACTAGTTCATTTGTACATATGGGAAAGTTAAGCCGAGAGAAAGTTTAATAAGCAGTAGAGTCAAACCTCCTTGATCACAGACCATGCTCTCCATTCCACTCTGGGCCATTCTCTGTTTAATCTGATGTCAGATGCTGTGAATTCTCAGTGCATGAACTAGTCCAATAATGTTACAGTGTAGCAAGCTTATGTCAAGACTTATTTTCTGTTCTTTAAAGATACAGAGAATGGCTGATAGAATTCTTAGGAGCCTTGTCACATGACGTAATGTATGTAATCCTGCGATGCTCACTCTGGGATTCTGTTCAGTAAACACTGTCCCTAGTTTCATAATTTCTTTAGAATATGGCAGAATTATTGGGGAAACAAATACAACTTGTCTGGTTTAAATTCCTTCTGCTGTAATGGTTGTGTGTATTCTCCAATCATCCTTATCTTTCATCTGTTTCTCTGTGGCCTTTATTTTCAATGGCTATCTCTGGCTTTTAATTAAGTGGCCTTTGACTAAATAAACTTTCTCTGCTTAGTACGCTAATGTGTTTATACTGTACGCAGACATTAAAGTTTGAAAACTACATTAACTATTTATCACATAGGGGCATGTTAGATCTTTTTCTTAAGTGCCCCTGAGGCTGACATTCTCTGCATTTAAAAATGGCTCTTAAAAGTTCTAGCTATACTCCATGGAGCCCCAGAATGTCTGCTGCAGCCAGTCTTTTTTTTTTTTTTTTTTTTTTTTAAGACTGACAAAATAGGGAAGACATCTTAGAGAATTTGGGAAAGAGAAGAAGTAAAGGAAAAAGGAGGGTTTTCTGATTTCTGTACTCGGGAAGAGTGAATTGATAAGGCCCCTAGGGCTCAAAAGGAGGTCAATGTCTGTTGAGTACAAGTGTAAAGAATCAAACAAGTAAACCTTGAAAAGGTTCCCGTGTCATTTCCCTCAGAGAAGCTTGCAGGTGAGGCAGCAGGCAATATTCCACCCTAGGGCTGCGTGTTAGCCATTTTACCTTACAGTGTTTTCACCTTATAATTTAAGAAAGGACAATGCAGATAGAAGAATCTATGTATCTTCCTTCTAAGGTAATATGTGTGTGGATAATACTGTGTTCTGGAATAGTAGGTTTTCAGCTTTTTTGCTTTTTCTTTACATGGCCACAGAGTTGCATTCTAATGTTGTAGCACTGTGCCCTCTAGAGAAGCAAACAAGAAAAAAAAAAAAAAAATCAAAACACTCTTCACTCTGTCTGTTGTTACCCAGTCTCCAGAAGCCCTCTTATCCATGCAGGCTGATTCTGTTAGGCCTGCATGAAAACTCAACTCTTTGCCAATTTCCATAAAAAACCCAATTACATCAAGCATTTTGTAACATTTTAAAAATCATTATTAAAGATAAGGGAGGCAGCGGGCAGTGCAGTACAGCATCCCTCTTAACAAATCCTCATCTGGTATTCTGCCCTTGGCTGTCCCACCTCTGAGACCCTGCCTTGGAGGGTTTAATGTATTTTCCTTGATGCTGTACTCCGTGGAGCATCAGCTACTGATTTATCTCACTCTTCTTTAGTTGTACTGGGAGATTTAGTAATTATCTCTTACAACTTGAGCATTTGTGTGCAGTAGGTGAGTTTCTCACTCTCCACCCCATAAAGTTTATGAAACATTTTTTTTCTAAATAAATCTAAAAAAAATTCTGAGGCCAGGCGCAGAGGCTCACACCTGTAATCTCAGCACTTTGGGAGGCTGAGGTGGCCAGACCACTTGAGCTCAAAAGTTTGAGACCAGCCTGGGGCGAAACCCTGTCTCTACAAAAAATATAAAAATTGGCTGGTTGTGGTGTCACGTGTGTGTCATTTCAGCTTCTCCACAGGCTGTGGTGGGAGGATTGCTTGAGTCTGAGAGGTGGAGTCTTGTAGTGCCACTGTACTCCAGCCAGGGTAACAGCGACACCCAGTCTCAAAAAAAAAAAAAAAAAAAAAGAGAGAGAGTCCAGCAAATTCCAGCAAATACATTTTATTTCTATTTTATTACAAAACAGAAATATTTATCTCTGCATTAAAAGCCTGTAAAACAATATTATCACAGCTAAGTCTGTAGATCGGATCTCAAAAATTAGGTAAGATTTATTGTTAATGGTGGTGATTATAAGTTGCCTAGAACATCTCATCACACTGTACTAATCACCAAAGTATCCTATCATTCAGTGTGATTGCAAAGGAGACTTGATTTTGTAAAGAAAATAAGAGTAAGATAATCTTAGAAGTTGTGAAGAAAACACATGCAGTAGCAGTAATAAACAAAATGCTGGCATTGACTGAAGCTGTTGTCATCATGTTTCTTTGAACAACACATAATATTCATGACTTCATGTGCTCGTAAGGAGCACATGAAAAGTGTAAGACTTTGATTTGGCTTTTCTTGATTTTTATTTTAGATGAGTGCAGAATATGAATAATTTTGCTATTGAACTTGATGCATTTGATTGTAGGAAAGCTGTGGGTGTTATATTGTTGCTTTGCAAAGCCTGGTGCATTCCCAGGGCAGAAGGGGGAATATAGAAGAATAGAGAATTAGAAGTAGGAAGTAGGAGACAAGAATCAGAAATAGCACATACTATCAATTATAAGATGCATCTTTTTCCACATTTTACCTTCCAAAATCAGGATGCTTGTTATGATAAATAACATTTTAAAGTGATAATACACAGTTTTTTTTCTTTTGTGGTAGTATATAAGATTATGGTGTACATTACAGTCAATAAGACCATACCATTGAACATATTGAATGCTAAACTGATCTTTAATGTGGAAAGTTGTAGGGAACTGTCGATGATTTTGTTCCAGAGAAGAATAGCGATGTGTTTTAATAAGATGCACATGACAATGATGTAATACTATGGATTAGAGATGTTGATTAGGTGACCTTTTAAACATCTACAAGTCTTTTCTACTATACAAAGTATAAATTGCTGTGCTGTTAATCTATGTGAGAAATAAAACCATCCTTATTCAGAGCAGTAATGGGTGGAGTGGAGACAAAGAGAAAGGAGGTTATTGAGCTATGGAGATGGAACATTGTGAATTGACAACCAATTGGGGCTCGGGAGTAAGGGACAAGGAGGGGTTAGAAAAAAAAAACCTGAAAATTTAGTTGTTTTAAGTTCATGTTTTTGCCTTAATAATGGTTGGATTTTTCGTGTGGGGAAATAAAAGAATCCAAGCTCTTCTAAGTCATCTCTTCTGAGAGGAGATGGGTGGGAGTGGAAATGGGCACACTCAGGGCGGTGTGGGGGGTGAGAATACAGGCTTCGTTGTTGGGGAGACCTGCAGTCAAGTCTGTGAAATTATTGTGTAAACTTGGGCGAAAGCCTGAATCCTCTTAATCATAGTTTCCTCATGTATAAAATTAGGACGATAATGCCTACCACAAAACTTTGTCAGAAGAATTAAAGGTCCCTTTACCACAGTGTCTGACACGTAATTATGCTCAATAAATATTAGCTGTTAATTATTTGAATAAAAGAGCTATACAACAATTTGTGAAGTGGAGTGAATAAAATTCAGGGTTGCAAATAGGAAGTAAAGTAGTATAAGGAACAGAGAAATAGTAGTGATGGGATTTTGAATTAGAATGGATCAAATGTGCCAGGAAATTTTCCATCATAATTTCATCATTGCTAAAATGTTCCCATTTCACATAGTACAGAAGTTCAGAGTCAGCTCATAACAATGATTACTAATTTTTTTTATATTTGACACATGTCCATTCCGTTGTAGGATATGTTTTTAAAATTACAAGCAATGTAAAAGAAAGATGATTCAGTTGGCACTTTTTCCCCCCCACATCAAAGGATGTTTTAGTTAATGGAAGCAACATTGATAATAGGGGAGGAAACACCCATCCAAAATTATGCCCTCTAGGAATGTTTCTCTATAATAATATCCCTCAGAAGCAGGTTTCTACCAGGAAATCATTATCATCCCAGTACTGCTGCAAGGAGTTTTGGGTAGTTCAAATTGAAATAGAATAATACATCTAAACTATGTATCTATAATGTGACAGGATGAAGTACAGAGAAAATGTATAACGTTGTAAATCTCAGAGAAATGAAGAGCAAATGAACACTCTTAGTGTGTATATTTGTGATACTAATTGGATTTGTGCATGATATTAGATAAATTATAATTAAGTACCATTCATAATATGTCCTTTCAAATAAATGCACTTGTCCTGAAGATTGCATGTTCAGGTAACATATTATATTGACACACTTGAAATGGTTTGGCTTTGTGTCCTCACCCAGATCTCATCTTGAATTGTAATCTCATGATCTCCTCATATCGTGGGAGGGATCCAGTGGGAGGTAATTGAATCATGGAGGCAGTTCCCCCATGCTGTTCTCATGATAGTGAGTTCTCACAAGATCTGAGTTTTATAAGGGACACTCCCTTTCGCTTAGCCCTCATTCTCTCTCCTGCCCCCCTGTGAAGAGGTACCTTCCACCATGATCGTAAGTTTCCTGAAGCCTACCCAGCCATGCAGAACTGTGAGTCAATTAAACCTTTTTTAAAATAAATAAATAAATAAATTACCCAGTCTCGGGTATTTCTTCATGGCAGTGTGAGAATGGACTAATATAATATCCTTTAAAGATATTTTGTGTATGTTATTGACATAGATTTTTAATTCAAAATTTAGTTTCTTCTGTTGAATTATCTTAATCAAATTGCAAGCTAGTATACACAAGAAAACACAGATCGTCACTCCCAAGCATCTGGAAATAAATAATCCAATGTCCTTTTTTCCACAAGCCATTACTAAATAGACATTTTGAAATTATAGAATAAATTTTTTTTGGATACAATAGTCTGAAAATGTTCTAAAAACACTCCTGACTTTCCCAAGGTGGCATAAGTACAAAATTCCTATGTGTGATGTTATAAATTATTTTAAAATAAGGCAACATTACACACCCAGACCTCAGTCTCCCATGCCTTGTGCAGTTCCTGGGATGTACAATATACATTAGGTAGCTACTACATATTTATTGACTGTGTTAATTATTGTAGTTTACCCACATTTATTTAGACGAGATGTACAGAGTTTCGGGAATAGAAGAGATCTTTAAGACCCGTTGGTTCAACCTATTTTGTAGATGAACAAAGTAAAGATCAGACAAAGTACCGATGGCCCCAGGTTGTCCAACATCAGAGCGACACAGGGGCACGAGACCCCGAATCCCATGGCTGTCATGCATGTTGGATAACACAGGCTTGAAGCAGTTTTAATATCATGCTGACTCGCTTGAGCAATTCTAATTATGTTGCTGAAGAGGTTGTTTGATTCATCTTGAATCCCAGTTCTATGGATTAATAAATAATCAAATATACTTCTATATTTGATACTCATTTGGGCAGAAGGAGTGAAGAGTCAAACTGTGAAATAAATGTAGCCGTTAAGAAAATAGGAAACCTATTACAGTTTAAAAATCTAAACAGAAATTAAACAGCTGAAAAGCTAAACAAAATTTTGCAGAAAGTAGTCTTCCTCAAGCAATGGTGTTACTGATTCTTCCTTGCCTGTTCCTCAGTTCCGTGATGTGGTCCACTCTCTCCAGGTGGTGTTAGTGGTGGCCTCCTGTTAACACCAGAGCAACCAATATGCAAAAACAAAAACAACAACAAAATCATGGCCAGTCTCTCCTAGGAAAACCAATATGCCTTTCCAGAGTCCATGGGATAATGTTAATGGCTATTTGAGAATGTCGTATTCTCCCATCAGCCTAATTATTGACTTTATTGTGGTCGTTGCCTGTTTCTTCCACCTCACTCTCTTTTTTCCCTTTTTCTTCCTATTGATTTCTGCCAATTTTATTACATTTCTTTATGAAAATGTTTATCCTTAGGGATTTAACAACTGCAGTCAAGTTTGTTAGTGTGCAGGAAAGCAGGGGATGGGAGTTTCTCTGGTTGCAGAGATGAGTCCCCAAGAGGGCTTAGAAGAGGCTTTGTTTTCCTCGTCTATTTCTAAATAATATTTTGCTTAGAGAAGAAAACCTCTCTTAGGCGTCCTTAGGTCACCTGGGGCAGAGTATAGTCTTATTATTCTTTATATCTGCTCTATTTTAGAAGAGACAATTACATATCCCATGGAGGGTCTTGTTATGTGAACCAGGTTTGTTTTTCATTTAGAAGCATTAGTGTTCTGAAATTGAAATTATACCAGAGACTTTTTGAGGTAAGCTTTTAAAAATTTGTACCTTCTCAGCAAATTATTTCAAACGTTCTGCAGACATGCTTATTTTCCCTCTTTTATAGCTAGTTAATAACCCTATTTCTCCTCTGTCTTTCAAAATGATAGTACAATGGAAGAACATTTACCTCAAACTTCCTCTGTATTTCTCTCTTCTTTTTAGGCCAGTGGCTCTTACCTTGGGTATGTAGTAGTTTGACCCAGGAAGATTTTACAAATAAAATAGCCTGGGACTATGGATGGATATTCTGACTGAATTATTCAGTAGTGTAGTCTGAACATCACAGCACTTGAGCGAACATAAGATACTCAACCCTTGGCATAGAGAACTGAGGAGGAGGGCATGCAAACTGGGTCGCTGGCTTCCCTGAGCTAAGGCAATTTTGCTTCTTTCTCTTCTCAAATAAAGAACACCAGAATGAATTCTTCATGCTCTTGGGATTGGTCCATTCACAGTGTGAAGTTTCCATAAATCAAAGCATTTGAGAGCATGGAAAAATAAGAGTATGTCAGATATCTACTGAAAGAAACAAGTGACACACTGCCTGGGGCTACAACTTTTATGAATTTTGCCATTTGACAGCCTTTGCTTCAGTGGCTTCTTCTGATCAGCAAGTACACATCTCTCAACAAATGACATAAATGTTCCCCTCTGTCACCTGTGCCTCTGAAGGAGAGAGCATGGTATGCATGAGTACCAAGGAGCCAAGCTCTGTGATTCATTAGTTACTGAGTTGGAAATGTGTGTGCATGCTGCAGGTCAGGTTGCATAAGAAACAGACCTGGACCAGGGATTTACCCATAGGGAATTTATTGGTGTGCATTCTTGGAATAAACACTTGTGAGGGAGAAAAGAAGGAAATAGGATTGGGCAGTAAAAGTTGTTGAGCAAAGCAGCCTAGGACTTGGCTGACCTTGTGGGGAGGTCAGGAGTAGGGAAGGGTCTTCATAGTTGTCTTGAGCTAAGGGGAAAAGGAGGAGCTTTAAAGGCTCACAGCAGCCAATCACTGGATGTGGCCTGTTCTTAAGAAAGATGTGTTATCTTTGGTCAAGGTGGCTCTCTTCAACTGAGGATGATTTTTGGAAAGGACTTAGCTGAGATGTGTTGGCCACCAGCACACGAATGTTTCATTTGGTGAGGCACGCAGGGGATCTGGGAGGCTTTCGTGACATGCCCTGGAGTCAGCCCCTTGCACCACTCATATCCACTTGCTTCATGTGGTAAGTTCAGGAAACAGTTCCTGCATACATATGTTAGGCCCTCTTTCCTGCTGGAATTCACAAGAAGATTAAGAATCTCCAGGTTGCAAGTGGTACTCATCACATCCCTCTCATCTACAACTCCTCCTTGGACAGGCTCTTTGACTTGTCCATTTGCCATTAAGATGGACAAGAGAACATCAAGAGACACTCTAGTGCCCGGACACTAACAGAAGCCCCCATTAGGTAAGAGAAGCCCACCTGCTCCTGATGATCAAGATAGGTTACACCTACAAGGATTGTGACACTTGTCCTAGTCTGCTGGTCCCTTGGTGCCAGGAGTCCCAAGAGAATGGGGCAGACATACCTTGTGAACCTGGTAGGATCACCCTGCTGTAGGAAAGAGAAGCATACATCAACCCCCAGTGAGTCAATAGGAGTGAGGTAAGAAGGACAATCCTGGCCGGGTGCAGTGGCTCAAGCCTGTAATCCCAGCACTTTGGGAGGCCGAGGTGGGCGGATCACGAGGTCAGGAGATCGAGACCATCCTGGCTAAAGAGGTGAAACCCCGTCTCTACTAAAAACACAAAAATTAGCCGGGCATGGTGGCGGGTGCCTGTAGTCCCAGCTACTCGGGAGGCTGAGGCAGGAGAATGACGTGAACCCAGGAGGCGGAGCTTGCAGTGAGCTGAGATCTCGCCACTGCAGTGCAGCCTGGGTGACAGAGCGAGACTCTGTGTCAAAAAAAAAAAAAGTACAATCCCACTCTGATCCTTTGGTTCTTGGTCTTCAGTGTTCTACTTACCCCCAGAAGCTGTGTGACATACCCACAGTGAATACTCCCCAAATTAGCTTCTCATTCTTTTGGGTTTCCCTGAAACATGAACTATGGCAAAAAGGAAATTGTTTGCCCTCTCTCTCTCATGAATGATTGAAATAGTTTTCGTGTGATTTAGAATTTAAGTATAGCCACTATAAAAAATATATCAACACATGCTATTTTATGGGTACATAAATATACACTGCATACTTTTTCTTCTGTACTATTTTTAGTTACAGAAAGGACAGTTCCCTTTTGAGTAAAATATATAAAACAAATCAAAACAGATTAAATTTTATGTAACAACTCTAGAAGACATTTTCTTTTTACTTTTTATTTTTTTGAGACGAAGTCTTATTCTGTCGCCCAGGCTGGAGTGAAGTGGTGTGATCTTGGCTCACTGCAACCTCCATCTCCCAGGTTCAAGTGATTCTCCTGCCTCAGCCTCCCGAGTAGCTGGGACTACAGGTGCGTGCCACCTTGCCTGGCTTATTTTTTGTATTTTTAATAGAGACAGGGTTTCACCATGTTAGCCAGGATGGTCTCGATCTCCTGACCTTGTGATCCGCCCGCCTTAGCCTCCTGGAGTGCTGGGATTACAGCCGTCAGCCACCGGGGCCAGCCAACTCTAGAAGGCATTTTAAATTCAATATACTTAAAAGTAATTAACTATTTCCAGCACCAATATTATTGATAAAAACCGGTTTGTGTGCTGGTGGTGTTTCTGACCTGGAGTGCTGGTTGAAAATAGATTTCTGGTCCCAAATCAAAGAGATTCTAGTTCTGTAGACCTCAGGCAGAGCTCAAAAATTTGCATTTTAACCAACATCCCACTTGATGTTAGAAACTAGAAACCTACATACTAAATTTCACAAAATAATAAAGTGATTAGCAAAATAGTAGGAGAAGATGAATAAACTATTCTATACTCTTTAAAATTTTTTAAATTATTTAAATAGATGTTTATAGAATATAGGTTATAATATATTTATGTGATAAGACCTCTTTTTATAGATCTCATGCCAAAATTAATTATTCTGTATTATACCTTGGTGGATTCTGTGTGTTACTCAGTCAGAGTATCTCTAGAAAGGAATTGATTTCATCTTTTAGTCAAGTCTATTCCTGGAAATCAAGTTCCTCCCCTTCATTGTGAAACTAACTCTTAGGAGCATCCTTTTTGTCCCAACTTAAATATCATTTCTTTAAAAAGCACTTCCCTGAACGCCGGGCTCAGCTTGGTTTTCCTGCCATATGATTTCTTGGTGTTCTTGCTTTTGTGTGGTCACCAAAATTACAATTATTTGTTCAACTTTCTACACTGATAGCATACCCCACTGTAAGCTCATGAAGGCAGGGATTACTTGATTCAAGACTTTAGGCTCCCTCTTGTTACCCCTTCTGGTTTTCATCCACAAGTCCCAATAAGCCAGACATATAGTAGATAGTCCATAGTTATTTTTAATAGGTGATTAGTATATGTTGAGTGTTTAGATGAAGAAACAAACAGGCTAGATTCAATTTATCAGGACAATCTAGTTTAGGCATCGGGATATGCAAATTGTATCCATCTATTCCACATAATAGCTACTGTGCACTAGATGATACTAGTTTTAACGTGGTACTTCAAATAACAGCTAAAGGGACACTTTTAATCTGTAATTTTTACAAAGATGCTAGAAAGGATGAACTAGACAAATGCTAAACACCCAAGAGAGAATCATTGAGACCAACTTTTCTAAATAAATATTACCAAATAGCAATGTATATGCACACTTTTGATGGATTTAGAGTTAACAGTCAGAGCCTCCTTACCAAGATCTAGTTAGTAACTTTAAGAGTTGAATGGCTAAGTCACCATCTGTCCTCTTCTTGGCTAGCTCCTTTTCAGTTTGCCCTCCTTGTTCTGTGTTATCGCTGACGTTCTGTGTTTGTCCATATCTTTGTCTAGGCATTGGCTTCCATTAGGCCACATTGAACAAATATTATTCTTATATCAGAATTGAAAAGATACTTTAGAAAATTCTCTCTTTAGATGATACAAGTGTTGACATTTTCTCCCCTCAACCAAATGCAGACTCTAAAATTTTATTTCCATTGCTTTAGCTGTTATTGTTGGTATTTTCTAATGGACAAAGCAGTGTAGTGCAGACAACTCCAAGAAATAGTTTGCAAACACCTTATGCTATTGGCGTCTGCGACACGTACATGCATACCTTCTCCAAAATGCCAGGTACAAAACATTTGTGCAGGTCTTAAGGATGAGCTCTCAGATTGCTCTCTGCCTTCATTGTGGTGAGTTTCTTCCAGTCATCTCTAATGTTATGACAGGGAAGAAGTGTTAGATGGACTTTTGCCTAGAAGCATTCAAAAGAGTTTTCATGTAGGGTTTTTATTCATGGGCCCAGTGCTTCTCAATGGACCTGTGATGAAAGGCCAAGGGGTTTTTTGTTGTTGGTTGTGTTTTTGTGCACACATTTGTTTTTTAAGAACACACTATACTATTGTCACTGGATGCTAGTTTTGTAAAATGCAATAAAAATAAATTTCTTAGATGAAAAAATCAGTTCCCATTATTTTATTGTATTTGGGTTCAACAGACATGAAATTATTTGGTGAGCTGACTATAACAGTTTCTAAGCCATTCCTCTCAAATTCTGTTTTTATCTTAATTCAGAAAAACCGATACCTCACTTTGAATGGTGATACTTTTGCCTTGGTTATAGACGTTTTCTGCTCAACCAGCCCCATTTTAAAAAGTAAAATTAAAAGTTCTTCTTTTGATAAAGAGGTTAGCCTCTCCAGGGGTTGCTTTTAAGTGCTTCTGGCCTATATCATGGAGTTTACAACTAAGAGAGCAAGGTACTCTCCTATCCGGCGAGCCCTCAAGTAGAGAACGTGAAGCATTCACAATTACACTAAGCGAGGATGAAGCCTCAGCTTCAATTTTGATCATTAAGGATTCGACTGTAGGCAGATTTCTTAAGTTGTGTGAGAGTTGTGGATCTGGCCTGGAGACAGCAATCAGAGATAGGATGAGTGGGGTTTTCTTTAGGGAAGTGAATGTAGCTGTGTGGAATAAAGAATGCTTCTTTGAGTTGCTGTCTTTTGGTCCCTGATGAAAAATCTGTGTCGGTGAACATGAAGCTCTAAGTAACCATGTCATAGGCACAGATCTATGACCTTTTGGTTCCAAGGCAGGACTGTTTTCCCTAAGGAATGCAGATAATTATATTATACCACTATATGGAAATGTGTTAATATGGATGGAAAATTTCATTTTACAAAATTACTTCCAAATGCATCTTTTTATTTTATCCTCACGTCAACATTCAAAGCCAATTGTACATTTACAGATATGGATCTATAACAGATGAATAAACTGGGACCCAAGCACCATCAAGACAGCACAACATGGAGCAGAATGGAGATTCAGTAGCCATACCTGGGGCTTCTTCCAGGTATTGGAATTGCATTGACCTTCCAATTGGGCCACTCTGCCTCTAAGAAAATGGACCGTGACCCCCTAGAATGGCTGTTTCTCACAAGTGAATTACTGTGAACTTTTTCTGAGAATAAAAACAATATGAGTAGTATTTTTTCTTTTCATTTGTTACTTAATAAAAGAAATTATATTTAGGGCAATATTACCATTACCTATGCACTTCCTGAATTATGTCTCTTTCCTTTATTCTTGTTTGTAAAACAATTAATATCTTCTTAAACCACACGTCTTCATTAGAGATGCTTTATAAGTGAATTGTGTTCCATTACCTTGAACCACAGTAATAATTATAAATTAGGAATACTTCAACCAGAAAGAAATGACTCATACATTTGTTTTCATCTGTAACATTTATTCAACAGCTTGATAATTGCAATATATACAGTGGTATGTGGAAAATATTTATTAAAAGACATAATAGAAAACTTGTTTATAATATGTATATTCAGGCATTTTTACTTCTGCCAATCATTGTTTAAATCTACCTTCTATACTTAAAATTTTAACCTTGTAAAATTTTAATAAAATTACCCTGTATGGGTTCTAATAATCTGGAATACACTTTTATTCTTTAAAAGTGAGGAATCTAGAATAAGTAAATCAGTGGTAAAAAAAAAAAAACACACACACTTTTTACTTTGCCATCATTACTTCATTTGTTGACACAAATGCAATAGCAGTATAAGTTTTATTTATATTACAGTGTATTTTTTCTTATTCCAACGTTCATTATAAGGAAAACTTTAATACAAAGCTGCAATTATTGTCATCCTTATTGTCAATAAGTCAGTGAGCATCACAGAGGTTTTAGTTTCGTTTATTAGTGTTAAAGCTTTCACAATACATATTATCTCTTTCATAAAATTTCACCTTATGTTTATAGATGGTCTTTTTGTGGCATGAAAATTTAGTATTTTTTTTCAAAGGCAAAGACATCAAAAAGTGCAACTCTAACATTATAACAATTTACCTTTATGAATCCTATTCCACTGTATCATCTCAAGTGGTGGTCACAATTATGCAAGTTCAAGTGTGAATATATTTATCTCCATTTTACAGGGCTAAGCTTTAAGAAGTAAAGATAAGATCATCAGTAAGATCAAATAACAAGCAGAGTTTAAGAAGTACTAGAGGAAAGAAAAGTTGGTTAATATATTGAATTGATTGTTTTTACCTTTATCTCCTAAATTGAGGATATTTGCCATTTTCAGACTTTTATTTAAGCAGATGGATTGAAAGTGGTAGACCAGGTAGTTCATATCATGCTTAGTCTGGTTATATAGATGTAAAAAGATCACCAGAATAGCAGTGCATTGCTCTTTTAGTTTTGGGCTCTACAATCTTTAATTTAAAAATAAGGAGGGTAAAAATTTAATGAAGGTAATGGAGATTCTGGCACCCAAGGACATGCAAGCACGTTTCAACCCTCCCTTAACACACGTGTGTGTGTGTGTGTGTGTGTATTTATGAGAGAGAGTGAAAAAGGGAGAGAGAACTACTGTATAAAAGCTGAGGAAACAGGAGTAAGAAAGATGCCTGTTTCTACCAGGGCTCTGTCTCCTGGGGAACATAAACATGTAAGTGTGAAAGTACAAAATCACACACTAAGTGTTACCATGAGCAACAAAGCAAGGCATCTGAACTCCATCTAAGTGGTTCAGAGGATTATGGAGAACAAACCAGAGATACAGGATGTTTTTTGTTTTGTTTTATTTTTTTTCTTTAAAAAGCTATTAAAACTTAAATGGACAGAAATTGAAATAAAACAAATACTGCTGTTTTTCAAAGTGGATTATAAATTTACCAAATTTAATACAACAGACTTTATTAAGAATGTAGAACATAGTGATAAAAAGAACTTAGTTCTAAAGGAGTTTATAAATTGAAGTTGGATATAAAAATAACCAGATTTTCAACATAAAGCAGAATTAAATGAATTCTGTCATAGAAATTGAAACAAGAAACTACAGAAAATAAACAAGACAGTTGTAAGACTTCAGGAAAAGGGAATTTGCATCGAGCTGAATTGGATGTCTGTGAGTGGGTGTGTTGGGAAGCATGGAAATGCTTGCTTATGCTCAGGCAGTGAGAACTAGTCCAGCATGCTTGGACCATAGACTACACTGTGAGATGTGGGAAAACAAGGCCTGGGAGATAGTATGGAGTCAGATTGGGACTCATGCCTAGAATTTTCGGTTAAATCCATAGACTGTGGGAAGCAATTAAATATATTTGGTGAGCATGCTGAAAAGGCCAAAGAAGGAGGATCAAGAGTCAGCCAAGTAAATGTTCCATTCACTTTGAAATAACTTCAAAAGGGTTGAATTCTCAGCAAAGATGTACTTTCCATAGGCTCTAAAATGAGCATGAACATAGCAATAGATGCTTCCTGGAATAAACAGCCACAATTGGCTGGACCATCGGGAAGCTCCGGGCCATGCCCAGGGGCCGATCCATCATGAAAGTCCTTCAGGCTAACATTGTTGTGCAAATATGAGATATTACGGTATCTCAGTGTTATCTTTCAGCACTTATTGATAAAGATACTCTTGTGGACAAAAACGTTTAATGAGGGGTGTGATATAATTTAATATATGTTTTAGAGGAAATAATTTGATTATGACAGGCTAGACAATGTGAGTTATTAAAATTAAAAAAAAATGAGGTGTTTTGCAATAGCCCAAGTGAAAGGTTTGAAGATTCTAAACTAGGATTGTGATTCAGAATGAATGAAAAAGGGCTCAGATACAATAGACTCATGGTGGAGAGTGCTCTATCAAGCAGGGCCTGATGGAACATTAATAGATTATTCGGAAATATATTTTAGGATACATGTAAAGTGTGATTTGCATTCATGGTCTATGTAGTTTATGAGAGTCTGACTGATATTTCTTACATATTAATACATGATGCTGACATAATGACACAGGATTTACATAATTGCACCTCCTCCTCAGCTTATTTTTTGCCTTATCATGAGCTAGATTCAACTAAGGATTCTATGCCTCTCACTTTTTGTGCTCATTTGAAAAAAAAAATCTTTAAATAGTTACTTCGAAGTCAAAACAAATACTTTGAAAAGGATTTAGGAACCCAGGCAGTAAACGTAAGTTTTGTCAGCTTATTAATAGAGATTTTTTTTTGTTATTGTTTAGGCTAATCTCAGGTTCACATTTGCAAGGGTATCTGTGAGTACAATAGACCTAGGTGATTCCTATTCTGCCCCCAAATAGAGCACAAATACTTGTCTTTGGTTGCGTTTATTTTGTGTATGTACTTATTTACCATTTTATAGGATCATAGTTAGTTTTTTTCTTGTTCAAAGGTTTTCACAGTGGAGAATAACATTTTTCTGTTCAGGTTGTAATAGTTATTCTCAAAGGTGTCCATGCATGTGTGTGTGTGTGTGTGTCTGTGAGTGTGCACGTGCGTACAGAGACACTTGTCAACCTAAGAACGTGATTTGCTATTTCTACACTTGGCAACATTTCTCTTCTTTGCTGAGCATTCTTTTTCATCAAGGAGAGAGGAGTTTTTTACTAAGAGTGTGGATTTCACTCCACCTGTTAGGATTAGTATAATGCACAAAGTCTCACAGATTAAATGTCTGAATGCCTCAGATAATTATGTACCCGTTTTAACAATTCAAAGTTGGTCAATTTTAACCACAGATGCTTACAGTAACTTTGCAAAGACACTGAGTTTAGACTCCAAGCAATTTTCTGCTTGTGAATTTTGGCAGTGGTTAGCAGCCTAGTGATGGTACCAGCTGGGAGAGAATTGTCAGCGATGGGAAGAATAGTAAAGTTTAGGACTTCTGAAACAGGATGTGTGCGTGGGGGTGGGGTGGGGCACGGCTGGGGCATGGGTAGGTAATAGAAGAGAAAGGATTTGATTGTTGAATGATTGGAGAAGCAAGCAGTATGAAACTTTTACTTTTAAGTTCTGATGCTGTCAGTAATGGAGAACAACTGACAACCCCGTAATGTTTAATAAAACGCAGCATCAGAGCTCAGGTTGAAGTTCACAGTCAGGGCTTACTGTGTGATTTTTCTTGAAAATAAATTTATTTTGTTTCTCGTACTTGGAATACCACAGGGACATTGTAGCACCATGCCAGGAAAACAGTGATCAGTTGGTGGGAATTAGGTAAATGAATCATAAGAGCTTGTTCTGTAAATGAAAGTCGTTAATGTGATTTCAGTGTAAAAAAGCTTTGATTAAAGACATGACCCATGTATATAATTGATATTTCTTGTGATCTTCTGGATGTTCTTCTAACATTGCACGCCACTGTCAGCAGTAACGTGTAGATAAGTTGCTACCAGGTGCCGCCCCATAGGAGCACAGATGAGGGTGAGGGAGCATTAGGAGAGCAGCACTGAGCGTTTAAGCGGCCCGGGGACTGGAAGCTTAAAAACAACTTATTTTCATCCATCATCTGCATTTGTCTTGGGAGTCAAGTCTTTTGCTATGTGCTGCTGAGTGTGGTGGAGTTTACTGTTATGTAATGGCAAGAAGGAACCCTTCTCATAAGTCATAAAATGCACACATGGAAACCACTAGAAGCACTGAGCTTCTTGAAGATTTGGGGGGTGATCAGGTGGGGTTGGTTGCATAGTCCCTTCTTTCCTCAAGTTCCCCTTTGCATCAGCTCTTGAAGACCCTAGCACACAGGGCAACAATTCCTATCCTGGAGCCTGGATCTCATTATAGGGAGTGGGGATGTGGGCTTTAGACCAGCCTGCCAGCTTTTATAATCCTGGATCTGCCAGAGAGTTGGCCAGGCCACTTCAGGCAAAGTTCTTAGCCTTTCTTTACCTCAGTTTCCTCATCTGTTAGTAGGATTAAGGGCAGATGTGAATATTGAATGAATTACTATGTAAATAATGCTCTACCCATGTAACAAACCTTCACATGTACCTCCAAACCTAAAATAAAAGTTTTTGCTTTGTTTTGTTTTTAACAAAAGAATGTTAAGCATAGTGACTGACATCTAGGAAGTTCTTAATAATTAAAACTGTAATAATTCTCATATTTCACCCTTTGTATTATAAATTAGAGGGAGATACATATATAATAGTAACCCTAAAAATGACTTAAGACAGTTAAATAATTCACAATAGTTGAAGAACACACCTTTTCCCTACACTGAATAAACATATGGCTTAGGATCCACTAGATAATTCACACTGAAAAAGGTTAAATTATAACTTGTGCCAGAAATGTACTTTTTGTATTATTTAGTCCTACAGAAACCAAAAGATAAATCAGGTATTCAAGTACTTGGAAGCAGAGGATAAACATAGCCGTTACAGTGCAGGGAAAGAATCACTTACAGAAATTCAAGGTACAAAAAGCAATGTCCTCAACAGCTACAGGGAAGGATGAAAATGTACTGCGTCCATACTTTCCTTGGTGTTTTTTTTTCATATGTTATATATCTTTAGCACCTTGTCTTTTAAAAAATGCAAACATAGTTCTTAAGGGCAGTGAAAAGCTTTACTCTTTGGTAAATTGGGTTTTTACATTCATATTAACCAAAGTGCAGAATGATGGCAGTTATAGGGGGTGAAAGATTGTTGAAATGACGGATTGAGTAGCGCGTTTGTCAGGTTATGAAGTTCAGGGAAATGTGTAATTACGTGTGAGTTTCCTGAGGTTCCTCTGTTCAACATTATGTTCTGACATACAGCAGGGACAGTTCCAGATGTGAAATGCAAATCGAGAGGTGCTGCCCTGCTGCTGATGCTGTGCTTGATCATGCAATCCAATGCAGTTCTGGGTATTTCAACAAAGGTTTTAGTTGAAGTCCCATGCATGTATTGATTTAAAATTCCTGCTTGAGAGAGCAGTGTCATTTTTTTCAGCTCCAGTTTTTAAAATACAGAACAGGATTTGGAGACAGATTTAGAGACTGGACATCCAGCCACACTCGTTAATCACAGAGTGTGGGTGGGGACAGGGCAGGGAGGAGGGAGAGAAGGGCACCCTTAAATAATATGGGGGTTTCTAAGCATATTAAATGGTATATTGGAACTAGATTTACAAATGTTCTATAGAAAGTTTCTTTGCTTGGAGTAGATCAAATCACCCCATTATACATGTTTACTGGATGCCTGCTCTGTTCAAAGAAGATGGCTAAAACTGGCAAGGACAGATCAAATACAAAATAACACTACAACCAGTTCCCAACTTTGGGACTGATATAAAATACCTTTGGAAATGAGGCTGTTTACAGGAAGAAATGAAATTGTCTTGCTCACATGTACAAGCTGACACATTCTAATAGCCTTTCTGCTGTGCACAATGAGCGTTCAGCTTATCTTTCCAAGAACAATAAAATTTCATGTACTCCTGCCTGACATAAGAATTATTTTTACATATCTCCATATCACTGACTCTCTTGTAAGTTAATCTCATCTCACATGAATTTTTCACCAGCTTCACTCTGATGTTGATAAAGGAGATGGTTCCATCAAATACATCTTGTCAGGCGAAGGGGCAAGTTCCATTTTCATTATTGATGAGAACACTGGGGATATTCATGCCACCAAGAGACTGGATCGTGAGGAGCAGGCCTACTACACGCTCCGAGCTCAAGCGCTGGACAGGCTCACCAACAAACCCGTGGAGCCCGAGTCGGAGTTTGTCATCAAAATTCAGGATATCAACGACAATGAACCCAAATTTTTGGATGGCCCATACACGGCAGGAGTTCCTGAAATGTCTCCCGTGGGTAAGTAAAGAACACTCTGCTTTTGTAGCTTGTGGCTGATTTGGGGAGATTTGTATTTAAAATTAAATCATCATTAAGTACTGAAAAAAAAAACAACCTTACTAGTATGTGTGTATTGATTGTCAGTTAGGGTGAGGGGAACATTTGAGACATGTTGGCGGCCAGTATCCATTAACTTAACTTATTAATTTATTTGTATGGAATGTTAGGAAATTGTTTTTATACAGCTATTTCAGTGTTTTCAGGAAATTACTTCAATCTTACATTTTTTCAACTTGATATTTATTTATATTTTTAAATGATTACAGTGATGCCTCAGAAGTTAACAAACAGAATTCTTCCAGACACAGGCCAGTGATGATCTTTTACTTTTCTTTCCATGATATTAAGATATTGATTCATTGTTCTAAACATCTCTCTATGGCCAATGTATCAAGAAGGCCATCAATGGCTATCCAGGCTAATATTTGGATTAATATTTGGATTGGCTGTTCTGTTTAATTGTAATGAGTATGCTTGAACCTACAAATGGCCATCCACATGCCACCACTGATTATTTTAAAATTTTAAGATCAGGGATACATGTGCAGGATGTGCAGGTTAGATAGGTAAACGTGTGCCATGGTGGTTTGCTGCATAGATTATCCCATCACCTAAGTATTAAGCCCAGCATCACTAAGCTACTCTTCCTGATGCTCTTCCTCCTACCCCCAACCCTCCAGCAGGCCCCAGTGTGTGTTGTTCCCTGCCGTGTGTCCATGCCACCGCTAATTTTAAAAAATTTCTCCAAAAACTTAAATGCATGGAAATTTATAGTGAATTTATAACAACGGTAAGGAGATACCCATTTGGAGATATATATTTAAAACATGAAGGCTTTTTTATTCAAGGCCTTTTGTCATTGCACCATTACTAGAAAGATACCTAGTAAAGCATTTCTAGTGTTTATATCGAATAATAGAAATTCTCTTTTAAATTTCATTTATTCAAGTACTTTTGGAATAGTTTACAGCCAGTATGTAATTTAAGCATAGGAAATCTTATAAAAAAATACAAAGTTATTAGACTGGATGAGAGATGGGTTGATTATTATATATTTATTTCCTGCTGTTTTTAATATTGAAATAGAGAGTTTATTTAAAATAATAATGGAACTTGTATTTTAACACATGGGTATGTTAACCAATATGATTTATTAAAAAGAAAAAAAAGGTCATTTCATTCATCCAGTCATGCACTCAACATACCTACGACACTGAGGAGTGGGGTTGCAAAGATGTGTATCATGTGTGCTCTTAAGGGGATCACAGTTTAGTGGCCCTAAATTTCTGTTCCTATTAGAAGAGAGAGGGAAATTATTTGGGTTACCACCATGGCTCTAGCTGCTAGAGAAATACCAAATGACAAGGAGACAGAAGAATCAATGCTTGTGGCCAGGAAGAATTTGAACCACAGTGGCACGATCTTACTATAATTAGCACATACGTAAGCATTGCTAGCCTTTCTGTGACCAAACAGGTGTATTCACACTTCCTCACTACCGTCCACACCTTCCAAGTGCTTCCTGCTGCTCTTGCTTACCAACAAGAGCAGCAGCAACAGTAACTGTTACAAGATTTTAGAAAAAAGAAAGGGCACATTTTCCTCCCCAAATTAGTAACGTTTAGTAAAACAGGAATTTTTGAGATGTATTTGAGCAATTCAATTCAACTTCATACTCCCAGGTCTCATGGACATTTTGGTTGTTCTTCATTGGCTTGCTAAGGTTTTCTTTTCCTACATAGAATATAGATATGTGAACTTTTTGTTTTAGAAGCTAATAGTGCACTGTTGTTTTGATTTTGATGGTACTCTGACATGAAACAGCATGAATATTATGCACACTTGAATAATATATAAGTTAAATAAATTATATTATTTAAGTGTGCACAATAGTCATGCTGTTTCATATCACAGTACCTTTTCTTTTCTGTTCTTTTCTTTTTTTTTGCGAGATGGAGTCTCGCTCTGTTGACAGGCTGGAGTGCAGTGGTGTAATCTTGGCCTACTGCAACCTCCACCTCCCGGGTTCAAGCAATTCTCCTGCCTCAGCCTCCCGAGTAGCTGGGACTACAGGTGCGCACCACCACTCCCAGCTAATTTTTGTATTTTTACTAGAAATAGGGTTTCACCATGTTGGCCAGGATGGTCTCGATCTCTTGACCTTGTGATCTGCCCGACTCAGCCTCCCAAAGTGCTGGGATTACAGGTGTGTACCTGGCCCATATCACAGTGCTTAAATAATTTATATTTAAGTTATATACTTGGCTGATTCAAATGGGTTTGGAATTTTCTTAGAGAATTATTTTCTGATGTCTTCAGGGTGTACTTAACACCAATTCAGACCACTAACTTAATATAAAAATTGGGACATAGAACATGGAATACCTAAACTACATAACATACGTTGTATGGGCTTACAGTTTATCAAACACTATAGTTAATCAAAGTGCTTAAGTCTAACCAAGTAAAATAGTCATCAAATAGTATGATATAGACCATGCAAGCTTTCAGTGTTTAATATTCAAGGATCATTTTTTATTGGATGTTAGCTAATCATAAAATTTTAAACACACTAGTAAGCCTTTAGGATACTTTATTTATTGCCAGAAGAACATAGACAGGCGTGGAAAGCTTAAATTTATTTGTGAATATGTGTGTGTATCTGGTGTGTGTGTCTATATGTGTTAAATGAGATAATGAACTTTTCAGAAAAAAATGTGTTATTGTACACAGACAAACTTACTGAAGTTTAGTTTTTATTATTTGGTTTAAAATTGTTTGCTTTCTTTTAAAATGAAGTTGGAAAATAATGCTTAGGCATATTACCAAAATAAATATTGTAAAGATGATACATATAGAGGAAAGAGAGAACATCAATGTAATTTATTACAACTTTTTGAATATTCAAAATTTAATTCTTAAAAAGATTTAAAATACGCATTATTTACCATCTTGTCCCCACCAGACATCCACAGGGCACAATCATCTAAGTCCATAAAATACAAAACTTCAGGCTGGGTGTGGTGGCTCACGCCTGGAATCCCAGCACTTTGGGAGGCCAAGGTGGGCAGATCATCTGAGGTCAGGAGTTCGAGACCAGCCTGACCAACATGGAGAAACCCTGTCTCTATTAAAAATACAAAATTAGCTGGGCATGGTGGCGCATGCCTGTAATCCCAGCTACTCAGGAGGCTGAGGCAGGAGAATCACTTGAACCTGCAAGGTGGAGGTTACGGTGAGCCAAGATTGTGCCATTGCACTCTAGCCTGGGCAAGAAGAGCAAAACTCCGTCTCAAAATATAAAATAAAATAAAATAAAAACTTCAGGATTTAAAGAATAGTGCTGTACACTTAACTTTCATAATTTCCACGTAATTTTAAAGAAAATGGAATTGGCAATGAAATATATATAGAAAATAAAGTGGATTTATAGCAAAATGGGCATTAATGACTTGCTTAAGTCATTTTGAAAGAGATATTTACATAGAAATCAATCTAAAAATATGTTAGCTTTAAAATGTTGTATTCAGGAAATTATTTGTAACAAACTAGGACCTTAAATAACACATAAAGAAAGGGGCTTGTTCCATATTTAAAAGATAGCATATTTACTCAATAATAGTATATAACTAAATATATAAACTAAGTAAACATGAGTCTCTCTAATATTTTAAAGATTACATTCCAAATGGAAAAAAAGAAAAACAGATCAGAAGAAATGCTTTCCATATTGAATGTGTGAATATATAGTAAATGAAGAAAGAATATAACATTTCATCATATAACAAAGAAAAAACTATTGATGCAATTTTTAAAGTTTCCATGGCTTTCCTCTTTTACAAGGGGTTTGGTTTAAATTTTCATTTCCTGTTTTGTTTTTAGATCAATTGGCAGAGAAAATTTAAAAAAAAATCCCAAGGAGATAGGGTAGCCAC
This sequence comes from Pan troglodytes, assembly GCF_028858775.2. Classification (NCBI taxonomy): domain Eukaryota; kingdom Metazoa; phylum Chordata; class Mammalia; order Primates; family Hominidae; genus Pan; species Pan troglodytes. Next base: position 75,847,346 of record NC_072415.2, read on the forward strand.
CTAATATACAGTTAGGTGCATCAAATATTCTTTGTCAATTAATAACATGTTGATTTCTATCTGGATCTTCTTAACTATGACAGTTGTATACCTGCAATTACTTGAGTGTCCAAGATGCTGTTGTCTTGCTGCTTTCTAGACAGTGATTGAGTCTTATAGAAGCTGCTCTTGATGAAAATATATTACCTGAGCCCAATGGATGAGACACCTAAAGTTTCAGTCCCATCCAATTCAGAGTATATCCCAGCCTAATGTGCATCATCGATGGTATTTTTTTTTTGCCAGAATATTTTCTTATCCCTTAAACATTTCAGGAGTTTTATTAATATTTATGATCTCTTTGGGGCTGGTTTACTTAAAAAAATACTGTATCCATTTTTTTATGTGTCTTGAAAAAGATAAATGAAAATTTTCAAATAAGCTTAATGTGGAATCAGTAACATTTTGTACGTTTTTTGTTTTGTGGTATTTGGACGTTTTTAATTAAGTGGTTTTGGGATTGGCATCTAGGGACCTCAGTGGTACAAGTGACAGCGACGGATGCTGATGATCCTACATATGGCAACAGTGCCAGAGTGGTCTACAGTATTCTGCAAGGACAGCCGTACTTCTCAGTGGAGCCAAAGACAGGTAAAAATTGAAATGTGACATTCTTGTAAAGTCATCATTTGTTTGCTGCTTAGAATTAATATTATTTCTAAATATAGTTGACACTAATAACATACCATTTTATTATGCTTCTCTCAATATGTCTACTTTGGTAAGCATGATATTATTGAGGATTTATCACCTTTTAAAAATATTTTATTTTATTCATCAGTATCTTAACAAAGTTAAAAATAATGCTATATATTCAAAAGTATTTCAGCTTCTATCTCCTGAATGCTTAAGAAAATTTCGATTCTTTACCTCAGAGCTTTACCTGTGTTTTGTTCTGTGTTTTCATTCACATGGGAAATTATACATGGTAATCTTTATATCTCAAGTAGAAACCTCTCTGCCATGTAATATAATAGGTAGTACTTTCAGTTTATTCTTCCAGATGTTATTTTTCTCAGGGAAATTAGTTGAAACATAACAATTAGGGTGATGATCTGCCAAATCAAAAACTAAACTAAATATATATATTTTTTTAATTTGGGGGAACAATTTTTACTGAGTTGAAAAGTGGTATGGATAGAATATGTAGTTGGTTTGTTCTGTTTTGCTTTTATGTAAGCTGAAACTGTTTACATTAAGACTATAACATGGGACATTGTTATCTTGGTTATTAATTGATATTTTAATGTATTCAGTTTTTCTGGTCCTGTGTGTGTAGGGAAGGGCAGGTGGGTGCGAATATTAGCGGGTGTGTGTCACTGATTTTTTAAATCACTGTGAAAATCCACGTTTTCTCTTTTTTTTTTTTAATTATACTTTAAATTTCAGGGTACATGTGCACATTGTGCAGGTTAGTTACATATGTATACATGTGCCATGCTGGTGCGCTGCACCCACTAACTCGTCATCTAGCATTAGGTATATCTCCCAATGCTATCCCTCCCCCCTCCCCCCTCCCCACCACAGTCCCCAGAGTGTGATATTCCCCATGTCCTTTGTGGGGACATGGATGAAATTGGAAACCATCATTCTCAGTAAACTATCGCAAGAACAAAAAACCAAACACCGCATATTCTCACGCATAGGTGGGAATTGAACAATGAGATCACACGTTTTCTCTTTTTAAAAATAATTTTGCCTTTATCATGGAGTTAGAATTATTCAAATATATACATTTATGATTATGAATAGTCATCAGTACCTGTAATCCTAAATGAATATTTTAATGCCATTGATCCTGTTTTCCATATTTACCAAAAGGGCAATATTAATTTATTCTCAAATCACTGTGGGGATAAATGTTTTGAACACCTTTTGAGAATGACCGTTGTAATGTGCATGAACAGAGAAGTAAATTCAACCTTAGCTCATTCATTAGAGCTTTCATAGAGATGGAATGCATATTTTACACCAGTGTAGTGATAGGGCTTGGAAACCACATGGAAAGTCTACAAAGGAAGAAGCAGTCATGATTAAGCAAGTATTAAAGGAGAAGTAAATGAAAGTATTTGATTTATGATATGAATCCTGTGAATGTGGAAAGCGTGCTTCTGTTTGACTGAATGATAGATCTGAGAAACCTAAATTCAAACACCCACCTCTTCCCTTCTATGCCTACTCTTGGCAACCTAAAAAGACATTGACAAGTTTCTGACAATTTGCTCACAATCATACACTCCTGCCTGATATAACTTGTCCAAAAATAGCATGTATTAAGTCCAAGGATAAAATATTTTGCTGCTGCTAATGATTGGCTTGTGATTTTGGCTTTGCTGCAAAATAACAGGATTTCCCTATAACCCTATGGAGATAAAGCCATACCGGTTGATCAACTAGACAATGGTATATGTCTTAGGATTACATTATTAATACTTCAAACCTGATTTTAATTTCAGAGTTGAAAGGATTGTGTGTTACAAGAGAAGAGGAAAGTTTAGTTTAGTTATTTTTTTTTAATGCTGTAATTATGGTAATCGCTGGAACTTCTTTTTACATGGTCATGAATGCAGAGACATTCTGAGCATCTTTGTCCTCTCTGCTAATTTATAATATGTAGAGTATGTTACTTGTGAGAAAAAATAAATTACATGTTTTTCTGACTGAAATGGAAAGTGTTCAGACCTAAAGGGCATGGGGAATTATAAATCAAGGTTCAGTTAGTCTTGTTAGTGTTCCTTTCCTGATGTCTGTGTGATTCATTTATATGTGAGAAATAACATTATTTCTCCTTTAAATCTAAGGGTTTTTTGGGAAGAAAGTAAAATTTTGACAGGAAAAATGTTGAAATTATGCTAAATAAAAATTGCATAACCATAGGCACAGGCCATCACTATTAGGTGCATTTTTATAAATTTCTTCTCAATTTCTAAGAAAATAACATGACTAAAATCTCAGAGCACAAATTTCATCTATAGCACTGTTTACAGGCTGAATGACCAATGGGTAACTATATTTTCTGCGTCAATTTCTCCTTCCCCCAACCTAGAATGTGAGTAGTTGCAAAACCCAGTGTTGACAGTTGACTTTAACAAGCAAGGTAGCATGACACTGGAAACAAGGTGAAGCAACATTCCCTTGAAACTTCTCACCACCTAATTTCATAATGTCCCAAATTTACTAGGAGATTATGGACATTACATTTATTCCATTAAACATACTTAGGAGTATTCTAAGGTGTATCTGTTTATCTTGTAACCTGCAAGCAAACAGATACCTTTTTTGGATCTGTGTGATATATGGGAGGACTGGCTACCTAATTCGTAGCTTAAACTGAACATGCAGGTCTTTTGTTCTTAAATGATTAAGGATTTAAATACATCATCAGCAAAGCTTTAAACTGAGTACAGGGTCGGAATGACGGCACAGGTCATCTAGCCATGAAGCAAGCTCTGGAAAATGGATTGAGTGTTAAACATCATTTGTCATTTAGGAGTTCTTTTTTAGACATAAGAAATATGACTACGTGGTGGCTGCATTATATGTTGTATGCATACCTATTACATCATAATTTTATGTAAGAGGTATTGTCATAACAAGTGACCCCTTCCAACTACACCCTTCCCACACGCCTGGTTCTCATTCTATGCAAGAGTGCTGTCTCTTTTGAAAGCTTGCTGAGAACATCCCCCACAGGTTGCAAAAAGAATCCCCTCCTCAATGACTCTTCATTTGCTGCCAGCACTGGAATTCTTTGATGTTCCAGAAGCTTCCAACTTTACTACTTCACTGTTGTTGGTTCTTCTCTGTCTTTTTATAGCTCTCTCATATCTACACTAGAGATAGACAAGCCATATAATACAGAGCTTAGGCACAAAATTTAGAAAGAAATAGAAACTCATTAGCAGATTTTTATCTTAAGTGTAAAACAAAATGAGCATCCAAAAACTTTTGTGATTTTGTTTTATAAATAGGTTCCCCCTCCCAAGAGTTTTCTCAGCTAATCAGTAATATAGTTTCTGTATAGCCAGGGCTGTGTATTTCTTTCATATTTGATTTACTGATAAATGTCTGTAATAAAAGTGCCATACTTGATTTTATTGCCTATTATATGAAATTCATTTATAATTTGCATTGCAGTATTTAAACTATTATCATCAAAGGATATTTTTAAAAATAGAAAGCAAGCCTGAAACATTTGTGCTCATTTCAGTTTCTAAGTTCCTTTGAAATTTAACTTTCAAGCATCATGAGTATTTTTTTTAATTTGAAACTTCTTTGTTCGGGATCTATTTCCTCATGCATCAGTGTCTACATTTGCAGGAAAGAGTGTTGCTTGACCCAATCTGTATTCATCTCTAAAATTCTACAAATATGTAACTCAAGACTTCACAATGTCTTGTGTTACAAATTGTACTCATAATAGAGTATTTTTTAAATATGAAGCGGTATATTTATTTTCACAATGCAATTCAAGTCTCAAAGATACACACACCTAAGAATGTCTATACATCGCATTCTCCATTTCATTTCTAATTTACTTTTAGTTAACTTTGTATGCTATAAGGTTTTGAGTTTTTTCTTTTTTAATTTCAATGGTTATCAATATGTTACAGAATTAATTGGGTTTATTACAATTGGTGAATTGCTCCAACAGGAGCTCTTCAAGGGAAAGAAGGTGGCACTTAGGACTAGAATAAGTTTACAAAAGTGATCATTGTTATCCAGTCAGAATGTGCATGGGGGAGTACTTCTCACCTATAACATAACAGGTGATCATATTGCATTAAAATATTCAATCGTGTCTTTAATAGCAAAACATCATATTGGAATTTTCTTCCTGAATATGTACTATATTTCTAAACATCATGTAACATAACACTCATTGATATAATGTAAAACAGAATAAGCTAATACTGGTCACAAGTATCACTGAGATATTTTAAGTACTAAGAATACATATTGACAGAAACTGATTACATAAATACCTATTCAGTTCATTACCAGTTATATCTATTATTCTCATTCACTAGGGAATAATCACACAGAAATAATTATCTTTAAAGGAGTTACCAAGAGAGCTAACATGATATCCAATTAGTTCTGTTAAAACAAAAGCAAAGCCAACAGCCAAACTACATGTATTTTAAATGATTTTTTTGCTGGTGCATGATTCTCCTGTCCATGTTTCAACAGTGCTCTCTTCATTGGCTGCTCCATTTTGGTGATGGCCATACCAAATGGCTTTAGTTCATTCATGGTCCTTATGAGGTAGGAGAGACCAGCAGGACTGATTTTCTGGTCACAACCTTGTTGACCAAAACAGGATCTGGTCCAGACAGGATAAAGTGAAAAAACTGGTAGGAACCAGCAGATGTCGACATAAGCGATCCCTAGCTGCCCTCATTGCTCATTGGCATAAGACACTTCCACCAGTGCCATGACAGTTTATAAATACTATGGCAACAACTTGGAAGTTACCACCTGTCTCCGTTGCAATGACCTGGAAGTTACTGCCCTCTTTCCTAGAAATTTCAAAATAATCTACCCCTCAATCTGCATTGACCCACTCCTCGATTTGCATGTAATTGAAATTGGGTTTACATAAGTATAAATAAATTTGCCAAGAGACCATAGATTGCAGAGTTCGGGCATGCTGCCTGTGAGTTCACACTGCTCCACAAAGAGCAGTACCATTTAATAAAAGTTGCTGTCCAAAACCACTGGATTACCCTTGAATTCTTTCTCGGGCAAAGCCAAGAACCTCCTGGACTAAGTCCCAATTTGTGGGCTTGCCTGTTTGATATCACTTACCTCTTGATATATATTATTAAGTCCATAGAAGCTGTAAGGAAACCAGTATCTTTAATGTCTCATTGTATGGTTTTAGAATTCTTAGAATAGCTACAGACAAAAAAGGCTGTAATGGAGAGAGTGAGGATCATGAAGGGCTTTGGGAGTTGGAAGTGCAGATGACCCAGATCCTGGTTACTGTGAGAAGGTACTTCCTCAGTTAACAGGATCCCTGAGAAAGCTGGTTTTGCAATATTGAGATTCCCCTTGGAATGGTAGTCCAGTCAAAGTGATATCCAAAAACGTTTATTTAGTTTTAGTGAGAACAATCCTAAAGGGTTGAGCCCTCACAGCGTGAATCTCCCCAGCCCCTGATTATTAATCCTTGGGCTCAGGTGGTTGTCTAGACTCCTGAGGGTAATTCGAAGCCTGAGTATGCAGAACCCGTGTTCCTTTGCTTCCCTAAAGTGCGAAAGATTTCAGAAATGGCTATCGTCTGTTACATGAGGTACATATACCAAATTTTTAAGAAGATTCAATAGTAGCAGAATATGCTTTAAAAAAATCATCTGAGGCTGATAGGATATTAGATCATCAGATTTTTTTCCTATACTTAAAAACAGCTTTTGAACAATAGCAATATAAGTTTATGTTTTACATGCACAATGCTTTTTGTGAACATGGATTATAAATAAATGAAAAGTTCTGAGTTATGGTATCAGATGATATAGCTATAGAAAAATTATTATTCACAAAGCCTAAAATATGAGCCAGTGTCTTTTTCAAAGAGCCCATAGATAGATTTTTTTTTTTTTGCTAAGCCTAAGTGACTTAAACAATTACTGATTATTATTAAGCATGAAAGTCTCACAGAGTTATAGGTATCCAATTGGTCAAGACTAGACTTTACTAGTTCAGTCATATGATATTAACAATTTTCTCTTTGTGTGTGTATTTATATACACAATTATATAATACATGACAAAACACAAATGAAATCCAGTATATGAGAATGCTTTTCCAAATTTAGACAGTTTTTACTTAAAAGTAAAAGTGAGCAAATGCCATACAAGTAGAAATCTATTATTAGTGGGTGTTCTTCTTTCAAATCAACTTTTCCCAATTATATTATTCTTGTCAAAAATACATTCAATAGTTGAGGAATTTGGAAATTACCTTTCCTACCTGCATTGATTTGCAAACTTTGTGATGATTTCTGCCTTGGAAAGGTGTTATTTATAGGCTCACTTATAAAGAGACAATTAGATGTGTGAAAAATAAGTGAGAAACTTTGACTACCAGACTTCTATCTTAACGATGCTATATTTCCTTTCAAAAATAATTCCACAAAGCAAACCCATGAGAGGATGAGGATGCAGTGTTTCCTTTACTGATTAGTTGAGGGGTTATAGACTTCTCTGCATCACAATAAATGTGCACAGATGATAACACACATACTGATATTAGAAGGAAAAATGAGAGATGAGTCAAATTTAAAAAAAAATAAGAAATAATTGGGACTTCTTTTCTACAAATAACTCATTTTGTTCATATTTTTTCATATAAATGAAATATGTGTTGGTCATGTTCAAAATAAGCAATGCTCAATTTTTAAAAATGGGGTTACAGAAATAAAGAAGTAACAGCAAAAAATAACAAACAAACAAACAAAAAACAAGAAAAGAAAAAGGTGGAGATATGTCCCAGAACTCTCACACAAAGATTGTTTATGTTTGGTGACAGTATTAGGGAAGTCAATATTTGCTTTGTTGTAAATTAAAGTTAATAGAAGTATTGAAAAGCAAACATGAAAAATCCATAAAATCATTATGGCTCTGAGAAGAATATCTATATATTAGATACCACCTGGACCTAATTTGTATATATTTTTTTCATTTTTATTATAATATTTCAAAGATCAATTATAAAATATGTAGACACACATAAGGATTCATTGAAGGTGTTACTTAAAGTGAGCCTGGATTGCCATGACAATAGCATCCAACTACAGTTAGTGTATTAGAATAAATGAGTAATGTCAAAAAATAAATAAGCAACCTGGACTTTTCAAGTAAGTGTAATTTGAATGCCGAAAATATAGATCTGTTGCTGATGTATGTGTGTGTTTGTGTTTGAGAGCTAGTGTGCTCAGATTTAAACAAAAATATTGTTGCTACAGATAGTAGAAATATTATTTAACTTGAAAACTGATAATAAGTGGTTATGCATTTTTGTAAGTTGTTGAGATGGAAGAAAAAGACAAGTTCATTGCTGCGTACTTGTACAGGTGACTGTCATTATTCTAGGTAAAAGGCCATTTTATTTATTTATAAATTGTTATTTCCTTAACCACTTTTCCATGAAACCTAAAGATAATCCTCTTTATTCAGTATTGAGAAAACCACGTTAATAATGATTTCTCTGTTTTGTAACATTGTGTAAAACTATCATATTTCTTTGGTCTTTAATACACAGTAAAATTATTTAAAGTAAACAAAACAACAAAAGGCAGCAACTCAAGAGGGACTTACTACTTGTATCAGTATTCTTTGTTAGTTTAAATGCAGTGATTCATGATGAGTTTTACTGGGATTTGAAATTTTACAGGAGTCATCAAGACTGCCCTTCCAAACATGGATAGAGAGGCTAAAGACCAGTATTTGCTTGTTATTCAGGCAAAGGATATGGTTGGTCAAAATGGAGGACTGTCAGGAACTACATCAGTCACTGTGACCCTAACTGATGTCAACGATAATCCACCTCGCTTTCCTCGAAGTAAGTTGTTTTCTTAAATGATACAAGTGCAATAACTTTCCCTGACAGCCTATAAAATACATCTTTAAAATGACTCTTTTTCAAATATTTCTAAAGCAAATAATTATCTTACCTCATTCTCCCAAATTTGCATTTTATTAGAGACATAATTTTGATTCAGGAATATGGATTATAAGGGTATTGAGAAGAAATAGAAGCCATCATATATTTGCATTACTTCTATCTTAAATATAGTAAGATTTTTCTTTCATTCACATTTTGAATACTAGACAATTATTAATTGTGTTTATGTCTTAGTCTTTTTTCTAAGAATTACTCTTTTTATATTTTGTAAATTATAAAGTTGTTGCCAATTAATAATATTCAAATACATTTTATTCATTCTGTGCACTAAAATATTGATTTATTTTTGAAAATTAAAAGAGTAATAAACGTTTTCATTTTATCATTTCACACTTTTTAAAGCCAGTTTATACACACTGAACACTCCTTTAGCAGTTCCCCCATGTCTTTCTTGTGCAAACATTCAGTGTTTTAAAAACCAATCTAAAGAACTAGAAAACCAAATGCCCTCAATTCCACTTATTTGACCAAAGGGGCTTTTAACTTAACCAAGAAAAAAGAAAAAAAAATTCTCTAGGTAGAGGTGTGCTGTTTGTAAAAAACGTTTCATCTCACTCTCTTTTTAGTTCCCTTTTTTTCCCTAAGTGTATGTGTTATTTCTTTAGAACACTCAAGAAAATAAAGAGATTGTACAGACCATAATGTCTGTACAATGTCTCTAAAATGCTTTTCCAGTAGAAATGGGGAACTAAACTCCCTACCAACAGAATTTAGAAGTGAATCATATCAAAAAAGGAACCTTTCTGAGCAAATACAAGTGTCACTGTTTTTTCCTTCAATGACTGCTTCTTTAAAATTTTCCTCTTTATCTTACATATTTTTAATATTTATATTATTATACAAGAAATGGTATCTCCTGGTAATATAAAAAAGTGACCCCAGGTTTAGCATTATTTTCTTTCGATAAGCCTATTCTTAATTGTGATCTTGATGGCTTATCATGGAGAAGGAGGGACCTTTAGAATTAAAAAATGTAATAATGCAATTATCTTGGGCTCATAATGAAATGAACTGCTTTCCTTTTGTTTAAGCCTAGACTGACAAAATTATGTAGAATTTTAGTAGGATACAGGTTTTCTAGGCCATTATAGATCCCTTCAAACTTATTAAAGTGAAAAAAGCCAGGGATATATCATTGTTATTCATTTTTGCTGGGATTTTTCTCTACCGTTGAATCACTAGTTTAACCCTGACATTTTGGAATTTTATGAAGGACACTTTGAGATATGTGAAAGGGGTCACTCAAAAGTAATAGCATATGTTATAATCATTTAGAAAACAAACAGTAACTATTCACAAAGTCTAGAAAATTGCAAGCAAGTCTCAGTCTGATACATCTTTCCATAATACAGACACATTTTCCTTTCTATATTCTTCTCAGAGAGAATCCTTTCTTATCCCTTCACAAGACAGGACAAATGCACCACAATGTAACAACCAAAGGAAACAGAAGTAGATGCAGGAGGCAGGAAAAAGTAAATAATTAGAGAAAAAATAATGAAGGAATATAGCGTGCTGCGGTGTTTCGTCATTTCTGAGTGATGTAGTTCATGTATTTCTTCATCTGCCCCCAAACTTTTTCTTTAGTTTGAGGGATGGTGAAGAGGAGTTATTACAAAAGTTAAACCAAAAATTTTAGAAGTTATTTTTTTCTCTTTCACTTTTTTCTTTTTTCTGTTCAACTAATATTGTCTAGGCTCCCAGACCATTGTGGCCCAAATCAGTTCTACATACAACCCACACAAATCATTCTTATCCTTTCTTATCCAGTTTTCTTACCCAGTTTTCTGAAACTCTCTTGGTAAAAATGCTAAGTAAATTCCAACATTAAGTTATGAAAATGATTTAGGCTTGTATTTGCCCATTTCAAGGCCAATGTATTCTATTTTTATTTCTTAGTATTTTACACATTATTGTAATTATCATATTGAATTACATTTACTAATTGTATATCAATTATAATTATTTTAAATTTATTTTTATTTTTCAGTGTAGGATATTTCTCACTGCCAGAAATACAGGAATTAGAGATTCTTCTCTTGCTTTTCCTCACCATCTATTTCTGCTATCACAGTGATTATTAACTAATCATTCCCATCATACCTCTTAAGGCTCTATGAAACTCATCTTTTGTTTTCCATTACCTTAGCATATATTTTATTAAAAAATAAGAAGAAGTTGTGCTACGATGATGCCAAAATAACCCAATAGTTAAATTTTTATTGGTTAGTTTGGTGTAACGTGTTCATTTCTTGCTTTGAATTTCACAGGGTCTTATCAATATAACGTCCCAGAATCATTACCTGTAGCCTCAGTTGTGGCCAGAATTAAAGCTGCTGATGCAGATATTGGAGCTAATGCTGAAATGGAGTACAAGATTGTGGATGGTGATGGTTTGGGCATTTTTAAGATTTCTGTTGACAAAGAAACCCAGGAAGGAATCATTACTATACAGAAGGTAATGTTTTCTTTATTTATCTTTTATCACAGATTACTGAGAAGTCCTTTCTGTTTGATGGGATAATGTACTAGACAAACCGATTGGCCATATGGGACCATTACTATTTTAATTTTAGTAAGATAAGCTATGCATTTATTTTTAGGTGTCAGACTCTTAGGGAACCTTGAGTTACATTTGTAATAACACCCATCAATTCTATTCTTTAAGAAACTCACAGCCGTTATCTATAGCACTATAAAAATAAAGCAAACTGGCAATGGCAATGTGCTGTTTTAAAGACCTATTTGGAGAGATGAATATGTTTCTGCCTTGACTATTCCACTAATGAAACCCTAAAATCAACCAAAAGCCTGTGTATGCAAACAACAGATGCTATTATTTTCTCCATAAATGAAAATAGTATGATTTCAAGTAGAAACCAAAATGTTGAAGACTTGCTACATTACCAATTATTGCCATTTAAAATTTATAGTAATTGGAAGACTTGCATATTTCGTACAAGAGGAGCATGAAAAGTTGTAAAACCTATCTTACTTTCTACAGAGCGAGTGTGAAAGAGACAGAAAGTCAGTACAGCCCAAACTAAAGATTATTTTCCATAATATATTTAAATTAGCTCTCAACACAGTTATGGGAGAAAATGGACTCTTTACTCTCTTTTCAATTTAGAGACATGACTTTTTACAGATATTTAATCAAAAATAATAACTCAAAAGCTATTATTTCAAAACATAGTCTTAGTTTATCAACTATTTGAAACATTAAAAATATATCAATATCTTGACCCCTAAGATATGAAATTTTTTGTCAGTATGAAAATCCAATGTATAACGTTGTAATTAATGCTTTTCAACAATTAGCACATATCAATAAAAAAAGTGATATTTTATTTGTTATAGGAAAACATGTTTGATTTCAGGCCAATGAGAAAAACATTTCTGCAATTATTTCCAGTGGACAGCTGCTGTTTTAGCTAAGCTGGTGACAATCTGTGTATAAAAGTTTTAATAACTAGAGTAGGACAACTGTTGGTAAAATGTTTTGTTTTGTTGCCTAAATTAAAAGGAATTCAGTAAGGTACAATGTTGCTCAAAGATTTCAAAGAGTCATCTGAAATCAATCTGTTCACATTCAAGAATTTTTAATGCAAATTGAAAGTTTTTATTGAACAAATACCTATATTTTATATACTATAATGAAGGCAGCATGAATCTTTGAAAATTCTAAATTTAATATAAAATATTTGATTTAGTAAGGGAAAAGTAAAACTTGTTTTCTAATTTTATAATATCATTTCTGGAAATTTTAGAAAATTGCTAGAAAAAGAGACAAAAAAACCTAGATTAAAAATTATGTCATCTAAAAGCATAAAACTCATTAAAAAATTGCAAGGAGAAGTTTGATTCTAACTTATAACAATAGAAAAACATCACAAATTGTTATTATTCTTATAGGTATCAATATCTGTCAGGCTTTTCTTTTTGAGTAACTTAAAGGCTTCATTTTATTTTCTCAACAATCTCATGAAGCTATTATTAGGACCCTGAAAATATAGAAACATTATAAAATATTGAACAATGGAAGAAATGGTAAAAAATTTATATTATCATATTAAGGAATTTTCATCCATCATTGTAGTAATGTGGTGATGTTGTTTTTGCAAATGAATATGGAAAATTTTTATTCAAAAATTATTAAAAGGCAGTATCCAAACTTTTACAAAGTCTTTCACATTTTATGAAAATTGTATTTATGCAGAATAACAGATTATAAGAAAAATGTTAAAATGTTAATAGTATCATTTCTAAATCTTACCTTCACTGCTTTTTCAATAATATGTAACATTCAGTAGTTATTGTTATAATTGAAATGTTGTTAAATATATAAAAGAGTTATTCAAAGGCCAAATGGAAATAAATATCATTTAAAAAATCTCATTAAAAACACTGTATAATCTACTTTGACTATTATTAGAGATCAAAATTATTTTACAAATGCAGAAATAAGTCACAGAGATGGTTTTCAGTGGGTTCAAATTTCGTGTATTGTTGAAGTTCTTAAGTTCGTGTATTGTTGAAGGTATTAAAAAACGTAATATTCTATTTAATAAATTATGATTAAAAATGATGCCAAATTTTTAAACATTTAGATTAATAGAATTTTTGGTTTTGATACTAGAGATTCCTTACTTCTGCCCAGAAATCTGAATGATGCTTTGAATCTAATAAAAATCAATCATTAGTTATTATTAAATATTTATTCATCAATCATTATATGAGAAGTTAGCTAAGTATTTTAACAATTTTTTCACTGAATATGAGGTCAAAACTCCATTATTTTTAGTTGAGATTGTTAGCAACTAAAATTAAATTTTATTTTCTTAAATGACTTCTAATACATTAATACTTGTCTAATTCTTTGTTTTGTTATATAACATCAAAGATTAGGAAAAATTAAGCACACACAATGTACAGGAGAATCTTAAGAATCAATGGTGGTGAAAAATTTCATAATATTACTTCTGTGTCATAAGTAGCCAAGGTAAATTTTAATATGTAACGAAAGAATTCTTGTTCATCCTGAATTACTATGGAGAACCAAACAGACTATCTAGCTATCAAAGGTCAAAAAAATAACATTTAGGTTAAATCCAGGGATTTTAAATACGCCAGTAGACAGTTCAGATGTTGAATGCTAACATGATTTTCCATATCATTTTGAGCCTAAACACACTGTTTATATGAACAATAATTTAGACTAAGAAGTTAGTCATAGTTTATTACTCTTAAAGGGGATTGCACAAACTTGCTTTCAGTTTTCTAATGTGCAAAGTAGATCTGATTTTTAAATTTTATCTTAATGTGGAGAATATATATACCATATTGAGGCAAAACCATTAGATTCTAAAAGTAAAATGATGTATAGCAACAGATGGCATGAACCTAAGCAGTATGGTCTGCAATTTTTATGTTCATTAATTCATCATGATAGGATGCATGGGTGTTAAGACGAGATATCTGAAATTTTGCTGTTTGAAATAGATAAAGATGTTTAAAAAATACCTATGGTGCTTTTATACAGTGCAGATAATATCAACATGGAAATAAATGAAAACAAAATCTCGGTTTTCCTCAGGCTAAAAATCTTTAGGCTTAGCAAACATTACTTTTTTCTTTCTTCCTACCCTCCTCCTTCTCCACGTAGTTCTGAGTAGATACTAGATAGTGGGAAAATTAACTAGTATACAGGAGCTTAATTTTTATTTCCAAAGCTCCCTCCACCTCCAAACTAATTTTTAAAAATTTTACAAATTTTTATTATCTGTTAATATGTTCCAGTGTCCAAACAATCCTACTTTCTCATCCGTATTGGAATAAACAAACATAAACAAATAATTTATGTAAGAGTTGACTAAAAATAGTGGAAATGATACATTTGCGTTTTACTGCAGTTTAAGCTTACTAATTACGAAGGTTTTCTTTTCACTTGCAAAAATTGCTTATAGTGTTACACAGTTGATCCTTAAAAACCATGAGTTTTAACTGAGTGAGTCCACTTATATATGGATTTTTTTCTATAAATATATTACTCTTTTTGGAAATTTGTGACAATCTGAAAATACTCACAGATGACTTATGTAGCCTAGAGATCTTGAACATTTTGAGAAAAAATTGGTATGTATTAAATGCCTAAAATATATGAAGATATTAGACTGTTTATGTGTTAATAGAATAATTGTGTTATCAGTAAGGCTTCTGGTCAACAGTAGGATATTAGTAGTTAAGTTTTGAGCGATCCAAAGTTATACACAGATTTTTGGCTGTGTCGGTGGTGGTTCTCCTAACCCCTATGTTTTTTAGGGGTCAATTGTATATTCATCTCGTTTTTAGTTGAAAATTTACCATTAATTCATAATTTTCTTATTCTCAGCAATTATTTTATTAATTCATTGAAATATGTAATTCACAGTTTATGTGTAGCTTCTATGCCTCTTACCCTGTACTTGGTTCCAGAATAATCCAGGGTTTGTCCTGTTATCCTCAAACATTGTTCATATTCTAACTCTTTCTATGAACTTCAAAGAACTATTGGATGCCTAGAATTGAGATCTCTTAAATTTGCTTTCAGTTTTCTAATGTGCAAAATAGATCTGATTTTTAAGTTTTATCTTAATGTGGAGAATATATTTACCATTCTGAGACAGAACCATTAGATTCTAAAAGTGAAATAATGTATAGCAACAGAAGGCATAAACCTAAGCAGTATGGTCTGTCATTTTTGTTTTGTTTTGTTTTTGTTTTTGTTTTGTTTTGTTTTGAGATGGGGTCTCGCTTTGTCGCCCAGGCTGGAGTTCAGTGGTATCATCTGGGCTCACTGCAAGCTCTGCCTCCCGGGTTCACGCCATTCTCCTGCCTCATCCTCCTGAGTAGCTGGGACCACAGGCGCCCGCCACTACTCCTGGCTAATTTGTGTATTTTTAGTAGAGACGGGGTTTCACCATGTTAGCCAGGATGGTCTCGATCTCCTGAACTTGTGATCCGCCCGCCTGGTCTGTCAAATTTTTATGATCATTAACTCATCAGGATAGGATACATGTGTATTAAGATGAGATATCTGAAACGTTGCTGTTTGAAATAGGTAAAATTAAAAAAAAAAAAAAAAAAAACTTGTGGTGCTTCAGACTCATATTTGCCAGATATGTATTTCACTGTTCCTCAGTTTCACTCAACAATCTAGAGCAGTCACTAAACTACTTGTAATTCCTGGAAAGCAACGTAAAGTTTTTTCCAGTTCTTCAAACCTCCCCCTGCCTGTTGACTCCCCTGCACTCTGCTTTCGTGCCCCCTTACCATACTCATCTTTTGAGTCTAAAAAATCCCTCCTATTTTTCCTTTAAACAATAAACAGAAGAAGCACAGCGCCTGTACCAGCAAGATGCATTTTTTTTCAAGGAAGGGAGTGTGTGTGTGTGTGTGTGTGTGTGTATTCAATCATGGGAACTGGTCTAATCATGGAATGTAGATGTCCCAGTTCCATAAATATTCTGATTTTTTTCATAGACTTAGCTGTGGCCACAAGGATTGAATAAATATCCAAGGCTCTGTAGAAGTGTCCAGGAGAGCTCAGGCCCCATCTGTCAGCCAACTGGTCAGTCCTACCAGGGCTTTCAAAGATTTGAACATGCCCTGGGGAAGAAGTTGAATAGTGGATTCATAACAATGTTTTTCTCAGGTAGACAAGAGAAAGTGGCACAGAGGTAATCACCTGTGCAGAGACTTCACTTATGAGATAACCTGCTAAATACAGAAAGAACCGGGGCAATTTCTTTGGAGGATAATGAGGAAGGGAATGTGGGCAACAGATGAGGTAATGTAAATGAGAGGGCTCTTAATGCTCCTTCACAAAACTGCTGTTGGTAAATAGGAACATATATGTACAGTGCTTTGCAAATAGAGTGGATTACACATAATACATATTGTAAGGCATTTTAGGTGCAGCTCAATAAAATATGAGTAGAAAATTAAAATATTTGCTTATTTCTCTTGAACACTTATTCATGGAAGTGCCTGTGATAACTTTAATTCATTTCAAGTCTTTCACTTCTTTTCAAAGGACTGTATTACAATGAATATCAATATTTATTCAAATTGTTATTACTTTCCTGGTTATAAATACATTTCCTCCTTCCCTTCCTTCCTTCCTTCCTCCCTTCCTTCCTTCCTTCTTTCCTTCCTCTCTCTCTCCTTCCTTCCCTCTCTCCTTCCCTCCCCCCTTCCCTTTCCTTCCCTTCCCTTCCTTCTTTCCTGTCTTTCTCTCTCTCTCTTCCTTTCCTTTCCTTTCTTTTCCTTCTCTTTCTTTCTTTTTCTTCTCTCTCTCTCTCTCTTTCTTTCTTTCTTCCTCTTTCTTTCCTCTCTTTCTTTTCTTATTCTTTCTTAGCCTTGAGGTCATTTTTAAGTTTTTTTCCTTGCCTCTTCCTGTCATGATAGCTCTTGGCTGTTTATTTTCCCTTTGACATTATCCTAAGCTTAGTGATCGTTGCTTCACCTCTAAGTTATTTTTATGTCCCCCACACCTAGCTCATAGCCTGAGTCTAGCTTCTTCATTTTTAAATACATCTTTTTAAAAAATTGCTGTTTAAAACTCAAAACTATATATTTTTATTATTCCAGCTAGTCTTAAAAGAATCTACCTTACACTCAGGGAATAAGACAGAATAATACCAGCAATTCAAAGGAAGCAGTGAAATAATTATGATAGAATGATGATATTATATACTTAGAAATTATAAAATAATTTATTACAATTTTGTCAAATTAATGAGAACTTTCATTAATGAGAGCTATAAAACAAGTTAAAAATCAATACTTTCCCTATATGTACTTCATGAGAACATTGGTGTGAGTTTCTGGGCTTAATCTAACCATGGAAGAGCAACCTGTGAGTACCTATGTAAGGAATATCCATCACTCTCATTCACATCCCTGAAACCTTCTATCTTAAAAGAACGCGATCTGCTGGCCCAACAAAGGCAGGCTTTACCGCCAAATCCAAGTGTCTTTCCATCATGAGGTCAAAAGTATCTCTATACTCAATTTCAGAAGGAAATATTTGCTTAACATTTTGTAACTAGAGTTTATTTGGAGTTGTTTTCCCAGAATCAAGGAAGTCTTGTTCTTAAGATTTCCTCAGTCTGAACTAACAGTTTACTGTCTGTGGCCCTAACAAGACAGGATTTTGATTTTCAATTCTACGTACCAAGATTTCAATAAACATGGACCCTACATTATACCCTAGATAAAACTTTTCCAGGGAGCTTTCACAGCAAGAGGAATCTGCAAAACAATAAATGAGTCCCCTAATTTCCATATTCTTTCCCTACCAGAAAGTAGTGGCATTGTCTGTGAAATTTAGAATGGATTTTTGAATCCAAGTTGGAAGACTAAAAGCCAGAAATTCTGAAAAAAAAAAAAAAGATAAATTTGGCCTTCTTTTATTACCCCCAGAGTATTTTAAAAATTATACTGAGATAAACAATGGAATGCTATGGACAGTCCACCAAAACGAACAGTTTTTTGGTTGGTCTCCCAGTCCCTTCTCCGCATAAGAAAACATTTACAACCAGACATTGCTCAGATGTTGACAAGATTTTTGTTAAAGTCATAAATGTATTTGTTCTGGTGGTTCTGAATGTCTGCATATTACTTCACATTTGGACAATAAAGTTTTAATGTCCATCTGGATAGAGTCATTTCTATTGTAATTAGATTATTTTCTACCTGCGGACCGTGCTTGATAATTATCTGAATTTATTTTCTCTCTACTCTATACTATAATAAAACTTTGGTCCATATCCTTTTCATAAATAATGTACTATTATATGTATAATGAGGTGTATTCCAGTTTGTGAAAATTATCATTGTATTTTGCTACATTTGAATGTATTATACTTGGCATAGAATTCTTTTAGAATCAGGAAGAGAAAAGCAGATAAACAATGCTTTTTAAAATATATATTTGAAAAAGAATAAACAGAGAAAATGAAAAAATGCTGTTGGTTATTCTATTACTGTTCCAATATCTTATACAGAAAATGTTTATTAATATGACAAAATGTGCAGAATCCACAAGGCTAAAGATTGCTGTAAATAATGGCATAGAGTTTTTATGATTTAATCACTCTTATACTTTAAGAATAAACCTGATTATATAGTTTAAATATAAAAATGATGATGAAATTTTCATCTTAAACAGTTAAAGCAATGCAAATGCTATTCCTTGACCAAAATATGAATGCTTCTGTGATAACCTTTATAACCAGTTAAATAGGACTTCAAAATTTACAAAGAGTAAACATAAAGATTATCACATTTGAGTGAATATAGTTTTTGTTTCACCTAGAATTCTTTCTTTTTACATTTGCTATCATAACTTAAAATTAGGTAATTTAGTCTTTTTAAATTTTTTTCTTTAATATATGGAAGTCTTTCCTCTAATGTACCTCTTATATTGTAGTTTTCAATATAAGTCTTCAGTTGTGATTAAATATGGAATTTTTTTTCTATAAAATGCATTACTATGGAGTTACTATAGAGTAAAAAAAATGAGCATTTTCAAAATTAATTCCCTATGAAAGATAACTATGCATCCGGTATCTGACATATGATTTATTTGGTGGTCCACTTTGTCACACTATGAAGACATTTAGGCTTTTAAGGGCTAATTTTGCTGTGCTAGATTCAAAATATGCTCATATCCATACCCTATGAAAGGCTGAATGAAGTCAAAATAATACAGCATTATGTGGAGGCGTTAATAATGCTGTCTACCTGCCATTCACTACGCTAAGTTAGATATCACAGTGGCCTTCCAGCCTTCAACTCAAGCTGCACAGATGTGGACTACCTGGGGTTTACTGTCTTGTACTGAAATGTGTCTTTTGCCTATTACTTGTAATATTGAGGTCTAATTTCTACAATCAAATATGTATTTCATTTAGTATTTCATAAATGTTGCTGATATGTGGTGAGAGAGAATCAAACCAAGGTTAATTCCAATTTATTTTTCTTCCTCTCATTAATTTTTTTCTTTCAAACATTTTATTCAATTAATCCTGCTGCTCAGGATGCATATTTCTTAAAATTGAGCAATGACATTGCTCTCATTGGACTGTGAAAAGGCATAAATTTTGGATTATTTTAGTTTTAAGGGCCGAGATAATTTGGTGAGCTTCTGAACTTCAGATTATATTTTCCACTTAATTCAATCATTGTTACTATGTATATAAGTATATACTAGCATGCTTTAATCATTATGTGTATGTGTTTGTGTATATAGGCTTATTATCTGCTTATTAAGGTATAAATTTACCTGTGCTTGAGTAGTCAAGAGTAGAGATGAACATAGAGTTTTATAAAAAGATAAGAAATTAACATTCTTTGAAGAAAATGATACTAATTTACATGTCGACACGTTTGACCTGATCAAAAGGCACTGACTTTGTTCACTTAGGATTATTTCAGCTTTTGTTGATTTTGTTCACTTAAGAGTATTTCAGCTTTGTTTGATTTTTTAAAATTTTGATAGTGATTATAGCAGTATTCTCAGAATATGTGTATATCAAAGATGTTTTCCAGTGAGTCCATTATGGAATTTATTTTGCTGAGTACAAGTCACAGATCATGTAAAATTGTCCTTCCTTTCCCCCCTGCCCTCCCATGGCGTGTTGGTTCCTAGGTCAATTTCGGTGGGTAGGATTCCAAGAAAGAGATATTTAAGAAATAGATAGGAGAGAATTTAATAATTGTATAAGGAAGGTTAAAAGGAGAATTTAAAGACATAGCCAGTATTTCTAGTTTGTGTAACTAGCTGAATACTTGCATTGTTCTTTGAGAATGGAGTGGAGATGTGTAGGATGGCTTGGAACAAGTGATGTTTGGTGCACTGTAATAGCAAGGTAAATATGTCTAAGAAGTCATGAATATAGGTCTGTAGTTCAAGGAAAAGCTCTATAGTACATTCTTATGTCTAGGAGTTATATGCACATGCATGGCAATCAAAATTAAAGAGACCATTGATAACATCCATGGAGGGCACAAATGAAATGATGAAAAGAAGGCTTTAGACATTTCTTGGTGAAACTGAACAATTTAAGTTAGCATGGCAAAGAAAGACTCAGAGAAGGCAAACTGTTTTATTCTTCCAGAATTAAGATATTTTAAGAGGGGTTAAAAATAACTTATCAAAAAGACTAACAAACAAAGTTTTATATTTAGATGAATAGAAGAAATTGCATATGTTATCAAT
The DNA here is from genome assembly GCF_028858775.2 of Pan troglodytes. NCBI lineage: Eukaryota > Metazoa > Chordata > Mammalia > Primates > Hominidae > Pan > Pan troglodytes. The sequence continues at coordinate 75,868,338 of NC_072415.2, forward strand.
AGAAGAGAGAATTGATGGATCCTGACATCTATGATACATAGTAATGATGGGACATAACAGATAAGGCAAAGATTAGAATAGTCAAGGAACTGGAGCTCTTGCTGAGTTCAAAGAAATTCCCATGTCGAGATCTGACTTCTTCCCGACTGTTTAATTTGGCCATTTCAAGTTTATTTTGGTTCATTTTATCTGGATATGCTGCCATCACCTGACAAAAACTGGTCACCAACTCTCATTCTCTTTCTATCTGTGGTTGTATCAACTACCTTATTTCTTAATAAATCATCCCCAAACCTGGTGCTTTAATTTCCTTAGCTCATGATTTTGTGGGTCAGTAATTTGGCCTGGGCTCAGTAGGATATTTTTATGCTGGTCTTAAGTAGGCTCACACATGCATCAGCTATTGGTCAGCATGGTGGCTCTGCCTCTATGGAGGTGGCTGTCTGTCTGCCTGGAAAACAAGGGGCCTGGACCTCTGCCTCCCATCATCCCATGGGCTACCTGGGCTGGTTCCAAGAATGGTAAGAACAGAGGTTGTATGGTCTTTTGAGGCTGTTTGACAGAATTGGCATGTCATCATTTCTGCCACATTGTATTGACCCAAGCAAGACACAGGACAACCTAGATTCAGGTAGTGAAGGGAAAAAAGCATCCCTGAGAAGAAAGAAGCAATAAAGTATTGTGGACACAGGGAAAGTGGGAAAAATGTGTTGCGTTCCAGCGCTGCTCCAGAGAGACTAACTAACCTTCAGGTTATACTTCATGAAATGGCCAAGGAAATACTGAATCTCAGTTCTGCCCACTTCCCTCGTCATCCTTTCTCCTCTATTAGCCTATCTCATAAAGTCATTTTATTGATCAAGGTCAGTTAAAATTTGCCACTGTTTGATGAAGGGTTCCAGGAAAACATATGCTAAGTTGTCTTCAGGTCATAATGTGGATTCTGCTTCCCAGACAATGTATGAAACCCTCTAGAAGTCACTGGGTACAGCTATAGTGCATGCTGGAAAATGTTGACCTCAGCGTAGTAAGGGAATTGGCCTGAGCTGTAAGGTAAACCAGGTTTTAGATGCTGGGCAGAAATGCAGTCCTTTCCAAGGCTTGTTTTCTACTTTATGCTTATAAAATCAAAACAGACTACCTAAGTTCAGAGTAGGAGGCTGTGGTAGACACAATAATGCCTCCTCCTCAAAAAGATATTCACAGAATATGTGAACGTTTTACCTTATGTGGTAAAGTGAATTTTGGAAACGTGATTAAGTTACGGAGCTTAATGGGAACATTATCCTGGATCACATAATTGGGTGCAGTATAATCACAAGGCTCCTTAAAGAGGAAAGAAGGATGAGTCAGTGTTATAAAAAAGAGATACAGTAACGGAACCCAAGCTTGGAGTGATGCACTTTGAAGATGGAGGAGGAGGCTATGAGCCAAGAATACATGCAGCTTTTGGACACTGGAACAATTCTTCCCCGAAGCCTCCAGAAAGAATGAAGCTCTGCCAACACCTTGATTTTAGACTTCTGCCCTCCAAAACTATAAAGCAACAAATTTCTTTTTTAAGCCACTAAGATTTTGGTAATTTGTTACTGTAGCAGTATGAAATTAATTAATGCAGAAGTCAAAATGGAACATTTCTATGGGGGCGAAAGCTGATCCAGACAGGAGAACAGAAGAGAGAAAGGAAGACACTCGTTAACTAAGTATGAATAAGAATCTGGATAGGCAGAGCCTATTTTAAACTGTGCTAAGTTTAAAATAATACGTGATGGCTGTGGTTACTTTGATGATAATATTCCTCAATATTAACCTGTGTTACAAGATGATGAAAATAATATCTCCTGATATTTATATCATTATTGTATTCCTGATCATATCTTTGTATAATTTATAGTTTTAGACTGCAATCATTTCTGCAATTATTCATTGTATTTTGTTTCAACCTACCTTTGGAGCACAGGCACTTTCTATCTACTGGTAATAATCCATTTGCAAGCTGCAAATGTTTGTTCATGTACTGTCCTAATATCTGTGTTCAAGTATAATTAAAATAATAATAATAATGACTGTCATAAAAGTATAAAATGGACCTGGAGACAACCAGTAATCTCTTTTGCTTATTCTAAATTTGCTTACACTTATTTTACTGTTTTTCAGGTAATTTGTTTAGCCTTAGATATTTTTTTCTTTGTAAATCAGTAAATCTCTATTTTATTCAAAAATAATCATATCTATTGTAGATTTGTAAGATTAATAAAGTTAGGATATTTTTATAAGAATCTCAAGTCTAGTACAGTTAGAAAGATAAGAAAGTATCAGTCTCGCTGCAGAGAATACACAGAGCTGGCAAGACCTCCAGAGCTCTTCTCCCCCCATAACCCATAGACCTCTATGAATGCATCAACAGTGTGCACCTAGGTAGAACATAGTATTTATTGTTTATATATTATCTTTCTCTCACCTTCTTCTCTAGAAAATATAATTTCTTGCTAAAATTCATGAGTCACAAAAATTTCAAAATAGAGCCCTCATCTACCTACTAAGATCACTTGCTGCTGTGAAAGCAAAAATTGCACAGGACAGTTTAACAGGTAAGGAAGATTTTATTCAAGGCTGTTGCAATAGGAGAGAGAAACCAGACTCAGTCCAAACTCAACTTGGCTAAAGCAAAGGGCTGCAGAGTTTTTATGAGCTAGGATGAAGGGTGGGGATCATAGGCCAGTTGTGTTCGATGATTGGCTTTAACCAATAGGAAAGTAAATGTTCTTGTATCATCATGACAGGGGATAGTTTTACAACCTGGAAAAAGGCTCCCGCTGAAGTTAGGCTCTTATCCTTCCACAGAAACTGGGAGGTATTGGTTCTGTCTTCCTTGATGATAAAATTTCATAGAGATGGCTTTGGGGCCCTTGAGGAAGACATTCCTTGGTAATAAAAGTGTCAAGAGGATTTTTAAAAGATTTACATATTAAAAGGGCAGAAAAAAGATTTACAATGACGAATTTTCTAAAGAGAGGTCAGGGGCCTAAAATTAGAAAGAAACCTGTTTAAATTTACTCAAGCTAAAAGAAACATAAGGCCTTCTTGGTCATAACCCAGGGAAATAAGAAAATAGAAACGACAGAATGCAGTTGTTGATAATAAAGGGGATGTATTTTGCTTTGGAAAGTTCTTGGAGAATCATTATATTTAAATGTACAGAATTATTCCTGCTTTTAAACCTCATCCAAGGTTGTAGATCAGGTTTAAGGTTCTGGGTAGTATGTTTATTTAGAGATTTAGAGTAATTTTTTTTTTTTTTGAGACGATGTCTTGCTCTATCACCCGGGCTGGAGTGCAGTGGTACAATATCGGCTCACTGCAACCTCTGCCTGCTGGGTTCAAGCAATTCTCCTGCCTCAGCCTCCCCAGTAGCTGGGATTACAGGCACGTGCCACCATGGCAGGCTAACTTTTGTATTTTTAGTAGAGATGGGATTTCACCATGTTGACCAGGCTGGTGTTGAACTCCTGACATGATCTGCCCGCCTTGGCCTCCCAAAGTGCTGGAATTACAGGCTTAAGCCACCATGCCCGACCTAACATAAAATTATTGTAAGGGAAAAGTTATAAATGAGAGTTATTTTCCCATAGGTATGGTCTCACTTAAGCCCATTTACTTAGGAAAAAAGATTTACATTTATTTGTTCAAGAAGTAGGGAAAAGCTACAGATATTGAAAGCTACAAAATATACTTTCATTTGAAAAACAGCTAGAATCTCCAGAGAAAGAAATACTCTTAATGAAGACAGTCATAGAACTTTTGAACAAAATCAGAATTAAACGTAAGACATTAAGTATATAGACATGCACATATACACATACACTATCCAGCCCTGATAGTGTCATGCTACCATTAAAGAGAACAGAATGGAGAAATTTAGAAGGATTTAACTTGGGTCAATTCCTGAAATATTAACAACATTGTTGGCTAAAGGTGCGAGATATATAAGGAGGTCATTGAACTTAACGAGTATGTATTTGGCTATAAACCAGAAGCAAAGCTATATTAATGAAGAAAAATGAAGTGCAATGATTTTATTAAATGAATTCATTAATTAACTTGTTTTAATATTGAAAAGGCTACAAATGGCAAGGGAAATTTTGAGACTCCACTATTCGTGATAGTCATATTTTTTAATCCAACAATAGAATTTGCCAAAGACAACAACCTAGGTGCCAGAGCAGAACAAAGATGAGAAACACGTACTCTTTACTTTCCATTTGCTTATAATCTAGCAGGAAATAATGCTTCTAATAACAGCATAATAGTAATACAGCAAGTATTTCTACAGTGATTATTTTGTGTCAGTCACTGTTCTAGGTGCTATTTATTTCTCAATAATTTACAAAAACCTCATGAGGTTGATGAGGTCAGCAAGGGCTTATACATGATAACATCATACAGTTGATGGATATATATGACCATGAGTTCATGTAGTATCTGTGCTCTTTAAACATGGGCTTTTTGGACTTTTACTAGAACTCTTTGCTATTTAGTTTTCACATGTATTAATAATATTGTCTTAGTCCGTTTGGGCTACTATAACAGAAATATATACTGGATGTTTAAACAGCCAATATTTATTTCTCACAGCTGTGGAGGCTGAGAAGTCCAAAGTCAAGATTTGGCATCTGACGAGGGCCCTCTTTCTGGTTCATACACAGCCATATCCTGTGTCCTCTCATGGCAGAAGGGGTGAGGGAGCTCTCTGAGGTCTCATTTATAAGGGCCCACTAATACCACTCATGAGGGATCCACACTCAAAAGCTAATTAAATCCCACAGGTCCCACCTCCTAATAGCATCACCTTGGGGGTTAGGATTTGAACATATGAATTTTTGTGGTGGTTGGGGGGCGGACACAAATATAAAATGCAAAGGAAACACTAATCTTACATTTTTTAAAATGCATGTTAAAGATGTGTGTGTACAACTCTTTGTAGTTAGCTCTTAATGTAAAAAAGTTTTATTACATGGGTAAGGGGTTTATGGAAATGCTTATTAAGAAGGTGATAGTCTCTAGAAGATTTCTCTGAGAGGAATGATAAAGTTATGTGAGAAAGAAATGAAATTTTTGAATCATCTGAGAAAGAAGGAGCAGCAGGTGATATACACTAGAAGAGAAAAAGTGTGCTGGATGCTGATCACTGAAGGCCATGAATGTTAGCCTTACCATATTGGGCTCCTTAGATCAGAGATTGGCAAACAACTGCCTGCCTGTTTTAGCCTGGCCCATGAGGTAAAGATGGTTTTATATTTTTAAATGATTGGAAAAACTCAAAACAAGAAAAATGTGTTATGATACATGAAAACCATATAGAATTTAAAATCTGAGTTACCTATCAAAAATTATTATTTGCAAACAATCATATTTATTCATTTTCATGTGGCAGAGAATGTACGCCCTGCCAAGTCTAATAGTCACTAATATTTATACTTCACAAAAATGTTTGCAGACCCTTGCCTTACACAGAGTTCTTTTTATTTAATCCTAATTTAATTATCCTTGATGACAATAAATTTAAAGACTATTTTTGTACTTTGGAAACTAACACACCAAAAAAGCTGCTTCTCTCTTTTAGTGTCTCTAACACAGATGTCACTTGATGTATGAAAAAGTATCTGCTAGTCTGTATGTCCCCTATTTGATTCCAGACTTGAAGTGGTGAAGCCACAGAGTCATTCTGGGAACCCTAGAGACGCTAAAAGAGAAGCAGCTTTTTTTTTTTTTTTTAAACCCTGGTTAAATTTCCAATTATGTAAGTATGCACTTATATGTATGATATGTTTGGCTGTGTCCCCACCCAAATCTCATCTTGAATTGTAGCTCCCATGATTTCCATGTGTTGAGGGAAGGAACCAGTGGGAGATAATTGAATCATGGAGGTGGTTTCCCCCCATACTGCTCTTGTGGTAGTGAATATGTCTCATGAGATCTGATGGTTTTATAAGGGGGAGTTTCACTGCACAAGCTCTTCTCTTGTCTGCCACCACATGAGATGTGCCTTTCACCTTCTGTCATGGTTGTGAGACCTCCCCAGCCACGTGGAACTGTGAGTCCATTAAACCTCTTTCTTTTGTAAATTGCCCAATCTTGGGTATGTCTTTATCAGCAGTGAGAAAACGAACTAATACAATGTACTTCCAAACATCGAGATAATTTATTTAGAAATTACTTTTTTTTTTCTATTTCCTTATTTGGTGTCTTTTCTTAATTGTTATTTTTCAAGTATAATCTTAATAATTAATTCTAATAGTTATGGACTATATTACTTATCTAGAAATCAACAATGAGAAGTCATATAAAAAGTAAATTTTACTGTAAAAATTTATTTTTTTATTCAAATGCTTAACAGTCTTATCACATCTTTGAAAGCTAGATCCTGGCATATTTTGATATACTCTGAAAATAATTTTGTGAAGCAATTCCTTTTGTCTGTAATCTTGATTCATAGACTTTCATATGAATTCTTTTATTGCTTTATTTTCATAATAGCTTTTAGGCAACCAATCATCATGCATAATAGTGTGTTTTTTCATGACTTTTTAGCATCCAGATGTCTATACCTCATGTTGCTCCTTTTAGATACATTTAAAAAAACAAGTTGCTGTAAAAAATTGCATTCATTTCTGCAGTACATTTTAAATTATTCTTTCATAAGGGAGACAAACTTTTACTTGAATACAGAAATACTTGGTATGCCTTTTGCTAATGTGAAAACCTGAATAAATAACCTAAAGGTTGTGGTTTTGCATTGATTTGAAAGGAGCTGACAAATCGGATTTCTAAGTATATTCTTTTACATATGGACACATCATATTTGAAAATAAGGTTTCTCTTATAGTTAGTAATTTTTCTAAAGAATATAAGAACAAACTGAGGTTATTATCTAAACTACGAGTATGTTTTGGTTTCTCAGTAGATGCTTTTAGGTAAGTGAGAATGCTTCAAGTGTCCCCAACATAAAGGTTGGAATTGATAGATAGGCCCAAGAAGATTTTAATGAGTAGGTCAGGTTTCTTAAGAGAAGATTTGCTTCAGAATCACTTGACGAGCCTTCTAAAAATATATCTGCCTGTGCCTCGTCCTGCACCTGCTGAATCAGAATCCATTGGAAGGGGCCACACATATTTTAGAAGGGTCTCTGGTGGGTTCTCATTCTCACCTTTTTTTGACCACCATTGGACAAGACCGACTCTTAGATAATAAACAAACAAAAAATGTTAGCCTCATAAAAATATTACTGAGTTTGTTAATACAATGTTGTCATGGCAGTATTTTCTATGTGTCCCAATATTTTTATGTAAAACCTCAGATAAAAATGAAAACTTTTTTGTTCTGCAGCAATTCTAGAAAGTGTTTTTGTGCTCAAGAAAAACAATATACTTGACTGTTATTTCTTCCCTTATCTCTCATTTTAACCAGCAGGATTCTTTGGGTCAGGTGTGTAGTTCAATTTTCAGCCTCTTGTACACTGAATATCTGTGTTCTCATTTTTCGTTGTTGTTGTTGTGTTGATTCAAGAAAAGGAGGCTCAAGAATTTATTGAGACTCCCCTATGTATCAAAAGCATTTTAGGTACTGGGAATAATAGTGATGAACAAAATGGTCAGGGCTTCAAATCTAGTGGCTAAGAGAGATGTTAAATAAGCATTTTAGTAAGTACTGTCTGGTCTAGATATTGTAAGCCTATTTTGTATATTGATTTATATATATATGTGTGTGTATATTTTCCTTTTGCTTACTCGGAGATAAGCTGTGGGATCTCTTTAATATTTGTGTGCAAACATATATATACACATATGTAATGTGTATACATATATTTATATATAATGTGTGTATGTGTGTATATATGTGTTATATTTTATGTAGCAAAGTGAATATGCACTGTACACAGTATGGGATATATTATATACAGTATAGTATGTGTATATACATCCTATTTTATACTTATATAACTATTATTTTATTTATTTTGGTTATTACATCCTTTGTGGGATAAGTCGGAATAAATGCGTGCCTGCATACATATACACACGTATGCCCAAACATATAGTGAATGAATCTGAATTACAGTTCTTAGTATTACATATTAGCTCACATTTCATAATGCCTTATTTTTATATACTGACAACTAAGTAAAGTATGTATTATATTTTGCAGTATTCCTGTAAAGTTTTTTTTTTTCACTGTTTTTAATTCTTTTTGTTTTACATCATTAAATGTAAAAAGAATTTGGGGACAGTTTTGCAGTGGTAAGACTGAAATTGAAAGTCATAAAAAGCTGTTACTTTCTGTATCCATTGAAGAAAAAGAAGCATGTTATTGTCACAAACAACGTCTACATGTTGTGTATATGATTTTTATTTTTCAAAGATGGTGCTCTGCTACTGCAACTAGTTTAATTGTCCTCACAACCTTTTTCAGCTCTCATGCGGTTTGAGTTGGTCACTAATTTTTGGGAAAATTGTAGCATGTAAATCCTCTTGGAAAATTAGATACAATGTAAAGATTCTGAGATATAACTGTTAACCTCCTAAAATAGAGATCTAGTATATTTTGTTGGAGGGATAGTGAAGGCAGACATGATGGGTGCTTCATGGAGAAGAACTGGCCATGTTTGCAGACTGAACAACCTCAGGATGGCACAGTTGCCCCTGCAGCCACACTTTGAGTGCCCTGAAAGCTCAGAATCCTAATGAAGTCCCCCAAATCACTGACCTTTTAAATGAGAAATTCAATAGAAAGTAATGCTTTTCTTAATTTTTAAAGTGCACCCTGGGTAGTACAGTTAAATTACATGGTTGAAGAATATTACATTGACAGTCCCTGTTGGAAAAAAAATAAATTTGACCAGTTTTTCTTTGAAATCGTATTCCCAAGACTGGCATCTGTCTGTTTGTGCAGCGTATAGCAGCAGAGTGGGTGAAGTTGATTCAAGGGCACTAACCATTGTTTGTGAGCCAGGAAAGCAACAAGAAATCTGACTGGCATTGTTATTTATTATTTTTGGATGCTGATGGTGCATTTACATGACAGAGTCCTTCCTGAGCTTATTGACATTCATAAATGAAAAGGCTCTGCTTTGCTGACTGTTTAACCGGTAATTTAATTTTCCTAACGACTTTCTTTACAGGAGCTGGATTTTGAAGCCAAAACAAGTTACACACTACGGATAGAAGCTGCAAATAAAGATGCCGACCCTCGCTTTCTAAGCTTGGGTCCGTTCAGCGACACGACAACTGTGAAGATAATTGTGGAAGATGTAGATGAGCCCCCTGTGTTCTCTTCACCCTTGTACCCTATGGAGGTGTCGGAAGCTACCCAGGTTGGGAATATCATTGGCACTGTAGCAGCTCATGACCCAGATTCTTCCAATAGCCCTGTGAGGTAAAAACTCATTGTTTTCCTTTTCTATGGTTTTACAAACAATGCATTCTTGTTCACAACTCTTATTTTACGCTCTGATGTTCCTTTGTTCATAACAAATAAAAACCAGATATATATATATATCGAGTTATAACAGCAGAGGTAAAACAGTATTAGAAACATACATTTTACTAACTCAAAAATATCATCTGATTATCAAGGCCATTATCGTTGAGCCATATTTTTAGGCCTCCATTACTATCCACAAGCCATAGCTGATGTTTCTATTCAACCAATTATCCTGAATCTCTTTTAAAGCAAAACATGTTCAAAAATGAAGCAATGCATGTTTAAGTTGTAGGATACATGCATATGTTAGAAAAATAATTGTATCAACAATTCAAATTAGGGACTAATTTCTAAACAAATCATTTTATTGATATTGGTCTACTTGAACAGTATATATTTGTTCAGTTTAATATTTCCACTTAATTTAAAAAAAAAACTAGCTACATATAAAGACTATTAAAAATATCTTTTCAGTAGTCTTGTATCTAGGCTAGATATTCTTATAGCCAAATAATATCTTTAAGACTGACACAATGGTGATATGTAAGCATTTCAAAATATGTCAACATTACATTTTGCACTTTTTAGCTATAATTTATAGTATGAGATCTACATGTTTTTGTGTGTATGCGTGTGTTTATGTGTTTGTGTGAGACTTATTTTTTTGAGTTAACATTATAAATAGAATATACTTGAAATAAAAAGTCTGTTGTATTATATGTCTTATTTGGGTTTGTAAGTAAAATACTTCACTTTTCAACATAAAGGTTTGATTTTGATTACAAAGACTATAACGTAAAAAATAAATAAAACAACAATGATTGTTTTATGTTCAGATATGTTCAATTAGAAACTATCCACAGACTTTTAGATTTAAATAATATTTAACTATGGTAAGTGCTTTTGAACTAACTTTTGAGATAAGTCTGGACGTTGGCTCTAAATTGTCATGAAAATTACTTAATATGTATTGATTTTAAAAAGCCGATAATGTTGTTTCTTTCTAAAGTAATAAAGTGATTATGTACATTTATACACACACACGTATTTTAAAGTATATATACATACATATATGTATATGTGTGTATATATATACATACACACATATATATAGAACCTAGTAAAGGATTGGTATAGAAAAATAGTTATTTAAAAAGTGAAATCATATGTATTATATGCTTATCTAGGCAGCAAATTCAGAATGTATTGATGATTATACTGTTTTTAATGTGGTGATAATAGACCATTTCCGAGAGTATAATCTGTGCACAAGAATATTTATGAATCACAAATACAGCAGATAGAATAAGCCTTCCCCTCTTCTCTGTAATTGCCCTGCCTTCATGGTCAAGAAAACTTTCTGACTGCAGTTCAGCCCCACATACCAAGTTATATTAATTGGGGCAAACATGAGTTTGAGTTTTGTTATGGCATTCCATCTCTTAGTGAAACCTTAAATCTCTTGCCCTCATGAACAATCAACCACAGTAAAATTACTGGCATAGATTAGCTACTTAGGACAATTTGGTTTCTGCTTGAATCATTTAATTTAATGGAAAGAAAGAGAGACAGGCTTTCATAAAGTTGGAGATATGGAGAGTGACTGAAAGACATTACTATATATCATAATTTACTACTAAAATGAATGATGGAGCCAGGTGGGGTGACAAATGCCTGTAGTTCTAGCAACTTGGGAGGCTGAAACAGGAGGATCACTTGAGACCAGGAGTTCTAGACTGCAGTGAGCTACAATTGCACTTGTAAATAACCACTGCACTCCGGCCTGGACAACATAGTGAGACCCCTGTCTCTAAAATAAATAAGTGAATAAGTAAAATGAAAGGATTTAAGAATATTTTCATTGATTGCATTGATATTTTTATCCTGTTTAAATTATTCTATTACCCACTCCCTTGTTGTCATTCTGTTGAAGCCTTTCATAGAAAATATTTCACTTTTTATAATATTTTCATTGGAAAAAAGTCAATATTATTATATAATAATTTTAGGAAGAAGAAGGAATAGTTGGCCCAAATGGGAGGTGACTTGAGAAAGAGCAAGTAGTGACTAGAGAGAGATGAAGTGAGCTACACTTCTGTTCTCTGAAGCACAGAGGTCAAAGGCTGAACTTCTGATTTTGGAAGTAAAAATCTCTGTGGTCTTTATCAGTGAAAGAGTACCTACCCAGCACCATATTTTTTACCCCACTTTCATTTCCTTAAAAGTAATGACGGTGACCTGAAAGTTCAGGTTACTATTAGCTTACATCGTTATCTCACAAATAGAGAAATAGATAGACTTTGTCCCCAGTGAATTAAAATTTTGTTTTGTATATATGAGTATTTCTTTTGCATTTGTAGAATTAATTTCTTGAGTCATGTTTAATACTTACATACTTGAAAGTTTTTACACGATTTTCATAAGGTCAGCACAATTATTTATACATTTTTATTCTGCATTTGTCTCTCACATACTTCTCTTCCTCTATCCATTTATATAATATCCCTTAAGAGGCCAGTCTCCTTATTTTATAATTTGTTGCATATGCATTACTCGCACGCATTCTCTGGAAGACTGGTTCCCTTCCCAGCACTGCTGTTTGTGGAATGGCCTCGGAGATGTCACCTTGTCTTCTGTGTTTTTGTATTAGCCAGCAAAAAGGAAAAGTAACTGATGCTTTACCCCAAGCTTTTCTGATGATTGAATAAGAGCGAGAAAGTAAATGAAGCTTTTAAACTGTGAATCATGACTTGAATATTACCATGTATTGTCATTATATATTGCTATTATTATAGGTTATTGTGTTTCCATGCCATTTTAATTCTGAGATTAATGAAGTCAGTAAAAGAGACATAGCATTTTATATGCAACCATATTGACAATCTATATTGCAAGTTGTCTTGTACTCACGCGTATTCCAATAGATATAACATATTGTATGGCTTTTTGATGAATATAAGCATGTATTTGCATTAGGCACTCCAGTAACTATCAAAATGTAAATCCTGTCTCATATGTTTAACATAATAAAACATATGTTAATGGATGAATAAATAGCAGTCTTCTGAGGTACTAGGAAAAGTGAATCTCCACATTGAGATGGGACATGAGGAGTCTTAACAATTGTGATCTTTGTGCTTTACACCTTTAGCAATATTGTAGTTCTTTGAGGAATGGAAAAGCATTATTTGTTTTGTTGTAATTGTTTAAAATTAGACCAGTAGGGTTTGACTTGTAAAACAGTGTGGCCAATGGGATGATTAGTTTTGAATTTATTGACATTCTGTGTTGTATAATACTGAAATCTAGCATATGTCATTTATGTTTGTAGTATTTTCTGATATATGAGGCAATAAATTAGAATTCTAGAAAAATATACATTTAGTTGCCCCCAGCAAGGTGAAGTTGATATTGTCTTCCTATGGATCCCTGCCTTGCACAGCATTTTAAAATTTCTACCTGCTTTACTAAAGTACCACCCAAAGGCTATGCATAACTCTTCTCTATGAATCTGCTTTTTCCTTAGAGAAAGACTGGGGCACCTATATGACTATTGGAACCTGGTCATTCTTGACGTTTACAAGTGTAGTCATCATAGATGGAAAGATTAAAAAAACCCAAACCCCAGTAACTGGCCAGAACATATCACGATTGTGAATGTTAGGTCTTTTTTATACTTTACCCAACATCCAGATAGCTTATCTAGACCACCATTTCATATACACTGTACTGTCCTTTTGTGGCAGGGAGTGGTATGTGGAAATAAAACCATACGTAAACTAAAATTGCAGTCAAAGCCAAGGGTAGAAGTTAGTTGACACTTGAGATTACTTAGAGGGAAAAAACAAAATTTTTTTTTAAAGAAAAATGGGTAATTGAGGGCAAGCACGTTTCTGGCTTGTTATTTGATAAGTAGCTGTTTATCATATCATGTAAATTTTGGCCCTAAGTACTCAATATCGGGCTTTATCTATTGAACTTGGAAGGACAGATTGTGGTCTGCTGATTCTGGTCACGTTTCTGAGTGATAGAAACTTCACTTCTGTGTTTCTCATCCAAGATGGTAAAAGCTGTAAGAACAGCCTAGAGTCTAGAGGATTTGACTCATTTCTCATGTCAGCATTGGCAGACTGATCAATGACTGAACAGGCATTCATTAAAAATCTGTGTTATGCAAGCACTGGGGAAAATGCTAATGAGAAAACAAAGATAAATAAAACATTTCCTCTGACCTCAAGGAACTTACAATCTGGATGAAGTAATAAGAGCTCATAAAAGTTAAACAATATGGGGAAAAATATGCCAGCACTGTAATATGGCAAATTGTAAGATAAATAATCAGCACTCCAAGTTCACTGGCTGTGAGATTTCATTTGAAGGAGTGGTAGTGTAAGTAGGGCTTCAAGGGATGGCAAGATTTGGGCAAGCCAAGAAAACATCATGCAAAGTACATTTATGTTTTATTTGGTTACATCCTAAAAGCCTAGTACTAAATTATGAAATCAGCAAGTTCATTTCTGTAGGCATCACAGCAAGCCCAAAGTTCCTATACTAAAAATGGCCAATGAAATAGAACATGATATTATTACAAATAAGATCAGATATGAAGACAGGAAAACAAAAAGTAATAGGCATCATTTTAAGCATTTCTAATAATCTAAATATAGAAATATGTTTATATTTATGTTAAAGGATACTTGGATAATATTTACCCATGGGCTTTTTCAGCATTCCTAGTATTGTATATCCTCACATAAAAAGTGATAATATTATGTTGGAAATTACTTTATGTGATGGATTAGTGTGAACATATTTGGGGTGTTTGAATAATTCAGTGTGTATTTTTTAAGTAGCTTGTATTCATTCATATATGTGCACATGTGAAATCTAAATTATTTGTGAATATCTATTTTATTCTAAGAAAATTAGCAAACCAACCAGTAACATAACATACAGAAAAATAATACTAGCAGTAAAACTGATTAACTTAAATAGTAGCAGATATTAAATCTCTGAGAAGACTATAAGCTGTACTCTATTTCAAAATGCTGCTCATTTTAGCATAACTACCACTAAAAATGAAAAAAAGAAAGTATATGTTCACGTATGGTGAAAACATAGCGTGTTTTCGTTAGAGTAGTGTACTTACTATCCAGAGATAATTTTTGTAGGTTAAATTTTGCAGGAAATGCCTAATTTATTTTAGCCTTTCCTTTCGTTTTTCTTTTCTTGTCTTGTCTTGTCTTGTCTTGTCTTGTCTTTTCTTTTCTTTTGCCTGGCTGGAGTGCAGTGGTGTGATCTCTGTTCACTGCGATTTCTGCCTCCCAAGTTCAAGCAATTCTTCTGCCCCTGCCTCCCAAGTAGCTGGCATTACAGGCATCCGCCACCACACCTGGCTAATTTTTGTATTGTTAGTAGAGACAGGGTCTCACCATGTTGGCCAGGCTTGCCTTGAATTCCTGACCTCAGGTGATCCATCTGCCTCAGCCTCCCAAAGTGCTGGGATTACAGGTATGAGCCACCACCCCCGGCCCATTTTTTCATGTTTTATTCTATTGCTCTAGAATTACAAAGCTCTGCTGTCAGCAAAGACTTTCTTAGTTACCTTTTTGGAAGACTCCAGGTAAAATAAATTCACTGAAAATTACATTTGTTCTGATTTGTTTCTTACAGTATTTTTCATATCTAAAATACTTATTGAGGGCCCAGCACGGTGGCTCACGTCAGTAATCCCAGCATTTTGGGAGGCCGAGATGGGTGGATCATTTTAGGCCAGGAATTCGAGACCAGCCTGGCCCATGTGGTGAAGCCCTGTCTTTACCAAAAATACAAAAATTAGCCAGGTGTGGTGGTGCATGCCTGTAATCCCAGCTACTCGGGAGGCTGAGGCTGAAGAATCTCTTGAACCCAGGAGGTGGAGGGTGCAGTGAGCTGAGATCACGCCACTGCACTCCAGCCTCAGTGACAGAGTGAGACCCTGCCACACTATATATAATATATATATATATATATATAAAATTAAATACTTATTGAAAAGTCACATTAATAAAGGAATACAAAAATTCAGTGTTCTTGGTGTAAATCATAGAGAATTATTCATGGGGTTAAAAAGTTAGGGAGTATTACTTTTTATCATGTACTATCCTCTTAACATTCTTTAATTATAATCAACAGTAATTGGCCACAGTTCATTTTTTAAAAAAGAAGTTTATTGAAATAATTGGGTATAGCTCAAAGAAAGAAAGGAAAAAACTGAATGGCCAATCTTCAGAAAAGAGAGGAGTAGGGTTCCTCTGTAAATACATGTAGCGAGGGTAGCAGGCTCTTCAGAATGTGGCAACTGTGATGAATCAGCTGCAACTCTTTTCTTGCAGCTGTCTGTTTAAGATTCACATTCCCTGCAGAGGTTTTATTATTATTATTATTATTATTATTTTCATATCTTGATATATGTGGCCGTCTTCTCCAAAACATTCTGGACATCTTGAGTGCCATCAAGATTGCATATGAGATTTGAAAAAGTATAAAACCCTAAAGGAAAATTGTGTTGACATAATCAGAAGAGGGGTGAGGATACAAGCAAGGTGTCTGCTATCATTAAGCTCAGAAATCAATAGTTCATTTTTGTTCTTTTTTTTTTTTTTTTTTGAGACAGGTCCTCAGTCTATCGCCCAGGCTGGAGTGCAATGGCACAATCATGGCTCACTGCAACTTCTGCCTTCTGGGCTCAGGTGATCCTCCCATTTCAGCCTCCCCAGCAACTAGTACTACAGGCAGATACCACCACGCCCAGCTAATTGTTTGTAGAGATGGGGCTTTGCCATGTTGCCTAGGCTGGTCTCTAACTCCTGAACTCAAGCAATCCACCCACCTTGGCCTCCCAAAATGCTGGGATTACAGGCATGAGCCACAGTGCCCGGCCTCAATAATTTATTTTGAAGTTTACTTATCATTAAATTCCTAAGAGGCAAGCACTATTATTCCTATATTAGAAGTAAATATGTCACCGGCCACACAGTTAGCAAATATGGTTCCAGGAATTTAGTGAGGTCTATATCAAACCTGTACGATCCTTACAGCAATACACACACACACACAAATGCACACACACGTATCGACAAACTTTATAGTAGATTAAAATTTCTATTCAAATTATTCATCTATTTCAATTGATGAAATTTTCCCATGTTTTTGTATTACATTATCTTTTGCCACTTTGGGAGTACTGATGATATATTTGTGTTAATCTAGCTCACTCACCTGCACTTTCTGTTTGTGAACACTGATATGTAAATTAATAGCTGGTGATAAGAATGCTACCTGTGAATATAAAGAAGAACATTTTAATTGATCTCTTTAGCTCATCAAATAGCTGCAGTGATAATCACCGGTATTCATTAAGGAATTCATTTTGTAACAGATGTTCAGAACACTGAAGACACACAGATGTATGAGATATGGTCTTTTGCAGAAACCCTCTTGTTATGTAGCTGTAGAAGAGATCTTACATGAAAACTCATTTTTAAAAATTCAGTGTTAGATCTGAAAATGAGAATTCATCTTGTAAAACTTTCTCATTGAACAAATGAAGAAACAGAAAAGCACAGATGAAAAGCCCCAATTAGAACAGTAGGTTAGTGACAGGGTAATGGCCAGAAATACTGTCCTTTAATCCTCAGTCTATGGTCCCTGGTGGTGTAGCACAAGGAGCATTTGGTAAGATCCACGGATCACACACCATGCAGGTTTTCTTTAAAAAGCATGACTTCTGATGTAATTGGAAAGGCATGCTGCTTTAATGCTGCTAGTTTGTCTTCAAGGAATAGCAGGACTAAAATAATTGGAAAGGAGGAAAAACAGGAATACAGAATGACCAACATGAGAAAAGGCACAGAATTGGAGATGTGTGTGGTATATTTGTTCACCACTTAATACATCAGTTTGACTGGTTATGAGTTTAGATAGGAAAGCAGAGGGGTGAAAAAAAACAAATAGAAGCTGAATTATAGAGATGTAGGTGGCTGAAACTACAATTAATTTATATGCAACATAGTATGCTGGAAAACTGGCTCAAATAGTCATGATTCTAAATCTTGGATCCAACCCCCAACTGTGAAATTTTAAGTCCAGTATCGAAATAACCTCAATAATAATATATGCTTGCGTTAGTTAGAAATTGTGCTTGGCTAGTAGCAGCAAAGCTTAACACTAATGACATACTAATGAGAAGTCTGGAGCTATGCTTTCAAGGACTGACACCTTGGCAGTATAATGCCATCAAGAGCCTTCACTTCATTTTTTAAGCACTTGTCACCGCTTATTTACAATGTGGCTTCTGGATCTCTTCCATTGTGTTTGTGCCCCAGGTGAGAGAAAGGGGGAGGGCAGAAATCAAATACCAGGTAAATTAACAGCTATCACTCATGCTTTAAGGAGTTTTTCAATTAGGCTATAGGCTAAAAATGTATTTTGTACCTCATTTTTCAAAACTTAGATATAAAGACATCACATCTACAAGGGAGGCTAGCAAATATAGTTTTTCAGAGGGACATATGGCTGCGTCTAATAAAAGCATGGTTCTCTTAACAAGAAGTAAGAGAAATATAATTATTAGGCATGCAAATGGAAGTTTCTGCCACATATGATCTTACATATTTGTTTGAGAATTAAGGAAAAAAGGTAAACTATATTTTAAATATTATATCCTGCAAAGAGAAAAGTTCAGAAGGTAGGGTAATTTGGGGAAAAGGTTGATGAATTTGCTCATAGATATATTGAGATTGAATTAATGATGGTAAAGCCATCTATAAAGCAGTGTTCAAAAATTTCAGGAACTAGTTTTAGGCTGGATATTGAGATACAGAGCTGTCAGCATAATAAGTGGATGGGGCAGAAGCTTAACTGCTGTTGCTGCAAAAATATGGAAGTGATCTCTCTAATTGTCCACTCCAACATACACTAAAGGAAGCCAAGTATTTTAGGCTGTAATTTGCAGCAGCTAGAGAGATTGTTGTAAGTCCACACACCGCTAATGGCATCAGAAGTTGCACTGTAGTTAGTGGTGGTTCATGACTAGGAAATCACCTATCCTCACACTTCTAGTTCAGCCTCCAATTAACTCAGGCAACTGCATTTCTCAGTCCCTAGGCCAGTCAATCCACAACATCAAATAGTGTTTCCTTTCAGACTTCTTTTAGGGCCTTTCTTCTCTTGGCTCAATCAGCCATCCTACATTACTAAGGCAGAGATACATTACACTTCTCATTCTAAAAAGTATCTGTATTTTCTTTATTTTTCTCACCTAAGGATTTTTTTTTTCTGAAGTGACTTTATACATTAGCTAATGCTTTATACAACAACTGAAGTTTTTTTGCATGTCCAGAGGGGCTGGTAGAAAATAGGAAACCCCTTTAATTCTAGGTGACCCCAAGTCCTTGCCATTAAGAAATGTAAAAACCACCAGGACTGTTCTGGATGTTCAGTCTAATCTTTGTCTTTGACAAAGCGTCCCATCTCATCTCAAGTCAATACCTTTCTGCAAACATGCCCTGACCTCCTTCATAACAACTTCTTAGTTTCTTCCTCAATATTTATTATTTTGGTTGCAATAAAAAAAATGTTTTTGTAATGTATTTCCTGAAATAGTATGTCACTTGCAGGTGCTCAAGAGTAATTGCCAAATGCATAAATGAATAAATGGAAGACATAAGGAAATGATAACATCATAAATTACCATATATATATATATATATATATATATATATGCTATTTAGTGAGATCTAAGTGGGGATTATAGTTATTAACAAATACACACAATTTAGAAGGGGTCCAGGCGTGGTGTGTGGTTCAAGCCTGTAATCCTAACACTTTGAGAGGCTGAGGCAGGAGAATTGCTTGAGCCCAGGAGTTTGGGACCAGCCCTGGCAGCAATAGTGAGACCGTGTCTCTACAAAAAATACAAAAATTAGCTTGGCACAGTGGCCCATGTGTGTAGACCTTGCTCCTTGGGAGGCTGAGATGGGAGGATCACTTGAGCCTGAGAGGTCGAGGCTGTAGTGAGCCATAGTTGCACCACTGTACTCCAGCCTGGGCTACAGAGTAGACTTTGTTTAAATAAATAAATAAATATATCTACAAGGGGAAGCTGCAGAGTGTATAATTTAGAAATGGTAAATATTTGAATGATAGAAACTTTTGTTGCCCATGTTTTTTCAAAACAGATAGAGTCCTAGGTTATAACTAGATCCCTAAATTATTTGTAGTTTTCTATGAGGCAAATACTGGTTGGAGACATTTAGCATATTAAATAAATTCTCAACTTTAATTTTTTTTATTCTAACGCTAGGATCTTTGAGACTATTGATAATAGAAGCAAGTGTTTTAGTCATTGACTTTAGCCCTGTGGGGAATTACATGAATTCATTTAGACCGATGTCTGTCAAGTTCAAGGCCTTTTTGCTTTTAAGAATCTAGACATTTATCTTTTCATGAATATTCAAACATTATCTCAGTTATTAACTTAGAGATTTGACAAAGAGAGCAATTCAGGTTTTAATATTGGCTTAATTGATGCATGAATGTATGGGTTATAATCTCATTAAGTTATAATCCTCTTATCAAACATTAATATCAGTTTTCCTATTGCCATTAGATATGACTTACATAGAAGTGTATTTTATATATGTATATTGGTTCATACATATACGTATGTATGTAGTATATGTGTACACGTATATATATATACACACATATATACACACACACACATAGATACACACATAACCCTGTTCTAAGTAAGCATATTCCACCCTGTATCTCACGGTAAATGCAGCTATGAAACCTGGATAGAGTGGAGCCATCAGGCCTCTGAAAAGTAAATATTAGCAGGTAGTTTAGTGAAGATGAGTATACAGAGTATCTCCAAACCTGTGATGAGTTTACCATTATTTTCTCTCTACTGTCCCCTGTCCTGGAGTAATAATTAGAAAAACATTAGTGGAATAAATCCAAAGCAAGGTGAAGAAATAAAACAATAAAGATAAGAACATAAATCAATGCATTTCAAAACAAATTATACAGAAATCAATAGAAGTAAAAGCTTGTTTTTTTGAAGAGACCTAAATATTGATAAACGTCTACCAACACTGACAAAGGAAAAAAAAAGCAGAAAAAATGATAAATATTAAGAACAAAAGAGGAGATGTTACACACCCCGCAAACATAAAAAGCAGAATAAGAAAACACTATAAACAAATCTACTGACATAAGTTTTATAATTTCAATGAAATTTGGCAATTTAGAATAAACGGATCAATTTTTCAAAAAGTGTAAACTCTCAAAACTCACTCAATATGAAATAGATAACCTAAATAATCCCATAACTATTAAATTATAATTTTAGTTAAAAACTTTCTGAAAATGGAAATATCCAAGCCCAGATAGCTTCACTGACAAATTTTTACCAAACGCTTAAAGAAGAATTACCAAGTGTACACAGTATTGTTCAGGAAATATGAGAAGAGGGAATGCATCCCAACTTTTTTGCAAGTACAGCCTTATTCTTACTACCAAAACCAGGTAGACACAGCAAGTAAAGAAAACTTTGATCAAGACTTTCATGCAAATATTTTCCACAGAACATTTAGATAACTCAGTCAAGCAATATATAAAAGAATAATTCACCATGATAAAGTAGGGTTTATCCCAGAAGCATACGATTGGTTTAATATTTAAAAGTTCATCAATATAATTCATCATATTAAGAAATTAAAGAAGAAAAAACACACTGTCAGATCAATTGAAAAAAAAAATGGGGGAAGCTGGCTCTCCCGCCATAAGGACACTCAGGCAGTGTTGTGGAGAGGAGTCCATTTGGCAGCACCAACTCACCATCCATGCTATGCACATGCCATCAATGTGAATAAGACACTTCGAAACTGGATCTTCCAATCCCAGTCAAATCATCAAATGACTGTAGACCCAGCCAACGTTTGACTACAACCTCCTGTGAGATTAAGAGCTAAAACTGCCCTACAAACACACTTTCAAATTCCTGACACAAACAAAATAAGATATATTATTATTATGGTTTGATGTCACTAAATTTGATGTATTACAAGGTAATATCCATATACACAGGAGTAATAATAATGAGGGCTCATAGTACATAAATTGGTAAGAGATGTGAGGAAATAAAGGCAAATTGATTTTAAGAAAATGTTGCTAGCATCAATAAACTGTAGGTCCCTATTAGGATGAAGAATTGCTGGAGTGGGAGGTGGTGGATAGAGAGTAACATGCTTGAAGTAGAGTTTCCCACAGTAATGCATATATTAGAGCTGACAAGTCAAGGGTATATTCATAAGAATACATGATGCCTGGAGTAAAGGAGCAAATCAAGAAGATGAAGAACATGAAAGGCCTTTATGTTTAATGGGTCATGAGGGTAGCTGAAGCAGTTGCTAATTATCATGCCTAAAGTGGGTGTGTGTTTTTTTCCTGTTTGTTCTTTCGTTCATTTGTTCCTTTAATTGTTTGTTTTTAAATGAGAGCCATCTCACCCAACCAGAAAGACTGCGAGGAGAACCTGAAGGTTATCATCATGAGGGGAGGGTAAATTTTGTGTATAAAACAAATAATAGCATGGACTAAAAATACAAGTGGAGCAGTAATTTTTCACTGCTGAAAAAATGTTTGGATTACAGATATTTCAAGAAAAGCCTTTTACATGCAAAAATAGCCATGCAATCTCAGGGGTTCCACTTTGAAACATGTCTTTAGAATCCTGGTCAAGACCACTGATTAAGATTTAAAAAAAAAAAGAAAGAGGGTTAATAACAGGTTGGTGCTGTCAGAACAAAAGATGTTACTAAGTATATGCAAATGGGCAAGATGTTTACATGTTTCATTTTAGAAGGGTCCATAATCGTGACCAGGGTTACCAAATATATTGTAAATGGTTTACAGGAGTCATAATAATAATAATGAATTTAGCCAGTGATGGTGGCTCACGCCTATAATCCCAGCATATTAGGAGTCTGAGATGGAACGGTCACTTGAGCCCAGGAATTCAAGACCAGCATGAGGAATATAGCAAGACCCTGCATCTATAATAATAATAATAATAATAATAATAATATAGCCAAATATGGTGGTGCATGCCTCTAGTCCTAGCTACTCAGGAGGCTGAGGTGTGAGAATCCCTTAAGCCCAGGAGTTTGAGGTTACAGTGATCCACTCCACCCCAGCCTGGGTGACAGCAAGACCCTGTATCAAAAATAAATAAATAATAATAGTAATAAGAATGAACTTGAAGTTCTAATGACATATTCAAAGCCATTGTGAAGATTACTGTGGTGTTCATTTAGTACTGTCTGACAGAAAAGCAAACATATTAGTGAGACACAGGTTATAAACCATCTAATATGTGGGGAGAGTTTTAAACCAGGCATGCATTTATGTGATTAATATGACAGATCAGAGAGTCAGTAGGATTTAGTAATGAGCTACACAAATAATGAAATAGTTTCAGCAAATTATAATCAAACGTACATGTTGAAGGCTTTTCTTTTCTTCAATGTTCAATTAGGTACTCAATTGACAGAAACACAGACTTGGAGAGATACTTCAATATTGATGCCAACAGTGGGGTCATCACAACTGCCAAGTCTTTGGATCGAGAGACAAATGCTATTCACAATATCACAGTCCTTGCAATGGAGAGCCGTAAGTTGTGAGGCTTAAAACTAAATTAAGATGGAGGACAGTGAGTGGAGAATCGATTGTCATGAGGTTGTAAATTCAAGTTAATTAAAGTAGTTCCTTCTTTGAATTGTACAAAAACTTGAGAATACCAAATTTCTAAGCTGTGAAATATACTTATCTTCACTGTCTTTATATGATAATATTTACAAAATTTATGAAAACCAAGGAGTAAAAAACAATGGGCCTATATTACTTTCACAGGATTTCTTGTTTTCTGATCATAATTCATATATTGTGTTTATGCTGTTATGGAGTTAGTGAAATAACTTACAATAATTAGTAAATTGATCTATAACAAAGACATCTGGATTTGAATATTCTGATACTGAACTAAGTTTAGTCCCTCATAAAAGATAAAATAATAAATAAAATAAAATAAAAACTATTGAAAAATGAATGCATATTTGCATGCATATATGTATATGATATATTGTGTATTTTAATGTGTATGCATTTATAATACATGTGTTGATAATACAAATGTCTAGTCATGCAAATATGAGCTCTAACATCAAAGAACATTGAAATTCATGGTTTACCATTTATTCTTCTTTCAACAATTTTCTCATCAGGGACTAAAATCTACAAGTACACATGTAGACCATAAATATACATTTATATATATGCATGTATATCCAAATACACACACATATAATCATGTATATGTATATATTTGGGTATACATAAGTATGTATACATACACATATACGTATATACATATATGTATGTGTATATATATATACACACATACAAATACATATGAATGTGTGTGTGTATTTGGATCATATTTTCATATTTTCTATAGTTCCTTTTAAGTAATACAGCATTATGATTCTAGATTTCATTCTCAGCTTCGTCATTTTATTAGAATTGTGCTTTAGAGGGGCAAAGAGTAAATGATAAGACACTGTCTTATTTATTAGAGAATCCATCTCAAGTAGGAAGAGGCTATGTGGCCATCACTATACTTGACATCAATGATAACGCCCCTGAATTTGCCATGGACTATGAGACCACCGTCTGTGAAAATGCCCAGCCGGGGCAGGTAAGAGTCTTCAGAACACTTTGCTTCTAATTTGTGGTTTCTTAAAAAATATCCAGCAGCAGTTGCCTTTGAAATTCTTCCAGCTTTAAGATAAAATATAATCAGCTTGTTTCAGCAAAACTAACACTTTGATGTGTAGCATGAACTAATATTAAAGGAACCTTCAAATTCCAGTTTAATTGGGGTGATGAAAATTCCTCAGGAAGGAAAGGTAAACATTGTAAAAGCTCTGTTAAATGGCTAAGAACTTAGACTCCTTTCGGAGAAAGACAGCATAGTACGCTGATTGGGCTGTTTCCTACCTTACCCAACCTGGTTTAAGTGTCTTACAATTCTAAGAATTAAGTGCAGTTCAATCTCAGTTTGGTTTGTTCATCTATTGTTCAGTGTCTTGTGATGTTTCCTGGGATGTCTAATCAATTGGAACAGCTTATTTCTGAAGTTCACAAAAGTGAATTCAAACATGAACTAAGAAAAGGACATGATTTGTTTTTCAGAGCCCTTTTTTAGATTGGGTTCATAATAATACATCGGATCCTTTCTCCCTAGCTCATTCAGGGAGATGGTATTTATTATAAAGTGTAAAATTGCTTTGTCCTGCCACAGAAGACTAAGCATAGCACACCAATGTGCTTTCATCTTTTACTTTCTCTTTTCCTAGGTTATCCAGAAAATCAGTGCTGTGGATAAAGATGAGCCATCCAATGGACACCAGTTTTACTTCAGCTTAACAACGGATGCAACAAATAACCACAACTTTTCACTGAAAGATAACAAAGGTAATGTATTAATATTGTTACCGATAGAGGCAGCAGGTACAGATACTCTAAGCAAGTATTTTTCTCCCCAGGAATGCTGATTATGGATTTTTTTTAAAGCAAGGACAATAATTAAAGGGCAATGAGCACCTCAAGTAATTTTTATCTATGGATTTACTGTCATGAAGGAAAAGCTGCTATTTAAATTATCTTAGGCCTAAAGCCAAATAGGAGGGAAAGTTAGATTTTTCTTATTCTTTTCTTATAAGCACTCGTTTTCTTATTTGTATACCAAGTTCATTATCCAAATAATCTAATAAGTTGATGGTCAACTAAATACCCTAATAAGTACTATGCTCATAGATGCAACTTGAGACATAAGAAAAAGAACTGGACATTACACATTTTAATCTAAATCAACTTTGACTTAATGTTTTCGATAATACCCCTTACTCTTTTATTTTTACATAAATGCAAATGTAATTCATGCAAATAATAATAAAATAATGACATATTTATGATGCTAAGAAATATAATGTTAAAAATAACAAAACTCCCTCTCGTGTCAAATTGTATTTCTCTGCTTCAAAGGTAAACACTCTTAGCAGTTTCCTAAATATCATTATAGTAAAAAAAACTTACAAATACCTACAAGTAGATTTTAGTTTTGCTTAATAATATATATTGACAGTTATAAGAACTTAAAGCACGAGAACCTGCTATCATTGTCTAATTTTGAATTATATATTCCAATGAGTTTTTATTCAAGATATTTATTTTAGTGGAAGGAGAGCATTTGAAACTGATGTAGAGGGTGAATAGTACCCCCCAACAACATGGAAAATATCTATTTTTAAAAATTTATGTTGTTTATGTAAATCTGGTTTTAGGAAAAAAGTACAGAATTGGATTTGCTAGTCATTACTGGCTTGTTTAAAACAGACTTACTACCAAAAGGTGGATAAGAAGTTTTGCATGAAGCCATCACCTTATTTAGTGCAACCTAGGCCTCAAAAAATTTCAATCTCAAAAAAATTCAATCTGAAAATGATAATTTTTCCTGATCTTATTTCCTACTCAATGAGAATACTATTGTGTCCCTTTAGTAATATAGAAGGTAGAGCATTCTCTACATGGGTAACTCCAGACTCACTGACTTAATCATAGTTAAGAAGGATAATTCTCAGCATTTAGGTTCATCTGGTACAAGTGCAGAGAAGGGAATTTATGAACTTCACAAGGAGAATGTGAATATATCCCCCATGTGTCATCATCCAATACCACCATGATTGCTGTACAGCACGTGCACTAAAATGTCTGCGTTTATAGGACATCCACATTGCCACACAATTGAAAAATTGTCTACCTTAAGCCCAGAGCTCCCTTGACTGTACCTTGAAGGAAAACATATGACTACAGAGAAAGTCAGTTCTTAAGAAGTCTTCCATATGATCACTTTTCTGAATATAGAGTCATATTCTCACTTTTTGGGCATTTCAGCTTGTGTTCCTCAATTCACCGTGTGTGTGTGTGTGTGTGTGTGTGTGTGTGTGTGTGTGTGTGTGTGTCATTTTGGTATCAGTCATGTTAGATTACAAATCAACAACTTTCTAAAACTTTTTGTATCAAGTCATAAATGCCTCTGACATCTGAGTTGGTAGGAGGCAGAGGCATAGGCCTGCGTGCTATTGTGAAATGTACAGGAACTTACTCAAAACAGTATCCTTCAACAACTCCAGCTTAATTTTTTAGTGAGTACCTTCTCAAATTCATACATTGTAAAATAAAAGATTTTTTTACATAAAAATCTACCAGATGGAATCTGAAAATCAAACCGTTTTATTACTGTCTCTTCTATAATTGCATGTAATACATTTTCTGCAGTCTAATATGAGCTTGCTGTTTTGTGCTGTTTGAGAAAGATTTCATCTTGCTGTTTCACTAGAGTACCGTTAATTTTTTCATGCTATCATTGAATAAATCTTTTTGACAGTTTGGAAGAGAGAAAAATAGATAAAAGCACACTGCATGAAACTCTGATCCTGATTTTTCTTCTTTTCCTTTATATTTTTATTAACAGCTATTAATTTAAAAAATCTCATAAATACTCTTATTATTTAATTAAGACAAGTTAGTTGGAAAACTGCTAACACACACAAAACATATTTTTGATATATAAATCACACATTATATAGACTTATTGATCACTTGTTTAAAGTTCATAATTACTGTAATTGCTTAGATGAATTCAAATATTAAATATAAGGTAAACATAAATAGCCTGTTTTATCACTGACAAAATGTTTATACACATAGAGTAGCTATAAATACCTATATATAATTTTCAAAATTTTACGATAAAATTCTTCTGAATATCCCTGTATATTCAATTTAAATAAAGCTAAAGTAGCTGATTTTACCCTTTTTAAATATTGGTCTTGAAACTTGTCTAAGAAAGGATAGACTGAAAATTTTATCTGTGCTATATGATGATACTGCAAAATATTTAACCTGTTAATATGTACCATCCTTTCTATAAGTTTATGGTGTCAAATTTAAGATAAGTAAAAGGTGTAGTTTTTATAAAGTTGCAATTAATGTAATAAGTGATGCATAAATATTTTCATATTTTGTTTTACTTTATAACTATTTCTTTTGTTATACTGCATAGAATAACATAAATGTCTTATAATGTATTAAACTGGAAATGTCCCTCTGTCCTAGAGAATTGAAAGAAAATTGTTGAAATAAATCTGCAACTCCAGAGATTTCCCTAATTAAGGCATCAAAGTAAATAGAGTGACTTAAATAAAGTTTGGGAAGACTGATTCCATCAGAAATCTGGTGTTATACATTTGCTTTCGTTATCCTAGACAACACAGCCTCAATACTGACCAGGAGAAACGGCTTCCGGAGACAGGAACAATCAGTTTACTATCTGCCAATTTTCATTGTGGACAGTGGATCTCCCTCACTTAGCAGCACCAACACCCTCACCATCCGCGTGTGTGACTGTGATGCTGACGGCGTAGCCCAGACCTGCAATGCAGAGGCCTATGTCCTACCTGCTGGCCTCAGTACAGGAGCCCTGATAGCCATACTCGCCTGTGTCTTGACATTATTGGGTAGGTACTGTTTCCAGGGCTTGCTCTGAAAGAGCTGTCACAATAACCACATGTCACGACTTGCCTATTATCTTCTCCATTTGGTGAACATATGCAGATATTCTACTGGATGGTGTTTGTTTTGTTTTGTTTTTCTTTGAGACGGAGTCTCACTCTGTTGCCCAGGCTGGAGTGCAGTAGAATGATCTGGGCTCACTGCAGCCTCTGCCTCCCAGGTTCAAGCAATTCTTCCACCTCAGCCTCCCGAGTAGCTGGGATTACAGGGGTGCACCACCACACCCAGCTAACTTTTGTATCTTTAGTAGAGACTGAGTTTCACCATGTTGGGCAGGCTGGTCTTGAACTCCTGACCTCAGGTAATCCACCCACCTTGGCCTCCCAAAGTGCTGGGATTACAGGAGTGAGCCACAGCTCCTGGCCTGGATGGTGTTTTGCTCACTAAGTAATACAATTGTTGGCCACACTTTCCAGTGGTATATTTGAAGTATAACTCAGACAAAAAGTTGTATCAATTTCATTTTCAAAGCAACAGTGAAGATAAATGGCTTATGCTTTAAATTAATGCTTTTTAGGATTAAAAATAATCTATCTTATCCCAGTTCTTTGCTTTAGAGCACTCTACAGAGGAGATACACTAGACTGGAGAATACATTTTCTATATTGTTTTGACAATATGCTTATTTTAGAAATTATGGCTTTATATTCTACTTTTTAAAGAAATTATTTGATTGCTTTCTTAAATTATTTGCAAATTTGAAATGATTACAATTTCAGCAATGCAAATGTTACATTTTAAAAGTATTAAATACTAACACATTTAATTGTACATCTCCATGATTAGTTTATTACTCGGTTAAATTAGATTTATAACTCATATTTGCAGTAACTCAGATTTTGCAGCATCCTTTTAAAAATTGGGATATGTCCAATGTGGACACTGGGTAATGGGTTTATTCCAAAGCAACATTTTTCTTCACATTGTAACTTGTAACACGAACACAACAAGAACAGAGTAAACATTCAATATACCGTTCCATATGGTGAATGTTCAATAAATTTTAAGTGTTACTGATGGAAAATTATAAGCTAAGACCTAGTTACTAATACATTATAAATGCTGTCGTGAAAATGGAGGTTATTGTCTTAAGTAACTTAAGCTAAACAAGTAAATCTAAAAGAAAATAAACTATATTTTGCATAGAACTTTACACAGATGCAGAAACTTTCAGAATTTCATTAGAAATGGGAAGTAATTACCTGCTTAATCTAATTAGAATATAAGGGATTAAAGTTTGAAAAAGGTAGAACCACTGCAAACAACTTTTTATTGGTCTAGAAGCTTCTAAAACAAACTTGTCCAACCTGTGGCCTGCAAGCTGCAAGCAGCTGAAGATGGCTTTGAATGTGGCCCGACACAAATTCTTAAATGTTCTTAAAACATTATGAAATGTTTTGCGGTTTTTTGTTTGTTTTTTGTTTTGTTTTGTTTTGTTTTTTTTCTCATCAGCTATTGTTAGTCTATTTTATGTGTGGCCTAAGACAAGTATTCTTCTTCCAATGTGGTGCAGGGAAGCCAAAAAATTTAGATTTTGGAATCTAAAACTTAATTAAAAAGATGTAAATTGCATATTTATTTTATAGTAGCAGAATAACCTACATTAGAAGATTTAAAAATTACATTTGTGGGCCGGGAGCAGTGGCTCACGCCTGTAATCCCAGCACTTTGGGAGGCTGAGGCAGGCGGATCATGAGGTCAGGAGATCGAGACCATCCTGGCTAACACGGTGAAACCCTGTCTCTACTAAAAATACAAAAAAAAAAATTAGCCGGGAGTGGTGGCGGGCGCCTGCAGTCCCAGCTACTTGGGAGGCTGAGGCAGGAGAATGGCGTGAACCCAGGAGGCGGAGCTGGCAGTGAGCCGAGATCGTGCCACTGCACTCCAGCCTGGGCGACAGAGCGGGACTCCATCTAAAAAAAAAAAAAAAAAAATCCATTCATGTTTAGAATGTCTTTAGCTTGAAGGCACAGAATGAGAAGGAATAATGAGAGGATAAGTAGATGATGTGTGGAAGACTTTTTAAGTTTGGTCAGTGTATCATAAACAACTTAGATTATGCCGTAAAGGAATAAGATTGTATTCACCAAATTTTAATTATCCTCAATAATGAATTGTTTTTTGATTATTTTAAGGCTGTCTGATGAAGCTTGCTTCACTTTAGTAAACACTTTCAACTTTGACTTTGGGATTTTTTGCGATTTAGGTTGCTTGATGATTCTAATTAAGAATTATCAGCTAATTATTACTGAAAGTAACTGAAATAGAGTTTTATTATATTTCATTCTTAGATATACTGTATATGAGTATACATATACAGTATGTGCATGTATGCTTGTGTGTGTGTCTGTGCATAAAAGTTTGGGGGATTTGTCAAAATTTAAGTATGGCTACTCTTTCTGCTAAATTTGAACATATTGCTTAAGTAGACACCAAATTTGGAATGCCTCTTCCACTTCTAAGGATCAATTTTTTTGTGCCCTATATTTTATTCATTTTTTAAGAGTTACTGCAAGTCTTCAAAACCGTAAGTAAAACAAAGTCTATTGTACTGAAATACAATTTGGAACAAGGGGCTTCTGCCTGCAGCTTCCATTTCTATAGTGACCGCACAATAATCAGTATCATCAAATGCTACCATTTTAGCTCAGAAATGTGGTCTCTTTGTGTCTTATTTCCCAAGTTTTTAAAAGCAGATAATCAGGAATTTTTATACTGTTTTAGTTTTGTCGCCACTATTATAGACTCTGGATTTTCACACAGTAAGTGCTGAAGCCAATGAGATTAAGTATTCACGGGGGGGTGCATGTGGGGCCCACAGCCTGGCATGAAAAAATTGATTTCTAATACACAAATAATTCATTCTTTATGACACCTCAGAAAGTGGTGTGAATCTCGTTTCTAGGCATTAGGTATCAGGATTTGTAACTCAAACCTTTTAAGACTTCTGAACAAATATTACTGGCAAAAAGCAAGGTGAGGAGGTGGAGATGGGGAATAAGAACTTGAAAATCAAGTTCAATTAAGAATGAAACTATAGAAGTACCTGGACTTTAGACTCTTAAAAAAAAAAAAGGTACTTGACTACATGTTAAGTTTATGTTCCAGTGATGTGACTAATTAAAGCTACATGTAACATGACGGATGGGGATGCACTGACATTACCAGAAGTTTAATGCTGGAAGGCATCCCACGTATCGATGCTAACCCAAACCTTACAGAGGGAAAACTTGAGGTGTAGGGTAAGTTCGAGGGTTTGTAGGAGTACATATAACAAGTTAGAGGATATGATGGGGTAAGATTCTAGGTCTCCTTATTCTCAATCACTGATTTTTATTTAAACTGCACAAGAAGTACATCGTGAAAATATAAATATGTTTACGCCTATATATTGCTGAAATAATTCATGTTATCCGAAGTTGTATTTGTCAGTCTTTATCTCTATCTGTATTCTCCTAACTTTGTGGATGAATTGCTTTCTGATTTCTCATTCTTGCTCTCTTTCTAATTTATTTGCACCTGAATTCTTTAAATGAAAAAAAAATCCAAAAATTAGAACATGGGTTTCCTTTATTTACAGTGAGTACAGTTTGAATGAGATAAGCTATTGCTATACTCACATTTCATCATAAAATAATCAATTAGATACCTCAATTATTTTTCATGCAGAAAAATTTCATCAACATATGGCAAGATACTCTGGTATTCTAAATTTTTTTTTTTTTTTTTTTTTTTTTTTAGACAGGGTCTTGCTCTTTCACCCAGGCTGGAGTGCAGTGGCGCAATCTCGACTCACTGCAAGCTCCACCTCCTGGGTTCACGCCATTCTCCTGCCTCAGCCTCCCGAGTAGCTGGGACTACAGGTGCCTGCCACCACGCCCGGCTAATTGTTTGTATTTTTATTAGAGATGGGGTTTCACTGTGTTAGCCAGGATGGTCTCGATCTCCTGACCTCGTGATCCACCCGCCTTGGCT
This sequence comes from Pan troglodytes, assembly GCF_028858775.2. NCBI lineage: Eukaryota > Metazoa > Chordata > Mammalia > Primates > Hominidae > Pan > Pan troglodytes. Next base: position 75,900,540 of record NC_072415.2, read on the forward strand.
TCTCAAAGTGCTGGGATTACAGGCGTGAGCCACCGTGCCCGGCCTGTATTCTAAATTTTGAATAGAAATTACAACCCATAACTAACATCAATACCAATTTAATTATGCATTTTTATCATAGTTAAATTCACACTTACAGACATACACAATTATTCTTCCACCAGGCTAAAAACACTTTAAAGAAAAAAAATTCTATGAATGACTAAGACATTCGATTATTTATTCAGTAGATTTTTTTAATAAAGGAGAAGAATTTCAACTGTTTTGTTTAAAAATATGGTTTCAATATTAAATATTGTACTCCTATTCTTAAAATATTACAGCTAAATTCTTTCTGTTCCTCGGCATACACAAAAATAAAACCTGTTTCTTGCATAATAAGGCTGCCACTGAATTTACTATATTAAGTTTTGGGTGTTTCTGTACTTGGACTTCCAGGGCCCAGTAATTGAAGTCTTCTAGCGTTCCTTCCAGCTCTTTGCTCTTCTAACACAATTGGGATTAGTTAGACCAGCCCAGCTTCATAAACTCAGATTTAATAAGGTGTTTGTAGAAACTTGCTGTTTACTGCATGGGATTCAGTCTCCTCCAGTACGTCTATGATGGTCAGCTTGACAGTTAGCTGTCATGCATCTTTTCACTTTTCTTCCCTGATCTCCCAAGTACTAAACTATATTTGGCCACCAGTAACTGTGGCTATTCATGATTTTTTCCAACAGAAAAATGCTTTCTTGTTTTTGCAAATGATAGTGAACATCACTGAAGGAAAAATACGTTAAATTGTGGAGAAAAAAAGTGGCAGCACTATGTAAAAAAATGGATCCCCATCATAATCTATAATGATAGAACATAATTGGCATAGCAGCCCTAGAGATAATAATGTGCAGACTACTGTTGGCTAATTTATAGTAGCAGATGTGTTCCTCTTTCAAACAAGCATGAGCATAATAAAAAATGAATTGCATTTCATAAGCTCGTACTATGTGCTAGACATCAGCCTAAGTGCTTTACAAGCATTATCTAATTTAATGCTCATAAGAGATTTCCTAGGCAAGTATTACTATGCCCACATTTTATATAAGAAAACTACAACTTAGAGGAAATACACAAAAAGTTACAGAATGAACAAGTGTCAGAGTCCGGACCCAAACACAGGGAAGCCTGCCTCCTAAATGTTCTTTATAAGATATTTTTCCATATATGTTTCCCCATGTGAAAGACCCCTCTGTTTCTAGGAAATGCTTACAGGTTTGTGGATATTACAGCCTGGGCACTGCCAAATTAGGTGCAGGAGTATCTTTGCTGTGTTTCACATAGTGGTTTTATTATTTATTCGGTTAACTCTGAGTGTCTATTTTATAGTATCTTCCAATTCCTTCCAGTCTTTAGAAAACATGTTTAGAAGAGTGTATGTTAAATTTGAGGTTATATTTCAGTACAATCAAAATCTAATACACAAATTGTCTTTGTGCATAAACCATTCATTGTACTTAGGAAATTTTTTTTCTATATTAACTGAGACTAAGGTGAAATCATTCTCCCTCACATTTAAAGGAAATGAATTTTGTGATACTTGTTTTGGGAAAAGAAAAGATCCATTTTAGTTAAACTTTTCCCTTTCTTGAGACTTGGAAAGAATTAGCCCCTTTAAGCATATATGATCTATTACAGGAGGTCTACCAATGTATGTTCCTTGTTCTATTGGAGAGTTGAAACTACAAATCTCCAGAGAAACATCAATCCTGAGCAATTTTCCTACATTCTTGCCTCTTTTCCTGATTGAATACCCACTTATATGTTTTTCTGAGTGGAATCAGTCAGGCTTCCATCTTCTCGCTTGCATCCTCCATGGTCAATTAGTCCACACATACTGTTAACTTTAGTTTTTGGGCCTTGAATCAATTTGTTTCTGTCTCTTATTGTTGCACCTGATTTTTGTCCAGCGTCTTTTTTTTTTCCTCCTGAATTGTGGCAACTCTACCATTCTCTATCAGAACCAATCCATCAGTATTTCAGAGTAAGCTTTTAAAAAATAAATGGGATTTTGAAACACCGCAGCTTAAAATCGTATTTTCATGAAATCCCATTGTCTACAGACTAAAATCACAGACTCTCCAGTACCAGACAGCTCTCATCCAGTTTGACTTTATTTTTCTCTACTTACTTGGTGTACTTTAGTCAAATTGCATCCGTTGCTTTTTCTAAGACTCATTCTGCTTTGTCTTTCTGCCTGGAATGCCTCTTCCCAGAATCTACAAGTGGGTCAATTTTTTTTTTTTTTGTATTGAAGACTCACTTCTTTGGCTTCTGAGTCCAGGCTGGATGCTGTTCCTAAGGACCCCATAATACCTTGCATCTAGCAGTCTTTGAGCATCTGACATGGTTGACTTGTCTGTTTAATTGGTTTATCTCCTTGTCCATCTCTTCCAGTAGACAGCTTTTAGAGGCAAGGACTGAACATTATTTTGTCATTATTTATATCAGCTAATCAGATGCTGATCTGACACATACAGAACATTCTATACATGCATGCTGAATGAAGCATGAATGATTTGAATGTACTGAATTGTGGAAAAGAATAATTGATTTGACTTATTTTTATTACCCATAGGATTATCTCCATTAGACCCTGTTTTTTCTATTTCCCAAGACGCTATATTTTTAGGACATTTTTCTGAGATTTGGTCTATCTCCTTAACTCTTCAGAAAAATTGATGTGTCACAGATTAAAAGAATTTAAATGATGTTTGCAGGTTAGTAGCCGTGGAACTATATAAGGGCTTAAGAAAAAAAAATTGAATATATGACTAAAGGTAGATGGAGAAAATATTGCAGAAGAGATGTCAGAGATATTTTATTTATCAGTTTAAAATTCAGTTAAATGTTAACAGTTGATATCTCAGTCACTCACTTGGATCATACCAATTATGAATCTTTAGTTATCCTTTGCAAAAATAAAAGTAGTAGAGGTGGTCCATAAGTGCAAGATAAAATTTTAGCCTTGTGTTACTGGGGATCTGCATGAGCCTCAGATTCCATAGCACGTAAATCCACTCATCCTTCAGATCTTTGCTTAAATGCCACTTCTGATGACATCCTTTTCTGATCACAACCAGACAGTGGTGGTACTCCTGCATTTTTCCTATCACTTTCCTTTTTAAGACATAAATTATTTTACGTCTCTGCTTGAAACATTTCAGATGCACTTACATGGAATCTAAATGTTTCTCATGGTCCACAAAGCAAGGCACGTTTGGCCACCTGCTTACCTCTCTAAGGTATCAGGCTGTCTGATCCTTCTCTCAACCAGTAGGAGGACCCACAATGCGTTTCTTCCCATTATTTTCAAGTGTGCTACCCTGCTCCTGAAACAGTCTTCCTGCATTCCTTCACCTGTCAAGTTTAGATTATCTTTAATGCCTCAGCTTCAGTGTTATCTCCCCAGGAGGAGTGTCCTAAGCACCATTATTCTCCATCATAGTATTTGTTTCTTTTGTAGTACTTACTTGTAACTATATGTGTTTGTTTTCTTTGCTCAGATATAAAAGCTTTTGAATGTAGTGATCTTCGTCTCTCTGTCTTCTTAACCAGTATATTATTGGGGCCTGTCAAAGGCACATATAGAGACAATATTTTTAATCCATAAATATTATTTATTGCACTCTACTGAAAATTTTGCAACCTTTTCCACATATTTTAATCCCTTCAAGAATAGGTCCAGTATCCTCCATAAATCATTATTCTACCATCAGTTAGATAGAATAGAGTAGATATCAGATAAATTAACTACATTACAGGAGGTCATCAAAATCACAAGTGAGAGCACGGTAAAGTTTACATTTTATCTGTGTATGAATTACATGACTCAAATTTTAGCAAGACCCAAAAAGTTCGGAACTGAATCATATGAATTTATTGTAGAAATTCCACAATGTATGACCTATTATTGAATAAAGACAGATATCGCCTACTGTGGGTAGCACTACTTAAGCCCTTTACAAATAGACACTCACTTAATCTTCATAAAGTTACTATGAAGTGGTTTCTAAGAGGTAAAGACTATTATTTTCATTTTGGAGAGCAGGTAACTGAGGCAAGGAGAAGTAAAGGATCTCACCTACCTCCATACATCCAGGAAATGGAATAACAGGTATGCAAAGCAGATGAGGTCCTTAAATAGGCAGGAGCCATGGGCTGAGGGACAGGACTTGAGGCATATTCTGGGTTACAGTGAGTAGGAAGAATTGTTTGAGTGGAGCATGCGGTGATGGAGAGTTGAAGCAAAGAGGAAATGAAGAAGCTGGAGTCAAAGATGACTTGGAGTTTCTGGTTTGGGTATTTTCTTACTTGAGAAAAGAGCACACAATAGGAAACAAATCAGAGGAACGTTAATGAGATTAAACTTACAAATTTTGAATGGTGTATGAGTGAGAGCCATTGGACAGAAAGTTGTTATCAGTAAAGGAAGTGGTCATAACAAATCATAACAATGATAATAATTACCATTTTGAACATTTATTATATTCTGATGAGTATATATATTTGCATTATCAAAAATAGGAGTAGTCATTTTAAAATATGGTCTGGTTATCCAAAGAGATAGATGAGAGATTTAGATGTCAGAGACATCAGCTCTTGCCATACAAGAGGCAGTTGAACCTGGGGTTTCACTGGGCTTGCCTAGGAAGACTGTGGGGTGAAAAGCCAAGAAACCAAGTATGGAACTTGAGGAAGATTTACTGTAAGTACTTCTTAGAAAAGAGCGGCTACAAAAAAACATGGTTTGAAAGAAGAAAATAAAATTGTTTATTTTCTTTTAAACTGGCTGCAAGCAGCTGCATTGTTTACTATTGAGTAAGTTCAAGATAGCGGACCCACACAATTTCCCATGAAGTTCTGTGTCAAATAGGACACACATGCCATGTAAAAAAAAGGGCCACAAAGTGCTCATTGGATTTGGCAAAATGTGAGTCATTGGTAGCCTTGGTCCCTGGGAAATAGCAGGGAAAACTCAGATTGCTCTGGTTTGAGAGCAGTCAGGATATAAGAAAGTGGAAATGTGGAGTAGGCTACTTTTACATAAAATAAAAGTTAGTAATATTGAGGGTATATGAAGATAAATTGTTGGCTGGAAAATTTCAGGAAAGTGTTTCCACTTAATATCCTCCCTTTTTGAGCTCTGATGGAATAATGTGCCTGGAGATAGTGGAGAGAGTTTCAAGATGACCCTGAAAAGAGTGGGGATAGCATGTTTCTTCATCATGGTTATTTCTGATCCATCTGAAGCCAACAAAATTCAAGCTCAGTTCAATATTAAAAGGAAATTAAGCTGGGAGCAATGGCTCATGACTGTAATCCCAGCAGTTTGGGAGGACGAGGCCAGAGGATCACTTGAAGCCAGAGTTTGAGACCAGCCTGATCAACAAATGAGACCTCTTTCTCTACAAAAAATAAAACAATTAGCTAGGCATGGTGGCATGCACCCAAAGTCCCAGCTACTCGGGAAGCTGATGCAGGAGGATTGCTTGAGCCTAGGAGTTTGAGGCTGCAGTGAGCCATGATCACTCCGGCCTGGGTGACAGAGAAAACTAAAATAAAAAAAGATTAAAATTAATTTTAAAAAATTAAAATGTCTATAAAAATTTTTAAAAATTTAAAAAACAGAATTAAACAATTTTTGAAATTAAACAATAAAGAAAAAAATTACTAAAACTTAATTAGTGCCCAGTAGAAAAAAAAGACAGATTTTTAAATAAACTTCATGTTAATCAACAGGATCAATAAATGGTGAAGAATTAAAAAATAGAAAGTTTTTGGAAGGCTAAGTTATACTTGCATATCAATGTGGTTGATTGTTTAAAATAAATTATTGAAATTGCATCCAGATTGTGCTGGCAGATTTTTTATTTTGATTAGATTTTTTATTTTGATTAGATTATTTTTCAACTATACCTTGTAGGTACACTAATCATTAAACTGATTATAGCTGTCCTGTTGTTCAATATGTCATTTGACAATAAATCTGAGAATACCTCTAAGACCATATGCAATTAGAGTATTCTGGTGTTTGGGTCTTTTGTTTAGATCAGTTGTCCAAAATAAAGTTACTGTGAACCATCAGTGTGAAATGCATATGTAATTTCAAATTTTCACATAGCTTTATTAGAAAAAGTAAAAAGAAACTGTTGAAATAAATGCTAATAATATATTTCAACCACACTATACAAAACTATTATCATTTTAATATGTAATCCATGAAGATTATTGAGACAATATTTTACTTTTTTAAAAAGAGAAACTTAAGTCTTGAACATCGTATGTTTATTTTACACTTAGAGCATATCTCAATGAAGAATAGCCATATTCCAAGTGCTCAATAGCCACATGCAGCTAGTGGCAACTATGGTAGACAACGAAAATTTAAACGACTATTTTATGGCTAATTAGAAATGATGATTGTTCATAAGAGACCATATAGATGATGGTGTTTTTGGTAAAGACTTACTTATCCCTCAAGTCACATTTCAAATGTCATCTCTTATGTTGGACTTTCTCTGAGAATCCTGGGCAGAAATAATCCCTTTCCCATACATATTTTCCTAGCATATTTTATATTGCTTTATATTTAATTCATTCTATAATATTTAACTCTTTATTTTTTATTCAAACTGTTGGGCTTGTTGATGGCAAGTCCAGCAAGTCTACATATTTCTAGTCACATTTCCTTGCCTATAATTTATTAATCCATTTATCAAATATTTATTTAGCACATACTTACTATCATGTATTGTTCTTTGTGCTTAGGGTAAATCTGTAGAAAGCAAAGTCACTGCCCTTCATATGGCTTACAGTTTTAGCAATCAGTACTCATTAAAAATATTATTTAATTAAATGGAATTTAGGCTTTAAACCTGTGGTAGTAGCCACTAAACAATGGATTAAACTTAAGAAAGTGATATTTAACAGATACAAACATAAATTTATCCAATTTGGTTTTAAAAAACTTTCTTTACAGAGTTTTAGGCTAGGAAAAAACCTAGTGGGATGTAATTTACATTACTGAGTGATTTTAAAAGGATACCAGATTCATCATTTTAAATATGTTAAAAAAATTAGTGGAGTTACTTTCTCTTTAATATAAGTAGCCTTAGAAAGCCAAATACCTCATGTTCTCATTTATAGGTGGGAGCTAAACAATGCGTACACATGGATATAGCATGGTGGAATAATAGACGTTGGAAACTACAAAAGGTGGGAGAGTTGACGGGGAGTAAGGGTTGAAAAACTACCTGTTGAGTACAATGTTCACTGTTTGGGTAATGTACACCAAAAGTCCAGACTTCACCACTGCAAGATAAATGCATGTAAAAAAATCTGCACTTCTACTCCCTAAATACATAAAAATTAAAAAATTCAAATATGCATATTTTATATGTATATACTTATATATGCATATATAAATGTATATATATTTATAATTACATACATGTATATATAGATATGTGGCCTTATTTAGCAATGGTACCATTTTGTGATGATCAGGTCACCTCGGCAGAATTCTGCTATTTCTGGGTGCCAAAACTGAATATTGAGAATTCTGACATTTGCAAGCACAGAACATCCAGAGTAGGGGACTCAGGATGACAACGAGGTTTTGAACTCCAGACCAGCTGAACACTACACATGCATGTGGAGCAAGCTTGTTCAACCTGAGGCCCGCGGGCCACATGTGGCCCAGGATGGCTTTGAATTTGGCCTAACACAAATTCGTACACTTTCGTAATATATTATGAAATATTTTTGCAATTTTTTTAGGTCATCAGCTATCATTAGTGTTAGTATATTTTATGTGTGGCCCAAGACAATTCTTCCAGTGTAGGCAAGGGAAGCCAAAAGATTGGACACCCCTGCTGTAGAGCAAATCTAGGTGACTTCTGAAGTGTCTGCCATCTTTAAGAGGATATGACAGTTCATAATAGAATACATTCATTGGAAAGAAGGGATACTTATTGTAGAGACCAGTAATTTCATGGTTATCATCAAGTGGGGAGATTGGTTAGGACCACAGGACTTGATGATACTCCAATATACTTGATGATACTCCATGTTCCAGTTACTTGATGATAGTCCAGTAGAAATCATTTTCCAGTTTACTGTGGAGATGGACATCTGCCAAAGATCACAGTAAAGCTGAGAATAAAGGTGCCCACTAATTTGTGGTATGGTGTGTGTTTTACACATCAATATTTTTCTCCATATTCCCTTCCTTTTATTTATCTTGGTTTTGGGAGAATGATTCTATCCAATTGCTGGACAACTTAAACTAATTTAAAACTGACAAAAAGGCCGGGCATGTTGGCTCACACCTGTAATGCTAACGCTTTGGAAGACCAAGGCAGGAGGATCACTTGAGCTCAAGGAGCTCAAGACCAGCCTGGGCAAACTGGCAAAACTCCATTGAGCTCAAGGAGTTCGAGACCAGCCTGGGCAATACGGTGAAACCCTGTCTGTACAAAAAATAGCCATATGTGGTGGTGCATGGCTGTAGTCTCAGCTACTTGGGAGTACTGAGGCAGGAATATTGCTTGAGCCCAAGAGGTCGAGGATACAGTGAGCTGAGATCCTACCGCTGCACTTCAGCCTGGGTGACAAAGTGAGACTCTGTCTCCAAAAAATAAAAATAAAACTGACAACACATCAGTTCAAAAGAGTGTAAAGAATTACATGAAATTTGTAAAATAGTTCGCAGTAGGGTGTTGTAGTTTTATATAATTTTGTTCTTGTAATTCTCTTTTCTGCATATTTCTCTGCGCCTGTGCATGTCTGTATATTCTTACAGTGAATTGCACTAAGATTCATACTGTATTTATCTGTGAATATACAGTCAACAGTGTTGGAACTGCTTATTTGTAGGAACACTCTCTTGATATGCTTTTGCCAATATCCAGCACTATTTTCTACCTGCTAGAATGCTCAGAAAATGTTGAATTGAATGTTGTAAGACTGAATTCCAAAATCAGAAATTTAGGCCTGCATCATACTTTTACTGCTGTAATAGCACTCTAACTTCTTTTGTGACATTTTCTCCCCTATCTTCCTCTCCTTGGTCCAGTAAGAATGATTTTTATTTATTTTTTTGAAACAATCTGATTATATCATGCAGTCCTTAAAATATGTTTGTTCTTGGACCTGTAGGGCCTGACTCATGCTTACAGCTCCAACCTTAACTCACCTCTTTCTTTGCCCTCCAGCCACATTGGCCTCAAATATTTGCTCACTGTCGTCACTGTACCAAGCATGTTCTTCCATATCACATCTTCCTGTCCCTACCCTCAGCCCCCAGTTATCATCAGTTAAGTCTTTCTCATCTGTATCTATTTCCCCTAGTACACTTCTTTATAAGATCATGTTTCCCTCTTTTGGAGTAATTATTACAATTCTACTTTTACATTTATTTATTTTAATGTTTGGATCAATATCTGTTGGTCCCACGGAATCGTAAGGTCCATGAGTAAATGTTATATGTCTGCTTCTATGTGCAACATTACACTACAATACCTAATGCATGTAATAAATGGTTAACATATTTTTGTTAAACAGATATGTAAATTCCTGAACAACCAGAACAATCTAAGTGTCACACATGGCTAAATTTCAGCTAGACCTAAATCTTTTCTTCTATTTCCACTCAGAAGTAGAGGTCATATGACAGAAAAGAGAAATGATAAAACCTCTTAAAATATATAATCTTCTGCTTACTTAGGCAGAGTATTCTTCTTAATACAGTGATTAGCACCAGAGTCTATGAAGAACAGTTAATTCTTGTTCTATGTAAACATTAAATTCTATTTTTATATGTGCTTACATGGTTAGAAATTAATATTTTCCGAGGTCATTCAAATGTTAAATTATCTAACCTTCCAAAATACCATGTTTTTCTTTGCCTTGGACAAGATTGGGAAATAAAGCAAACTGCGTAACACATTAATATCCTTGATGTGTATTGTACCTTAGGGCTGGTATACCCACAGGTACTTTAGAGTTTTACTTTGATTGAAGACTTGAGAATCAAAAGTCAAGTTTATCAGTAGCATGAAATACATTTACAATAGAATATAAGAAATAATTGATATATACTATATATAGCAATATATTTATGACAAAATTTATTATAATTAAAAAATTTATAATTTTGAAATGTTTTGTCTACTTAGACATTGATTTAAATTAAGAGACCGTCTAATTATTATATAACTCTTACCCTCTTTATACCCTTACTGACTCTCATACTCATTCATTTCTTACACCCTTTTGTTCTCAACTGGACATTTCTCCTCCTTAATTATGCTGTTCAACATGTGTAACAGGTGTCTTATTTCTACCTGCCTCCATCTGTGCATCCCATCACTATTTTCTCTCAATGTCCCTCTTCATTCCATGCTTTACTTAATTTGATTTCTCACGAAGAAGTCCTACTGGGTTCTACTTTCTTTCTACTACAATTACTTTCATTTTGGGGAAACTGTGAAAAATTTCAGAGACTAAAGTTGTATATAAATATAAAATAATTGTTTATTCATCCATGTATTTTAAAAATTGTTGTCTTTCTTGAGCAAGCAAATTGGCTTTTGAGCTTTCATACTTGTCACCTTTAGCCTTTGTTTTTTAATCACCTTGTTTGAAAGTACTAAGCATACAGTGTTATAAACAGTGTGGGGGCTTTGAAGACAGACTGAGATGGAGTATGCCTCACCCCTCACTATTGCATTTAATTACATTTAGACAGGTTATTTTATGTGTCTAAGACAACCATCAAATGGGAAAACACCTACCCCAGAGAATTGTTGTGAGTGTTAAATAATATGTCCTGTGTGCAGACCTTCATTTCTCACTGTACCACCTTTCCTATTTCCCATTTAATCTTTGGTACATATGCCTAGCCATATATGGTACACTTTCTACTTTGCTTGTTACCTTAAAAACAAACTGCTCTGTTGCATACTGATAAGTAACTGGGATTCTGCTAACTCTACTTACGTTATTTCCAATGTTCTTTATCTCTTCAGTCCACACTGTGAAGATTGATGTTGACTATTATTATCATATATTGCTAATTTCAGTTAGTTTGAAAGTTACTTGTTCCAATATCACACAGCTAATATGTAGGAAGGTTGGACAAGGCCTTTCTGACACCAAAGCTGCAGCTCCTGTTGTAGCATTCTGTCATGTACCTTGAGAACTACAAGGCATTAGAATGGTGAAAGTGCTAATTCTCAGTAGACAAGAAAGGACAATCCACTTAACAGGGAAGGAAGGTGAATACCAGACTACTTATGGGAACAGAAAGATATACAAGCAGTAACTTTTGAACTTAGGTTGGTGCAAAAGTAATTGTGATTTTTGCTATTACCTTAATTGCAAAAACCACAGTTACTTTTGCATCAACCTAGTACATATATGCCCTTTTGGTGAAGCTGGTTGAAAACATTCAAATGAAGTAAACAGGAGCAAAAAGAAAGACAGCAGGGATATCTGTGCCAATGCAGCATGAGAAGGTGGCCAGAAAAGCTCAGAAATGTATCAGTTTCTGAACTGTAGGCCATCCATAAAGTGTAAAGCTTATGAGAAGAGCAGTGCAGTAGGGTCCAGTGGGAAAGAAAAGGAAAAAGTGCCACAAAAAAACAATTGTTTTCACAACTATTTCCACAGATCACCAATACAGTTTTTTCATCAGTCACATTCCTGTTGATGATAACACAGATAGCCAACAGACATTTAAGAAGGCATATATTTTTATTGAAGATGAATTCATTTTATTTAAAACTAAATAAGTGCTCAGCTTTTTGGTTTTTGAAAGTACATTGAGGTCAGGGGGATGGAGTATGCCTCACCCCTGGTTACTGCATTTAAGTACACTGCAGTTAAGGACGTTGATGTCCTTCATGGTTTTATATTTTTATTTTCAAAAGTGTTCCTAATGCCAAAGTAAGAAGTTTACAAGATACTTTAAAAATATTTCACGCCTGCTTTTAAAAATATGATGACAATAACGTACCCTAAACGATAATCCATATAATGTACGTTATGGGCTATTCAGACTTTCCAGAAAAAAATCGTAAGCTGATGCAATATAAATTGTTAAAAGGTATTTGTAGATGAATAAAGGTAATTCATTACTTTACATATTTTTAAATTCCAAAATTCAACAATACTCTTTTTATTTCATTGTAGTTTAGTTGAAGTTGCAATGAAATCAAATGTATTCCCAATTCAAGGAGCATGCAGTCACTCAGAGGCCAGAGCACTTTCCTTATTTGTGTATACTAGTGAAAAATGAACAGAATACATTGTTTAAATCACCCCAAATAACCAGTGTACTTGTTCTTATTTGCTTTACAGTGCAACCTCCTGCTTTAAGATGTGATTTTTAGTTTTGATATAGGAAGATAAATTCCTAACATTAAAGGGGTGATTCATTTCTTAAATTTATCTTTGACAGTTGCTGAAAATCTCACAGCTTGTATTCTGTCTGTAGGTATAATGGATAAAGACCAAGTTCAGTATTTTATACATGAAAGTGGGACTCAATTTATTATAGAGAAGCTTTTAATCTTTGTAAATGGCCTGACATGCTGGATTTTATTTAACAGTTGACTTTCATAGAGAAGGAGTAGGCATTTCTTCAAAGAACCTGACCGAGTGCTATAATCCATTTCTTTCTGAAATTGCAGTTGTTAAATTAGACACAAAACATTTATGAATTTCAATTTGCCTTTCCAGCAATTAAGGAGTTCAAAAAAATCCCTTTGTGTTTCCTGGCTTTGAAATGATTATATTTATCATGAACTGGCCCTTCAATTTCTTCTATCAAATACATTGGAGGTTACGTTAAAGAGGAAGACATCAGTTCTGAACAGGTGTGGAAAAGGGTTCCTTGATGTATAAAAATGTTCTATTTTAAAGCCACTTTAGCAATTTTAGCACATCTACCGCTGTGAATCCTCGTGGAAGTAGGTGGCCAATTCATTTCTCTTTAAAGGGAAGAAAACCTGTAACTCAGCGTCCTAGGCCTAATTTTACCATGACGTGGGGCAATGGGTGAGTTTACTGAAACTTTCTCTTCCTGTCTCATTGTTTCAGTGTTGATCCTCCTTATCGTCACTATGAGAAGACGGAAAAAAGAGCCCCTTATTTTTGACGAAGAAAGAGACATCAGAGAAAATATTGTGAGATACGATGACGAGGGCGGGGGAGAGGAGGACACGGAAGCGTTTGACATGGCTGCACTGAGAAACCTCAACGTCATCCGAGACACCAAGACCCGGAGGGATGTGACTCCAGAAATTCAATTCCTGAGTCGACCAGCTTTTAAAAGTATCCCAGATAATGTCATCTTTAGGGAATTTATTTGGGAAAGATTAAAAGAAGCCGATGTTGATCCTGGTGCTCCTCCTTATGACTCCCTGCAGACATATGCTTTTGAAGGAAATGGCTCAGTTGCTGAATCACTCAGCTCTTTAGATTCCATCAGCTCAAACTCTGATCAGAACTATGACTACCTAAGTGACTGGGGACCTCGCTTTAAACGACTCGCGGACATGTATGGGACTGGCCAAGAGAGTTTGTACTCATAGCCTTGGAACCTTAATTCGAAATGTACTGAAGAAAAAGTAACAGCAAAAAATAAAATAAAATGAAATAAAATAATAAACCACTACATACAGAAAACAAGAACTCCCCTTGCTGGAGATAGATGGTTGTAAATATTTCTCCATTTTTAATTGTTTAGATTTCTGCCTTGGTGAGGCATATCTTCATTAGACTTATCTAAGGGACTGCACTGACCACAGACTCTGAGCATTTGAAGGTTTTTTGATAAAAATAAATGCTCAGTGGTTTGTGAATAGATAGCAACTCTCATATACCTGCAAAGGCACCAAACCTCTATGAGAAAGTAGTGCCCTGTGTTGTCAGTGAGTCAAAGATGCCCTGTACATACCTTCATGGTACTGTCATTGAGAGGAATAGAACATGATGAGCTATTGAAAAACCCTGGAACTTGTTGCATATCAAAACTTGGGACAAATTTAATTTACAGAGATGCTTATAGCTTACTATATTATAGAATCCAACAGAATTATATTGCTCTTGATTAACAGAAATATTTTATTTAGGAATATATAAATTCCCAGAAATTCCTTCCTAGCTGAAAACCCTACCACAAAAGCCAGTAAAATTTAGTTTAAGGCAATATAAACCATTGTTTATCCAATAAGTTATGAAGTGTTCCAAATAAGAAAAAGGTAAATAATTTGATAGTTTTGAGATGCTTGTGTAGGTATGATAAAAAAAAAAAGTTGCTGTCTATTCATTGATTTTTATTATCTCTTCTGATTTGTACAGGAGAATATCTTTTCTTTTTTATTTGACACATGGTGTTGTATTTATTTTGGAGCTCCAATCTCCACTAAATTCAGGTCCATCATACTGCCTCATAGTATTAAACTCATCAGAACATGCTGATTTTTCTCCAGCCCGAGCTACATGAAGGAAATGAAGCATGGAAATGGAGAACTAATAGTAAAGCAACTGAGCCCTGTTGCAGGTCACATCTCAAAGAGGAGCACAGCTACAAGGACATATAAATTGTTCTTCTGAGCCATTAGAATGTCAAAACATTGGAATAAAATATTTGTATTTTAGAAAGACTTCAGAGAGAATTGAGATTTTCTTTGATGCAAGAATTATTTTTCAAGATCATGAGTTCTACATGCTCCAAAGACTTTCAAGAACACAACCTTTCTTGCTGCAAACATAATGAGTAAAATATTGAGTTTTTAAAAGTCTTAATATAATGTTATAAAAATTAAAATCCATCTTTAAATTCTGATGCAAATATGTCCCTCAAGAATTAACCAAGCAATGTATGATTTCTGTGTGGTTTAGATGTGCCAAAGGAAGGAAGGCAATTGCAAGTCATCATGTGTTTTAAGTTTGAGTTGAGCTTGTTAGAGTATGACTTTCATGACCAAAATGATGTTTCTACCTATTATTTTTCCTAGATTAATACTAGTTTAATGTGCATATACATTCAAATAAGAATGGATTTATTTTTTCCTTCCTTTCTCCTTTTAAAAATAATTCATTGTTGGGTTCCTAATTCATTTACAGATAGTAAACACTGTGTAGAGAATCGTGTTCTAAAAGTGCTTTTTGAAAGGTAGACAGTGGAATTAGAATATTAATATGTTGATTACACAAAGAAGAACTATGTAGGATTCTGTAAACTTGCAGTCCAACTTTAGAAATGAAGTATGTAAAAGTGGCCTTCAACTTCATAAATATAAATAATCCAATAAATTTGATTACCTGCAAACAGTTCTTTAATTTGAATAGAGTTTTGTAGACATTGTTTTATGACTATATAGATATGCTTCTTGCTGTATTAATATGCATATATATTTTAAAAAATTATAACAGTGAAAGATGTTGTTCATAACTTTTAATCACACATGCAAGTTTTTCAAACTAAAAAACAAACAAACAAACAAAAAACACGTGTATTTACCCAGTTCAATAAAATCAGAGTGTGGTGCGGGAATTACAGAGTTGTTAAGTCAGCAAGGTGCTGAGAAAACAGTTTGTAATAATCCCCTTGTTGTCTGCAAGAAGACGAAATAGTTTAGTACATTTGGATGATGTCAAAACTGCTGATTGTTGCACATACCACTAAACGGAGGTGTGGATGTATTTTAGAAAAGGAACACACATCATTCACCCTGCTTTTTCTGCTTTTAAAATGTGTGTTTTTTCTCATTAATTTTTTCGAATGGTTACCAATGATAGATTGGAAAAAGAAAGGTTCACGTTTAAATAATAATTTAAAATTATTGCATATACCCAATTGCTATTTATGTGTGGATGATTATATGCATACAGTATTACATTTCATTCAGTGGTATTTTTTAATTAAAAAATTAATTTAAAAAATTAATTTTTGAGATGGCTGGAAGAATGTTCCTAATATAGGTAGTATTTATATGAAGTATTCTAAGCTTAATTGTAATAGTAGTAAATTTTTTGCCGTTGCTTATTTTAGTTTTCTTTTTTCTTCTGAAATCTAATGCTATATATGATGACTGTCAATACTTGAGATATAGGCTTTGTTTTAAAAACAGTGATTGAAGAGCTGATTGATAAAATTAATATTAAGTCTAGTTGGAAAATTCTCCAAATATCATTTAAATAAATATATATTATCAAGTTGCTTAAATTCAGTATTATACTGAAACCAACTAGAATAAGCTCACAGGAACTAATTCTGCATATCTCTTCCCAACTCCAGGTACAGTGATATCATTTTCGTAGGTTGATGTCAGCCTTGGTGGGATTATTTAGATCACAACAGTAATCAGCAAACACTACCCTTTTCTCTGGAGAACAAGTTGGTAAACATTTACTAGCACTCTACTGCTTAAATTATTTTATAAAATGAAATGTCATAATTGTAAATATAGTATGAATTTATATGATTTAAAATAATGACATGAAAGGAATTTATGCTATATTTTACTACTAAATATCAATGTATGTGGTAGTGATTTCCTGACGTGAAATCCTTGGAGCTACTTGTAGACAGGGAGAGGAGTCACTTCTTTATGGAAAACAATGGCTAAATTTCAAGTAGAGATAATAGTTCAGGAAGTCAATATATTTAATTATTTTCCACTTGTCCATACAGGAGCATCAATAGAAACTCAGGGTGTGCCAAATTATGCCCATTTTGAACAGTTTAATTTATTGAAAAATCAGATGCATTTTACTTGTTACTGTCTATGTCAAGGAAATACACCCAAGCCCTTAATCTGAATTGTCACCATTGCATTATTAAAAATCAACATAAAAATATAAAAATCAAATCTTAAGAAAATGGATTTCTGGAGATCAAGCCTAAATTATCAATCTCAATTCACAAATTAGTCTCTCGAAGAGATATTCCAAGATCAGCCAGCTAAGGAACAAAATCAGGAAAGAGACATCAAGAAAAAATTAGGTAGTAATTTGCAGGCAATAAGTAGATTTTTGATTTTTCCACCAGCAATCACCAGATCTGGGATCTGGTAAATATCTTTATTTGCCAGGAAGCTCTGCTGATGACTACAATTGAGGTTAGTTGTCTACAAGATACATGCAGGAGGTAGTAGTGGTTAAGTAATGGTAGTTGCCTTTTCACTCTGGCCTCTGAGGAAGTTTTAAATTATTTTATCTTCATGCACAATTACATTTACTACATTGGATGGTAGACATAGGCAATTATTTTCATGTCAACGGCATAGTTACACAATGTAGGAATGATATTTGTGAAGTGATCCACATGCCCAAGAAATGCAAATGCAAATAGTGTTAGCATTTATATTGAAATATAAAATCTAAAGCAGCTTAAAATAAGCTAAGCTAAACAAACTGCAAGAAGCTAAATGATTTAGTTTAAACATGTTAAAGTTTTAAAGCACTAGCTGTAAATATTAATCTTCAGATTTTCAATTTAACATGTATTCACTTACAAACTGTTCTAATAATAACCCTAATTATTTTCCAAGTCACCATTTAAAGTTTTATTTACAGTTGACCTAATCCAATTGAAGTTGATGAAAGCTTCAACTTATTTTTTAACTCTTTCTGGTCCACGATGCCTGGAGGCAAGTGAAATATATATGACAAATAATAGATAAACCAATTTATTTTCTGTTAGTGTATGTTTATTTTTTAATTATTAATAATGTATATTGTGTGTATATATGATGGTGTATGAAAGTTGGCAATGAAAGCTAATACAATCATGTTAGTTGGCTGGATATAATAAAGAACAAGAAAGGAATAATAGCATTTGCATTTTAAATGTAATTGAAATTATTTCAGAAGAGTGGGATAAGCCCTTAAGAAAAATGGGAGATGTTTAAGGCTGTGATTTGGCCGACATTGTAACGTATAATTCTGTGGGAAATTTTTCAAGCAAATCAAGACAGGCAGTGTGTGTTGCATTCTGACACTTTTTCATTGTTATGCTAACTTCTACTGGCTTAGAATGTAACTGAAAAGGATGTGTGCCTGTGTTTTATTATTATTATTATTATTATTATTTTTGACGCGGAGTCTCGCTCTGTCGCCCAGGCTGGAGTGCAGTGGCGCGATCTCGGCTCACTGCAAGCTCCGCCTCCAGGGTTCACACCGTTCTCCTGCCTCAACCTCCGGAGTAGCTGGGACTACAGGCGCCCGCCACCACGCCCCGCTAATTTTTTTGTATTTTTAGTAGAGACGGGGTTTCACCGTGGTCTCGATCTCCTGACCTCGTGATTCGCCCGCCTCGGCCTCCCAAAGTGCTGGGATTACAGGAGTGAGCCACCGCGCCCGGCCCTGTGTGTGTGTTTTTATGAGTGTGATTGGGAACCTTGAGAGATGTATCTGAAGCAATGTAAAAATAAGAGTCTCATAATTCCTGGTTAATGCTGGCGTATTGTTGTCACCTGCCAAGTGACTGTTAGGCAATAAGACTAGAAAATATGGTACAGAATGAAAGGAGAAATATCTTATTTGCTGTAACAATCTAATTTATATTAAGGTAAGGATTTTGGTGGCTAAGGAAAGAACATTTAGCTGTCATTTGTGTAATTGTCACATATTATTGTGCAGATTTAATCTCATTGTTAACACAGAATATAGAGTGTGAATTATTTGTTATTAAATGTTACTGGGCTTTGGTGCCAGTGTGGTATACCAGAAATTACCTCTGGTCTGTGGTTATAAAATCTAGGTCAGAAGCTCAGTTTTGCCACATTTTTGCTGTGCCCTAGATGCCATTTTAATTCTCTGAACTTTTATAGCTTCATGATTAAAATTGAGTTAATTACTATCGTGTTTCAGAGGCTTGTGAATGATTAAGTGAAAGACTGTGTAAACAGTAAAACACTATAAAAAGATAAAGCTTTATTATGGGAAATAATGGAAATTATGTAAAAAGGTTGATAATTGTTATATGGTAAACAGAGAATTTCTGTTTGGAGATATATACATTAAGGAAAAATACATGCAACTTGGTATCCTAAATTGGAAAATAATATTCAAATAGATAATTGTCATAATTAATTGAAGCCACTCAAATACAGTCATAAGATCTTAGAAGATTGAAGTTTAACTCAACATAATTCAACCATTCATATGAATTAATGATATCCATATGTGAATGGGATTATAAATAAAGAACAAATCTTTCTTACTTATAATGATAACTGAATGGAAGATAAAGGACTGCCTTTAGATGATCCCAGCCTCATTGATGAACACAAAACACCAGAATAGAGCAAAAGACAATAATGAGTATAAGTTAAGTGGTCTTCCAGGCATCCAGAGTAGATAAAGAAAATGAAGTTCTAGAGAATACAATACTTTTTAAAGTCACAGTGACATATGTGTAATTAATAATTTATACACTTGAAAAAATTAGATGCAATGATATTGACTTAACATGAAAACCATCCTGAATGCAATGCACTCTTGATGACTCAAACTCACTTATATCTTACAACAGCTCATCTTAATCTCTTATGAATGAAGAAACTCTAGGAAACTAAAAAATAATACACAATGGATATTACTTTTTGTCAGTGATGCCAAGATGAATGTTAATAAGCTCTCTTCTCAACTTTAGCTCTTAGTTATCTGGTTATTTTATGCTCATGTGAACAGACACTAGAAACAAATATATTAATAACTATGTAACTAATGAGAATGTTGAAAGTACAGCATACTTTCATTCAAAAACAAACTTGCATTTTCATTTTATTAATGAATATAATTATGTTAATGGTTTATATTTTTATAAGCAGGAAAAACTTATGTGATTCACTACCCTACAGCTTCATGTTCTATTTTTGTGAGTATAAACCCTATGTTTTTGTATATCAAGATCTGGAATATGTTGTATACCGTATATGACCAATACTTTAAGAACAATCAAGTTTTTTTATTATTATTATTATGCTTTAAGTTTTAGGGTACATGTGCACAATGTGCAGGTTAGTTACATATGTATACATGTGCCATGCTGGTGTGCTGCACCCACTAACTCGTCATTTAGCATTAGGTATATCTCCTAATGCTATCCCTCCTCCCTCCCCCTACCCCACAACAGTCCCTAGAGTGTGGTGTTCCCCTTCCTGTGTAACTATATAGCAATTTCATTTTACATGCAGTAATTTTAAATGCCCAAAAATGAAAAGGAAAAATAAGTCACTACACAACTTATATATATTATGTATTTGTCTTTGAATTATCTGTGCGTATGTGTGTGTGTATATATAGACAGCATGCACACACATACATACACATGTGCAGGAACACACACAATTTGAGGCGAAATGTTGAAGTAAAGTAAATGACTTTTAAATATTTTCTTTTTAGCTTTTAAGATGTCTATTAGATCCAACCTCTACAATTAAATTATATGAGCATACTGAGGGAAAATTGCACATTTGTAAAGTTTCTCTTTAGTAGAGATTTCAGAATTTTTTTTCTCAAATTTAGAGGAACGAACAATTCACATTAGTAAAACACACAGCATTACTTTCAATGAAACTATAATTTTTATGTTTATGAGATTCCATTATAATTACATTAAAAAGAAAACCACTTTTATAATATTTTTGCTTATGTAAGAGTCACTTCTATAGTAAAAGAGCCTTAAAAATGTTAATTCAATTGACTGCAGAATTGATCCTGAAAATCCAGTTCATTTAACCTTGGAAATGAGACATGAAGCATAAAACCTGGGGTCAGGATGTATGTCAAAACCGAATAGATTATTTTCGTTCAGCTCAAGTGCTATCTTTCAGACAAATAGACTCCTACAATATTCAGTATTGGAGATGTTTAAAACAAATATAAGAAAGAGTACTGTTTCAGAACTAACCAGCGAAGAGATGTATACAAAGTGTACTCTGAATTGGAATAAGTGTAGGAAGACAAGCCATGAGAATGTGAGACCTCAGTGTATTGCTGTGTTTTATTGTGTGTTTTGCTGTATTTTTAAAAAATAAGAAAAAATTATCACAGAGTAAGATACATAGAAGAAAATAATTTCCGCAATTCTTGGTACCTCAAAAGACCTGACACACTACAATGAAGACTTCTGTTGTCATCATTCTCAGCTGTGATGGTGGCGCCATCCTGGTTTCCAGCTTATACCTCCTGACAACTCGGTACAGAAAATGAGTATCATTGTAATTAAAGTTTGATATTTTCTTCTAAGTGACTGATTTTTAATATAACAGTATCATATTAAAGTTTTTCCACAGATATGTAATTTTAAGTTAGATAACATTCTAACATAAACATGATTTCAATTTTCTTATAAGTCTGTGACTCACTCAAGTTAGGCATTGTTAGGTTTTTTAAGGAAAAACTTTGATGCCCAGAATAACTGTAACTTATGCAAACACACACACACACACACACACACACACACACTCACACACACACAAAGTAAATGGTAGAAATGAAAGAAGAAGAAGAAAAAAAAACATTGGGACATTTTGCCCTTTATCTTTTTATTAAGACTGTCAATAAATGATGGTTTGGTTTAAGAGGATAAGAAGATAGCTGAAACTCTAATAATTGGACTTTCCAATCTTAATTATGCTTTAGTTCCCTTACCAGGATTATGAAACTTCTTTGTGATTCTCTTTTAAAAATAATTTAATCAGGAAGTGACATTAAATTCTGTTTCAATGTAATGAGAAAATAGAAATATTTATATTGTCATTACTATGGCACTTCACCAGTATGTCCTAATCTATTCACGTCTCTGAGGTGGGACATTGTTGTGAGAATGGAAGAGAGCACAAAAACACGGCAGACCAGATTTTCTGAGGGTTACCCACTTTGCAGATTCATAAACTTGTTATTGAATAGTTGGCACACAAGGGTAGGAGAAAAATCCCAACAACTCTTCCACCTTTTCCAAAAAGGAAAAAAAGAAAGAAAGAAAAAGCTAAATCTTATGAAGCTAAACTGTCAACAAACAGTTCCACTGAAGTTGCCATAGGGACAGCTCCAACCCAGTGCTGGGCTCGTGGAAGGCAGCAAGCTACCTGCATCAAGCCAAGATCCATGAAAGTGCTAATGTCATTTGAGGCCAGTTTCACCCCTACCTCCCATAAATCATTTTAAACCAAATATGAATTAGTAGTCAAAAATGACCAAACACAGACGATAACCCACCATGAAGGAGATGGTTCATAGAAATCTCCAAGAACTTCAGATAATTCAGGTAAGTATCAGAAACATGACAAGAAAAAGCTTTGTGTAAAATATAGAATACAACACAAGGAATAATGAAAAGATGATCTATGATGGTGTATACTTGCAAAATAACTAAACAGTGTATTTAAGATTTAAATATATCTTTGAAGATAGAAGTACTATGGAGAGTGTATATACTATATTAGACACTGTGCAAGAAGGAACTTGTGAAGCTAAAAAATAGAATGCAATAAATTAGCTAGTCTGCCACATAGAGAAAAAAAGATAATCTGCAAGAACATAAGGGACAAGGATAAAATACGGAGTTTAACGTGCTTATAACCAGTGTGATCCTTGTTAATCAGAATTCTAGAATGTTCCATTGCCTTATGTGACACCTCCACTGCCCCCACTTTTTCTTTTTTTTTTTTTTGACAAGGTCTCATTATGTTTCCCAGGCTGGCTTTTAACTCCTGGCCTCAAGTTATCCTCCTGCCTCTGCCTCCTTAAATACTGGAATTACAGGTGTGAGTCACCATGCCAGGTGTCTCCCATTTTTTAATGGTAGCTTAACTTCACCTGAAGCCTCCTATGCCACCATCTTTATAGGAAGCTTTACCGACTTTGTACAACTTGGTTTAATTTATTCAGCTTAATGGTCCATTTAACCAATATTGTTATAAATTTATGAAGCTTCAATTCTAGCAAAAATAAATTATGTACATTCATCAAAATGTGTGGCATACCTATGAAAAGTGATCAGGATGCCCAAGCAATTTTAATTAAAATCAGATAATTAAATATGGCTCTGTGTTTTCATTTATCTTTTCTCTCTATGGTGTTTTGGATTACTTTCTCTGGGGTTATTGAAGATCAAAATAAAGCCCTATTTTTTCCCTCCAATAAAAGGGGGATTTATTTAGGTTGTACAGAAAAGATACAATACAATATAATCAGGGTTTAAGTAGCCTAAATCAAGATTTTGTGTTTTTTCTTCTCTTTTAAATACTCTCTTCCTACTTCTTTAGTCCATCAAAATCCTTTTAACAATATATTCAATAGCCAGAAAATCGAGTGAGTCGAGGACTGGGTCAATTCTTCAGCTCTCAATTGATATATCAGTGAGTAATTCTGATCTATACCACTTCTAGGTGGTCTTCGATATCTTCATTTAAAGTTTCATAAAGATAACTAAGCTGTGCTTTTGCCATTTCACAGTTAGGTAGTAAAGGGGATTCTCTTAGTTCTAGTTCAAGGCAAAGATTGTTATCTTTTGTTTTGTTTTGTTTTGTTTTGTTTTGCTTTGTTTGAGCATCAATGGTGGGTCAGGGGTGAGCATGATGGTGTCACTACTTGTTTTCCTAAGATGTTAACAAGGCCAGGGTTGTATGACAGGCATAGATCCTTTGTACTTAAAACCATCCAGTTCCCTCCTCAAAAGGAATAATAAATGAATAAAGTTTAGTCTCCTAGTTCATGGTGGGTTAAGTAGAATGTGTATATGACTATAAGCATGTGGAAGAGACCAAAGAAAAGTCTCACTTACATAAAAAACTTAAAAAGGTTCACATTCCACTTTCCTTAATCTAAAAATGTAATATCTAGCTTCCAAAATGAAAATGGTTGAATAATATGTACCAATTATTTAGAAAGGACATTTTTAAATTTTAAATACGCATTATGCATTATTATTTTTATTATGTATAATTATAATAGGAGAGGTTTAAATCACATAAATGCTCCTGAACTGAAATTTAAGAAACTTATTTATATGAAGTATATTTCACCATTATTTCACATATATTTTCTGAGGACATGTATTATTACCAGCATTTAACCCATGAGGAAAGCGAAACTCCAAGAGTTTCAATGAATTGGCCAACATTCCACAAGCATTGAGTGGATAGGGCAGGACCTGAACCAGGTTAATTCCATTCTGCCATAACACTGTTATGAACATTCATAATTTGAAGTTTCATATAATGATACTGTAATTTCACCTGTTAAATGTATGTATTAACATCACATAGGTAGGTAAGCATAAGTAATTAAAGTTTATTGTTTTTCCTCCAGGTGGTAAGAGGGGAAAGGTCCCTAAGAAGATGACCCTTTAAGCTCTATGTTTCGGTGAGAAAATGTGTGAATTGGGCTTATGGTCAAATTTACATAGGCAAGTCTTTAAGTTTTAAATATCAGTACACCTTCATAGCACCACATTGGTGTATATACAAATCAAACAGGAATGCAAAAGAATTCCTGATAAACAATTTGGGCAACTGTAAAGATTAGAAGTGAAGGAGTGAAACGTAATGGATGAGGGCTAGAAGTAGAAGGCATGATGGAAACGAAAATCCTCAGTATTAACCACACTGAGAAACAAATGCACCTACCAGAATCAGGCAAGAGACAGTTTTGTTATGATAATTACTATAATATGTTATGTTTGTAGTTGAAATCATCTTCAAGGCTATTAATATATAAACAATTAGAAAAAGGTGTCTGCATTCTTAAACCCATTCAAACTGTTAGTGAAAGGTTCAAACAGTGTTGCTTGAAAGTACAGTAATTTAGAGCAGAATAGGGGTTGATAAAAATAAGACCAAAAAATTATAAAACAAGAAAGTAAGATATTTATAGAAAATTATTATTCAAATTAATTGTCATTCATGTCAAACTCCTTCCCCATCTTCAATTCAGCTTCTACAAATCTTACCCTTCATTCATTAATTTAGAAGTAAGCATCTGTATGGGATGGGAACTCGCCATACAACAGTGAGTTAAAGAGATATTATTACTATAGAGCTACTAGACAGTTTTCTCTGAATGTGGTTCCTGGATTGCCTAAGTCATAGTAATTCTTGTTACATAACAGAATTCTTGTTAAGTGTGTTTCTGCAGACTTCATATTGCACATTGAATTAGGATTTTTAGGAGTGAAAAGCTTAGCATTTCAGGGCATCCTCTCTTCCTAATCAGTAACAACCACCATAGAAATGTCCCGGCCAGGCTCAGTGGCTCACACCTGTAATCCCAGCACTTTGGGAGGCCAAGGGGGGTGGATCACGAGGTCAAGAGATCAAGACCATCCTGGCCAACAAGGTGAAACTCGGTCTCTACTAAAAAAAAAAAAAAAAAAAAAAATTAGCTGGTCATGGTGGCACGCACCTGTGGTACCAGCTACTCAGGAGGCTGAGGCAGGAGAATTGCTTAAACCCAGGAGGCGGAGGTTGCAGAGAGCCAAGATCACGCCACTGCACTCCAGCCTGAGTGACAGAGCGAGACTCTGTCTCAAAAAGAAAGAAAGAGAGAGAGGAAGGAAGGAAGGAAGGAAGGAAGGAAGGAAGGAAGGAAGGAAGGAAGGAAGGAGAAAGAAAGAAAGAAAGAAAGAAAGAAAGAAAGAAAGAAAGAAAGAAAGAAAGAAAGAAAGAAAGAAAAGAAAAGAAAGAAAATAAGTGTCCCGACAGGTGCCTCTGTCAGGTTCTCCACCATGGGAATCAGCAAATAAATTTCATTATATGTTAATTCTAATGTTATACAGGGAACCAACTTGTCTCTATATTGAGTAAGGAAAGTTTTATAATCATAATTGATTTGAAGCACTTCAAATAGTCTTTTGCAATTTGACCATCAAAATAAGTACTAATAGTGAGTGATAGAGGAGCTAGAAATAAATCATTTAGGCAGATAGTGAGGGTAAAGGGGTCCTCGGCAAGGCTTTCTTTTTAATAAAAATCAGCACCCAAATCATTTCCTTTCTAACAAGGAGCAGCCTGAAAAATCAAGCTGCGGACATAGATAAGCAAGCTGGAAGCGTGCATAGGTGAAGGCCAGCAGCTGTTCCACTAGGAAAAGGCTACCTGTGGGACAGGTATGTTCGACATGGAGGCTCCACCTTCCCTTTTCTTTGTCACCATGCATGCAGTAAAAGAAGCAGGCAACATGGCACCAGCCAGGTAAAGAACCCAACTGCATAATCAAAGATTAGAGTAGGGGTGACCAGATTTTTGCACGGTATGCAAATGGCACACACCTGGTCTAACCAATCTTTCATGCCCCATGTAAATCAAACACTGCCTCCTCAAGCTCATCTATAAAACCTCCTGCACTTCACCACTGAAGTGCCAACCCATTTTCTCCAGGACCCCTCTCTCTGCAGCAGAGAGAGCTTTTCTCTTTCTTTTGCCTATTAAATTTCCAATCTTAACCTCACTCTGGTGTGTCCACATCCTAGTTTGCCATGGCTGTGGGACAACGAACCTCGGGTATTACTCCAGACAATGATATCGCTTTAATAGCATGGATTATAACCTGAGTCCTAACCTGAGTCTATGCTGGCACAAACAAATAAATAATTAAAGGTTAATAAAAGTCCTTTCTTGTAGTAGGATGCCAACCAATAAATATTGAAGGGATGATGAAAGTAGGAATTCATCAAAGGTTATTAAAACTAGTGTATAACATGAGATAATAAACATGTTTACATAACACTCGACATTTGTTTCACAAGATATTTATTAATTACAGAGGAAAAATAATAATAATAAAAATAATTTCTGGTGCAAAAGTATGGGAGACACTGCCTGAACCAATGAATTAGCTGATCAATAAGATTAGAAAAAATATTGTGAAATATCTCCTGATATGATGCACTGAGGACACAACATTGCTTTTGTGTTATTCCTGACAGATATGTATAACCTATTTCTATTTAGAAGGACACACTACAAACCATAAAAGAACATTATACAAAATAAGAAGCTTATATTTTTCAAAAATGTCAAGATCAACAAATATGAAGAAAAGGTAGGGAAGTATCCAGATTCTCAAAAAAAATGTATAAATGAAATGCAAGTATTTTCACAGTTAGAAGGCATTTTTTTCCCTAAATGCTTTTCTGAAACTACAACCTGACAATCTAGCTCCTGCGAGATCACATAAAGAAATCTTTTTGTATTTAATAAATAACAAATGAAATATTTAATTACAGTAGAAATAGAATAGTAAAGACAGCATTATCTTAGTTCCCCAGATAAATCAAAATAGATAAGATAAAATAAGATAGATTTGCACATGGCAATACTGATACATACAGTGCAGACTTGGAAGTGCAATAGTTTCTATGGTGATTGCCAAAGAGCTGCTAATCAGTAATTCTTTTTTCCATATGACAGTATTTTTTTTTTGCAAAATTCTAAGAGATGATCTATAAAGTATATATATATGTAATAAAACTAATTGGTTTATTTAAAAATTAGTTATTGTAATTATTAGTCATGGTCATATTTTATTATTGGAATATTAGATGATAATAACTAATTTTTAAATAAACCAATTAGTTTTTTTTAAAAAAAATAAAGGTCTATAAAGATTGTAACCGACATCACTTTTTAATACTATGTGAGTGACAGAGTATTTGATTGGTTTGATATAGATTCACTTAATGGAAAAGAAAATTAGAAATTTTCTTTAGAAAATATTAACTGAAATTATGGCAGCTATTGCAAATATCATGAAGTCTTTTAAGTGATACATTCTTTTTCATTGTACTTATTAAGAAAATGATAAATGCCTAATGGTTTGAGCCATTGCTGAGTATTATTTACTGTCAAAACTCTTCCAACTGACAGACTCAGAGTATAGTAGAGAAGCATTTTGCATATTAAAGTATCTTTAAGAAATTTAAATTATTATATGTAAGCAAAGGGTAAAAACGACAAAATACACTCTAACACAATAAAATAAAATGGAGGGGGACTTATTTTATCTGTTTTAAAGGCTGGCAAAAGATAAAATATAATTAGAACTTTATGTGTAATTGATAGTATTGCCTTTAAACATCTGCTGAATAACCTTGTCTCTTAATCCTATTTAAATTATCACTGTGGGCCCTGCACAGTGGCTCATGCCTGTAATCCCAACACTTTGGGAGGTTGAGGTGGGTAGATCACCTGAGGTCAGTAGTTCGTGACCAGCCTGACCAACATGGTGAAAGCCTATCTCTACTAAAAATACAGAATTAGCCAGGAGTGGTGGCAGGCAACTGTAATCCCAGCTACTCTGGAGGCTGAGGCAGGAGAATCGCTTGAACCTGGGAGGCAGAGGTTGCAGTGAGTAGAGATCACGCCATTGCACTCCAGCCCAACAAGGGCGAAACTCCAACTCAAAAATAAATAAATAAATAAATAAATAATAAAATAAAATATCATTGTCTATAATGAACTCAGCCAGTTTACCTTTCCCTTTATTCCTTCTGCTTTTTGGATAAGGTTTCTTAAGATATTCAATCAGGATATCATCCTAATTCCCAGTGGCATCAAATTCAGAGACCTTGCTTTCTTGAAACTTTCCTATGTCACTTAAACACAAGCTCTGATAATATGCCTTTTCTAACATCCTCATACTAAGATGCCCCACAATTATGGACTATGTGTTCTCCTTTGTTGGGAATCACAATTAAACTCAGTATTGTTGAACTATTTATGTCTATTACTAGTAGTCCTTGGCTGCTGGACGTTGACGTGGTTGGATTGCAGAGGACGACGTAGCTGCAAGATAATGCAGGGTCAAATGAGAGTTTTTTTAAAGATAAGACAATAGTTCAATATTTTTCTGGCTAATGCAGGGGAGAAAATTTCTGAAGTGGTATCTTTTAGAAGATGAGAGTTAATGGGTATAGTGAGCGCATAAAGATTGGTCCTAGGTAGAAAAAAAGAAGAGTCCAGAAACAGAAAAATGAGAGATAATAAGGCATAATGATACTAGTATCAATAGGAACATGTTCAAGTGGGAACACGTGGAGTTTCTTCTTGGGTTACTTTTATTGTTCTTGCTGAACGGAAGAGCAAAATCATCAGTGGAACGTGAGGAAGTGGAAGAAATCTTAATGACGGATGAGACAAAAGTGTGAAGTAGATAACTAAGGGAAGAGAAAGGATCACAGAAACATCCTAGAACCTCTGGCAGCAGGAAGAGCTCAACACTTATTGAACTTATTGACCATGTCCAGAAATCAGCTAAAATTGTCCCTACACTTCCATATCCCTAGACAGTACATATACTATTTAAGCAAAGGTGTGAATTGACCTTCTAATTTCTGATTTACTAAATTATCAACCTGCTCACATGCACAGACACATACACACACACACATAGACACACACACATACACACACATACACACACATATACACACACATCTTAAGGTGAATTTTTCAGAAGTCATTAGGAAAGACCACCTGGCACCACCATGTCTAGCCACTAGATGTAGACCTACTGGTTCCTAGCTTACTTATTCTCTGAGTGACTCTATTCTCTAAGATTTGCCTCTCTATATTCAAATGTAGCATCTATGTAGCGGGCATAACAATAGAATCTACTTCCTATGCATTCTAAAACAGTTAAATGTATTAACACTTATGAAGTAGTACTTAGAACAGTATTAGGCACTGCATTTGCCAAATAAACAGAAATCTTACCAAACTAGAATCTTATATCATTTTTTCCCTGGATTACTTTGAAAAAATAAAATCAAATGGATGAACTAATAGAAACAACCAATCACTGTGGCCTATTTGCCAACATGTCTAATTCTGGTAGTCATTTGGGAGTCTTTGTGGTCTCAATTATGGTTGGCATTACTGAGTGACTTCCATTGTGTAAGTATGAAGCCACTCACGAATGAAAGTGCTCCTCCCACCTGCCCAAGCATTCTTGCATCATTTTATTGTTATTTCTGGAAGAGTAGTGGTAGAAACTTGTTTGAAAAGTTAGAGAATGGGCAGGCATCATGGCTTAGGCATCTATCCCAGCATTTTGGGTGGCTGAGTGGGGAGGATTGCTTGAGGCAAGGAATCTGAGACCAGCCTGGGCAACAGGGGAGACCCATCTGTACAAAACATAAAAAATTACCTGGGTATGGTGGCATGTGCCTGTAGTCCCAGCTACTCAGGGGGCTAAGACAGGAGGCTGCAGTGAGCCATGTCTGCACCACTGCACACCACACCGGGTGACAGAGTGAGACCCTGTCTCAAAAAAATAAAAAATAAAAAATAAAATAAAAACTAAACAAAACAAAAAAGAAATCAATAAAAAAAGTTGAAGAAATCTTCAGTTCCGCTTAATGATAATCAATTATTAATACATCACTAATTTGGCCATTTATATGAGTAAAAAAATACATTCTTGCCTACTTAATTTTGTTATTTCTATCAGAGAGAAAAAGAGAGAGATCCAAAGACAATATTGTTGAATAACTCTCTATGCTCACTACTACCCCTAAAAGCCCCTTTAAGAAATGGAATATCATATTTTGAATGCATCCAATTAACTAACATGACTTTTAAGGATTATTGTATACTATCAAAGGACATCCCCAATGTGAAAACCTGTTGCAACTCATCACTATTCTATTGCTCCAGTTTTCATATTATATTTTAAACTTTTGAAATATTTGTTTAATTCTCTTTATGTTTTACTCTTTTGTATGACTGGAGATTTGTAAGACATGTCCACAAATTCTAAGAAAATCTGAAAAGATGAGGTCTACTGAATGAAAATTCTTTCTCAGGTCTATAGAAATTCAAAGAATAAAACTTTAAAGAGAAATAAATTCTGTTTAGTTGACTCTAGCCTTCTAAGTATCTAAATCTTCTTGAAAGAAGTAAAATGTGATTAAATTTTGAGGGAGCGCAATAATCTGAAGTCATCCGGTTTACCTATTTTAGCAGCAAAGCATTAAGACAAGGAATGGTGCCTAAAAACTGCCACTGCCCAAGAGCTTCACAGGAAGAGCTGAAATCCACCCAGGAGAAATAAGTTTCTGTTGGAATACGACAGGACATTTAACTGCACGGATCGTTTTCTCTTTGGAGATGCATTCGATCGGAATTATTAAGAATGAAGTTCTCACTCATAGGTGGGAATTGAACAATGAGATCACATGGACACAGGAAGGGGAATACCATACTCTGGGGACTGTGGTGGGGAGGGGGGAGGGGGGAGGGATAGCATTGGGAGATATACCTAATGCTAGATGACGAGTTAGTGGGTGCAGTGCACCAGCATGGCACATGTATACATATGTAACTAACCTGCACAATGTGCACATGTACCCTAAAACTTAAAGTATAATAATAAAAAAAAAAAGATAAAAAAAAAAAAAGAATGAAGTTCTTTTTACTTTATAAAAATGTTCTTCAAAGATTTTCTTTTTCTTCTCAAACAATTTTGCCTGCTTTACAGGCAGTACCCAGAAAAATAAAAGTTACCCTGTGTGATATTACATTGCATTTTACATTCAAGGACACAGTAAAGGTGTGTGCATTGTATAAAAATTAAAACATTCATTTTCTTCCAAGAACAAATAAAGGCTTGAACACTATTTGTCTGTTTCTGCTCTTTCATAGCTATTTTCCTATGAAGGCTAGAAATGATGGCAAAGGTATTCAGAAAACATTAAACTTTTAAGTACTTCCTCATTTTGTTGTATTATAGAGTAAATACAGATTAATTAGATAACTGGTTTGAAATATGAGAATAAAAAGTATTTAATAACTACAAACCATTTGAGACCATGTGAGTTGGGGATATTGTCTACAAGGAAAATATCTTTAAACTATAGAAAATTGCTTTTTTGAAACACAATTAGATTAAAAATTGGAACTATAACCTGAACAAAGAAAGAAAAGGCAACTTAAGAAAGAAATTATTTCATGTGTCTAATATTGAGAACTAGTTTTATTTTTCCAGCCTGCAGATATTAAGTCAATGTATTATTATACTTATTATGAATATGAAAACTACTGGGATTTAGAAAGCTTGTTTTAAACACCACCAGAATTAGTAATGAAAGAAAGGAGGCCAGATGTCAAA
Source organism: Pan troglodytes (assembly GCF_028858775.2). NCBI lineage: Eukaryota > Metazoa > Chordata > Mammalia > Primates > Hominidae > Pan > Pan troglodytes. The sequence goes on from NC_072415.2 coordinate 75,932,706, forward strand.
TATTTATTCTCTTATGTATGTATGTATATATTTTGCCATTCAACTCAAGTTGGATTCCAAGACTCAGTTCTGACTCGGGTAGTTTGTTTTCTATTTATAAGTTGCCAAAGACATAAAGAACACCTATATTAGTCCGTTTTCACACCGCTGTAAAGAAATACCTGAGACTGGGTAATTTGTACAAAAAGGAGGTCTAATTAACTCACAGTTCTGCATGCCTGGATAGGCCGCAGGAAACTTACAATCTTGGTGCAAGGTGAAGCAGAAGCAGGCGTCTTCTTCACAAGGTGGCAGGAGAGAGAGTGCTAGTAGGGGAAATGCCAGATGCTGATGAAGCCATCAGATCTGAAAACTCACTCACTATCACAAAAACAGCATGGAGGAAACCAACTCTATAATTCAATTGCCTCCCCACATGGTACCTCCCTTAACACCTGGGGATTATGGGGATTACAATTCAAGATGAGATTGGGGTGAGGACAAAAAGCACAAATAACAGTATCGCTATCCTTGGAAAATGTACTTCCCATTACTATATCTCAGTGATAAAATGTGGGTATTGAAACTTGCAGAACTTTTTCGCCTATAATGTTACAAAACTAGGATAGCTGCAGGAAGTCTTTTTTAAAATGAAAGACTATTTTTTCTTTGCAGCTTGCTAGGATATTTAAGTTATTTATAATTCAGGAAACAAATAAAGCAAACTCATACATCTTCCTACTGAACTAGGCACATAACTGTAATGGCCTTCATGTGAACAATATCTCTTAAAAGGTAACTAATGATATCTTACCTTTCTTACTTCTAGAAAAAAAAAGATTTAATCTAATGACAATCATTAAATTCATTTTACTTTATTAAGTATTTTTTTAAAAATTTAGAGACAAACCTTTGCATCACACTGAAAAGAACTTACATGAATACTTCCTTTTCTAGGTGCTCCCCAGTTTAATACAAAAGAGATTCCTGTTTATTTTCTCAAGTTTGTTTTGAAGCTGCGATTGACTCACTTTTTAGAATTTCTTTTCTGTGTAAAAGACATAATGTTTCAAGTAGTATATTTATTCCTTTGGTATTGAGTGAACAACAGGATATAATTCAGGTGCTGATATAATTGAACTATCTGAAGATTAATAATTTATTTCTTTGAGTATTTCTGCAGGTATCGTTAGTCTTGGACATTCAATTTCAGGATGTTCTGTATCACTTTCAAACTTTATGCTTAAAGCTAAAATAAAGTCAAATGATTTGATTTTTAAATTGTACATCATTTGCAAGCAGCGAAAAAGCATTTTTAATCATGTATGCATATCACCGCAGTGTCATGATTCCTGAGTGTGTGCCACGACCTCTAAACAGCTCAGAAATATGTTGTGTTGTGTTGACAATTGCCTATGTTCATGTGAGAACTGTTAACCTAGATTTATTAAATGTAGTGCACTTTGGAAAATGTGAAATTGAACACAGGAGACTAAAATATAAGCTGCATTCCACAAGAAATAAATCCAGTGCCTTTGAGCCTCTAAAATAAGCATAAAATACACAGAGGGATGAAAAGAGACAATTTAGAGAGCAATAGTCCCTCAGCATCTTACAAGACTGCCCTTAGCAACTTGGAATATATGACTGTTCACATGCCCCATGATTCTTTTCCTCTGTGTGGTGCTTTTTCACCTTTTCTATGGGATTCTCTCACTCCAGACCCAGTGAAGAGCTATGCTAATTTGAAATAAGTTTGGAATTCATGCCATAAAATTTGCTAAAGAGGAGTTGAGTTTGATGCACGATGCCAGTTGTATTCTGAAAGAATGCTTGCATTATTATAGACAAATGAGATAATTATGTAGAAAAAAATCCACATCAACCCAAAAAATAATAACAAGTGTTATAAAAAAAAAACAGTTCAGAAGTACCCAGACAGTACATTCTTTGAGAGTGGAAAACTGGGTTTGTGTATTTGGTCAATACTTGTATTGACAAAGTATTTTAAAATTCTGGTTGAAGTATTTTAAATTTGACCATGTAATGGCTTTAACTCTCTGATAATAACCGTGTAATAACATTAATTATCTAGATATGTTAAAAAAGGCAAACACATCATATCAAATATACTGAGTATTTTATTTTTTCCAAGATAATTCTAATAGACGAGAAATAATTACCTTCCTGTATCATAAAAATACAGAGAGATTACAGACTACACTATACTCTTTCCAAATACAAACACAAATATAAACCAATGAACACATAACCAAGGAACAAAGGAAAAGCAAAGTATTTTAAAATGTGAGCTTCTGATTCAGTGGTTTTGGAGGACTCTCTTAACTCCTGTGAAAGAGCTGACACCATTATTTCCACTGAAAAAGGATATGCCTTTTGTGTGAATTGTAATTTGCTTTATCTGAATCTAACTACTGAGTGGTCTTCAGGAGTTCTAGCCTAAAAACTTTAATTTAGAGTAAGAGAAGATGCAATAATGTGTTCGAATTAGACATTATAGACTTCCTTAAACCTTATGACCCATAAATCTGTACACTCATTACACATTTTATTGCCAGGTTTAAAAATCTGAAGTTAGTTTAACATGTTTGTTGTATTCAGCTATATAATAAACCTCTTGAGACAAGATAAAATCTCCTCTCATATCTTATTTCATTCAATAAATGTGATGACTTGTTTCTGAGCAACACATAGCATATACTTGAAATATGTTGTTTGGAACAAGAAACCTAGAAGAAAAAGAGGTGAGGCTATCAACATAATTTGAATAAGTAATCTCAGTGATCTATTAAAGATGCATTCAATCTTACATATTAAAGAAGTGTTTCTCAGACCTAAAACATACATCATGATGTCAAAGCAAACAAACAAACAACAAATATCTCTGGAGTAGTCTTAATAACCTGCTAGAGATATTTTATAATGTGTTATTTATTCTGAAATTTCTAATATATGCTATCATGTGTATAAAATTAAATGAAGACTTCCATTTCCGGTGATGGTGGAGTAGCTTATATCAGAAAAATCTCCCTGTAGTTAACGATACACTCTATCGTTAAAATAGATGAAAAATAACCATTTGAAGACAGAGGTAGGCGAAACCAGAGGCTGTTCAGCTGTTGAATGAAAAGGAGCACATGAGTGAAGTGTGAAGTGATTAACTTTGAAATTTAGCAGTCTGATAGATTAAAGTTGAATATCATTAAACTAGCACAAATACTAAATATTAATGATAGAAAAAAAGTGACTAAAAAGCTCAAAGAGGAAAGAAGGAAAATACAAAAAAAAAAATCCCAGCCAATTAAGCCCAAGTAATATGAGAAAGGAGTAACAGAGAAACAAAAAGGAGAAATGGTAAATGAAAGACACATACCAAGATGGTTGACTTAAGCCAAAAGATATCAAAATTACATGAAATATAATTAGAAAAAATAATTCAATGAAAACAAGAGGTTTTCAGACTGAATGTTAATCAAGAAATAACTGTATGTTGTATATAAAAGATGCACAAAGTGTAGGTGTGCATATCAAAACAATCATAGGTTGAAATGAATAATATGGAAAAAAATACACCATACAAACTTTCTGCTTAAAAACTTGTGCAGTTATATTAATATCAATGAGTGCAGACTTCAAAGTAATAAATCTCACCCCAGATAAAATATTTCATAATGATGAACACATCAATTCATCAAGAAAACGTAACAAGTAAAAACGTGTATTGATTAGAATTTCAGAATTTACGAAATAAAACTGGAAGGTCTGCAGTTAAAAAAAGCTAAATCTGCATTAATGGAGATTTAAAAAATTTTAATTTTAATTTCAGCAATGAAATTAAAATCACAATGAGATACCACCTTACTTCTTCAAGGATGGCTGTAATTTAAAAATTAAAAAAACAAAACAATAGATGTTGGCATGGATGTGGTGAAAAGGGAACACTTCTGCACTGCCGGTGGGAATATAAACTAGTATAACCACTATGGAAAACAGTATGGAGATGCCTTAAACAAGTAAAAGTAGATTGTTCCAGCAATCCAACTACTGGGTATCTACCAAAAGGAAAAGAAGTCATATGAAAAAGACACATGCACATTTATGTTTATATGAGCACAATTTTCAGGTGTGAAGATATGTAACCACCCTAAGTACCCAGAAACCAACGAGTGCAGAAAGAATATGTGGGATATATACAACATTGAATACTACTCAACCATTAAAAGGAACAAAATAATGTCTTTTGCAGCGACTTGGTTGGAGCTGGAGGCCATTATTCTAAGTGAAGTAAGTTAGGAATGGAAAACTAAATATTGTATGTTCTCTTTTGTAAGTGGGAGCTACGCTATGAGGATGCAAGGGCGTAACAATGATACAATCATTTTTGGGGAGTCGGAAGACAAGGTTGAGAGAGGAGTGAGGGATAAAACACTACGTATTGGGTACAGTGTACACTGCTTTGATGGCAGGTTCACTAAAATCTCAGAAATCCCCAGTAAAGAACTTCTTAATGTAAGCAAAACCACCTGTATACCAAAACGTCCTGAAATAAAAATAATTTTAAAAATCATCAATAAATATAAAGAACAATATAAACCAAAACATCTTAAATGATACCTATAGAAAATTACACTGAACAAGTGAAAAATATAAATTATATTTTCCAAGTTCACATTTAATATCCACCAACACAGAGGATAGGCTTGGCATCAAATAAGGACCAATGTGTTTTAAAAAGTGAAATCTTATAGACTATGCTATCTGACCACAATAATATTAAGTTAGAAATAAAAACGAGAAGATACTTTAAAAAGCCCCACAACACTGGAAATACTATTAAATAAATCATAGGATTTTAAAAAATCACAAGAGAATTTATAAAATCTTTTAAGATAAGCGACAAAAACCTAACATTTCAAAAGGTTTGGGGTGCAGTGAAAGCAGTGCCTAGAGAGAAATTGATTGCCTAAGTGTTCCTGTTAAATATAATTCTTTTTTCTCACCCCTTACCCATGTCCTTTACAGGAAACCACTGATCTTTCGGTTACTATAGATTAGTTACTAGGATTTTGTGTAAATTAAATTATACTGTGCATAATCTTTTAAAATCTGTTTTCTTTCAATCAGGATAATCGTTTGAGATTTACTGATGTTGAAACAGTAGTTCACTCTTTTTTCTGCCCATTAGCATTTTATTAATAAATATACTAATATTTGTTCATCCATTTACCTCCTGAGGGACATTTGGATTGTTTTCTGTTTTGGTTATTACCAATAAAGCTTTTATGGCCATTTGTGCATAATAGTTTGTGTATACATAGGATTTCGTATTTTTGTATAAATGCCTGGATAATATAGTAGGCATTTACTAACTATATTAAGAAACTGGAAAACTTTTCCAAACTTGTACCATTTTCTGTTCCCACCAGCAATATATGAGAGTTCAGGTTTCTCTGTCAACACTTGGTATGATCAGTCCATTTAATTTTAACCTTGCTAGTAGATGTGTTGTTGTATCTCATTGTGATTTTAATTTTAATTTGCTTTTTCCTTAGGACCAATGACGTTGGGCATCTATGACATTGGACATGCATAGTTTGCACTAAAATAAGATTTTCATGTGTTTGCTTGTCATAAAGAAAATACAAATACGTTGATAAATTAGTCATCATTAGGTACATTATTGAAATCAGTCTGTCAAGGTAGGTCTGTTCTATACTTCCTGTAAATTTCCTTCAAACTAGGAGAGCCAGATAAAACGCAGGGCACTTAATTAAATCTGAATCTTATACACACACACACGTATATAACATATATATATATATACACATATGAGTCATGTGTGTATATATCTGTATGTACACTCATACATATATAAACATAAACACATACATAACACATATACATATATATAATAATTTATGTGTGTGCGTATGTGTAGAGAGAGAGAGCAAGACAGTGAGAGATAAATTGTAAGGAATTTGCTCTCATGTTTGTGGAGGTTAGCCAGTCCAAAATATATAGAGCAAGCTGGTAGGCCGAAGACCCGAAGGAAAAGAAAAAAAAGAAAAGAAAAAAGCAGGCCTTATTCTCCCAAATTTTTGCATCTTTTGCCTTTTTTATTCCTAAAAACTAATTTCTTCATGATGGACAAATTATGTAGGGCAGATTTACACTATTATGCTATCTAGAATGCTGAGCACAAGCGTTAATTAGCTAGAGAGAACAAAACGTAAACACTATCTGTGACCTCAGAGCCTCTGCAGAAAAACACACAGTTTGTGAAATTTGTAACAGCATCCAGCAAAAACAAGGAGTACAGATTGAGATCCAGCCTGTTCTTTCCTAGCCAAGCCATGTGCCGTGTCCCAGGGCTGCCTCAGCTTGGAGGATGGGCCACCTTTTACTTCACTTAGAGGCTTATCAAGCTCCACTGTGCTTAGGACTTCTGAGAGGACATCACCTTTTTCAATTAGTGCAAAATTCATATTAATTCATATTGATCTAGACAGGTGATCTCAGGTCTTTCCAAGTACTGAAACAACTTCAACCCTACCCAATTCAGATCTGTGTAATTATTGTTCATTGTTCCATAGGTAAGTAAACCAAGCCACCTGTCTTGAATGCTCATACTGATGCCTACAATGATCCATATTCCATCACTTTCTTTCTCTCTAATACTTTAGTTCTCATTCCAAGATTTAATATTATTATGCATTCTAAACTAATGATTTCCAAATTAGACAATAAGAACCATGAGACAGATGATTTCCTACAGAAATTTAAATTTAATTAATTTAAAAAGCTATCCTAACTCTCAAATAGCATCCTTTCTAATTTTAGGCTTCAAAGTAATTTTTCCTTTATAAAGTCAATTTTATAACAGTTGTTGTTTTATAATTGTCCTTCCATGGAAGAGCACTGACAACACTATTCTGATCTATCTCCTTTGAGATTACTGATATATAAAAAGCAAAAGTCTGCATATCATTTTCTCAAAACACTTCTCAGAATCTCTCTGCTGCTGCAACATGGCTGAGATTTGGCCTCATTTAAAGGCCTCAATTTTCCTGCTGAAGCAGCTCAATTCCGTACATTATGGGGTAATTGTGGGAATTAATTTAATGTATGCAATAGACTTACCTATGGAAGCAGGAAGAGATCCATAAACAGTAGCCATGGTTTTATTTGTGTTCTTGGGCAAGTAAAATAACATTTAAAAGTCAGTACTTTAAAGGACTTTCTTACCCGATTACAAGTTATGGAGAAGATGCATTTTAGATTTTACATGCAGTAGTGATTTTAAAATTAAAAATAGTGACCACGTGTAAACTTATTATGAAATGCTGTTGTCAAAGCAAAAAATTACACCAGACAGTTAAACAGGCAAGCAAAAATTTGTTCAAGGCTATTTGCAATGGAAGAGAGAGGCCAGAACTCAGTTTGCATTCAACTCCCTTGAAACAACGGGGTGGAAAGCTTCAGAATTTTTATGAGCTGGAGTGCGAAGATCTTAGGCCTTCTATGTTTGCTAATTGGCTTTACCTGAAGGAAAAGTAAACTTTCTCCTCCTATCTTCATGACAGGAAGTAGTTTTTACAACTTAGGGCAAAGTGCCCAGTGAAGTTAAGACCCCACCTTCCCACAGAGGCTGGGAGGTAGGGCACTATCCTCCTTGATGATTACATTTCAAAGGAATGGCTCCCAGGTCCTTGAGAAAGACATCCCTGGGTTGTAAAACTATAAAGAGGTTTTAAAATGATTTACATCTCAAAGGGGCAGAGAAAGGATTAACAATGACAAGTTTTCCACAGTAAATGTTATAAGAAAAGGTAAATCAGAGGTCTAGTCTACTCTCAGGAAGAAGACTGTCTAAACTGCAGGCAAACTGAGGAGAACTTTAAGGCCTTTTGGGTCTCTAGCTATAATCAAATAAGGCCTTAAAACATAATTTCATAAGGAAAAAAAATGAATAGCTAAAGGATAAAAATCAAGGCCACTTAAAGGAGTAATAAAGGTTACATCTAAGAAAAAAAAGGATTAAAAATCAGCATCAATTTAGCAACAAAGAAAACTAGTCAAGCAGAGATAAGAAGTTTATCAAAATCTGCTGTTTCTGAGACTTCTTTGCTGTCGTGTGCTTTCAAGGAACAAATACTTCTATTTAATAATCCTGTACTATCATTAGAATCAATGTGTTAATATGTTTAAAATGTTTATAATACATGATTGGCACATTAGCAGCCATCAAAAAAGTGATTATTTACTTATTCTGAATTACTCTTTCTTTCTCCTCCTTATGTTTGTGCAAGCCATGCCTCGGGGTATGTGCTCTTAGCTTTCAAAAATAATGGATTGCAAATGGAAAGGATTTTCTAAACTAGCATGTGGACCAGCATTCAAAATCTTTGTACTTGCTTGAAGAATACTGTATCTTGACGCAAGAAAGATAAAAATGGCACAGAGTAACAGAAGAGTCCTTATTTTTTAGATTCTATGCTATAATTTGGGCCTTGATAGGATTTTCTTTTTTTCTTTCTTGATTTTTGAAACTGCCATTACCTCATTCTATGAAATAGAACGAGTGTTCCCAGCTTTGGTATTTTTATGATTCTTATTTTTATGATCATGGTTTATACATAATTGTACTAGGTTAAAAAAATCTCCTAGCACTGGAAAAATTTTAGTAGTTCAAAAACTGATATGTGTTATTGGCGAAAACAACCTCTCAGTAATATTAACATTTGCCATGTCAAACAAACAATGGACCTAATGGTGGACTTTTGAAGCAGTGATATGGAGCCACTAATTTATTATATATTTTTAAAAGAGTAGTTTAACTTCAAACAAGTTTTAGAAAATTATAAAATATCGGTTGAAATTTTGAGTATTTTTCATGTTTGGGGATCGCTAATTGCATCATTTGAAAGAATATTGCCAAAATGGACAACTTGTAGACTATGGGCAGAAAGAAAATATTGCTTTAAGATTTGAGTTGTGATTTGACTCTGGAAGTCCGGCAAATCAGATTGAAATTATTTTTAAATTGGTTGTAACTTCTAAAATAGCTAGATGGCATTTTATCGCTATGGTCAGCTGTCAATTAGAGGAGCTTCTTTTTGTTGCCGCTTTCATTTAAAGTGATTTACCTAAGTATGCTAAGGAAAAAAAAAAAGAGTTTCTTAATAAAATCCAGTATGGATTTATGTTTTTTTGTTTGTTTTGTTTTGTTTTGAGACAGAGTCTCGCTCTGTGCCCCAGGCTGGAGTGCAGTGACACAAACTTGGCTCACTGCAACCTCTGCCTCCCGGGTTCAAGAGATTCTTCTGCCTCAGCCTCACAAGTAGCTGGGATTACAGGTGTGCACCCCCACGCCCAGTTAATTTTTGTGTTTTTAGTAGAGATGGGATTTCACCATGTTGGCCAGGCTGGTCTTGAACTCCTGACCTCAGGTGATCCGCCCTCCTCCTTGGCCTCCCAAAGTGCTGGGATTACAGGCATGAGCCACCGCACCTGGCCTTCTGTCTCCCTAAATTGTATAAAATCAAGCTGTAATCCAACCACCTTGGGGGCATGTTCTCAGGACCTCCTGAAGCTGTGTCATGGGTCATGGCCCTCACATCTGGCTCAGAATCTAGTTAAATATTTTACAGTTTGGATTTTTTCATCAACAAAACACTAAGCTTTAAACTACATTCTTCTTTCCCTCTCTCCCATTAGTATTTATTTGATTGTGAAACAAAGTTTGTTGTTATTTCCCCCAATCAGCTGCAAAGTGGTGATTTGTCCTAGTATAATGGAAAAACCATTGTCATTAACTTTAATTTATCATTGTACTTAGCTCCCTTGGCTCTAAGCCAGGAATTTATAACTCACTCCAGATTGGTTTTTACAAATACACTTTCCTCTATAGCACTGCAGATCATAAGCCTGTGTGACCAAAAAAAAAAAAAAAAAAAAAAAAAAAAAGCAGAAATCTTCCTTTCTCACTGGCACAGAAATGAGACTTACTTCTATAGGCTACGTTTGCCTCATCTATCAACTTTTTTGTTTTAATTCATTAGTTTTCAGATTTTTTTCCCTTGAGCTTCTTTGAAGTTTATACAGTTCTATTTCCATTAGATATTATTGTAATCCAGTGTCTCCAAAACATAATCTGATGGGTTATGTTACTAGCTTTTTATATCAAAAAAATGTTAAAACTCTAAGTGACACTGGCCTTTACAACAAAAACAAAAACAAACAATAAGCAAAGTGTGCCCCAGGAAAAAGAGAGGGGGATAAAACTAATCATCTTATACAACTGCACCTTCAGTTGTAGGTTTCATAGGTGTTCCTAGGTGTTTAAATTTCCAGCAGGTTTCTGAGAAAAAGAAGATAGCCCAGAGCAGTTTGAGTTATGTGAGGCATGCGAAATTTATCAGGCCCAGAGTGGTAAGAGTATGGAACTTCAGTTGGAGGCTGCCATGGCACGGATGACTGGGGGCAATTGTTTAAAGCCACTTTTTTCCTGACTGGCTGCTTTATCCGTTATCTTCACATTCCTGGAATTTGTGATAATAAAGAACAATGTATACATAATTAATAGTTTACGGTTTTGTTTTCTTTTTGTGACAGAGTCTTGCTCTGTTGCCCAGGCTGGAGTGCATTGACACAATCACGGCTCACTGCAAACTCTGCCTCTCGGGTTCAAGCGATTCTTGATTCTCATGCCTCAGCCTCCCAAGCAGCTGAGACTACAGGTGCATGCCACCATGCCCAGCTAATTTTTGTATTTTTTTGTGGAGATGGGGTTTCACCATGCTGCCCAGGCTGGTCTTGAACTGATCTCAAATGATCCTCCCACCTCGGCCTCCCAAAGTGCTGGGTTTACGGGCATAAGCTACCATGCCTGGCCAGTTTAGGTTATTTTAATGTAAATTCTTGGTGAACAACTTTAGAACTGCCTCTTCTTTTTCTTTAAAAACCTACTTGTAACTGTTGCTAATTGGAGTGTGTATTCAGAGAGACTTAAGTCTATGCTATCCGCTTGCAATCCTCAAGCTTGGCCCAAATAAACTCTCTACTTATATTGATTTTGCCACAGTTTTTTTCCTTCTAGGTCTACATTTCATTATTTCGTTTCTATTTTATTCTTATTTCGGTGTTACAATCTTCAGTTAAATGAGGCAAAAGACTATTTGCCATGACAATTGAGCAAAATTCTTTATTGAAAAGGAGAATAAGTGTGAAAAATTGCATTAATGTGAAAAGTGAAAAATCTTTTTGGAATATAGGTTTAATACAGCTTGGAAATGTCGGTGGAATATGATCATCTTTTCTTTAAAATAATTTTTAAAACAACTAGAAGTTTTATCTTTTAGATAATAAGTTTTTAATACTGAGTCAGCAAGTCACTGGGGCAAGTTTTCCAAAAACCTGTTGGTCTTTGGGCAGTTTTGTGACTTAGGGGGAAACACAGTTTGAAACAAAAATGCATGTTCATTTTAAAAATTGAAATAAAGGGTTTATTATAACTTTTTTATGCAAATTTCATTACATTTAAAACAGTATTACTTTGTGCTATATAGCCTACCTTGTTGAGTTTGTCTTGGCTGATACTAAATTAGCAGAGGGTAGTTTGTAAATGTAATTTTACATCCCTTTTTTGTCATTATCTTTATTAAATTTGCATCTTAATCATTACTATTGTGTTCTATTAAATCTCCAAAATGCTGACGGAATTATTAGCCAAAAAACGGATTATTGAAGTATAAATGTAGTAATGTTATTAACATAATGATTACAACTAAAAATAACATTATTAATGCAAATAATTAGGGCCTAGTGCCAGTACAGAATGTGAATGTATATGTTCTTGAACAGGTGATTCTGTAGCTGTATTAATTCATGAAAAGCTGTTTTTTTAAAAAATTAGCTTTGAAAAAAGAACAAGGAAGCTCCATGTATAGTAAAAATTGCATTATATTAGCTTTGCAATTCATAGAGCCCTAGCTTCCACAGAGGTGCACAATATGAAACTTTATCAAAAGTCACATGAGCCATCAATGCTTTAACATGATTTATGGAATGCATTAATCTCTTGGATGAATCAATATCTTTTTTCTCCACAAGAGTAATAACAAACACTTCTTACATATAATTAATTATTCAACATTTAAAGGTAGAAAAGTAAACAAAATTACAAAGGCACTATTCAAAGTGACATGTCTCTTAGCCAGAATGGAAACAAGAAACACTATTGCTGAGAAACATGTAAACCAGCAGAAATGGGCCATTGGCAAGATTATTTGTCAAAAGACACTATTAAATGACACCTCATATTGATGCTATACAACAAGGAAGAACAAAAGCAATCACATTTGTAAACCAGGATATATATTTTTAACACATGGATGAAACTGCTCATATCCAGAACACGAATTCACACTTGACTTAACTGTAGTGTATACAAAGAGAAGAAATATTGATTCTGTGTTTACTACAGCCTTTGTGGACTGTCACATAAACTGGAAAGAAAGAGTGTTTAGGATGAATATCATCACCAGAAATTAAGAGCATTGTCATATTAAAAAAAAGATGAGTCCAATTATTGATCTGAGTTTTTTGAGAAAGAGATGTTAGAAGTTAACAATAAGCCTATTGATATGCATTCAAAGTTAAAGGAATTACTGAAAATGTATAGCTCAGAGTGCTATACAAGGAGATCTGGCATTAGAAAATATTCTACTTTTCTACTGTAAAGTCCACTGACTCAAAAATATATGTTGAAAAAATTAGTTGGGCAACAATTAGAATGGGCCCTCTTTCTTTGCCATTTTTTGGTTATTTAATTCATTATTTCATAAAATATGCAGAAAATATTTACAATTTCAAGGTATGTTTCTTAAATTGCAGAGAAAACTTGGAGTTATCTTGACATTATTTGCAGTGCAATTAAAACAGTTTTTATATCCAGAATAATATTAAGTGATGATCAATGAACTAAACTGGAAGTGTTTTTGCTTCAGAGATCTGTGTGTTAGGAAATGCAAGCAGAGAGAGGCTGGTCTGTGGTCACTGCCCATAGATTCTACTTGGTCCCTGCTCATCTCAAAGGGCTGGACTCTCTCTTCTGTAATGAAGATATTAACTTTTTATTGTTGCAATTTTGGACATTGAGAGTCTTACTTCTCTATCCTGTAACATAATTATTTTAAAGTCACAAACATCATAGTTTCTTAGAAGGATGATGTAACATTTTGAAAACAATGTACACTTTAGCCCCTATTTTTGGTAATTTTTGAAATATTTCCTACTTAATTCTACATATCATTTAGAAAAGTTGCACGCTATACTGCTTTAAAGTTTCTTTTAATTGTGTTTGCTATACTCTTTAACGAACTATGTATCCTTGTTTGACTTTTATATAAAGTAAAATAAAGAGGGCTCTGAGTCCATTTTATGATACTACTAAAATAATGACATATTCTCTTACCTGAGCCTCAGATGACCAAGTATAATGGGTTACTTCTTCTCAGCTTCTTCTTTAAAGTTGCTGTTCATTTAATGTATTTTTCATGGAAGTTGATTATTTTTCAACTCCATGGGCTCTGTCTTATAAGAACATATAATTGCGCCACTGCATTTGATCCTAAGTAGATTGACTTACAAATTTTATTTATTTATCCCAATTTAATTAAGCTTCGTGGGTTCAAGATAATTGGTATCCCCTAAATGTTCTAGCCCAGCTGTTATAAACTCGTTAAGAGCATCAATGCCTTTCAATTAATAATGCTAATAATGATATTAATTAGCCTTATGAGTTACGATCCTTGCAGCACATTTAAATTAATTTTAGTCCATAATCAAACCATCCGATTTTAGAATTTTTTGCTATTTTCCCTCACTGTCCAATATATCATAAATTGTTCCTAAAAGGAATAAAAATTTTTTTTACAAACCTTTCAAAGTCTACGGCTTTAGGGCACCCAAGCTGATCAGAGAAACCCAACTCATTGTGACTAACACGATTTAACAAATGGCACAATTTCAGCAGTTACACATTAAATTCAATATGTTGAAGCAACCAAAGCAACTAGATATTTGTGAGTGTTACAGTTGGACATTGCAATTTCTCAGACACCTCTCTTCTTAATGCTGTTTGGATTTTATGATTTGTCATACCATAAAATTAAAGTACAACTTTGACCTAATATTCTCTTATTAACTTTCCTGTTATTGCTAATTTTTTATCCCATAAAATTCTTCAAATTATATAATATGATTTATTTTTGAAAACTTATTTTTACACTCTCAATCATAAAGGAATTTTTTATGAATACAAAAGTGTAGTTCTTTGATTATATATATTATATATAAAAAATATATAATATATAATAATACATATTTTATATACAATATATATAATATGTAATAATATATAGTATATATAATATATATTATGTATATGATAATATATAATATATGTTATATATTAATATATGATATATGATATATATCATATATTAATATATGATAATATATCTTATACGTAAAGTATATAATATATGATAATACATCTTATACGTAAAGTATATATAATATATGATAATATATCTTATACGTAAAGTATATATAATATATGATAATATATCTTATACGTAAAGTATATATAATATATGATGATATATCCTATACGTAAAGTATATATAATATATGATGATATATCCTATATGTAAAGTATGTTATATATGATACTATATCCTATATGTAAAGTATATGTTATATATGATACTATATCCTATACGTAAAATATGTTATATATGATACTATATCCTATACGTAAAGTATATGTTATATATGATACTATATCCTATACGTAAAGTATGTTATATATGATACTATATCCTATACGTAAAGTATATGTTATATATGATACTATATCCTATACGCAAAGTATATGTTATATATGATACTATATCCTATACGCAAAGTATATGTTATATATGATACTATATCCTATACGCAAAGTATATGTTATATATGATACTATATCCTATACGCAAAGTATATGTTATATATGATACTATATCCTATACGCAAAGTATATGTTATATATGATACTATATCCTATACGCAAAGTATATGTTATATATGATACTATATCCTATACGCAAAGTATATGTTATATATGATACTATATCCTATACGCAAAGTATATGTTATATATGATACTATATCCTATACGCAAAGTATATGTTATATATGATACTATATCCTATACGCAAAGTATATGTTATATATGATACTATTCCTATACTCAAAGTATATGTTATATATGATACTATATCCTATACGTAAAGTATATGTTATATATAATACTATATCCTATACGTAAAGTGTATGTTATATATAATACTATATCCTATACGTAAAGTATATGTTATATATAATACTATATCCTATACATAAAGTATATATTATATATAATACTATATCCTATACGTAACGTATATATTATATATAATACTATATCTTGTACGTAAAATATATATTATATATAATACTATATCTTATACATAAAATATATAATATATCTTATATATAAAATATATAATATAATAATATATCTTATATATAAAATATATAATATATAATATATCTTATATATAAAATATATAATATATAATATATCTTATATATAAAATATATATAATATATAATATATCTTATATATAAAATATATATAATATATAATATATCTTATATATAAAATATATATAATATATCTTATATATAAAATATATATAATATATAATATATCTTATATATAAAATATATATAATATATCTTATATATAAAATATATATAATATATCTTATATATAAAATGTATATAATATATAATATATCTTATATATAAAATGTATATAATATATAATATATCTTATATATAAAATATATAATATATAATTATATATAAAATATATAATATATTATTATATACATAAAATATATATAATATAATTATATATATAATATATAATATATATATAAAATATATATAATATATAATAATATGTATTATATAATATTTTTATATATATATATAGTGCTCTACAATACCAAAGATATTACCAGGATCTCACATTCTGAGGTATGGTTGCAACACTTTGAATTCCTACAACTTCTCCTGTTCACCATGCTCTGGTTCACATTTTCCAATATAGATAGGTCACGTCTATAAACTCTTATGTATGGAATTATTTGCTTATTTTTATTACAGTGTTTTTAAGGTATAATTGAACTATAATATATAGTACATGATTAAAGTGTATCATATATTTTCACATATGGTGATAACTCATCACCATAATCAAGAAAATGAACCTATTCATCACCACCCAAACTTTCTCTGTGCCCCTTTATAATCTCGTTCTCTTGCCCTTTTGTGTCTCCACCATCCACAGGCAACGAATGATCTGGTTCACTATAGAATAGTTTATTTTTCTAAAATTTTATATGAAAGGAATGCATTTTTTTCCAGCTTCTTTTGTTCAGCATACTTAATACCCATCCACATTTCATTGCTGTGTCCATAGCTTCTTCCTCTTATTAGTGAGCATTAACTCTTTGTTTTTTGTTTTCTTTTCTTTTTTCTCTATTTCTATTTATTTATTTATTTGGCCTCTTTACTCTGAGGGCACTGTCTCAGAGTCCATTGTATAGATATTCTGTAATCCTGTGGGTGGACATTTCAATTGTTTGCAATTTTAGCTATTTCAGACAAAGCCACTATAAACATTTGTGTAGAAATCTTTTAATGAAAATACGCATTCATCTCCTCTAAGTTAGGAATGGCTGTGCCCTGTGGTGGGTATATGTTTATCTACCACACTAGTACATAAGCATTTCAAGTGCTCCATATCCCCACCAACACTTTACAAGCACAGTCTTTTTAGTTTTAGGCATTTAAGTAGATATGTAGAGCTATCTAGTTGTGATGTTAACTTCTGCTTATCTAATAACTAATGATCTTGAGTCCTTTTCATGTGCCTTTTTTCGGTCCACATAATTTTTTTTGGTAATATATCTGAGGGCATTTGTAGGGCTCATGTAATCTGTTTCCATCCCTCAGAAATCAGTGTCTTTCATTGTCTTGTGTCTAATGTTGTAAGAGTGATTTTATTTTTCTTTTCTGGCTTTGCAACTGCAGAGAATAAATCTAGTCTCTGTTATTCCATTTTGACCAGAAGTAGAAATTCCCATATATACAATTAAATGTTTAGCCCTCTTCCAATGAATCCACGTGGATTTTACCTACATAACAGTCATTTATACCTAAGCATTTCAGTACTTTATCTTTCTTCCTTATATATTTTAGTCTTGTCATTTAAAGTGTTCCAAGGGCCATACCCTTCTAAATGTGGTATTGTATTTGTACCATGCTGATTCATTTTCCCATACTTGAGGTAAATAAATAAATTTATTGGAGGTTTCTACATTTATTCTGAACAATTAGTTTGATAGTCTGTTACTAGAGACATAAAATTTACCCTTTAATATTTCTGGGCTTGTTATAATGTACATATTTTTTACTGTATTTGCATACATTCTTCAAGTGCCAACTTCAGATCTGTACACAGAACTATCATTAGCATTTGTTTCAAGTCATTGATTATCTGCTCTTCTTATTATATGAAGTGGAACAGTTTGATGCTTTTCATAGTTGAATGTATTCCCATATGGCCCAAGCAAACAATTGGGAATTAATAATTACCCATGGCTAATCTGCTTATGGCCCACCCCAACTTAGGGAGACAATATTTGTCCAGTGAATCCATCTGCATTGAGGTTGCCAGATGGGCTTTAAAGTGTTTTCTTTATCACCATAAGTCACTGTAAATCATTGTTTTATACTGCCAGAACATATATAAAGGGTACTGGCTGGTTCTTGTGAAATTAATTCATAACTACAACTTCAAACCATTGAAACTATCATCAAAATAAAGGAAGAGAGTAAAATAGAGATAAAATGAAACCTATTAAATGTTTCCTAATTATAGTTTAGGGTTTTAAAATTTATTTCTCATGATACTCATTACCTATATATTAAGTATATCCTGGACCTTAAACATTATTTCTCTGTTTTGGGTCTGGCCCTCAGTTAATTAACCCATACTTTATCTTTATTTAGTCAAAGGTAATTTTCTTTCTTCAATTAATCTTTTTCTTGAATCATAGTTTAATCAGTTTTGTTCATTAAGTTGTAACCCTAGAGTTTGTAAACAAAACTCTAGTTCATGTTAAAAAAAAAACTTTGCAAATTAATATTTTCCCATAATGAACCATGTAGATTTTGTTCAAATCTACTACCAGCTATGTTTTAACAAAGATACGCTAAGAAAGTGTTATTTTATTAGGTTCCTTCAGGGTAGGCATGGTCAAATATATATAATGGAATGGCTTATTTATTGGCTGCATCTAATACGTTTTATATATTCTATCATTTTTATTTCCCAAAAGGAGTTTAGTGATGTGGGTAACTCATACAATAGGTTACAGATGATCAAAATATACTAGGTTATAAGGTTAACAAATAACAGAAAGGGCTGAAACACATGAATAACTCTTTTTTGTTTCATGTTTTTATCTTGTTTTGTTATTTTTTCCCATAATGGCTAAATGTTTAGGAGGATGTCACCTTGGGTTTTCAGTTTCATGCATTCTGATGTTTTAGTCTCATTGTTTAATTTAAACAAAGTAGGTCTAGCTTAGATTGGATAGTCCTCACATGACCTAAACTGACATATATGCATGGTGAACTTAAATCTGACCAGTAACCCAAAGAAGTATTTAGATAATATATTAATCTTATGAAATATCTTCACCTAATTATGAAGGCTATAAAATAACTACATTGTGAGTGATTTATTAAAATCAAACCTTTTTTCTGGAATGAGTTTAAAATTGCCTTATTGTGATCAATCTAATCAATTTTGTCGTGAGGTATTATATAGAATACTCTGAATGCTCATACTCAGGTGGCTAAACACCTTCAATACCCTTCTTTATAGTAGTGTCTCTCAAAGGATGATCACTGAGCGGAAGTATCAACACTACCTGAGAACTTGTTAGAGATGCAAATCTTGCTTCAGTCTCCTTTACCCCAAATATTTCTTTCAGATTTACTATAGCAGAAACTCTGTAAGTAGGGCCCAGCAAACTTTAATAAGCCCTCCGGGTGATTCTGAGCATGCCAAAGTGTGAATTCACTGTTTGAATAATCTTACCTTTTTACCTAAAAACTCTGAGACTGCTATAAAATGAAGTACTCAGGGAAATGTCTATCATTTATTAACGTTTTATTCAAATGCTAGTCTTACGAGTCTGTTCAACTGATGTCATATGCAAAACTGTAGCAAACCAACTTAGGACATAGTTGAAACAGTTCTTCATAAACATGAAACCGTATGATATCAAATTTAGGACAAATACCTAGGGACATTGCAAAATATTATGCTTTGTATCATTAATTTAAATTTTTTTCCTGAAGTTGTTAATAATTTGAACTAGCCATTCAAAAGAACAAGCTAGTAACTATAATTTTTTCTTAAATTAGATCATTTTCTTAACCTGTTTATTAGCCAGCTTTGAATATCATAAATTTCTATCTAGATACAACTTTAATAGTAAAATTTGTTGAATTTAAATTAATACATATTGTTATATTTGCCTTAAATGATGAGAATACATAAAATACTCTTTAGTGACAGTGACATACCTACATTATTCTACAAAAATTGTATTTTATAATAATAGCTTACATCAAAATTATTTTAACAAGCTATTGATCTCCATCTTTTCTTCACTTGTCAGGCACAGTTTATATTTATTCCTTTCATTGTTTGGAGAATAAGAATCTCAAAGAACCCGATTTGATATAGTGTAATAAAATGATAAAGTCAGTTCAGTTGATTCTAATGTTTAGCATCTTTCAATACACTGAGAAGTGATAGTTACAGAAATTGGGGCTCTGAACAGTCCATCAGAGTATCCCTCTTGATACTTGGCACGAGCGTGAATCTACAAAGACAACAATAGTAGTTAAGTTATGTTTGAGGAACGTCAAGAATTAATACATATGAATTACTCATGGCAGCTGCCTAGTCATTTCCAAAGCAACACATAATATCCCAGTTTGTTTATTTCCTGATGTCCCTGAAACCCGTTTGTGTAGATATATAAGGCACACTAGCAAAATCACTATGCTTTGCCACAAAGCAGCATTTTTAACAGCATATAACTTTCATTTTCCCTGTTTACCCCATTACTCCACCCACTTTGGAAAACATTAGTATCAAATCTCACATCTCAGGAACTTCGGTACATTATCTATTCTTTAGGGGACAGAATTCTTAGTATAGGACTCAGATTTAGACCCTGTTTTTGCATGTAATGAAGTGGCAGAGATGATGCAGTGAAAATAGAAGGACAAGGAGATGAAGCCATTTTGAATCAGATAAACTGGGAATCCTTGTTCTGACATTCACTTAATCTATTCTTTGGACTATTAAATTAACCATTCTCGGTTTCAGTTTCTTCACGTGTAAATTAACATAATAATACTTGAAATGGTTACTGTAAGATTTAATGTTTTTGTTGCTGTCTTTCCTTCCTATAACTCTCCATACTTCCTCTGGTGATTTTATGTGGTTGTCAATAAAAGCAGTTTGCATGCAAGGCAATGATCAGTAGTACATTTTCATTAGTCATAGCTTGCCTTGAGACAATGATTTTAATTTCTGATTCTCTTACTTTTCTGCTGCTCCAGTTCTGCAGTTTTAATAAGTTTTTGTTGTGTTCTTTAACACTATTCTCAGGGAACAGGAGCTAACTTTTAGCATCCCTCCAGTATTAAATATTTAATGATGTTTGAATACTAACTTCTTAAGGATGTTTTAAATCATTCTGTAAATACACTGGCACAAATAATAAAGGTTTAGACCTCTGATAGATACTGAGAAAAACAAGGAATTAAATCCACTACAAGCTAGGTGAAATTGTACAGGAGATTTTATATGGTAAGGAAAGCAAAAAATGTATTTTCATTTATTTCTCTGGAATGAGAAAGTTTTTCGGCTAATTACTAGTTAATGATCATAAAGTGCATTGAAAATATGTAAGTGCTGTATATAGTCCTTATAATGATGGAACCTTTATGACTCTTTCAAATTATATGATCATTTAACAACATTTAAAAACCCTTTGTGCTAACTGCTTCTCTTAGTCATTTACTTTACAGGGTGACTGCTCCCATTCTAAAAGACAAATACTCATATTCTCTGAGCACTCATCCTGTCGCTAGTCCATGCCCTCTGGTTTTCATATTTGACTTTAGCTAAAGTATTCTTTTAACTACTAAAGCATATATATTCCTTCAAGTGTGATATGTAAATAATGTCAGTGGAATGGATTCTATCTTTAGTGTCTTGCTTTCAACATTAGGAGTGTATAAATTCTGTTGAATGCTTAAGTCTCTAATATTGCAAACTTATGTTTTTATATTTCATCTTATAAACTCCTTATTTTAACCAACTGCCACATTTCCTACCTCCCCCCTCTCTGAAGATACAAGTTCAATTCTCTTGTGTACAGCTTGGCAGCACATTTTGTGTGCAGCTCTCCTAAAGACTGCCATAGCAACATAAAATGATAACTTATGCTTATATGAACTTTCATGAATTGGAAAAATAAATGCTTGGCATAACATCAAATCCTTGTCTATATTTGTTATTTTTCCCCTTTGCTATAACATGAAAATTATGGGCAGGTTGTCCCTTTCATCTTTTTTCATGTATGGAGATCTAAATTAGCTGCTATGATTCATGCTGACCTTCTAACATCACTTTGTAGTCAGAGTCCCTTGGCGCTCAATTCTGTGTCTGAACTGAGCTGCAATCAATTTATCACCGAGCAGAGGAAATAGAAATGGAGGAGAATGAAGAGTGTGTTAAAATACCTAATGCATGCGGGGCTCAAAACCTAGATGACAGGTTGATGGATGCAGCAAACCACCATGGCACATGTATACTTATGTAACAAACCTGCATGTCCTGCACATGTATCCCAGAACTTAAAGTAAAATTAAAAAAAGATGGATGCATATATATGGTTGACTGTTGTCTATGTAGATTTCTTTAGAAACTAAACTATAAATACATAGTGGGTAGTGGGTTGAACTTAACAGTGATTTGTAACTAGTAGTAATTAATGTCTGGTTATCAGAGATCATTAATGGCATGGGATAAAAATATCTGTTAACATTATTTATGTTCTATGATCTCAGAATTATCATTGCTATACTTAATGTATTCATTATTACCATACCAATTTATCAAGAGCTACATATTAATCACATTTAAGCTTATTTTTAAAGAGATTCAACATTAAAATTTGTTTTTTATAATTTAATTTCTGTAATTTCATACATTCTTATAATTTAGTACTTAAAATGAATGCTTTCAGCTACTCTGAAAAAATCAAATGACAAAATGAATATGGATTTTCATAAGCAAGGAGCATATAACTAGACAGACATGTACTGAGAAAATATTAGATTATCATGCAGCATATTTCAAGTATTTGACCTCAATTATGGTGAACTTTTGCTTGGGCTGGAGAGCTTCATGCCTCCTGAGCCATGGTCGCCATAGATCGGAAGCACACCTGAAGTACTAAGACCAGAGCTCTTGGGGAAGAAGGCATCCTTCAGGTCTATATTACTTTTTGAATACACAGATATCTAAACGGATATCTTTTAGAGGTAAATAAGGCAGACAAATGCTACAAATTTTCTATTCTTGTGGAGTTTTGAGGTGTATAAGAAAGTTGGAGAAAGCAAAGGATTTAGAATGGCTTGAATATGGTTTTACCTCTTTCCACACTTTAGCCAGACCAAATGTTCTTCCAGCCTTGTCACAAACCCTGGATTCAGCACTAGGTTCTTCTTCTCCAACCCTGAGAAGATGAAGGAAACAAAACATAACAAATATAAAAGACAAGTATATATGGATAAAAATAGTTTCTGAGATACATGTCTTCTAAGAAGTGAAAGATTTCAGAGAAGGCTCTAGAAAACGCAGGATGATGATGATGGTAGTAGTGACAAACAGGATAATTATCATTAAAATAGTGAATTTTATTGAAGGTATATTATGTACCAGACACCATGCCAAGTGCTTTACATCAATAATCTCATTTAATCCTTATGGCCATTCCATGATTTATGCAGTTATCTCAGAAAGATGAGAAAATGTACTTACATACAACATAGCATTTTGGTAAGATGTGAATAAGAAATGGATCTAAGTGCATATTAATGGAGGTGACAGGTATGTGTTCTGCTAGCCAAGACATCATTTAGACTGACAAAAGTATGACAACTTTAAGGACTGAAGTAAAGGCCGAATTAAATAAAGATGGACATGTGGGATTTTACTGGAGACGGGGAGAAGTAAGAGGGTAACACAAGCAGAGAGAACAGGTTGAAAGACACAAGAACATGTAAAAATAGATGGTATGTTTTGAAAATAGCAAGAAGGTTAAGGAAAGTAAAAGAAATGAAGCTCAGCTATTGGGCAGATGGGAAAGGTCTTTGTAGGCGTTCAAAGACTTTCTGAATCTGACCTCTGACACTTCTTTGCAATCCAAATCTGACCTCTGACATTTTCTTTGCTTCAACTGTACTAGAGAAGTGACCCAGTGTCTAGGGGAAGCCACAATCTCCATGCATTCTACATCCTTCAACATAGCATTTCCTTTACTTGAAACCTGCTTCATGTGTCTTCTGCCCCTCATTTGGCCACATTCTGCTTCCATGTTGCCTTCTTAGGGGAAAATGTCATTCACATAGTGCAGTTCGTCCTAATCCCCAGACTTTATTTTTATTAATGGCTTATTCCCACATTTTTATTTTTATTTACTTACTGTTATTATTTAAATTTCAACTTTTAATTTGGATGCAGGGAGTACATGTACTGGTTTGTTAATGAGAATATTGTGTGATGCTGGAGTTTGGGGTACGGATCCCATCATCCAGGTAGTGAGCATAGTACCTGATAAGTACTTTTTATGCCTGTGATCCCCTCCCTCCCTCCTCCTTCTGGTAGTTCACGCTGTCTGCTCTTCCCATGTTTATGTCTATGTGTGCTCAGTGTTTAGCTCTCACTTATAAATGAGAACATGCACTAACCCCTAGACTTTAGCAGGCACCCGGAACACTCTGATAGCAGCTTATTCTTCCTCTTTCCAATCACCATCCACTTGTAATTACCTGTTCAGTGGCGGTGATACCTGACAGCAAGATTCATGATGGCAGAGACAGTATTTAATTCTGACAGATAGCTTTGACACATAGTAGAAGCTCAGTAGATATTTTGGGAATAAAGAAAGAAAGAAATTCCATGTTAAGGAGTTTGTCATTTAAACTACATAAAAGCTTTGGAGGTTTTAATCAGAAGAGTGGAAGATATTATTTGGGAATATAACTTTATAAGAACCTAATTTACAACAAAGTGGCCCCCAAATCAAAAGAAAAGAATAAATAACCGAACATGTGGAGAAAACCGATTTGTCAAAAGGAGAAAAATAAAACTTAATTCTTACTTCTAACTCTACAGGGACTAAAAACCCGATTGTAACAAGTTTTACTCTACTGGTAATAGCACTGTGGAAGATATTCACTGTGCTCTATATTGTGAAAGACTTGCTAAATAAGATTAAAAAAAACAAATTCACAAATCTTAAGGCTAAAAATCAATAAATTTGATTATATCAAAAATTAAAGTCTTCTGTTTAAAAGGATAGTAAAAACAAGGTTAAAAGATCACTGGCCTTTTGGAAGGTGATGTGTACATGTCAAAGTAAAGGATCTAAGCCAGTTTCGCTTAGTGTTTTATATCACAGGCATTGTAGTTACACACGTAAGGATTGAAACACAGCTCTGCTGCTTGCTGTCTGTATTTGGAAAGAATGATCACTTCATATTGCCACAACTTAGTTTTTACATCTGTAACACAGCTTTAGTAATGATCAGTTAAACTGTAAGATTTTCATGAGTTGTAGTTCTACAAGTCACTTGCTATTCAAATTCAGGAAACAAATTATTATTTTTTCTTTTTTTGGGACACTGTCTCATTCTACCACCCAGGGTGGGTGCAGTGGCACAATCATGGCTCACCACAGCCTCCACCTTCTGAGCCTAAGCAATCCTCCCACTTCAGCCTCCCGAGTAGCTGAGACAACAGGCACGCACCACCATGCTCAGCTAATTTTTTGATTTTTCATAGAGACAGGGTCTCACTTTGTTACTCAAGCTGGTCTTGAACTTCTGGGCTCAAGTGATCCTCTCGCCTTTGCCATCCCAAAGTACTGGGATTACAGGCATGAGCCACTGCTCCTGGACTTGGGAAACCAATAATTTTTTTTTAGATTAAAATTGCTAGATATCTTAAACTCTCACTACTTGCTACCTGAAATTCAGGAACTCAATAAAGACAATAAAGCGATATTCTTTACAATCCATCAAAGCTATCTGAACTCATTATTTGAACTTTGAAATGGAATAGATACAGACAATGATGGTAAAAAGTACGTACAAATACACATGGTTGCTGTACTTAAGAATATTGGGAAAATCAGTAGTGGCTTGATATTAGGCTTTATTCAACTAATCAGTAACAGGCCTCAACTTTCTGGAATGAAATAAACTTAATATATGTTTTGGGAAAAGAAATTAATCTAGACCAGCATAATGAGATTTTAAGAGAAAGGAACATATTGTACCACTTTTCGCCAGCACACAAATATCTGCTTGTATGGTTTCTCTTACATTTATTTTCATTTTGGTATGATATTTTATTCATAGAATGGTATCCAGATTATTTAACAAATAGAAATCATTTGAGATCTAAACAATACTTTCAAAAATGTCAAATTATTACTTTTATATGTTAAAGTGCTATTTGCTGTCATATTAAAAAGTTACTAAACTTCATGAAATATAGACTACATTCCAAATATATTTTGCAAGAATACTGTGTATTTTTCAGGATACACATATGAACGATGGTTTTCAGAATAGTTTGTTTTTGTTTTTTCTCTTAGCAGTTTTTAGGAAACCATTTATGAATGATTTAATTCAAACATCTTTTGCTAAGTAAAATTTCCATATATTTTGGAACAATAATTCAAAGAATATGGTATACGAAATGGAGCCTATAAATAACCATGCCCTAAAATTTGTCATCTTTCCATATTTGAGTGTTAAAATCAGTTGATAAGTAGAGACACTTGCATAGTAGGTGATATGTTTTGATTCTGTCCCCATCCAAATCTCATGTTGAGTTGTAGCTCCCATAATCCCCACATGTTGTGGGAGGGAGCCGGTAGGAGGAAATTGAATAACGGGGGTGGGTTTTTTCCCATGCAGTTCTCATGGTAGTGAATAAGTCTCAAGAGATCTGATTTTATAAAGGGCAATTCCCCTGCACATGCTCTCTTACCTGTCTTTGTTCCTCCTTTACCTTCTGCCTGATTGTGAGGCCTCCCCAGCCATGTGGAACTGTGAGTCCATTAAAACTCTTTTTCTTTATAAATTACTCAGTCTCAGGTATGTTTTTATCAGCAGTGTGAGAACGGACTAATACAGCAGGTTTTCTAAAGGTGCTGGGCTCTGTGTGTGTGCGTATACACATGCACGTGTGTGTAGGCTATTCTTGAAGCCTCATAAATATTTTGTACATTATGCTATATTGTTAGGAAACTCTCATCATGATGCTTTACGGAGCTTATTTACAGAGTTTATTCTATATCTGGGGTAGCAAAGTCCGTTTCTCTAGAACAGATTTGTAATAATGATAATAATAATATGTGTTAATATATTCACTGGATATAACACTTTATATATGTTATATAATTTAATCTTCATGACAAAACTGTTAAGAAAGTAGTATTATCCCCTCTTAACGGATGAGTTAATTGTTTGCAGAGGCTATTAAGTTGATGTCATTGAAAAGAGTTGGACTATTGACCCAAGTCTGTCTGACAATGAAATTTGATGATGACGGATGCACTTTAACCACAGAATGATATTTCTCCAAGTATGAACCAGGCTACAGATTGTAGTGTACTGGAGCTGGCTCCAACCTGCTCAGGAGATCTGATTATGTGCATATGTTTCTAGCAACCTGTTCAGTGACATTATGTGGAGTCCTTGAAATCGGCCCTGGTGAGAGTATTCATATCATGGTAATAGGAAATGCAGCAAATCAGGGCTTTCATGTATCAGGAGAGCCACTTAGTCTGCATACCACTCACTGGCAGAGAATATCCTGCTAGTAGGCTATGAAGTGTCCAAAAAGGTAAATTTTAAAAAATTATTTTGAATATCTCCACAAAATTGTATTTTTACCGACAACATAGGTTTTTTTCCTAGATCTAAAACAAATTATTTTAAAAATGTTATTTCACTAGGTGTTCATAATTTTAAAGTGATGCCCTATCATATCAGTTTACTAATAATTCTAAGTCAGTATTCTGTGAATTCTAGTTGCCATACAGTAATTAGCAAGTCTGTAAAGCACTTTCTCTCTCTGTGTATGTGTATGTGTGTATGTGTTTGGAATTCCTGAAATTTTAAATATTTGCTATCAGTCCATGGTAAGCGTGATCTTGAAATCCTCATTAAAATATTTCTATTTTTGCTTCTTAAATTATGTCATTATTGATTAAATGTAATCATTAAAATGTTTGTTTCTTTGTGGTCTTTGGCTTATTATTTAATGTGTAACATATATACATCAACAGTGCTTTAGACTTATACTTTTAGATACAATTTTATTTTATATATAACGATTATACTTTATTTTTTTTCACTTACTGGGGCACAATTGACAAAAATTATACATATTTAAAGTGTAAATCTTGATGTCTTGATATATATATATTATATATATATACATTGTGAAATGATCAAATGGGATGATATTTATCAAAGAATACAAAGTTTCACTTTTGCAAAATGAATCCTTTATTGAGATAAGTTAATACAATATTGATTACCAATATATGTTTAGCTTCTTGAATTTAATGACAGAAAGCAACTACTAAGGATTGAATAATTCTTGGAGGGGTTTGCTCGTTGGTTTTGTCAAAATACTGATAAATAAAGCAGAGCAAATGCCCAAAGTTTTCTCTGAAAGGCAATGGCTCCAATGGATTTGGTGAATTTTTACTTGAAAATTGTAATACATTCTAAATGACCAGGTAATTAGAGCTATTCTGAAAAGATCTTAAAAACTACAAAACTGGTTGCATCTTACCAATCTATTCTAATTATTTTTAAAATTCAATGCAAAAAAAGTCAATAATAAATTATCTGACACACATCTAGTATCTGTGTAGTAGACAGCATGGTCCCCCAAAGACATCAGTTTCCTAATCCCTGGAATCTCTGAATATGTCACCTTCCATTACAAAAGGAACTTCATATAGGTAGCTAAGGTTACTGACCTTAAATGGAGGGATTCAACTAGATTATCTGAGTCTTCACAAAAATCCTTAAAAGCAGAGAACCTTCTCTGGCTGGAGTTAGAGAAATGCAACAGAAGGCAAAATCAGAAAGATTGGAAACATAAAAGGGTCTCACCTCTCACTGCTGGAGGGGGCCTCATGGAAAGCCTGAGAAGGTATGGGGAACAAGTCTCCAGGAGCAAAGGCAGGCCTCTGGCTGAGAGCTACTAGGAGTGGTGAACTTCGGTTCTACAATCCCACTGAGCTAAACCCAACCACCAACCTGAATGCACTTGGAAGCAGATTCTTCCTCTGAGCTTCCACTAAGGAACTCAGGCCTTGACACCTTGATTTCAGTCAGGTTGGTGAGACTGTAAGCTGAGGATGCACTCAAGCTGGCAGAGTTCTTCTAACCTACAGAAGCTGTGAGGTAGTAAATATGTGCTGGCTTAAACCTTAAACTTAAACCCATGTGAGAAGTTCTTATAACAGTGAAAGGAAATGAATAACCTTGCTTTAGGAAGCAGGCATTGCCATTTACCAGGCTTTAGGAAAGCACTTGGCTAGTAGCATGGATCAGATGCTGAGACTAGGAAGGTGGTTAGGAGTTGCAGCAGAAAACAGAGGATTATAGTGCACTTATTTTCATCACTCGACTGGATGCATTGCCTCTGAATTTTTTGGTGACATTACAACTACAAAGCTAAAAATAAAATCAACTCAAAACTTGCAGTATTATGTGAAAGAGTGCCCTATGTTTTTGATTCATCTATCATAATACTATGCCACCTGTCTCATCCCGAACCTTGGCTGTGAAGTGTAACTTTGATATTAACAATTTTCTGCTGCTATGAAATGTGATAGTAGAAATGTTGCAAAATTATTTTTTTTTAATACTACCAGTTTCCAACAATATGTGTTCCAACTCAGATCTCACTACTGAATTGCTCCCTTAGCGGAACTTCTCGGGAGAGATTGTTTTTTATTTGAATAAATACTTGAAGAAAGCTTTATGGAATTAGATTTAAATGTTTCTTGTCAGATATCTGTAAAAGACTGTTATTCATTTGAACATTTTAGTACTTTGAAAAAATGTGTTATATCCGAAACACATATGGAAGTATCAATAGTTTGCTAAATTCTGTGAAAAACACTCCTTCACTCCCTTTTTTTTGCCTTAATTTCCTCTAGATTTTCCATATCTCTTCACATATATCATTCACTGATTTTCTTCCCCAGCCATGTTTTAGTAAAGTGTACTCGTTTAAATGAAACAGTCACCTGTCCTTGTCGTTAAATGGTATCCTGTCCTAAGAATTTAAAGACCTCCGAGTAGCACACCAGAAAGGTTAACGGCAAATGAAATGGTGCATTTCAATGTTACTGTGGACTTCATTAAAATTTAGTATTCATTATTGGTCTTTTCTAAGATCACGAGTTCTATTGAATCATTTGATTTTGTCCTTGTAGTTTTGTTAATAAGTCAGAAAACTTTATTTCAAACACTTCTTTTAAGCATCTTTCAGCATCATGCTAATTACCCAACACCTCCCAAGTGTCAAAGAAGAAAACTTTTACAAGAGGCAGAGTTGATTCATCAGAATGAATCTTGTCTGTTTTCAATACAGTTTCATGAGTGGATGCAATCTCCATTTATGTTCAAGAAGCCTATACTCTAACCACTTTTCTTATTAAAATGACTTAATTTGCTTATTTGACATAGTAAGTATTTTCATCACGTTTTTAAAATAATACATATTCATTACAAAAAATTTGAAATATAGAAAATTAAAAATTGAAAATAAAATCTGTGCATTATTATCTCTGTACCAGAGACAACTTCTGTTATCATTTTGATATATTTGTCTCTGGTAGTTATACATAACTAAGATTTTACTGTGTAGACAGGTTTTCAGTCTCTTTTCTTTTTAATATTTATTTCTTTATGTTTAGAGACAGCGCCTCATTATGTTGCCCAGGCTGGCCTCAAACTCCTCAAGTAATCTTCCCAAGTAGCTGGGACTACAGGTGTAAGCCACCATGCTTGGCTCTTAATCTCTTTTCTTTTGCTTAACAATATATTATGCATATTTTCTCTTTTCCTTAATAAGTCTCTCAAAGTAGAATTTTTGGCTGGGCATGGTGGCTCATGCCTATAATCCTAGCACTTTGGGAGGCTAAGGTGGGAAAATCGCTTGAAGCCGGGAGTTCAAGACCAGCCTGAGCAACATAGTGAGACTCCATCACTACAAAAATTTTAAAAAGAGCTAGGCATGGTGACATGTGCCTATATTCTTAACTACTCTAGAGGTCGAGTCAGCAGGATTGCTGCAGCCTAGGGAGTTCAAAATTGCAGTGAGCTAGGATTGCACCACTGTGCTACAGCCTGGCCCATAGACCTAGAACCTATCTTAAAATAAATAAATAATAATAAATAAAATTGTAAACACTACCATATAGATGTAGCACAATTCATTTAACCATTTTTTCTATTACTCAATTCATCATTATCAAAGATATGCTACTATAACTAAAATTAAAACACAAAGTTTTTACATGTAAATTTTCCTACAGTCCTTGATAGAATCCTAGATGTAAAATTATTAGGCCAAAGTTTGTGATCCTTATGAAAGTTCTTGTTGCATACAACCAATTGCTTCTCAAACTCTAGGAGATAGTGTCACATGATTACTTCTCCATAATTAATTTTATTTATTAAAAAAATTAATTTATTATTTTTAATTTTTTTTGAGACAGGGTCTTGCTCTGTCCCACCAGGCTGGAGTGCAGTGGCATGATCACTGCTTACTGCAACTTTGACCTCCTGGGCTCAAGTGATTCTCCCATCTCAGCCACCGGAATAGCTGGGACTCCAAGGGTACACCACCATATCTAGCTAATTAAAAAAAAAATGTGTAGAGATGAAGTCTCTGTATGTTATGCAAGCTGGTCTCAAATTCTTGAGATCAAGAGATCCTCCTGCTTCACCCTCCCAAAGTGCTAGGATTACAGGCATGAGCCACTGCACCTGGTCTCCTCTCCATAGTTTAATATTATTCACTTCAGCCAATTTGATAGGTGATACATAGTATTCCATTATTTTAATGTGTTGCTTTGATTTCTAGTAAGACCACATTTCAATTTATGATTCATTATCTTTAAAATAGTTGATGATAATATTGCTTACATTTATCTGACAGATATATTAAAATGATTAAATTGATCTTCACTGTAATAGGTCTTCATGACCCCCTTGGCTTCTCCAGCACTGTAATTTTTGCACTAGATGTGTCATCCTCTGCTTAATGTCTCTGTTTGTCATGAAACCATACTGATACACAGTTTAAAGCATGGACCATGGCAGTTTTTGCTCATCCAGGTTAACTCTGTTTATAGGTTTTCTTTAAGATAAATAAATAAATAGTTTACAAATGCTCATGGTTCTTACAATAACCTACAGATAAATGTTAGTTACTATTTGATAAAGAATAGGCCAGAATATAGAGAAAGAGTAGACTGAATCCTTTGCATTTAAATTTTTGCAAGAGCATAACACCAATTAAATATATTTAAGACTTTTCAATAGTCTTGGACAGGGTCCATGCAAACAAGAAGGCTCTGGATTTTAAGCTTTATTTGTTTCATGATAAATCCACTCTGCACTCACTATCATACAGTGAGTGCAAAGCAACTCACTATTGCAAAGCAAAGTCCCTGGCACATTTGAGAATCGTGAAAACCACAGGAAAACCTAATTGGTTAGCATATTCAGAGACATTTCCTCTAAAGAGGTGACATTTAGGTTGAGAACCGAAGAATGAAGGAAAAAGACAAAGGAAGCTTATTCCCATAAGTAGAAATAACGCTAGCAAAAGGCACCACTCAGAAATGAAATTCATAACTTATGGTAAGAGTGAAAAAACATTTAAAATGGATGAGGTAAAGCAATAGTGAAGCCATGCATGTTGTTATAGGACAAGTAAAGACCATGAATTTTGTCCAAGTAAGCCATCGAGTAGTGTTATGTAAGGCAGTGACAATATGATATGCATTTTATAAAGACAACTCGGGGACCAGGCAAGATGGCTGAATAGGAGCAGCTCCAGTCTGCAGTTCCCAGCAAGACCAATGCAGAAGGCAGGTGATTTCTGCATTTCCAACTGAGGTACCCAGTTCATCTCACTGGGACTACTTAGACAGAGGGTGCAGCCCATGGAGGGTGAGCCAAAGCAGGGTGAGGCATAGCCTCAACTGGGAAGCACAAGGAGTCAGAGAATTCCCTCCCCTAACCAAGGGAAGCCATGAGGGACTGTGCCATGAAGGACAGTGCTATCTGGCCCAGATACTATGCTTTTCCCAGACAATACATTTTTCCCACAGTCTTCGCAACCTGCGAACTGGTTTGCAACCTGCAAACCAGGAGATTCCCTTGGGTTTCAAGCACAAAACGGGGTGGCCATTTGGGCAGACACCGAGCTAGCTGCAGGAGTTTTTTTTTTTTTTTTTTCATACCCCAGTGGCAGACCTGAAATGCCAGTGAGACAGAACCATTCACTCCCTGGAAAGGCAACTGAAGCCAGGGAGCAGAGTGGTCTTGCTTAGTGGATCCCACCTCCACTGAGTCCAACAAGATAAGATCTACTGGCTTGAAATTCTCACTGCCAGCACAGCAGTCTGAAGTCGACCTGGGATGGTTGAGCTTGGTTGGGGGAGGAGCATCCACCATTACTGAGGCTTGAGTAGGCGGTTTTCCCCTCAGGGTGTAAACAAAAACACTGGGAAGTTGGAACTGGGTGCAGAACCCACTGCAGTGCAGCAAAGCCGCTGTAGCCAGACTGCCTCTCTAGACTCCTCCTTTCTGGGCAGGGCACCTCTGAAAGAAAGGCAGCAGCCCCAGTCAAGGGCTTATAGATAAAACTCCCATCTCCCTGTGACAGAGTTCATCGGGGAAGGGGCAGCTGTGGGTGCAGCTTCAGCAGACTTAAACATTCCTGGCTGTAAGCTCTGAAGACAGCAGTGGATCTCTCAGCACAGTGCTTGAGCTCTGCTAAGGGTCAGACTGCCTCCTGAAGTGGGTCCCTACTTCCCTGCCTCCTGACTGGGAGACACCTCCCAGCAGGGTTCGACAGACACCTCATACTGGAGAGCTCTGGCTGGCATCTGGCAGGTGCTCCTCTGGGACGAACCTTCCAGAGGAAGGGGCAGGCAGCAATCTTTGCTGTTCTGCAGCCTCTGCTAGTGATACCCAGGCAAACAAGGTCTGGAGTGGACCTCCAGCAAACTCCAGCAGACTTGCAGAAAAGGGGTCTATTAGAAGGAAAACTAACAAACAGAAAGCAGTAACATCAACATCAACAAAAAGGATGCCCGTGCAAAAACTCCATCCAAAGGTCACCAACATCAAACACCAAAGGTAGATAAATCCAGAAAGATGAGATAAAACCAACTCAAAAAGGCCGAAAATTCCAAAAACCAGAATGCCTCTTCTTCTCCAAAGGATCACAACTCCTTGCCAGCAAGGGAACAAAACTGGACAGATAATGAGTTTGATGAATTGATAGAAGTAGGCTTCAGAAGGTAGGTAATAACAAACTCCTCTGAGCTAAAGGAGCGTGTTCTAACCCAATGCAAAAAAGCTAAGAACCTTGATAAAAGGTTACAGGAACTGCTAACTAGAATAATCGGTTTAGAGAAGAACATAAATGATCTGATGAAGCTGAAAAATGCAGCAAGGGAGCTTCGTGAAGCACACACAAGTATCAATAGCTGAATTGATCAAGTGGAAGAAAGTATATCAGAGATTGAAGACCAACTTGATGAAATAAAGTGTGAAGATAAGATTAGAGAAAAAAATGAAAAGGAACGAACAAAGCCTCCAAGAAATATGGGACTATCTGAAAAGACCAAACCTACATTTGATTGGTGTACCTGAAAGTGATGGGGAGAAGAACCAAGTTGGAAAACACACTTCAGGATATTATCCAGGAGAACTTTCCCAACCTAGCAAGACAGGCCAATATTCAAATTCAGGAAATACAGAGAACACCACAAAGATACTCCTCAAAAAGAGCATCTCCAAGCCACATAATCGTCAAATTCACCAAGGTTGAAATGAAGGAAAAAATGTTAAGGGTAGGCAAACAGAAAGGTCGGGTTACCCGCAAACGGAAGCTCATCAGACTAACAGCGGATCTCTCTGCAGAAACCCTACAAGCCAGAAGAGATTGGAGACAAATATTCAGCATTCTTAAAGAAAAGAGTTTTCAATCCAGAATTTTCGATCTCTCCATCTGACAAAGGGCTAATATCCAGAATCTACAAGGAACTTAAACAAATTTACAAGAAAAAAACAAACACCCCCATCAAAAAGTGTGCAAAGAACATGAACAGACACTTCTTAAAAGAAGACATTTATGTGGCCAACAAACATATGAAAAAAAGCTCATAATCACTGATCATTAGAGAAATGCAAATCAAAACCACAATGAGATAACAACTCATGCCAGTTAGAATGGTGATCATTAACAAGTCAGGAAACAACAGATGCTGGAGAAGATGTGGAGAAATAGGAACACTTTCACACTGTTGATGGGAGTGTAAATTAGTTCAACCATTGGGAAAGACAGTGTGGTGATTCCTTAAGGATCTAGAACCATAAATACCATTTGACCCAGCAATCCCATTACTGGGTATATACACAAAGGATTTTAAATCATTCTACTATAAAGACACATGCACAGGTATGTTTATTGCAGCACTATTCACAATAGCAAAAACTTGCAACCAACCCAAATGCCCATCAGTGCTAGACTGGATAAAGAAAGTGTGGCACATATACACCATGGAATACTATGCAGCCATAAAAAGGATGAGTTCATGTCCTTTGCAGGGACATGGATGAAACTGGAAACTATCATTCTCAGCAAACTAACACAGGAACAGAAAACCAAACACTGCATGTTCTCACTCATAAATCAGAGTTGAACAATAACATATGGACACAGAGAGGGGAACATCACACTGGGGCCTATTGGGAGTGGAGGGCAAGAGGAGGGATAGCATTAGGAGAAATACCTAATGTTGATGATAGGTTGATGGGTGCAGCAAACCACGATGGCACATGTATACCTATATAAGAAACCTGCGTGTTCTGCACATGTATCCCAGAACTTAAAGTATAATAAAAAATTAAGTAAAAATAAATAAAGACAACTCTGGCTGTTTCATTTAAAATAACACAGGTGTGGGAGCCGAGGCAGATGGATCACTTGAGGTGAGGAGCTCGAGACTGGCCCGGCCAACACGGTGAAACCCCATCTCTACTAAAAATACAAAAAATTAGCAGGGCGTGGTGGCACGCGCCTGTAATCCTAGCTACTCAGGAGTCTGAGGAAGGAGAATTGCTTGAACTTGGGAGGTGTAGGTTGCAATGGTCTGAGATCATGCCACTGCACTCCAGCCTGGGCAACAGAGTGATATTCTGTTTCAAAAACAAAAAACAAACAACAACAACAACAATACACAGGTAAGAAAGCAAGGGCTGCAGCTATTGCAATAGTACACTTGGAAATAATGACATTCAGGGGAAAGGTTGTGGAGGTTTATAGGAACATTTATTTATTTAACACTAATTTTTCAATATATACCTATAACTGTGTGATCCCTCTATATCAAGGGAT
This sequence comes from Pan troglodytes, assembly GCF_028858775.2. NCBI lineage: Eukaryota > Metazoa > Chordata > Mammalia > Primates > Hominidae > Pan > Pan troglodytes. The sequence goes on from NC_072415.2 coordinate 75,968,935, forward strand.
GGGATATAATTGAGGGCATTATATTTATTCTCTAACCCCACAAACATATTTTAGTAGGAAAGAAAATATTTTTAAGCAAGTAAAACCATTGCATAAAATAGTTAAAATGTGTGATTCATTTTATTATGGCAATAATAAAGTGTACTGAGGAAGACTGGTCAAGAAGCAACTGTGGAGTCAGGGAAATATTTTATTAAGGGAATAATAAAGTGTACTGATGAAGACTGGTCAAGAAGCAGCTACGGAGTCAGGAGAACATTCCAGGCAGAAGAAGCAGCATGTGCAGAGACCCTGTGCCAAATGAGCTTGGCACATTCTAGAACTCCTGGAGAGATAGTAAGGCAGAGTGAGACTAGATCTTAGTGAGTGAGATTAAAGGGCAGGTGCTGAGGTGAAAGGCAGGTGGGTACCAAATCACGTGGGTCTTTTAAGCCATGGTAAGGGGTTTGCTCTAAACACAATTGAAACCATTCCTAGGAATTCCTACGAGGGGTCACTCCTTAGAGATGTGTGGATCGAATTTAAGGGTCTTTTATGATTCAAATGTTTGTTCCCTCTGAACCTCGGGTTGTGACTCAATCCCTCATGTGACAGCAATAACAGGGGAGGTTTTGAAGAGGTCAATAGATCATTAAGAAAGATTAATGTCTTTCTCATGAGACTTGAGTTCTCATGGGACTGGGCTAGTTACTGTGAGGGCAACTTGTTACCATGTGAGGCTGCCTCTCCTGTGTACTATTTTTGCACCTGTCTGGTTCTCCTCCTACTTCTCTAGCATGTTAAGCCACAGGACAAGGCCCTCACCAGAAGCCAACCAGATATGGCCCATTGATCTTGGACTTTCCAGCCTCCAGGAATGTGAGCCAAGATAAACATTGTTTCTCATAAATTGCCCAGTCTCAGCTAATCTGTTATAGCTACAAAAAAAAAAAAAAAAAATGGACTAAGCGTTCTTAACTTGAATGAGTCTACATTGCATCCTTTTTTTCCCACTCATAATAAAATTTACCAAATAACCATCATATTTTAATAGCCTGTGACTTTGTCATCAAAAGAAATCAGAGATATTTTCATGGCACTTTATAGTTGTTGCAGACATCTCAACATTTATGTTATCAGCACTATGTAAGTAGAATAGTTTTAACATTCCATCAAATTTTATTGTTTAATGCATTAAAGGAATTTCTTATATTATTATCTCACAAATTAGTTTAAAAAATAGTTTGCTAAATGTACTTCAGCAATTTTATTTGTAATACTATGTATGTCATTTTATGTAGTTAAAACCATTAGTCTGAGAAGGGGCTCATAGGCTTCCCCAGACTGTAAAGCAGGCCTACAGCATGAAACAATCAGTCAAAACCTATTAAGAGCCTCTTGTTTTAAGAGCATTGTTTTAAGCAAGGGAGTGACACTTAAATCAGATTTAAGGCTTATAAACCAATTTTGTTTCTATGTGGAGTATAGATTGCACCTATTTGGAAGGAAATGGTGATATCAGTTGGGAAACTAATAAACCGGCTGGTTTTAGGATAAGGTTAGTGCAAATACAAAGAGTTGGACAGAATTGAGATGCTGGAATTGGTTGGGGAGAAGTGAGAAAAAGATAGGACTTAAGTTGACTCAAGGTTTAACATTTATTAAACAAATGAATACTCACAATGCTTGCTTCGAAAGGGAAGTTCAAGGAGAGAAAATTCCAAGACTTGTGAAAAATTCCAAGAGCACCTTCACTCTGAGATGCTGTTTGAGATTTTATCAGTCATCTAAGTGAAGATATCAAGTAGAAATTAATTATAACGGGAGGCAAAATTGATAATACAACTAAATGTAAGAGTTAAACGTATATAAGTAATTTTGGAGAAAACAAATGAGTACTGCACAGATTTCTTAGCTATAGCTCCAAAATGACAAGCAAAGAAGAAAAAAATAAGACCAACAAATTTTAAAACTTTCGTTTTTCAAAGGCACCATTAATAAAGTGAAATGATAAGCTGTACACTGGGAAAAAAAAGTATTTGCAACTTATAGACCTGAAAAGAGAGATTTTTAAAACTCTTACAACACAGTAGTAAGAAAATAATATTTTAATAATGAACAAAAGTTAACCCTAGTACTTTGAGAGGCTAAGGTGGGAGGATTACTTGAGATCAGGGCCTTAAAATCAGCCTAGGCAACAGACAGATTGAAATCCCATCTGGAAAAAAAAAAAAACAAGAAAAAAAAAAAGAAAAAATAGCATTAAAAATGAGCAAAAGAGTTTAATAGACATTCATCAAAGAATTTACACAAATAGCCCATAAGCATACTCAAAATCATTAGTTTCTAAAAAATGGAAATTAAAGCCATAATGAGGTATTCCTTCACACCCACAAGAATGATTAAAAAGAAAAAAAGAAAGGCAAGAACATGGGTTGAAAAGTATGTGGAGAAATTAAAATCCTCAAACATTGCTGGTGAGAATGTAGAATGGTGAAGTCACTTTGTAAAATAGTTGGGCAGTTTCTTTAAATGTTAAACATAGAGTTACCACATGATCCAACATCTCCACCCCCAGGCATATACCTGCGAGAAATGAGAACATATGTACATGCTTCTTGGCAAATACTCATAGCAACACTACCCATCATGGCCAAAAGAGGGAGAAAATATCCAATAGTTGGTAAATGGATAAACAAAATGTAGTGTATGCATACAATATAATATTATTGACAGTAAAAAGAAAGAAGTACTCTTAAGTGTTATAATTTGGATTAACCTAGAAAACATTATGGTGTGTAAAAGAAGCCACTTACAAAATACCATATATTGTCTGATTCCACTTATATAAAATGCCCCAAAAAAGTAAATCAACTGAGAAATAAAGTAAAATTGCTGCCTTGGCTGCACAAAGGAATGGGGAGAGACTGCAAATGGTCATATTTTTTTATGGGGGTGATGTAAAGGTTCTAAAATCAAATGGTGGTAATAGCTTCACAACTCTGGAAACATACTAAAAGTCATTGAAATGTACATTTAAATGTAGTGAATTCCATGGTATTCAAATGATGCCACAGTCAATCTGTAAAAAGAAAAACAATTACATGAGTAGAAATCCAGCTCTGGGCTGACTATCTCAAAGTGAAAATGTCAGCATGTAATGATCTATCAGTCAGAATCCAGTCAGGAAAGTGGAAACATTATTTGAACTTTCAAACACAGGAAAACTAATAGGTTTCATAGGTAACAGAAGAGCTTGAATAAATGGTTTCCTCCTGGTGGTACTGATGTAAATGAGGTTGATTCTGGGAATGACCACAGTTTTCTGAAGAAGAGGGCAAACTGAACTGCTAGTTTGATGTGACCAGGACAACAAAACTACCTCTTATCTTCTAATTTTCCTTTTAGGCAGACCAACAAATAGGCAGATCAAGGAGCTGTCTGACAAAGGAGTCTAAGACCTACAGTTTGCAGAGTTCCAGGCCTGTATGACAGAGCAAAATATAGAAGAGTAGGAGCTGAGACACAATAGGTGAGTAACCTACTTACGTAGTTATTTAAAAGGGAAAGTGCTCAAAATACTAAACATTTCAAGGTCAGGTAAAAAAGTAGGCCTAGAAAAGTAAACTCTAAGCATGAAAACTTATGGTTTCATTTAAGTCAGAAAGGAACTGATAGACGTCTCCAATGAAGCCGAGAGGACAAGCTGGAAGAGGGGAAGAGAAGAATACATGAATTTGGCCACATGCAGAGTAGAGGTAACTTTACTAAGGCCAACTTCAGTGGAATGCTAGGACGTTGACAAATACTAGGTGGGATGAAAGAACAAATTGGAGCGAACATTGTGACTCTCACTCCGTCTGAGAGTCAATTTGACTGTGCCACAGGGTGCCCAGACATTTGCTTAAACATCATTCTGGGTGTGTCTGGGAGTGTGTTTCTGGATGACATTAACATTGAGTCTGGAGACTGATTAAAGCAAATTACCCTTTCCAGAGTGGGTGGGCCTCATCCAATCCTTGAAGGCCTGAATAGGACAAGAAAGAACAAGAGGCGAGATAACAAAGAATTGTCACTCTGTGCCAGGCTGTCTTCCATCTCGGACATCTGCCTTCTCTTGCCTTCCGACTCAACTTGGACTGGAATCTACACCACTGGTTGTCCTGTTTCTGAAGCCTTCGGGGTTGGACTGGAACTATGCCATCTGCCGCCTTGCTGGGTGTTCAGTTTGCCCGTTGCAAATCCTGAGATTTCTCAGCCTCCATAGTCATGTGAGCCAATTCCTTATTATCTGCCTATCTATCATCTATCATCTATCTCTAACCTATTCGTTCTGTTTTCCTAAAGAATCTTGACTAGAACACTCTCTGATTTCTATAACTGAGTAAGCTTGAGTATCAAGAGATATCGTTACAAGGTAGGAATTCATCAGGACTTATTTTCTGAGCATAGGTTGACCCTGGCTGCAACCCTGCTAATTAAAGCAAGATCTTGTTGAAACAGGCAGCAGTGAAAAAGCCAGCTGAAACCAGCAGATGGCGATGAAAGCAAGTTCTAGTTGCCCTCACTCATCATTAGCATAAAGACACTCCCACTGGTGCCATGACAGTTTATAAATGCCATGGCAATGGGCCTTGGCAATGACCACAAAGTTACCTTATATGGTCCTGGAAATACCTCTAAAGTTCTAGAAACATTTTTCCAGAAAGTTCTGCATGGCCCACTGAATATAGTTGGCAGTTGTATTTATACCCACCTTTAATTATATTAATTATATATTATATATTTATATATAATATATACTTATTTATAATATATAATATATAATATATTATACTTACATATTATATATTATATATAACTATATATTATATTAATTATATGCTAATTAATGTAATCTAATGTGGGTATAAATTTTAATTAATATAATTAATATATTTAAATATATTTAAATAATTTAAATAATATAATTAAATGTGGGTATAAATACAACTGCCAACTATATTCAGTGGGCCATGCAGAACTACTTCAACGATTCTCTTTCTTCTTTTCTCTTTCCTCTTAATTATATGCTAATTAATATAATTAAATGTGGGTATAAATACAGTGAACCACAACCCATATACTGCTGCTCTGGGCACAGCCGCCATGGGGTAGACCTGCTCCATGAGGGGCAATACCTCTGCTGCTACTGTACATTGCTGCTACAATGAAATTGCTGCCACCGCCAGCCTGCCCTTGGATTATTTCCTAGGTGAAGACAAAAACCCTCCCAGATTAAGCCTCAGTTTAGGGGTTCACCTGCCCTCCATCAGTTAGACTTTGTAGAGGTAAGAGAATCGTTGAAGTAGTTAAAAGTATATACGAGGTGGAAGGAGTTTTTATTTAGTATTAACATAATAATAATGGCTGATGTTTACTGTCAATTTTCTAAGCTCCAGACACTGTACTAAGTATTTTTCCGTGCATTGACACATTTGAATCTCACTACAACCCTATGACTTAGATACTGCTATCATTATTTTACTGCTGAGGAAACTGAGGCATAAAGTGATTGTCACTTGCCTAGCCCTTGAGGCTAGAAGAGGCACTTTCTCTGTGGAAACTGAGTGGAGAAGATGGGGGCCCTGAGGCAGTTAAAAATCAGGAGAAAAATCTTACGTTCATTTACAAAATTGCTATTTCTTTGAGAAGGACGCTATTTTAATTTTTAACCCCAATGTTCTCATTGTTCCTCATATGAACCTTCTACTCAAGCCTGAAATATTCCAATATCTGTAGCTCTGTTTACAGTATGTCTTGTTTCATCTTCTTGTCATTTTCTAGGGTTTAACCTCAATCTCATCTTCACAAACCTTGAACCACCAGGCTCAGGGAGACTCCTCTGTTCTCTGAAGATTTTCTATCCACAGGGCCACAAGGTTGCACCATTTTACCACCGATTTGATCGGTTTTCTTTTGTTACCCTTTTGCCATTTTGTTTTGTTTTGTTTTCCAAAGAAGATACTAGAAAATTATTTCTCTGAATACTTGGCAAACAATCTTTTTCCTTTGATTGATTAGAAATCATGACAAATCTATTCTAAAAAGCACATAGTTTAACTGGACATTTTTAAGTGGCCTGCATCTGCTGAATTTGTTTTGTAGTTACAGTGACCATATTACAGAATAAAATTGGCACATATCGCTAAAAAATAACAGTATAGTTGGAAGGATAATGGGACGTATTCAGAGCAGCATAGTTTCTATAGTTAATACCTGCACCTACAACTTACATAGCACAAAACTTTATTTCCAGAATGTGAATATAATAATTGTACAGTGATAATGATCTCTCTACATACCATTAAACTTCAAATTTCATGTCTAATGTGTTACTTAATATTTCTTTTTTCTGCTTATTGATTTATTACACCTAAATATTTTAATTTAATTTATTTATCCTATGTCTCTTTCTAAAACATATTTGAGCTCACTTATTACAAAATGCTAGTTTTTTTAAAACGGGGCAAGAAAAACAAGCTACCTAAAAGTAATATTTATTTATTTTCATAAGCCAAGTTAAAAATCTGTTTCTGAATTTCCATGGTACTAACCAGTAAGAAAAACATGACAATGTATATGCTCCCTGCTCTAGGATAAAGGAAAGCATATCATAATTAATAGGTATGAAAATAAAGAATGTTGAGGGATGTAATATACATGATCTTCAGCAGTTTCATAGCATACATAGAAACACTGAACATGCAATGTGAAACTTCTAAAAAGGAAAGTAACTGATTTTGAGAAAGTTTTGAGTCAGTTAACATTTTATAAAATATTTATATTAAGAAATATTTTTCCTCATTATTAAATTTGGGAAAGGAAGAAAATGAAATGGACTTTTAACTTTTCATTGTTTTCTTTAATGTGAAAATACAGCCCTTTCAAAAAGCACAATTTTCACTTTGTTTAGACCAATGTAATTTACTCTAAGTATTTGTTTGGGAGGTGTATATTGATTTTGTGACTGATCTTATTACTTCTTCATTAAATGCGCTCAAGTCAGGTAAAGGGGTGATGACGATGATGAAGAAGAAAATACAGTGAAGAGAGGTGTAATTTACAATGCTTCCCTCTTTCCTCACTAAAAAGAATATAATATTATGTCTCAATTTAGAGTACAATTCTCATAGATTTCCTCTTTAACACTGAGGTTTCTAGACTATTGTAGATAATGCTGAAGATTTCTTTGGGAGAAAAAAAATTAGGATTAAATTTTTCTGCTGAAATACCAGCTCCTGTCTGGCCCTCTCTTTTCCTTCTCTCGGGAAAGTAGCTGGCACTAGTTGCTACATCAAAAGTACAAGTTGTACCTAGCTCTTTCAGTCACTCAGGACAGAAATACTGAGTAGCATATTAATCACCCAGGTGATTAAATGTCATGATGCTTTCACCCACCAATAGATTGTTGTTGAAAAAGGAAAAGAGTGCTGTTTGATGATGATCATGGCTGATGACGCAATGCAGCATTTACAGCATTGGTTCTGAGCCTTGGAAAAGCCTAGCGTAACAACTTCTTAGATTGTTGGTGTGTGTTCCATAGTTTCCTTATTAACAGAACTCCATTTGCAACACTTGCCTCCTCCACCATCACCAGTGCTATGAAACATATTCTTTACTACACAGTGCTAATATGAAGATAACTTGAGAGTGGAAATCCCAACTAATCCAAGCATGTACTTACTTGAACTGTTTCCCAAGATACATGAGGGGCAGTGTAGTTGGGTAGCCCAGTAGGAGTCTCTGCCACCTGGGTGGATGCCTGGGTTGAAATCTCACCACCACTCTCTAGTTACTCCTGCCCCAGAGCAAGGCATTAGTGACTTAATTCCTTCATCATTGAAGCAGAGGTAAAAATAGAAACCTATCTAATAGGGATTTTGCATGTCTTAAATAGGTTAACAAATTGTGCCTGAGAAAGTGTAAGCTTTTCATTAACGACTATAGCATTTGTACTGTGCATAGTGGACATAAACATAGAAAGCCGTTCCTGAATTCTGGGAATATGTATCAATTCAAAGGAAAGGAATGTATTTCCTGATAGGACCTGGGCCGTATCAGGTTCTAGGGATGTCGTAATGCTTTAGTTTACCAAGGTTCTTTCTTACTTAGATTTGATAAATTTCCTGACACTGTAGTCTGCCCTTTTACAAGTGATAACACATTTCCTAATTTCCTGTGGTTTCTTAAAGATATCAAAGAATAATAGAGTTTCCTTGTGGTATGAGATTTTGCTCCTAATAGATGGCATTTATAGGACAAGGGTAGGGAAAAATATAACCAGATAGTTGTTGTGAGACATATAGGGTTAAGCTTCATTGAATTCACAAAATCAAGCATCTTTCTGCGATAGATTAGTTTGTTTGCTTTTGTAATTTTCAGTTATTAGTGTGAAAAGTATGTCATTAGGGGAAAGAATGATTTATGATGATAATAAGCAGAGTAATTAATATGCATACATAGCATAAAGTAAATATTTGAGGTCTTACTATCTCAATCAAGCTTAAGGAAACAAAACATCATAGTCATTTAACCAGTCTCATCTATACCTCTGATTAGTGCCAAATGATACATTGCAACAAAAATATTTAAGTATTAAATTTAGAATTTGGAAAAATATTGAGTCTAAATGTTGCTAAATATTTAAGAGAGTGTTTTTCCTCTTTTCAAAACTGTCTTATTTCTTATTTTGAGACATATGAAAAATGAAAGAAGTTTGCTACTTTACTGAATTCTTTCAAAGGTTTTTACAAGAGGAAATGCAAAAGCCTTTGTGAATTGAAATGTTTAGCTCAGCAATTTAAAATCTTTTGTCTGGGCTTGTAGGTGTAGGTTACAGTGCTGGCTTTGAAAGGGTAGAAATAAAGTTTCCTTTTATTCAGCAGCTATTTTACTTTTTGACACTAGATTTAAATGAATTTAAAACTGCCCCACGAGAGATTAAGATTAGTTATAGGGAAGAATATTCTTGAGAATTTAGGATGATTGAACAGGAGATATCCTCTTCCTTATTTTAACATTGTTGAATGTTCCATTTCCCTTCGTTGTCACACACTATTTTCTTCAAGCCTTCAGATGGGATCCTCTGTGTGGTGAATTCTGTGGTGGGCCACCAAAAGACCCCTGCAGGAATGGAGAATTGATTTCCCCATCTGCTGGGCGTGCTGCAGGAAGATGACCTTTGCTCACATTGACTTTGGGTTGCTTCAGCTAAAGAAAATTGCCTAACTCAGATTAAAGGTTTTCCAGGGTCAGGCCATATCCAATAACTGGTCACCCAGAAGGTGAGACCCCCTCACCACCATTCTGAAGAACTCTTAAGAGCTGTCCAGCTTGGAGCCCTCCGTAGGTGAGCTGAGCCTTTCTCTGTGACTGCATTACAGTTTGCCTTCTCCCTCAGTCCAATCCTGCTTTCATCCTCTCCCCTGCACGTGAAGGTTTGAACTCCAAGCCCACCCCCGCATAAACATCTTGAATGCTCAAGATCTCCACTCAGAATCAGCTGAACAAGAAACTCAGCCTACTCTACTCAGCCCATGTGCTGTAGCACAGACATAACCCTTTAGAGCTATTGGCTTTTGACTTTTTAAGTAAACTTTTTAATAAAGAAATACTTATACAAGTGAACAAATTGTAATGATGCAGCTCAATGACTTCTCATGAAGCTCACACTCAATTATAACAATACTCGGAAGAGGAAACGGAACATTAATGGATCCCCAGGAACACTTTCTGGGGCCTCCTCCTCTCTAAAGAAGTGGCTGTTATGACTTCTACATAATAAATCATTCTGTCTGTTTTTGAACTTGATATAAGTAGAATCTCACAATTTGTGCGCTATTTATTATGTGGCTTCTTTCACTCTGCATTAGGCTCATGAGATCCATCTATGTTGTTATACATAGTTTAGTTCTTTCAAGGCAATACAATATTCAATTACGTGAATGTGTCATACATTATTCATCAGCTTCTGGACATTTTCCCCCTCAATTTTGGCTACTATGGATAGTGCTGCAAATAATATAATTGTAAATGTCTTTTGGTGAACATATGTATGCATTTCTTTTGAATATCCTTGTATCCTAAGAGAATTGCTAGATCATAAGACATGCATATTTTCAGCTCTGTGGATGGCACCAGTTTTCCAAAGTGGTTAAGCCAATTTATGTTTTTACTAGTAGTATTTGAGAGACCAGGTGGTTTTTACTTGCTTGCAAACAGTTGAAATGTTTTACTTTTGTTTTTTTTAAGCCTTTCCAGTGGATGTGTGGTACTATTGCATCATAATTTTAATGTGCATTGTACCAACAGCCATGAAGCTGAACATATTTAATACACTAATTGGATTTTAGATATCTTATTTCCTGAAAAATCTATGCAGAATTTTTATTTATTATTTTAAAATTATGTGACTGTCCTTTTCTGATTAATTTTTAAGGGACATATATTCTCCACTTAAGTCATTGCTGAATGTGTCTAAAATATCTTCTCCCACTTTGTGGCTTACATTTGTATCAGTGGTAACTGTCGATGAGTAGACTTTTTAACTTTAATGTAATCCAATTTTGTTTTTCCTACTATGGTTGGTATTTTTTGTGTTCTACTGAAGAAAATTTTGCCATGAGATATGAAGAACATAAAGATTTTCTCCTATATTTCCTTCTAAAGCCTTTATTATTGTCTTTAATATATAAATCAACACTCTATGTAGAATTATTTATCTTGCATAAAATTGAGTCAGTATTCATTTGTCACTCATGTTATACATTATGTGCCTGTATAGGAGTGGGTTTGTTTCCAGACTTTGTGTTCTATTTTAATGGTCTCTTTACATAGTCTTGTCCCATAGCCACAGTGTTGTAGTTACCACAGTTTTACAATAAGCCTTGATATATTGCAGACTACACCATCATCTAATTTTGTTTTTCTTCAAGAGCTCTCGAATGTTTTTGAATCTTTGTATTTTCATTTTTTAAAATTCAGCTTTTCAGATTCCACAAAAAAATTGATGGAATTTTGATTAGGATGGATTGAATCCTTAGATTAACTTAGGAAGAACTAGCCTCTTTATAATATTGAATTTTCCAATCCACAAATGAATGAGTTTTTTCTTGTATTTAGATTTTAAGAATTTATTTAGATACAATTGCAGTATTTTCAGATTTAGTCTTTGGTATATAAGGTCTTTTGATGCCATTCCAAATGACATCACTTTTAAAATTTGATTTCCTGCTCCTTTGTTTCTGGTAAACAAGGGTCTTTTGTTGTTGTTGTTTGAGATAGGGTCTCACTCTGTCACCCAGGCTGAAGTGCAGTGGCTTGATTACAGCTCACTGCACCCTCAAACTTCTGAGCTCAAGCAATCTTCCAACTCCAGCCTTCAGAGTAGCTGGGACCACAGATGCGAGCCACCATGCCCAGATAATTTTTAAATTTTTTGTAGCAATGGGATCTCCCTATGTTGCCTGGTCTGGCCTCCAATTCTTAGACTCAAGCTATCTTCCTATCTTGGCTTCCAAAAGTGAAGGGATTACAGGCATGCACTGCCACGCCTGGCCTATTTTTATTATTATTTTTTTATGTTTATTTTCTGTTGTATCCAACTTCTTGAGAGACTCCCTTATTCATTCTAATTTTTTACATTGTCTTTTTTTTTACACCAGATTTATTGAGGTGTAGTTCACAATTAAAATTTATATATATTGGGCTGAGCACAGTGGCTCATGCCTGTAATCCCAGTACTTTGGGAGGCCACGGTGGAAGGATCGCTTGAGCCACGGTGGAAGGATCGCTTGAGCCACGGTGGAAGGATCGCTTGAGCCCAGGAGTTCGAGACCAGCCCTGACAACATAGGGAGAGACCCCATCTCTATAAAGAAAGAAAATGAAAAATAAATGAAAAAAGTTATATATATCTACAGTGTACAATGTGACATTTTCATACACATTGAAATGATTACTGTAATCAAGTGAATTAACACATCCATCAGCTAACAGTTTTTTTTATGGTAAGATCACTTCATACTGACATTGTTTTAATTCACACATATCATTTTAGATTTGAAAAAAATACTAGTTTATACTTTTATCTTTGAGGGAGGGACACTTTGGGTCAACGTAATGTATTGCTCTGGCTTCCATTGGTGAATATATAAGTACTGCTGGTGTTTAACATGCTTATATTGTGAATACTCATAAAGTCCATGGTGGATTCTGATCAGGAAAACAAACGTGTAGAGAAATGATAGTCTGACACCTGAATTATTCCTCAGTCAGGTTCCCCATCCCCTTAGGGTGGTCCAAAAGCAACAATAGAGCATTCCAGGAAGAAAGAAGGAAATCACTGCCTTAAGTAGTTAAAGTTTACCGAATTTGTAAGAGATGCAACATTTCAAATAAATAGCTCAGTATAAGTGAAAAATGCTAATGTAACTGGGTGCTTACAGGCCATGATTAGCAACTGAATTTAGTTGTTATTCTTATTGTCCCACCTCTTCTGGACACTGTGACTGCAACTGAGTTCACTGCATAAAATAGTGGCATTTGGTATTCTGTCTTTGGCATTGACACTGCCTTCTTTGCTCTCACACTGCCACCTAAGAACCAAGAAAAATTGACAATTATTTGGCAAAGCCTCCAATACAAGTTTGTACTACTCTCTCAGAAAGGTCTTACTGGTTGGCAAGAGAGAAGTCTCTGTCTCAGTAGCCCGGACTGTGATGTAATCATATCACCACCAGCCAAGGTGGCCTAAAAACCTGACATACTCAGAGTTCAGAATTCAGAAGCATACTTGCTATGCAAAGTTTTCTGAGAAAATGTGAGCAGATTTGCAACATTCTAGCTCTCTAGTCAAGGAAAAAATGCTGTCACTTTGCTTTCCCCGTCTGTAGAACCTCCTGGATATGTGTATTGATGTCTTTCATAAGTTTAAAAATACTTGGCCATTAAATGCTGCAGTATTCTTTCTGTTCATAACTTTTCTCTTTGATTCTAAATACATGTCAGATCTTTTTACTGGCTCCTACATGCCTTTGAGGCTTTTCACTATTTTTATTTATTTTCTTGCCTCAGTTCAGGTATTTTTTTATGGACCTGTCTTCTATTATGTTTATTCTGATGTTAACACTACCCACTGGTTTCTTAATTTTATTTATTAAATTTTCCTATTTCTTAAATTTATGTTCTTATAAAATGTAGAACATAATTGACGTTTTAAATCAGTTATTAGAATCACTTTTCTGATAACAATCTTATTGTTTTCATCTACTGATTTAATATAAAATCTATTTGATTAAGCTTAACAATCTTATAATATTTAAATGTCCTTTACTGGATGTTATTTTGAAGTTCTCTGCAATATTTGAATTACCTATGATTTTTCTGGTGTGTGGTTTCTCTCTTGTTTCTCAGTCATTATTGAAACAGGAAATAGTCCCCTTTTCTTAGTCTTCTTTATTGGTGTGACTACTAAGAGAATTGAGTGCCAGACCATCAGGTGAAATATTGTAGAATTTGTACATGATGTTATCTTCCTTTAGAGAGTTTTCCTTTTTTTGTTTGACTTCTTTCTTAAAAACTTTTTAAATTAATAAATCAATTAATATATATTTTAAAAACCCTTCCTATTTTTCTCAATTGTTTGACTTCTTTTGCCAGAGAGATACAGTGTTGTCTGATCACTTTAATGCAATCAGATGGAGGTCAGTGATTTTGGTAAGGCTTGGTTTTATTTCCTCCTGGCCACAGACAACCTCTTGCAAGACATTCAACTCAGAGCTTGTGAGTTCATCAGGAACCTGATCTTAGAACTTTTGTTCTAATATTTGTCTCATCATCTCAGGAGACTGCTTTGAATTCTGCTTTTCATAGACATGTTGCTTAGTGTTTCCGTCTTCTGCCATGCTTGGTTTCAGAATTCAGCAAATACTTTGCAACGAAAAATGATTCTACCTCTGAGACAAGTCAAATTTCAATTCTTTGTCTCTCCAAACTTTCAAGATCACACAAAGCAGCACTCGTCCCACTGCCCCTTGGTCACAGCAGTCTGTTTTTGCAAAACTCAAGTGTCGAATCTCTTGCCCTGTGCCAAGATACATCATTTTCCCTAGGGAAAAAGTCACTTCATCTCACATCTCTGGGGTGCTTTCCTCTTCAGAAAACCAGTATCTTGATTTTCTCTCTTTCACAAGCTTCAATTTTAATAGTCTTTTTTTTTCTTAATGTTCTTGTTAGAGTGTTAGTCTGCCACCATTCAGTGCACCATACGTAGTTATGAGCCCTGCTTTGCCAAATATTGATCAATGTGTGTGTGTGTGTGTGTGTGTGTGTGTGTTACACTAGGGCTGGATACTGGCATAGTAATTTCTAATACATTTCATTTTGATCTCGGTGCGTCATTCAGTGTGGGATGGAGCAGGTGCAGCTTGTTGTTTGCCAGAGCTCCAAAATTGAAGTAAAACATGAAGCCCTTTATAAAACAAAAAGAAAAATTACATCTGCTTGTTCCAATGATCTTATGAGAACGTTGGCCCAGGAACATTTAAAAGTGTGGGGTCAGGGCATTAGACAGTTTTGCTCAAAGACACAGCTCTGAAGGTAAGTAAATTGCAGAGTATCAAATGCTGCATTTTATAGTCCCTTTGAGAGGTTGTTATCCTGTAGTCATGATTGCATTGTAGTTGTTGCTGACTCGCTAGTTTTGTTTTGAGTCTTTTAATTTACATAATGCTGGACAAATTCTTATATCTAAAAAGCTGTGTGCTGAAACAAAAATGGGTTGCCTCTATTTTGTTTTTATGAAATTATATCAACATTGTAGAAATGTGGAGTTGAAAGGTATAATGCAGGTCATGAGCTGTATACCCTTTTGCGATGAAACTCCAGCAGATAATATGAATTTACCAAATATCATATGCCATTTAGTGGTAATCAGTGCTACAACCAAGTTTTCTGATTCCTGGTCCAATATCTTCGCTTTATTTAATCAAGATTCCCTCCAAATAGTATTGCTATGTGCATCCTCACTATTGTTAATCTACACGTGCCTATTTTTTCCCTTTTGGTTTAAATAGTAACCCTGAGAGTTTAATAGTATTCAGTATTCAGTCTGCCTCCTTCATGTTGCTTCCTGTTCACTCACTCTTTTTTTTAAAAAAAATATTAGTTAAAAGTGGCTTAAAAAGCTGAGAACTTAATCATTAAGATAGGTGATGGGAATCGCTATAAAAAACTATTTCAAGAAGAAAATTTTATCTTTTTATAGGCTTTATGGGTAAATGTGGAGGGAAAAATGCGATACCAAAAAACTGAAACTGTAGATCTGTTTATAATCTCTGCTCTAAGAGGTAGCAGCCAGTTATGCATAGGTGGTACTTAAATAGATCCTCCTTAGTCTATTCCTTCTCCAAGCCTTGAATCATAGGCACACACATTTACAATATATCTGTTGAGATTCTTATCAGTTACAATGTATTAAAGGTGCCACTATTTCATGAGAAAATAAAATAAAGCTAAGTATAAGATTTCCATGAAAGTAATATAACACTGCATTTGACAAAATTCCTTTTTGTGAGCTTACAAATTGCCACAATATCATACTCCAAATCTGCATGACAAAACTGTCTTATGGATTAAGGCAAACTACTTTTGTTATATAAATGATATCTTACTACCTTGGGCTGCATTTTATTGTGTCATGTTATTTACAATAAGACTCATGAAGAAAGAAAACTGAAATCAGAAAAATAAAATGACGAAACCTGAATCATCAGCCAGATGAATGAAGTTAGGGTGGGCTATTAGAATGAAGTTAGGGTGGGCTTAAAAAAAATCAAGCTGAAAAAAGTGTCATTTTAGTGAATCTTGAACTCTGCTGTGGTTCTATGCTTTTCCACAGTAAACCACTCACTCTCAAGTTAATGACTTCTGAAATACTGATGAATAAATATGGGAATGAGAAACATTTTTTTTTCAAATTTTATGTATAGATAGGTAGATAGAGATTATACAAAATGCATTAAAGACACTTACAAATATCAAGTCATCTCTTTCTTTGGTGTTACAATACGATATATTTTATTACATTACCTTCATAAGAAACAGATGGAGTGCCATAATGTAAAAGCTGGGATTACAATGATAAGTATTTTTTCTGTTGATATTCTTTGTTTTTTTTTTTCATAATTCTACAAGTACATTAATCATCTGTCACTTTAGGTAAATAACATTCTTGTAGCCCTGTTAAATCTTCATGATTTCTATTTTCCATTGCAATCTGTTTTGGATTATTTTTGTTAATGTTTGCTTATGCTTAATTGCTGAACCACATATGTATAAGGCTAAGAGTAATAATATTCAAACTATCTCTCTAAAAAACACAACATATTGTGCTCAAATGATATATATCATAGATTTTCCTATTATGAGAACAGGATTTTTAACTTCATAATATCATAAAATTATGTAAAATATACTTTTTTCAATATTTTTCATCAGATTACTTCTTATATGGTGGTTTTTATTATCAATCAATAAATTAATAATATCTGATGGACTTTATTGTTACATAAATGTTATGCTTAGGTTAGATTCTGACCTAGATTCTGGTAGGCTGAATCCATCATGCAAAGTAGAGTGAGTCATAACTACACAAATGCTTGCACACGCGCACACACACACACCCCCCCCCAGTATAATGCAAAAAGTATGTTCTCTGGATTCAGACAAAGTCTTAATAACCATTTTAACAATTTCCATAACCACTTTAACAGCTTCCACAACCATTTTAACACTTTCCTTTTCCATAGACTCCAATGATTGCTGTTTTCCCTTCTGCTTGGTATTATGCTTCTAATTGCCACTGAGGTCGGGATAATCTAGTAGCGGGGCTATGTAAATATAAAGGGATTATATATTTTTGACAGAATACCAAGCACATTAATAACTTCACCTAAAGTCTCATAATAGAATACATTGATATTAACTTAAGCATAAGATAATTAATTATCTGTAAATCTGGTCTGAGTTAGAGATGCAGCTAACATTCCTGAGTCACTATTTCCAACCAGCACAATACTAAGGTCATTGCGTTGATAATTACAGCAACCCTTTCTGTAACAGGTAAGTGTTATTATTTCTACTTTAAAGATAGAAACTGAAGAATGTTAAGAAATTTACCAAATTCACACTTTCAAAATGTGGTTGAAACACTTACTAACACTTTGAATCCAAAGCACATGTTCTTCCCATAACACTATGCTGATCAATATTTGAAGAATATTCCAAATATTCACAGGAAGATAATTGTAGGCTACAGCACTTTACATTCTTTAAACTGTTCACATGCCGTAGATAGATACTCTTGCTTTTTGTAGGAGAGAGAAAAAAAAGCTCATATTTACTGAACACCAACATGTTTGATAGGTAATTACCTATGATGTCTAGACTACCTATGATGTCTAAATTATCTATGATATACCTATAATATGCATAGAAAGAGGTTTTATACTAAAAGTAAATGTTGAATTTATGAATACTCATGCTTTATACAATTGGCAGTAATGATTTTATTTGCATGTCTTCACTTAACACTTATTTATTTAATTCTTGACCTGGACCTAGTGAAGAGGGTTAAAAAGAGTAAGAAAATATCCTTAAGGAATCACCATACTGTCTTCCACAATGGTTGAACTAATTTACATTCCTGCCAACAGCGTAAAAGTGTTCCTATTTCTTCATAGCCTTGCCAGCATCTATTGTTTCTTGACTTTTTAATAATCGCCATTCTGACTGACGTGGGACGGTGTGGTTTTGATTTACATTTCTCTACTGATCAGTGATTTTGAGCTTTTTTTTCCATATGTTTTTTGGCCACGTAAATGTCTTCCATCTAGAACCAGAAATACCATTTGACCCTCAAATCCTGTTACTGAGTATATACCCAAAGGAATATAAATTATTCTACTATAAAGATGCATGCACATGTATGTTTATTGCAGCACTATTTACAATAGTAAAGTCATGGAACCAACACAAATGCCCATCAAGGATAGACCACACAAAGGAAATGTGTTACATATACACCATGGAATATTATGCAGACATAAAAAGGAATGAGATAATGGCCTTTGCAGGGACATGGATGAAGCTGGAAGCCATCATCTTCAGCAAACTAAAACAGGACCAGAAAATCAAACACTGCACGTTCTTACTCATAAGTGGGAGTTGAACAATGAGAACACCTGGACGCGGGGAAGGGAACATCACACACCAGGGCCTGTTGGGGGATGAGAGGTGAGGGAAGGGAACTTAGAGGTTGGGTCAATAGGTGCAGCAAACCACCATGGCACACGTGTACCAACGTAACAAACCTGTACGTTCTGCACATGTATCCCGGAACTTAAAGGAAAAAAAAAAAAAAAGTAAGAAAATATGCTTGATCCTAAGCAGCTATAGTTTGGTAGGGAAACATATTTATAAACAAATAATCACTACAAAATGGTCCCTTTTCTCTTTCTTATGATTTAAATTTTTTCTTCTCATATGCTCTTCATAATTAAGAAAAATTGATGAAATTTTAAGAGAATAAATTATTTTCAACTCTCATACAACCTGAGCAGTCTATCTACGTAAGAGTCATGGAGAAAATGACCTTTTTAATCATGTATATTATTTGACGTATTGCTTTTCTCAAAAAAGTCTGCTGTCAATTGAATCCTTGCAATGTTGTCCAGTTTTTTTATTTTTTATTTTTATTTTTTATTTTATTTTATTTATTTATTTATTTATTTATTTATTTTTAACTTAGGAGGTACTCTGAAAACAAATTCTAGTATCGTTTGGTTGGTTTTTTAATAAAAGAAAAATCTATCAATTTGGGTATGGCCCCTTTTGCCAACGCCATGCTTCACGTAGGGGGCCTGACATGCAGAAAACTCTCCAAGCTATTGATTGGATAAAGAGCCAGAGCTGACTGAATTCTATTCTTCTTGAGCCTCTCATTCTGTGTTTCTCGAATTTTTACCAAAGCATCTTGACACACGAATATCTGACTCAAGGAAAAGGAAAAACAACTGCTTTTTCTCCAGCTGCTTTTATATAAATTGGCTCTTAAACTTTCTAAGTTTATTATGGATATGAAATATCGATCAAACAAAGCAGCAACATTGAATGATGTCACATGGTCGTTTGTGTCTGTCACCCATGTATGTCTCTAGTTCCTGAGTTGAGAGTTGGTATTTGACTTTTTTTTTTTTTTTTTTTTTTTTGAGACGGAGTCTCTCTCTCTGTCAATAAGCTGGAGTGCAGTGGCGCGATCTCGGCTCAGGGCAGCCTCTGCCTCCTGGGTTCAAGCGATACTCCTGCTTCAGCCCCCCGAGTAGCTGGGACTACAGGTGCCCGCCACCACGTCCTCCTAATTTTTGTATTTTTGGTAGTGACGGGGTTTTGCCATGTTGGCCAGGATTGTCTTAATCTCCTGACCTCATGATCTGCCCGCCTTGGCCTTCCAAAGTGCTGGGATTACAGGCCTGAGCCACCGCACCTGGACCGTATTTTACTTCTAGGTTCGTTGGTTGTGGATAGATTTATCTGAGCCTTTGTTGGCATCTACCAGAAAGCAGATGGTCGCAAGATTTATCCTAACAAGTGGCCACCTCCTTGGCTGTACCACCCAGGATGTTATGATGGTTGAGGTAAGCTTTATACAGCATAAAAGAAGAGGAAAAATTTTTAAACAAGAGATTTTGAGGTTACCAAAACCCGATTTAGATTAAGAAGCAATAAGTTGTCAACGTTCCAGAGAAAAGCTAATTTAAGTATTTTCCAGAAGGTAGAAAAAGGAATAAAGTAAAAAATTAAAGACAGTTTTTATGTCTTCTTTGGAGACTAACCTACATTTTCTAACAACTCTAGCAAATGCAATCTTTAAAGATGCTCTTTAGACAATCTCCTGAAAACCTACCTATACCAACCTGGATGAATTTTTATAGAAAATGAAAACAGAATGTGATCAAATATCAAATTTATTGTCAATTGTATTGGAACGATGAGCAAAATAGCAATTAATTGATTGCATGATGGTGTAGAGCAGCGGTCCCCAAACTTTTTTGCACCAGGAACCGGTTTCGTAGAAGACAGTTTTTCCATGGACGGGCTGGTGCTGGGGGATAGTTTTGAGATCAAACAGTTCCATCTCAAATCAATTATCAGGTATTAGATTATCACAAGGAGCAAACAACTAGATCCCTCACATGAGCAGTTCACAATAGGGTTCACACGCCTATAACAATCTATTGCCACCGCTGATCTGACAGGAGGCGGAGCTCAGGCGGTAATGCAAGTGATGGGGAGCGACTGTAAATACAGATAAAACTTCACTTACTAGATGCTCACCTCCCGCTGTGTGGCCCAGTTCCTAACAGGCCACAGATCAGTACTGGTCCTCAGCCTGGGGTTGGGGACCCCTGATGTAGAGCATTTATCCATATTTTTTTCTTTACAAGAGCTTAACTTAAAACAAACAAACAAAAATCCTCAAACACTTGGCACAGAAAAATTTCTTTCTTCTTCTAGGATACTTTCTGCTCATTTCATCTGCTTGGTTTGGTTGATTGATATTTCTCATCATGGAATAAAGCTGATATCATAAAGGAACAAATAATTATGAAGTTTACATGAAATCAACAAATATTTATTTAGCATTAACTACATATGGAGAACTAGATATAGAAAGCATCAATTGGCCGGGTGTGGTGGCTCACACCTGTAATCTTGGCACCTTGAGAGGCTGAGGAGGGTGGATCACCTGAGGTCAGGAGTTCGAGACCAGGATGGCCAACATGGTGAAACCCTGTCTGTACTAAAAAATACAAAAATTAGCCAGGCGTGGTGGTGGGCGCCTGTAATCCCAGTTACTCGGGAGGCTGAGGCAGGAGAATTGCTTGGCGAGGGGTTGCAGTGAGCCAAGACGGCACCACTGTACTCCAGCCTGGGTGACAGAGCAAGATTCTGTCTCAAAAAAAAAAAAAAAAAAAAAAAAAAAGAAAGAAAAGAAAAGAAAAAGGAAAGTGTCAATCTTTTAGTTCTCTGAGAACTTGAGGAAACTGCATATTCCTACATTTTTATGCTCTTTTTACTGAGGCAAGAAAAATGAAAATCAGGAGGCTATTTTTAAATTAAATAATTTGGCACCTTGTCCCAGCAGTCATGATTAAAGGTGGCTCCCCAGACATTTAGATGTTACATGGTAAGTAATTTAGTGTAAAACTTAATTAATTCTTGATTTTAGCCTGGGCGTTAATATTTTCCCAGGAAATAATTCCACATGGTCATTCCAAATCGGGAATATTTCCTTCTCCAACAACATAAACAAAACTTGTAGCACCAGTTTACTACTTTATAATACAGATTCTCTGAATTAATCTGTACATTTGAGTTTTAGGTGAATTTTAATTTCACCCTTTAAGCTTTTGTTTCCACTAAAAAAATGTTTATATTAGATCAATCTGTAGCTCAGGGAAGGCGGCTTATGGCAGTAGCACCAGAAGTACCACGCACTAAGGGGAAGTGATTTACCATACACATGAATGCATTTCTTAGCATACTGTGTGCGGGTTGACTTTTATTGGGTAATTATGTTGAATCTTCTCCTAAACCTTTTGTTCCCCGGGCAGCACCATCTTTTGCGTAAAACATCATCAGTATGCCTTTCTCATACATCATCCCTGTGACAGCTTCAATGGTGTACTGAAGCAACAGCTCATCAGAGCAGCAGTGCACTGTGATGATTTATTATAGTAACATATCGTCAGAGGGAGGCAGCAGAATAATATATGGCCAGAAGCATTCAGGAGTGTTATGCAGGAGCATATTTAGTTGTGCAAGAGGATTCAAGGAAACCTGAAAACCTCACATTAGCAGATCCGTGTCCCTAATATGTGGAGATGTTTGTGGATGAAGGCTATTCATTCACTCTGCAGGTAACTGGACACCTGACTGCAGTTTTTTGCCCAAATACTGTGAGTAAGTTTTTTATAGAACCTCTACAAATTCAATTCAAATTTTGTTTGTATAAGAAAATTTGCAGTTATCAAAAATGGCATTAAATGGCAGACACTGTTTTCTATTAGAGACATTCTGGATATTGTCCTATCCTATTTTCTAGAAGGATATGTAGTTTTTTAAAAAATTACTCACTCTAGGCAACCACTTTTTTGTGTTAAATAGGTTTATTCGAAAACCTAGTTAATAAGTGGAGAAAGTTTCACTCTGCAAATTAATGCAAGGCAAAAACAGCCTACATACGAAAATTGAATATTTGTAAAATTCACATGTTAGGGAAAGGATTCACCATTTTAACCTGGTTGACAATGAGAGCAACAATGTGGTATAATTTGCAGGGAAAAGGGTTGATGGAATTCTTAGTTCTTCAAGGGTGTCTGACAAAAACTGAGATATTGAGCAAATCTTTAAGCTTCCATAAAATCCATTTTTTTATTTTTATGGGAGAATTGATTTTTGAAATTATAAAAATAATTTTAAAATCTTTATTGGGAATGTTAATTTCATTCTGTAGATGATTAAATTTGCTTCATGTTTCTAGTCATTTTTTCTGCAAGATGTCTGCTAGCCTCAGTCACACCTGACATAATTAGTGGAACATTAAGATTGGTTCAGTTTTGGAAGCACGACATCACCTCTTTTTGTGACTTCTGCTTTGGGAAGGACAGAGAGTGTTTTTGCCCTGATTCTGGTGTGTATGTATATCCTGCTTCTTGAAGGTGCTGCTCAGTTAGAAATATCTCCTGGCAAACCTCCAAACACAGCATTTGTCAAGATCTTACCAATCCTCAGTCCCAATTGGATGAAAAATATTTCCTAAGTGAATTATTTCTTCTCCATTCAACGGGAAGCTGTTATCACCAACTTTATTGGAGAGTAAAGAAGAGGCTTTAAAGAGACAAAATCATACATTTTTCTGCCAGCTTGTATTTTTGATATCCTCAATATGTAGTACCCTACTTTATGAGTTTGGATACAACATTTCCCCAATTCCTTCCCACCCAGGCTGTGATCCTATCAAATCTTTGGGGGGCAACTTCAATAGCACATATCCTTATGAAATACATCATTGCAATGTATCTCTTTACTGGAATGTCTTCCCCCATGAGGCCTTGAGCTTTGTGAGGATATGAATTATGTTTTATCCATCTTTGTATTTTCAAGGGTAACACACAACAAGTGCCAAATCAATATAAGTTGAAATAATTTTTTTGTTACCTATGGTGGCTTAAATATATAAATTACTATTCACCTGAATGAGTTTCTATTTATATAGATTTTATATTTCCTTTGATTTTATATATTTTATTGACAATACATTAAGTGGGTTTAGTTTTAAAACATTTATTTAAAACCATTTGTCAGGGCTGCTGTTATCACTCAGATAAGAGAAGTGTACAGTTAGTTAAGGATAGACCAGCAATACATATTGCGTTGCCAGAATAACAGCCTCCTCCTCCTCCTCCTCCTTCTTCTTCTCTTTCTTCTTTTCTTTTTTTAAGTCATGGTCTCATTTTGTCACCCAGGCTGGAGTGCAGTGGTGCGATCATGGCTCACTGCAAATTCAAGCCATCCTTCTACCTCAGCCTCTCAAGTAGCCAGGACTACTGATGCATGCCACCGTGCCCAGCTACTTTTTAAATTATTTTTTGTAGAAACAGGGTTTCACTATGTTGTCCAGCTGGTGTCGAACTCCTAACCTCAAATGATCCTCCCTCCTTGGCCTCCCAAAGTGCTGAGATTACAGATGTGAGCCACCACACTTGGCAGAAATTTCTGAGAGAGTAAGAAAGATGTTATGCTTTGCACTTTGAGGATTTGGGGATTTGAGATTCTTGAGAGATAGTTTTCCTTGAGTCTCTTATGTTTCTGCTCTCCTTGTAGCATCTTTTGTTCTGGGTTGCCTTTCTAAGGATATAGGCATACCAAACATAAATAGATACAACGACTCCCTCTGGGGCAGAGGGCAGATTTGTTTGTTGTCTAAGGAAATAAAGGCACTGATTCCTTCTGGGACAAAGATTGGGCAGGTTCACTTGCAGTCTCCTTAAAAGACTGGAGTTTCCTAAGGTCATGGTTTTTAAGCTGTGACAAATACCCACTGTGTGTACAGCTTCTACCTAGGTCACTTCACATTACCTGATGAGATCTGGGAGGAGCGGAGGAACTGAAGCAACATGAAGCTCATGCTGCCTACTGTGCCTGTGTGATGAAGTCCTTCGTCTCTGGCTCGGGAGTCTCATGTGTTCTGCCAGCATCCACGAAACTCTGACAGGAAGGCTTGTTAGCTTCTAAGTAACGTAAAAATTTAAACTCTTCACAGTTCCATCAGACCTGTGTGTGGGGGCAGACACGCCCAATTAGATATGATCAAGAGGAAGGTACTGAAGGTCTGGTGCTCAGGGGACCAGTCGATCTAAAGACACAATTTTGTTAATTGTCATTATATAGGTGAATAAAATCGTGGGATTAGAGAATTTCAACCAAGAAGAGCATGCATTTTAATGGACAGTGAGTCAAGAATGGAAGTGAAGTCCTTTTCTTCTTTAGGTTATTGGTTAGAACTAGATTGTCAAAGTCCTGTGGCCTTAGCTGTGGGTGGGAAAGAGATGTGGGATCTGAAAATTAGAAACCATTTATTTGGGGCTAAAATCAAAGCAATCGATTTTAAATTAATCATACTATTCATTTTAAAGCATTTTTATATAAAAATTTTGACAGGACTTTGGTAGAAGAAAAAAATGTGACAAGGACTTTGGTAGAAGATAGAAAATAAGAACCATCCAAAATGAAAACAACATTGATATATGCAATTAGCAAGATGTATCTGAGAAGCATGATGTGAAGTGATAGAAAACAGACACAAAAGACCACTTACTGTATCATCTTACTTATATGAAATCCTGCAACAGGAAAAATTATAGTGATAGAAAGTTGATCAGTGTTATCAAGACCATGGAAAAGGGAGGATACTGCCTGCAAAAAGGTGCAGTCAAATTCTTCTGGGTGATGGGAATGTTCTACGTCTTGATTGTGGTGGTTACACTACATATATTTGTTCAAATTAATCAAGTTGTGCACCTAAAATGTGGGAATTCAATTTTATGTAAATTATACCTCAATGAAACTAATTTAAAAATTAAAATAAGTAACATTTTAGGGCTATATATACTTTATTCTTTTTAATGTCATGAAAATATCAAATTAAGATTTTAATAGACTATGCTATGTAACACAACTTTCATATCGTGTTATTAAAATATTTTTCTTGTTGATCTTCTATTACCTATTGTTGATGCTTTTCTTTCATACAACTGTTGAATTTATGATCTTGGCATTATTTAAAGGAACTCATCTCATTTCCTTTGTGTCTCCGCCTTGAACTGACACTACTCCAGGGTTTGTACTGCTTGTTAATATGTCCTCTGAGTTATGAGTCTTTCCATGGCCTTGGAATACGTCACCTTAACAAACTGCTCAATTTTTACATGCTCATTGAGCTCTGAGATCTTAAGATGACAAGACCTTGATTATGTCTCAAAAGAGAAATAAAGTGGCCACTAGCCCTGAATACCAAAGGAATTTCCATGTCAATATTTGAGTCAGGCTATTTTAGAAATACACACCTAGTTGAAAGAGACTTACATCGTTTATTTTATGATCAGAAAATTTGAGTTCTAGTGCTGGCTATAAAATTAACATTTTCAACAACTCTGCTTTTGTTTATCCTTAAACTGAATATAATTGTATCTATCACCTCAAACTGTGATCAAGAAGTAAGGAAAAATATTTGGGAGAGCAAGAATTTTTGAATAAATTTTTTTATTCAAAAATTTCTTATCTGGTTCCTATTAGAGTTATACCAGTTACTGTGATATGACAGTGGCTGGTTACACAATGTTAAGCAAAACAAATCCAATCTAAGTTCTCACATTGCTTCTGGTCTGGTGGAATGTAGCCATCATTCTGATGAATGCTCAAATACAGGATGAAATAAGTGCTCTAATAGAACGAACAATATTTCAGTGACAGCAAATAATAAAGTGATCTGACCTCTACTTAGGGTGAGTGGAGAGGTTGACCAATGAATGAGGTTTATCTGGGGAAATGATACTTGAATTGAAACAGGAAGGATGTGTAGGATGAATTAGGATAGGGGAAACGTAGGGAAAGAGCATGTCAGACTGAGGGTAACAGCAGAGGCAGGGTCCTGTGGCAGGGATGATAAATGAATCAGTTCAGCCAGAACACTGTGAGTCAAGGGTAGCATGACATCAAATGAAGAGAGATGGAAGGTGGGTACCAGCCAGGTCATGCAGTGGATCTTTCTAAAGGCCCTAGAGGTGAATCTATCTCCTTGCTTTTTCCTCTTGAGGCCCTCTTCCTCGATCTTCAAACCAGCAACATTTTCTCTGACTGATCATTGCTCTGACTCTCCTTTTCTGCTGCCCTTTATTGCTTTTAAATACTCTTCCCCACATTTGAGCCTCACCTGGATAATTCAGGATAATCTCCCCAACTCAAGGTCTGTACTAATCACATCTGCAAAGTCCCTTTTGCCATGTCATGTAACACAGTCACAGATTTGGGTGATTAAGATATGGCATCTTTTGGAGAGAGGTCATTATTCCGCCTATTAAATCAAATCTCCAGAATCTTTCTGTCATGGCTTTCATTAAGATATGGCTTTGATCAGTTTAATCCTCTCACTAATTGAATCACCATACAGTTGGTAAGAGTTATTATAGTCAAGTTCAATGCTAAAAAATAGACATGTAAATAACAAAATAAAAGAATAGATTAGAGTTGGTTCTTGAACAATGCTGGGCTAAAGGAGGCCAAATCCCTGCACAGCCAAAAATGTGTGTATAACTTTTGACTCTCCAAGAACTTAATTGCTAATAGCCCACTGTTGATCATAAGCCTTACCAAAAATAAAAAGTTGATTAACACATATTTTATGTTATATGTAGTATATACTCTATTTTTATAATAAAGTAAGCTAGACAAAAAAGATGTTATTTAGAAAATTATAAGAAAAAGAAAATATATTTACTATGTATTAAGTGGAAGTGGATCATTCTCATTCTCATCGTCTTCATGTTGAGTAGGCTGAGGAGGAGAAGGAAGAGAAGGCGTTGGTCTTGCTGCCTCAGGGGTGGTAGAGGTGGAAGAAAATCCACATGTAAATGGACCCACACAATTCAAGCCCATGTTACTTAAGGGTCAACTGTATATTACTCTAATAAAGTAAAGTCTAGGAGTCTAGCAGAAAGCATAGATTAGCAAACCTGCAATGATAGTGCAATGATAATATGTGGACATATAAATCAGACTCGGATGGAGGTGTGAGAGCATTCAGGAGAGATTTTTCCCATGGTGATCCATGCATTTTTGCCAAAGAGCATGTAAAAGTTAATTTGCTAAAGAAGGAAAAGTGCTCTTAAAATATATGCCATACTTTAAACAATTTAGTTCCTAAAGGTTTATAGTAACTATTAGAGTTTTATCTTAATAAGACCCATTATTATGCACATGACAATTGCTTTTTGGCATGGAAAATAACTTGGTATTTTTCAAATCAATACAAAATGTATGGTAATGGAAATTTAATTTTCTACCTATATCCTGACCAGTTTTTAAAGTCACTTGTTTTGGTAGAAAGTTATTGTTCTTTAAGTAAACTCTGTTCTATTTTAAGACAGATACTCCTGCACTAATCAAGAAACAATGACTAGAAATAATCACTTTCATAAACAAAGAATATATTCTCAAAAAACCCCCAGGAGGCTCTCCTCATTGACTCTTCTCTCTTTCCTTCTTCACCTCCACCACCGCTCCCCAAAATGCACAATAAGCATAAAGACTGGGCTATGTGCTCCACTTACAAGCTCCCAATGATTTGACCTTTCTGTTGCACTTAACTCTCCCCACATTGGAAGTTCTAATTCCCAACTAAGCTGCAAATTTTTTAAGGAGAGCTGTATATTTTCTTCACTTTTATGATCCCGCGATCTAGAAGACTTCGTTGCAAAGTCTCACAAAATATTTTCAAATTCAACTTTTGCAGAATGTATACATATTGGTAAGAAGATAATTAGCAACAGCATGAGGCAGTTTCTGTATTTACCTGTTTTGCTAGGCGAGAAAGCTGAGGCTTACAAGGATCATTCAACTTCTTCAGGTTCTTCTTGCCTAATCCCAATGTGACCTGTCTAGAGAGACTTTCATTGAACTCTTATGTAATTTCTACCAGGCTTGGTTACATGAACTGAAGGAGAGGGAATGATGGCCCCTTCCAAAATCACGATACTTGAGGAAGCATCCAGCCTCCAAAATATAAATTCATCAACAAAGCATGCTTGCTGGAAAGCTCAATGGAGATGGATCAATTGCGCACTCAGAAATTTAAAGATGAAAGATCAATCAAAACTGCCTTTGAACAACTAACCTGCTTTTACCTCCTGTAACAATGTTAGGGAATTAGCACATTAGTCCACTTTGTTTTTGTCTTATTTATGCTTACAAGTAACTTAACAAATCCAACATTTAATATCTTCATAAATAATATGTTTTAGTTTGAGTTAATTTTATACACAAAAAAACTCTTCTATGTATCATTAATATTGAATTTTAAAATGATGCAACTTAGAAGTCAGAAAAGACATAAATTATTTTCAATTTCGTGAAAGAAAGAGTCAAGAAAACAAACAAATAAACAGCAACCCAAACAAACCAGCCTCTGGTGAGTGTGTGACTGTGGGAATGAGCGCCCAAGTAGAATGTCTGCCATGTTTTGCTGCGTTGCGCTGGGAAGGAAAGAAGTGCAGGATTTGGAGTCAGGAAAAACTGCCTTGTTTTTTTCCAGCCCCATTCTCTGACTGTCTCATGGATTTAGTAAGTACCAGGAAACCAGGCTTTAAAACCCTGTGTTCTGGAAGAGAAAAATCGTGTAAAACATTGTCTCTTTAAGCAGCAGAGTTAGGTAGATTGCCCAGGGTGACTCAAAATTCTCATCAATAACTTTCTAGTTATTTCAGGAATTTAGACCCCCAAGGAGGTCATGACTCCCTGCAACCTAGAGAGAGTTGTATTACTAATATAAAGAATATAATTGGCCTGAGGATTATATGGTTTGTGATTAAAAGAGGATAATTTTCTTGAGCCTTTAATTTGATCATGAAATTTTAGCCATAGACACATAACTGGTGATAAGGCAAAAGGCAGGCCAGTGGTCCTACCCTGTTAAAAGTGACAGTTGCCTGGTCCCCACACTCATTAAAATGGATTCAGTAGGTAGAGAGAGGAGCTAAGTTTTACGTATATATTTAACACTAGATTGAATGGGAGATCGCATCCCAATGTTTGAATTCCATGGCTTTATACATTTTAAACGTCAACTGTGAAAACCGAGGGACTAATAATCTGGTTTATAAATTAACCACTGAGTAATTAAAACGTTTAGACTTTTCAGAAACCTTGTTGTATGAGTTTATTTCCCTCCCCGCCCTTTAAATTCCAAAAACGCACTCAGACTCTCTTAGCGTTCATTAGAATCTCAATTAGAAACGTAGCTATTTATTACAAGTTATGACAAAAGATTATGGCAGATGGGGAGTGGGTAGTAAAATTCTGTCATTTTAACATTCATATTTCCCTTAGGCTTTTTTGAATTTTCTCTTTTATTCAAGAGTTCCCTTAGAGATGTTACTTCAAAACTCCAGTCTCTTCAATCCCCTCTACAATATTTTCAGATAATTTTAAACAGTGTCTCTAGTTAGGAAACAGAGGAACCACGTATTCATTCTGGCATTAATTTCTGAGTTTTACCTCATCCCTTCTATGTTGTGATTTTCTTTTCTTTTGTTAATTTCATGAATGACAGTTAAAAAGAAAACATTAAAATTTTCAAAAGGTGCCCAAGAATTATGAAAGCATTTAAAACGGACTTTTAGACCTGGTTGATGCTTTATGCCCATGGAAATCTTGGCTAATGAGACCATTTACATTCATGAAATAAAAAAAATGGTCTGCAGAAAGCCATGAGATACATCTTTATACATTTAAATACATTAGCTGTATTATCTGGACGTTATTGAATTGCAAGGCCAGGCGCCTCAATTATTTGAGGAGCATATTTAAAATAGCCAAGCCCTAGTTACAAAGAACAGTTTGAATTTTTAAAAGTTTATATTGCCAGGATACCATTTATTATGTTAATGATTATTCTTATTTAAAAATGGAACTGTAATAGTTCTTGTTGAAGTGGACCATTAAAGCTTATTTCCACAATTTTCAGTCAGTGTGATGCTATACTAGAGTCTCATGGTCTTTAAAACATTATCTGACCCCAGTGAGTTTAGCCAGCTGAATTAGCTATTTCAGGATATTAAGGTACCACTAGGATAATTAAAGCAGGAAGTTACTTAATAATACCCCGGGGCATTCTTCAGCATCGAGGGGCAACTTGGAGAAAAGGTAGATTTAGTTATTCCACAATGTATATATACACTTCAAAATATCATGATGCACATGACATATATACAATTTTATCTGTCAATTTTAAAATGTTGCATAACTTGTCCAAGGTCACACAATTAGTGAGCGTAGGTCTTGAGTCCAAGCACTCTGCATACAGATTTTATGACCCCACAGCTAAAACACTTGTATGTTGTGTTTCCCAGGGCTACTTCTACTTCAGAGAAGACAAGTTTTTAGCCAAAATAATAACTTAAGGGTTTATTAATAATTTTTTATTTCAAATATATATATATATGGAAAATGCAACTCATCATTTTATAAGTGATTTGTCTTTTTAATTTCCTATGCATTGTGGAAATATGAGCAAAAATAAGGCCATTCTAAGTAGAAGTCAAGGTACAAATAACTTCGGTTTTCCAATTATATCCTCTTCCCACTGCACCGTGGCCAATGATCCTTGTAAAATATATGGCCTCTGATCCTCATGAAATATGTAGATGTGCCAGTATGCTTTTATTTTTAAATTTTAATAGACTTTATTTTTAAAGCAGATTTAGGTTCACAGAAATATTGAGCAGAAAGTAGAGAGAGCTCTTATATGCTTCCTGCCTCACATATGCACAACCTCCACCACCGTCAATATTCCCCACCAGGATGGTACATTTGGTACAATCTATGAACCTATATTGACACACAAGTATCACCGAAATAGTAGTTTATGTTAGCTTTCACTCTTGATGTTATATGGGTTTGAACAAATACATAATGACTAGTATCCAATATTATAGTATCATACAGAGTAGTTTCCCTGTTTTAACAATTCCTCTTAATTACATTTAAATTTAGAAAAATTATTCTGGTTTCAGTGCAGAAAATGGATTGGCACAGGTTAATGCTCTGTGTGTGGGGAGCTTAATGTAGGGGTCTCTTCTTTTGCCATTGTCACAATAATAATAATAGTAATAATGAACCAACTATTTACTAAATTCTTAAAGCAAGCTTATATGCTGGGAACTTTTAAAATACTTTATTACTGAAGAAAATGAAATGGAAAAGTTAAGCAACAGGGGAAGTATAACACAATTCCTAAGTGAAGCAACTGAACGTTGAACCCAGTTCTTTTCAGAGTCCCAGCTTTTGTTCACAAATGCAATATTCTCTTTACCACCATTACACTTTGCAACTAATTCTGATCTTCTGACCCTGAAGCAAGAGGCTTCTCATAGTAGCCTAACTAAGATATTGTTATTCTGGTATAGAAAATATCCAGACATTATACTGGTTGGGTACAGCTACTTTAAACTTTTCACCTATCCCTGGAGCAAGTTGGGTTAGGGATTTTCTATATTTTTCTACTTTTTAGTATCAGTTGGGACTATGAAGCCTAATAATTCAGTCCCTCTTGTAACCACCAGTTATTCTATTTTATCAAAGTCAATGGCAGATTATTAGTCCACATTTTACTTGTTCCTTCTGCAATATTTGAGAGTTGATCTCTCCCTTCTTGAAACACTTTCTTCACTTCATGTTCAGAACATCACATTCTACTTTCTTACTTCATTTTCCACCCTTTCTCACACTCCTTAATTCAATCCTCCATCTCTTCTCCAAAGTTAAGGTCTGAGGGGCCTCTAGACTTAGTCCTCAAAGCACCTCTCTATGTACACCAAGTGTTTACTTGAGATCTTCTAGTCCCCTTGATCAACTCACTGAATAGTGCAAAGATACATCTCCATCCCTGAATTCTTCCTAAACTCTAGAATCTTATTTTTGACTTTCTACTCAACATCTTCACATGGAAAACCAATTGGCATCTCAAACTTAATATGCACACACTGATTACTTGACTATTTCTCAGACCAAGTCTGTTTATCCTTCAGTAATTTTAGAAGATACATATTTAAGCCATATGATGAAACTTTTCTTCATCCTTTCTTGGTCACATCACATATACAATCCAGCAGCAAATAAAATTAAATCTGAGATCAAAAGCAACATTGAATCTGACTGCTTCTTTCTCCCTTAATCTCCAGTGTCTAGTCTAGCACTACGTATAGGAATGGTGCAATACTAATACACCCATTTTGACTGACGTACCATAATATCCCCTAACAAGTACCTTCACTGCAAGTCATGATCACACAGCTTTCAGAGTGAGTCTCTTAAAATATACATCAAATTATGTAGCTTCTATGTCTCTATCCTCCAATGGTTAATTACACCATGTAAAACAAAATCTGAAGTCCTTTTCATGGACTCAGTGTCACACATGATCTGACTCCCTGTTACCTCTCTGATCTCATTTCTTACTACTCTTTTTCTGGTTTATTCCATTCCTATCACAGTGGCCTCTATTCTTCCAAGCATAATTTTACCTCAGGGCTTTATTACTTGTTCCCCTGCCTAAAACACCTTTTCTCTTGATGTTCTCGACGTTCCCTCCCTCATTTGCTTCATTCATTCCTTTTCTTCAATATTATCTCCTCAGAGATACCTCTTCTGATCAAGGTCTTTAAGAGAGCACTCAGTCTAAAATCTCACATAGAACTTTTTTATTCATGACTTACTCATTGTACTGTAGTCTATATTTTAATATGTATTTATGTTTTTGTCTAGTACCTGTCTCTCTGGCTAGAATGTTAAGTTCTACGTGGATAAGGACTTTGCCTGTTTTTCTCACTGCTATATCCAGAATCTGGGGCAGTGCCGGCCACATCCTAGGAGCTGGTTTCTTCCTCCTTCATGCCACTACCTCTCTGCACATAAGGACCAAATGTTTGGACCTTCGAGTTTTGTAGTCCTAGGTTGAGTCTCTAGCTTTCATCTTATTGCCTGCCCTCATGGGCAAATTTGATATATGTCACTTTCCTCAACTCTAGATTTGGCATAAGAGTGCCCACCACCTCGAGCGGCTGAGATGAGAACTAAATGTAGAGCCCTTCTTAAAGTAATGAGCATAAAGCCTGATACATAGTAAGGGCTCTATAAGCGTTATTTATTATTTTTACTGATTCCTTAAGAGATCTCAAATTGAGTAAACTCAGTTAGTCTATTCTTCTGTTAAACTTTTAGTTAAACTTTTAAAACAATCTATTTTAAGTGCAATTCGAGATTGTATCGTAATAACAAACCCATATGTACTAACTATATATTAAAACAATCCCATTAGCCTGCTACAGTCTCTTGCATTGCACTACAGTTTCTATTTTGTTTTCTGTATGTTACACCCTTAGTGTTTAAGTTATACTCTAATTTACTTATGTGTAGGTAATTCCTTTCTAGCAGAGAAAATGTGGTCACTTATAGGTAATACCTTGTCCTAAATTCTCATATGTTGAATGTCGTTGAGAGTGAGTCTCTTTGTTAAGATAAAGCATTCTTTTGCAGTTTATGAAAAATTTGAATTTTTCCATTTCCATTTGAATTACTCTAATTCATATACATATCAATAGCTAAAATGTTTTTTAAAAAACATAGGCTATAAAATTATTTATATAGAGCAGATTCCTAATAAAATGCTTATCTTTACATTATATTTTAGAGCTATAGCCAATTATATTTAGTTTTCAGCTTAATGGAGTAAATCTCAAACAGAATTAGAGGTCTAAATGAGTCATCCAAATGTGCTGTGCTTCATAATATAACCCTTTAGCTGACAGAGGTTTCACTCATTGAATCATGTAAATGGATTTTCTATTTACTCACGTAATATCTCATAAAATTATTGCTTGAAAGGTCAATAATATCAACATGGGACTTTTTAATTAGAAATAATGGGTAACTGAGTCATGCTTCTAGGAATTTAATATCTCTTACATTCATGTATCTTGGCTTTTTATTGGTCAACTAATGGTGATAATTATTTTCAGCTCATCCTCGTACAGAATTATCATTACACAATAACACCTATTCCTGTGTTTTAACCAGATAGTTTTGGGAGTAAAGCCAGAAGAAAGGTGTTTGGTTCAAGCCCCTTACCATGTAGTGCTGTCAAGAGTCAGAACAGTCTCGCTTCTGCCACTAGGAGGCTTTGGAGTGGCATTTATATAATGAGATTCCGTTTTTCTCTTTGAAAAGAAAGGGTTTGGACTAAATTATTTCTAATATATTTTCTGTTTTTTTTTTTTTTTGACATTCTATGATGTTTCGATGTCTATTCACTGAATATACGGAAAGCCTCTGGCACAACGGGTATAACCAAGATTCTATGTGACAAGTTAATTCAGTGGTGGAACATCTATATAAATTTGGGATTTTATTGTATATTAAAACTGTTAGGAAAAAAAACTCTCAGCCATATTCCAGAAAATTTGTAACATAATATATTCAAGTCAAACAGCCAGACTGCTCTCATTACATAAAGACTGGGAATTGTCACATAGTTCCATGTATGTGTAAAGGCTGTCACCTGTTAAAAATGCAGCTATTGAATTGCATTGATTGTGTTCATTCTTCTTTAATAGAGTGCAAAGAGTTATTTTTTTGGTAAATAATAGTTTTCTTTTCAGATAAATAACCAGTTTCATCAAGAAGGTAAATACCAAGCCTAGAACTTTCAGAGATGTTCTTGGAAGCAAAATTCTATATGATTGCTTATTAGAGAATTAATAAGTAAATATGAGACGTTATATATAAAAATGCATCTACCTTTTGGTGTTAAGGGAGAGTATGTTTATTAATATTTATAAATAACATTATTCTTTCGGTTGCTGATATATTGAGATGCTGGGAAATGCATTAGTAACTTGAATAGTTCTCTAAATAAGTGTTGAAGTGGTTCTCAGTGAACTTTGAGTTTCACTTACACAAAAAACCTTCACATTTTAAATTCGTAAGTATCCATTTAAATATGTTTAGAATATAAGTTGGTCCCTGTAAATAAATATTACAGATTTTGTCTTGATTTTCAAGTTCAGTGAAGTCTATCTTGATAGTAGTCCTAATTTACGATTAAGCATAAATTAAATAAGTATTAATCAGTTTACATGCAAACACACTCAAATATTTAGATGGATTGGCCTTCAGTGTTTATATTTAAACAACCATCTCTTTAGCAATCCCTGATGATAGTTCTGTTACCGCAGAGAACAATAAAACTGTACAGATGGCTTAGCTTTATACATTGGCTTTAAATAAGCAATGCATCTTTCTTGTCTTTAAAAAGAAGCAACTAGAATTCATTGATTGCTCATTATGTGCCTAGGGGTGAGACTCAATTTTCACATTGATAACCATGGAAATAACAACTTTTATGCTTGAGGAAGAAGTCGGGTAGGTTCATCTTATATTCTATAACTGAATTCCCACTTCTGATCAGGTAAACTTTGGTTAAAATGTAAAAGGACTCAAAAGACTTTCACTTTTTTTTTTGGAACAGAATCAAAATAAATGAACAGTTTGAGAAATGGAAAGGTTTGGAATTTGTTGATCTAGCTACTAGATTGTAGATTAAGTGATGCTTAATATCTCTTTGAACCTTCATTTTGAGTGTTTTAATATTGAAATTGCACATGAACACAGCATCACACTGGAAACCTATTTTTCCTGCAAACTTAGGTAAATATTCTTCTGCAGATGAAGTTATTGGGTGTTGTAGAAGTATGTACATGCTGGAAATTCAGATTTACTCCATGACCTTATACAAACAAGAGATAAGATGCTAACCATACGTTGCTAAGGGAGGAGATGTATCATGTATTCTCTGTTTATACAGGAGACTAGACGATCTGGTTACCAGAGTATCTGGTGATCCATGCTATGCTATGACAAAATATTCAATTAAAGTTGCAGTGACATGGATGGCAGTATAAGAAATTATTGATAAGATTACAAGCCAAAAAGTGAATGGTAATATAAAGAACACTACAAATCAAGACTTTGAAGTGTTGAAAACATCAGGACAAAATTGAAAATATTAGAATGGCTTTGTAAGACAGAGGCTGAACAAAACTATTCAGTTGAATGTAGTAACTCAGGGAAAATATTATAACATAAATAGAATGTTGTAAACAATTAAATTACCCAGTTGGATAAAATAACTCAAACAAAGTTCAGAATAATAAGTTTGGAGTAGCCTGAATTAAGGGAAAGGGGTGGGATAGAGACAGAAAGGAAGTAAAGTCAATAAAGTAAAAAAAAAAAGAGCATATTTTATAAATATGATTGAAGAAAACAATTTAGGGTATTATTGGATATTGTTACCAGCACATGTAATAATCAAATAAATTTAAATAATAAATAATTTAAATAATAAATAATAAATTTGAATAATCAAACTTAAAATGCAATGTAGATTTTGAGAAAGTTATATTGCCAAAGAAACCACAAGCCTAGACTTTTTTAAAAAGCCTCTGAAACTTTTATTTTACACATCTTTTAGGAATCATCCTTCTGTTGGGCCAAGAAAGATGTATATAGCTTGCCCAAAACGACATACTTCGAAGTGTTCGCTTTACATGTACAAAATCATGAGAGAGGAGAAGTAATTTGCAGAAGACAGGAGTAGATGCTGTAGAAAAGAAAAAGACACAGGTAATAACAGGGCAAAATTACTACCAGAGGAACCCTATACTCTTTCAGTGTGTTATCTGCAAGATTACAATGGTGTCGTGCGAAAATGACCACTGTTGTGTTCAGTTTATTTATTTTATTTTATTTTTATTTTTCTGAAGCCTGAACTGAACATTATTTATACATCTTGGATTTTGAGCTGAATTCAGTGACTGGGAATCACATTGTACTGTCTCCCCTCAATAAGTTAATTGTATTTGCTTTGTGTGATGCCAGCAAAAGTGTGTTTTTGTCAGGTAGAGAGACGGCTAGGCTTCACCAAATAATGGTCTTCTCCACATTTTTCAGACTCTCTTGTAATTATGTATGGACCATATACTGGGGTTCCAGCCAATGTGAGATAAGAGAAAGTGAAGTAAGGTACTTTGGGTCATAGTTCTCTAAATCATCTTGCGGAATCCTTCTGCCCTTTCTTCTCTCCACAATACTGGTGCCATGCATACGAGATGGAGGAGATTCATTCAATCTCACTGAATAGAGATTTGAGCAAGAAGTAAACTTTTACTGCTTTACACTAAGACTGTGTGATTTTGCCATCAATCACAAGCTAACCTTTATTTAGACTTCCACTGTTGCTCTAGAGATTAGTTTCATACTCTCAATTTTTTGAATATCATCTGCTTTGGGGTCTCTATGTAAAACTTTGTTCTTTGCATTTGGCTTTCTGGAGTTTTACAAGTTGTAATTTTATTTTTATTATCCTTTCTTGAAAATATTTTGGGTTCTTGCATGTGAGGATTGGTGTCTTTAATTTGCAAAGTTTAAGACTTGAATATTGTTTCTGCTTCACTTTTGCTATTCTTTTCATATGAATCAATTAAACATATGTCAGTTTTTTTACACCATCTCTTCTCTCCCCATCTTTTGTTTCTCTGCCTATCATTTTCTATAGTTTCTTCTGACTTGTCTTCAAATTTATTAACCATCTCTTTAGCTGTTTTTAAACTGCTACTAAACTCATCTATTGGGACCTCTTAATTTTGTTACTGTTTTTTTTTATTCTAGAATTTTAATTTTTCTACAAATCAACTAAACTCATTTTAGAGTTTCTGGTTAACTGATGAAGTTTTTAAGCCTGGTTTTATCTCATGACTTTTTTTTATTTTTTATTTTTTAGTTTGTGGTCATTTGTGATGCATCTCACTGTTTCCCTTTATCTTTGTATATCAGACATTTTATTTAAGAAAAACAGATACAAATAACATGAGTCTTAGGATAATATTCTCTTCCTCCAGAAAGAAATTTTGTTTACTTTCCCTACAGGTGCTGATGGTCTGGGGTCCTTGCTGAATTTCAAGGTTAGAGAATTTCTTGGCCATAAAGTGTCAGAAAGGCAGGCTATAGCTCCTGAGGCAGATGTTCTGGCCTCTCCTGACTACCAGGGCAAGGATTGTTTTTTTTTTTTTTTAACTTTCTTTTTTTTATTATTATTATACTTTAAGTTTTAGGGTACATGTGCACATTGTGCAGGTTAGTTACATATGTATACATGTGCCATGCTGGTGCGCTGCACCCACTAACTCGTCATCTAGCATTAGGTATATCTCCCAATGCTATCCCTCCCCCCTCCCCCCACCCCACCACAGTCCCCAGAGTGTGATATTCCCCTTCCTGTGTCCATGTGATCTTATTGTTCAATTCCCACCTATGAGTGAGAATATGTGGTGTTTGGTTTTTTGTTCTTGCGATAGTTTACTGAGAATGATGGTTTCCAATTTCATCCATGTCCCTACAAAGGACATGAACTCATCATTTTTTATGGCTGCATAGTATTCCATGGTGTTTATGTGCCACATTTTCTTAATCCAGTCTATCATTGTTGGACATTTGGGTTGGTTCCAAGTCTTTGCTATTGTGAATAATGCTGCAATAAACATACGTGTGCATGTGTCTTTATAGCAGCTGCAAGGATTGTTTAGGAGTTTGGCTCCACACATGGGCTAGAAGAACTACTTAGTTCCCTAATCTTAAGGGTTATTGATGGTTACTTGATTTTTATGTTCTGATACAAAAAGTGTTGTGACTTGATCACTTGGAAAAATTCGAGGTCATAAAACTAAGCAAAGGATGTGGCTAGGATTAGGAAAGATAAATACATTTTTTCCTCTCTCTTATTTCTTATAATTAGTTAATTGGGAGAAATTGGAATCTACCACTACCATAGCCATATCATAAATAAATCTGCATCTTAATTAAATTTTGTATTTTTGTGTATGAAAAACTACCACTTTTAACATGAACATGTCATTTTCAAGTATGCTTTTCTGTCAAATTTAAAGAACAATTTATATAACTGTATCTCTTTTATTCATATACTTGTTCATGTACTAGATTGCGCTGAACTCATATGTGCAATGAAATACAGTGTATTGATAGAACAGATGATGCAGGATCATACTTTACAATGTGGTGACAAAATATGTCTAATTCTCTTTTGATGATACATATTATATTCTTAAATTCAGCTCCATTTCTTTTCTCTGATGTCTATCTGTACATTTTCACAACACTGATTTTCTTTTAGTCTTTCAGGTTCCTCTGTCTTACAAATTACTTGCATAAAGAAAGAATCAATTTTAATCTAAAACCAAAACAACAAATATTTTGAGTTCCAAGGTTGTATCTTTTTTTTTTTTTTTAAACTGGAGTCTTGTTCTGTTGCCCAGTCTGGAATGCAGTGGAGTGATCTCGGCTTACTGCAATCTCCACCTCTCGGGTTCAAATGATTCTTGTGCCTCAGCATCCCGAGTAGCTGGGATTACAGGCACGCACCACCATGCCTGGCTAATTTATGTACTTTTAGTATAGACGGGGTTTCACCATGTTGACAAGGTTGGACTCGAACTCCTGCCCTCAAGTGATCCACCCATCTTGGCCTGCCAAAGTCCTGCGATTATAGGCGTGAGCCACCACACTCAGCTCCAGTGTTATATCTAATTATGAAAAAAACCCAAACAATTGCCATTTTTAAGTCATTTCCAGTGTTAGAAACCAAGTTGTCAGGGTGGTTGCAGTCATGGGAGCAGGTAGTTAAACTTTTGTTGTTGTTTTGTTTTTTTGACATGGAGTCTCACTCTGTACCAGACTGGAGTGCAGTGGCATGATCTCGGCTCACTGCAACCTCTACCTCTCAGGCTCAAGCGATTCTCCCACCTCAGTCCCTGAATAGCTGGGACCACAGGTGTGCGCCACCACGCCCGGCTAATTTTTTGTATTTTCGGTAGAGATAGAGTTTCATTCACTATGTTGCTCAGGCTGGTCTTGAGCTACTGAGCTCAAGCAATCCACCCGCCTTAGCCACCCAAAGTACTGGGATTACAGGCTGGGCCACCACGCCCGGCCTAGGTAAAAGTATTATACAATTTTTGCCAACATTAAAAATATCCCAGCAAAGCCTGATTCCAGCTGATTTTAAGTCTAAAAGTCGTAATTCGGTTACAAAATTTTTATTATCTGAAAAGGTCACCATCATCCATCAGAGAAACAATTGAAATTACAATAAAATGTGAGATGTTTGGAGAAGGCAGACTATTTTCTATAGTAAGAAATACAGTCTATTGATGGTGTTTACTGCCAACTGCTTAAGCCTCTCCTTTCCAGAATTTATTTAGAACAGATTTTTAGCTCTACTCTGGGATCTTTCTTACTTGCCAAAGAGAAATCTGAAATATTGAAAATAATTGTCATTTTGAAAGGTGAAAATGTTAAATCTGAATGTAGAGAACATTGCAGCTGTTAAAAATGTTGGTATAGCATCTGGTAAAGACAGCAACAGAGGTTTGCATTTTAATTCAAATGCATGGAAAGAAAATCAAAAAAGGAATGTCTGTTCATAAGTCTTGTGAAAGCATAGAAACTGTGTTCTGCCTGACAGAGAGAATAATTTTAAAAGCCCCTAGAAGTGCTAACTAAATGTAATGTCGAACTGTCAACAACTGCTTTCAAAAAATAAATTACCTCTAAGACCATGTGTATTTTTTCACATCTTCTAGTCCCCTGTTACCAATTAGTTAATACTCGCTTTGACAGAGGATGATGATTCTCAATAATCTAGGACTTCAGATGTAGTGTGAATAACTTTAATAATGCTCTTACAGGAGAAAATCTCTCATAAAGCCTCACTATATCAAATCCTAATTTAGAGAAATGTGGCAAGCTGCAAAGTGCTCTCAAGTTAATGTGTAAATGTTTATTGGATTCTCATTTCTTGTCAGGTTCATGTTTCACTTATGTATCTATCCTCTCTCAGGGACACATTTCCTGAAGGAATTTATATTGTTTTTATTGATCACCATAGAAAATTAAAGTTATATTCAGCAAGAATAAAATATATCATTCTTGAATTGCTAAACACTTTGGGCTTTGATACACATGAGAAACAGTTATCAGAAAATGAGGTCACATTTTTGTGTATCTGAAAGAAGTATTTATATGAAGATGTTGGGGAGGTGGGCAAGGGAATAATAACAATTACATATTAGTCAAGTAAACAAGCTAAAGAACTTTCAGACTAAATAGGAAGGCAACTATGTCTCAGGCAGCAAGCAAGAAAAATTTAATGTATAAAAGTGCCAAGATGATTCTAAGGTATTGCACTATAATCAGAATAAGATAGCTGTGTCAGAGTCAAATCTCAGCAAAACTCCAAGTTTATTATGTTTTCTCTTTGGAATACTCCTCCTCTACTTTCAGTGACACCTCTTTTATGCCAGCCTCTGACCCCAGCCCCAGGTCACTGAGAACATGGCACAACACCCGTGTCTGCCTCTGTATTTCTTTCCTTTCCTTCATCTTCCTTCAATCAAATATTATTAGTCCTGTAGTTCACTAATTCTACCATCTGTCATAGCAATGATGGTTTTTGATATAAAATGGAACTCTATTTATTTTATGATACATACCTGGCAACATGCCTGGAAAAACATGCATTTAAAAAAATTCTTTCAATAATTTTCTCCCTACTCAGGAACAGCTGGTAAAATAATTTTATTAAACGTAAGTCAAATTATGTCATTTCTCTGCTCAAAACCCTCCAGTGGATTTCTATCTTACCCAGATTTGATCCCATAGTTCTGGCAATATTAAAATAATCAGCTGGGCATAGTGGTGCATGCCTGTGGTCCCAGCTACTCAGGGGGCTGAGGCTGGAGGATCACTTGAGCCCAGGAGATTAAATCCAGCTTGGGCAACATAGCAAGACCCCTCATCTCTCCATCTCTCTCTCTCTCTCTCTCTCTCTCTATATATATATATATATATATATATATATATACATATATATATATTTACACAAGACCCTACATAAGCACTTGTAAGATGAGTTTTATCTTTCTACTTTGCTTTTGAAATGGGAAAGTTTCCCTGACTCCTTTGTGGGACTTGTAAAGGGGATGGTTCATTTACTCAACTTGCAGCTCTCAACCCCTCGCGGGGTGGGGAGCATGCAGGTGAGCGGGTTCAGGGGCTGAGATGAATGCTCTGGGCACTGGCAGAAGCAGAACTCCATGCAATCCTGCGGCAGCATCTAGGGGGGTGCCCGTGACCCTCCAGAGCCCGAGAGGACATGTGCTAACAGTGCACTATTTTAGCTTCGCTGTCCATGGATGGCTTAAGTGTTTAAAAGCTCAGTGTGATAGCCCTCTGTATCCTGAGCCCTTGCTCAGAATCCAGGAAGAATCAGGTCACACGAATGAATTGAAAATGGTAAATGTGGGGGATTTTATTGCCAATGAAAGTGGTTTTCAGCAGGACGGAGAGCTGGAAAGGAAATGGAATGGGAAGGTGGCAGGAGTTTGGCTGCCCAACCAGACTCTTCTCTGAGGTCCCACCA
Source organism: Pan troglodytes (assembly GCF_028858775.2). Taxonomy (NCBI): domain Eukaryota; kingdom Metazoa; phylum Chordata; class Mammalia; order Primates; family Hominidae; genus Pan; species Pan troglodytes. The sequence goes on from NC_072415.2 coordinate 76,011,898, forward strand.
TCAAGCTGTCCGTCTGAAGTCAAGCTGCTTCTCTCCAACGTCAAGCTGCTGCTTCTTTTCTGTCCTTCTTTGTCATTGCTCTGCCAGTGGGGCCTGGGGATTTTATTGATACAGGATGGGGGCAGGGTGTGCCAGGGTGGTTTTGGAAAAGGAAACATTGGAGCAGGAAAACAGGGATGCAAAGTTTTCACTTTGGGCTGTGGGTCTAGGCTTGAGGGTGGGGCCCTCACTGGGGACCACACTCTTCTACCCAGCATTTCCCTGTCGCCTGTCTATATTACTTTTATTCTCTGACTTTACATCCTTTAGGCTCAAATCCAGCAACACTGGCTTCCTAGTTGTTGGTCCTTAAAACTCTGGGACACCTCTAACTCAGAGCTTTCACATTTGCTCTTCCTTTTTCCTGGAATATTCTTCCTCAACTATTATGCATGGTTGAGGCCCTTACCTTCTTCAGGCATTTACTCTAAGACTATCTTTTTAAAGAGCTCTTTTCTGGTCATGTTATCTAAAATTACTTTCCTCAGGTTTCCAATCTCTACTTTTTTCCCTCTTAGATCTTACTAGTATCCAGCATACTACGTTTTATGTATTTTTCTCATTTTTCCCTATCTTTACATGAGAATGCAGGTTGCATGAGGGCAGGGATTTTTCTTTCTGTTGTATACTCTTTCACCCTAAGTGCTTAAACAGAGCCTAGTGCATAGCATACAACTAATAAACTTGCCTACTGTAGGCAAGTGAATATAGCCCATAAAACAGGCATTAAAGACTGGACTTTTACAAATTTTAAAGAAAGGAGGAACAGAGAATTTATCCAGATCCAGGAATGGCTTTCTAGTTTTTATAGCAAACCAGTGTAAGAGTTCTGTAATCACTGGGACTGTTTTAACACTGACTGCCTTGGAGGGAATTTTTTGTCAAGAGCATTTCATGTAACAGTTGGAGTTTCAGATGCCTTGCCAAATTAAAAAAAAAAAAATCATTCTCATTATTTCCCTCAAATCTCACAAATAGGGTGTGCTTTCCACTTCCAATAAAAGTGGGGCTCAAATTTATTTACGTCATTGAGATATTAAGAGTTCATCTAAAGATCCAAACTGTAAGAGCTGAAGTCTTCACTCATGTCCTTAAAATAAGAAAAAGACAGAAAAAAAGTAACATTCAATGATTTTTCTTTGATATATCTGAAACTGAGGTCATAGGACAATAACCACCCCCTACCCAAATCTGGAGAGACAGGTAAATCCAGAGAATCACAGCCAAGTTGAACTTATCTGGAGCAGAATCCAATGAGCCATAAAGTGCTGGGAACACTTAAATGGTAATTTTGACAAATTGCTGGAGGCTGAGTATAGAATAGCATGAGAAGGAAAAATTTCTAGGAGTCATAGTCTTAAGTCTCAAGGGGACCCCCACATTTTTTTAAGGTTTTATTTCAAGGACACCCACCAGCTTCTCATGGTGAAGAGCCAAAAAAGAGTAACCATTGTGAAATAGTCCCTCCACCTTCTCCATGACAAAGACATGCTCTCCAAGATAAAATATTTTGCATGAAATAGTTATTACATGTAGGAGAGGGCATTTTCTCTGAGTAACACCTTCACATTTGTGAATGTCACATCCCCAAAACTCTGACCAATTTAACGACTGAGGTTCAGTCATAATTTTATAGGATGCTTCACCAATCCTGCACCTTACAAAGAGGGCTCCACAAACAGGTCTTACACAAACAAGACTCCAGTATAACAGTGGATGATAGCTGAAAAAGTTGTAAATTGCACATAAGAAGTTTTTAGCAAAAGCCAAAGGCAATAAGGGAGGCAAAAACAACAAACAAAGAAATTGAGGCATCTGACACCCACAGCTACAACAAATGTTAAACATAGCCACACTCAACAAGATTAACATAAAACTTCACCCTGAAGCCAAATTTATCCCAGTTACTATCATCTGATGCATGATGTCTGCCTTTTAATATAAAAGGTATGCTATAATACAAAAGCTAACAGTTTTAAGAGGAAAAGCAAGCATCAAATCCAAACTCAGAAACAGCACAGATTTTGGAATTATCAGACATGGAACTTAAAATAACTATAATTAATATATTAAGAACTCTAATAGAAAAAGTAGAAAACATGTAAGAACAGATAAGTAATATAAGCACAGAAAAGGAAACTCTAAGAAATAATCTAAAGGAAATGCTAGAAATCAAACACACTGTAACAAAAATAAAAAATGCCTTTGATTGGTTTATCAGAAAATGCTCCAGAACCAACTAAAGAATCAGTGAGCTTTAAGAAATGTTTATAGAAACTTCCAAAACAGAAATGCAAAAGAGAAAAAAAAAGAATGAAAATAATAAAAAGGAACAGAATATCTAAGAACTGTGAGATAATTTCAAAAGTCTAACATACATACAGTTGTAATACTGGAATGAGAAGAAAGAGAGGATGGAGCAGATGAAAGTCATTATGGTTGAAAGTATTCCAAAATTAATGACAGGCACCAAAGCATAGATCCAGGAAGTTTAGAGAGCATGAGGCAGAATAAATACAAAAAAGTATCTACCTAAAAATACCAGATTCAAACTGCATAAAACCTAAGAGAAATACTGAAAGAATCTGGGAGGTGGGAGAGGTGAAGTGGGACACCTTATCTATACTGAAACAATGATCAGAATTACAAGAGATTTCTGGTTAGGAATTATTCAAGCAAGAGGACAGCAAAGTATTGAAAGTATTGAAAGAAAAGAAAATCAACCTGGAATTCTATATTGAGCAAAAATCATCTCTGGAAGCTTAAAGAGAAATGAAACTCTCAAAAAACAAAAACTGAGTGAATTTATCACCAGCAGACCTGATCTACAAGAAGTGTTAAAAGAAGATATTTATTTGTGAATTATAAGTCAATAAAGCTGAAAAATAAATTTGAGACAGAAGAAAAATGCTATATAGATTAGAAACTTGGATCTCCATGAAGAAAGTAAAAGTAATGTTAACAGAAAATAAAGTTTAACAATGTATTTCTTTTTGTTTTTTTTCTGTTTGTTTTTTTATTTTTCCTCAAACTCCTGGGCTCAAGTGATCCTCCCACATTAGCCTCCTGTATTAGTCAGGATTCTATTAGAGGAACAGAACTAAATAATATATATATATATATATGTATGTATGTTTCTCTCTTTCACATTTTTCTTTCTAATTTATATTTGCTGGCAGCTGATTAGATAGTGCCCACCAGATTAGGGGTGGAAGGGTGGATCTGTCTTTCCCAGCCCAAGGACTCAAATGTTAATCTCTGCTGGCAACACCCTCACAGACACACCCAAGATTAATACTTTGTATCCTTCAATCCAATCAAGTTGACACTCAGTATTAACCATCACACCTCCCTAGTAGCTTGGACTACAGGTGCACACCACCACAATCAGCTAATTTTTTTTTTTTTTTTTTTTTTTTTTTTGTTAAGACGGGGTCTTGCTATGTTGCCTAGTTTGGTCTCAAACTCCTAGCTTCTACTAATTCTTTTCCCTTAACCTCCCAAAGCACTGTGATTACTGGTGTGAGCCACTGTACCTTGCCTTTCTTTTATTTTTAATTAATAATTGTTTTGGTAAAAATTAATAACAAAATCCCTGATTTTTTCGCTTCATAATTTTCCATCCACTGACCCCACCCTACCCCTTGCCTGTAAGTCTCCACCCCACACGTTCTTATAATCTTAACCAGTGTCATGAATGACATCTTTAACAGCCATCCATCTCCAGCTGGGAACCAAGCTCTCACCAGGAACCTGAATTGGCAGACACCTGGATCTGGAACTTCCCAGCTCCAAAGCTGTGAGAAATAAAAGTCTGTTGTTTAAACTTCCCAGTCTGTGGTATTTTCTTATGGTAGCCCGAACAGAATAAGACAGGGCACCAGCTATTTTAAAAATCACCAGGTGGTTCTAATATGTAGCCAGGATGGAGAAAGGCTGCTTTATTTTTTCTCATCGTGAAAATAATACAAAAGCCAAACAAAACAAGAAGTTATTCCTTGCTCCTTGCATCCTTATACTTTTTTTTTTTCTTTTTTTTTTCAGGCGGAGTCTCGCTCTATCCCCAGGCTGGAGTGCAGTGGCGCGATCTCGGCTCACTGCAAGCTCCGCCTCCCGGGTTCACGCCATTCTCCCGCCTCAGCCTCCCGAGTAGCTGGGACTACAGGTGCCCGCCACCACGCCCGGCTAATTTTTTGTATTTTTAGTAGAGACGGGGTTTCTCCGTGTTAGCCAGGATGGTCTCGATCTCCTGACCTCGTGATCCGCCCGCCTCGGCCTCCCAAAGTGCTGGGATTACAGGCGTGAGCCACCGCGCCCGGCATCCTTACACATTTTTAATTGCCTTTCTCTTTCTGCCTTTCCTTTCCTCAAATATTTCTTGCTGTGTCTCCATTTTCTCACATTCTACTCATCCCTTGATGAACTCCAACCTGACTTCTGTCACTTTTACTTTCACAAAAGTCTTAAATGTCCTCCACGACGCCACAGCAGAAATACTCCAGTTCTTCTGTGTAACACTTCCCCCGTTTTCACACTCTTGGGCTAACCCTTTTCCGTTCTCTTGCTCATCTCTTCTGTTCTATTTTTTCACTTCCATTTTTCTTTATTTTCACTTACTATTTTGCTTTATCATTTTCATAATTTCATAAAATCATAAAATACATTAAATGAAAATAATTCTCTTGGGACATATATAGTCTCACTGATCAGGAAAAAATGTTAAGATTTTGTCATAAATACTTCCTGTTTTATTTTTAAATAAATATTAGAATTAAAGCTGAAGTTTACTTTGGTATCTAAAGCAAGACACTTTCCATTTTCTTGTTCCCTGGAGGCATTGTCTATCATAAATTTTACGTCAAATATTCAGCCTTACATTTCAAGTTCACATAAATAAGTGAACTTATTCAGGTGTGTGCGTGTATACACTTTGTGGTATTATTTGCCTACTTTAAAAGATTTTCAACGTATGAATAACAAGGCCTGACGCAGACCTTTCCCCTTTGCCTGAAGTCATTCTGCCTCCAGCCCACTTTTATTCTTTTGTCCAATAATTGTTAGCTAAGTTTAGAAATGTTTGTCCCCTTAAACTAGCAAAACACAGGGAAAATGTTTCCTGTCCAGCCTACTGATGGAGACTTCTCCTACTTACAAAACAATTCCAAGTGTAAATCATCCAGTCTGTAACTTATCCTCTGTCCCTATAATTATCTAATATGGGACTGCTCAGCTGAAACACTCTGATCTTAGGACAAAGAGTGCTCTCTCCATTGCAGTAGCCTGAATAAAATCAATCTCCTTACTTGTCTGGGTTTTGTGGTTCACAGTATCATATTGAACATGGATTTCTCTGCCTATTATCAGTAAAGACAATTAGTATCATAAACAAATTCATACCATTTAAGCCTCAATGAAGTTATCAGGTATGTATTAATTTTTTAAAAAATTATTAAAAATTATTTCTAAGAATATTTAAGCATGAGACTATAACTCATTTGTATTACTCACCATGCCATTGATGAGTAATTAGATTATACTCACTTGTTTTGCTGACAGTGCTGCAATGCTCACTTGTAAATGTCTCCATATGCCTGTGTGTTAGTGTCTCCTAGTTTATACTAATTATAATAATAAAAATAATAGTACCAGATTTTGAGTGCTTTGCATTTGGTTAGTCATTTTATTCCTATAACATTTGTATAATACATGCTAGTATTATTTTGTTTTGAAATTAGGAAACTAAGATAAAAGGTTACACAATTTTTCCAAAGAGAAACACAATATTTTCAGTTACCAGTGTATATGTATCTTCAACTATGCTGTATAGCATCAATTGCTTTCCAAGGTGGCTGCTCCATTGTACTTTCACTATCAGTGTTTGAGAATGCCCATTTCTCCAAATCTTCATTATATATTATTGTTAGACTTTGGAATTTTAACCAGAGTGATGGGAAATAAATGAGATTTTATTGTTTCCATTTGATTTACTCTGGTTAATGGGGAATTTTTTCCCCATTCACTTTGTGTGTATGTGAATTGTTTACACTGTTCTTTGCCAAGTTTCTTATTTAGTTGTTTGCATTTTCCTCATTGATTTCTAGGCATTCTTTAAATATTCATAGCCGTTAATGCTTTGTGCAATAAATAGATTGTACTTATAATTTTGTTTTTATTTCTTTGTTTACACAGAAGGTTTTTACATTTGGATGTACCCAAATGAAGCATCGTTTTACTTTTTACATTTTATATTTATGTCTTTCTTAAGAGAGTCATCTTTTCATATGTTGGCTATAGTGAATAAGGACGAAATAAACATGGAAGTGCAGATATCTCTTTAACTTACCAATTTTAATTCCTTTGGATATATACCCAGGGGTGGCATTGCTGGATCATATGGTAATTCTATTTTTAGTTTTTAAAGAGAGAGCTGCACTCCAATGTTTATTTTAGCTTTATTCACAATATCCAAGATATGGAAGCAACCTAAGTGTCCATCAATGGATGAACAGATAAAGAAAATATGGCATAAACGCCCAATGGAATACTATACAGCCTTAAAAAGAGAAAAATTATCTCATTTGTGACAATATGGATGGCACAACACAACAGTAGAGTAAGATATTTTGAGAGAGTAAAAGAGATAAAATTTACATAACTTTTATTACAGTATATAGTTATATTGTTCTATTTTATTATTAGTTGTTAATCTCTTACTGTGTCTAATTTACAAATTAAAATTTATATTAGGTGTATATGTATGGGAAAAAATCACAGCACATATAAGGTTCAGGACTATCTGCAATTTCGGGCATTGCCTGGGGGACTTTAAACCTATTCCCCACAGATAAGGTGGACTACTGTACAGGCAATCTATTGGAAAAACTCCAAAAAAGATCTTTCTTGATTTCATAGATAGATTCTTTGTTTTCACTTAGGTTGATGAAAATTCACATATTTTACACCTACCTCTTAGGTGTAAAAGAAAGGCAGGATGTTTGATAAGAAAGACAAGATGTGTGGCAAACTGAGGGTCAACATAGGACTTCGTATATAAGATAAACTATGTGCTTTTGTTCTCACAATTTTCTATCAAATAGCCACCAGATGGAGTGTTTGGGATTGCAGCAAAAGCTACTCATATTAATTAAGCTTCTATTATAATTACAGGGAGAAAAAAAGAGCAGACTTGGGTGCTAACCCACATAGTTTTGCCAGATAGAGTTGGAAGCAAAGCACAACCGGATTATCATGTTGTAATTTTATTTCCCACATACATTTTTCATCAGATTGAATATGCTTTATTTCATTCTTAATTTGCTATAATTTTAATTAAAAAATAAATATCTGGATATCGAATTTTTGATCTATTGAAATGCACATTTTTCCTTTATTCTGTTAATATGGCAAATTATAGTAATTTATTTTAAAATGGTAATGTAAACTGCTATTGCTGGAATAAACCTAGAATGACGCTGATGTTCCAATTTATAAATTTATTTTTTCTATTTAAAAAAGCTTAGATCCATCTTTTCAGCTCCAAGTTTAATTTATTGTTACTCAGGTTTAGAATTTCCTTTTGATATTTTTCATAGCATAGAATCTAATGTATTTCTTTATCATATCATCTGATTTCTGGCATATATCAGCCATATACATTTTAAGATCTGTGCCTGATAATTCTGATATCTGAACCTACTATGGATATGTTATATGGTCTGTTTTTTGCTCTGTTTTTAGTCCTGCAGTCTTTTTCCTGGTAAGATGTGTAATACTTGAATGCTGGACATTAAATATGAAAAATTGTCTGACATCGTTTTATTCCTAAGAGGGAAGTAAATAGAGTTAAAGTGCTCTAAAATTCTTGCATTTTCGAAAAATGCTAATAGAACTACATTATATTACATATATATTACATATATAATATATGTAATATAATATATACGTAATATATACTATATATGTAATATATGTAATATAATATATATGTAATATACATAATATATGTAATATATTTTTATATATGTATATACATATATACCTATGTATATTATATATGCATATACATATATATAATATATATTACATATATATTACATAAATTATATATTACATATATATTACATAATAAATCAAGGAGGTATGTTGCACTCTGTAGTGCAACCACTAAAAGAATAACAAAAGATTTAAAACTAACAAGCTAAAATAGAGACACAAAATCGAACATTACAACTATTTAAATTATTCAGAGTTATTTCTCTCCTTAATATAAGTGATATGCTAAGAAGGAAGCAAGAACTTTTCACCTAGTCTTGATAAAATTTTATGAAGAATACAATATTCTAGTTGTCTATGTTTCTAATATTTTAAATTTCAGTTTGTGAAATAAACTTTATTTTTTTTAAATTTTCCCATGCATTCATAACCGACAACATGAGAATTTTTAATGTTTTGTCAAAATGGCTAAAGGTGTCTGAACAATCAATTGTATATTCTCCTTTGGTTTTTAAGATCACTTTGCACAGTTTCAGCTTGCACAGTTGTTTTTACAGTCCTGCTCTACCATGCAGAATGAGGTCCAACCTGTATGAGCAAAACTTCTGTCTGTAAATGGAAGTGTCAGGGTAAATGGAAGGGTTAGGTTCTACATGCATGTGTCTGTCATTCATGTTTCATGAGGTATGAGGTATGGGAGCTAAGCATGTCCATTGTGTGAGTTCAGTTCAGCAATAAAACATATGTATCCCTGTTATTAAAGATTTTTCCCAAAATAAGCTAGTGACTTCATGAAATTAGTCAGTGTTATTAATCACGTTTTCAAAATAACAAGGTGGTATTGATAACAAGGTGACAATTTAGAAATATTCTAAGCCTAGGTAGCAAATTCCTGTAGAGATTTCAAATTCTAAACTCCAATTTAAAAATTTGGTGGCAATATAAAAGTGTATTAATATAAAAAACCACAAAACAATGGCTTATAGTCATATATATAAAATAAACATTTCTAAAAGATTAGACTGGGCTACACTGGGGGAGAACTTCAGTGCTGTCCTGAAAAATGTGTGCCTACTTGTGAAAAGCATACCAAAACGATTTGTGATACTACTTCTTGAAATACTCATAGCTTATACTTTCTAGAGCTTACTTTGCGTCAGGCACTACTCTAAGGTCTCCCTATGTATTAACTAATTTTATTCTCACATTTACCAGGTATTATTTTTACTCCCATATTACAGATGAGGAATCTAAGGCACAGAGAGACTAAGTAATATGCCCAAATACATAACAATAAGAAAACAGCAACATGGAAATTTAAACCAAGGTTTTCTGGTGTAGTGTATGTTTTCTCTCTTTGTACAATATCATAGCATTACACACCATAAACTGTGCTACGACACCATTACTCCTCTCTAGGAGATGATCCCACATCATTTTCAGAAGATGTTTTATAATTGGAGATTGTATGGTAAGTACAGGAAATTATGATAGTTAAAAAAATCTAGGTTTTGTAGGAGTTTAAGGATTATAATTTTTAAATTGAAACAAAATCAATTGATCTGGTAAGACAGATTTATTGTAATAATACCACAAGAAGAAAAGGAAAATTCCTAGTTTTTTAGTTCTAGCTTTTGTTCAGTAATTATACTGAAATAAAAATGTTAGTGGTTTAAATATTTTTCAATATGTGAATGAACACAATTACAATTCTTTTACTATGTTTTTACTTGTCTTATTTTGATTTACGTATTTTCTCCATTTTCTACTACTCATTCTTATTTTCCCTTATTTATCAATATTATTATTATTATTATTATTATTATTATTATTGAGATGGAAAATTGCTCTGTTACCCACGCTGGTGTGCAGTGGCATGATCTTGGCCCCCTACAACCTCCACTTCCTAGGTTCAAGCAACTCTCCTGCTTCAGTCTCCTGAGTAGGTGGGATTACAGATGCACACCACCATGCCCAGCTAATTTTTGTATCTTTAGTAGAGACAGGGTTTCTCCATGTTGGCCAGGCTGGTCTTGAACTCCTGACCTCAAGTGATCCACCCGCCTCCACCTCCAAAAGTGCTGGGATTACAGGCATGAGCCACCATGCCAGGCCAGTCCTTTTATTTTCTTCTAGTTTCTAGCTTGAATGCCCATGATTGAAAATAAAATTCAAAAATAATTAAGGGAATTATTATATTAATTTTATTAGAGTCTGAGTCTACTTTTTGTCTATAATTTATTTGTTTTGTAGTTTTATCATGGGGATCAATGAGTATTCCCATTTTTATTCAGGAACCATGAAATATTCACATTTATTTTCTATTTACAATACTTATCAATGGCTCCGTGTAGTATTTCTGCACAGGTGGTAGCAATGTAGTCTACGAACTCAACATGTAGCAACAAAGTTATTTAACAGTAATTGTGAAAACTAGCCTATGTTTTTAAATTGTGAGACTAATAGATATCTTTCCTATATATCTTTTTATATGGTGCCCAGTCTCTTCAGTTATATAACTATGGATACTGTTCTAATGAGAGAATGTAACCTGCATAAATCAAAACAAGATGTTATTTAAGAATAAATATAACTTATTATAAAATAAAAGAAATTCAAATAATCCAGGCAAACATGATGGTGGTCATTCTAGCATGGAACTTCTAGAGAGGAGTGAGTTCAAAAAAGACTTCAGCCATTCTACATATATTTTAAATTTTAAAACCTTAAAACACAAAGTATAAATAACAGATGCTAAATATGTTTGCATTGATACGTATTTTTAATGTTATTCCTTGGAAGTCATTTCGCTCACTCTTTTATAGTTTACTCCCTACCCAGGACTCATTAAAAAAACTTCTTAAATTTTATAGTCAGCGGTGGACATCTCTAGCAAGAAAGTTATTTGACTAAGCAGTTGGCTTTTATATTTATATAATTTTGTATTCCATATATCTACTTGTCAAGGATCTGTAATAAAGATATAGACTAGCAATGGATTCATTTAATTGATAAATGACCTGCTGGCTCATCTTGAAGATTTTTACTTCCCAGCCTACACACACACACACACACACACACACACACTTCATTCTGTTTCTCTGAAGAACTTCGACTAATAGATGGTTTCACTTAATATTTAACTTTTATATTTTATAATACTGAATGCACTGGGATATGGGCGTAACTTGCTGTCACAGGATTTCTTCTGACACATTATTTTTAATGTAGCTCTATAGCCAGGATGGAGCCTCTAAAATATATCTTTCCCGAGCCACAAAGTACCAATTTACAGAGAGTGTGTGATATATGGGAACAATCATAACCATTACTGAAATGCAGATTAACATCAAAGAAGAGAAAGTTATTTACCCTCTATCATCTAGTGTAGCAAAATGAAATTCAATTGTGCTTATTACCTTTAGGTTCAAAATCATATTGGATTAATGACTGATTTAAGATTTAAGCATTGACAAATTAGACAGATATAGAAATGTATTTTAGCAAAGTGAACAGTATTCCCCCTTAAAATTCAAATACGTTTATTTTTTAAAAGATGCTGGCTTGCCATCTATTTTCATTTGTTGAGGAAATATTAATGCTTCCTAATCTAAACAAGCATCATAGACATTTAATATGAAGAATTGAGACACACCCACTGCCTTTCAAAATTAGAAAAGATGAGGCTCTAGACAAAGACCCTGCTGCCTAATCACACATTCTCTGATGAATGGGCAGTGTCATTCCTGGATTCTAATGTTAATGAGCCATTTATAGTTGCTCACTTGAACTAAAACTCAAAACAGGTCAAATTCTTCTAGACTATTTAGAAAGTTACCAAATTATGCAGTTATATGTTTGTTTGTTTTCATTTTACAACATGTTGATTTTTCAAAATATATTGTGTGAAAATAATGTTGTATGTCATATTTATACATATTTAAACAGTAACTAGGAAGATAACGTTTCCACTTTCATTTTAAATACCCCCTATTTTATTAGAGAGCTAGGGAAGAGAGAGAGAAAACTAGTCTAGTGTAGCAGTCCAATATTGACAAGTTCCAAAATCACACATACACATGCTGTTCTTTCTCTTCTTTTCATTGTCTTATCTATATCACTCCTCTTTTTTCCTATTATTATAACGTTATTAGTTTTGCCGTGGAACAAATAGCCTTTGTGTCTTTTTTCTTTTTGGCCTAGAATTATGTAATTTCATTTTTTATGTGTGCTCAAGTATTCATCCCCCTCAAGCAATTACTTCACAAGTGCTATGTCAGCACAAAGTAATTACATACTTTTACAGATTACTTGATAATTATTTCTGACATCACTAAGTACTTTCAAATATAAATGTGCAATGTTGCTAGAATTCAGGATGACAAACCATTTAAATAGGTATCTGAAAGAGAATAAACCCACATTGGAAAGCATTTGTATTCTATTTTCTTAATTTGCACATGAAAAGGGAATAAGTGCATGTGTAGCTAATAGGATTTACTGAACATAAAATGATTGTTCACAAAAAGTAAGTGGTCTTGATTTTTCCAAAGAGCAATATTAACTGTAGATACAACTTTTTGAAATCACAGAATGTTATCTCATTTTCATTGATTGATTCATTTGAAAAATATTTATTGGATGTTTATCATTTCCCAGAAATAGTGCTAAATTCTGATGATACATTAGGGAACAAAAGAAAACTTGGTTTCTGTTCTTTTTTATTTTTTTGTCAGCCTGTTGGCATAAAGATTGGTCAAATACTCACACAAATAGATTATTAAAGTTGCAACTTTGTTAAGAAATACAAATGAGTGATACATAGTGCCAAAATATTACATTGAAATTTAACCTAGTCTATGTTGAGGGAAAAGGCAGAATATTAACTACTTATTCAATACTTGAAGGATGAATAAGATATAAATTTGCAAGTAAATTCCAGGCAAAGACTTCAATTTTGGAGAAAATGCAAGAAATATATATGGCAGGCTCACAGAAAGGAAGGCAGTGTCTGACACAAGATGTGAGAGACACGTTCCCATTGTGGACCATATCAAATATTACACTTGTGCAAAGAAGATTTGGGGGGCATATTTTTATGGTTTTAAGCATGCTAGAAATATGATCACCAGTTGGAGGTGCAATGGCTCATGCCTGTAATCTCAGCACTCTGGGAGTCTGAGGTGAGTGGATCACTTGAGGTCAGGAGTTCAATACCAGCCTGGCCAACAGAGTGAAACCCCATCTCTACTAAAAATACAAAAATTAGCTGGGCGTGGTGACATGCACCTGTAGTACCAGCTACTCAGGAAGCCGAGGCAGGAGAATTGCATGAACCTAGGAGGTGGAAATCGCAGTGAGCCAAGATTGTGCTGCTGTACTTCAGCCTGGGCAACAGAACAAAACTCCATCAAAAAAAAGAAAGGAAGGAAGGGAGGGAGGGAGGGAGGGAAAGAGAGAGAGAGGGAGGGAGGGAGGGAGGAAGGAAGAGAAGGAAGGAAGGAAGGAAGGAAGGAAGGAAGGAAGGAAGGAAGGAAGGAAGGAAGGAAGGAAGGAAGGAAGGATGGATCACCAGACTGGGAAATGTAGAGAGATCTTATCTCTACCAAAATGTTTTTAAAAATGAGCTGGACCTGTTGGCATTCATCTGCAGTTCCAACTACTCCAGAGGCTAAAGCAGGAATATCACATGAGCCCAGGAACTGAGGCTCCAGTGAGCTGTGATTGAACCACTGCACTACAGCGTGACAGAGTGACACCTTTTCCCAAAAATAAAAAAAGAAAATAAAAAGGAAATACGATCAGATGTGAAAGCACCTAGGTGGAAAACTAGGAAGCAATTTAAGAAGCTGTTAGAATATTTCAGATGAGAGATCAAAAGTTGGGATTTAGATTGTAGTGGTAGAGAAATAAAGAGGAGAGTGATTTTGAAAAATAGTTAAGGCAAGACTTGGCAAAATAGAGGGTGAGGGGATAAAGGAAATGAAGAATATCTCTTACATTTCTGACTTGTACAACTGGAAATAAAGAACAACTGGAGACGACTGGGTTTTCGTGGAGAATCTTAAATTCTATGTTTTTGAGCATTTTCAGTTTGAAAATAAATCTTCTCAAGTAGTTATGCCAAATAAGTATGTGAATGTATAAGCTGGATCTCAGATGGAAATTCTTGGGCAGATTTTGATGCTTGATATATGTTTAATGAATGAAGAAAGAAAAGCTTGTGTGAATTACTCAAGTTTAATTGTAGAGTCAAATTTCAACTGTTGGTCTCGTAACCCTATACCCTCTTCACTATGGCATGATGCCACATGTTGATGTTTTATTTCAGAGATAGCTCTCAAACAGCTATCACTTAGACTCATTTTTATTTATCTCAATTTTGTGCTCTTGGGGGTAACACATGCTTTTGGTGACTCACCCAGGTCCCCTAGCTGCTGTGAGTATGGGTTACTAATAGCTCACAAAAACCCTCTACAAACCATTTCCCTTTACCAACTAAAGCTACCTCATCAGAGAGATCTCTTATATTTGGTACCCTAAAGCCAATGACTAACCCTTATAGGGGTACAAAGGCTAGCTTCTTTACCTCAATCTGTGAAAACTTTGCAGTGCAATTTATACTTTAGTTATCACACCATTTGGATCAGCTTAGAGGCAGGCAATGTCCTGAGATTACATTCTTGCTCAACCATTTCCAGTTCTCTCACTTCCTTTCAGCTTCTTGTTTCAATATTGTGTTAAAACCACCCTCAGACTGAGTGGCTTTAAAACAGTGACACTTACTTTTCTCACACATTGAAATTTGGGTAGAGGTTGGTGGGCACAGCTTTTATCTGTTCTACTCATTAGAGATTTGTTTGGCTGAAATCATTTGAAGACCAATTCATACTGACACTACAAACTGGAACTGACATATTCCTTGGAGTCTATCACTTTCCATAATCCCTCCACACAATTCCTCCAGAATGGTAACTTCAGGGTAAACAGACTTCTTACATGTTAACTATACACCCTGAGACATTATTCACAAAACAGTGTTTAAGCAGAAGCTCTATCCTTCTCACTGTGTAGCCTCAGAAATCACATAGCATCTCCACTGCTACATTCTCTTGTTTGGAGCAGTAACCGGCCCACCCAGGCTCAAGGGAAAGAAAAGCTGACTTCAGCTCTTGAGAGGAGATGTGGGAAGGTTCAAAAAGAACATATGAGACTGGACATACCATTGTGGATATTTTGGAAAAGCACAACTTTCCACACTTCAGTAAATCACATTCATCTGTATCCCTATCTCATGCTTTCCTTCTAGATAATCCAGGGAAAGCCATTGACAAGAGTGAATTGGCCTCTTATGCTCCTAATCTTTTGATAGGAGCAGTTTCTAATTAATATTATGTTTTTCAAATATACATACCCGAATAATCTAGCTATTAAAAAATGCTTTTAGTAATACTCTTTATGACATTTACTGTCATATGCTCCTGAAATTCTGTATACATAAATTTAGTGTTTGTATTAAGCATGTTGAGTTTAAATACAGTTCCAATAGAAATAAGTCAATCAATAATCTATCCTTTTGCATCATTATGTGTTTCATACAGGATTTTCAAGAAATATTTGTGACTTTCTCTAACAATCTTCATAGTACATACATTTTTTTCAAATAAAGGATTTTGTCTAGTTCTTAAGATTTAAAAAAGAAAATTATGTTATGTAATACTGATGGAATTTTATAAAATTTAGTAGCTTTTTAAAAATATAGGATATAGCTTAGAATAGAAAGTTAAATGCTAAAAACCTTATTCTTCAAAGAGTAAACTGAAGATAAGACATCGGCTCAGATTGTCCCCTAGGGACCATGTTGTGCTTATCACTAATTTATACCTTTTTATTATTTCTGAGTCTGTTTAACATTCACCTGCTGACCATTTGCTGATTAATTCACCCGTTCCTCTAGGAACCATTCTATTCCAATATGAAGTAAAAGGAAATGGAAAATAAGAGTTTTTTAAAAGCCACTAGAGAGATTTAAATTTTGGGTCAAAGCATGAGAAGTTGAGCATTCATGAAATAAAATTAAGGAGAAAGAATAGGGTTGTGCTGGTTGAATAACAAAAGAGGTTAAAAAAAAAACAAAGGAAAATACAGTGTACCATAGACTGGCCCCCTTTCTCTCAAAGCCAGCCATGGAACTTACTGAGAGTAGGACTGAGCCAGAATTAGAAAGCACTGTAGGCCTAGATTACCACATGTATCTGTCTAAGTACTGAGCTCTGTTGTTGGCTTAGATGTTTTGTCATTTAAATTTCAAAGTGGATAGTTTGTGCATTTTCTTCTTTCTTTGATAGTTCATATGTAGCTTTATTTATAAGAGGCAAAATTTGGCTGGGTGTGGTGGCTCACGCCTGTAATCCCAGCACTTTAGGAGGCTGAGGTGGGCGGATCACGAGGTCAGGAGTTCGAGACCAGCCTAACCAACATGTGAAACCCCATCTCTACTAAAAATACAAAAATTAGCTGGGCGTAGTGGCATGCGCCTGTAATCTCAGCTACTCAGGAGGCTGAGGCAAGAGAGAAGCTTGAACCCGGGAGGCAGAGGTTGCAGTGAGCCAAGATCACGCCACTGCACTCCATCCTGGCAGACAGAGCTAGACTCCATCTCAAGAAAACAAACAAACAAAAAAGCCAAAATATCTTACAATAGGTCAATGTTGAACAGACTCAGCAATAAAAAGGAATAAACTAATGATAAGCACAACATGGATGTATCTCAATGGTATTGTGCTGAGTGAAAAAAAATCAGTCCCAAAAGATCATATACTGGATGATTCCATTTATGTAACTTTCTTGAAATGGCAAAGTTAAAGAGAGACAGAGACATGTTATATTTAACTGAATGTATTTGAAATATTAATCTATTAACATAAAATTTGTATTATAAATGTAATGAGTTGCTTTGCATTCTTTTTCATACTGAGTCTTCAAGGTGCATTGTGTATTTTACATGCATGGTACATTCAAATTTGGATTTACTACATTTTTATTATTTATTTATTTTATTGCATGTATGTAAGGTATATAGAATAATGTTTTGGTATACATATACATAGTGAAATAATTAGCCAAGCAAATTAGTCAGCAAATTCCTCACCTTCCATAGTTAACATTACTTTCTCTTTTGAGGAAATGGGACTCAAGGTCTACACTCAGCAAATTTTCATTATGCTGCACAATATTGTTAAGTTGCAGGCCTCATGCAGTACATTAGGTCTCTCAATTTACTCATCTATATAACTGCAAACTTACACATTTTGACCTACTTCTCATTTCCTTCTCCTCCCTGCTTCTGGTTATACCACTGCTCTATTTTATTCTCTGTTTCTGTGTATTCAGCTTATTTTTAGACTCCAAATATGAGAGAGATCATGCAGTATTTTTCTTTCTGTGTCTGGCCTATTTCACTTAGCATAATGTCTATCAGTTTCATCTATGTTGTCATAAATGGTAGTATTTTTTTTCTTTTGTAAAGCTGAATAATGTTTCAGTATATATATGTACCACAATTTCTTTGTTTCCTCATTCATCAATGAACATGTAGGTTAGTTCTGTACCTTGGCTATTGTGAATGATGTTAGAATGAGCATGGGACTGTAGAGATCTCTACAGAGTGCTGGTTTCATTTCCTTCGGGTATATATCCAGCAGAGGGGTTGCTGGGTCATATGGTAGTTCTATTTTTGATTGTTTGAGGAACTGCCATACAGTTTTTCATAATGACATAATTTACATTTCTATCCACAGCATATAAGGAGTCCCTTTCTCAACACCCTCGCTGACTACATATTATCTCTTGTCTTTTTGATAACAGCCATTCTAATAGATGTGATGTGATATTTCATGGTGGTTATGATTTGTATTTTTCTGATGATTGATAAAGTTGAGCATTTTTTAAACATACCTGTTGGTCATTTGTATGACATCTTTGGAAATATGTCTATTCAGATCTTTGCCCATTTTTGAATGTTTCTTTGCTTGTTTTTCCTTTTTGCTATTGAGTTGTGTGAGTTCCTTATATATTTTTGTATTTAGTCCCTTGATTAATGAGATATTTGGTTCAGAAATGTTTTCTTTCAGTCCTTATGCTCCCTTTTTTGGATTGTTTTCTTTGTTGTGCAGAGATATTTAGTTTAACTTTATCCTACTTGCTTATTTTTGCTTTTGCTGCCTGAGCTTTTGGTGTGGTGCGTCATCCAAAAAAAATCATTGCCAACGCCAATATCAAGGAGCTTTCCACAGGAGCTTTCCACCCATGTTTTCTTCTGAGAGTTTTATGGTTTCAGGTCTATATTTAGGTCTTTAATCCACATAATGTTGAATTTTGTGTATAGTGTAAGATAAGAGTCTCATTTAATTATTTTGTATGTAGATATCCAGCTTTCTCAACACCATTTAATAAAGAGACTATTCTTATCTTCTGAGCCATATTTTGCTTTCCTTTATTTCACTATTGTAAACCAAGTTATTTTCATACCAATGTACATGTAAGTAATCCTTCAGCTTTACAATCTGGAGAAACACAAGTTGTTGATGTTAATTACTCCTCTGCCACCTGTGTTTTCAGTGAAAGGTTCTGCCAACTCACTTAGGTTTAATTCTTGCTACGTTTAGAACTTCTGAGATTTTTAAAAAAATATGTGAATAACTTTGCGAACCATGATAAAATGTTTATCGATTCAAATGAAAATATTTCTCAGTGTTCACTACAGGTTGAGCCTACTGTTGGATACTTCATAAAATGAATGTAATTGATTTTTACACATGCATAGGAGATTAATATTTGTCCCTTTGATTTTATTTATTCATTCTCATGAATAAATGAGAAACTGAGACTCAGATAAATTAAATTGCACTTATGGGGTAAAAGATATGGTAGATTTTAAAAGCTGAGATTTTAATCCATGATTCTCTGAATCTAAAATAAAAACTTATTATATTGCTGTTGGCTTCTGAATTAACCAAAATGCTGAAAGAATTCTTTAATAAATGATTGAAAAATTCTCAGCAACATCTTATAAAAATTAATTTCTTTTACCTTGGGTCTTTTAATATTTTGAATAGTTATTTTGGTTCTTATTTATCATTGAAATATATGTATGTATATATAATATTAGTATGTTTTAGATTCCTTAGTATTTATAAGCAAAATAATAACTTCAGATTAATTTGCAGGCAAAATTTAAAGTCTTTCATTTTACTGGGATTGAT
Organism: Pan troglodytes; assembly: GCF_028858775.2. NCBI lineage: Eukaryota > Metazoa > Chordata > Mammalia > Primates > Hominidae > Pan > Pan troglodytes. The sequence continues at coordinate 76,031,193 of NC_072415.2, forward strand.
ATTCAATTGATAAATTTTTATATTTTAATTTAAATTTGTTCTGTTCTATATTGTGAATTATTATTACTATTATATCAAACATTTATTTATTTATTCCAGACAGGGTCTTGCTCTGTTTTCCAGGCTGGCGTGCAGTGGTGTGATCATGGCTCACTGCAGCCTCAACCTCTTGCACTCAAGCAATCCTCCCACCTCTGCCTCCTAAAGTGCTGGGATTATAGGTATGAGCTACTGCGTGTGGCAAAGCACTTAAATAAAGTATTATGAGGATAAAATTAACCTTTGTGAAATTTAATTAATCTGTAATTTACACAAAGAGTCATGCTCTAATTACCGTTTTGAAAATGAAAACAAAATATGCAGCACTGGTTTGTTTTGTTGCTTATTAACCTAAAATTGTACACAAGTTTTTAATCCAATATTTTATATAATTGAATTGTGTGAAAAGTTTCTGAATTAGTAAAATGCTTGGGTAATATTAACAAAAAAAACCATGTAATACCACTTGATAATCATTTGTCATATAAAATTCTTTGTCAAATAACTAAGAGTTCGATACAGCACACCAGATAAAAAGTTGATATTGACATAAGCATCTAAATTGCAGGTCAACCTATTTCTTAGCAATTTTTGAAGAATGTCTTTGTTTTCTTTAAGAATATAGTCTTTAAGCCATTTATGATGGCATTTATAAGGGTAACTGTAAAAATTTCCAAAACTTATTAATAGTTTTCCAATCGAATAGTGCCCAGTAATTGTGAAACAGGTTACTTGCTTCTGTTTTGTCAAAAACAGTCTCTTTTTCTAACAGTTTCATTAAAGCTTCTTTAAATTCCATATAATTCCACTAATTCATATTCAACAAGGACACTGTTTTTTGTCTGACCTAGAGTTTTGGATCATATGGACGTGGACCAACCAGTCAGTCAACAGATATTTAGTTGGCCACTAGGAAAATAAATTATGGAAGAGTTTTAGTGACAATGTGTTAAAAAGAGAAATATCTGATTATCTAATTGGAGAATCAGAAGATAACACAAAAAATTAGGAGGAAAGCCAACATGTGCATAGATAATAGTTGAGATTTTCTCTGAAATAAAAAAAAAGTTAAGTCTAAGATTTGGGGAACAGAGTGAATAAATAGACAAATGATAACTGTACTCCATGTCTTCTTGGTTTTAATTACTCACCTGGGTCCTCTGCCCATGACAGGTGCTCTAATTCTGTCCCTGCTAAGGCTCCTTTAGGGATCCTCAGGGAGGAAAGTAGGCCCTGTACCCCATCTTCTCACCTAGGCTTGTCCTTTATACTTCAGATCTTTTAAGTTCCATTGTAACCACAACTCTCTGACACTTAAAAAAAAAACATTTTAGTTTACCCGATTTTGTTAATTGTTAGAGTGTTTTGTCATCAACTTCTACAATCTAACTGGAGGCAGAAGTCTTATTTGTCATGCAATAGTTATACCTTTTTGTATATATGAAATATGTCACAGAAAATTTTAATAGAGTCATGTAGATATTTGCTATGTTATGGTTTAATGTTTAGGTTAATAATTAGAGTCTTGAAAATAATGTGAAAAATTTTGGAATTTCACAGAAACAAAAATTTAATTTAAAAAATGTGTCTGAGTGATGAAGATTATTGGTTCCTGTATCTGAAGGAGGGTCTGCCTTCTCCTAGCCATTTTTTAATATACAGTATTTCTCTTAAATGATACAAACATTGTTTATTTGGAGGAATATATTTACCATTGTTACTGAGTGAAGTTAAAAACTGTTATATATGCTGTATGGAGTTCAGAATTTTAAAAGATATTCGTTTAGTTCTGCATCCTTTCTGTGAAATTTCCATCAGATTCCATAGGTTTTCTTTCTTTAATTTTTTAAAGTACACTTTTGAACAGGCTCCTTTTTTTTGTTAAAGATCAACTCTTAATTTCTCAACATGGCCTTTAATGACTTCTGTGATTGAAATTCTTGCTCTCGAGATACAATTTTATCTCTTATATTTCTCACTCACTACATTGAGTAGTGCACTTTATTTTAGTTTTCCAAATACATCAAGGTCCTTTCTGATTCAAATTCTTACATAGATTGTCTCTGGTTCTTGAGAAGTTCCTGCCTTCCTCTGTGCCTAACTGTTAAGCAGCTTTCAGCATTCAGTGTAAATTTTACTTTCCTAACCTCTCATGTCAAGACCAAATTTTTTCTGTTACACCTTCATATAACACACTGTACTTATTTTGACTTGTTCTTTATAATAGATACCACCACTGTTATTATATAATTGTTATGCATTTTTGATTTATCTCCGTCCCCCATTAGATTGTGGCATGAGACTATGAAGGCTATCTGTACATTTACAATTATCCCAAGTCTTACACAGAACCTGGTACCTAGTATGTACCCAGTAGTTTTCTTATAGGATCCGATACTCAGCAAATATTGGTGTACAGAAAGCTTGAATGTATCAGCCTAATTTTTTGTCATGTATTTGAGCAGCCAAACTATCTTTGTCAATGTTTATTTTTAATATTTTTCTTTCCATAGGCTGCTTAAGTATTATATTTTTAATAGAATATTTTTAGTTACCACATTTAACCAATTCAAAATAGAATTATCTTTAAGGATTTACTGCATAATATATGTCACCAGAGCTTGTTATAATATTTTCCTATAATTAACTCATATAAAGTAAATGTAAATTGAATCTTAAAATTTTTTTATCTTAACGTATATCTATAGGATAACTTAGGTTGTGGTACTTGGTATTGATTTTTTTTTAATGCATGTCAATACCATTAATAATTCATCTGCTTGCCGCATGTCTGCATGAACTTTGTGGTCACTGACTGATGGGAGGGGTGGAGACAGACAATTTGGTTGAGATAATTGAAGTACATACCATACAATTTTTGTCCTGAGGATTATCTGATTTCCAAGTGAACTGGCAAATCTTCATTAAAATGAAATATAGATGCTAATTTTCATATTTTTAAGTGAGAGTGAAAACTGCTATTATGTTCCTCAAAAAATATGTATCAAGAACCTGATACATATTTTTATTTATTTATTTATTTATTTATTTTTTGAGATGGAGTTTCACTCTTGTTGCCCAGGCTGGAGTGCAATGGTGCGATCTTGGCTCACCACAACCTCGGCCGCCCGGGTTCAAGCGATTCTCTTGCCTAAGCCTCCCAAGTAGCTGGGATTACAGGCCTGCGCCACCACGCCTGGCTAATTTTGTATTTTTAGTATATTTAGTAGATACGGGGTTTTAGTAGTATTTTAGTAGATACGGGGTTTCTCCATGTTGGTCAGGCTGGTCTCAAACTTCCGACCTCAGGTGATCCTCCCACCTAACCCTCCCAAAGTGCTGGGATTAGAGGCATGAGCCAGCGCGCCCGGACACATATTCATTTTTATACAGTAATTTATAATAATCATTCTATGACTAACTAGATACACCCACAGAAAAGTGAGTACTTATGTTCTTATGGCAACACCTTAAATATTATGCAACTTGGAAATGAAGTAAATGTGCCTCAGTTTGAAAATGATTATATAAAATTAGTATATCCATACAAGGTAATGCTAAACATTCGTTCAAAAAATAACATTTAAAATTTGGAAAATGAAGATTTTGAAAATGCCATCGGCATAAAGCTAAGTAAAAGCTGATGCAAAGTGGTAGATGCAATAATATGTAATGTGTCAATTAGATACAGGCATTTTATACACATATACACATACAAAAACATAGCACAATACTAATACAAATATTATAAAATACTACATGCAATAGTAAAATGATTAGAAATAAATGTATGTTATACATGAGTGTATATACCACACTTACACATATAGAAACATACCTGGAAAGAAGACAGAAGACATAGTCAAATATTAGTTGTCATTTTCTCTGCATGGATGTTTAGGTAATGTTTGTACTCCATAATAGTCTGTATTTTCTAAAAAAAAATTATATAAATTAAATATTACTTTTATAAAGCTATGAGATATTATTTTTAAAGTTGTCTTACTGATAATTTCCAAATTCCACAATTAATTGGTGTATGATTATTTTATTTTTAGTTCAAGGTTTTGCTTTTTTTTTCAGTTTTCTTTTTTTTTTTTTAGCTACTCCTTGATTATGTACTTTCAACACATAGATATCTGTGTTTTTTCCATTTCACAGATATATACTACACTGAAAAATTTAAATAATTATCCTTTTATTTCATTTTTTCTCTTCTTTCACAATGTATTCAGAAATAGATTTTAAAAGGAATAACATTATCTGTATTGTAATTCTCTAGGAGGAAAAAATGATAAGCAATCCACACATGGTTCTCACTTATGAGGTCTTCAAAGGCTGCTGTGCTTCACTATCTTTTAAGAGTTATAATTTTTTTTTGAGTTTTTTATCCTGACAAGAAGATACATGAAGACTGAATTTTTACATTAATGCTGTATTTGTGAAATATAAATATCTTGATCTCCAAAGGTTTTGCAGACAACTACCATTATAAAAATCTCCTGTCATTAAGAACTTTTGTGAATGATAGAAAATATGTTGGTTAGCAAATAAAGATAATCAGTATGTAGAAATCACTGAGCAGCATTATATGTCGATAATTAAACTATTCAACTTGTGAGCATTCTGCATTTCATGTCAGGAAACAGCTTTCTCTGGAAAACTACAGAATGATAGGTTGGAATTCTGAATTTATTGAAGGTTGGAAAATAGGGAAAACTCTCTATTATTAAACGATAAGACATAAAATATGGCCATAGAATCAATTTGTCCTAATGTACAGACCAAACACTGGACAATTTTTTTTCTCAAAATGTTCTTTCTGAGCTTCTGAAATACTATTATTTCTGTGTTTTTCCCCTATCTCTCTGGTAGTTTCTTGTTCACTCCTCTTTGGAAAACAGCCTATGATTGAATACGAAAAAGAGGGGAAAAGGAGTTATCTCCAGTCACCTCAGCATAAAAATTAACATGAATTTTTTATAATCTTTTTGAGCATAACCCTTGTCATAGATTAAATTGATAACTAATATTAGACTAGACTCCAATATCAGGCTAGAGTCCAACAGTGCAATGGAATTAAACATCTAATAATAGGATATTCCCTTTTTCCACATATTCCTGGTTATTTGCATGTGATTATGATATGTAATACCTTGTATTCAATGTCTCTGTTTCTGTGATTGTCTCCGTGTAGATACTGCAACTCTTTGAAGCTGGGGTAAGTGACATATTCCTCATCTTATTTGCTTTGCTTAGCTATGTAACTGTACAATGAATGGTAGCTTTAAAATAACATTGTATTCTCATTTAGTGAATATCTTGAACTCTTGCCTTTAAAATTTAAGGAAAGACAACTGCCCCCCAAAAGAGACTAGGCATGAAGCCTTGCTTACCTGGCAGGGTCAGATGCTGCCAAATACATGCTAAAAAATTATCTGACATTTTAAAATAGATTTTTAAAAGGATACGTGTTTACTAGTTAGAGAATAGAGAAACTCTAGGGATAGAAGACATTAGGGAAATGAGCGCTCCTTCCGGCTTTCCTCCACATGTTATCACCAGATGCTCACAAAAGTCATTGAGAAGAATCCTGAGAAGCTTTTTTTGTTTGTTTGTTTTTGTTTTTTGTTTTTTAATGGTACACAGCTATGCTAGAAGAACAGAAGCCACGGTAAGAAACGGAAACTGCTCCATGCCTCATCCCCTCCAACAGATTCTTCCACTGCACTGCGGCTCTCCTATGGAGCAAAAAATCTAACATTATTGGAGAACAGGCAGCAAACACTGTCACCCTTCAGAAACCAGTAAAAAATACCTTTAAATTGTGGAAGAGGAACAAACCATCTGCATATGGGGGAGGGCAAGAATACAAGCTGGGCAACAACAAACAGCCAGGACTCAGTGCAAGCACAGAGAAGACCTCACCCCAAAGATCCAGGATCACAGTGCCTACCTATGAATGGGCTTAATTACAACAACCTAGAACCTGTACCTCATCTCCAGTCTGTAATGTGTCAAGTAGCAAGTTATAGATAGGAAGGGTGAGGAGCATGAAGACAGACTGCTCTGAGGCCTGGGACAAAGTGAAGATGTAAAGCTGAGGGTAGAGTAGACATTGAGAAAAACTCCCTGGCAAAACAGTCCTTAAATTAAACACAATGTAACATTAAATGCAATATGAAGCCTGTTGATATAATTTGACTGTGTCCCCACCCATATCTCATCTTGAATTGTAGCTCCCATCATTCCCACGTGTTGTTGGAGGGAACCGGTGGGAGTTATTGAATCATGGGGGCAGTTTCCTGCATACTGTTCTCGTGGTAGTGAACAAGTCTCAGGATATCTGATGGTCTTTTAAGGGGTTACTGCTTTTGCTGGGTTCTCCTATTCTGTCTTGTTTGCCACCATGTAAGATGTACCTTTTGCCTTCTGCCATGATTGTGAGGCCTCCCCAGCTATGTGGAACTATGAGTTCATTAAAACTCTTTTTCTTTATGAATTACCCAGTCTCAAGTATGTCTTTATCAGCTAGCGTGAGAAAGGACTAACACACCTGTGTAGCACTAAGAGTAACCATAGTGAAATCAACTCTCAAACACAGAGAAAACTGTATCTATTTCAACTTAATAACTCACTCTAAAGTTCTGGTAGATGAAAAGGCATGCCAGTTTCCTGGCATAGAATCTATTAACTTCTATCTATACCGTTCTACCAAGATGTTCAGTTTTCATAAAAAAATTATGATACATAATTGAGAGAAAAACCCAGTAGCATATGGTTAAGAGACAAGACAATCAAAAGAACCAGATTCAGATATGAGCTACTTCTTAGAAAAAAATCAGACAAGAAATTTAATGTAACTATGGTTAATATGGTAGAGGATTTGGTAGAAAAGACGGACAGTATGCAAGGACTGATGAATAATTCTAGAAGAGAAATAAAAATTACAAAAAAGAATGAGATGGAAATTCTTGAAATAAAATAGAAAGATTTGTGTTTAACAACATATTCAATGGACTGGTGAAACATAACTAAATTTGACAATAGAGCAATAAAAAATGTTTTCAGTTTACTCAAGGTAAAATAGAAAGAATAAAAAGAATTGGGAAAAAAAAACAAGGAAAAAGCATTTAATATATTTAGGAAAATATCAAGTAGTCTAACAAAATTAAATCCTATGTGTGAGAGAATGGGAAAAATACTTGAAAACTGCAATAAATTTTTCCAGAAGGCAGAACAAGATGATTCAATAGAAGCCTACACTATTCATCCCTCCTGCTGAAACACTAAATTTTAACAACTATCTGTACACAGAAAAGCATCAACACAAGAACCCCAAATCAGGTGAGCAATCATAGTACCTAGTTTTAGCTTTATATCACTGAAGAGGATAGGAAATATGATATTGAATGGCCAATGTTCCCTGTCCCCCAGCAAAAGAGAATCCATGCACTTTGTGGAGGGAGGGCTCAGCAATGGAAAGACTTTACTCAGTGCTGCCCTGTCATGACAGAGGGCAAGGCCATGCGGGGCTCAGCCAGCACCCAGTCATGGAGGGAGCATTTGGACAGACCTAGCCAGAAGGGAACTGTATATCACAGCCATTGGAACTTCAGTTTCTCAGCAAGCCTCACCACCATAGGCCAAAGTGCTCTGGGATCCTAGGTAAACTTGAAAGGAAGTCTTGGACACAATGGCTACAATAGGGAAATTCTAGTGCTAGGCTTGGCTCAGATCCAGAACACATAGGGTGGCACATGAGGTAGGGGAACACTAGCTGGGGTGGCTAAGAGAGTGCTTGCACCATCTCTCCAACCACTCCAAGCAGTGCAGCTCACAGAAACCAAAGTAGCCTAATTTTTCTGCTTGAGAAGAGGAGAGTGAAGAGTAAAGAGGACTTTGTCTTGCATCTTAGATACTAGCTCAGCCACAGTAGAATAGAGAACCAGGCAGAGTCATGAGGCCCTCATTCTAGGACTTACCTCCTGGATGACATTTCTAGACACACTCTGGGCCAAAAGGAAACCTGATGCCTTAAAGAGAAGAACTCAGTTCTGGCAGGATTCATCCACTGCTGACTAAAGAACCATTGGGTCCTGAATAACCAGGAGTGATACCAAGGTAGTACACACCATGGACCTTGGGCTCTGAGATTTGCTGGCTTCAGGTGTGATGCAGCACATTCCCAGCTGTGGTAGCTATGGTGAAAGACTCCTGTTTGATAAACCCAGAGGGAAAAGTAAAGGGGATTATTGTCTTGCACCTTAGGTACCAGCTCAGCCACAGTGGGGTAGAGCAACAACCAGGCTCTTATGGTCCCCAAGTTAAGGTCTAGGCTCTTAAACAGCATTTCTTGACCTGCCCTGGGGAAGCCCACTGCAACAGAGTGAGACTCGGCAAAAATAATAATAATAATAATAATAATAATAAAATTTAAAAAAATAAAAATTACAACAACAGATACTGCTTCACACCTACTAGCATGGCCAAAATCTAGAACACTGACAATACCAGACGTTGGTGAGGATATGGAGAAACAGAAATTCTCATGCATTGCTGGTCGAAATGCAAAGTAGTACAGCCATTTGGACAGTTTCTTACAAAACTAAATGTACTCTTACTGTACAATTCTGCAATCATGCTCCTTGGTATTACCCAGGAGTTGAAAATTTATATTTACACAAAAACCTGTACTTGGATGTTTATAGCAGCTTTATTCACAATTGCCAAAACTAGGAAGCAAAATGTTGTTCAGTGGGTGAATGGATAAATAAACTGTGGTTTAATCAGACAATGGAATATTTTTTCAGGCCTAAAAAGAAATAAGCTATCAAGTGGGAAGAGTCATGGAGGAAACTTAAATGCATATTATTAAGAAAGAAGCCAATCTGAAAAGACTACATCCTGTATAATTCCCACATATTACATTCAGGAAAATGTAAAATTATGGAGACATTAAGAAAAATCAGAGGTTTGTGAGGAGGGAGACATGAATATATGGAGCCCAAAGGATCTTGAGGGCAATGAACCTACTTGGCATGACACTATAATGACTCATACATGTCATTATATATGTGTCCAACCCATAGAATCTACAGTACTGTCTCAGCCAGTTCAAACTGCCGGGACAAAACTACCATAGACTAGGTGGCTTAAACAACAGAAATTTATTCCTTACAGTTCTGCAGTCTGGAAGACTGAGATCGTGGTGCCAGCATGGTTGGGTGCTTAGTGAGGGCTCTCTTCTTAGTTTGTAAATGGTTTCCTTGCTATGTCCTCACGTGGTGGTGAGAGAGATAGTAGAAGCCAACCTCCTTTTGTCTCTTTTAATAAGGGCACTAATCCCATCATAAGGGCTCTACCCTTGTGATGTAATTATCTCTCAAAAGTTCCATCTCCAAATATCATTCTTATTGGTGTTGGGGTTTTTCTGATTTTTCTTAATGTCTCCATAATTTTACGTGCCGCTTTTAAGAGCTGTAACACTCACTGCGAAGGTCTGCAGCTTCACTCCTATTGCCAGTGAGACCACGAACCCACCAGAAGGAAGAAACTCTGGACACAACATCTTTAAGAACTGTAACACTCACCGTGAGAGTCCACAGCTTCATTCTTGAAGTCAATGAGACCAAGAACCCACCAATTCTGGACACACTACTACCTGGCTACCACCCATGTTCACTCAAGGTCCTAGTGCTTTACAATCAGCAGGTCACAAAAGCAGCCAGGTTTGTGTTCTTCCCTTCAGGGCGGTAAGTTCTTCCAGGCCCCAGGCAAGTCCAGAGATGGTGTTTGAGAGCCAGCAATTGATGTGCAAAACCTTAGAAATTTACCTGATATTCTGTTCTATTGTGGCTAAGCTGGCACTTAATTCACAATACAAATGTCTCTCTGCGCTTTTCTCCCCTTTTCACAAGCAGAGGAGCCTCTCCCTGTGACCACCACCACTTCCAGCCCATGGGGGTTCTGCAAGGCCACCACCAATGTTTACTTAAAGTCCAAGGGATGTACAGTTAGCTTGTGGTGAATGCTGCCAGGCTGGCAACTTACTGTTGGTGTTAGGGTTTAAAGATGGAAATTCTGTGGGGATACCAGTACACAAACATGGAGTCTATAACACTAAGGGTGAATCCTAATGTACACTATGGTCTTTCAGTGATAATAATATGTCAGTGTAGATTCATCAATTGTAATAAATCATATTCAGTGATGATTATCCTAGGAATGCAAGTCTATTTTGATGTTTCAGAATCAGTCACTGTAATTCAATATATTAATAGAATAAAAATTATGCAATCATATGAATTTATACAGAAAAGATACTGACAAAATCTAATATTTACTACTGATTAGAAATTCTCCACACTCAAGAAGAAAAAGGGGACATCCTTGATTAGATAAAAGGCACCTCAGATAAATTCTATGGATTAGATAAAATTCTGAAAATGGTGTCTTACTTAATGTTGAAGACTGAATGCTGTCTCTCTTAAATTCAGAGCAAGGCAAGGATGCATCTCTCCCTATTCCTGTTCAACATTATATTGGAAATTATATCCAGTATAAAAATAAAGAAAAAGAAATAAAACATACAGTTTGTAAAGAAAGAAAGAAATTTGTCTTTATTCACAGATGACATTATTGTCTACTTAGAAAATACAAAGAATCTACCTAAATGATCCAAAAATGACTTGGCTTTGACAAGTTCTCAAAACACTGATCCATATACAAAAATAGTTGTGTTACTGTTCACTAGAAATTACTAATTAGAATTTGAAGTTCAAAAAGCACTATCTACGAAGCATCCTTCTACAACGTAAGTGCACAAATTATGCACCTAAAACTATAAGACAAAGATAAAAAAATAAAAGGTTTAAAGAATTGGAGTGATATTTTATGTGCATAGATAGAAAACTCAATAATGTTTAGTTTTAAATTTCAATCCAAATCTTTTCTGGATTTATAATTTAAAAGAAATGAGGTGCAAAAAATTTAAATGGAAAGAAAAGGAAGTAGAATAGCTAAGATAAATTGCAAAAGAAGTTGGAGGACACACTACCAATTTCAAGACTTACTATAAAGCTAGGGTTATCAAGTCAGTGTGATACTGATGAAAGAATAGATATATAGGTCAATGAAACAGAATAGAGATTCCAGGCACATATCAATAAATATTTAGACAGCTTCCATCCAAAATATATTGTTAATAAAATTAAAAGGCAAGCAAATGACTTGTAGAGGATATTTGCAATTTATATGTCTAACAAAAAACTTCATTCCAGATTTTTTTAATCAACAAGAAAACAAGCAATCCAATAAAAAATAGATGAAGGTTTTGAACAAATATTTTACCAAAGAAAATGTATTCAAACAAGCCGACAAAAATCTGCTTAATGCCATAAGCCATTAAAGGAATATAAATTGATGCCAAAATGAGATATCACTATACCTATTAGAGAGCATTCTTTAAACTTTCCTCTAAATTTCCTTCCCTATTCATTTCTATACTTGTCACCTTAGATAGATTACCTGTGGGATATAAATAAACTATTTTTGTGTTTCTTCAAGTTGCAGCTTTCTGAATAAATTTTGCCGAAAACTTGGCTAGCATCAAAGCCTTGGGGAAGTTAATTTCCAGCTATATAGTCAGTGAAAAAACTTTATAAGAATTTCTAAGAGATTTACCTAACTCTGGAAGTATGTGTTTTCATTTCAAGGGAAAATGAAGCTTGCAACTTTGGATATGTGTCTAGGTCATAAAAGCGAAAGACACTGACATAGAGGCTTGTCTGGTCCTTGGTGACACGCATTTACATTCCAAAGGCTAGGGTGAGAACCCAAGTGCCTTTCTATTCAAGGAGCAAAGGTTTCTATTCCTCCTATAAGGAGGGGAAGGAAAAGGCAACTCCGTCTCTTTGACGTGCATAAGCAGATAAATCTATTTCCTTATCTAAAATACAGACTATGATTTTCTGAGATATGACCTGGCTTTCATTGCATCACTCCAGGAGGAGTGGTAAACCAATAAATATATGGGATTACATTCAGGATGAAATTAATAAAGACGAATAGTAAAAATGAAACCGTATCTCATCCTAGTCTGATTTCTGGGACATCAGTACTTGGCCCATTTCAAAAGAAATAGTCTATCTTGAAACAGGTTATGTACATGGGATAAAACTCATTACTACTAAATTAGGCTCTTTACCTATTCACTTTGGCCAATACATATTACAGTTTACAAATCCATATGACTTGTATTTGAAACAAAAAATCTTACCGAGAAGTATACTTTTTATTTTTAAGTATGCTTAATATTAATTTTTAAATTTATGTATGATAAAATTATTTTTTGTTTTTATACATTTCTATGAAGTTTAACAATGCATAAAATCTTGTGTCTACCATCATGATCCAGTTGCGGAGCACTTACCTCACCACAAAAACTTTACTTATATTGCCCCTTTATATAAGTCATCCTCACACCTGATCCCACAAACCAATGGAAACCTGCTCTCTATGCCTATACGTTTGCCTTTCCCAGAAAGCTACATAAATGGAGTGATACAGTATGTAGCATTTGAATCTGGTTTGAAAGAGCCTAGCAAAATGTGGTTGAGATAAAGTGATGTCTTTGTATAAACCAATAGCTCTGTTTTATATCTGAATAGTATTTTGTGGACGCACTACATGTTCTTTTTCTATTCACCAGGTGAAGGACATTTGGTCTCTTTCCAGTTTTGGGTGATTGTGTACAAAGGTGCTGTAAATATTTGTATACAGCTGTTTGTAAATATTTATTTTTCTTGGGTGAATAGCTAGGAACGTAATTGCAGTTATCACTTAGCAGGTATATATTTAAACATATAAAAAATTGCCAAATTATTTTCTAAAGAGAAAAATAAAATTAACTCAAATGGCAAGAGAACAACTGAAATCTTCAGAAGCATCCAAGACCAAAAGATGATGAATAGAACTGAAATGAAGATACCCTAAGAGTTGTTCATAGAAGGTGTAGTATAGTTGCCATTCCCAAAGTTGAAGTGTCCACTGCTTGCTGATATGTGCCTTTAATTACACAATATACAGTAAGTTTGTCTCAATTAAAAATAATTTTTAGTAGCAAACCATACAGGTTTTGTGTCTCTTTTTGCTTGAAGGAAGATTAAAGCTTAAAATGGTGACTATATATACATATATATAATGCCTCTCTCCCTTTTTCAGGTTTAATCTGGGGAAAATGTAATCAGCTGAATTGAATGTGCTTGTATGCTAATAGGTTAATCTCTGTAATGAACGGTCATTATGGTTCAACCAGAAAAGATAGAGAAACTTTTTTAATAAGGAAAAATTGAGGTCAAAGACCTCAATTTTTGCATTTAAACCTTTTTAACATTCTATTCAACATAATATTTTAACCTCCTGTTTTAAAGTTGGAAGATTGAAATTATAATTCTGACCCTATTGAGTTAGGGTAAAAGCTCATGATCTGGCTGAGTGCTGCCTTCTAACATGAGTAAATTGGCAGAAAAGGGTAACATTATTAAATGATTCAAATGAGGGTCATTTAAAATAATCTAATGAAAGATTGCCTTTTCAAAAGCAAATAATTCAGCCTATTATAATTTCTATGATTAGAGCAGAATATTACAAAGATTATATTGAATCAGCATTTTAGATTTGAATTTGATTTGTTAATTATGTTCTTACTGTCTGTTGTCATAAATAAAAAGATTATTTACAACCTCATATACACACATACACACATACACACATGCTCACACAAACTGAATAAATTTTGACTTTGACCTACCAATTGAGAGAGTCAGAGAGACAGAGAGAAGCACATATTGCTAAGTTTCACTGCATAAGTATATATATATAAAATTATTTCTGTTATTAAATATATTTATTCAATAAAAATAAATATTGAGTTCTTAACATAGCTATATGAGCCTTTTAGTTTTCCTGAGTTTATACATGACTAGTAGTATTTTAATATCTTAAAGTTTAATAGAATCCATCAATTAAGCAGTAAAGCCCTGCAGATTTCTTTGAGTTAATGTTTTTTATCATGAAATACATATCTTCATATTTTTTCAAGTAACTTTTCCATTTTCTAAACATACTCTGTCAAATTTCAGTATTTTGACATTCATTGAGCATCATTTCATAGCCCAGCTCACAGATTATCTTCATTAAAGTTTTCTGTGTACTTTAATTAGTGTTTTCTTTAATTATTAAATGTAATATTTGTTAATGTCATTTTGATCAAATTGTTTAATATTGTTTTAACTTTCTAAAAAAGTTCTTCTGTTTAGTTAAAAAATTTGTCCATTCTTTTAATTTTAGCATGCTCACACTTTTCTATTCAAATTAAATCTTTAAATATAAACGTGATATATAACTGGACCTTCTTTTTTAATCCAAATTAATAATTTGTGACATTTAATTGGATCTTTTAGTCAATTTACATTCAATGTAATTATTGATAATTTTGGTTTTATTTTCTGTGAATTTTTTTTACTTGTGCCTCCTCTATTTTTTTCCTACTTAGGATTAAATAAGTATTTATTTTTAATATTCCATATTTTATCAGTGGGTTAATGAGCTTTAATTTTCTAATGGTTTATCTGTATCCAATAATGTTCATTTTTAAATTTTAAAAGTTTCCTAGATTCCTGCTCTTGGTCAATATAGAGTAACAAAGACTGAATTTCTCAGCCTGCCTAACATGACCAAAGGAACTGGGTAAAATATTTGAAGTAATGATTTTCAGGATACTGAACATCAAAAAACATGTGATATTGATCCCTTAAGATGGGAGGAAAAACCCAAAATGATGGAAGTTCTATTATTTTACAGCCTTGATAGAGTTTCCATGGTGCAGTGCAGAGACAGGGAACAAAAGCAAAGACCAGAAGACTGCTGACTTAAAGAGATGAAAGAAATTTAGAAAGACCAAGCAATGAGAGTTCACAGGACAGAGTACAGGTAGGAGGGAGCTACACAAACTGGGCCTCCTAGACTTCTCCAGAAGGTCCTCCTGGACTATGCAGCAGAGTAATTATAAGTTTTTGTATGTATGAGCAAACAATCCAAGGCCAGAGAAACAACAACCCAAAAGAATTAGAGACAGTACCCAGCACTCACTTCATGCTGACAGTGTCTGTTCTCACCAGTATTCATAATTCATGACATATAGTGTAGAATGAACAGAAGAGTCTTACCCTAATAGTGTAATAATGGTTAGAATCCCAAGTTGAGCCCTGAGAATTACACTTCTTATGTTGAAGCCAGCATTAACTTCCTACCTTCTAAAAAACTATGGTGATAATCAAAATTGGGAATCAACAATCAAAACTGGAAATCAACCATTTATTAAAATATTTTTTGTCTCATTCTCACTTTTCATTTTGAAAATCCAGTTATATGTAATTTTTAAACTATTGTATTGTTCCACATGACCTTGAGTATCTGTTACTTTTTTGTCAATACATGTGATGGTTAATACTGTCAACTTGATTGGGTTGAAGGATGCAAAGTATTCATCCTGGGCATGTCTGTGAAGGTGTTGCCAAAGGAGATTAACATTTGAGTCAGTGGTCTGGGAAAAGCAGACTCACCCTTAATCTGGGTGGGCAGCCAGCTAATCAGCTTCCAGAGCAGCTAGAATATAAAGCAGACAGGAAAACGTGAAAAGGCTAAACTGGCTTAGCCTCCCAGACTACATCTTCCTCCCGGGCTAGGTGCTTCCTGCCCTCAAACATCAGACTCCAAGTTCTTCAGCTTTGGGACTTGGACTGGCTTCCATATTCCTCAACTTGCAGAGAGCCTATTGTGAAACCTTGTGATCGTGTGAGTTAATACTACTTTATTTGGATGATAATTTATTGATATAATATACATAGAATATATCTAAAAGGATATCTATAGATATATAGATATAGATATATTGATATCCTATTAGTTGTATCCCTTTAGAGAACCCTGACTATATCTATACATCTATGTTTATCTATATATAGATATCCCATATATTTATATCTATATATATCTTTGTATCTATATCTGTATATCCTATTACTTGTGTCCCTTTACAGAAAACTGATTAATATAATACATCTACTTTCTGTCCTTCAGGTTGAATTATTTCTATTATTTTATCTTCAAATTCACTTACACTGTATTCTACTATCTTTTATCTGTTGTTGAAACACTTTTAGGGAAATTTTTACTTATGTTACTCTAGTTTTAGTTCTAAAATTTCTATTTGGTTATATTTTAGTTTTGATTTTAGTTTCTCCAGTTAGTTTATTTATCTCTTCACTCATAAGGACCATATTTTCCTGTAAGTCCTTGAAAATATTTATATTCCTTTTTAAACATCTTTTTATCCTAAATTTAACATCTGTGCCAACTTGCGATTGGATAATATTGACTACCATTTTTCTTTTTGGTTGTACTTTCCTATTTTTTAAATGGCTAGTGATTTTTGAACTCTATTTAAGATGTTTTGGATGATATATGGGCTCTAGGTTCCCTTATTTCTTCCAAAGAGTTTTAATTTTTGTTTTTGGTGGGTAGTTTGATTACTGGCTGTGAACCTAGACTTTGATGAGCCTTCGTTTGATGGTTTACTATGTTTGATTTGTGGAAAGCTCAGAATTCTTTTAACTTTGTATTATTAAACTTCTAAAATCATTATAAATTTGGGTCTTGGTTACCTAGTTTATTAGGTCATTCTTGCATTGCTATAAAGAAATAGCTGAGACTGGGTGATTTGAAAGAAAAGAAGTTTAATTGACTCAGGGTTCTGCGGGCTGTATAAGAAGCATAGAAGCGTCTGCATTTGAAGAGGCTTTAGGAAGCTTTCAGTATGGTGGATGGCAAAGGGGGAACAGGCATATAACATGGTGAAAGGAGGAACAAGGTTGGAGGGAGGGGCCACTGACTTTTAAAGAGCCAGATGTAATGAGGACTAACTACCATGAGAACAGCAGCAATGAGATGTTGTTCAACCATTCATGAGAAATCCACTCACATGATCCAATCATCTTTCATCAAGGCCCCACCTCCAACACTGGGGATTACAAGTAAACATGAGATTTAGGTGGGGACACTTACCCAAACTACATTACTTAATTTCTATGACTATTGACCAGACCTTCCTCTAGGGTTTGCTCCTTATTCTCAAGGTGTAGCTTTTCTTGCCAATCAGCTTTATGAGTTCGGTATTAATGACATATCTCCAGCCTGGCTGAGCTGGAACATCAATGTCTCTGAGCACTGATATACCCCTAACATTACTGTTTTCCTTTTATCACCATAACAGATAATCTCTGATAAACTCTGCAAATATACAGTCAAGTCTGGGTACAAAGACACATAGGGGAACTTGGACATAGACTTCTGGATCCCCACAATGTTCAACTGTCTCTTCTGCGGTGTCTTGACCCAATGATTCAAGCCACTTCAGTACCTTTATTCTCAGATCCTTAAATATATATGTGTGTGTATAAATATATACATATATATACACATACATATATATACACACACATACATATATATATATAAAATACATATATATATATATATACACACACATACATATATATATGTCTGTTTTGGCTCCAGCTGTCCAGACTGCAGTCATAAAATTGTTCCCAGGAAAAAAATGGAAGTGATATAGTGCTTCCTCTCCTTTCATGAGTTTTCTGTCTCTCAGAATTTCCTTAAAGCATTCTCCTCATATGTCAAATTTTATACATAGTTCTTTGTGGTAGAAAGTTGAGACCAGTAGCAGTCAGTACATTATAACTGGAAGTAGAAGTCCTAACTGGATATTTTCACTACATAGTTATGCGTTCCTGAGCAATATTTATTTTAAATTTTACACATTTTGAACTTTAAGATAAAACTATATTGCATCTTTTATTTTATTTTACTCACCATTTTTATGACCTTCATCCAGATAGTATCCAGTAGAATTTTCATTGCCATGATCTCTTCAATTTATGAATATTCCACAAGTTAACAATTTCTTCAATTGTGATGGACATTACTATTACAAAAATGGTTCCGTGAAAAGCTTTGTT
The DNA here is from genome assembly GCF_028858775.2 of Pan troglodytes. Taxonomy (NCBI): domain Eukaryota; kingdom Metazoa; phylum Chordata; class Mammalia; order Primates; family Hominidae; genus Pan; species Pan troglodytes. The sequence goes on from NC_072415.2 coordinate 76,049,333, forward strand.
TATATTTTTTGGTCTACTTCACTAATCCAGTTGTAGTATGATGTTGACTTGTACACAGAAGAAGGTGATAATGTTAGTGATTATGAGAAGTGGTCAGATTCTGAACACATAGTTTTCTGGAGGAAGAGCGAACAAGATTCTCATGTATTTGCTATTATTATATGGGGAGAAAAAGAAAATAACAATCATAACTTCAAGGTCTTGCATGAAAAACAGAATGGATGTAGTTGTCATTTGCTGAGACCATAAGAAGAGATTTGGCATAAAACCTCACAGAGTATTTGCTATAATATAATTAAGGTGACTATTAAAACATTGAAGTGGAGAAGCTAAGTAGTTAGTTTTATATGTGATTTTAGATTTTAGAGAGAATGTCTAAATGAAAATTTTTAAGAAATATTTTTATATAAATAGAAGTTAAAGACACGATATTGGATGAAATCCACACAGCAATGAGAATGAGTAGGGAAAAGGAGGTTGAAGGATTGGTGCCTCATGTATCTTAACATTAAAAATTCAGAAATCTTAGAGAAAATCAGTAGCAAGGACTAAAAGGCAAAAGAAGAAGAAAAAACAATGTATGCTTTCTTGAGATCAAGTGAAAATAGCATTTTAAGGATGACAAAGTGACCGAATGAATCAACTACTGCTAAAGTATGATTACAGTATATATCTAATCAGAAGTCATTAAAGAATGTGTTAATCAGAAGTCATTTAAAAGCTTAAATTGTATTTCAATCTCTAATTGACATTCTTATCCGCATTAAGCATACCCAAGTCTACTTTTCTGCTTTATGAGTCTCCCTCCTTAGTATATTGTTTCTTATAGTTACTAGCTTCATTCATCCCCGTACAAATAATTGACAATTCACTGCACACTTGCTTTTACACTAAAATTAGCCTTGCAAAACTGTTAAGTTACTGCTGTTGAATCCAAATTAATCTTAACAGGCCTCCTAGTAAGTAGCATTTTCTACAGGTAATTTTTTTCTTAACCTATTTCCTTTTCTTGTTCTCTGTGTTATTTTGATTCTTTATGTGCTCACCTGGTTTTCCCCTTAACTCTCCTTTTGTCAAATAGAAGAGCTCATAAGCTCTATTTTCAAGGATTGTTTCTTTTTTTTTTTTTCACTGTCTTAACTGTAACATTTGACAGGTCTCTTTCTTATGTTATTCCGTTACTTCAATTAATATCTGATGATGACTGCAAACCTCATCTTATGCCCAGATATGTTTTTTGAGCTTCATACGTTTACATCCAGAATAATACTAAAAAAGCAAGATGTACAAAACTGAATTTATATTTACCACCCCAAAACTCAACTTGAACATGTTCTTATATTTCTAGTTTCAATGATCTCTAATTTTCCAACCAATTGTCCAACTGAGGAACTGAGAAGTTATTATCAATATTTTAGGTTACCTTTCTTTTCCTCTTTTCTTCCATCTCTTAGTTTTATTAATTCTGTTTCTTAAATATCACATGAATTATTGTACTTCTCCTGATACTCATGATACCCTACCTCATACCATCATCATCTTCTATTGTGTTTATAATCTCCCAAGTGGTTTTCCTATCATAATTTCTCCAAATAAAACCAGTAAAACTATGTTTAACAAATAACATTTCAGATCATGTTGAGTCCCTAGGCCTTTAAAGAGTCTCCACAGCTCATAAAATGAAGTATTAACCCCTTAACTTAACCTGCCAAGCACTTTAAGTTATAGCTCTGACAATGCCTCCATGATGTAGTCATCATTTTGAAATAGATTTTTCCTATCCTCCTATTTCTAGCTCCTTGTTATTTCATCACTATGCATATTTTTATTTCCTTGAATATATTTTGTATATCTCACTACCTAGCTTTTAGCATTTTCTTAATCCTACCTCCTCTAATACATTAATTTAATTATTCACTCATTCAATAAATATTTATGAATTTCCTTTAATGGCCAGGAAACTATGTTTGGTACTGAATATGGTGAGCAAGACTTTGCTTTCATCTCGGATATGGAAAGATCTTGGAAATCATTATACCTCATACTTATAACAAGAAAGAAGCTGAGCAATTTGAAAATCAACAATTTCTTTTGTACCTGTCAGAAAAGTGAAGATATATTAATCAGGGTTCTTCAAAGAAACATAACCAATAGGAGACAGATCTATATGTCTCTATTATCTATCTATCTATCTATCTATCTATCTATCTATCTATCTATCCATCCATCCAAACAGGGAATTATTTTGTGTGATTATGCAGGCTGAGAAATCCCAAGATCTGCTTCCTGTAAACTAGAGATTCAAGAAACTGATAGTATAGTTCCAGTCCAAGTCTAAAGACCTTAGAATTAGGAAAACTGATACTATAAATACCAGTGTAAGTCTGAAAGCCTGAAAACCAATAGTGCCATTGAAAGGGCAGAAGACTGATGTCCCAGTTCAAGCAGGCAAAGTTAGAGAAGCCTCATTTTCTGCAACATTGTTCTATTCAGACCCTTGATGGATTGGACGATGTCCACCCACATTTGGGAGAATTAGCTGCTTTACTCACTCTATGGATTCAAACACTAATATGTTTTAGAGACAACCTCACAGGTACATGCAGAAATAATATTTAATTAAGTATCTAAGCACTCAGTGACATAATACAGTTGACAGATACATCAATTTAACCATCATAAGTGCACACGTTGTCAACTTGGCACCCATATGCATCTCCCTAAAACATACTTAATCTTAAATAAATGCAATAACATAACTACAGTTCCAGCAAACATAATAAAATTGTCCCACATACAACTAAAAACGCACTAGTCCCTTTCCCAGAAGAAGTAAAGCCCTTATGTGACATTTACTCATCTTGCTATCCTGTAACTGAAATACTATAATGCTATAGTTTTGATGTTTGACCCTCAAAAATCATGTCACAATTTGATCCTCAATGTTGGAGGTAGGGCCTGGTGGGAGATATATGGGTTGTGGGGATGGATTCCTCACGAGTGTCTTGTGCCATTCTCATGGGAATGAGTGTGTTGTCCCTTTCAGTTCCTGCAATAACTGATTGTTAAAAAGAGTCTGGCATGTCCTTTGCCCTCACTTTCTCTTCTTCCAGCTGATTTCTGAATGCTGGCTCCCCTTTGCCTTCCACCATGAGTAGAAACAGCCTGAAGCCCTTAGCAGAAGCAAATGCTGGTGCCATACTTCTTGCAGCCTGCAGAACCATGAGCCAAATAAACTGGTTTTTTTTCTTCAAAAATTGTCCAGCCTCAGGCATTCCTTCATAGCAACACTAATGGACTAAGATGCATGATGTAAAATTAACAAAAGTTATACACCATAATATGAAGTCTATACAGTTCATGTTATGTGATAAGGAAGCGAGAGAGAAAAGAAAAATATATTATATACACACATATACACCCACATACATATTCATAAAAAATGAGGAAATACTTATACTATATATACTTATACTTATATTATACTTATACTATATATACTTATACTTATATTACAGAGAAGTCCTCATCTCTGTAATAGGTCATGTGCTCATAACTTACATTTAAGACTTCTTCTTCCATTGTGTATTCCTTAATCTTCAGCAAGCACCTCAGCTGGTTGTGGGTCTTTATCTGATGGCCTCAAAACTTTCATTCCTGAAGGGTCTGGGCCACTAGTAGTCCTACCTGAATTTGCTTCAGTGACCTGTTTAATAATACTAAGAGACACCCTAATTGATCTCTTGTTGTGTAGACACACTCTTCCTTACTACCACTGTAAAGCAGTGGTCCAATTTCCTTTTGATGATCAGGATCAATCACCCCAGCTAGCATAGTAATACCCTTCTTTGCCTGTGGATTCAAAGGCATGAGGGACCCAAAGTGAACATATGGCAGTCTTCATTTCTAGATCAATAAAATCATTGTTGTATCTTCTGGTAGAAACATTTTTCTCTCTGGAAATGACACCTCCAGGCCAGCAGATCATAAAGTATTGAGAACAGGGAACAAACATTTTGTTACTGGGTCATTAGGGGAGATAGTGAGTGGCACCACACCTATTTCCACATGTTGATTCCTGAACCCATGAGTCCTGGCTACAAAGAAAATAAAAGAACACTATATACTGCATGCTAATTCAGACCATATATTATCTTCTGTAGAACCTTGTCCTAGGCCTGAAAGGCATTGCCAATTTTAATAAGTAAGCATATGAAAACATATTCAACATCATATGTCATCAGGAAACTGGAAGCTGAAGCAATAATGAGGTGCCACTACAAGCCTATTAGAATGGCTCATTCAAAAAACACTGACAATGCCAAATGTTGGCAACCATATGGAGCAACAGGAGCTCTCATTGATGGAAACGAAAAGTGGAACAGCCACTTTGGAGTCAAAGATAAACATAGTCTTATCAAAAATCAATCAATTGTGCTCCAAAGTAATTTACCAACAGATTTGGAAACTTGTGCCCATAGAAAAACCTTCAGGTGAATGTTAATAGTAGCTTTATTCATAATGGCTAAAAATGGGAAGAAATCAAAAAGATTCTTTAATAGGATATGTATTATATGTGTTCTATTATATGTGTTCTATTGTATCAAAAAGATCCTTTAATAGGATATGTATTATATGTGTTCTATTGTAAAAACTGATTTTTCTATAATACTTACATACAATTAAATACTATATTATAGAAAAATAGTTTTTCCATAATACATACATACAATTAATTATTGTTCCAGGATAAACAGAAACAAGCTATAAAGCCACAAAAAGAATTGGAAGAACCTTAAATCTGTATTCCTATTTGAAAAAAGCCAATATGAAAAGGCTACTTTTTAAAATTCCAATTATATGACTTTTGAAAAGGCAAAACTATTGGAACAATAAAATAATCATTGGATACAGAGAATTTGAGAGAGAGAGAGAGAAAGAGAGAAAGAGGGGTGAATATGTGAAGCAGAGGGGTGTTTTAGGCAGTAAAGACTATGAAGATCTACACATGACATTCTTGTGGAACCCATAGAACTGTACAGCTAAAGATTAAATTCTAATCTGTACAAATTTAAAAAATCACTTAGAAGGTTAGAGGATTCCAGGAAATTATGCAAATGGCAACAGAAAATTTACTATGAAACAACCTTATTGAAGGAGGTGGGAACAATGACATTGACCTAAGTAAATTTAGAACTGAGTCAGTCAGGAAGATGAAATGCAAAAGGAACCTCACATAAGCACTGTACTCTAGGTGATAAAAATGTTTTCTACAAGTTATGGCTTAAACATTCTGAAACCACTACACATGCACATAACATTAAATAATTATGTAAATGGATGCAAGATCATGGAAAACAACTTTCTTACAGTTGGAGTGGGAATTGACAGATGGACAAAGGATGAAGTCAAGAATGATTCAGACACAGATTATTATATCTGTATTTATAGATGTGTGTATATACACGGGTTAGTATACACACATATATTTCTGTGCTCTGTCAACCCAACAAGCTTAAAAGAAATGGCACTGCAGTAGCAACAAGCACACCTAGGACCCTAGATATTGATTTCTAATGTCAGAGTAAGAAAATGCTAAACACACTGACGGTGGTATGTCAAAATGTTCAGAGTAACCAACTGGAATATTTCTTCAGCGTTTAAAGCTGGAAAAACTTCAACAATAAAATAAATCAAGTATAACTGGATTATAACACAAAGTATAAGTTAAATATCCATAAGTTTATATGATATAAATAAATGTCTGAATAAATTCATTAATAAAGGAAAGAAACATCTCCCATGCAGAATTCCAAATAATTTCTCTAGTCTGTATTCAAGTAGGAAAAGCATAACTTCCGACTTCTTAGATGTGTGCTATGCATAGTGATTTCCTTCCAAAGAATACAGTAATGAAAAGGCGGTGGTAGGAGTCACTTTAGAGTAGAGAAACATAATAAACACTATCTCAGCCTGGTGATCAAAGCCAACATCAACAGTAATAAGTCATGTTGACAGTATGTACCCTTGACATGATGGAATGAAAATAGAACTTTACCTCTTTGGTTTTCCTTCTAAACACAGTGTTAATATGAGAAAAACTTAAGACAAATCTCAGTAGTGGGTGTCCTACATAATATCTGCTCAGTACTCTTTAAAACTGCTATCACTAACAAAAACAAAAATCCCAGTAGCAACAAGCACACCTTGGACTGAGATCTTGGTTTCAAATACCATTCTCCACTAAAAGGATCCAGGGCTCCTTGGAAAAATTGCTGGTTCTATTACCGGGGCAAGAAATAGAAAAAATGAGCCTAGAATTTTTCATTCCAGAAAAGTCTGAGCAACTTCTATGGCCAACAGGGGCCTACGGAGACATGGTAACTAATGGCAGTTTGGATCCTAGATGGAATTCTAGAACAGAAAAAAAAATAGCAGGTGAAAAGTGAAGAAATTAGAAACAACCATGGATCTCAGTTAATAATAATATATCAATTTTGTTTCATTAATGGTAATATACATATTATATTTATGTAGGATGTTAATAATGGGAAAACTGTGTGGGGTATATGGAAACTCTCTACTATCTCTTCAATTTTCTGTAAATTTAAAACTGTTCTTAAAAAACAAAGTCTTCACATGCTTGCCAGCATCGATTATTTCATGTCTTTTTGACAAAAGCCATTTTACCTGGGGTGAGATGATATCTCTCTGTAGTTTTGATTTGCATTTCTCTGATGATTAGTGATGTTGAACATTTTCTTATATACTCATTGGCTGTTTGTATGTCGTCTTTTGACAAATGTCTATTCAGATCTTTGGCCTGTGTTTTAGTTGGATTATTTGGGGAATCCTCAATTACTGTCGGTGGGGATGTAAATTAGTACAGACACTATGGAGAACAGTATGAAGACACCTCAAAAAAGTAAAAATTGAGCTATCATATAATCCAGCAATCCCGTTGCTGTGTATATATCCCAAAAAAAGGAAATTTGTATATTGAAAAGGTATCTTCACTCCCATATTTATTGCAACACTAACCACAATAGCCAAGATGGGTAAAGAAAATGTGGTACCTATACACAATGAAATATTATTCAGCCATTAAAAAAGAATGAAATCTTGTTATTTGCAACAACATAAATGGAGCTGGAGGATATTATGTTCGGTGAAATAAGTCAGACACAGAAAGACACATATTGCATGTTCATTTATTTGGAGCAAAAAAAAATTGTTGAACTCATGGACATAGAGTGTAGAATGATAGCTACAAGAGGCTGGGAAAGGTAGTGGGGAGAAGGGGACAATAAGGGGAAGCTTACTGGGTACAAAAATATGGTTAGATAGAAGGAATAAAATCTAGTGTTCAGCAGCACGATGGGGAATGTCATTATCAATTTTTTTTGTACATTTCAAAATAACTCAAAGAGTGGAATTGAAATATTCTTATCACAAAGAAATAGTAAATGCTTCAGGTGATGAATATCCCAATTACCTTGACCATTATATATTTATTTTTGTATCAAAATACCACATGTACCGCATAATAAGGTACAACTATTATGTGTCCATAATACTTAGAAATAAAAAAATTAACAAAATAAAAAAGTCTTTTTAAAAATTAAATGAGAAAAAATCGAATGGCTTCCTTTTTGCAGGCAGCCATTTAAAATAACTTTAAGCCCAGAGGTATGGAAAATCATCTTTCAAATACTTATTTCTATATAAAATATGAACAGAAGTAAGAATTATGATATTGTGGAAAGCAAAGTGTTCTGAAATCTAAAGAGTAGGTTCCTTTGGCTATATCTAAAAGAATGAGACAACAGAAGCACATGAAATGCCTGGCGTGACAGATGCAATGGAGACCGTGCAAGTCTTAAGACATTGTAGAGCATTTTCTAAAAACAATAGGAAGCTATCAGAAGGGTAAGACTTGCACTTGGAACTATTCAACAGAAGTTGTCGAGAAGGTCACACTTTCATTTTAAAAATAATACTCTCAGCCGGGCACGGTGGCTCAGGCCTGTAATCCCAGCACTTTGGGAGGCCGAGGCGGGTGGATCACGAGGTCAGGAGGTCGAGACCACCCTGGCTAACACGGTGAAACTCCATCTCTACTAAAAATACAAAAAAATTAGCCGGGCGTGGTGGCGGGTGCCTGTAGTCCCAGCTACTCGGGAGGCTGAGGCAGGAGAATGGCGTGAACTCAGGAGGCGGAGCTTGCCGTGAGCTGAGATCGCGCCACTGCACTCCAGCCTGGGCGACAGAGCGAGACTCCGTCTCAAAAAAAAAAAAAAAAAAAAAATTATACTCTTGCTACATTTGTCGATAACATTGGAGGGAAGCCAGAATATATGAAGATTTATTAGTGATATTACATTAGGCCAGACAAAGATGACAGAAAATTTTTCCAGAATTGTGAAAATGTAAAAATGGAGGTGAAGAGATAACACACACACACAGGCACACATATTAAATATAAAATATTGGCATAATGGGGTAATTGAGACATATATAAGAAAACCAAAGTTTCCAGCTTATTTAGCTCATTAATGAAATTCAAATTTACTGACAAAGAAAGTATTAGAAAATTAGTGCATTGATTCTAACTCATTCTTTAGATTTCAATGTAAATTCTTCAATTACAATGGGACACTATCACTATGAGATAAAAGCATGTGGATTTTGCTCAGTGTTATCTTTCCCTTTTCTGGTATGATACTTGACATAAAGTAGGAGCCCAGAAAAAGTTCATGAATAATAAAAATATGTTTTATGTAAAAGATACATTTGGGCATAGTTTTTGAGTAAGTTTCCAATATATGTTGGCTTTTTAAACAAAGTATTTATTTATTTATTTTAGAGACTGTCTCAATCTGTCACTCAGGTTGGAGTGCAGTAGTATGATCATACATTACTGCAGCCTTGGATTCCTGGGCACAAGCTTCTACAGTAGCTGTGAACACTATTCCCAGCTGTTTATAAATTTTTTGTAGAAATGGGGTCTTGCTAGGTTGCACAGGCTGGTCCTGAACACCTGGCCTCAGGCAATCCTCCTGACTCAGCTTCCCAAATTACCACAGGCATGAGCCACTGCCTGAGAGCCTATGTTGTCTTTTTAAGTTGATCTGTGCTATTTCTCTTCAAATTCACCTTTTTGCCTTTCCTTCCAAACACAGTTCTAAAAGTTTTTTTTGTTTTCCTGTTTTTTTTTTTCTTTTTTTTTCTTTTGGCTTTATATTGCCATTAGAATTGATGTTCATGGACTTTTGGCACACAATTTTTAAAAAGTAATTTAGATTCAATGCTGAATTATTAAGCATTTCATATTTACATTTGGAAAACTCCTTCCACGATCTTCACTTGTTTTTGTTATATATCATTGTTATTTGATTTTATTTCTGTTACTGCCACTCTCTTTATAACCTGTTAAAATTATTTGTGTTTTATTTTGAAACTGATGATGCAAACATATGAATGTTCATTACATAAGTAGACTACAAATTGTAATTTAACTTAGTACTGAAAATAAACACTCACAAAATATATATTTATTTTAAGTTGCCATATTACTCAATATTGATTTTTGAATCCTCAATACTAATTTGATTTCCTGTTATTTGCACAAAGTATTTTATTATGTATGAGAAATATTTTGTATCTGGATATTTGTTTTTAGACTCTAATAAATAGAGTAAAAGTCTGCTTTTGTAAACACACATCTACTTTCATAAAGATTCTTTTTTTCGTGTAACTGCTTATAACTCTACTCCATTCTAGGTAATCTTAAAATGGGTGTACTATTTCATCAAAAGTCTTATAAACAAAATAGAATTGAATGTGATTTTAATGGAAATCATATATTATGTTAATAAGTTTTATTTTAATTTTATTTCACAAATTCCAAAGCTTTTGTGATCTCATTTCAATATAATTATGCTTATGCTTATAAGGGATGAAATATTTTATAATTCAAGTTATTTTTGCATGGCATGTATGTATGTGCTTATCTAAAATTTGCATTCAAATTTAGGCAAATTTATGTTATAACTTTAGGAAAAACAAATGCTAATAAGATATGACCTATGCCTTTGTGACTGATGCTAATATAGTAGTTCTCAAAGTGTAGCACACAGACAGCAAGAGCATCACTTATGAAATTGCTAGAGATGAAAATTTCATAATATCACCATAGACCTATTAAATCAGAAATTTTTATGGTGGAACCTAATGATATGTTTTATTACAAGCTCTCCGGGTCACTGTGATAGAGGGTAAAGTTTGAGAAATACTATTCTAACAGAATAAATAAAAATAACAATTATAGAAAACTATATTACTACAAGTAAGACAGTCATAATAGAATTGTGATTTAAAATACCAATTATATTTCTATTAGAAAGAATCAGAAAATACCTGTGTAAGGAGCACTATTTACACTGCAGAAGTAAAACTGAGAAATCTATAATGCACTTTAGGCAGAAAGAATGATACAGTTGGCTGGCTTACATTTACGTGCCAGTGGCCAGTTCCCACGTGTTACAGGCTGTATGTGGGAGAATCATGAATCAGGCAGGTAAGGCAAATCGAAACATTACTGTGATAAGCTCTGAACATTAAAGTGAAGAATAAAGTCTAGATACTGAATAAAGTTGTGATCCATTTCCTCTTTGTGAGCATGGATTTATATAATCAAGGTAGTATTTTAGGAAGTGCTATCTGGTATTAGTGTATAAAATAAATAGGACTGAGGGAAGACACAAATAAATAAATAAATAAATAAATAGCTATTTTATTCAAATACATTTTATTTGGCAATGGCATGGATGAGGTGCTAGGAAAATGAGCAAAATTGTCTGTCTTTTGCTTTAATGTCAATGGAATTACATCATCTGAAATAGGCAAGTCAAGATTGAAAAGTTTTTTTGATAATACGGGATGTATTTATTCCATTGTAAGTTCAAAACGTAGTAACAGAGTTGGAAAAGCAGTTAGAATTGGGGTTTCATTAATAGCTAAACTTCTGTCCAAAGGGGTAAAACAGTCCTTTAATATAATAGATTAATTATGCTTGTTTTGAATGCTGTCATACAAATACCATCATATATCATATAAATTCATGTGTCTGCCCTCTTCAAAATTATTATTTTTTATTTCCATAGGTTATTGGGGAACAGATGGTGTTTGCTTACATGAGTAAGTTCTTTAGTGGGGATTTGTGAGATTTTGGTGTACCTATCACCTAAGCAGTGTACACTGCGTTCAATTTGTTGTCTTTTATCCCTCACCCCCTTCCCATGCTCTCTCTCTGGGTTCCCAAGGTCCACTGTGCCATTTTTGTGCGTTTGCCTCCTCATAGTTTACTTCCCATTATGAGTGAGAACATATGATGTTTGGTTTTCCATTCCTGAGTTACTTCACTTAGAATAAAAGTCTCCAGTCTCCAGGTGGTTGAGAATGTGTCTGGACTCTTTATATTGACATTGTGTTTGTGGAATTCTTACATTTTTGTCAGTAATTCTAGATCGATCATTCTTGTTGGCTTTCTTTTTATTTCACTGCATAAATAAAACATAATCTGTTTATTCATTTTACCCTTCCTGGACAGCTGAATTTTACTGTGTTTTAGAAATTGCCTATATTGTTGTGCTAAACATTCTTATAGCTTCCTTTGGTAAATATTTCTGCACTGTGAATATATTTTGAATGCATTTAAATAAATATGAACCCCTGATCACAAGTTATGCATACCTTCTTCTTTAGAAGATACTGCCTACCAGTTTTCCACAAAGAATGTACAAATTTACACTCCCATTAGCAGTATATGAGAGTTTCGGTTGCTCTATCTCTTCACCAATATTTCATTTTATCTGTCCTTTCCATTCTTCAGTGGGGTTTCAATTGCATTTCCCCCAATGGCTAATAAAATTGAGCATATCTTCATATGTGTTTTGGTTCTCTGGTTATCATAAAATGCCTGTTCAAGTATTTTGACCAATTTTATTGAGTTGTCTGTGTTTATCTTACTGATATATGAATTACTTTTATATTCTGAAATAAGCTTTTATCTATATAATGTGAATATATTTTTTATCTCTATCATTTGCATAATATTTTTACTTTGTTAATCTATCACAATTTAGCTATATTCCAAATCCTAGTCATTTAATCGCCAAAACAGTTATAGTCAAATGAATCCAGACAAGCAGGTAGTGTTTATTTTAATAAACATAGGGTTAAAATAAGAGGGATCTGAAATCTGGGAAAAATTTTTGAGCTCGAAGAAGAAGCAGGATACATGAAATAAATTAGCAAAGTAATCAGAATAAGCAAAGAAAATATTCTCAGATAAAGCAATACTCTGAAATTTAAAGGTAAACGGATTTTGAAGATTTTTGGATGGTTATCAATATCTCATACTCCAGAAGGTCAATGACTGTAAGTATTTAGAGACCAATTAATTTGTCCTGTAATAGGTTGTTAGTAACAAAAAGAGATTAATTTAAATAATTTGAGCAATATACCAGAGTTCAGTGAGTCAGAAATGAGGAAAAACAGACAAAGAATGCATGCTTCTTTCTGAAGCAGCTTCCAGCAATGGAAAGGAATAGCATGAGAAGAGGCTGATATTGCTATTCTGACTTTCCTTTTAAATAAAGTGTTATTTATATGGGAATATTTTTTCTGCTGTCAAATTGTTGTTTGCATATTTGTTTTTTATTTTTGAAGGCTTGTTCTTCATGGTGTAATAGTGTGTAGCAATGATTCCTACATGCCCCAGGGACACTGGGAAGTAGATTCATTATATATTTCGAAGGTATAAGATTATATTTATATTTAATGTTATTGAATTTAGTATTATTGAGTTTATTCTTCACCTACGTTATACATGTCTGAATGACATTTCCAAATATTTCTTGGCTTAGAAAAGATATCTGTAATACTTTCAACCTTCTCCCTCTTAAAAACTATTTACAGCTCCCACTGTTTCAGGAATAAGATAAAACTTCAAATATCCTATAAGCCTTTGTATAGTATAAGGAGGTTCCTGCCTTTCTCTCATGCCAGCTATCCTGGTCTCCCTCTCTGTCTGTCTCTCTGTCTTTTTTTTTTTTTCCTTTAGCTCTTAAGCAAACCTTGCTCCTTCCTGTCATAGATGCCTTAAAGTTCCTTAGAGTGTTTCTCTTTTCAGACTTCTTTTCTTGGTTAACTCTCAGGGGCTGTTTTCGCTCATAGTTGTTTAATAGCCTTCTCAGCATCTAGAATCACTCTTGAAATCATTCCTCAAAGTGTAGAATATGTTAGCAGTGAAATTATAAAATAAACATGAATGTATAATTTAATATATTTAAAAAGCCAATTTTGATGAGGATCTGAAACTGCTATAATGTCTGTTATTAAAAAACTAAAGCTCTAAAATAATAAAAATCAAAATTGTACATGTCTCTATAATAATCAGAAATTTAAAACAATCATATGAGAATATGCATGTAAGACAAAAATAATGATCTAAACGTTAACTTGTAAATAAAACTCTAGGTTATATTAAGTAAAAACAGAGATGTGAGGGGATCTTGGAGAGGGTAATTGGGAGATGGTGACAAAATGATTAATATAAACAAAAAGTGCAATTGGAAAATTTTTTTCCCCAGCTTGAATTAATTCAGTGGTTGACTGTTCATTTAGGTAGGAATTGAGAGAATTGAACTCTTTATCCATTGTATTATACATCTTATCTACGGTGCTCTCTATTTTAGCCATTATTTTTTGTACCTATTATTTTTGCTTATGGTCTTGGTGATTCTTTGTTTTGGTTTCATATTGCTAACATCTTTCCTTACCTCTTTTAGTGGGTTTATTACACCTGTTTTAAAATCTAGGTCCTTCTATGCTAACATGCTTGCTACTGGGTGGCATGTATAATCTATTTGTCATTTCATGTTTGTTTATTTGCTTAAGCTCCTATTCCTTGGGTCTACTGGCTATTCTTGCAGTACATATTGTGGAGGGGCCAAAGACTGAAGGGTGATCTGCATCACCTTGAAATAATTCAAGGAAACATGACTGAGTGAAATACAGGGTGGAAAGTCACAGCACAGATTTACTGTTATGTGGAATTTATCCTCCTCTTTTGTATCAACTCATTAAGCTACTGTTATGCTCGGCACATCAGCTTTGGAATTTCAGGAAGAAGCTGCATGGAAGGAAGCGTTCTAGACTCTCATTTAGCAGCTATGGGAGTTTGGAGGGAGGGATGAGAAGAAAGCTCAAAGCTGATCAGCTCTTGTTTCCTCTGCAACTCTTTACCTAAGCATGAGTTTAAACTACCCACATTTTTCTTCTATAAACACTATTCAAATGATCCTGGCCTTGCCAAAAGATTTGCAATAAAGGAACAAGTAACAATTTTTCTTTCTCAAAGCAAATAACATGAGGAGCAAGAGAATTTAAACAATATTTTTAAAAAAATCTCAGCCGGGCGTGGTGTCTCAAACCTGTAATCCTATCACTTTGGGAAGCTGAAGCAGGCAGATTAGTTGAGGCCAGGATTTTGAGACAAGCCTGGCCAACATGCTGAAACCCCATATCTACTAAAAAATACAAAAATTAGCTAGGCGTGGTGGTGCATGCCTGTAATCCCAGCTGTTCAGGTGGCTGAGGCATGAGAGTCTCTTGAACTTGGGAGACAGAGGTTGCAGTGAGCCAAGACCACGCCAGTGCACAACAGCCTGGGCAACAGAGCGAGACTCCTCTCAAAGAATAAATGAATGAAGAAAAAAAAAAAAAAGAAAGGAAATCTCTTCAAAGCCTTGCTTGCTACCTTTTTAGATTCTAAGATTTTCTTCAGAGATTTCTCTTCAGTTGGTCTTTGGGGAAGTTACCTGCATCCTGGACAAATTTACTCTCCTGTAAATTTCTTTCCCACCCTTGAATTGTTGTGCCTGTATACTTCTTGGCAGCAACTAGCCTCCAACATAATCAATTATGAGTAATTTTCAAAAATAAAATAGGGCAATCAGATCAATGGCAGGAAGAGTTATACAGATACTTTTGTTCAAATAGGTTTTTTTGTTTGGTTTTGTCATTTTCGTAGTAGACAGTGGGACTTTCAAATCCTAGCTTACAGTACAAAATCTTATTTTGGATGCAGAAATAGAACCATCAAGGCCATATTGCAATATTAAATTAAGGAGTCCTTGTGTACATGTTGCCTGTTTAGGCTTCTGAGATGTGGAGTGACTTGTATAAGGGCTATTTCTCAAAATGCTATTTGTAATTATTTTAACATAAGAGAGAAGAACAATCACAAAATATTGGTCTTAGTTTGGGGGATTTTTGAAAAGAACAATATCATCATCTCTTTGTGAAATAAAATAGAAATCACATTGCATATCTTTAAATGTGTTCTTGAGTCTGTTTCCGTTTAGAAAGAATCAAAATACAGAACTTTCTCCTACACAGTGTACAATAGTTTTAATCTGAATCACAGAACACATTAATTCCTATGCAGTGATTATTTATATTTTCCCAAATTTTCTTAAGCATTTTTTGCAAGATAAAGAAATGTAGTTGGTACTATATGAGCTTCTATTTTTTTTGACTAAGTCTCAAAAGAAGATAAGCCAATGGAAACAGGTTTCCCTTTTTGATTTAATAACCATCTAACCATTGGGAATACTATTTACTCTATAATAGTGATTCTCAAAATTTAAGGTATATCAGAATCACTTGGAGGACTCATTAAAATACAGATGGCTGTGCTCCACCTCCTAAAGTTTCTGATTTAGTTGTAGATCAAGGTGGTACTGAGGTAGAAGTTAGGACTAGACTCCAGACATGGGGCTTGAACACTGATCAAATTGAGGAGCAGCTAAAACAGGTCTGATGTGGAAAAACCTCCCCATAAGACAAAAGACTAGGGTCTGATGTCAGTTTACCATTGCCATGGCAACACCTGGACGTTACTGCTCCTTTCCATACCAACAACCTGATAACCTGAAAGTTGTCACTATCATCCTATAAATTTCTGCATAAACTGCCCCTTAATTTGCATATAATTAAAAGTGGGTATAAATATGAGTGCAGAACTATCTCTGGGCTGCTACTCTGGGCACATTGCTTATGTGGTAGCCCTGTTCTGCAAGGAGCAGTGCCTCTGCTGCTGCTATGCACTGCCACTTCAAGAAAAGTTGCTGTTTAATACCATTGGCTCACACTCCAATTCTTTCCCGAGTGAAGCCAAGAACCCTCTTGGGCTAAGCCCCAACTTTGGAGCTTGCTCGTCCTGCATCAATACCTAAAAATTTGCAATTCTAAAAATCTCCCAGGTGATACTAATCTGCCAGTCTAGAGTCTGCCTCTTGAGAGCTACTGTTCTGTAGAAAAGTACATGTGGAATAATCTCTGTGAGGCCTCTGATTCCTGGTCAAAGGGTGGGATGGTTTTACTATCTCTCTTTCTAATTCAGAAGATGAATTATAGCTTGACCACCATTATTATTCTCACAAAAAATAGCAGTCCAGCAACATTCAAATCTCATTCTAACAAAGACCTTTCACCTCAGAACTATTGCCATGCACATCAATCCTGAGGAAGAAGGCCTTGGCTTTGAGAATATTTTGACTTAGTCCAGTAATGAAACAGTAGATAAAGGATGCTCTATTAGGCTGTTTCCTTCTTTTCCTTATTCACTGACTTCACATAAATAAATTAAATAAATAAATAAATTAGAATGTTTAGAGATTTTGAAATAAATATATTTCACCATTTTTCATTACTTTTAGACTTATTGACTTTTGCCAAATTAAAGAAAACATCAATCATTGAAAATTCTTAACGTGTATTTCTTTCCAAACAAAATTTGTTTTGTTTTATTTCTTTTCAGATAAAGGAAGGGAAATGCAATTTTTGAATTGAAAAATTATATTTTCATAAGACTTTTTTTTTGCTTTGATAGCTCAAGTGATTCTAGCTAAATTGTTAAATAAAAGGACACAATGAACAGGTATCATCAGTTACTATTCTTTTCCCCCAAGTAAAAGCATTGTCTCTTCTTCAGATCTTTCTAGGGTAAAGGTAACTGAGAGACAGTAATGTTACCCCTGACATTGTCTACATATGGACCTTACACTTCTAAAATGAATTCAGAGCCCATTTAGGAATCGTAAGATACTCTCAGAATAGCCAAAGACTACAGAATATAAATCACTTTATTCCTTATTCTTCATAATTATAATTTATATAGAAACTGCTTTTACAACTCTCTGTAACTTTGATGAATGAAGAATATTATAAAGATTATCTTGTTTGATTTTTCAGGTAAAATTTACGGCTTTTTTTCCTGCATTTGCTGTGTGTATTAGTCTGTTCAGGCTGCACTAGAAAATATCAATTAAAAAAAAATGCTGTATCTCCAAATGCAGTCACATGAGGAGTTAGAACTCCAGCATATTAAGTTTTTACCAACACAACTCAGCCCATAACAATATTATAACTACATAACATATTTTGGAATAAAAATATTTTAAAAGATTGTTTAATGTATAAAAAGTTCAATAATGCACTTACATTTTGCTTTCTAAGTGAGATGAATGTCTTTTTTTAAAAAAAATCTTTTCTTACCTTGAACATGCAATTTTTTCCACAGGCTAAATTCTAAACACCACATCATATTACAAGTTAGGAAAAAGCATTTTCACACAGAAAACAATGGATTTTAAGAAAGTTTGGAGCCCACACTAGTTTCAAAATATATCTAACCTCTGATCTATAGGGCTGAAATAATAGCCCTATGACAATCAAACCATTAAAGATAAAAATATTTCTTGAGTAAAATGTATTCATAGATCTGCCTTGGATTACTAAGAACCCAAAGCTATGTCAACCACATATCTATATGCTTTTCTGCAAGTTATTGAATCTCACTGAGTTTCATTAATTCCTTTAATTCATGTTTTAAAAGAATAAAGGAAAGAAAGAAAATAAAAGAAGAAAGAGAGAGAGAAATAATGCAAACCTTAAGCACAGGATTGTTTTAAAGAATAAAATTATAAATCAAGGACTATCTCTCTCTTTGGTTTTCTATCTTATTCCCAACCTCATAAACAGAGTTAAGCAAGTAGTAGGTGTGCAAAATATATATTTAGAGATTTCATTAATAAAAACATTCTTCAAATTAATATACATTTATGGTCAAAAAAATTAAACAAAGAAGTGTTTATAATGAAAATCAAAAGTCTCTTGCACCATCCTATTACATTCCTGGTTTGACCCTCAGAAACCATTACATTTATTTTTAGCAGTTCTTTTAGGTAGAGTCCTTCATATGTCTAAATAATATGCTTTTACTGTTTTTTAAAATTATAATTTTGAACTAATTTTACTGGTTTTCTGCTATAATGATGAGGTTAGGGCTAATCTCTGCCTTCTAGCCTCAAGCAATATTCACACCTCAGTCTCCTGAGTAGCTGGGACTACAGGCGCCCACGACCACACCATGATAGTTTTTGTATTTTAAGTAGATACTGGATTTTGCTATGTGGTCCAGGCTGGTCTCAAACTCCTGGACTCAAATGATCCTCCTGCCTCGGCCTCCCAAAGTACTGGGATTACAGGCATGAGCCAATGCGCTGGGCCTGAATCTTGCTCTTATAATTGAGTCACTGTTCTTCCTTACTTTGAAAAGCGTCTTCTAATTCTTTCTTTTCTTCAAATGAGATGTATATCACCCATCTTCAAGTATCCTGACCTAATATTTCTATCTATTCTCCAATTTATCTTGTATCATTAATTGCAAATTTTTCAAAACGGTTATTTGTATTGACACTGTTTTATTCCTTCTGTATGATTAATTACCTGTCCTCATCTTACCTGACAATCCTACCACACTAATGTTTGCTGCCTGAGTCTTGAAACAGATACTCATCTGCTCTTCCTTTCTCTTTTTACTTTAAATTATGTCATTCTCTCTAGGCATTTGAATTGCCTCACTACGTAGTCTCGCTCAAAATATTTAGCTAGATTTTTCTCCATTTTCTAATCCAAACATTGGGTATTGAATATTGGAATACCTCAGAGTTCAGTGCTTGAATCTCTTTGTCTGGTTAATTTGTGCTACTACAACAAAACAATGAGACTGGGTAATTTACACAGAACAGAAATTTGTTTTCTCACAGCTCTAGAGGCTGCAAAGTTCAAAGTGAAGGCACCAGCATCTGGTGATGGCCTTCTTGTGTCATCTTCACATGGCAGTAGGTGGAAGGGCAGCTAGGACAAGCTCCTTCTGTCAATTCTTCTTATAAAGGCACCTACTCCCTTCCATAGAAGGGGAGTCCTCATGGCCCTATCCCCTCTTAAAGACCCTACCCCTTACTACTATCATATTGACAACACCTGAATTTTGGAGGGGAAGCATTCAGACCATAACACCTTTTTTTTAATCTCTACCTACACTCACATCCTGTGTGATTTCATTGAATTTTGAAATTACCTATATGTTGTTATCAATTAAATACAGCATGTCAAAGTCTGAACTTTCAATATCCATCTAAAACCTGTGGCTTACAGGAGTAAGGTGGTATTTCATCTCCATTTCCCTGATAATTAGAGATGTTGAGCATTTTTTTGTGTGTTGGCCATTTGTGTATGTACTTTTGAGAATTGTCTATTCATATCCTGTGCCCACTTTTTGATGGCATTATTTGTTTTTCTCTTCCTGATTTGTTTTAGTTCCTTGTAGATTCTGGATATTAGTTCTTGGTCAGATGCATAGTTTGTGAATATTTTCTCCCACTCTGTGGGTTGTCTGTGTACTCTGCTGAGTATTTCTTTTGCTGTGCAGAAGCTTTTTATTTTAATTAGGTTTTATTTATTTATTTATTTATTTATGTCATGTGATTTTGGGTCCTTGGTCATGAACTCTGCCCAAACCAACGTCTAGAAGTGTTTTTCTGATGTTATCTTCTACAACTTTATGGTATAAGGTCTTAGACTTAAGTCTTTGATCCATCTTGAGTTGATTTTTGTATAAGGTGAGAGATGTGGATCCAGTTTCATTCTTCTACAAGTGGCTTGCCAATTATCCACTGCACTTTAGCCTCAGTGACAGAGTGAGATCCTGCCTAAAAAAAAAAAAAAAAAAATCAACAAGATTCAGTGCACAGGTATAATGCATATTTTGATGATGAAATTAGTTAATTGTTGGTAAACACTTAGAACAGTGCTTACCACAAAATAAATGGGCATTAAGTGTGCATTTTTGTGGCATTAACTGACAAATCTTCACGCTCATTCTAGATTTTGGTTTCTTTTAAAAGTCTCCATCATTTACCACTCTACTTCTGCTTTTCCCCACCAAATATTTGTTGAATCTAATTTTTGGTAGCCCCACTCTTACTCTTTTCATTGTTATGGGTTTATATTTGACCTAGTAATTTAATTATTATTTTGCTTGCTTCTACAGTGGGTATGTTAAAATCGATATGTGATCACCATCAGTAACTAGAGTCTTCATTTATAAATGTGACTTTATTTACCTTAAATTTTGTTTTTATTTTTCTATCTTAAAGATATAAAAATCTAAATCACAGAGTGCTACAGTGATTTTTTTTCCTAAAGTCAACAAGTTAAAAGAAGTAAACTATGTAACTGAAAATTCTAAATGTTTCTGTATGACTCTATACAGAAGCCACTTTATGACTAGTTGTAAAAATAGGTAAAAAATAAAACTGGGATTTCTTTCTTCAGTTTTCTAAATGCTTGGAAACTTTTTAAGCACTTAAAAAGACAGTTTGCATCAATGCATAAATTGCGTAAGTCCAATTAGGAAAAAAAATAGAAACGTTAGATTTGTCCAATCTACTAAATCATAGTCAACAACCACCGCTCAAAAAGGCTCTGTGCATAAGTGTTGCGGTTGCCCTTTAAAGTCAAATAACACCAGTCAAAGAGAAAATAATAGCCATTTCTTTTTAATGCCTTCGGCATTCATAACTTAAGGACTCTTTAGTTTGGAGGCCTCATTCTTTCTGGTATATAATTAAATACCTTAATGGTAAATCTTTCAGGATGTGTCATTAATCCTAGTTCTCTATAACAAAACTGCTGGCTGCCAGCAAACTTACTGTGGTAAATATACTGAACTCTCTGTTCAAGCTTCCTTCAAACCAATACTGATTGTTAGTCTCCAAATATAGCACTATTTTCCTAAGTGGGAAAGTGAGCTGTGGAAGCTGATCCTGTTCTACATTTGGCCCTGCACACAGTTATCATTTTGAGCAAATAGAAAAATAGAAAATAAAAAAGCTGCTCGATAATCTGAATTTGGAGAGAACAACCTTTAGTGTTTCTGTCCAGCAGCACAGTATCCAAATTTCTTTCTTCAGTATATTCCATATCAATAGGCTACTGTTCTAATAAAAGGCAACAGCAAAATTAAGTCAGTTCAGAATCCGTAAAATCAGCTTAATAAATGAGTGGGGTAATGCCTCCAACTATGTTAAAATTAACTTGCCTGTTTCTAATTGGATTCAACTTATTTTAAACATGAGAATATTTGGTTTAAACTATTTAAACAGTTATATATGTATGAGATGGAATACAGCCATGCTTCAAAGACTATAAAATCAGATAAAAATTATAGTAAGTTTCATAAGTTTTTCAAAGGTTAAAAATGACTGGAAAGTTACATGTGAATAGGCAAAACTGTAGAGAAAATAACTGGAATTCATAACTACCTTTAAATCAATAAAACAAAAATAACGAAGTGCTTACTTTTTTGCTTTTTCCATATGGAAAGCATTTTGGAAAGTTCCAAACAACAATATACAAAGTAAGAAAGCTCAGTGGGGCTAGATACACAGAGCTGGTATTAGAACATTAACAATTTATGCAGGAAAAGCGTTGTCAAAGAATGTGTTACAAGCAACCTGTGTAATTAAAAACAAAACAAAAACAAACAAACAAAAAAACCCAAAAAACATTGATTCTATGAACAGACAAAATTAGCTTTTAATCCCAGCTTAGCATTACATGGATATGTTACAACTAGGGAATTCGTTTAAATTCTTGGGACTTTAGTCTCCTCGCTTAGGTATCACTAAGTGACAGAAAGCTTGTGAGGATTTAATGAGAGAACATTTGTAAAACCCCCTACCATAATACCCAGAATAAATAATATTTTCAATGATCCAATAAGAATATTAGATTTTATTTTTATGTGTATCTACACATATATCCATGGTGGTAATATTCGTCTTGCTTGACCTTTCTAAACCTTTTAGTGCCTATACCAGTAAATGAGTTTTCAATTTTACTATTTATTGTAAGGATTCAAAGGTCACAGACTCCAAGCAACCTTGATCGTTGCTTGTTACATTTAGAATTAGTATGACTAAAATAGAAATTTAAGTCCAACTATCACTAAACTTGATTTCAATCAAGAAATATTCAATAAATTCAATAAATAATATTCTTTTCAATTTATTTCATGTGTTTAAATTTACTTCCAACCTGTTTAAGCAGAAACAAAAACAAGGCAATGGAGCTTGTCTTGGTATCTTTTCATAAGAAATAAAGGCCATTAACCAAACTTATGTGCATTATGTTACTCAGGTCTCAAGACAATGTTTCTATTACTCATACAATGACAGTTTCTTTCAGGTCAAATTTTGGTACTGTAAGAAATTATATCATCCTCAGCTGATATCTGGTTCATAGAGTGTCATATGTTTGCATTTCTACTGTCATTTTTGTTTAATATATATGCTGTAAGATTAAAATAGATCTATGTATCTGTCACCTGGAAACTTGGCGAGTCAGAGTTAATCATTATCCCTTTTAAGCAAAAGCAGGGCAGTAGCAAGAGCAGGAAGGTCATGCTATCTAGTGGCCAAGAAGTATAGGCAGATTTGCTGAGCTTCCTGCTTACCTGGAGCATGAACATAATGTAAAAAGCATTGCAGGAAACACTGACAGACCTACTAGGGTGGGAATTGCTTTGCACACAAAACCAAATCTTAAAAACTAAAAACAATGTAAGTAGTCTCTCCTTATTCTAGGTTTCACTTCTCTTGGTTTCAGTTATCTGCAGTCAACTTCTGCTGTAAAACTTGCCTTGGTCTCTCACTCTGCTTCATGCCCCTCAGTTGAGTTCTTTCTTCTGAGGAGGCAAGAATTGAGATTGCTGCAGATCCACATGGATTTGCTGCTGGTAACACTACAGTCAACTCTAGCTCAACTTCCCACCAACGTTTTCAGTCAGATAATGTCCCAACAGAACGTCACAGGACTAAAATGCAAAGCAGATCACTCATTATGTAGCAAACAAAAATTGACAAATATACTGTCATTTTTCTTTCTGCTACTTTTAACACTAGGGACATTGACTTCATTTTTAGGCCACTATTATTAAAATCTGATCTGTCCATAGAAGCCTTATCCTTCCACATATTAAAGTGTTATAAGTGAAAAAGGTAGATTTCCAGTTTTTCTAAATAACCTTTCAGGTTTTGCTATTTGTCTTTTTCTTAATTTGTCCAGCTTAGTTACGTGCCCTTCCCCTGGCTCCCTGCCTAGTTGCTGATGTCCACTGCAGTAGTCATTCTCAAAGGCATGGACACTCTATCTCTCTCAATAAACGTGTTAGTTTCTAGAGGATGAAGACAAGGGCCCCACACACCCAGCACAGTGCCAGGAAAATAAGAGAAACTTATGCATTTTTGATAAAATAATTCATAAACGGGCAAGTGAATGAATGAGTGTGTTAGCATATAAAATGCTATTTTCTTTTCAGCTAAAAATCAAGTTCTATAGATCTCTTGATTTCATTCTTTCTTAACCTTGTGATTCCAATCGTTTCCCAAATCACTGGAAGAAACCCAAGATAATGTATTAAAAAACTGAATTATAAGAGCCTTACCTTATTTCTCTTTTCTGTGTATTTCTTTTGCTAGGATTCATCCAATCTGAAGTGGCCCGTTGGCCAGGATTTTATTAAGCCACTTTACCAATCTTTTATGTGACAGCTTAGGAAAAGTTTTTCATCACTACTAGGGTAAGAGAGCAACAAAATAATGGACTCTTCCTCAAGGCAGAGAGTAGTGCACTACCTTGGGTATTGTGTGCGCATATTACACTGACTTTACATTTTAAGCATCCAACATGGTAATTAGAGTAGTTTTATGAAAATTTCCTTTTTGCCATTCTTTTTGCGTTGCTACTGATCAATTTGAAATACACTGCTTGCATTTTAAATAGCTCTTCAATTATGGATTAGACTTTTTTTTAAGTTTTAGATTTTCAAATCTTGTATTTTTGTAAACAATATCTAGCATTGGTACACACAGACCAGACCATCCAAATCAATTAAGTCCATAAGGAAAAGAGAATATTTCATTTGTGAAAGACTAAAAAGAACCATTCTGTGTTTCTCAATGTTTTCTAATGAAAGACATACAATACAGTATACACGAATTTGTGCCAATATAATGACTTTAGTTCATTAACCTGAGCTCTGGGCTATTATTAAACATTTTTAAAGTGTCAGCTAACCTCCTCAAAAATACTTGACAGCAGAAAACTAGCTGTAAAAATTTAGAGTGAGAATTCATAACTGCATCAAGTATAGTTAAACACATTAAGCAATATATCATCAAGTGTTAAAAATAATGGAAATGAAATGGCACTTGTCAAAATAGGTTTTTAAAAGGATATTTTCTGAATTGCTTGTTTCAGGTTTTTTTTTTTCTTTTGTCATGTTCATAATAAAATGTAATTCAATAGATTTGGTCACTAAAATTAGTTTTCCACAGCATTGATGTGATCTGTTAAACATTTTCTAAGTTTGATGATAAATTTAGAAGCTCTAAAAACTTTTTTAGACATAATACTTTTAAATCATTTAATAAATGGCAAGGAAACTTGAATATTCGTTTCTTTCCCATTCCTTTTGATCAAAATAGCCTGATCATTCCCTTGGGCCTGACTAAATTTTAGACAGGCTTTTTGTTTTTTCCCCCCTGACTCTAGGCTCCTACCTCCCTTTTGTTGAGAGCATTTACTTTATAAAACTTACTATTGCAAATCCTTTCTCGGCTCTTTTAAAATATAAAATAATCTGTTGCCATTTTTACAATACAATATTTTCTTTCTCATTTACTAGGAATCCATCCCCTTGAAATATAATAATCAAGAAAAAATCCCTGTCTTCCCATCCCTGTGGGAGGGTAGGAGCCTAATGTCATGAGTGGCAATTAGTAAACACAGATGTCCTAACCACACTGACCAAGATCCCCATAAACTCCTCCAGCACTTTTCCATTTGTTCAACTCCAGGGCTTAAAAATCCATTTGTTCAACCCCAGGGCTTAAAAATCTTCCCATCTATTATTTCCATGAGAGTTGAGTTTAGTTAGTCTTCTCTGTTACAGTAGTCTTGTCTCCTGTGGCAATGCTCTTAAATAAAATTTTTCTTGCCTATTAAACCTGTCCCATGCAATTGCTGTGTGACACTTTAAAATTGTATTATGAAAATTTGTACCTGTTTCCTTTTCTGTATTTTCTATTTCTTGTCCTTGCCATCCCCTAGGTAATATGGTAAAAGGTAGAAAAAGTATAAAACTTTGAAAAATAATAATAATGTGTTTTTCTTCTCTTTAATCCTTTCTAATCAGTTAATGTTTCATAATCAGTTAAGGCTCTCTCCTCAAGTCAGTTGAAACTACTTTTTTTTTTTTTCTGGTCAGTGACATACATATATGTATAGACCATATAAGAGCTTCTTAAGGAATGCTTACTTACTCCTGATGTTATAGAAGATTACAGTAAGTAATACTTAGATGAGCATATTTTATTTTAATAGTTATGTTTATTTTAATATTATTTGACATTTAATATTATATTCAGCTTATTTTTTAACTTTATTATCACAAAAGCAATTGCATTTAAAATATATACTCCAGTTTTACCAAAAATGTGAAGCGGATGCAGGAAGGACTGGTGTTCAGGAAATACTCTCTTACCCATGACGATGAGGCTCTATGACGCCGTGGTTCCTGTCCCACAGGTTTGTAAACTCCTCTAAGAAATAATTAACAATTATTAAAAATATTCTTGCAATTCAATTTCTGATATGAAGAATTTTTTACCCATAGATACATTTAACAACTGATATTTATGTTAATTAATTTTTGACATCAAATATTTATTAAGACCAACTATAAGTCAAAAGTGTTCATGATTTCGGAGAGACAAAAATTACAATAAAGTGATCCTGCCCTGAAGGTGTTGCAGTTGAAGGGATCAAAAAATATGTCAGGAGAAAATCAGCAGGCAATTAATATTACATGCAGTAATGAGATTCCTTGGAAGATGATGTACAATAATGAAGAAATTGTGAGATATTTTGTACATGGAGTACAATGTAAAAAAATGTCTTGGAATTTATCAACAAGGAAAGAAGGAAAGAGATTCCTGGCAAAGGATCCAGCTTCCAGCTTTTACCAAGGCAGCAAAGATATGGAAATCTATGACATGTCTAGATATAAGGAAATTTATGGAGTTGTTTATTGGTATGAAGAAAGAGATTAGCTATGCAGATTGATATTGACTGCTGAACAGCCTTTTATGCATTGAAAAGTAATTTAGGTTTTAATTTCATTTAGCTTTTATCTTAATACTGTTTATGTCTTCCCATGCCTTTTCCTTATTTTTAAAATTTTAAATTTTTTTTATGTTTCTTGTAAAGAGTAGGAGATGCTTTTTATTTAGTCTTGAGTTTATCTGGTAATTATGTGTGAAAGTATCTACCTTATATTTATTGTATTAATCATAAATTTAAGTTTATTTTATACCATCTTTTAAAACAGCTTTATTAAGGTATAATTAACATAGAATAGATTGCACTGATTATAGAATATACAAAGCCAAAGCCACCAACACTATCATTACAGATGTTATCTATCAACTCAAAGGTTTCCTTATGCCCCTTAGGAATTCCTTCCTTCCACATCCCACACCAATCATTGATCTGATTTTTGTCACTATAGATTATTTTGCATTTTCTTGTTATATAAATGAATCATACACTAAACATTCTTTAGTTGTTCAATTTCTTCCATTCAACATAATTATTTTGAGATCTATCAGTGAAGTTAGTGTAGAAAACATCTATTCTTTTTTATTGCTAGGTAGTATTCCATGACTTATTCATGTTACACCATATGTTTATCCATTCACTTGTTGAAAGAGGTGAATAAAACTGCTATGATCATTTGGAGGGTCACATGCTTGCATGTCTCTTGATATATACCAAGAAGTGACATGATTGGGTCATAATTTAGGTATATTTAACTGTTTAAGAAATTAACAAATTGTTTTTCAAAGTGGTTAAACAGTTTTAAATTTTAACCTGAAGTGTATGAGAGTTCTAGTTCCTCTTCATCCTCATCAAGAGTATGTTCAATTTTAGCTATTTTCGTAGGTAAGTTTGGATTTTTTCTTATTGTTGTGATTTTCTCAATAATATTCTTTATGTATTCTGAATAAACATTATTAATCAGATTTTTTCCCAGTGTGGAACTTGTGTTTTTATTTTTAAAATGTATTTTAAAGGGCAGAAGATTTTTAATTTTGGTAGATGTATATTAATAATTCTTTTCAATATTTTGACCCACCTCCACAGGCTCTATTTATACATACATTAGGCTAATTGAAATTGTACTTGCACTTACTGATGCCACGCTCTGTTTATTTATTTATTTTTATTCTGTTTTTTTCTCTGTTTTATTTGGGATACTTACTCTTGCTATAGCTTCATGCTCTCCCATCTGTTCTGCTAAAAACTTAAACTTCCATTAATTCCATCCAGTGTATTTTTCATCTTAGACATTGTAAATTTCATCTTTGGAACTACATTTGGGTCTTTCTTATTTATTTTCATGTTTCTACTTATGAATATTTGGAATACTGTTTTAATGTACTTCTCTGCCAATGCTAAAATCAGTGTCAATTCTGGAGAGATTTCACTCCATGATTTCTCTCCACATTATGGGTTCTAGTAAATGAAAAATGTAAAATTTATTTTGATGGATACTGGTTATGTTTTATTTGTATAATAACTAATCAGCTTTATTCCAAAATGTAATTATGCTACTTGGAACCAATTTGATTCTTTAGGAATTTTTTAATTAAAATTATATATGACTTTTTTTTGGGGGGGGGACAGAGTTTTTGCTCTTGTCGCCCAGGGTGGAGCGCAATGGCGTGATCTTGACTCACTGCAACCTCTGCCTCCCAGGTTCAAGCTATTCTCCTCCCTCAGGATACCTAGTAGCTGAGATTACAAACACGTGCCACCACACCCGTCTAATTTTGTATTTTTAGTACAGACAGGGTTTCACCATATTGGCCAGCCTACTCTCGAACTCCTGACCTCAGGTGATCTGCCTGCCTTGGCCTCCCAAAGTGCTAGGATTACAGGTGTGAGCCACCGCGCCCAGCCCTTAATTAAATACCAGAACAGTTTCATTCCAGGGAAAATTATTCCCCACCACTGAGGCAAGACCCTTCTGTGTACACTACCCAACACCCCATGAACTACAGGTCCTTCCAGTCTGGTTGGTGGGAATAGGCACTATTTCCAGTACTGGATGAATGCTGTTCCCAGTGGTTCCTTCCTAGGTGGTTTTCTCACCTTGCAGAGGAGATGCTGCAGTCTTTTCAGTTTTCTCTCTGTGCATGCTCTCAGATACTCTAGGCAGATACTCTAGGCAGTCTCCCCAGTCTCCCAACTCCATCTCTTCATCTCCTACAGGTCTGCTATTTTCTGTCTGTTTTCCTTATCCATTAATAGAGAAACACGCTCATCAATTACAAAATGGCAAAGAAGAGAAACAGAAAATGAGACACTGCATTCAGTAACCAGAAGGAAGAAAATTGTGAAGAAACCAACAGAAAGTGAATTTAAGAGGACAGCTTAACTGTGGGCCATCCTTTGCAGATGTTGCAACATAGCTAGAGAGAACACGCACTTTCTTAAGCATATAGCATTTAAAAAAATATATGAATCCCTTAATTCTCTATACTCTGCTTTTTGCGTGCCATATTTTTGCCAGTTTCCTTTAGTTAGTTCATGAACTTTCCACTCTATTTTGTTGATTCAGTTTCTGATTACTCTTAATCCACCTTGTTCTATGTTTTCCTTCCCCCTTATACTATTGCCCTTAACTCAGTGCAAATATTCAGATTTGCTTATCTAAATCACAGCTGACTACAGTTGTAATCTAATCATCTGGAGTAAATATATCTAAATGTAAAATGTCATATATGTAAACCAAATTATATGTTATAAATAATTCTAGCAAAAATTACCAAAACTGTGACAGAATATTTAAGCACTTACTAATTGATAAAAGCCCTTAAAGTTCAAAATATTTTAACAGTGTATATCAGAAAAGAAATTTCATAAGGTTTCATTGGTGCTTTTCTCTAAAAAGTAAAACATTTGTTTGCAACTCAACCTATTCTCAAGCCTACTTATGTTTTTGTCTTTCTTGTAACTACTTTTTTCTTATGCATTGAAAATATTTCAACTTTGGATCCTCTGATAAAATCCATTATACAAAATTTTACAAATGTCATTTAAGAAACATTTTATTTTTCTTTAAAAGCTACAAAAAAGAAAACAACTTTAAGAGACCATTTGTAGACATAAAAATTTAACAAAAACTGAATTTTTTAACTTTCTTCAATGACTTTTATTTGTTAATTTATATATGGCTGTCTTTGAGATGAAAGAGCATTAGTTTTTGCATTACAGAAAGTATGCCTTCCAATGACAGACACTTTTTAAGCAGAGATTGAGATTACCCAAGAGGGGTAGGGGTAACGTCTATGGAAACCTGAATCGTGGTTTCTATTTACAGAATCCTGTATTTAAAAAAAAAAAAAGCATGGGCAACAACTTTTACACAATGATACAGAAGTTCCTGTCATGTGATACTTTTTCCCACCTTTCCGTTTTACCTTCTTAGTACCCAGTGGACAATTTTTCTTTTATCCCAACTCATGTCAACACCGATCTTCCAAGAAGTGTCAAGTATGGCGAATGTCAACTTAATTTTGTTCCCAGCTTAGCCTTGAAGCAACTGGAATTTTTCCTTATCCCTGTATCTGGCCCACGTTTCTTAAGGCTTTATGTTTTCAGCGGATTTTTAATCAATCTACGGCTAACAAATCATGGTGGACCAAAACTAATAATAGTGACATACTTTATCATGGAAATAAATTAATTATATAAACTTCATATGAATGTTCTCAATGTTCTTGATAAAATGCACACACACAAATAATGCTTGCTTTTTGCCGATATTTTTAAGGGGTTGGTGGAAAGACCTTAATAAACGGGTGTGACCTTGTGCCATGCATTGTGCTTGTACTTTACCTGTGTCTCCTTTAAAATTTTGATACATTTTTAAATGCATACTAACAAAAAGGAAAGTAAGTGCGATAGAAATTAAGACTGAAATTCATGGGTAAAAACTTACATTCTGAATAGAGAGTGACATATGTTAATATCCCCTTAGGCAAAGTCAGCCAGCATTTAGGCGACAGATGGATCATATAGACACTGACATCGATGGAATTCTGGGATTGAGTTTTTGACAAAGACAGACTATTATCAAACAATGAATTCATCAAGGACATCCTCATCATTAGACATGTGTGCCTTCAATTTTGGGAAAGAAAACATATTACAGCAAGATTAGTGTGCAGTAGCATTAAAATCATTGGATTAGACTTTCAATCCTCCCACTCTTAATTTTGTGGAGATCGAGTCATGCTAGCTTGTGTAAGATGGAAAGCCACACCTACTGCTATGTGATCATATCTGTTGAATGTAAGAGGTGTTTTTATTTTGACTATAACTTTAATTTTCACTCTTGAACAAGAGTTCTCATTTCTCTAAAATTATACAAAAATTTTTGCTATTAAGTGAAAATCTTCGTTGTGATGAATCTAAAAACGGAGAGAACACGGAAAAATTGTTTTACATTAAAAATATAGCAGTTTTAGTGATTGTTTATTCCCCAGTTAATCATAATGAGGAAAAAAAGAGAAATAGTTTAAATTTATCTTCTCCCTTAACCTCACCTTTCTTCCCATATTGTCAATTGAGTTCATTAGTCAGTACAACATCCAGAATTTCAGTGTCATATATAACAATTCCCTTAAAATTCGATTCTTCTTCGGTAGAACTGACATCTCAATGTTTATGCACAAATTCCATTTTTTTTTTTTTTTTTGGTGTGTGTGGTCGTTACGCTTTTTACTAACTTCTAGAACTAATTTATATTAAGACTAATCAGTAGGTGAAAATAGAGTATGGTCTCTTATTCAAGTGAAATGATTTTATTTAAGTGGTGCCTTCTGAACACATACTATGAATCTAATAGAGATGGTGGATTTATGGAGGAAGCATTGTATAATGTACAAGGTAAAGAAGAAATATAGTTTTACTACTTCAATAATAATCTTGTTATTTAACCTTGAAAAAAACATTTTCTAATTGTCAATTTTCTACTTCTGAGAGGCACTTCAAATAAGGTAACCTTTCAGCATTTCCACCTTAAAATTATTCAATCCAATTTTGCAGTAAGACATGACAAACCACTATAAGTTTCATTTAATTTTTTCTTTCTCTATCAGATAAAAATCCTTCAAATCTATATGGAGTTGACATGATAAATTAAAATTACTTACATAGAAAGATCTTTAGATTGTTTTGTGGTTATAATCATCCTATTTCTGCTCCTACTTTATGCATTTTGTCTATATCACTAACTTCTAAACCATTAATCATTTTAATTAATTCAGGCAACATGCTATTGCCAATGTTTAAAACAGGTGCCTCAAATGCCAATATTCTACTCAAGATTTGTTTAAGATTTCAAATTTCCAATCCACCTCTTCTTCATTAAACAGGACCTATTTTCCCCTGGTACTGTCTCTTTTTGGACATTGTCTCTGGCTATGAATGAATTTGCTTTCCATTCTCATTCCTCCCTGAGATTCGGAACTTGCTTCCTTTGTGCTATTTTTGGATTCATTTGCCTCTCCGAACCCAACATTTTCAGCTGTCTTACTAAAAACTACCACTGTCTGATAAAATTCTGTGAAACCCCATTCTTACATGACTTCATATGATATATTTCTGGGCCAACACTGGACCTGTGTATACAGAGATATAAATTCAAATGTTTCTGGGTTTTGAACTTTCATAATTTTCATTAATTATATGACTGACAAAATGTAATGTAGGTATTTCCTTTTAGAGAAATATGCCCTGAACTCACCCCACATCCTTACACACTTAGTAACTCAAAGTTAAGTTATATAAGTATGCTCACTTTAGAACAACACGTCCAGTCTCTGTCTCTCGTCTTCGCTGTTCTTTCCTGTTATTTTCTTCCCTATTAGTTTAAGTTATTCACGCTAAGAAAAAAGAAAATGTATGAAAACCAGCAAACATTCTGATAAAGGTTTCCAAAGGATTAGAGAACGTTTCTGATAAAGGCCAAGATGTACCTGTGTAGGGGCAGATGCGGTGGCTCAAATCTGTAATCCTGGCACTTTGGGAGGCTGAGGTGGGTGGATCACTTGAGGTTAGGAGTTCAAGACCAGCCTGACCAACGTGGTGAAACCCCATCTCTACTAAAAATACAAAAAAATTAGCTAGGCATGGTGGTGCACACCTGTAATTCCAGCTACTCAGGGGCTGAGGCAGAAGAATCGCTTGAACCTGGGAGGTGTAGGTTGCAGTGAGCCAAGATCACACCACTGCACTCCATACTGGGTGACAGAGTGAGACTCTGTCAAAAAAAAAAATGTAGGAACATAAAAATTATAGAAAATTGGAAGTAGCTGGAAGTAGGATATGCCAAATTGTTATGCCTACATAGATATAAATTTTTACTTAGATCTGTATCAAACATAATAAAATCATTTTCCCTTATTTTCAGATAAAAATTAGACCTAATATCAGAAATCTTTGTCATCATAAAAAAGTACATATAAAAATATGCTAATATATCAAATAAAATGTATTTATAATAATTCAAGTTGATTTATAAGATAATTCACTGTTTTTTGTTTTGTTTTGTTTTGCTTTTTAGACAGAGTCTCTGTTGCCCAGGCTGGAGTGCAGTGGCACGATCTTGGCTCACTGCAGCCTCCACTCCCTGGGTTCAAGGAATCCTCCTGTCTCAGCCTCTCAAGTAGCTGAGATTGCAGGTGCCCACCACCATGCCCAGCTAGTTTTTGTATTTTTAGTAGAGACAGGGTTTCACCATTTCTGCCAGCCTGATCTCAAACTCGTGACCTCAAGTGATCCGCCCACCTTGGCCTCCCAAAGTGCTGGAATTACAGGCGTGAGCCACCATGCCCGGTCGGTTATCTTACATACAGAAAAGAATGCATATCATCCAAACATATGTTTTGACAGGAAATTAAAAAGACATCTTTTATTATGTGATTGCCAATGACAAGATTCCTATGATTATATTTTAATCTTTTTTTATTTTTTTAATTTAATTTAATTTTTTTAAATTATACTTTAAGTTTTAGGGTACATGTGCACATTGTGCAGGTTAGTTACATATGTATACATGTGCCATGCTGGTGCACTGCACCCACTAACTCGTCATCTAGCATTAGGTATATCTCCCAATGCTATCCCTCCCCCCTCCCCCCTCCCCACCACAGTCCCCAGAGTGTGATTATTTTAATCTTTTTTATTATTCAGAAGTTTCACACTGCTTCCTCCCAGTATCAACTCATCCCCTTCTGTTTCATAACAGCGTCACAGAATAAAAGAGACGTTCAGGCAAAAATGGGTGAATAAGAGTCTGCTGGGAGAAAGAAATCATGTATTTTTTTAACTTCATTGACATTTTCTAATTCTAGAATGGATTACACATTTTAAAGTTCACGTGAAATCAAGCAGAACCAAAACAATTTAAAAATATAGAAGCCTGAATACTTAAAAACAAGATCTATTTGCTTGGTACATGTAAGCATTTATCCACTTATTTCAATATATGAACAGAGCTTATATACAATAACTGACAAATGCTCTTGCTTGTATATAAAACTTTTTTTCCCCAAAACATGTTAGATTATTATGCTCTTCATTACATATAAATAAGTTAATAGAAATAAAGAGAAGTCATTGTGTTATAAAAAGAAAAAAGTAGCATGTATGCACTAACTTCTACTGACCTTGTCTGTAGAATAACTCACCACCACAGTGTCTTAATGAATAGCCAGCATCATTAATGACAGGTTAGCCTCTTTCCTCAAATTTGCTGTTACTTTCAGTTCTTTCAATGTTATCATTTTATTTATCATGACATAGTCAGCTAAATGTTTCAATTCCACGTTTAGTGTAAACTCCTCTTCACCTCCTTGGTGCAGGATAGACCTGATACTCTAGTGGTTTTGGCACAGGGAGTGGCACTCTCACAAACACTCTCCCTTTTGGGGCCTTACTGTGCTATGTTTGTGTTTGGGAGAAGAGAGAGGAGAAAGATATTCCCAGTTAACTAACAGGAGTGAGCTCCTTGTACTCTCCTATATTAAAAGATTTTAATCTTGTAATCTCCTTCTCAATGTATAGCTTTTATTTGATCCAAGGCAACTTAATTCTGAATTAAGCAGAATTTACTTAACACAAGAAAAACTGTGCTAACCTTGCCATATCAAATGGGGCTATTTCTTCCTTCAGCTCTTTCATGCCTCCTTTGCTCCATCTTCAAGTTCCAGCAGCATCAGACACTCTACCAGTCCAGTGGCTCACCAACATTTTTCAAAATGTATTTATACTTAATTTAGTTAAATGATTTTTTTTGCAGTGTCACCCACATTTTTCTTGGGAGAAAAAAAAGAGGAAACTGATGGCATCTGCTTACAAGTTCTGTGTTTCTCCAAAAGACTGCTGCACCCACTGTCTCTTCCCCAGCCTTCTTTTTGTTGAAGAGATTAGGAGGGATAGCTAAAATGGCACATTTCATCAAGGCTTTCAAAGTCATGGCTGGACCCTCAGCATTTAGTTCTGTGAACTTGGATTGGGAAACTACTTAACACACTGCCAGTTCTCAAATTAAAATAGGTGCTAGGAAAACATTACCATCCAGGTCAAGTAATCACAGTGCTGAAATTCGTAGTGTTTCAAAGGGACTGTGAGATCTTTTGAGAGTAACGATCCTGTTTTAATAATCTTTGTACCTGCAGCTCCTTGTGCCATTTAGACAATTCACATATTGAAAAATGTTCAGCAGAAGATAATGGTTTTGAAATTATTTTTAAAGCCATATTTGAGTAGTGAATTTTTGCTCATTAGTATCATGTGTTTCATGTCCTAAGAGCTCTTTATAAAAACATAAAAATATAGAATTCTAAATGGCTTTAAGATTCATAAAAATTTGTAATCAAAGAATGGGAAATTACAGGAAGATAAAATCATAATAAGCAGAGAAGAGTATTTTTGAAGAAAATCACCAAGACCAAAAAAAAAAAAACAAAGTAATATTGTATTATTAATTTGCTTTATTTGACCTGACTGTTACTGAAAAATAAACATGTACAACTAGCTATTTGTTAAACAACAACAATTTTAAACACACACATGCATACACACACCATATATGATATGAGTTAAAAATGGTTAGGATCACAGTGCAAATATAAACTTTTATTTTAGAATACACTTTGTATCTCTTCAATTGTTGAATGTACCATGTAAGGCTATTTGATTGTAAGCAATAAAATCAACCCTATTAAGGAAATACTTGTGTCATACAAAAGAAATGAAACACAAAAGTAAGATAAGAAAAGGCAGGGAGTAAAGTTAACTATCCTTAATTGGAAGTTGTATAGCTTTGTAGGATTGGAATAAACATCTTCGTAGACACAGAAAAACATTTGGAAAAATAAAACACCCTTTCATGATAAAACACCCAACAAACTAGGTATAATACAATGTGCTGGAAGTAATAACTGGTATCTATGACAAGCACACCGCTAACATCATACTTAATGGTCTTAATGGTAAGTAACTTCCAAGCTATCCTTTTATAGCAGGAAAAATGTAAAGATGTTTAGTCACCAGACGTTTGTTCAATATTGTGCTGGAGGTATAATCAAGGACAGTAAGGAAGAAAATAAGATAAAAGTCACTTGAACTGAAAAAAAGTAAACTATGTGTATTTGTATAGAAAATCCTAAAGAATCCCCTAAAAAGCTATTAGAACCAGTAAATACATTAAGCAAGGTGGCAGTGTCCAAGATCAATACACAAAATTCAATTGTATGGCCATCAACATTAAGCAATCTAAAAATGAAATTTTCAAAGCATTGTATTCACAATAGCATCAAAAATACTTAGCAAACAAATTTAGCAAAATAAGTATAAAGCTTATATTTTGATAGCTACAAAATGTAGTTGAAAGGAATTAAAGAAGACTTAAATAAATGGAAAGTTCTCTCAAAGACTTATGTTGTTAAGATGGAAATACCCCTCAAACTGATCGACTGATTCACTGCAATGCCTAACAAAATACAAGCTGTCTTTTATACTGAAGTTGACAAACGAGTTCTCAATTTCATGAGGAATTGCAAGGAACACAGAAAGGTAGAAACAATTTTTAAAAAGAAGATTAAAATGGAAAGACTGGACTTCCAAACTCCAAAACTTATAACAAAGTTACAAAAATCAAGACTGTGTGATATTGGCATAAGAAAAAACATAAAGACTAATTGAATGGAATTAAGAGTCCCAAAATAAACCCCTATATTGGTCAACTGATTTTGGACAAGGATGCTCAATCATTTAATAATGAACAACATCTTTTCAACAAATGGTTCTGGGACAACTGGATATCTACATAGAAAGAATGAAGTGGAAACCATACCTCACACCAATCAGAAATTGAGTACGGACCTAAATGTAATTGCTGAAAGTATAAAATTCTCAAAATAAAACATTGAAATAAATATTTGTAACTTTAGGCTAGACAAAAGATTTCTTAGATATAATACCAAAAACACATGCAACAGAAGAATAGATAAATTGAACTTTTTTAAAAAAGAAAACTTCTATGCTTTGAAAGACAACACGAGAACACTAAAAGGCAATCCACAGAATGGGAAATATTTGCAAATCATGCTCTCAACTCAAAGATAAAAACACAAACACAAAATGTGTGATTTGCAGTCAAGTGAGAAATGGATCTAAATAGACTTTTCTTCAGATAAGATATACAAATGATGATTAAGCACATAAAAGGAATCTCAATACCGCTAACCAATGAAAATCAAAACCATAATGAGATACCATGTCACACACTCTAGAATAGGGATAATGAAAATGAAAATAACAAGCGTTTATGAGGATGTGGAGAAACTGGAATTCTCATACAGCATGCACTACTGGTAGGGATCTAGAATGTGCAGTCACTTTGGAAGGCAGTCTGACTGTTCCTTAAAATGTTAACATAAAGTGTTCATGTGACCCAGCAATTCTAAGCATTTACCTAACAGTTCTGAAAAGGTGTGCTTACACAAAAGCTGTACACAAATATTCACAACAGCATTATTAATAGGGGCCAAAAGAAGAAGCAATCTAAATGTCATCAATTGGTGAATGGATAAATAAATATACTATATCCATACAATAGAACAGTATTTGACTATGAAAAGGAATGGAATACTGATACTTGCAAAAATATGGATTACCCTTGGAAACACAATGCTAAGTTCCAGTCACAGTCACTACATACCATAAAGTTCCATGTATATGAAATGTCTAGAATAAGCAAATCTATAGAGACAGAAAGTAAATTAGTGGTTGTCTGGGTGGGGTGAGCGTAGGGGTTGTGGAATGGTGGAGGGAATAATAGTGGTGAGATTTGTTTCTAGAGTGTTAAAATGTTCTTAAGAGTATTGTGATGGCTGCACAACTTGGTGAGTATACTGAAAACACTGAATTGTACACTTTAGCTGAGCAACTTGTAGGGCATGCATATTATATCTTAATAGAACAGTTAAAAAATAAAATAATGACATAAAAAAACTGCCAACATTTCCACAAAGGAGTTGAGAACCCACTGTCAATAACTGGAGATGAGAACAAATTATCAGCCCTCCTCCAATTACTTAAGATGCCTTACTTCGTTTGCTATAATTAGCTTAAATTGCAAACATTCAAATCCAATCATGGTTATCATGAATCAGAGCACAAAATATTTTACAAGGTGATTGAATTACCTCTTCATTGAAAGCCATAAAGTCTTACTTAGTAAGTATCATTGAAAGATTTGAGATCTATGTGCTTGATTCCTCATGAGGGATGTTGGGCCATATCCATGACCTGGGTGAAGTAGATGAGTTCATATGCAAAACTTTTTTAGGATTGCCAGATACCCATACTCAGTGAGCACTGTGGAATGGCATTGGGAAATTCCCAAAATGTATAGAGAGTATGATGGTGCTGTGATGGAAGGTAAGGACTAAGATGAGGATTAAGTTATGAATAAGAATCTGTGACTAGAGAAAATACTCTGTGGACTCATTGCATTTACCTGAGTGCATAACCGGGAGAGATATTGTGTATGAATAGGCATTTTGCCCTTATCCATTTTGTAGGGAATGCCAACTAACTCCGTTATTTTCCAGTTTTAATTAACCATGATGAATAGGAACATTTGAATTGCCCAAACCCTCCAAAGCAGTCAATTTTTAAGCATTACTTAAACAATACTGAATTGCTGCAGGACAAATGTGAGATCATCTTTTTGATTATAACAATACATGAAGTAGAAGTGTTGATTGCAAAAGCTACCTTTTCATGTATGTTAAGAGTAAACTGTTAACATCAAGGATGAAACAAGATATTTCCTCCAATGACCTCCCCATATCTGATATGTGAAAGACTATCCAGGAAGTGCAATGGTCAAGGAGGAGTGGTGTGCCATTATTGTCTTCCTTAATGTCTTCTTTTCAGTGGTAATTTTGAAGTCCAGCAAGAACAATTTGCATGTTGGTGGCTTGGATTCTAACTGTGTTTACCATATTCTCACAAGGATATTTGAATTTGCTGACTGATTGCCATAATTTAGCAAGGTGGGACTTGGGCTTGACAATCAGTTTGTTAGAGCAGTAGTACATTGATGATATTGTGACTGATGCCTCAGCGAAAAAAAGTGTAGAAGGCATTGAGGACTATAGTTACCCAGATGACAAATAGAAGACTTCTAATAAATTCAGCTTAAATTCTAGGCTTTATCTCAGTCTGTGAAATTCCTGGAGCAACTGTGGTCGTTCTTCAAACTCTGAGCAATATGTTCTCTCTCACTGACCCTGCCACTAAACAAGAATCTCAGAGACTAACAGGTTTGAAAAAAATCACATTCTTTATACAGGAATTCTGTTGATCCCTATACCCAAAAGACCAAAAAGATATCTGAAAGTAAATGGAGGCTGAACTGAAACAGAATTTGAAATTTTACAAGAGACCGTAGCTCAGGAAGTTCTGCTAGATTCTTACAAGCCGACTGTTCAAATGATAGTAGTAAAATATTCCAAAAACAAAAACAAAAACCAAATAAACAAACAAACAAAATACCCCAATACGCACAGACTGGTGTCACACACAGAAATCAATCGAGGCTACCAGCAGAGTGTTCTTGCCATTTGCACTCAAAATATGCTTAACGCAGTTTTTCAGTATAGCTCCTGTGAAAGACAATTGCTAGCTTCCTCCTGGGAGGATGGTAGCTAATTTCTTGAGTTAAGAAAATTCTGAAGTCAGAAATACTGATCACCTCTGGGTGATGTCAAAGAGATATTTGATTAGAGAGAGACGTCAGTCCTGTAAAGTTTACTGACTAAGCAGAGGTAGTATTTTCAAGAGCATATTCCCAGGGGAAGCTCAGGAGCAGTGCAATGCCTATGTAAGAAAGTTGTTTTCACTGCTGAAAGGACAATTATGCAGACTTTTAAAGATCTTTCTTCCCACATTGCTTTGGGTTTTAAAAACAATGTCTGGTTATTGGATAACAAATTCGGGATTGAGAACACTTTGCTGTTTGTAAATCAGCAGCAATAAGCCACACAGAAGGTACGACTGATGAAAGAGAGAGAGGCCAAGTTAGCAGAGGGAGTAGAGTGCTAGAAGGGGAATTAGTGTTCTACCTTTTGGGGGAGTGTCTACATATTTTTAGAACTTTAGATGATAGCCAATGTCCTTACTCTAATGCCAGGCAAATAAGCATGAGATAACAGGACAAATAGAAAAAAAAGCCCACCTCGTACATTGAATTATAAAAATTTCTATGGGAATTTGAAGTATTAAAGTGAGCCATGTTTCTCAACCACCACATTAAAGCCAAGTTTCTAATTCAAAGAGGTACTGAAATTCTAAAGTAGAAGTCTTAGATCCCTAGACATACACATGAAATACATGGCAGGAGTGCTCACGCTATGCACCAGTGGTTTGAGAGACCATACACCCCGTTTGCACCTACTGTAACCACTAACGTAATTTAAAAAAATCTCTCTCAATGTCAACAGGTGAATAAACCGCTTGAAAACTGCTGATGATAAAATTTCCTGGGACATTTACCAATGCACATCTGACAAGAGGAGTTTGTTGCAGGTCTACCAGAAGCTCCAGGGGGCTGGCTGCAATAGGGTGCTGACTGTGATGGAGACTTACTCTACTGTAGGCATTACTTAACCTGTAATAGAAGCAAACATAGAAAATGCAATTTAAAAATAGAAAAAGTGATTTCT
Organism: Pan troglodytes; assembly: GCF_028858775.2. NCBI lineage: Eukaryota > Metazoa > Chordata > Mammalia > Primates > Hominidae > Pan > Pan troglodytes. The sequence goes on from NC_072415.2 coordinate 76,090,180, forward strand.
CTATAAATTTGAACCATGTGGATATATTTCTTCTGGTAAAATTGCTGACTTTAAATGCTATCAATTTATGAAAACAGAAAAAAAGCATAATATTATGTTGGAATATGACATTTCTTATTACCATCAAAGCAGTGTCCTCAGTGACATTTAGAGTGGTCAAATTAAATACTCATTATACTAAAAAGGAGATGGGTCAGAACTGAAAGTCTGGCTTTCCCAAATATGTCCCTAGATTGAATATGCGGAGAATAAAGATGGGAATTCCACTGGAAATTTTTCTGAGAATAGATGAGAATGAGGTAATGGGAAAAGGTTGAAAATATACATTTTAATAATCTGGACACATCCCAAAATTTTTATTTTATATTTTCCTCTTATGATGGTCTCAGGCTCATATTTAAACTATGACTGCCCAAGAAGAAAATATCAATGCACGAGAAACAACAGCCATATTATTAAATTCGCCAGCACATACTACTAATGGTACCATTGGGTGGATATTAATTTTATCCCATGAAACCATGTTAGGAGTAACAATAACTGTGGCCTTATTATCAAGAAACAGGGACAGGTTTGTGATCCTTTAATGTTTAAATCTTATTACATCGACAGGAGATGAGAGTGAGGCAAGTCTTAGCGTGAATGTTGTGATCGTTGTCCCTGTGTGTGAACGATACATCTGAGCCAGAAAATTCCAAGTACTGAGGAAGGCTGTCGGTTAAATCAGGTAATAAATGGATATAGGTCCTCATATATGGGTTGTAATCTCAGGAAGAAAAGCAACCATGCCTTTGAAGAGTGTCTTAGAGAGGAAATTCTCAGCTCTCTCTCTCTCAGATGTGATGGTAGCAAAATGGCATTGCTGAGTGAAATCTCTGGACTTGTTTTCTCTAGCTAATGGGAATTAGTGTTTAAATGATTCGGAAGCTTGGCCTAAAATCCCCACCTGAATACCATGGAGAGAGCAGGAACAGAACACCCTCTAATTTTAAAACCACTACATTTACCTTCAGTTACCTTGTGGTTCATGGTTTAAGTGCTAAAACTAATTATTATGTTTAAATTTTTGTAAACAACCTGCGATACATACGACTAATGAATATAGGGCTGAGAATACTGAATATCATAGCTTCCTCATTCTGGGTGCCTAAAATCAAAATCTATTGCTAACATAAACACCAAATGTGATGGGATGTAGATTGCTGGTGCCCTCCCAGGTTATGCCAAGACCTGATTTGCTACTTTTTACCTACCATGTGAGAATGTGCATAGAATGCATTTAGTGTAAACTGAAGTGGAACTCTCAAGGGAGGATAATTTTGATGTGTCTTGATGGCTGGATATTTCTAATAACTTGCTTTCAGTGATATGCCAAAGACATCTACCAAAAGCCTTATGGCACACTCAGATGGACCTCTAATTGAGGGTGGAATTCCCAATTTAGTCCCTTAGGCACACATGATTTTTGCATGTATTAATTTTTTCTAAGTTACACAAAAACTTACCAATATTCAATAGCAAAAACATAAGTAGTGGTTTAATAAACACTGAACCATCTATACCAGATATTCTGTGGAGAGTTTTGGAGCTGGTCTTGGTGTGTATAGTCAGGATGAAAGAACATTCTTGAAAGCTTCTCATCGCTTTTATCCTTGCTAATCATATAGAGGTCCTAGCGGGTGCTTTCTCCCAGGAGACTGGACAGGATATCAGATCAGCTAGGAAGGACAATAACATGAACAGTAAAAGTTCACATGCTTAACTAGTCAAATAGAACACCATGCCAATCAACAACATGGGGAAAGATCTTGTACCCCTCTAGAGGAAGGACCTTTGGATATTCTAGTAATTGTGAGCTCTGATACCTCTTCAGATGAGTGGCCAGGAGTGCTGCAGGGCCAGGCCCTCATGCTACATGACTTGTAGCAAAGTGGCTCCACATTAAAGTGGAGAAAAAAATAATTTATAACAATGATTTTTTAAAATTAATTGGATATCCATGTAAAAAAAAAAGTCTTCACCCAAAGCTTCAACCCTTATCTCAGGACAAAAAAAAGTGTTAAGATATGAAAGCTAAAAAAAAAAAACAAAAAAAAAAAACAAAAAAAAAAAACTTCTAAAAAGAATACAGGAAAATATCTTTATGACTCTAAGTGACAGATATTTTCAACAGGACAAAAATTAATAACCATAAAGTTAAATTGAATTTCATCATAATTAATGACTTCTTTGTCAAAATCCTCAAGGGAGTGAAAATGCAAACCACAAACTGGTATGCATTTCTAAATTAGATAAATATGTCCTACAAACCCATAATAAAACAAATCAGATAAAATTCTCCAATAACACCCTCTTTGTTCCTCAAAAGACAATACAAAAGAATAATGGGCAAAAGAACCCAGTAGTCACTTCACAAAGGAGGATAGCCAAATGGCCAACTGATACTCTAGGAATGATGCTAAAGGTATCATATAATAGTTAGGAAACACAAATGAAAACCTCAAAACCACAGCACAGTTGCCAGAATGTCTAAAATAAAAATAACGTAAATTGGTATGACTATTTTGAAAAACTGTTTGGCAATATCTTCTAAACCTGATCACATTCACACTTGACGACCAAGCACTTTCAATCATAAAGTCATAATAAAAAATGAGAACATGTGTTTGTAAAAAGACACATTTACCAAAAGACAAGGACAAGTAAGTTCAACATTTCAGTAGGAGCCAATAGATGCATGTTATTGTGTGTCCATTTGCTGTTTTAAGCTGTTACATTTTGGAGTAATTTTTTATACAGGGAGGGATCATTAATTCAGCAGATCCTCCAGTCCCCAGAAATGAACAAGATATTTCTCCTGGGTATCAGAACATAAATATGACTGTGTTTAAAATAAGATAGCTTTACATTTTGTATTAGTTTATCAAGTAGACAAGGGAGGAATTTTCTGTCTATATTTAACAATTTTGCCGAAGACCAGGCAGATAATATGGCCCTGCCCACTGAATATAGCCATTTAAATGGAACTTTTGTGGTTTAGACATTTACACATATAAAGTATACAATATAAAAACCTTGAAAACTACATTTTTGCTACATATTTTGCCCTACTACATGTTTGTAGGAAGAAAAGTATTATTTCCTCTTTAATGACTTTTTAATTACATTTTGACCTACTATTGTACATGTGCTATTGTTAATGCAGATTAGAAGAAGAATTTAACAAATCCCTCTGTTACAAGAGCAGAGAATAAGAATTTTACAGGTATAAGTTTACTATAATTCATGTTACTTGCAACTATGTGTTTATTGTGGACATCTAGATTATCATGAGTCAATAAAAATTAAATAAAATATTTAGAAAGGAAGTGAAATATTTTAAGTTCTTAATTACTATAAAGAAGCAATATTAAAGGTTTTATATATAAGCTTGTGTGTGTCTTCTCTCTTTTCAGGTATAGAGAATACAAGATGAACATGCATAAAAGTATAAAACATCCACATAAGGTGCAAGATGTCATTGATACAGGTGAATTTTAGGTGTCATTAATAACACTTAAATGTATTTTGATTATTTTGTTTGATAACACCTTAATTTACATTTGAAAAATTTAATTTAAATTAGAAGAATCACATGAAAAATCAGATTTTGTATTTAAAATGGAAGGGACATTTAAAAAGAAAAATTACAGATATATCCAAATTTAGAATAGTTTAGTTTTTGTTTCTTGCTCACAATGAACCAGAGTCTGGATCCTTTAAAAAAATAAGACAAGTACACAGATAATTTTAATTAAAATAAAGAGAACAACCAAGCTTCAGTAGAAGAAACAGCCAGTGTAGCCCTGGAATTTATTTAGAATATTGTGAACTATCTCTTTTCTTCAATGATGCTTTGGAGAGGCTCACTTCTAATAGCTTTCAGTCGTTCCTTGGTGCAGACTGTACTGTAATTTATACCCCCAACAAGGACAACAAAAAGACAGAGTGCGGTTTCCCATAGGAAAACTGGGGAAACTTCACGAAAAGAAAAGGAAAGAGAATATAGGCCTCAAAAGTATAAGCTGTTCAAGCAGTCATATACACATATATTCATACACATATGCACTCATGCACGTTCAAAGTAATCATTGGCAAAGCATAATTAAAACAGCAAAAACTTTACTTAGTAAGGTTAATCATGGGAAACACAGACTTTGCAGTCAGCCTTGGATTCAAATCAATATTTTTATTTACTACACCATTTGTAATTGCTAAGCCTCAATTTATTTTATTTACTCAATATTTTTATTTACTACCCCGTTTGAGGCTTGCTGAGCCTCAATTTATTTGTCTTTAAGTGAAAAAAATCTAGATAATAATAGTAACTACATAATAAGAATCTGCATCATTTCTAGTGCACAATTTAAAGAAATAAGAAAGCAAGCGAGCTATAAAGAGAAAGGAACAATGAGCTTCCAGGTTGCTGACCCAACCCTTGTTCTCCCTCCTTTTGACTTTCCCGGCTCAGGGTGTTTTTGTTATAGACAGACACAAGGAGGTAGCTGTGCTTATTGTTTCTTTTTTAAAATGAAAGTTGCATTTATTAGGGTGACCCATGCAGCCAAGACAAGCAGGTTGCCACTCAGACCAGAGTGAAGTGATGTGGCTCTCCCTCCTTATAGATATTCCTCCCCCAAGTAATCTCTCTTCAGTTCCTCCCCACACTATCTGCTCAACCCTAAGTCTACCCTACTGCTGAGGAGAGGCCCAGATTCCATAAAAAGGAACAGGGCCTTAGAATTTGAGGTTCCTTTTCACACATCTTGACAAAAGGCCACATCAGCGATTAGGTGCTAAGCTTTATAAAGTGAAGAATCTCTGTCCACTTCTGGCAGATACAGATTTGCACATTCTTATCCTTGAGAACCAGTTAGGTACTATTGTGGTCAAAGATTAATGACTTCACCTCAAAGTGTTATGCAACTGCAGTGCCTTATGACTCTTAACCTTGCATAGACCCAAGAGTTTGACAGAAGAGTTGTTGGCTGCTGTAGACAGGTAGTAGCTCATGAAGAAGAGAATGCTAAGGCTGGGCTCAGAGGCATCAGGGAGGTTCATGCCATTGGTGTGCTCCCTGAAAGCTCAGATCTTGACCCAAAAGACTCAGAGAATGGAAGTGTGCACGGGCAAGAGAGCATCAGAGGGTCTCATCTGTCACCTTGGTGAGCACACGCCCTGTCGAGACATTGGAGAAGACCCAGGATTGGTCACTGAAGGAGCTCAGGAGATAGTCACCAGTAGCATGGAGGCTGAGGTCTGTCTCAGAGCTCTTCTAAGCCCAAACACCTTGCACACAAGTGACATTTGAGATCAACTAAATTGTGATATTAGCACCTGGGAAGGCAGAAAACAGCAGGGAAGGCTGAAACCCCACAATGGTGACTTTCTTGGTATGACTTCAGAGGCTGGCCAGGCTTTGCTCAGAACTCTTGTGGAAGATGGAAATATTTTTACCTGCCTTCCCAGGGTCTGGTGTTGAAGAGTGGGCAGAGGTTTGGAGTGAGGATACCTGGAAAGGAAAGCTGGTGCTGCACAACCCAATGTGAGATACCACCTGTGATACTTACTGAGATTTTCTGGCTTTACCAGCTCCTCATCCAGTTGTCCCCTTCTTTCAGTCCATGGTTAGCCAATCCCTCCTTGGTGTGAAGGTTCTGGATGATCTTTGGAGTCATTGTCACAAGCTTACCCAAATACAACACTGGTTTTTCATCAATCAGGAAGATTTCTGTGGAAATGAAAGTAACAACAACAACTTAATTCACTTAGAACACTTCCTGGAGGGTAGTAACCAATCTATATTTTAATGAAAATGAAGATGGGGATGATGATTATATTGATGATGATGATTTGTGCTAGATTTCATGGAGTGCACACAAAAAATATTATACTTAATGTATGTTTTCATTCATGTGCACAAAACATACACACACACACACCTTGAAACCAACACCTGCCAGATAATTCTTCCACAGAGTCAATAAAGTGGTTGAAACTTGTAATTATGTCCTTAATTTGCAGATAAGGTAATAGGCTTAGAGTTTAACCAAGGACATGAAGTCAGTGAGGCAGAGGAGGCTCAAATATGTGTTTCTGTGAATCAATATCTGCTTTCAGTAACATTTTTCTATCATTCCATCTGAAGATGTATAATATAAATTTATAGCTTTCTTTATATTCCTAGTCTTTTAAGAGAGTTTCTAGTTAAATATGGTGAAATACAATGAAAAATTGAAAGGAATAAATGAGAATTTGGCAGCAAACTTAAAACAATATTTGTATAATAGGTTATTTTATTTAGAAAATAAAACTTTGGTGCAGTTCAGAAAGCTGATGATGGCTCAACAGAAGAATGTGGTAGCATTGTTTGTCATCAGGTTCTTAACACAAACTGCTATTAGTACCTATTAAGATGATGACATAAACTTGCATAAGCAGTAGTCTCCTCTAAACTCTACCACCTTTCAAATCAAATAGAGAGCAAATCAGTGTGTTAAAACAACAATGATACTGTTTGGAGGTTTGTCTCCTCTACATCTTATGCTGAAATGTGATTCCCAGTGTTGGAGATGGGACCTGATGAGAGGTGACTGGATCATGGGAGCAGATCTCTCATGAATGATTTGGCACCATCCCCTTGTTGGTAAGTGAGTTCTTAGTTAGTTCATACAGGTCTGTTTGTTTAAAAATGTGTGGTACCTCCTCAACTTGCTCTCTTGCTCCTCCTCTTGACATTTAATGTGCCTGCTCCCACTTCACCTTCCGCCATGATTGTAACATCCTGAGAACCTCACCAGGAACAGAGTAAATGTTGGTGCCATGCTTGTATAGCCTGTGAACCATGAGCAAATTAAACCTTTTTCTTTACTAATTACCCAGTCTCAGGTATTCCTTTATACTAATGCACAAGAGACTAATACAGAAATCTGGTACCATGGGATGAGGTGTTGCTATAAACATACAAGAAAACGTAGAATCAACTTTGGAACTGGGTGATAGGCAGAGGTTGGACAAGATTGGAGGTCTCAGAAGAAGACAGGAAGTTGAGAAAAACTTGGAATGTGTTAGAGACTTGTTAAGTGATTGTGATCAAAATGCTGATAGAAATATGGACAGTGAAGGCTGGGCGCAGTGGCTTACACCTGTAATCCCAGCACTTTGGGAGGCCAAGGCAGGCAGATCAAGAGGTCAGGAGATCAAGACCATCCTGGCTAACACGGTGAAACCCCATCTCTACTAAAAATACAAAAAATTAGCCAGGTGTGGTGGCGGGCGCCCATAGTCGCAGCTACTCGGGAGGCTGAGGCAGGAGAAGGGCGTGAACCCAAGAGGCAGAGCTTGCAGTGAGCCAAGATCACATCACTGCACTCCAGCCTGGGCGACAAACGAGACTCCATCTCCAAAAAAAAATATATATATATGGACAGTAAAGAAAAGGTTGATGAGGTCACAGATGGAAATGAGTAAGTTATTGAGTACTGGAGTAAAGGTCACCTGTGTTATGTCCTAGCAAAGAGCTTGGCTTCATTGTGTTCAGGCCCTAGGAATCTGTGAAAGTGGAAGTTTGAACTCAAGAGTGTCTGGTGGAAGAAATTTCCAAGCAGCAAAGCATTTCAGAGGTAGCTCTAGTTGCTTCTAAGAACCTACAATCAGATATGGCAACAAAAAGTAACTTAAAGTTGGAACTTATATTTAAAAGGGAAGTAGAACATAAAAGTTTGGAAAACTTGCAGCATAGCCATGTGGCAGAGAAAGAAAAAGCATTTTTCAGAAGAGAAATAAAAGCACAGCAACAACTTGCTAGAGAGATTAGCATGACAACAAAGGAGCCAAGTGGTAATATCCAAGACGATGGCAAAAAGGCCCTAAAGACATTTCAGAAATCTTGGAGACATCTCCTCCCAACACAAGTTCGAAGACCTAGGAGGAAAGAATAGTTTTGTGGGCTGGGCCATGGACCTCACTGCCATGCATGATATTGGGGCACTGCTCCCTGCATCCCAGCTGCTCCAGCTCCAGCCACAGCTCAAAAGGCCCCAGGTACAGCTGAGACCACCACTCCAGAGGGCACAAGCCATAATCCTTGGCAACTTTCATGTGGAATTAAATCTGCAGGTGTACATAATGCAAGAGTGAAGGAGGCTTGGCAGCTTCCCTGTAGATTTCAGAGGATGTATGAGAAAACCCGGGTGCCCAGGTAGAAGACTGCTACAAGAGTGGAGCCCTCACAGAGAACTTTATTAGGGCAGTGTGGAGGGCAAATGTGGGATAGAAACCCAACACAGAGTTCTCACCAGGGCGCTGCCTAGTGGAGCTATGGGAAGGGGAGCACTGCCCTCCAGACTCCAGAATGATAGAGCATTGGCAGTTTGCCTAAGCCTGGACAGGAAGCAGGCACTCAACTCTAACCTGTAAGAGTAGCTGTGGGTGCTGCACCCTAAAAAGCCACAGTGCAGAGCTGCCCAAGGCCTTGGAGCCCATCCCTTGCACCAGGATATGGGACATGAAGTTAAAAGAGATTATTTTGGAACTTTAAGATTTAATGACTGCCAGTAGCCCCATTCTCCCTTTTGGAAAGAGAATATTTATTTAATGGCTGTGCTCACATTGTATCTCAGAAGTACGTAACTTGTTTTGATTTTACAGGCTGATGGGTGGAGGAGATGTGTATCAGGTTAGACTTAGGACTTTGTAGTTGGTGTTGAAACAAAGAGTTTGGGGAACTATTGGGAAGGGGTGATTGTTGTATTAGTGCATTCTTATGCTGCTAATAAAGACATACCTGAGACTGGGTAATTTATAAAGGAAAGAGGTTTAATTGACTCACAGTTCAGCATGGCTGGGGAGGCATCAGGAAATTTATAATCATAGCAGAAACTGAAGGAGAAGCAAGGCACCTTCTTCCCAAGGCAACACTTACAAAACCATTAGACCTTGTGAGAACTCACTCACTATCACAAGAAGAGCATGGTGGAAACCACCTCTATGATTCAATTACCTCCCACCAGGTCCCTCCTATGACAATATGGATTATTATGATTCAAGATGAGATTTGGGTGGGGACACAGAGCCAAACCATATCATTCTGCCCCTTGCCCCTCCCAAATCACATGTCCTCACATTTCAAAACAAAATCATGCCCTTCAACCGTCCCCCAAGTTCTTAATTCTTTCCAGCAATAACCCAAATGTCTAAGTCCAAAGTCTCATTTGAGACAGGACAAGTCCCTTCCACCTATGAACCTGCAACATCAAAAGCAAGTTAGTTATTTTCTAGGTACAATGGGGGTACAGGCATTGGGCAAATGCAGGCATTCAAAACTGGAAAAATTGGCCAAACAAAGTGGCTACAGGCCCAGTGAAAGTCTGTAATCCAATAGAACAGTCAATAAACCTTAATGTTTCAAAATGATCTCCTTTGACTCCATGTCTCACATCCAGGACACACTGATGTAAGAGGTGGGTTCCCATGGCCTTGGGCAACTCCAGACCTGTGGCTTTGCAGGGTATAGCTTCCCCCAGCTGCTATCATGGGCTGGTCTTGTCTGCAGCTTTTCGAGGTACACTGTGCAAGCGGCCAGTGAATCTTCCATTCAGGGTTCTGGAGGACAGTGGCTCTCTTTTCACAGTTCCACTAGGCAGTGCTCCAGTGGAGACTCTGTGTAGGGGCTCCAAGCCCACTTTTCCCTTCCACATTGCCCTAGCAGAGGTTCTCCATGAAGGAACCACCCCTGCAGTAAACTTCTGCCTGGATATACAGGTGTTTCCATACATCCTCTGAAATCTAGGTGGAGGTTCCCAAAACTCATTTCTTGAGTTCTGTGCACCTTCAGGCCCAACACAACACATAAGCCACCAAGTCTTGGGGCTTGCATCCTCGAAGCAACAGCCTGAGCTGTACATTGGCCCCTTTTAGCCATGGCTGGGATACAGGGAAGCAGGTCCAGAGACTGCAGGAAGCAGCAAGGCCCTGGGCCTGACCCACAAAACCATTTTTTCCTCCTAGGCCTCTGGGTCTGTAATAGGAGGGGATTCCATGAAGACCTCTGACTTGTCCTGGAGACATTTTTCCCATTGTCTTCACGATTAACATTTGGCTCCTTGGTACTAAGGCAAATTTCTAGAGCCAGCTTGAATTTCTCCTTGGAAAATAGATTTTTCTTTTCTATCACATTGCCAGGCTGCAAATTTTCCAAACTTTTATGCTCTTCTGCCCTTTTAAACACAACTTCCAATTCCAAACCATGTATTTGCAAATGCATAAAACAGAATGCTTTCAAGAGCAGCCAAGTCACATCTTGAATACTTTGCTGCTTAGAAATTCTTTCACCAGATACCCTAAATCATCTACCTCAAGTTCAAAATTCCATAGATATCTACAGCAGGAGCAAAATGTCACCAGTCTCTTTGCTAAAGTTCAGCAAGAATGACCTTTATTCCAGTTCCCAACAAGTTCGTCATATCTATCTGAGATCACTTCAGCCTGGACTTTATTGTCGATATCACTATCAGCATATTGATCAAAGCCATTCAACAAGTATCTAGGAAGTTCCAAACTTTCTCTCATCTTCCTGTCTTTTTCTGAGCCCTCCAAACTGCTCCAACCTCTGCCTGTTACTAAGTTCCAAAGTTGCTTCCACATTTTTGGGTATCTTTATAGCAGCACCCCACTACCTTGATTAGTCTCTTCTCATGCTGCTAATAAAGACATCTCCGAGACTGGGTAATTTATAATGGAAAGAGCTTTATTGACTCACAGTTCAGCATGGTTGGGGAGGCCTCAGGAAATTTACAATCTTGGCAGAAGGCAAAGAGGAAGCAAGGCACCCTTTTTATAAGGTGGCAGGAGGAGATATGCCAGCAAAGGAAATGCCAGATGATTATAAAACCATCAGATTTCGTGAGAACTCACTCACTATCATGAGAACAGCATGGGGAAACCACCCTCATGATTCAATTACCTCCCACCAGGACCCTCCCACAACACGAGGAGATTATTACAATTCAAGGTGAGATTTGGGTGGGGACACAGAGCCAAATAATATCAATTGTATTTTGCAATATGAGAAGAACATGAGATTTGCAGGGCCAGGAGAAGAATGATACGGATTACAACCTCCAAATTTCATGTTGATACGTGACCTCCAATGTTGGAGGTGGTGCCTAGTTGGAAGTATTGGCCCTTGGGGCTGGATCCCTTGTGAATGGCTTAGAGCCATCTCCTTGGTAATGAGTGAGTTCTCACTCAGTTAGTTCACGTGAGATCTGGTTGTTTAAAAGGGACTGGGACCTTCCCCTTTTCTCTCTTGCTCCTGTTGTCACCACATGATATGATGTCTATCCCTTTGCCTTCCACCATGATTGGAAGTTTCATGATGCCTTACCAGAAGCTGAGCAGATGCTGGCACCATGTTTCCTGTACACCTTGTGGAACTGCGAGCCAATTAAACCTCTTTTCTTTATAAATTACCCAGTCTCAGGTATTTCTGTATAGCAAGTACAAAAATGGCCTAATGCAAACAACAAAAATTACCATGCTGAATTAAATCTACCACTTGGGAAACATATATTTCTGGAACCTACATCTTAATAATAATATAATTTGGGGGTTAATTACACTTACAAACAAACTTCCCACAAAATTCTGTCCTACCAGATCCTCTCCTCTCTAAAATTGACAAGGGGTTTTGACCACCATTTGGCTACTCCTCCCTCATGCTTTCTTTTTTCACAAAGTCGCTAGTTCATCATTTCTACCATACATCAACAGTACTCTTCCTTTGCTAGATTAAGATTTTTCACTATGAGTTCATTTTTCTACTCACTATAATAAAACCCTCTGTATCTTCAGTTCCTCATCATTCTTCACTTCATCTTAGTATTTCTCACTATATCAGTGATATTGCTCCATAAGATATTATTTGTTTTGTTTCTTTAAGCCCCTATGTTGGCTTTTCATCCTCTGCTCATGTATATGATTTTTTTTTTTGCAAAACACATACACACATATATACAAACACACACACAATCACACACAGTCTTCTCAAAGTGTTCTTAGCCTAGAGTCTACACTGTTTTACTCTTGTCTTTATTTAAAGCCATGTATTAAAATACATTTTACAACATTGTTGGTAGACCAACCAGAGTAGGCTCACCAGAGGATAACTGTAAAAGTGAATACTTTTCATCCCTCAGAATTTTAGGTATAATGTTGAGAAAATATGCATATTAGCTAGCTTATGCTGCTACATTTGAGAATCACTAACTTAATTGTTTTGTCTCCAATTTTCATAATTCTTGGTAAGTTTTTATATATAAATCTCTGATATATCTCTTCTTCATCAGAGGAGAGAAAGAATAAGGAAAACAGATTTAGCGTGATTTGACATTTATTGAACACATGAAATGTGTAGGGCTCTGTACTCAGCTGTTCTAAATATGTTATATCATATAGAGTCTTTTAATGTAATTTCTATTTCTGAATTTCTCATTTGCCTTGCTTTTCAGTAACATTTGATATATTTGGTCAACATCTCACTAGAGAGAGAACACTGTGTAGTATTTAATACCATGGAATCTTGACTTCATTTTTGCCAACTATGGGACTTTAGCTAGGTTATCTGAGCTCTTTATGCCTTAGTTTCTTCATTTGCAAAACAGTGATGGTAATATCACCTATCTAATAGGGATGCTATGAGGCTTAAATGAGCATGCTTATAATACTGCCTGGCCCAAAGTCATTGTTCAGGGTACGTTAGTATTTGTTGGCTTTTATTTTCCTTAAAATAAACTAATGTGGATTCTGAGATTTTGTTTTTTAATCTGACCTCACAGTGTTGGAATTCTTATGTTTATATCACACTTGAGAATATGCAGAACATATTGAAATTATTTTTTGATTTCAGAGAACCATAGGAGTTTGTGCCACATTATTAGGAATGTTTAAAGGTCTAGAAATATCTGTCTTCTTCATAGAAATAAGTTTTGTTTGTATAATTTGTCTTACGGGTTTGGCTTGTGACTCACTCATTGTTTTCACTGTGATTTAGTTATATTCAGTCATGAATATTTAATGGCTTAGGGCAACAAGTTTAAGTTGGTCAGTAATGATGACAGTAATTGTGCTAGGAAGAGTTTACATGTGTGTGGGACTTTGTACCTTATGTCTTTCATGCACATCTCAATTGATACTCATAATAACTATAAATTGACAGGGAACAAACTTTAAAAAAAGCAGATAAAAAATTAAAGTTCAGGGAGGCTGATTCACCAGAAGTCACACGAAAGGAATGAGGAGGAACACATTTTTCTCTGTGGCCCAGGAATACTGTGAACTCTTCAACCTGATGTGCTTTTACCTTGGATTCTTGTTTAATATTCCTTTCAGTGAAGATGATTTGCACAGCCAGGTGCATATGGCATAGAATGAAAAGTAACCTGGACTAGAATATGTGAGCTCTCTGATTGTACATAACTGTGTAGTTTTTTATAGAATTAACTGGACTTCTACAAATTTATATTATCACCAGTCAGAAATAAGTTGGGGATAATGCTGGATCAGTAGAGGAAACTTCAGCTAGGATTAGACTTACTCCAAAATTCAAGAGGCAGAACCTTGTAAGCAGGACGGTTGCTAAGTAAACCCATGGATTTTGATTTGTTCAAACTCCTTTCCATGATTATCCAGCCTTTTTGAACATCTCTATTTCTTCTTACAAAGTTAATCTGAATATGAAAACAAAAATGCCCTTCCAAAATCCATCAGAGTAAAAGCCATGTTGATAACACGTTAGTGGCCTCATTTCATTTTATGAAGGAAGATATTTACATATACATAGCTTGGTTTTGGGTAGACTTCTAATTAGAATTTTCAAAATTTAAGGCTGAATTGCAAACACATTTTGATTGCTTATTTGGTAAGGAAGCAAAATGTATTTGTCATTTTTAGTGTTTTTTTCCCAATGTATTATTTTTTATGTTGTTTTACATGATCTTTGCAGAGTTCTGAAAAGTAGTCTGATTTTTAGATAATTATTTATTTTAATGAATAGATTGATGAGTGATATATGGTCATTTTACATTATTTGGCCATAATATGTGTGTTTGTGTGTGTGTGTATGTGTGTGTATGTGTGCATATGTGTAGTTTTCAACATGTAACACACATATAAAATTTAAAATTATAAGAATTTTTAAAACTAGGAAGAAAGTTTATTTAAAAATAAACATTTTTAGGGTAATGACAGAAAGTCAAAATTTCTTCATGGCATTTTTTTTCCCATATTTATCCCTAAGAATTACCTCTTACTGAGGAACATTGACTGCGTTTGGCAGAAATCATTTATCTCAAAGCATGTGAGAATAAACAAACATTTCCCTACCTAATTTAATTTTTCTTTCGCCAATTAGTAATTTTATATGCTTGCTGGCAATAATACAATTACACTCTTCCTTGCTACCACACCATGCAGAAGACTTGAGAATAGAAAAATAATATTTATTTTCCATTTTTGAATTTCATAGTCTACATATAACATTTTCACTTAAAAAACATGGTTTATTAGAGAGTGATTTTAATTATGTCTCCTGCAGCCTGCCTGTCTTAGTTCCGGTCTTTCTTCCTCTCTTTTCTCCTTCCATTTTTTTTCTTACCTATAGAAGTAGTAAAATTGCCACATTTTTCAAACAAAGTAGCAGTATCTAAGATGGAAGTGGACTCCAGCTGATTTGTGCAGACATAGCCTCAATTTCATGCTAAAATCTTAAATAAGACTGAATAAATTTTGTTTACTTAGCTTTATTCTTCTTACTGAGATTGATTGATTTCCTTAGGTAATGTCTAGCGTTTAGTTGGAAAGGAGAGGTATCTCCTTTTTGTGACCATAGTTTGGACAATTTACTGTATAAAATCACAATTTATGTTACAAATATAAATGCAACAAGTGTACAGAATACTCAAGGCTATATCTCTAATATTTATTTCTGCCCTATTATTTGGAACAGGATGACATTAACAAAAGCTATATGAAATGAGCTCACTTACTTTTATTGAAACTTTGACCCTTCTTCCATAGGCACAGAGAACTCAACAATTCTGGTAATTTTATTATCAACAATAGCTTTAGCAAAGCAATATCAATCTCTGAAACCACTGGAGTTCCTGATTAGCATGTCAATAGCTCTGTATCCTCCTTATTAAAGGATTACATCATCTGCTGCCAAGATAGCCTAAATACCTTAAGTACAGGTCCAAACCAGTTTAAATCTCTGCTGCTCTATCATTTCCCATATTAAGATTTTTTTCTATCCTAAGAAATAGGATCCAAAATATATATCTCCTAAAATTGGTTGATGAAGTAGAAGGGGGATGTGTCATGGGGCATCTGATGCAATTTTTTTTTCCTCCACTGGTAGCAATTGTAGCAGATTATAATGTCTAGATGCAATGTGTGTATGTTATTGAATTGTCAAAGTGTTAGTATATTATTTAAGCCATAATATTGCTATTACAAAACAGATTTAAGCTATGAGCTTTGTCTAAATTTATTTTTGTTTTCCATTCATTTAAATGGCACTTCTCAAAAATAACAGTCAACACAAAAATAGGACAGATATCCCAGTACGCTGAGGTCTGGCAATAAATGACAAATGTGATGACAATGCTCACAGTGATCATGAGGGCTCTATCATTTTGACAGTTATGCAGTGTCTTCTATAATTAGTCTGAGAATCAAACGCTATTTTACTCAACCATGTGGTAAAGTGGAAGAATTTAATTTATTGAAGATTAATAAAGTCACAGGGAACATTAAAAGGTTGCTGAACTCTTCAATACAGATTGTAAATCAGGGTGTTATATTATTTTGTCTGCTTTTTAAATAACAAATTTGAAAAAACTTCTTACTAATAAATTGCTACTACACTGAAATGTTATATGATGCTTTAAAAACTTATACTTTCTTTCTTTTAAAGAATAAGCAATTTTCAGCAGGACCAATTATTTTCAATTCTGCTTGGAATTAGTATGATAAATACACCTTAAAAATCAAACTAGTACAGCACTATCAGTCTAGAACCACCTGGAGTATTGACTTTTACATGCAATATTATTTTTAAAAGATGCTAAAAAGGAAAATGCAAACTAAAATCATTTAGTTAGACACTTCTGGCTGGGTACGGTGGCTCACGTAGTCCTAGCATTTTGGGAGGCTGAGACAGGAGAATTGCTTGAGCCTAGGAGTTCCAGACCAGCCTTGGCAACATAGCAAGACTCCATCTCTATTTACAAAAATGAATTATTAATAATCAAAATACATAAAATAGACACCTTCATAGGTACTTTTGGATGTATGTAAGAGTGAGCATTTTTGTGTTTTTGTGTGTGTGTTTCAGAGAAGTAGACAACAGAATTGTCTTTCTTAAAGTACACTACAGAATTTGTTAAAGTAGACTACAGAATTGTCTTTGTTAAAATTTTATAGCATGAGATAAGAAGTTTAAAGTGAGAATAAACTAAATTTTACTTGTTAATACTTTCTTTTCTTATTCTTGATGAAAATGTAAGAGAACTGGTTACATGGAAAACCATTCAATTACTGAGCTATGTATTCTAGGTTCAAATTTTCTTTTTCTTTTCAAATATTTTAGTCACTTTAATTTTTCTCCTTGGGACCATTTCCAAATTTTCTGTATCTCTCTATGAAAATCTAAGAAAATTTGCAAGAAAGAGGATTGTTTCACTTTGCAACTTTATCACTATACTTCTTATTACTGTTCAGTAGTTGGCCCATTCAGATTTTTAAATACTTCCAGATGGATTATGTCTAGTTTATGACTCTCCCATTAGTGTAATTGCTATTAGTGAAAATACTAATATAGGTAGGCAAATTATGACAGAACTCAGCACGTAGAAACTGGGACATGTGGATCTGATCATTAACATTATCGAGGCCAGGGTGAGATTGTACAATTAGCTGGCCATGGATTAGAGGCAGTTTAAAGTTCTTTCCAATGCCAAGATTTTATCATTGTAAATACTGCAGTACAGTAACTGATATTTGCAATTTCAAGGAAGAAAACTGTAATACCAAGACCATGCACTTGGTATGAGAAGTGGGCGATGTAGTAACGAGGTGCATGTACCAGGACAAGGGACCCTGGTGGTTTTGGTGAAGGTATTTGGGAAAGTGAAACGAGAGATGATAGGAGCACGAAAGAGAGCTCATTATTGCTGGGTATGATAGCTATAGGCAAATAGGATGGAAGCAGATGGCATTTGTTCTTAACATTTTTCATTTTTTTTAAAGTAAGGTAATTAAATTTTGCTTCTAAAACCCATGAGGTTTTAGTTATAATATTAATGATAAAGGAAAGGTATTTAAAAGAAGTTATTGACATGTTTTTTAAAGGGCAGCTATGCAATAGAGATAACTTCCTTTTATCTTAGCTTCTGTGGTCTCTTGTGGAAAATAATCTGAGAATGTCATCAGCACTATGTCATCTAGAAGAGTTTATCACCCTAAATCAAATTGCACAAATAATTGTTTTTTAATACAGGAACTTTCTATATATAAAAAGTTACATAGGCATATAATGTCAACCTTCCCTGTACTTTTCTTCATTACCTAATCTTATGAGTGAAAGTAATGCAATTGAGGTTGTACCTAGGACCCTACATACTATGTTAAGTTTGGAAATGGCTACATTATCATTTGCATAAGCCTCTCACGCAGAATTATCTCACAACACAAGTTGTGAAGGCAGATTTACGGACAGCTCCTAAGTACTGTACGGTTAAATCCACTCAAGGTGAACCTATCAGACCATTTCACATGGCAAAGAGTCTCTGGAGTAATCGGTTTCTATCCTTACACATCGTGATGTTTATTCAAATAATTATGAAATATATTCTAAGTTGCCCATGATATTGAATATCTACAACAAATAAAACTAGATGCTCACCATTTTGATGAGCCTGGCTTTGCAGCAGCTCTTCCAGACCTTCTCCTTGCTGCAGAATTGTAATGGCATGGTTCGATAACGGAGGAAATCCATTAAAAGGAAAGGAGCATCGACAAAAATGTGGGCCTATCACCCTGAGCTCATTTTGACCTACTACATCCTCCCTCTGCATGAGCAAGATACTTTTCAACCAAGAAATCCCAAAAACCCTTTTAATAATTACCTAGATATATACACATTGCACCATTTACCTCTGCGTGTGACCACTATCTTGAAAGCACAGAGAGCTATTTTGGATTGAAAAATATGCGGAACCATTCCATCAAGAAGAATACAGCAAATTTTCTCCCTGTAAGAAACTAGAGGAATTACTCAAGGCCTACTTTTAGCAGCAGTGGCTGCAGACATTATCTTTAAATGAGTGCTTGGTTTCAGCTGGATATGTCCAAAGGAAAATGACTTTAAATCAAATAACAACAGGGCATAGAAAATCTTGCCATCTGATAGACCTTGAGGCACTGTCATTTTGGAACATGTTAACATCTACAATCCTCTTCAGAAGAGTCTGTTATAATCAGATGCCAGACATAATTTCACATCCGAGGTTTAAAAATTTAAGAGGTCAACTAAACTTTCTCAGAATAAAATGGATACAAAATTTTCCCACCCAAATTGCTGGGAAATCTAATCAATCTAGATTTTTTTTCTCAAATATAACTTATTTTCAAATACTCATTGAACAAATGTTAGAATTATAAACTTTGTTTTTCTTTCACACTGATGCTAGCCCTACTACATACTTAAAACATAGATAAGATGAAAAGAAAATGGTGAAAAATTATATGAGTCTGTTATTTTTCTGCATTAGTAATACCAGTCAATATACTTCTTGATTGATTTTTGTGTCGATGAAAATTCTATAGAGCATTACAATATATAAACTCTTTGCAGGCCTATTTAACGTCACTATTCTCTTAGGGCACCAGTTAAACTGAATTTCTACTGGGGTTTATTTATTCCCTGGCGTTTATTCACATGCAATCTAATCTCAAATCCTCCCAGTGCTCACCTAATTCATTCGTTAGTCACTTCACAGATACGTGAAGAGGCAGAGGACCCCTCTAGGTGGTATACTGTAATTACTCTATAGGTATTTGTGAATACATTTATTCATAAATGATTTAATTATTCATAAATTAAACAATCTCTATCCTAAGGGCAGCACGACCTGCCGACCTGATCACTGCAGCCTCCTTTGGCCCAGTCGGAGAGAGCATCCTCTAAGGTGCACCGGAAAGGAAGTGTTCACACGTCAGCTTCCTGTGTGTCATTTTGCTCAACACTGTATAGTAACACTTCCAACAATCATGTCAGACATGCAGGTAACTTGATTGATTGCTCTCTATCATTATGCTTCTGCTGCAGCAACAGTGAAGAGAAGGATGTATCAAGATGAATATGCCCTCAAATGTTCATAATGCCGATTTAATGGACACTTCACTATTTGTCAGGCAATCCTCCCAACCTCTTATTCATTCTACATCAGAGTCCTTGGAAGTTGATACCTTATTTTATTATGCAAGGGCAAAATACAGAAGTAGGAGGACTCATATAAAATTTAAGTTATTGGTTTACAGACTTAACTGCAAGTAAAAGTTTTATGAAAAATGTAGAAATATTTAAAGATAAGAGGGTAGATACCATTCATGTCAATATTTAAATGGAAAAAAAATTTAAATCTTTTAAGTAATCCCATAAACTGAAGTTTTACGATGATTTACAGTACATTTGGGTGAGAGAGAAGTATAAACAACTATAATAGCTTATGTTTTTAGTTGTTTCTATACTCAGTTACTTCCAGTGAGTAAGGAAATGGGGTGATTCATCCGACTATTTAAACTCCAATTGCCGTCAGTTTATGCAGACTGTTGAGCTTGTATGAACCTGATCTTCTGGGATCTGCCTTCTGATCTCTGCCTCCCAGATTCAAGTGATTCTCCTGCCTCAGCCTCCCAAGTAGCTGGGACTACAGGTGCGTGCCACCATGTCCAGCTAATTTCTGTATTTTTAGTAGAGACGAGGTTTCACCATGTTGGCTAGGATGGTCTCAGTCTCTTGAACTTGTGATCTGCCCACCTCGGCCTCTCAAAGTGCTGGGATTACAGGCATGAGCCACCGTGCCCCGCTGATTCCTCCTAGTTTTAACTGACTTAGAATGTGATTAGAATTAGTGAACTGTGTTAACAGGTATAATACAAAACATAGGTATTCTATATCCTGAAGAATTTCATGCACTTTTCCAACAAAAATTTATTTTAAAAAAGCTAAAATTTTCTATATTATTTCTTAAATAACAACAAGGGTAATAAGATAGAAGAAATACAATTTCCTAATTATGGAAGTTTGACACAAATTTTTCTTTTGTCTCTTTTTTTCATTCATCTTCAAAAAATTCAGCTGTTCCCCAATATTTTCAACTTCTTTATTCTCTTTCTTAAGTTTCTTTCATCCTAACATGTTTGGTAATGCATTATGTGAGTGAGAAAAGTAATGGACAGCCTCTCAAAATAGCTCAATCATAAGGAGGGGTTGGTTGCAGATTACGGAAATGGCACCTGGACCTCCACAAAAAGCTGGATTTTTCTGCCAAAGTTCATCCATGGTGGACCAATTGCTTTCCACACCAACATATCCATCTTTGTAGATGATCTTAGAATTGAAGATGTCCTACCCCTGCACCAGGCAGGGTTGTTCATTTAAACACTCATTTCATCTGCCCCACAGGAATCTCTGGCTTAAGCAAAGTCTGAAACACCTTTTCTTTTTCTAGTCTTTTAAGTTTCTTGTATATTATCTCAATAATGGCTTAATATTTGAAAGTATTTTGCTTCAGAATCTTGGAATCTTTTCAAATTCATTCATTTGTACATTTTTTTCAGAGACAAGTGTTTTAGAGATGTTTTATGACTGATGAGGAAATTTACATTAAACAGTTTCCACAACTCTTGAAAGTCACAGGGAGAAAAAGTCATATTTATTTTATATTCTTTTAAGGAAGGCAGGATATTTACCTCAGATTTAAGTCACAATGTTTGTGAGAGGATAAAGCCATAATATACATTTGGCATATTTACAAACATTATATTATATTATGTCATTATATAGTGTTTTATATTACTTAATATACATATTGTACAACAAATGACATATGCACTATGTATATATATTTAGTGATAAATGATATAATAAATATATGCATAATATACTAAATATATGCATTATGGTTTTTGCTTGTTCAGGAGCAATATGAGTTAGATCTGAGGTAAAGTTCTACGTATAACACATAATGCATATATTAGCTAAATATTATGTTATATGTGGGTCAAATATATATAATACATAATGTATGAGATATAATGTATATTAACTAAAAATATAATACTATATATAGGTCAAAGCTATTTAAAGCATAGAAAGTTTTAAATTCAGAGAAAAGTTCACAGAAATACTTACATGTCTCAAATTATACTATATCTGTCTTTTAACCACTCAGTGACAAAGGAAAAATTAAAGTCCAGAGATTTGCAAGAAATACACTTTTAGTAAAGCCTGCATGGTTTTAGCAAATAAATAAAGTATATAAAATAAATGAACTTTTAGTAAAAACCTGTAACATTTTACCATGAAAAAAAATAATGAGGAGCAAAACTTTTCTATATCCTCACCTCTATTTAAATAAACTATTATGGGAAAATGAAAGATTGATAATTGGTACATGCATATAAAAAAGTTAAAGAAAAAAAGATCATTTTGGTGTTTCTGATAACACTTTATTACTGTAACCATGGAAAGTTTGGGTAGAAGCCTATTTTTAGAGGAAAATATGAGTGGCCATTTTGGTTTGAAGCAGAAACAATGAGAGGTCCTGGTTTAGACTTGACGGAAAAGTTGAAGAAAAATGGTGTTAGTTGTTCTACATAAAGAGTAGCAATGGATACAGTTTTGTATTTTTTTGTAGGATTAGGAAGAAAAATAGTTCTCTTTTTGTAAAAATATATATCTGGAATAAGAAATAGACTTGTGAAATTGTTTCTAAAAAGCATCAGACAATAGGACTCACTAGAGTGGCTGTGCTGATTTAAAATCATCAGAAAGATCCATTAGACACCACAGCCTTGCATTCCTGGTGCTCTGAAGAGGAGGGAGCTATACCTACAGTTTGGATGAAGTTGCAGGGAGAGAAACCAGAGCAATAAAGAGGTTATGCTTCAAAATGAGATTACAGTGGAAAAGTTAATTAATATGCAACACTTCACAAATAGAGAAAAGTCAAACAACAAGGGAATGTAAGAAAGTCCTCCACCATTATGATTCCGTGGGAAAACTAAGAGCAATCACAAAACCTTCCATAGCAACATGTTTAAGTGTAAGAATTAAACTAAAAACCTTGAACTTTTGGAAACATTGGTATTATATCAGAGATATGATAATTCTAATCTTATCCTCTGGGTCACCTTTCATCCTTTTTGTTTCTCTGGAGTTTGTAAAATTATTATACTTATTTCCCTCGGATTTTGATATACTTTAATAAAAATATAGCTAGACTAATCCAATCAGCCATTTGGTGGCAAGTCAATTACAATAAACTTCTTGGATCCTGAAGATCCGTCAGTAACTCTCACATATAGACACTTATTCTGAGCATGAGTGTCTTACATCAGTGCAGACGGAGCCCCAGCCAGCAACATTATCAGGTTTTCCATGATGTTTGATCTACATTTCATCCATTCAGAAGGCCCATTTTTCAGCAAAGGATGTATAGGAATGGGACCATGACATGAAACCTATTCATTGCATTACATACAAAACCATTCAGAGGCAGTTAACATTGTAGAATGCTAGAGTAGTCTATGAAAGGCACAGATGAAGCGTGAGCATGGGGACAATTCTCAAGCTGCATGGGTACCTTTTTTTACAAATCAGTATAAGTATTAAATCAGAGACTATGGCATTGTTTCTCCAATAGGAAGTGTTTATGGATTCAAAATACAAGGCATGGTAGCAAAAGTGGGCTACTTACAACTCCCGGTAACTCATCAGGAGAAATTTGGCTTTCTGTCTCTGCAACTCTGCACTCTACATGGTTGAGTTTCATCAGAGAACTTTAGGCTCCTTGTGTCTACAGGTCAGTAGATGAGAAGAGGTGTCAACATCTTCTAGTAAAATTGACACTGGGCAGCTGGAGGAGGCATCGTCCTTTTACCCAACGGGCTGTGGAACACAGGAGATCCACTTAGATTTGCTATAGTAACTCTGACCGTAGAAGCGTATGACTCCCAAGAGTTCAGATCCCTCATTAATCAGGGATTGGTCACACCAACATTTAAGCCATCAAGCCTTGCTATTTTAATAGCTGAGAGAAATTCAGCATGGGTAGTGGTGAAGGGAAGAAAAAAAGTACCAGTTTTGGTCTTGACATACATTACAGCAAGAAGGCTTAGATAGATAGTTCATCTTACTGACAGTATTCTTACAAATTCCCTTCAGAAAACAGGCACCACAAGAGCCCTGCAGTTCATACTTCCTGAGCATACATGAAGAATGGACTCTGCATTAACCCAAAGGATGGACTGTGGGCTTCACAGAACTGAGCCTCTCAGATGTCCTTCAAGAGAAATGTCTGCAGGAAGCACAGAGAACTGAAAGTCCAGGGGTGAACACACCAGGGATACTAGGGGTACCTCCTAACCCCAGTCACCAGCCAACTACTTAGCACTTCACAGGTACTGCCACTGGCCTATTCCTACTGGAGGCAGGACTCTTCTAGTGAAAATTTTGTCTTAGATATTCTACATCTGCTTAGCAGTAATTTTCTTGGAACAGTCCTTAAGTCTAAGATTTTTCTGCCCAATCATTCTTCCTGCTCCCTCTCATTTCACAAGAGTCAGAACTCCTTTGTTGCCAAAGGCTTTCCTTGCCTGCCTCTGATTTTTCCCCCTTTATCCTTTATAGGCACTTTTCTCCGTGAATCTCTTGTTTGTTTAATTCCATCTTGGTGTCTACTTGTAGGAAGACCCAAATTAAAAGACAACATTTTGCCTGGAATCATAATAGTATTTTAAAATTATTATTACTTGAGTTTTAGCTTTTTCCTGATCTCAATCTTGGCATAGATCCCTCTGTGCATATAGTCTTCAAATCTCTCTGGAGCTTCTATCACAAGGATTCTTGGTCTGAAGTATATAGACCTATATAGTTGGCAGCACTATTTAGGGCCTTTTTTCAGGAACCAAATCTTTACATAATCTGCCTTTTCCTCACTTCTCCCCTCAGTCCTAAAAATCAGAAACAGTGTTAATCAGAGTAGGCTAGGGAAATCTCCAAATCCCAGTAGCTTAAAAAATTATTTTCTTTTCTTGTCTTAATAACCACAAGCATAGGTAGGGGACAATTTCCACAAAGTCACTCAAGGAGTCAGAAAAAAAAACAACCCAATTCTCATAAATGACAACATTTGGAAACAGATCCTCAGTTTCCAAGAGAGCAAGAGAGAGCTAGAGCATCATGTAATGTGTGTGTGTGTGTGTGTGTGTATGTGTGTGTGTGTCATGTAGTGTGTGTGTTTTATGTTTTGATTTCCTTATAACATGTCATTTCATCTAAGAGAGCATTGGATGAAATGAGCTATCTGGCCATGCTTAACTGCAAACATGCCAAGAAAGGTAGTTAGCAGCTAGAATGTTGAGCACTACTGTCTCTTCTAGAGAACTTACTACTGCCAAGATGTTGCTTTTAAAAGAGAACGCTAGTTGCCTTGTTTTCTGCTATTAAAAACATTTTCATGGTGAAAAATCTGCTTAGCTGCTTGAATCATGAGATGGAAAAAGGATACAAAAAATGTAATGAGAAAAAGACTTGTTGGTTAAGTCTCAAAATAGTAAACAAATATATACATAGTAGGATGTCATATTGGCATAGCAACAAAGGCACCAAGGTATGATAGATATCAGATAGCCACCTGTGTGTGAAATGAGTTAGACCACTCCAGAGCACTTGAAAGAAGGTGTTTACTTAAAACTGGTTACATGACTTTATGCCTTTTGCTTATATTAAGAGTAAAGTGTTTGGAAGAAAATGTCTTTAGCGATAGCTATGTTGTGATTCTCAATAGCCCAAGATGAAGAAAAATTTGGGAGAGTGTGTTTCTACTTATATATGGTCAGAGGAGATTGTCTTCAACTTGAAGAAATTAGCATGGGTTCTCTGTAGTCAGGAGATTGGGTGGATGGCTCCCTGCCTCTTGCCCTGGGAATGCAGATGGCGGGAATGAAATTTCTAATTGCTTGACAATAGGGTGAAATAAAGCAAGATGCAGTAAGTGGGTAGGACTTTAGTGTCAGCTCTCCTGAGGTGAGTGCTCTGTGATCAGGAAGAAAGATAAACATGGATATTTGGGCGACCGGTGGGATAAACTTCTTATTGTTCTCCAATATCATTCTCTCTTTCTTGCACAATGTAAGAACTTTCATCTCGAGAAATCATCATCCAAAATAAAGATTACATGTCAAGTCCCTCCTGGGGTTGGGTGTCACCATGTATCTAAGTTCTGGCCAATGGAATTGCTGAAAGTGGAAGGGTTTTATGGCATCCTTGGGAAATCTTCCTTAAAAGCTGATGCACACAGTTTGACAACTTCTTGTTCCCTTTCACCATCATGTTGCTAGAATAACTGGAGTTCAATTTTACATCATTAGTGACTCTCTTTTTTTTTTTTTATGCTACATTGCCATAGGAACCAATAATTTAAGTATGCACTTGGTATCCTAAGGACAGAGAAAGCTACAGCAGCCCTAATGTGTCATACATTGCACCATGCATTTTTCAGCGTCTTCTGATAGCATACTCTACTTAGGTGAATGAATCCACTGAGGAATGTCATAATTGTGATAAGGACATGTCTTAGAAAAAAATGTCATGGTAACAGATGGAATTAAAAATCTTAAGAGAAATCCAGCAATAATACATACCAATGTCTGAAGAGCAGCTGAAGCAATATACATCACAGCACATGACCCAAAGTCCCAGAAATAGCTCCTGCTCCAATGCTTTGATATTACCAGCAGTTCAAGGATAAGGTGATTTTTTAAAAGTATTGGCAAAGTGAAATTCCTAAGTGACTAACTGTAATAGGGAACAGAAGACCAAATTAAGTTTCTATGATACACAACCTTTTAAAATTATTATTTATATATGTATTTATGTATTCATTTATTATTCTTTGAGATAGGGTCTCACTCTGTCACCCAGGCTGGACTGCAGTGGTGTGATCATGGCTCGTTGCAGCCTTGATCTCCCGGGCTCAAGTGATCCTCCCATCTCAAACTTCAGAGTAGCTGGGACACAGGCACTTGCCACCATACCATGCCTGAGCATTTGTATTATTATCATTTGTAGAGACTGATTCTCACCACATGTCCCAGGCTGGTCTTGAACTCCTACAATCAAGCATTCTTTCTGCCTTGACCTCCCAAAATGCTGGGATTACACATGTGAGCCACCACACCTGGCCTTATTTTGTTTTAAAATTTAAATCTTTGTCCCATGATTTTCATGACTTTCATTGGTCTAGGAAAAATAAAATTCTCTGTTTATAGAGTGATCAAATGAAAGCTCTTGTTCCAAGTGAACTCATATGGAAATCATAAATGGTAGGTATTAACACATGGTCTTGATTGGATTGTGTATCATTTGGTGAGTTGGCCAGTTGTCCAGGTCACCTGCACTCACAATTCCAACCAAAAGATGAACCAATGAAAACTGTTAGTGCATTGACTGTTATGTTCCTATATGTAAGAAAAATGAGGAAGGTGGTGGATTTCTCTGAAAAACAATTAACTCTACACTTACAAAAACAAATCAAAGCATTTCTATTATATTCTACTTTAAATATCCTTTTTTTGAGAGGCTATTCTACAAAGACAAATTAAGGCAGTTAAATATTTTTGTTTTTAATTATCTATGTGTTTTCACTTTATCAAGTAAGTTTATTTTTCCTGAATAATGATTTAGCTAACATAAATATATTTATGAATATATTAATCTTATCATCATGTTGAATCTTTTGGTCTTGACTTCTGCCTTTGCCACTAGATTCAATAGTACATTTGGTGTTGAAAGACCTTTGTGATTCTATTATCATTGTAGTTTTTCATGTAGATATTTAAATTTTGCCAATGAAAAAGAATATTTGTCTTAAAGTCTAGAGAAAACTAAGTTAAATTCCACTGCATTTGTTGTTAAAACAGTACATGTTTATGTTTGATTTTTAAGGTGGAGCATTACAACAGCCTCCTGAAAATATTTACTTACAAAGAATGATACCTAAATGCATATGATTACAAATGCAATTATAATCATTAATATTAGCATAATATTGTCCTGGTTGGAGAATTTTAATCAACTATCTGTAATTTTGTGTAAGGTATGAGCCTATCTAGTCATTGCGGTTGCATTCTAGAAGCTTATAATTTCTGTAATCAAATGTATTCATGAAAGAAGTAACACAAAGGTGACATATTTCAATTGTAATGTTTCAGAAATAAATGATTAACAACTGTTTTCATCAAGATTACTGAAAAAAGAAAATATATAACACAATTATTAATGAGTTTCACAAGAAGATTTTACTATATTCATATATTAACATTTGATTTAATTTAGTATTCATATTTTGCTATATTAACACTAAAGTGTTTTATACACACACATATGTGTGTATGTATATATATGTATATGTTATCTGCAGATTACATATACATATTATCAGCACACATTAAGCCTTGTGTTCATTTTTTATTACCAGAAATATTTATTGTAGCTTTCTTTTTGAAATCTCACTTTGCATCTTAGATATTCTATGCTTGCCTCTATCATAAAGAGATTTGAGGCATTGAAGTGTGCCTTAAACTATATGGTTTTAAAAAGAACTGTAATTGCAGCTGACTAATAGATGATAGAAATAGACATGTACATCTGTGTTCTATAAAAGTCATAACTCTACATATATTTTCAAAACAAAAATGTGTTATACAATGCCTTCTACTGTGAGTTAAAAAGAGATATTTTAAACGCCTCTGAAAAAATGTTTCAAAATGTCATTTTTGGCAAGGGGGAGGGTGACATACATCTGAGGAAAGTGAATGAAAATTATTATGCCAGCATCCCTATCCATTCTGCTGAAAAATTTTGATATTTGCCCTGTCATATCCATGGATACTTATTAAGTGTCTAGAATTTTGACTGCATTCTTCATTGTATGTTTTAGAGCCAACTACCTGATTCAGAGTACAAAATCCATGAAATAATTTCCACAATGATTATGACAAATTTAAACTCCAGCAGGAAAGCTTAAAACAATTTGATCGCACAGGTTGTTAGATAAATAGCATTGTCAGTACAGTCTAAAGATCCCAGAAACAAGATTGATTTCTTTGTTCATGCTAACAACATTTTCTTGGGTCCCAAAGAAAATAAAAGACATATAGCTTAAGTCACATAAATCAGTGGACACACCAGACAATAAATAAATAGATTCCTACTGTCTTCTGTCTAGCAGTAGGAGGCATAATGGTCAAGAATTTGGGACTCTATGTGTATATTTTGGCGTTGTGAATAATGAGTTTCTTCTCATATTTTTGTGACATAAACTTTGACACACATTATTGAGGCAGGAAAATAGGGTCTGGAGGGAGGAAACCTAAAGTCTATTTGAGCTGACTTCCTAGAGCTGTATCAAAAGGAAAAGCCCACCTCTCCACACTCAAGTAACAGAAGAATCAGAGGCTACTCCCTTTTCACTAGGTTGCAGATGAAAAATGGAAAGTACCGCTAGTTGGTCCCCTTTTGCAACCAATCAGACTGGTTGGTTTCCTCTAACAACCAATCAGACTGTTTCTAAGCCAGGTCTTCATGTGTAACTTTGTAGCTTTGCTTCAGCCTCTGACTGGTCGCCTCCCTCAACCAATCAGACTGGTAGGGAAGTGGGGGGGGGGGGGGCACTCCTTCATTTACCTAGGGTGTAACCGAGTAACCAATGGGAAACCTTTAGAGGGTATTTAAACACCAGAAAATTCTGTAACCAGTGCTCTTGATCTGCTTGCTCGAACCTGCTCCCACTCTATAGAGTGTACTTTTGTTTCAATAAATCTATGCTTTTGTTGCTCCATTCTTTTATTGCTGCATTTGTGTGTTTTGTCCAATTCTTTGTTCAAAATGACAAAAACCTGGATGACTCAGTCAAGACCCTCCACTGGTAACATCACGACAGTAAAGATGATTCTCAGGATAGTGAAAATTCTCTAAAAAGGTTTAAAACATGTAGTAGAATGGTTTTTCAGGAAAGCAGTCTCTAATATGGGTTGGACAGGCAATATGTGTTTAGAAAACCCTTGGTATCCCTACCATAGGAAGAGGAGGAAGCAGGAGAGGAAGAAGGAGGCACAGATCTGGGTCCCAGCCCAATTACAGACTCCATGGAACCCTCCACAGGGTGCTCTGTAGCTAAAATGGCTCTGCAGAGTTGTCCAGAGTTGGGTCAAGAGTATCAAGTCTTAAGTTTCCTCCTACCCTCCATTCATATAAATTGGTCATGGGATGTGCATTGCCTAGGTAAGGGGTATGAACTTGGGTGAAGTGGAGTTTTGCCAGAGACAAGTGTGGATGAGGCTGAGTGCTGAGGGTTGCCTGAGTAGTTGGGGCCCAAACTTCACCAAATGTGAATCTGGGGGTATATCTCAGCGTCGTCATAGGCCATAATTAGTAACAGGGTTCTTTGAGGATTGAATACCTATACAGTATGGGTTCTGTAAGGATTGAATATCCATAGAGAAATATCTAAGATTCACCAATTTCCCCTTTCTTTTTACGTATTGTAAGAACACAATATCATTCAGCATTATCAGAGTGATTCCTTCAGGGTTTCTCCTTGAATTATAACTGCAGGTGACTCAGTTGACTCATTCTATGATCTACAATCAGATCAAGATCACTCTTACAGATATTTTGTTTTGTAATATTATGAACCACGATTGCAGTGTTCTATGCTATCCCAAGAAAATGAAAGGAGTGCAAATGAAGTCGAGTTTTTTAGATCAGACATAATCAAGGAAAATTTTAGTTAAGCCACACTCCTTTATCATCAGAAAAAGTTAGAGAAAGTGTGTAGTTTTGTGTTGTGAAAGTATATATGAGGTATATTGCTTAACGTTCAAATATGTAAATTGTTCAAATATAATGATCAAGGAATAAATATGTTATTTATATGTAGATAAAAATAAATATATAAATAAATACATGGCTCTGTGATTCATCTTTTCATTAAGAACCTGTTTCAAATCCAAATCATCTACTGCTGCTAGATGACTTGGAATTTGCTATTTTCTACTCACCAAATAACCAAATTATTCATTTTAAATGGCATTAATAACAACATGAGCCTTTATTAAATAATTTTAACAGTTGGATGACTGTATATATTAATAAATGTACATTGATACATGTTCTAGACATTTTAAATATCTCTATTGGAATTTTTACATATGGATTAAACAGAGCTTGAAGATATTGGTAATAAATTACCTAACAGAAAACTAGTTCTGATAATTGGTCCTCTTATTACACTAATCCTAGGAGCAATATTTTATGGGCCTAGGATTCTTGTAGCTTCCCATTAGTAAACTTACCGCTTAATAACAATCTTCTGCTTTGAGAGTCTTGGCAAGATGTTTCGATATCTGTTTATGAAAAATTAAACATTTTTGACAAGTTAGAATAATGTTCTATCATTATTTTTAGTAATAACAAACAATTTACTTTTTCCTAATTTTTAAAAACTCTTTTTTGTCATTTGTATATATTATTATTATATATTTTCAGAAATCATGCCTGTTTGTACTCTCCACAGACATGTTCTGTGTGAAATGTGTCTCTCTGGATTCATTATACACATAATTAATTGACTTCACCTTCCCCAACTAACAATTCTAACTCAATATAATTCCCTCTTGTGGGTCATCCTCATTTGACCACCACAATGACGCCTAAGATTTTTTAAATCATCTTTTGCATATATATCAAGTGAGGGCAGCTTAGTTTTCAAAATTCACGGCAGCTGCTTGCTTCAAAGTGCTGTGCAATCTAAGAGAAAGTAAAAATAAAACATACTAGCTCTATTCTTCCAAATGGGAAAAATTTGCATAGTTTAAGAAGATCCTATGGATCACAATAGATTTTCCATATTTTAAGTTTTAAAAATATCCATGTTATATCTTGGAACTTTTAAAGGCTCTTACCAATAACTGCTTTCTTAATTTTTTTTCTAAGAACTTCTCTAGCTTTGTTTATAACCTCTTTTCTGAAATTATTATATTTTACAGATACTAAACTTTGTTTTATTAACATAAAATGAATACATGAATCATTTATGGCAAAGAGTGAAACTATACAAATTTTTTAAAAGTAAAACTTTTTGTCTTTCAGACAATGTGTAGTGATTTGTTTTTTAAAAATTCTTACGTATTTCATTTTTAAGTGTTTAGTTTTTTTTCTCACATATTTATGTATATCTGTCTACCTAGTTTATTTTCACTTACGCAAATGGGATCATACTATACATGTTGTCTGTAATGCACTTGTTCCAACTAATAATATTTGTTTTCTCTTTCATAACACAAAAATATAGTGCATTCTTGTTGCATAGTATTTTATAGTTTGGAAATAGTAAAAAAAAAATCTATTCATCTATTGATAAACATCGTATCCATTTCTAGTTTTTGCTGTTATTATAATGCTTTTGCTTATACTTGTACAAAATCTTTGTGTTCAGACACTGGCATTCCTGTAGAATATATTAATAAAACTGAAATTGCTATATCAAATGGTATATTACTTTCTCAAAAGCATCAAACATGGCTAAAACTAATTTTAGACAAATAAGAATATGAATGCACCTTCTTTCCCAAACTTATTGGCATTGATTTTTTTGGTCTCAATTTATATTTTGAAAATATGATTATATTTTTTAAGATTTTATTCACATATATTTTAGTATATTTTGGCATCTTCTATACTTCTATTGATTATTTGTATTTCTTTCATTAATTCCCTGCTTACATAATTTGCCATTTAAAAAATGGATTGTTCATATCCTTATTAATTTGCATACATTCTTCATATATCCTGTAAATTAATTTTATGTCACACATATGACAAAAATGTGCAACAGCCTTAATGCATTTATTTAATGTATGTTGTCGTCTTCATATTAAAAAAATTATTTCGATATTTGAATCTGTCAGTTTTGTGTTTTGTGGTTTCCACTTTAGATGGTGTCTAAAAAGCTGTCCCTAAAACAAATTTTCACAATGACTTAAAATGTCCCTTTGCTATATGCTACATTTCTAAATGTATGATGTGTTCCTCTTTTTCTTGGCTCTCTGTTCTCTAATAGTTTATTTGCTGATTCTTGTCCCAATATAATGTAATATAAATAATATCTGCTTATAAATCTTTTGTTAAAGGCAAAAATACAAACTTATAAATAGATGAATGAGTAAAAGACTAAAAGGGTGCTCTATTCACATAAATCAAAAGATACAAAAGAAAAATGAATAATATTGATCCACAGATTTATTTACACTAGACCCCTAACTCACCAACATTAAGCTTTGAGAGAATGTAGATAAAACTTTTGTTTTCTGTCCTCTAAATTCTACCTTAATGGGTATAAAAATATTATAGAAGGAGGTAAGTACTATTAGAAAGAGGGTATACTTTTTAGATCTATGTGTATAAATAGATAATTTTGTTGTTGTTGTTGTTGTTGCTAGCAAGTCACTTTTTTTCCAATACTCTATTGCCTGGGAAATATTTGACTGTAAGTGAAATACTGGAACACCCCAATGGCTGTTTGAAGTGTACTTTTTGCTAATTTTGTTAACAACAATTTCCATAATTTTTTTTTTACTATTTATGTTGGCTTGACAGTGAGTTTCACTATTATTTGATTAATTTTATTGTTAGTTTTTTTTTTTTTAGTAACTATTTGGTTTTGCGGTAAGAAAAACAGAGAGAAGATACACTGAAATTCAAAACTGAAAACTATTAACAGAACAACTCCTAAAATTCTTCCCATACACAATTTTAAATTTCTGATCAAATAAAAAATTATGTGGAGAAAAGAGAAATACACAGTGAATCACATGGGTCAAAATAATGCAGACATTTTAATTAAAGTGTGGACTTTTGCATTTTCTGTTTGGTTTATTTAGGGCAGGAATGAGATTTAATGCTGTCCACAGAAACCAATTAAATAAAATTCAATTATATTGTGTTCATGGTGCAAAAATGGATATAAAGATGAACTTTTTGTGTAAAATTGATGAGTGAAGTAGACATGTATGCCATTAACAGTAAAAATGAAATCTCACCAGGAAGTAGGTATTAAAATAATACGCTACATGGAAAGGCTGGGAGATATGTTAAGTCTGATCAAAACTGATTACGAATAATGTGACTTTTCAATGGAACTTGATAAATATTTATTTCTTCTAGGCAAAAGGTAATTCAGACAGTTAAAACAAGCCATATCTATATTCTAATGAATCATTGAACTTGAAAGCTTGTGGTGTGGTGAATAAAAATTAGATGTTGAATGTGAACTTGGGCAATTGACTTAAAAGTGGTTGACCTCAGCTGGGCACGGTGACTCACGCCTGTAATCCCAGCACTTTGGGAAGCCAAGGCAGGTAGATCACCTGAGGTCAGGAGTTCGAGACCAGACTGGCCAACATGGTGAAACCCTGTCTCTACTAAAAATACAAAAATTAGCTAGCCGTGGTGGCAGGCACCTGTAATCCCAGCTACTGGGGAGGCTGAGGCAGGAGAACAGGAGAATTGCTTTAACCCGAGAGTCTCTGAAGTTGCAGTGAGGCGAGATCGTGCCACTGTACTCCAGCGTGGGTGCTGGAATGAAACTCAGTCTCAAACAAAAGGAAAAAATAAAAAATGCTGAAGTTGTTTTTTCATCTTTAAAAATTAACTTTGAGGGTTAATTTTGAAGATGAAGTTAATTTTGAAGATTTTGAAGATGAAAGAAAATACACACATCTTGGACAGGCTTTCCACACTACATGCTGCTCACTCTTGGGGTTCCTGGCATTTTTCTTCTCTCTTCTCTCCCTGACTGAGTCTTCAATCCTTTGTGAAATTCCAGACGTAGGAATTAAAGATCTCCTTTGGCTGACTGCATTTTTTTATTGGTTGCTTTCCTTACTTTAATTATTTCTGTGACTTTCTCATGGTTCAGCCCATTTAAATTTTCCCAACTTTCTCTGACAGATAGTTAACTATTGCTCTCCAACAACCAAGTGGCAATGTCCTGGAGAAAAGGCTCTTCCCAAGTTTTCATTGTTCACAGGTTGATTGGACATATATGTGGGGGAATCACAGTTCCCTTCCTATATGTAGCCTTCCTACTTCCTTTTCCAGAAGGCTTCTGTAAGAGGGGAGTTGGTCACTGGAGAACAGAGGAATTACTGTGGATACTGTACTCATTGTAGAGAAACAACAGAGCAAGTAGTTCAGGAATGTTCATGTAAATTTAGCTACGGCATGACCCTACAGGGTAATAAAGGATTCATGTTAAAATGGTACCACACCTTGACTGACCAAAAGACAATAAATACTTTAAAGTTGGTATCTATGTGGACATATACATATCAAGAATTAGACAACAATTGCTGTCTGCATAGAATAAGTTGTGGAATGTGTCATTTTATATGTTCCAAATGAGAATTAGGCAAAAATCAATACAATAAGACAGCCAATTCATCATTTAGTTTTGTCAGTATCTTGAAAGGCAAAATCCTATGACTTTGGTTTCTGTCTCTTTAGTCTACCACCTCATGACTATTTCACAGTTCAGTCAAATCTTTCTAAATCTTATATGTGAAAATGTATATTCTGTTGTATTCCTAGAGATTAAAAACTTCAGATGAATTCAAACCTTTAGAAATTAATATTTACTATTCAAAACTATAAAGTTTCTTACAAGATGTATGTACAATATTAAAATAAGTTAACTAACATTTTAGATTTATAATATTTTTCTTTGTAATGTAAGGTAACATTTACAAAGTTTCAGGTAGATTAATGTTTAAAAAAAATGAAACCCCATGAAAGTATTAAAATGAGACATAGATGAATGTTTTCGTCTATCTCTAATTATTTCTTTTTCCTGCTTATAACCTCGTAATTGCACATTTGGGTACTGTAATAATAGGTTCAATCTCCAAGCGTGGCATAAAAGTCTCTTTACTTTTTCTAGTCACTATCTTTCTTTCCTCTTGTATTGATCTTTAAGATCTGCTCACCTGCACGCACTACTCAATTAAACCCTGTTTCATATCTCTTTTGTAGAACTGATAGCACAGTATTATAGTGATGTTTTTGCATTCCTAACTATTTAAAGTCAAAAGACATGCTTTTAATTTTTCTCCCAGAAATGCCTAATAAATACTACATGTTTAATAAAGATTTGAAAATAAGTTCTCAAACAAAATCTTGGACAATACAGATTTTCAACAAAAACTCCAACTTGGCTATTATGCTGGTAGAGACAAAATATATTTTGGACAATCAGTGGGAAAATATTGAATATGATATTGTCTGCAGAGTTGGAGAATAGAATTCAAAATGAAGAAAAAAGTTTCCTGCATGCTAAAGTAAATAAAAGTACATACGAGGGTCAAAAATGATAATAAAAGTTATTATTTAAAGATCCCTTGTGTTATTCAGTCATTGCTTTATTGGGGAATGAGAAATGTTGTGGCTTTTCTTCCCCTAACGTGGATTTGATGGGGAAAGAATGCTCTTTGCATCCACACTGCCTCCTGTGACCTTGAAGGACATAGATATAAGTCTTGTCTTCATGCCCCTCATTGAATAAGGAAATTTGAAGAGGAAGCAGAATTACACAGTGGTATTACACAGACAGCCACATGACAGGCTAGGTCATCTTTTTTGGAAAGAAAATTAGGCACTAGAAAGGGTTTAGGGGATAAAACATGCTACAAAAGTGGCCCTCTATGAAGAAGTCGTCACTGAAAACCTGCACCAGGGTGAAGTTGAAAATATCCCCAAGATAATCATGGATAAGGCGTACCGTGGGTCACCACATCAGCTCGGCACAGTAGCAGGAAGAACTACTGTTAGCCAGAGATGGACATGGGGCATCTCCACAATACGGACTAGAAATTCGTCATGCAAGATAACTGCAGCCTTCTCCTTTTCCCAACACATTGGGGAAGTAAGAGCCTGTAGTCATCCTTCCACTCAAAGATAAGGGAGTTGAAAGGGGATTTAAGAAGCATGTTACCCTCACCTCTTCTTTCAATCATCAACGCAAACCCTGGACACTTATGTTGAGGACTTTTGGAGTATAGAAAGGGATTCCAAATTGTATATAAAATCAACTGGAAGGGGATACATTTCTTAAAACTTTTGGTTAAAAGTGATTAGAGGTTTGTGGACTCAACTTGAGAAATCATTAAAAAATAGAAAAGAAACATTCAACAAAACATGGGTGAACTAGTGAATGGGGAAAGAAATGAACCTCATTTGTGGCACTACTGATTTCAGGATATTTGATAAACTAGTTACATTTATGAAATAATATCATCAATCTCTATATATGAGTTTTAGTTTCTATTGAACTCGAGTTTGTGATGTTTAAGCTTTATTGGCCATTAGTTTGAATGTGAAAAAAATGAAGGTGCAAATTAACATGATTATGTGTTCAAATGATAGACTAAAAAGTGTTTCGTTTAATCAAACTGTTACGCTCTGTGGGTTTCAACATGCTATACTCTCATTTGCATGCATCTCTTATTAACAATTAAAGCTTCATTTATCATTTTTCTAGTCAGGCTCGAGACATTGATGATATATGATTAACTAATGTCCAATCAACAAGTATCTACTTTGTTCCTATTATAAGTTATAATAAGGATAATTACATAGTAAGCCTTTTTTTTTCCTTTTTTTCCATAAAACACTTCTAAAAACCCAACTTATAAATCAGATAAAAGTAGATGAATGTGCTTTCATGGAAGAGAGGAGGGTGAGGCAAAAAGTCCATGTACTCAGCCCCTTTCAACCCCTGCAGGCACTTCTACTACAGGGAAATATAGGGTATTGAACGTGTGTTTCCCCTGCAGGTTGTCCTGAAATTCCTCAAAAATGATGCAAAAGGGGAGATTGAAATAACAAAAAAGAAGATAGTAAAAACTTTCTGGACACCCAAAAGCAGGCGGATAACTGATTAGATACCGTGGCAGTTAAATGGAGGCAGAGGAATGCTCTCAGATAGAGGAAGAAGCAAGAGTGGGTTTAGAAAGAAGAATTTTCATTACCTTGTGAAAATTTGGAAATTCCTCAGCTCAGTACTTTTTGGGATAATAATCGATCTATTTCCTACACATCAAACAGAATATGACCCTCTCATTTTTAAAAGTAAGGATTATGCTTGATGAACCTCTGCTTTATTATAACATGACCCTTAATTTTATGTGATTGAAATTTTTGGACTCTTCTCCTTGCTCTGTGGTGAAGCATTTTCTCTATTTCTGTCTCTACTTCAATTTCTTTTTTCACCTCCATTGGAAGTCCACATTCTGTAAGGTTATTATAGAGAAATTGAGACACTTTTACATGGCTTCACTTCTCCTGAGACCCATTCAGATGACTGAGGATCAAATTCATATTTTGTGCCCTGCTTGGTATATCTTTGGGAGAAAAAGATTAATTTTTTAGGCCTTTAAGTGACTTATGACTATATTTGTTTGACAAGTATGAAGTTATTT
The DNA here is from genome assembly GCF_028858775.2 of Pan troglodytes. Taxonomy (NCBI): domain Eukaryota; kingdom Metazoa; phylum Chordata; class Mammalia; order Primates; family Hominidae; genus Pan; species Pan troglodytes. The sequence continues at coordinate 76,128,100 of NC_072415.2, forward strand.
ATAATTAACTATTGAAAACTGAGACATATTCATCTTGTATATCTAAACAATATGACTTTATAGCCTTGCTCAAAACAAAATAATTTTCTGGCTTTGGCAACTTTTCCTCTGATATGTAAGACATGTCATTGTCCACAAACAACCTATTTGGGGTGACCAGAAAAATAAAAGTGATGATCATACAAATGTTGTATCTATCAACATCAAATATTAACTATAAAAAGCTAAATTTTGTGATACGAAAAGTTAAAGAGTAGAAAAGTGAATAATCATGTGATAGTTGTATAGTACAAAGCATGTAAACTAAATTAATTTTTAAAATTTTTTTTTTTGAGACAGAGTCTCGCCCTGTTGCCCCGGCTGGAGTTCAGTGGCGCAATCTCGGCTCACTGCAAGCTCTGCCTTCTGGGTTCACACCATTCTCCTGCCTCAGCCTCCCGAGTAGCTGGAACTACAGGCACCCGCCACCACACCTGGCTAATTTTTTTGTATTTTTAGTAGAGACAGGGCTTCACCGTGTTAGCCAGGATGGTCTCGATTTCCTGACCTCGTGATCCACCCTCCTCGGCCTCCCAAAGTGCTGGGATTACAGGCGTGAGCCACTGCTTCCGGCCAAACTAAATAAAATTAAGAAGGGAAAAATGGGAGTTGGAAATCACTGAGGGTGATATTTTTATAAAGGTATAGTCTGAGTTGTTATTAAAGAAAAAATATTTTAGTTCAGAAGTTAGCAAAAATGAAAGAGAGAAACAGGGATATGACATTAGAAACAGTTTTATGATACCATAAACATGTAAGAATGCATTTAGTTTAGCTTGTATATTTTGTCAGTTTACAAACTGGAAATCTTTATAACAATTACTTTGAAAAGTTACCACTTGATTTATTTTTTTTTTTGTTCTTTAAAAATGGGAAGGAATTTGACCCATCATGACAAAGAATGCACGCTTATTTTTTGAAGGAAATATGAGCTAGTGTAAGCGTGTGATGTCTTAAGTCAGACCTACCAGAATTTAAGTAGTTGCCTCATACTCTGCTAGTTGCTTCTTTAGGGTAGGATCTTTTAACTCTTCTTAGCCTCAGTTACCTTTTCTTAAAAAGTAGTTGATAATATACCATATATTATAATGATTAAATGAAATAGTATTTTTAAAGTGCATGGTATATTACAGATGGACAATAAATATAATGTGTTTATTCTTTGTAATTATATATAACTAGTTAAAATTAATATCGCATTTTAACTCAGGATGAAAAGAAGCTTATAAAAGTATAAATTACTGTGTCTTATGAGATATTCTTAAAAGTAAGTAAAAAAAATCAGAAGGATGACTTCTCAAATCTGATTCAGAATTATGACATTAAAAATCTTGAAGGTGTGTGTTAAAATCAGCCAAGATAAAATTATGATCTTGATCAACATGATGCTATGACTTCAGCATTTCCTTATGTTAGAAAACACTCATGCAAACTCTTTAAAAGTTGAATTATTTGATCTAAAATAGGATGACGATACTGAACAGACTGCCAGAGTACAACCATGAAACAAATAGAGTGACACAGTTTCTGAGACAGATACAATATTAAAGAGTAAAAAGAGAATTAAAAGATGTAGAAATAAAGCAAGAAGGCAGGTAGCTGTTTTAACTTAGTTTTCTGACTTTGGTCACTTTTCCTTAAAGCACACTTTAACAAATCACATAAATTCTCAGCTACCATGAGTGAGCAAGCTATTTCCCAATGTGCGTTTGTATATCACTGGGGAAATATATAAATTGTTTTAGACCACTTTGGCACCAAAGAAAAAAGGCCTATCCCAGACCAATACACTATTTCAAGACACAGTACTCTCCTGTGGTATGTTTCAGCAAGCCAGTGTATTTCATGTATAATGGTCAGACATTAAACAAATGACAGTTAAGATCTATTGCCAAGAAGTCAGTGATATGCCATTCTAAGTGAGTTTGCTGTTTACGTTCAGATTATTCAACTGTGAACAGACCTTATATACAGAGTCTTACTGTAATAACGTAATAATGTATAACTTTTACCCATGACATGACAAGATTTATACAGCATCACAGTTCTTGCTGTAGAAAATATTTTTTTTTTCTGTGAAAGAAATGCACTGGTTGTATAAGTAGAATTACTGTGCTGAATAATTTTTCAATTCTTTGCTATGCTGGATTTAATATATAATTACATAAATTCTAATCATTAGAAATGCAATCCAACACCTGGAATTTTTGCCATGGTAGAACCAATGAATATAAACTAAGCAGGGCAATATAAAATGCTTTTACTGTTATTAATATAATTTCCATGTTTGCATAATAAGGTTGAAATCAATAAATAATACAGGAAAGTGAAAACATGATGTAATCATTGGCCACGAATGGAAAGTTAGGCTGCTTGGTCGTGCTAAACTGGAAGGCTGGGCTCCCAAAATCTCTTACAATCCCTTTAGTCTTGCATTCATTTTCTCCTTTTGTTCTCAGGCACTCACTAAAAATTTCTAGAGGGATTTCTGACTCTTTTAAATAAAGGGGAAAGAAATTGGCTGAGAACATTGTAGTTATCCTTTGATAGAGTTACCAAAGTTGCCAATACTCACAGCTTAAAATTCAAACCGTAAGAAATTCCAATATTACTGGTGTTAGATGGCAGAGTAAAGGCAGTTTTATTTCACCAGCTTCAGTGAACAAAACTGGAGGAACAAATGGGGTAAAAACAAAATGGATAAATACAACTTTAATTAAAAATAATAATATTGGCCGGGCGCGGTGGCTCAGGCCTGTAATCCCAGCTCTTTGGGAGGCCGAGGTGGGCGGACCACCTGAGGTCAGAAGTTCGAGACCAGCCTGACCAACATGGAGAAACCCCGTCTCTACTAAAAATACAAAATTAGCTGGGCGTGGTGTTGCGCCCCTGTAATCCCAGCTACTCGAGAGGCTGAGGCAGGAGAATTGCTTGAACCCTGGATGCGGAGGTTGCAGTGAGCCGAGATTGTGCCATTGCACTCCAGCCTGGGCAACAAGAGCAAAACTCCATCTCAAAAAAATACAATAAATAAATAATAATAATATTAACAGTCAAAACATCAAATCGTAAGTGTGAAGAGTATTGGGAATACTGGACCAAAATGTAGTGATAATGTGAGAACTTACTCAAACCTCTTTATATGTCTGATGAAAATTATTCCTAAAAGTGGGTGTCACAGTTTGAAAACCAGCACCAAATGAAGCTTGGATTACAGCGATTAGATGGAGTGCTCTGGGTTGGCAGAGAAAGAAGAATGAATACCAACCACAGAACACAAAGGGGTGAAGCTACAAGAATGGATGTTGTCACAGGTTTTCAGGCTGTACAACTTGGCACTCAACTTCAGAGAGGCTTCTATAAAGGACTTTTGTCACAGAAGAAAGTGGAAGTCGCCATTGCCAGATCACAATGTTGCAGGGAGATTGTTATTTAAGACACTTTGAACCACAAAGACCTCCTAAGGACCAGACACAAAGGAGATGAACACGTGGAGCAGAAATATTTGCATTTAAGATTTTAAATCAAGAAATCTGACCTACGTTTATTGAGACCAGGCTGCAAATAACTTATTATTATTCAGACAATAGCAGGTCAGTTGAAAGATGAAAGTAACTTGCAAAACAGTGGAAAGAAATAAAAGAGAAAAAATTGAAAATGTCATAAATGTAATAGCTCTATTATAGCAGCCCCAAAACAAATAAAATCACCAATGGAAATATAGTAAACAGGCTGGAGGAGAATTTATAAATTAATTAATTATTAAATAAAAATCTGTGGAAATAATGAGAAATGGTAGATATGAAAGATGAATGAAAAAACTAATATGTATATTTTGTAAAAAAAGGACAGAAAGAGAATAAGAATAACAGACAAACTAATCTAAATTTTCTTGATATAAAGAAGATTTGGACTCTTGATCAAAAAAGAAGGTAATGTCCAAGGAAAATTGATACAGACTGAGCAATAAGATATGACTGGTAATAACTGAACTCTGTAGATAATAAAAAAGATCTCCTGAATATTCAGTCAGAAAAATGAAATTACCTAAAATGTATGCAAAGTTTTATTCAAAGCAAAATGGATATGATAAGGTAAGCATCAGTATGATCTGGATAAACCCTCTTGATAAGATAATCCTGGAACAATCTCTATAGAAGTCAAAGAAAGTGTGAGCCACTTATACACAATCGAGATTTAATTCAGATACCGCAGATTATCAAGACAGTTTCTCAAATACACAAAACTCAGACTGTAGAACCCCTGTCTCATTCTTGAAAAAAAAAAAACTTGAGAAAAATAGTCCTATCAAACATGAGCTAAAGTTTGGTAATCAATGGTAAACAGGACAATTGGTGGTTTTTAAATTCACTTAATATAGAGAAGACAACAATAATCAAAAACAAAAACAAGAATGTGTGGAGAATACAAATAAACAGTAATGCATAACACAAACATCTCAGTGTAAGACACATTATAGAAACTCAATATATATTTGTTAGATGAAAGGAAAATAATATGTAACAAAAATGTGAAAGTATCAAGGCAGTGACATTGAAAAAAATAAGTATTCTCATTTACATATTTTTTAAAGCAAAAAGTAAATAATATGGAAATATGAATGTAAAAGAATTTCTGACTTAGCCATTCCACAATCCATATATATGTTAGCATAACATGTTAAATATGAAAAATATACAATTTTTATTTGTCAATTAAAATCTATAAAATAAATTTTAAAAGCCTAATAAAATTTATTTCACACAACTTGTAAAAATTAACAAAGAACACTTTATTGAAATACAAAATACTCAGTGAATTCAACCGTTTAGTTTTTCATAATTTTATTTTATTACTATTTTTAATAATTATTGCTTTTTGTAAATAATACTGTGAATAAACACTTAACTGAGGTTCAAAATTTTTTATTCTTCGTGTTTCTGTTTCTTCTTTTAAAGTAATTAAAATTAGAAACAATATATTTAGTAAGTAGTATGTGTAGTGTGATCTCAATTTTTGGTAAAATTATTTCTCTTCATTTTTTTATCTGCTTATATTTGTATCAAAACATGGAATGACATTTTCAAATGTTGGCTGTCGTGATTTCTGGGCAAGTGAGGGTAGAATGTTGGGTATTTTCACTCTTTTCCTTCTGCTTTTCTGCATGGTTTTTCTCATTAAAAAAAAAACTCACTTTTTTTAAAAATTTGTGTTTTATGACAGAAATTGTTGTTCTTCAACATAAATAATTTTACAAATGTGCATTCCTTGATATATTTTAGCAGAAAAATAATATTAAAACTTTAGCTAGATAACAGTAAATCAATAAATTCTTCATGATTATCTTATGCTAGTTGGAAAATTAAAAAATATAATCTGAATAATAATAAAAGGTTTATTTTCTTTAATTGTATATAATTATATGTAAAATATATATATAATATATATATACACACACACACGTGTGAGCGTGTGTATATATGTATATCACCCAGTTTTCCACTTTGTTTGACATCAAGCAGGGAGTTGAGCAAAAATATAAACAATTAAAATGCTTCTAATAAAATGCTCTAAAGTTTGGATGCTTGACATTTTTCACCTTTTATCTGTACGTTAATGAAAGTAATTTTATTGCTCTAACATAGAAATGAGTCATTTTGTTTTTTTTTATTTTCATAGTACCAAATATCTGTCTTTACTATGTATCGTACTTTTTAACTAATTTTTTAGTATCATTGGGACAATAGCTGATGTGTAGCTAAACATATGGTGGGCACTTATAAAGATACACAACTCATTTTGGGATTTGGGCATAAACATACAACATTTAATAATATATTCCCATATTTTGTACAGTAACATAACCATGACGTCAGCAAATGTATTTTGTGAAGTGCAGTGGACTAGATAGTGTCCTCCCAAAATTCATATCCTTCCTAGAACCTCAGAAGGTGACATTATTTGGAAATAGGTTTGTTGCAGATGTTATTAGTTAAGATACAGTAATACCAGAGTAGGGTGCGTCCTTAATGCAATGTAACTGGTGTTCTTTCAGAGAGAAGAAAAGGTACACAGACAGGCATGCAGAATGTCGTGTCATGCCATCATAGGGGTTATATGCCTCCAAGCCAAAACACCAAGCATTGCTAGCAAACAGCAGGAGCTTATAAAAAGCCATGAAACACACTATTCCTCAGAGCCTTCCAGAAGGAATTAACCTACAAACACCTTGGTTTCAGACTTCCAGCGTCCAGAACAGTGAGAGAAAAAATCTCCATTGTTTTAAGCCATCTACATTGTGGTACTTTGTTATGGCAGCCATAGGAAACGAATGCAGTAAGTTATGGGCCTTTGTGCCATTTGGTCTCAGTCATAACTACTCAATGCTAACTGTGTGGCTGTAAAGCAACCTTAGACAATGTGAAAAGAAAACAGCTCTGTTCCAATAAAACTTTATTTACAGAAACAATCAGACCGACTTTGGCTCCATGGCTGTAGGTACACCATATGCCATTCCTCTTCCTCCCTTTTCCTCCATATCACTCTCCTCCTTTTTCATCTCCTCCTCAGATGTCTCCTTGTTCCTCTTTCCGTTCTCATCCCCCACCTTCCTGTTCTTGTTATTCTTATTAGTATCATGGTCAGAATAACTATTCTGGCTCTGTACCTCCCCTAACAGGATTTTGGTATCTGATAGAGTGAGTATAAAATCAAACATGATTATCCTAGAGAAAAATATACTTAAAAATTTTACTTCATTTTAAAGATTAAACTTTAGTTCCTCTTTCATTTCCGGAGTTTCAAATTATTCAGCAGATGAATCATATATTTTCACAATCTAATCATGTTTGCTTCTTCTCAGGCCCCATTCTGAACAAATAACTGTTAATTTTTAGGACTTCTTCATGAAAAATCTACATTTATTAACTCATTTAATCTTTAGAACACCATAATCAGGGAATTAGTATTATTATCTTCATTTTGCCAATGGTGACACTGAGACCAAATAAGATTTATGTAACATGCTTAGTCAACGGTCCTTTGTGTTTGGCAGAACTAGTATTTGAATGACACTAGAATTCTTACTTTTATATTTTACCAACGACATCCTACTCCGTAATGATTAAAATAAATTTTAAACATTTAAATATTGATATTAAATTTTAGTAAAAATTATTTTTGTAAGACATAAAGCTAATATGTCAGTAATTTTATTTAATATCCTGGACACATACTATAAATATTTTGAACCAATATTTCTTTGTAAATACTCACTAGTGATAGTTTAAATATTGTAACATTCTCTAACATGTATGTTCCAATTTTGTAGTAGGAAAATCCATATGTCACCTTCCATCATTTGTTCACATCATATTCTTCTAAGTGAGATTTTAAAAGGAACTAATGCAATTAACCATTGGGTATTTATTTTCAACCATGCCATTTTAGATTTAAGTATTAACTACAAATATTTAAATAGTAGATATCATTTATCTTAATGTAAGTATGTTATGTAAAATATAATTTGTGGATGATTTATAATGTAGTAAAAATACACTATGTTTGCAAAACATACTTAACAGAAAAAAACTCTTCAAAAATCAACATAATAAACAATTTGTAATATTTTGACAAGTTCGAAACCCATTTGGGAAAACTTAACACTCTAACAATTGTTAAACTACCAATTCTGTTTTCGAGTTGGAATATTTTGTCGGGGGGTGGTGCAGTAAATAGATTGAAAGACATGAACTACTACCGATAAACTATATCCAAAAATTGGTTTTCTCACAAATCTGCTATGATCAAACCGAAACTGTTGATAGGACATATAATTTCTAATTTGCATAGAATAAATTACATAAATAATTGCTAATCTAAATTTATATAATCATTAAAAGACTCATCTTTCAACAGAGAACATCCTATCACACTTCAAACACATATGGCAAACTTTGTTTCTAGAGTCTTTTTTTAAATAATTTTATTTACAATTCTTTGTAAATTGTTTCCATGGACATTTTTGCTGAAGTTGTCAAATCTTTGTTTTATGATGAAACTTTTATCTCTCTGTTGTAGTGCACAAAGGGATTTCAAATGCAATGTTTTATTCATTTTGCAAAGTCCCACACTCCTGAGATTCTCTACAGTTTTTAGTTTTTTTCTTCTTCTCCTAGAATTTAGTAACAGTGGCATGTTGGGAATGAGACCCTGTCTCCTCCCTCAATCTTTTCATTCCCTACTTCACTCACTCCCCTGCCCTTAACCTCTCCCTCTAACTCCTTGCCTTTTAGAAAATCCAGCTTCCAAATGGGACTTCACACTGACAGGGAGAAAAAGAAAAATTTATTGCTTGAAGTTGTTTTTCTCTTTAAAGGCTTTTTTAGTGACAACCTTTCTTCTCTTAGAAAGGAGAAAATGGCAAAGGTGAAAGGTTGTTACTATACATTTGAAAGCATCAATTTCTGTTAGGAATAAATTTTTACTTAGATCTAGATAATACCTGCTAGGGCTTGGCCCTTGTGCACACTTATTCATTACTATTTTAACATGAATTTATTTTAGCTAGAAAAATAAATCCTATGTAAATAATTCTGTATAAAGATGTAACTTGGAATTTAGATTTAAGTTAACATAAATAGCATGTTCTCAGAGTCAGTAATATTTGCTAGGGGAGTTGTATTCTTTAAACATAAAATAATACTAATTTTTTCAATCATTTAATTATGTGAACTTGGGAAATCCCAAGTGGAGTACATATTGCATTTCAGTTCTTTTTATATAGAAAAGATACAAGGGTCTGAGAGTCTGTCTCATGCTTCTTTGTTTCTTGTATGTTGGTGAACTGTAATGAAAATAAAATTTAGCATTTAAGGAAAGCATAGATACAATTTTATTTATAAGGATACAGTACCCAATTAAAAATACATATCTTTGTGTGAAATTCTGCTTCACCTTGATACTTTTATTTTTATCTTCATCCTTCTTTCCCTCCCTTCTTCCCCCATTCTCCACCTCCCTCCATCCATCTCAAGTCCTTGAAGTGGTCTACTTACCCTGAAACTGTCTCTAATTCAGCCTCTAGATGGGAGAAGTTCAAGAGCTAATAGGCACCACACCAGAGGAATTCACGAAAGATGACCTGATAGAGATAAATGCTTTCAAACCAGTGCCAGACAACCAGGAAGAAGACATAGAGGAAGCAGTGCAGGAAAACAAATTGACATGAGAGAATCTGATAGAAAGGCTCCAATTATTCAAGACTGATTTGAATTCTTTTATGACATGGAATCCTCTATGACATGGGCACTGAAACTAAAGCAAATGGTAAAAGAAGAGATGGTACTGTATAGAAACAATTTTAGAGAAATGGAAAAGTAAAAACTCAGGGTTAAAATATATTTCTGTAAAATTACTTCAAGAGTACCTGTCTGTCCTCCCTCCTCTTCCGCCTCCTCTTCCTGACCTCCCTCAGCCTACTCAACGTGAAGATGAGAATGAAGACCTTTATGATGATCCACTTCCACTTAATGAATAGTAAATATCTTTTCTCTTCCTTATGATTTCTTAATATTTTTTCTCTAGCCTACTTTATTGTAAGAATACACTATATAATATGTAAACATACAAAAATGTGTTAACTGAACATTTATGTCACTGGTAAGGCTTCTAGTGAACAGCAGGCTATTAGCAGTTTTGTTTTGAGGGAGTCAAAAGTTATATGCAGATTTTCAACTGCACACAGGGTCAGGCCCCCTAACCCCTACATTGTACAAGTGTCAATTGTATATTATATCAACTAAACTAAAAAGTATGGAATTTCTAAAATTATATTTATAGAAACAGTATAAATGACTGAAAAACTATAAAACCAAATACTGATAAAGTTAGGTATAAGATTACTGTAATTTTAAATATAGGTATAGAGTCAAGAGACAATTAAGAACAGAAGTTTTACAAGGAAGAAAAATACATATTTAAAAATAGATACATGTTAAAGTATTGCAGAGAGTGTTTTTTGGGTTTGGTTTGTTTGTTTGTTTTTTGTTTGTTTGTTTTGACAGCACCTTTCTCTGTTGCCCAGGCTGGAGTGCAGTGGCACGATCCCTGCTCACTGCAACCACCACCTCCTGGGTTCAAGCAATTCTCATGCCTCAGCCTCCTGAGTACCTGGGACTACAGGTGCACGCCACCACGTCTGCCTAATTTTTGTATTTTTAGTAGAGATGGGTTTTCACCGTGTTGGCTAGGCTGGTCTTGAACTGACCTCAAGTGATCCGCCTGCCTAGGCCTCCTAAAGTGCTGGAGTTACAGGCGTGAGCCACTGCACCTGACCTGATAGTGTTCTTAATAAGAGTATTTTGAGACTAAGGTAGCATTTATTTTAAGCCTAGCTAGTTTTATTATTTAGCTTTCTAAAAGTTTTGTGGGAAATGCATTTTATGTTTGGACAGTTCTGGAAGCAGATGCTGACCAGCTTCATCTAAGATGTTGATAATTCAAGAATAGCCATGTGCTTCTCCGTAATTACTCTGACTGCTTGGTCAACTACTGTGGTAGTTACTGACTAACATACCAGCAATGTAGCATTGTATGATAAAATTCAAACTTGTAAGGTATTGGTTGTTTCCAGGCAAACCATTTGCCTTGATAAAGCAAGCAAATAATTAAAATGGTATGAAGAAGTAGGCACTAAAGTAAAAGATTTAGTATTACCAACTTCTGAGTAAGGAAACTAGCTTACTTGGATTAAGCTACATTAATCATATTAAATAAATGATTAGTTTTATGTTTTTTAGTGTGGGTACAAAGAAATTAACTAAACAAACATAGAATGCTTGGAACTAGACAGCAGCTTAAATTTGGAAGTTGTGTAGATGATTTTACTACTCTTATCAAAATTATTTGTTAAGCTCTAAAATTTGAATGATCCAGTAGGAAGAATTTTCATGAGAAGTTAAATGGATATTGTTTCTTTGATTTTGAGAAGGAAGAGTCTCATGAGCTCTTTTTCTAGGCATGATGTTTATGTTTGCATTTTAGTAACGATTGAGAATTGGAACTGACAGTTTCTACATCTTGCCAATTTGTTAATATAAAGCATTTTGAGTATTAAAGGACCAGACACCTGGGATAAAATATGCCCCCCTTCCATAGATTTCATTTCCGTGGGTGGATAATTAAGAGTTATCAGACAGAGATTAGTAGAAAAACTTTGTAAAGCAAAGGACTATAGTATCAAAACTTACAGAGGCATTAAATAACTAGGAATAAATGGAAGTAAGAATTTAGTATGCCTGTGTCATAGAATATAATAAAGAACTGGTGGAAATTAAGTGGGGAGACATAGGAATAGGACAAAATGAAGGGTCTTTTAAAACAATTATAATGTTTGGACATTATTAGGTAGATTATTGCCTCTAGAATTTTTGTATTTCACAAGTAGTAACATTTAAACAAGAAGACAAAAACACTTAAAATAGGAACCAATATATGAGTTTTATTTTGACAAATATATACTTGGAAAACAAACAGAAGCAATAGCTATCATTTATCATCTACTATCAACAGATTGACTTCCAAAAAGTAGAAATGTTATTACAAAATAATGGATGCATTTAACTTATGTAGAAAAGTCATGATATTTTCACATTTTTTCTCACTCTACCAGTGAGACAGATGACAGTGTCCTCAGAGAGACGCTTGGTCTGTGAATTGGCAGTTTGAAACCAGTGCTACAGGACCACTGACATATGCAATAGAGAAAGAGAGGTATAGAACTTCAGGATTGCTAAATAATTTGCTCAATTTATGTAGCACTAAGTGATGGTACTTATGATATTTATATTGCTCTTGAGAAATACAATGCGTTCTAGGCAAATATTTCAAGTTGAAGAATAGTCAAAAATAAAAATTAGATGACTATCATGATTTCTCCTTTGTTTTGCTGAATGTATTTAAATAAAGAAAATTACACCTGGCAAATCATCATTGAGATAAAACTTCTGTTGATTACTTTAAACCATCTATTACAACTAAAAAGAATTATTAGTTACTTGTGTTCACCCTTAAATGTTATGTTAGCTAAACTATTTCTTACATGAAGAGCATATCAGCAAGAATTTTAAGGAAGAAAAATGTATTCCATTGGTCTCTGTTATTACATAGCATGCTGTAACTGCATGGTTAAGAAAATCATATCAGCTGTGGCTTTCATTGGTATATTGTATCCAATTTTAGCTTTTCCCAGTGAAGCTTTATGTATAATTTGATTGTAAGTATTTAAAAGTTCATCTCAGCAGAAGATTCCCTAAAAAATGTGAAGAAAAAGGAAGAGAATGACAAGCATGATAGGCATTGGGGTGCTGGTTCTTAGGTCTAGTCAGGTTACTTAACTTAACATGTCTAAAACTAAAATTCTAACGTTCTCTTCCAGTTGTGCTCTACCAATTGTTTCCCCATGTCCTATAATGCCAATACTAACCATTCAGTTACAGAGGCCTAAAACTTTATCATCCTTTGCTCTCAAAGTTCACATCAAGAGCTTTTCTCCTACGTTTCTTCTCAGGAGTTTCATGATTTTGGGTCTTCTGTTTAAGTGTTTAATGCAGCGTGAGTTGATTTTTGTTTAGGGTGCTAGATAAAGATGCAATTTTATTCTTTTGCATGTGGATAGACATTTTTCTCTGGAAACAGATTTTAATAAATTTCAAAGGACATACAAAGTATATTCTAAGATCACAATAAAATTACAGTGGAAATTGATAACTAATCTGGACAATCTCAAATGTTTGTATAAAAAGCAACAAACGTTTTTAATAACACATAAATCAAATAAGAACTTACAGTAAATGTGAGAATATATTTTAAATGGAATGAAAATAAAAAGTATATCATAACTTGTAGATTTCAGTTATGGCACTGCTGAAAGCCAGACTTATAATCATACGTATGTACGTTGGAACATGTAAAACAATAAAAAGTCAATGACATAAGAACTTATTTATAGGAAGTCACGTAAAGAAAATAATAAGCCCCACAATGGAAGAAATAAAGGAAAATGTAAGAAACAAAGAAACAAATGAGAGAGAAGGCAGGCACAACTGAAAAAATTTAGAAAGAAAAATAAGTGGCATTTTAAGAATAGAAATAAAACTGATAAACAATTAGCAAGATAAATCAAGAAGGAAATAAATAAACCAAAATTTTTAAGCATCAGGAATGAAAAGAAGGGATATCACTACAAACCACACAGACATACAAAACATTGCATGAGTATCTCATAAACAATTTTGTATCAATATATTAAAAAATTTAACAAAATGAGAAAAATATTTGAAAACACAGAAATAACATAAGAAATAAAAGATAATTATAATTAAAGAACTTACATATACTGCACACACACACACACACACACACACACACACACACACACACACACATAGTCTAGGCCCAGGAGCTTTAACTGGTGAATTCTTGCCAACATTTAAAGAAGAAATAATATAAATCTTATGTAGAGTATTCCTGAGTATAAAAATGAAGAAAACACTTCCCAGTATATTTGATTACACAAACATAACCCTGACAACAAAAACTAGTAAGAACATTATAAGAACAAAAAATTAAAGGCTACTCTCATGAGCACAGATGTAAAATCTTAACACATTATCAACAAATGGAACACAATAACCTAAATGGAAATAATACATATGAATTAGTATCATTTATTTCAGAAATACAAGCTTGGCTTAATATTTGAATGTCAATAAATTTATTTAACCACATTAACAAAAAATTTAAATGGTTCCTTCAATAGATGTTGTAAATGCATTTGATAATATCCGAAATTATTAATAAAGCGGAGATAAAATAGAACTTTCTTAGACCTATAAACAGTGTCTGAAAATCTAAAACTAAGATTATACTTAAATGCAAAATACTGTTTTCCTCTGTGTTCAGTAATAAGACAGAAATTTCCACAATCATCGCTTTTAATAATATACCTAGTGAAATTATTCAATGAAAATAAATGTAAGTATAAACACTGAAAAGAATTTTAAAATTTACATTAATTTTCAAATGATTTAATTTTATTTGTATAAATTCAGCAATTTTACATATTAACTGATGAACAGTTAATATGTAAAATTAGCAAAATTTCTGAATTCAAAGAAAATGTATAAAAATCATATGGATTTTGAATATATTAGCAACAAGCAATTAGTAAATAAAAATCAATAAATGCCAACAAAGATTACAATACCACCCGCATCAACTATCAAACATGTCAGAAGTGCTAAGAAGTAATGCTCAAGATCCTTTCCTGAAAACCATAAAACCTTGTTAATAAGGATTAAATACCTTAACAAATTGAGAGATAAACTATGACAATGGTGTGGAATACCTGATAATAAAGTTGTCTAAGTATTTAATGAAACTTCAATTAAAAAATCACAGGAAAACATTTGGTAGAAATATAAATGGGCAATGGTGTACTGGATAAGGAAAGTGTGGTCCATATACACTATGGAATACTATACAACCAGAAAAAATGAAATCATGTTCTTTGCAGCTACATGGATACAGCTGGAAGCCATTATCCTAAGAGAATTAACACAAGGACAGAAAATCAAATATGGTATGTTCAGTTATATAAGTGGGAGCTAAACATTGAGTACACATGGACATAAAAATGGAAAAATAGACACTGGGGACGACTAGAGGGGGGACTGTGACAGGGGAGTAAGCGTTGAAAAACTGCTAGTCGTACTCTGCTCACTACCTGGCTGACAGAATCATTTGTACTCCAAACCTCAGCAACACACAATATGCCCAAGTAACAAACCTGAACATGTCTTCTCTGAACCTAACATAAAAGTTTAAAAAATAATAATAATGGCAAAGCAAATGGCCTAGATCTGCCATGGCAAGTTGGAAGAAAATGTTCAAATATGAATGACTCACACTATCAGATATTGCCTTTTTACATTTTACCGCAATTAACACAGTATGCTATCAGTACCAAGATAGACAAATAGTTCAAAATAAAAAAAATAGAGTACAGAAACAAACTTATGTGTGTGCTATCAGCTCATGCTGATAAAAGCACCAGTAAAACTCACTGGGAAAAAGATCACCATTTTCAGAACTTACACCGCATAAACTCAATAGTCATAGGAACAAATGACACTTAAAACTTTACAAAAAAAAGTACACAATTAATTTGGAATAGACCTAAGCACAAATTTGTATTGTATAACAATGAAACTTCTAGAAGAAAGCATTACAAAATCTTCATGACATTTGATATTTAAAAAAATTTAAACATGAAAAATATTTACCATAAAGGTAGAACAGATAATTGGCAGTTCACTGAAAGATAATATTAAGATACTGAAAATGCCAGCCACAGACTAGGAGAAGGTAGACATGTGCACGTATTGGTCAGCGGTCTCATATGCAGAACATATGAATAATAACAAGAAATAAATAAGTGAAACAGAAGCAAATCAATTCAAAATGACAAAAAGACCCAAAAAATAGTTCCTTAGAAGACATTGACATAAGCTTCTGTAAGAATAAATGGCATGGTACACTTAAGATATACACACTTTGCTGTATATAAACGGTGTTTCACAAAAAAAGACAAGCAAAAAACACCTTTTTTTCTATGTCTGATGACAACATTGTATCGTTTTCAGAGTATATTTTATACATACACATATATATATATTAAAATGCTAATTTTGTTTATGGATCCCAGTGAATTCTGAGAATGCAACCATTAGCATCTTACTAAAGATTCCATAGCTTACTGGCAAAGGAGTTTTTTTCACCAGATCTTGAAAACCATCTATGTTTAGTCACTTTTCCCAGGAACACATAGTTAAATTTTTGCATAGCATGGCCAGGGATACACTGTCTCCCCTTCCCCCAATCTTCTCCAAAATCATTAATCATAGTAAAGATTCAATAAAGTCACTCTTAAAGCCCTTGACTTTCCTATTAATTTTTTTCAACTTTTATTTTAGGTTCAGAGAGTACATATGCAAGTTTTGTTACTTGGGTAAATTGTGTGTTGCTAGGGTTTGGGATACAAATGATTCTCACCTAGGTAGTGAGCAGAGTACCCAATATGTAGTTTTCAACCATCGCTCCCCCGCCACCTTCCCCGCTTTGGTAATCCCCAGTGTTTCTTCATTCCATCTTTATAGCCATGTGTACTCAATGTTTAGCTTATAGCATATTATGAATCATTATAAGAACATCTCTATTCAACATACTTAAACGTTAGAATGATGTGTTGCATTGACTATCAGTTTTCACATACATAAAAGGATGACTCTATAATTGCAAACTTGAGATAACACTGAAGTGTAACGATTGGCTATACTAAAATAAAAATGAAGTTATGGAATACATGAGATAAATAGGGTTGAGGTATGTCATGTTTCCATCAAGAAACAAGGATTTTTCTATTCTTTTGCAGCAGAGGTTTTGTACATGTAAATTCAAAGTACAGTTTCATTTCAGGATTCACTGTTTTCAGGTGACAGACTAATTCTTAGTACTTTCTTAGTTCTTAACTTTCTTAATTTCCTAAGTCTCTCAAAGTTCATAACAAAACCATCTTTTATCAGAAATGATGTTTAAAATGAAAAGAATTTTTATGTTAGCTGGGTATCATTGATTTTTTTTGGAGAAATTACTCAATGATAATCCCACTGTTTGACAAAGAGAATATTCCTTCTTAAATTCTTATTTGTGTACTTACTTTGCTCTTTTATATAAAGCAATTTCTATGTAAACTAAAACCTACACCCAAACTAAAGTACACAGCCTCATATGCAACAAAAGAAAGAAAGGATTGACATGCTATAAGGAGTATGCAATATTTACATGAGGGGTAATAAAATAATTCATTGTGGTTTATTGAAGGTTTTTGAAGCCTCTTGAGAGATTTATAACATTTTCATGTATAAAAGTAGATGGTGGTAAGAAATTATATGTTATGCATATTTTACCACTTTTTAAATAAAAAGTAGATGATGTTGAACAGCAGAAAACAGAGATGCATAGATTATTTTCAGGATCCAGTGATTAATATTCCTTTGTCAGTAAGGAGCTATTTTAACATTTTAAACAGTGGAGAAGTCTTATCAGGCGTGTTTTTAAAAAGAAATCTTGAAAGCAGTTTTATAGTATTTTAATTTTAATTTTATTTTATTATTTTAGTTTTGAGACAGACTCTCATGCCTCACTCTGTCACCCAGGGTGGAGGGCAGTGGCCCGATCTCAGCTCACTGCAACCTCCGCCTCCCAGGTTCAAGTGATTCTCCAGTCTCAGCCTCCCGAGTAACTGGGATTACAGGTATCTGCCACCATGTCTGGCCAATATAGCATCCTTAAGAGACAATTTTCAAGGAAATTGAAGGACTAATTGCAATAAAACATTAATAAGACTGAGAATTTAAAATACTGGAAATGAATTTCCAGTATTTAAGAATTTAAAATACTGGAAATGAATTTCCAGTATTTAAGAATTTAAAATACTGGAAATGGATTAAAAATGGTTGACTAAGAAGAGGAATATTTAAATATCTGTTGAAATTTTGAAACTTCAAGGCTAACTTTGTGAAAATACCGGCACTTAGTCTTCCAGATTCATTAATTTAGCATGAATAGATGAATGAATGAATGAATGATGTTATTTGGGTAAACTGTGTGTGGCTGAAGTTTGGGGTACCAGGTTTAGTTTACAGGCACAGAAGTCTTGCAAGATAAAAATATATTGAAAGGAGATGAGAAATTCAAATATGAAAATATAATTGATCAATAAGATGTCATTCACGACCTTCTGGAAATAACAGTTTTAACAGAGTTGTCGTAGTGAAGCAATTAAATTTGAATAATCAGTTTTCAAACAAATCTACTTCTTTCCCTTCCTGCAATATTTAATAGAGATTTTAATGGGAGTGATAAGCATCAGATAAAGCCATATTTAATCTGGTGCACAAGGATTTACGCTGTTTTTCAAAAGTCCTGGCTCCTTTTGATTGTTTTTCTGCTTCTTTAAGCCTTGTCTGTTTTTGATTTCAAAGTCACACATGATGCCTGTAATTTTTCTTTTTTCTTTATTTTTGATATTCTTATTGTAATTTGATCACTTATTGTAAAGTGATTGTAATATCACTTTCTAATTTGGGACCAAGATATGTTGTTCATTTGGACCTTAACATTGATATCCTAAGTCATGATATAGGTAAACCATTCCCCCTAATGTGGACCTGTGCTTGGTTTGTATCAATAACTAGATTAAGAAAGTTAAGAAGGAGTTAAAATCTCTTTTGGTTCAACAAGTTAAGTAATTATTCTTATTGAGCACTTAATAGATGCTAGACATAATGAGAAGTCAATGAATATAAATTAGTTTGTAAAAAAGTCAAAAATCTTCTTTTGACAATAACACAGTTTCAAATACCTCTGACAGGTACCTCCTTGCCTCATGGCAACAGACTATTGTTGATTTAAACCTAATTTTATCCTTCTTTGAGTCATCTTCCTACCTACACCATGACAGTTATTATCAGCGAAATGTGTTAACTGTTATCATGCATTATATGTAAGCACTTATACATTATCCTCAAGATATGTCCACTCTTCAAATTTGATCTACCCTCTCTTTTCAGGACACTGAGTCATGCTGCCCACTTTAATTATGCAGTTGCCTGTACCTGAATTCTTTCAGCTTGTTTTAATACTTTGAGACCAGCCTTTTGTGTTTTGTTCATAAAGTCTTTCTTCTTAGCAATGAAAAGCTAGATTGAGCATTCCTTCCTATGAAATTTACAGACTTTTGTTCATAGAGAACAATTTAGCAGTGGAATTCTTAATGTGTTGAGTAATTGAAGGATTTAAATCTTGCTTTTTCCAGAATCAATTACATGCTTCTTCAGAATAATATTTCTTTTACTTGAAGTCATCAGGGAACCCAAAATACAGAATGGGTGTTTAATTAACATCCGCACTTGGTTATTAATTGGAATTGCTAATCAATAATATTTTAAAATTTTATTTGTTAAAATTTAATTAATGTGTAATTTTATTTATGTTACTTTTGTGGTGATTGCACTGTCTTTTCAATGGTATATTTTTTATTGAAAAAATATATTTAAAATAAGACTGGAGTTTAAAATAATACATTCAATTGAACATAAAGATTTCCAAGACATATAAATGCTACCCATATGTTTTTTGTTTTTCTTTTTGTCTTTTTACAGAGTCCCACTCTGTCTCCCAGGCTGGAGTGTGGTGGCGCAATCTCGGCTCACTGCAACCTCCATCTCCTGGGTTCAATTGATTCTCCTGCCTCATTCTCCCAAGTAGCTGGGATTACAGGTGTCCGCCACCATGCCTGGTTAATTTTTGTATTTTTAGTAGAGATGGGGTTTCACCATGTTGGCTAGGATGGCCTTGAACTCTTGATCTTAAGTGATGTGCCTGCCTCGGCCTCCCAAAGTGTTGGGATTATGGGCATGAGTCACCATGACAAGCTGGCCCATATGTTTTGAATGAAAGAGACATTCAAAAGTCCTTCAAATCAATTTTGTTATTAAGCACACAACCACACATGTGCTAATTGCAGCAACCAGCCCACTTAAATTATGTTAAAGTACACAGGGCTGTTGGTGTTGGTGAATTGGGTTCCTCATTTTCTTGCTGTTTTATTTTGCTGGTTCTCTGTGTGTGGACAACCTCTTACTGAGGCTTAAGCATATGGTATATGTTGTTGGGATTGCTGGTGTGTAGCATCTAAGGTAAATGCTTAATTAGCTGTATATCATCAATTCCACATGCGAGTTCTTTTTTCTAAATGTTGCTTTATAAAGTTCCACAATAACATATTCTCTGCAGTTATTATTTTAAATGTATTTATTTATTTATTATGGATATTCGCTCTTCTTGCCCAGGGTGGAGTGCAATGGAGCCACCTCAGCTCACTGCAACCTCCGCCTCTATATCCCCAAAGATTATAAAAAAAAAAAAAAAAAAGTTCCAGGGCTTTTTTTCTCACTCCAGATTTCCTTTTCCAATTTTGGGATTTCTCATTTTAAGCAGAATAGATATATATTTTTTGTGGCTTCCACCGTTACTCATGACGTTAAACTCACTATTAATGGAGATGCATTATAGCTGAGAAAAGTTTAAAGGCTTGCTGCAATGCAGAGAAATAACCTGACGGGTTGCTTATCACAATTGCATCTCACCTGCCCATACCTTTCGAATTTATGAAATTGAGCTGAGGATTCTAGGAGAAAATGCAAGTTTTACAGCGAGATTTAATCTTCCTGCAAGCAGCTAGTCCAGAAATACCATAACAACAGCTGTTCTCACAGAATATTAGCATTTCTGCTTCTGGTCTCAGCTGCTTCTCTGAAGTGCAAAGAAATGCAAACATGGAAAATGTTCATTTTTAACATTAGCTTGAGTTTGGAAATCAGGGGACATTCATCGATCCCCAAAAGTAATGGATACACATTTCTGCTGATTATTTTATTCCTGAAGTAATGTATGACATGCATAGAATATCTTTTATTAACTATAGGAGGGTGCATATTCATGATTTGGCAGATGATTTTCAACTATGGTCCATAAAGTGAGTATAGTCCTTGATGACATGTGAGACAAAAATAAAAGTTAATTCTCATCTTTTTAATATCGCCATACTTTAAATTTCATTCCTTTATATTTTCATGCCCATGACTAAAAAAGAGAAACTATGACAGAAACTGTATCAATTTTGGTAGTATTTTTCCCTTCAAATTTGTTTATTTATTTAAATTAATAAATAAAAGTGTATGTATTTATCAGGGACAACATGCTTTGAAGTATTGTGGAATGGTTAAATCTAGCTAATTAACATATGCATTACCTCATATAGTTATCTTTGGTAGTATTTTAAGCTAATAAACTCTCCTATCCAATTTTTACCAAGAATAATTTTATCATAGATCACTTCCAACGGGGTTTTGAAGATGTTTATGTCATCAGTAGAACTTTCATTTAATTCATCTTTTAATTTGTTTTATTGAATACCTGTAGCCTTCATAATTATTAAGCTCCACAGACAACATGATTCTCAGTGATCGCATCAAAATAAGCTAACCAGTGTTTAACAATAAGACACATGTCTTCTATTTCCCCATATTATTAGAGGATACTTTGCTAAGTGTAGGGTTCTTTAGAGTTTCTTGAGAAATAATTGATAAACATTGCAACTGACTATTTCTTGGCATAGTGTTTAATCTTCTCAGGAAATATGAACAGTTCATTAGGCTAAACATGAATAATTACGTTTCTATAATTGTGATTAATCAAATAATAATTTGCTTTGCTTAGATACCGTCCTATTAATTGTTTTATTTACCCAGTGTATTCATAACAAACTCAAGGATCTTGAAGCCTTTTGGATGGTGCTTTTTTTTCCCTTAAATAAAAATCCAGCTGGGCATGGTGGCTCACGCCTGTAATCCCAGCACTTCGGGAGGCCGAGGCAGGTGGATTACCTGTGTTCAGGAGTTAGAGACCAGCCTGACCAACATGGTGAAACCCCGTCTCTACTAAAAATATTAAAAAATTAGCTGGGCATGGTAGCACATACCTGTAATCCCAGCTACTTGGGAGGCTGAGGCAGGAGAATCACTTGATCCCAGGAGGCGGAGGTTGCAGTGAGCTGAGATGTCTCCATTGCACTCCAGCCTGGGCGACAGGTAAAAATCCATCTAAAAAAATACATCAATTTAAAATAACAACTGCAGAGAATATTTTATTGTGGAACTTTGTAAAGCAACATTTTAAAAAAGAACTCACGTGTGGAATTGATGATATACAGCGAATTAAGCAGTTACCTTAGATACATACACACCAGGAGTCCCAACATCTACCACGTGGTGGAATCTTGAGACCATGTCTTCTTTTTACAGAAATGCTAATGGGCTCTTAACTCAAAAACTCTAAAGAACTCTACACTTAGCGAAGTATCCTCTAATAATAGGGAGAAATAGAAGACATGTGTCTTATTGTTAAACACTGGTTAGCTTATTTGATGCTTTTATTTCTTTTATCATCATTGATGTATTTATTGTGGAACATTTTTTACTTTTACATAGGCGATTTACAATGGTTCATATTGAGGACCAGTGGCTTTGCCAGCAAAATATTGATATCTTTAACTCTGTTCCTAATATATCTCACACATATCCATGCAAATACAAGAGGTTGGAGTTTGCTCTCTTCACAGTAAAAAATTCTTTCTCACTTGCCTCCTAATATCTAGGGATTTTTTTTCTCTTTATCTGTTAGAACAATAGCAGGGGAAGAGCTAATGTATGAGGCTTATGAATTGTACTGACTTTTGAAAAAAAAGAAAATAATCTATAATGAGCACTATTTCATAAAAATGTTTCTATACTTAACATTCTTTCTTTTCAAGTTTCCACTGTAAAATACAAACCTGAAAATAGATTTTAAAGTTTAAATATGTTATGCCCATCTACATGCATCTTACACCTGGTCCCAAGACATATTTTTGATAGTACAACTCAAGCAGGTGAACTAACACTGGTAGTTACTCTTAGAGAAAGTTCATGAAATCACACCTCTTTTATGTAGCTCATTTACATATAATTAAATCTAAGCTAAATTAGAAAAATACAGAAATATGTTATAGCAAGAGAACGCAGGGAGGCGGAGAACGAGAGGGAGAGGAAGCAAAAGGAGAGAATGAACATTTGAAAGCTAAAGTGATGATATTCAGTGTAAAATGTAAGGAAATATTACGTGGAGAAGATGGTATTGGAAACAGATTTTAAATGATAGGTAAGATTTTTCTAAAGAGTAGAAAAAATATTCCCAGTACAGGAAAAAAGGTGGCAAAGTAGCAAGATTCAGGAATATTAAGAGAAAAAAGAAAAATTTACTTTGACTTGACGGGATTTTTTACAGGAAAGTAAGAGGATATGAAGTAAAAATGTTACGAGCCAGATGGTGGAAGGTCACGAACATCAAACTGAGGAGCTAATCCTTGATTTGGAAGGCATGGGGGAGTCATTGCTTGGGTTTAAGAGGAATATGGCTCTACACAGCAGGAAAATCATCCCTCTAGGCACAAAATTCCAGTAGTTTTCTATACAGTGTTCTGAAATAGGAAAGCCACTGGGCAAAATTAAAGCAACAATTTGACTATAGTCTTTTTAATTTTGACCCTATTGTTTATAAATATAATTTTATTGTGAAATAATGAGTAATTGGTGATGGTGGTCACAGGTGGTGTCTGCTTCTCTTTAATGCACACACTGCGTTTAGAGCAGAAAAATGAGAATTGTTATAAATGTATGCATCCCTATTTTATGTGCTCTCAACACTCACTGATAAAACTCCCTATGCATCTTTCGTCCTCTTCTTGTAGTGCTCTAGCAGAAACACACACACGCACAACACACACAAATTCAGGAGTCTTTATCATTTTAGTTAATTATAGCAACCACAGGGTGATTTGGACTTACCTAATTTGTGCTGGGTGCAATATTTATCATAATTTTAAGCTTAGGATGGAACCCAGTTCTTAAGCATTCAAAAATATATCATGCATTTTTTTAAACCATTCCACAAATCCCTGAGGAGGAAGAAATCGGCCTGATAATTTACAAAATTTGCTTTGAATACAAACGTCACCATGTAAGAAAGACATCATCTCCCACCCTATATCTTTGCCTTATTCTGCATCCCTAGAGAAATTAGTTACCCTCTGGTGATGGCATCACTCTGTTTCAAATAAAGTAGTGCTCAACAAGCTTGTATACTGGGCAAGAGACTGCAGTGATTTGAGGAAGAAAAGCAAAAAGGCATCATCCCTGCACAGCAAGGGAATCAAATGCAAAAGAGAAAACAATGAAGCATGAGCATGAAATAACTCACATAGTGAGTGAGGCATTCACATAGTAAATTTATTTCACTGGAAAATATTATCTGAAAAAATTTTATTTTGACATGTGTGTATGATGAATATAATTGTAGTTTGTTTTCAATACTCTAGGTTCATGTTTCTCAAAATATAAGAAGGCTTTTCCTTCATATCTGTCATAACAGAGAACATATTCAATAAGGTAAAGTCTTTTTAAACCTTGGGCACATCTGTTTGGTGAGTGGAGATGGACAGGTAACTAGCCATTCACATACATACATATATATATACACACACACACGTATATATATATATACACATATATATATATACACACACATATATATTTAAGTTGGCAATAACTTATGAACAATTATAAATTATTCTTCTACAATATGCTAACATGAAAATGTATGGTATTCTTCTTTTTTTTTTAAAATTCAATGCTCTCCATCAGTGAACTAAGGAAGAAAATAATGTTGGCTGGTTTTTTTTTTTCTTTTTGATATGCCTTAGAAATCCTGTTAGAATTGAATTAAATATTTACACTATGTGGCGGATTTGTTCTGAGCCAGCTTAGTTAAAATGGAAATACACTTCCCAGAAAGTTCTTTTCTGTGCAATTATAGGGTGGTGTGGTAGCCAGAATAATGGTCCCCAAAGATGACCATGCCCTAATCTCTATAACCTGTACTTGGCAAACATGTTTTACAAATGTCACTAAGTTAAGAATCTTGAAGTGAGAAGATTATTCTGCATTATCTCCCTAGATGGATCTAAGGAAATAACAAGGATCCTTAAAATATGAAATGGGAAGGCAGAAGAGCCAGAGAAAGAGATGAGAATATGGAAGCAGTGGCTGGTGTGATGTGATTCCTATCTTTGAAGGTGCCACAAGTCTTGAAATATAGGAGGCTCCAGGAAGCTAAACAAACAAACAAACAAAAACAAGGGAATAGATTGTTCCCTAGAGTCTCCATATGGGATGCAGCCCTGCCTGCTTATGAGAGCCCTCTGAGACTCCTTTCAGACCCCTGACCACCAGAGATGTAAGATAATATAGTTTTGCTAGAAACTACCAAGTTTGCGGTATTTGTTCAGAAATAGGAAACTATAGAAAACAAGAGACATTTGTACAAGATTTGGATGGTGAAAATAAAGAAGTAGTTATTTTTTCCACACTGTTAAAATCAGAATTATGAACCAGCACATCAGGATTTCATGCACACCACACCATTTGTCCTTGTTGGTTTGGGGAAGCACTTCCAGCTTTGCAGGACCACTTTAGTTCTCTGGGTTTTGGTACCAGGTATGTACGCAGCTACATGGTAAAGCATGCCAGCTTCTGTTGCAGATCACCTATAGCATCAATGTTGGAGCTGGTGAGGGATGAATGCAAGTTCTGGTTTGTCATCAAGGATTCCCACTAGGGCTTGTGTCCATCTCTCCTTTCCAACCACCTGGCTAGATGAACTATGCAATCTTCAAGCCTAACAGTTGACATGGTGTCCTTGAGTAGATTTCTCCACGAGCCTCCCCAAATGCATAACGTCAAATCCTTTATTCTATATCACCCCATTAGTGGTATTCTTATCAGTAGGTGAAACCAAACATCTAGGATATTGACCTTTAGGATTTTGGAGAAAAGTGATTCAATTTCTTGCAGATAAATAATCCTTTGGAGAAATACCTCTAACAACTTGTCTTTAGTGGTGACTGAACCCTAGACCGTAGACCACCAAGTTACCCTGAAACCTAAGCTGCCTGTCATTAAGTTCGGCAAGCCTTAAAGTTTAGCATACATGGCCTACTCCATTATCAAATGTAAATGCTTCAGGTTTAAAAAATGACCTAAAGTCATAAGTTGCATGTGCAAATGACTCGTAATGTCCCTGGCCCATACTCCTGCTGCATTGCCTTCTACTTCTTAACTCAGGATGCTGGTCTCATGAGAAACTCCCTGTAATGAGCAGACTGAGTTATAAAAAATTCAAAGCACTGTGTTTAAGTACTATGTGCTATGCTTCTTCACCAAAAGTGAATGTCTGTGACATTACACTCATTCTCTGTTGTGGCACTGAGAGACAAGGGTGAGGAAAATTCTCCCAGTTGGCAAAACTTCAAGTAGTACACCTGAATGTATGTTTGTTTTAGTTTTCATACTTTTATTATTTCAAATGTATTTATTTTTCATTGAAATATAAAATTGTGTGTATTTATCTTGTACCACATAATGGTTTGAAGTATCTATAGCCAGTAAAATGGTTAAATAAACTAATTAAATGCATTGTCTCACATAGTTATCATTTAATGATTTATAATTAAGTGATGAGAACACATAACATCTACTCTCAGTATTTTTCAATAATACAATCCCTTACCT
The DNA here is from genome assembly GCF_028858775.2 of Pan troglodytes. Classification (NCBI taxonomy): domain Eukaryota; kingdom Metazoa; phylum Chordata; class Mammalia; order Primates; family Hominidae; genus Pan; species Pan troglodytes. The sequence goes on from NC_072415.2 coordinate 76,154,487, forward strand.
GTGGAATCTAAAAAAGTTGATCTCATAGAAGTAGAGAGTACAATGGTGATTACTAGAGGCTGGGGAAATTGGGTGGGGAGGGCTAGGGAGTGTTGGTCAAATAATACATATTTAATTTATATGGGAGAAATAATACAGCATGGTGACTATAGCTAACGGATGTTTATTTTACATGGCAGGGTAGACAGCAAAAAGCATGGATTTAAACTGATTAATGAGAAGTGAACAATGGCTTGTGTTTCAAGAGGAGGACAAGAGGGAAGAAATCTGTGGTTAAATCTGTCTGAAAGGACACAGAGTATAAAGATATTTGTAAGCCACTGGAATGCTTGGCAAAGAAAAATCTCAGCTAAGAAGAAATCTTAATCAGGTGAACAAGATGACTTGTTCTGTATCTGGCAGTCACTTGACCCAGCCATCTGTGATCCTGCTCAAAGGGCTCGTAAATCAAGCGTCCATGGCAGCAGAAGGGTAGGTTATGCAATATGGATTGGAGCCACTGCTCTGTCTTCATCTTGCCAACATCAGAGATCAATACCAAGTCCCCAACATTATCCTGTTTCCATAGGGAGGGTGTTTCAGCCCACAATGGATGTCAGGAGGACTATATTTCCATCATGGAGGGCAGTGATTTGTTCTCATTATTATTAGCTCTTACTCTGCATGTGAATTTCTTACCCTGAAAACTCTTCTTCTGCTAAAATTGCCATCTCTGGAATTGCAAAATATCTAATTTACCACAATGGTATCCTAGCCAGCATTGTCCCTGACAAGAATTTTTTTTTTTTTAAGATGGAGTCTCACACTGTCGCTCGGGCTGGAGTGCAGTGGCACGATCTCCATTCACTGCAACCTCTGCCTCCCTGGTTCAAGGAATTCTCCTGCCTTGGCCTCCCAAGTAGCTGGAATTACAGGTGCCTGCCACCACACCCAACTTATATATATATATATATATATATATATAGTGTGTGTGTGTATTTATAGTAGAGATGGGGTTTCACTGTGATGGCCAGCTGGTCTCAACTCCTGACCTCGTGATCCGCCAGACCTTTCCAGCCATGCAGAACTGTGAGTCTATTAAAACTCTTTCCTTTATAAATTACAATTATGGCCAAAGGGGAAGTAACCACCTTCTTCACAGGGCAGCAGGAGAGACAAGAGAAGAAGGGGAGTCTACCACTTATAAAACCATCAGATGTTGTGAGAACTCACTTACTGTCAGAAGAACAGCATGGGAGAAATCGCCTCTGTGATCCAATAATCTTTGATCAGGTTCCTCCCTCCACATGTAGGAATTACAATTCAAAATGAGATTTGGGTGGGGACACAGAGCCAAACCCTATCAGCTGGAGAGACAACCAGGATGCTTTGACCTGCAAGGATCTTAAGCAATGACTAATAGGTAATAGTGATCTTAGGGACAAAATAGATGGCAACCTAACTTGGATATTACTTGATTGGAAAAACAGAAAATAAAGAAGGAGAACTAATGAAGTAAATGTGGAGGTCAGCCACAGCGATTGTAAATAATGACCTATGATTTTCTAAATCTAAGCCAGTTATCAGATGCAGAATGTTTTAACTGAAGGAGAGGTCAGGACTCCTAAATGTGTGTGTGTGTGTGTGTGTGTGTGTGTGTGTGTACTACACACATTACTGAAAAAATTGAAACCACCCAAAAGTTGTCGGTTACCAGGTTTGAGGTGATTCTGATACCAGCAGAACCAAAACACCATACTTTCTGGTTAGAGTGAAAAGTCATGGAAGTCAGGTGTGATGGTTAGTGTTAAGGGTCAACCTGATTGGATTGAAGGGTGCAAAGTATTGTTTCTGGGTGTGTCTGTGAAAGTGTTGCCAGAGGAGATTAACATTTGAGTCAGTGGACTGGGAGAGAAAGACCCACCCTCAAGGTGGGTGGGCACCATCCAACTGGCTGCCAGCACGGCTAGAAAAAGCAGGCAGAAGAAAGTGGAATAAGCTGGCTTGCTGAGTCTTCCAGTTTTCATCTCTCTCTCATGCTGGATGCTTCCTGCCTTTGAACATCAGACTCCAGGTTCTTCAGCCTTTGAATCTCGAACTTACACCAGTGGTATGCCAGGGGCTCTCAGGCCTTCGGCCACAGACTGAAAGCTACACCGTGGGCTTCCCTACTTTTGAGGCTTTGGGACTCAGACCGAGCCACTACTGGCTTCCTTGCTCCTCAGCTTGAAGCTGACCTATCATGGGACTTCACCTTGTGATCATGTGAGTCAATTCTCCTTAATAAACTCACTTTCATATATATGTATATGCTATTATTTCCGTCCCTCTAGAGAACCCTGACTAATACTTCAGGTGATCAATAGAGTAATGGAGTTCAGGCACATGTATATTTCTGTCACTCCAGAATGTCCATGTACTCATCCTGTGATTATTTTTCTAATCGTGTAGTTAGGATGGATAAACTTTAGCTGAAATCATTTACATAAATGTTTTCATCTCGTGAATTAAAATCTATTCAGTTGGGGAAGGCCAAGCAGAAGTCCCTGAAACTTTCCTCCTCCACCACCACATAAACGAATTCCATACTAGGATGAATTAAAAAGATTAACACAACCATCAAAGAATTAAAGCAAATGTGGAACTAAACATCCACATTTAGTTCCAGTCTGGTCACTATAAAAATCAACAAACTGTGCCAAAGAACGGCGAGGCATCATAAAGTTAAACAAACGGTATCTCAGTTGCAGCTGTCGAGTCCCTTATGGTATTGACACTTAAATAATTTAACACCGTCTCTGGCACTGAGTATGTGGCTATTGATCAAAGTTAAGAACTGCCATTAAAAGATAACAATGAGAGAGTTAAAAAGTCAGGCTCCAGACAGATACTTGTAATAATTATAAACATCAAATTATTCATATTGAAATATTAAAAAGTGCTGTGTATCAATAAAAATTCAGGTAATATACTCAGAAAAAGAGCACAACTAATTGTGTGTGTTCTTCACAAAATAAGATATCCAATTGGCAATAAACACTGAAATATACTTAAATTATTCATTATCAAGGTTATAGAAATTAAAATCACAATGTGATACCTCACAATGTGATAACACACAACTCCATTTATCACAGTGTGATAAACATGCACCCAAATTGCTAAAGTACAAAAAAGAAATACAATGGCATTGGAGGGATGTGCATCAATGGGAATTTTCATGCTTATTAATAAGGTAGAAACTGGGAGAACAGCGGTTGAAAACTGGTTGGTAGTATATACTAAAGCCATACATCTGTGAACTTTATCACTTAATCGTTTCTCTCCTAGGTCTATTCCAGAGAAAAATTTATATGAATATTTAACAAAGGACATGTAAACAAATCTTTTAGAAGTGCTGTTTATAACATCCCAAATTTGAAAACCCAAATGTGCATAAACAGTTGGCTGATTAAACTGTAATATATTCATAAACAGAATCCTATAGAGCAGAAAGAATAAATAATTTACAACTACATACAATAACATGGACAGATCTAACAAAGATAATGAGGAACAAAAGTCAACAGACATAAAGGAGTACTGGAAAGAAGTGCAGTAAAAAGCACTGAAAAAGGAAAAAGCTATGTGTGGTTTTAGGTGTCAGGATAGTGATTATTCTTCATGAAGAAAGCGATGATTAGAAAACAGCTGATGATATTCTCCATCTTTTTGTGGGAATGGCTATAAGGGTGTGTACAGTCTGAAAAGATACCATTATGCAAGCATCTGACTTGTTTCCTTTGAAACCTTTATTTTACAGTTTAATAAACATTACCTTAAATGGAAAACACAGCAGTACAAATCCATTGCCTTGCTCAGGACTATGTTGATTCTTCTGTTCTCTGCCACAATGTACTCTGCAGGGTTTTTGCCTGTTGGTTATTCTGCCGAACATTACTCTGGTGCACTATACTGATGCAACTGTGCTCATTGCGACCACACTAATCAGGCAGTAGTTCTCTGGGTACCATAGCAAGATATATGCACCCTAGATGGTGGGAAATAAGGCCCGCAAAGGTTAAAGGACCTGCCCCTCAATCACTTTTTTGAGGCTCTAATAGTATAATTCACGGCATTGTATCTCCTCTAAGGCACAAGGCTATTTTTGGAACTTTGTGCACCATCTTACTAAAACTTGCTGGATCTCTTGGATTTCTGAACATGGTATATATGACATCTGGAATGCTATTCCATGGAATTCATCAGGTAACTCAGAAGTATTTGAGCAAGAACATCTTCTGCATCATGTCTAGCCTGAGTACAAACTGCCTTTCCACTCATGCTGGATAACCCCACAGATCTAACACTACCAAAGGTATCTGAGAAGATAAGGTCCATTTTGGAATCTCTGGCACACCAAAAGAAGGAGAGTTACAGAGACCATTTCTTAAAAACGAAAGCCAGGTCTTGACTTGACTGGAAGAGAACTCAGCATTTTAAAAACAGCTGTTGATGTGGTACTTGTCCCTATTTGGGCTTGAGCCCTAATAGAGCATCAATGACTTTGCAACCAGAGCTGCCCATCTTGACCTGCTTATTCTAAGATATATTAGACAGCTTGGGCAGCTGCAGCAGAAATTTATTTATATAGGAAATAATGCATTATAGATCTAGCCTCATAAGGTTTAGAAGGCAAAAAATATTTTGAATGAGTTGGTGACTTAGATTCCTTTGTCACCTACCTCTGCTACCTCAATGCTTCTTACTCAGTTTATATATGTAGCCTTGTAAAAAGTTCTCCATAACAACCCTGTAAAAGAGAATAATAGCCTTGTTTACAAATTCATCAGATTACCACGCTGCACTACAGTGACTGTGCATTATATTTATTTTGCTACACAATAGGCCTATCAAGGATGGCCTTCAAGGCAATAGTCAGGAGAAATCTTCCCACTGAATGGAGTAGTTAGTAGTATACTTGGTCATTCACCTCATATGGAGAGATGCCTGAAGTAAAGATATAAACAAATTCCTCAACAAGTAGCTCAGATGTTTAGTCAAGAACATTGGAGAAGAAAGTTTAGAGAACTGGAGCGAAAGGAGTTTGGGAAGTGGAAAACTAGTATGGATATATGAGACTGGGGAAAAAGAATGGTGATCTTTGTTTCTCATTTTCATGAGGACCAGACAGCATCCATCACCAAGGAGGAATGACTAAAACAGAAGGATAGAATTCTTCTAATGCAAGTAAGCTACCTTCTCTTCCTACCCTCTCTTCTTAGCCAGACCAGTTTTTATAAAATGAGCCTGAAATAACCACTATCCATAAACTAACAAAATACCTGATTTGTCAAAAGAGATCCCACATAATATTATCTACAATCAAGGGACACATTTTGCATTAAAAGAGATGCAACATTTGGGTCAAGACCATAGGATTCATTGGTCCTGTTAAACCATGTCAGTTTGAAGAGTCCATTTAGATGACATATTAAATTCTTGGTTAAGATGACAGCTCAGGGATAACACCCTGCAGAACACAATATATACATTATACCCCAGTGAATACAGGAGTCCTATATCCACAATAGCTAGAATGTGGGTCTGAGTACCAGTGATGTCGGTTTTGGCTCCATCACCATCAATCCTAGAGATGTATTTGTGAAACATGTTCTTCTCAAACTTGTAAGTATACACCATGGTGTGGTGGATTAGAAGTCCTAGTTCCACGGACTACAGATTTCAACTGGCCACCAATTTTACGGCTGTGTGATGGGTTAGACTTTTTATAGGTTATAAATGTTCTGAATGGTGTAGGGTGTGGATATTGTGTGCCCTATTATAAATCCTTTTTGAACTCTGAATTCCAGCAAATACTACTCATCAACACAAAGGTTTAAACTGAGGGCAGCTCATCTCAGCAGCAATGTATTATCTTTCACTTTTTGCCACAGACCTTCTGTGACAGCAGTATTTGGCACATCTGTGGACAACTTAGCCATTTTGGCATAAGAATCATCTGGAAGGTAAAGATCATTCACATCTTGACCAGTTGGTAAGTGCCCTCCTCTTAGGTCCCTATAATGGGCAGTGCCCAGTTTCCCACAGGGGTTATCAACTTTATTACTTACTTGATAAGTGAATTTTTCTTTGTCCTTTTTTCTATGCAGGCTATAAGCAGTTTAATTTTTTAATTTCTGATATTCTTCCATCTTTCATTCCAACAAATAATTATTAAGATCTTAATTTCTTATATGTGAGTAAAATATGTTTGTTTCAATATGATTGTCTTGATTAGATCATCTGAAACTGCTGAGTATTAATATCTGCAACATTTTAATCAGTGGAGGTGTATTTTTGTCAAAGTCCAAGCTATTTTATTGCATTTTCATCACTCTTGAGTACTAGAGGCCCAGCTTCTGTCTACCATTGTGTACTTGTTTGCAAACTTGCTAGATATCAGACTACTTAAAAATATTTAGCAAATAATTTATTATCATATATACCTTATTTTTCCTTCTGGTACGTGATATAGCTAAACACATTTAGAGAGCTTGCCTGATGTCAGATTTCCAAAAAGCAGGAAGCTTGGCAAAGAGCAATGGCTACAATATACGCAGGGGAAGAAATGAGTGTGTTTCACCACAGGGTCATAGGTAGCTATACAACTAAAATTAGGTAAGTAAAGAAATTATCAGTACCAATTCATCTCTGTTAATTGTGGAACTCTGATCTGGATTCAGGCTTGCCCTTATTATATGCTTGCATGATCTTTACAACATGGTAGACACTCTTAAAGCTTCAGTTGTCAAATTCTCTACAAGAAGTAGAAAAGGAAGAAAACAGTTGTACAAGGTATTTCCAAATTACATGGGCATTCTTGTGAACTGACTCAAAATTGAAACTTATATACATATATATCTTTTCCTTTAAAAACAAATCTGCCAAAGTAAGAGGTATCTGGTGACTTTATTTAACTCTAGTTTAGATTTAATTTTAGGTAGTGATCTTCATAAATGTTTATTTATAAAAAATATAATTATGTGTAGCACCTCTATTATGGTGTAAGAATGAAAGGATGAACTGAGGAAGTAGACACTAGGATAGCTGAATGAGAAAGAGAAGCTAATTACCCACTGCTGTACCTCATGGCATGCCATGAGCCCTGAGTGCCCCTTGAATAGAAAGAATATCTTCTTGTTACAGGGGAAAAATGACTCATGGTCTGGATATAGCCTCTCTATTCTTACTATACAAAGGAGACAATGCAATTTGGAATGCAGGGGGAAGGGTGCTATCACCATAGAAGCACACATAATTGTATACTCCTGAGAATAATGACATTCCTCATCCATTCCCTCCCTTTCTTTGTTATTGACTAGAATAGTGTCATCTTTGGCTTTTTGTATATTCTTGTATTATGTCGTGTACAATAATAGAAAGAGACATTTAATTACTCCATTTCTAATCTTGATAGAAAAATATTTTATACAGGGATTTCTCCTTTCTTCTACCAGGTAACATGTATCAGAAAATAGGCAAAAGAAGGAAATCATTGATTTACAAACAGATGGTGTTCCAAGTGTCTATATGGTAATAGTTTAAAATGCAACAAATGTTGTCAGAGGAACTTTCTGGAAAATAGTGGTAAGGTCTAACTTGCATCATGAAAAACATGATAGAAGGAAATGAAACAAAGAAAGAAAAATAGGAAAATGAGTAGACACTACGATCACTCACTGAAAGGGAAAGAGGACCTAATAGGAGAAAGAAAGCTTTGTAACTCAATGTTCCTCAACTATTTATTGGTAGCATTTCTCATTCAGAGAAAAAAGGGAAGAAAAGGATTCGATGGGAAGAAAGAAAATTAATTATGAGCCTTCTTTTTGCCAGACAATTTAGTCAAAGTATAATGTTTAATTTCAACAATGTGCTATTAGGAATATTGATAACTTGTCCAGGGTCACTTTAAACATGTGAATAGATAAGCTGTCATACACCCAGCTCTGTCTGCTTCTAAAATTTTCACCTACTGGATTTTTTTTTTTTTTTAGAATGGCCCAAAATTGGATCTAGCCGTATTTCCCTTACAGAATCTTAGCACCAGTTCATGGAAGAAAAGATATGAAAAGTAGACAAGCATCTCCACCTAAGCTCAGAAACACACTTTTTTAAAAAAACTCCAGAAGAGACCTTTTTAAAACCAAAACATTATTATTAGAACTCAGTCCCGTGTCTGGGGATCTGGAGAGTAGAATATTGGCAAGAGGGCAGGCAAGAAGCAGAGAGAAGCCCTGTTTTTCCCTAAGGGTAGACCCCAGGTACCTGGTTAGTTTTGTATAAAAAATTGAAGTTTTATAGCTATGTTTTGTGTGTGTGTGTGTGTGTGTGCCATTAAAATCTTTAAAAAATAAATTATTTAGTTTAGTTTACTTACAATTTACTTAGTTAAAATGTCATTGCATTAATCAGAGTAAAGAAACTCTTTTCCTTTGGATAACTTTTTTATCAACAGATAACAACTATTTAAAATTCAACATGGAGGAGGAATCTGGGTTCTGTCTGTCTTCCTAATTCAGACTTGCATTTCCACCAAGAGTGACAATTCTTTTTTAAAAGATCTATTTGATATTTATTCAACTTCACCAGGTATGGTTTGGCATTATACAAAACATCTTAATGACCAGTAGAGTAAAAAGTTCTCTAAAAATTAAAATGTGATAGCCTTGTTTCCAAGTATTTTAATTGTCATAAATTTGTTTAAAAATAAGCATTAAATGCATGTTTGACATGCTAAACTTTCTTTAATTTCAATACCACAAAATACATATAACATACAGATGTGGAAAAGTCCAGTTAATATATAATACTCTGCACACCATTAAAAGCTTTTTATGTGAAATGCACATGTACATACTGACTTAGAAATCCCAGCTTTTTAACCCAATGTAGCTCTGAAATGTTAATGTATTGCAACAAATGAAAAATCACAGTATATAATTGAAGTTTTGGTTGAAAATGTCAGATGTCCAATATTTTGAATGGTGTACAAAATAAAGGCATTCTATCGTCACTAACAGCACCTTTCTGCATAATCAACAGGCTTTTAATTACCTCCTCTTCAAACCCTGCCCCAAATATCAAGCCATTGTTTACTAAATAATTTTAATTTCAAATGAAAGGATTTTCAGTAAACCTATAAGCATTTCCATCCCCTATATACAAATTTCATTTTTTTTTCTTTTTGAGACTGAGTTTCATTCTTGTTGCCCAGGCGGTCTCGGCTCACTGCAACCTCTGCCTCCTGGGTTCAAGTGACTCTCCTGCCTCAGCCTCCCAAGTAACTGGGATTACAGGCGCCCGCCACCACACCTGGCTAATTTTTTTGTATTTTTAGTAAATACGGGGTTTCACCATGTTAGCCAGGCTGGTCTCAAACTCATGGCCTCAACTGATCCGCCTGTCTCGGCCTTCCAAATTTCTTAAAACCATTCACAATGGAGGCTAGATGGACGTTCCCATGACGGTGCTGTAGTGACCCCACAACTGGCCCTCAAGGTGATGCCTTCTCCAACACTGCCAATTGGGCCAATCCTTTAAATGTATTTTAAACAGGACAAAAAGCTGAGTGGATTTCTGGCCCCCATCTCTGTCACTACTTCTTCCAGCTGTGTAGTTGTGATTGATTATGTATCTAGTGAACACAAATTTGCATTTTTTTCATGAATGTTCATTAAAAGGCAGAGGTAGTTGCTTAAGTCACCAGGCAAGTAATATCCTCTTCCAAGCGCAGTCGCATAGCCAGCATGTGTGGTGGATCAGTGACACCCAGGATACTATTCTTATCCTTTGGCTCACGGGAGAATGAAAGGAATATATAACTCACTTTCATGAATTGGCAGATACTAAAATAAAAAAATAAAGTCAGTGTCTTCCCTGCGGAAGAAGATAGACAGCTCACTACTCCTGTAACGTGCTGAGTAGTTTTTGCTGTATTTGCTGTGGCACAAGTTCTGGGAAATAAAGAAAACTATTTATTTTAAAGAACATAATAGAGTTGTGTATGTATTTTTACAGTTATTTTTTAAAAGATATAAATGTATTTTAGTGAAAACTCAACAGCAAACCACTGTAAGAAGGAAGACTTGCCCTTCCTTTTTCATATCATAAGCATGTTACATGTGTGTGTATTTGTTTGCATGCATACAAATTATTATTTAAAATAAAAATTCTCAGTTACCTTATTGTGAGCAAAATTCTTCATTATTTTTATTAGTGGAGAATCTAAATATCTCACTGATCCAAATGCAACAATATTTTATACGCCACAATTTTGAGATGGTTCTAATAAATTATATAAGATTTGATTAGATGTTTATTGCATATACTACAATTCAAACTATTATATTAACATGATATATGCACATAACCGCTCATATTACTTCTCTTTCTTATTGTGGACATATATATATTTATATATACATAAAAACATATATATATATGCTCTGCCTTAATTATTTGCATATTTTCATAATTTTTGTAAATTTTCAATTAAAAATTGTATAATTAATTTATTCCAACTAGTTATTTACAAAGAATGATTTTGTCATTTTAAAAAAGGGAAAATGATAAAGGGTCCAAATAAGAACAGGTGGAGAAAGAAATGATTAACATTTGAGTGAGAACATTTTTCAGAAGTCTCGTAATTTTTTAGCATAAATTAACTCACCTTTACAATATATATTCAAGCAGGTATGAAAATAAAGAATATACATGATTTAAATAACTTCAATTATTTAATTGCCCATTTGCATTTTAATATGAATTTTGATTTCACCACCTGAGACTTTCCAGAAGGCCAGGATTTGAATATTAAAGCAATTAAGGACTGAGAAAATTGTGAAATTTTTCTCTGATCTGTTCAATAATTGTGTTTGCTGCCATCCACTGAACCCACCTTTGTCAGGCTAGAATGAAGGCACTTTCCATCGCAACAGTAAGTGCCCTACATTTTAAAATGTGGTCCTGTCTTAGTTTGTTTAGTTTGTTTTGTGCTGCGATAACAGAATGCCTGAGACTAGGTAATTTATATTGAAAAGAGATTTATTTCTCATACTTCTGGAGGCTAAGAAATCCAAAGTCAGGGGGCTCATATTGAGCCAGGGTCTTCTTGCTGTGTCATCTATGGCACAAGGCAGAAGGACAACAGAGCATGCCAGAGACAGAGAGAGACAGAGGCCAAACCCATCTTCTTATCAGGAACCTATTCCCATAACAGCATTCATTCATTCACAAGGGCAGAACTATAATGTCCTTAGTCATCTGTTAGAGATCCCACCTCCCCCACTGTTGCAATGGGGACTGTGTTTCCAACACATGAACTTTGGGGGACACGTCCAAACCATAGCAGACCCTAAATTTAAATACAGGATAATAATAAACAGTTTCTGTGATAGTTCTCACACTGAGGGAAACAAAAACAAACAAACAAAAAACAATTAGGACTGATTCACTGCTGTTTTTCCCTTTCTTATAGTGAAAAGAAATTCAGAAGCTAAAGAAGTTCTTAGTAAATTAATTCTTAAAATGCTTAAAATGGTCTTTAATACACTTACATTGTAACCTTTGATTTGTCTAACACTATGCTCATTATCTACATTAATTTTTTTTGGTTTTTTTTTTTTTTTTTTTTTTTTTAGACAGTGTCTCACTTTGTTCCCCAGGCTGGAGTGTGGTAGTACAATCACAGCTCACTGCAGACCTCCTGGGCTCAGATAATCCTCTTGCCTCAACCTCCTGAGTATCTGGAAACACAGATGCATGTATATGGAAGCACAGAAAAAAAAATTGTATTTTTCTGTTGATAAGAGATTTTGTCATGCTGCCCAGGCTGGTCTTGACCTCCTGGGCTCAAGGGATCCTCCGACCTCAGCTTCTCAAAGTGCTGGGATTTAAAGCTTGAGCCACCATGCTCTGCTGTCTACATTAATTCTCCTACCAAATGTATATTTATTTAAAATAATTGCATATGTATGTATATATGGTGTGTGAGTGAGTGATTATGTTTGTGTGTTGTGTATAAACTGGGACTAGGTTACAATCTTGTGCTCCAATAAAATAATTTTGGCTGATATTTCCTATTTTTGTCAATTCAATCTTTGCAGTTTTTCATCTTATAATAAATGACTGCCTCTTAGTATAAATTTCATAACAGAATTCTGAAGGAATCTTAAATTCAGAAAAAAGCTTCAAAAAGTATTATAGAATTTGTAGAGTTGGGCCTTTAATAAATTTGTCAAAGAATTATATTTGCTTTCTCCTTGAATATAAAGCAATTATATAGATGACACATTTTGGGGTCTCATTTTATTTCACTGTGAAAGCCACTGCTTTGGTGTGAATGTTTATGTCCCCCAAATTTATATGCTGAAACCCAATTCCCAATACAATGGTTCTAAAAGGTAGACCTTTGGAAGGTAAGTAAATCTTGAGGGAGGAGTCCTCATCAATGGGATTAGTGTTTTTGTAAAAGAGGACCCAGAAAACTGCCTTGCTCCTTCCACCATGTGAGGACACAGCTAGAGGTACCTATTATGAATGAGACACTGAATCTCCTGACACTTTGGTCTTGGACTTCTCGCTTCCAAAAACTAGTTTGAAACCAAAAACTAGGACAAAAAAAGTGATTGTTTTAGAGTTAAATATGTCAGCACATATTTCCCCACTAATTTTCCCAGGTGTTAGCATCAATGTGATTAATTACACTAAACTTTTATAACATGGCTATCACATTCCAGAAAGTGTACTCAGGACTAAGCACTCAAAGATGAGTAAGTCATAACACTCTTCCTAAAGAAGCCTAAAGAGTAATAGAGACACATATAAATAAATAAATAAATAAATAAAGTCATTTTAGGGCAGGATTTCCCAACCTCAGCACTATTGAAATTTGCGACCAAATAATGCTTTGTTGTAGAGTCTGCCCTGTGCACTGCAGGATGTTTAGCTGCATCCCCGGCATCTATCCATTGAATCCTAATATCTACACACATCCCCTCTAAATGATCAGAAGCAAAGATTTCTTCAAACTTTAGCAAATGTCCCCTGGTGGCAAATCACCCCCAGGTGAGAACCTTTGCTCTAGTGTAATAAATGCAAAACCAAAAGTGTTAGGAAATAAAAATTTAACTAGATTATGAAAGGGTTAATTCTGGTGTGCATGGGGAGTGCAGGAAAGGAGAGGTCAGAGTCATATTCACAGGCCACTTTTTCTGAACAGCCTCCTGAACTATAACTAGGATAGTGCACAAGTCAGCCAGGAGGAGGTGAGACCATTACAGGGAAGGAGACAACTTCTGTAAAACATGAAGACCTGAAGGATCACGGGGATTCTTGATTCATCATTCCACACTGAATGGGGGAGGTTGAGAAAAGAAAGCAGTTTGTTATGTAGGTGCCAGATCGTAGCAGACACTGAAGCCTTTCTAAGAAACTGGCAAACAAAATCATGTTTGTGATGGGGAAAGAGTGATCATTTTCGCAGGCAAGTAATTTGATCAGATTTCAGGTTGAGAAATGCAAATTGGTTGCAGTGTGAAGAAAAAAAAACTGAAGGGAGACAGTTATATACAAGTTAAGGACTTGACTGCATGTAGGCAAAAATACAGAGAAGAAGGAAGAGGAGTATCTGCCATTGAGTATAACTGGGAAAATATATTAAACTGAATTTTTGGTTCATAATGAACATAATTATATTTATATTTATTTAAAATAATTGCCTATTATGTATATTTAATGTGTGAGCACGTGTGTGTGTGTTTATAAACTGGTTCTAGGTTCCAATATTTTCTTTTTTTAATTTGTGGGTATCAATCTTGCAACACTCTAATAAAATAATGACTGGCTGATGTTTTCCACTTTTTTTGTCAATTCAGTCTTTACAGTTTTTCATTGCTTACAATAAATAACTACTTCTTAGTATAAGTTTTGTAAAAAGAAATATTAAATTGAGAATGGCCTAAAGATATTTGGACTGAGCCATATAGCACACACTTTGTTTCAATGCTTGGGCGCATATCACCATTGGATGCCTTTACATTTTTAACACATTGACTCCCAACAGTCAACACCTGTCTCTTTCTAGAAGCCTTCCCTCAAGTTGTGATATCCTGCCTGCTGGCACTCATGGGTGGGGACATTGCCTGGGAACTTACATTTGTTTCTGAGGCGGCACTCAAAAGGGACATGAGGAAAAATGCTCCAGATCTTCTGCTCCTGAGCAGGGCAACTCTGATGTGGCCTGTGCTAGCCCTGGAGCTTCCCTGCAGGATTGAGCCAAAGTTACTCCTTATCATATTTTGCTTGATATTTCACCTTTTCTTAGCCTCCATCCCTTCCTAGTACTTGCTTTCTCTAAACACACGACTAGTGTTTCCAGAAGTCAGTTGTTAATATGTCAACACAAATCCTTGTTTCAAGACCTGCTTTTGGCAAACCCAACCTTTCAGTTTGTTTGTTTGTTTCAGTTACCAGTGGAATACTGGAGATGACTAATCATCATCAGGATATTTGGAGATGAACACAAAAAAATAATCTGGTTGAAGTTTTAGGTTATGTGGATCTCAAGGAAATAATCGTCATTTTTAACTGTTTTTATCTCTTATCCTATGTAACACTATTCATTCATGTTTGCTCAAGTCTCTCAACATTTGGATTCAATACCTTTCAAATAAAAGAAATATGAACACGGATTTGTTAATGTATAAGCTGACCCTTATATGAAAACAGGTGGGTAGCAAAATTAGCATCCTGTCCTGTTTCCAGTATACTTTTTAAAATTATGACCTCTTTCGCATTTGTCATTTGAGCTGGAGTTTTCTCATTAACCCTGACATTTACTCATTCATTTGCTTCTTCTCTTATTCATTTATTTATTCTTGCATTCATTGATAATCGATGTTGTTATCTATTAAGTGCCGGGCTCTGTGCTAGTCATTAGGAAACAATCATGCATTAAAGAGTTCCTCTTCTATACACAAAGTGACACTAATGTGTAATATCTTAGAGGCATATGCTTCTATCAATTAATAAAAGATAAACAATTTGCTATATTCTGTCATGGAATATTAAGATATCACACATCATAGTCATTTAAAAAAGTAAAAGCATAACTAAAGATAAATTAGCAATCTTGACTTACACATACAAAAAAATTCAGAAAAAGTAAATGCTAAAAGGAAGAAATTGGTCAGTTAAAATCAGAGTGGTTTTGCACAACCTGGCTGCAGGACAGATGCTGAATGTCTCTTATGCTTTAGCCAAAGCATGATGGGAATGTGAAGTTAGGGGATACCTGAGATTTTTCCTGATGTAACTTCAAGAGTCTTAATAAGAACTATGATCCTCACTATGCTATGTGCTCACCCTAGCTGAATCTTCAGTGCTGCCCAGAACTGTAATTTTTATGATAAACCTCCTATTAAGTGTTCATTTAATTGAATAACTTCATTTAATTAATCAAAATACTGTTCATAGGCAATGAAATACATTATCCCCACATTACACATGAAGTAATATTCAAATAGCCTCAGGAGGTTAGCACATAATAAATTCTTAGTAATATCTTCTATCTATAGCATGTTTTTCTAAAAGTTGTCTTTGCCTGAGTAAAGTACTAAGGAAATAATAGATGTGCTTTTCCTTATTTAAGATCTTGTGTGAGGGTGGTGGGTGTAGGGTCATCCTCTGTGTATGAAAACAACCTAGGAGCTAGGAGTCAAAAGCACAGGTTTAGGGGTAGCTCAGATACTCCCTGCCATATCTTTCCTTTGTATAGTTTTTAAAAATGTATTTAACTTCTAATATATTTCATTTTATTACTTGAATTAGGAGAAACAGTGCTGTAGCTTAGAATAGAGCTTCATAGTGTTTAAGGTGTTTCCATTATGGCATGAGCATATTAGAGACAGTTCTCTGTTTACCTTGCAAGGATGATTCAAGGTCAAAAAGTACTTAGAACACATAAAAAAGTTCGTGTGTGTGTGTGTGTGTGTGTGTGTGTGTATGTATTTAAGGTAATCATAATACTAATATGCATGACTTGTCAGATTCATGGGGAATTCCTCCAATGATATAAAATTGATTTCTAATTAATGAAAACCAGAAACAAAGTAGAATTGATTAATAAAAACTGCATAAGACAGTGATAAAAAAACATTTTTAGTAGCTCTTATCATATATCTTGGTGTCTATGGACGTTCTGTTTTTTACAAGTTGTTGCAATAGTCTAGCTGCAGATAACTGCCAAACATTGATTTCCAAACTTTTGTTTCAGCTGAATAAATATCAATAAATCGCTAAAGGTAAAAAAAAAATTCTTTGTTCCTGATGTTGTAACATCCTACATTTCTTGCTATCTTAAAGTACTCTAACCATAAAGGAACATCACTGGAGATAAACACTGTGAACAGATATATCTGGTGGTTGTTTTGTAAATGAATTTCTTTCTTAATTCTTTCTTTTGAAATGGTTTGACCTCATATTTATATTTTGAAACTTCATGGGTTTTTAATTTTATAGCTATGTAGTAGGATAATACAGAGTGGAGGATGGCATTTATGAATTTCACTTTTTTATTGTATGGTAGCAACCTTTCCAAACATTCTCAAACAAAAGCAATCCACGATTCAAAGACTAGCTGAGAAACATAATATAGGTTGATAGAAACAGAGCATGCACTCAAATAATGCAAGTTTGCATAAAGAGGATAGACCTTCTAGGTAGGAAGAAAACAACTCTGTTTCTTTAAACAATACATATAATTCTTGTTTTGACAGCTGGCTTAAAAATCCCTCACTGTAGAAGAAGAAATTTCTCCATTAACACTGAAACAGTTTTCACTGATTAGCTGTAGGGGAGATTAAATAATTTTTCTCTTGGAACATCACATACTAAAAGATTATTCACCAAAAAGACATATAGCAATGACAATATTCACTATATTATATAATATTTTCCTATGTTACTATTTTTATTCTAATTTTGTATTCAAATTTGTGTTTTAAAAAAGATTCCACCATTCTTAAAATATAAATTATGAAAACTTTCTACATTCATGATATTTTATATCCTTAACAAAGTAATCTACCTGCTAGTTGCAAAGGGATGGAATATATACTATATACAATATAATATATAGACCTATAACAATGTAAGTGGCTCAGAAGACCCACAATAACTTTATTGTAAATAAACTTCAGAGCTAGTTTACAAAAGTGGACATTGGGAGACAATAAAACATAGCATTGTTCAACTCAATAATATCTCAGTCTCTACCACTTCTCTGAATGTTATGTATTATCAAGATAGCATCAAGACAAATAATAATTTACTTTATAAAATATCAATATCCTATTAATTTCAATGAACTCAAAATGACAAAAAAGTAATTGCTTCAGAAATTTAACAAGACAATTAGATTAGTCTACTTATCAAATAAGAAAGTTCTCAAACATCTTTCATACAAAATTCCACAGGCTGCCTCTAAAGGGTTTATCACACCTTGATATATATTCAAAGTTTCAAATATTCCTTCATAGCCTTCTATTGGAACAGATTTCCCCACTTCCTTGACCTGAAATTTACATTACAACAATAATTCTTCTGGCTAGCTTCTAAAAACACAACCATTTTCTCCAAAAGACAAAAATTAAAATAAAAATGTTCACCGTATTAGGTAGAAATGGCTATTTTAAAAGTTTACTTGTTAGTTTTCAACAGTGCCCTTTCAGCAGTGGACAGGTATTCCAGAGAGATAATCAAGAAAGAAACATCAGACTTAATCCTGCAGTCTAGACCAAACAAACCTAATAAATATTTATATGATATTTCACCCAATGACTGCAAAATACACATTCTTTTCCTCAGCACATGGATCATTCTTAGCAGTAAACCATATGTTAGGTCAAAAAACAAGGCTTAAAACATTCAAAATGTTGAAATAATATCAAGCATCTTCTCTGACCACAACAGATAAAACTAGAAATCAATAAAAATACGAATTTTGGAAACTACATGAACACATGGAAATTAAACAATATGCTCCTGAATGACCAGTTGGTCAATAAAAAATTAAAAAGGAAATTGAAAAATTTCTTGAAACAAACTATAATGGAAATAAAACATACCAAACTTGAGGGATACAGCAAAAGCAGTACTAAAAGGGAAGTTCATAGCTATAACTACCAACCTTAAAAAAGAGGAAAAACTTCAAATAGACATTCTAACATTGCATCTTAAAGAACTAGAAAAGAAAGAACAAATGAAACCCAAAATTAGTAGAAGAAAAGAAATAATAAAGATCAGAGCAGAAATAAATGAAATTGAAATTTTTTTTAAAATACAAAAGATCAATGAGATAAAAAGTTGGTTATTTGAAGTTTAAAAAAAAGAAAGAAAGTTGGCAAACATTTAGCCTGATTAACAAAAAAAGAGGGGAAAACACCCTCCCCCCTGCCCAACCCTCGCTCTCACGGACTAACCTTAACAGCCTCCGAAAGCCATCCCTCCACTCTCTATCTCCGTAAGTTCAAATGTTTTGATGTTTAGATCTCGGGAATAGGTGAGAACATATGTTTGTCTCTCTGTGCCTGGCTTATTTCACTTAACATAATGACACCCAGGTTCATACATATTGTTGCACACGACAAGATTTTATTTTCTTTTTCATGGCTAATAGTACTCTATTGTGTATATGTATGACATTTTCTTTATTCACTGCAGGCTTGAATCCCTAGGCTCAAGTGATTCTCCTGCCTCAGCCTCACAAGTAGCTACAACTATAGGCCCACAGCACCAGACCCAACTAAATTTTTTTTGTGTGTGTAGAGATGGGTCCTCATCAAATGGCCTATGCTGGTTCAAACACCTGGCCTCAAGCAATCCTCCCACCTCAGCCTCCCAAAGTGCTGGGATTACAGGAATGAGCCACCAACACCTAGCCATCAACTGATTTTTGACAAAGACGCCAAAAATACATCATAGGAAAAGGACAGTCTCTTCAATATACGGCATTGGCAAAACTGGATATACACATACAGAAAAATAGAATTAGGTCCTTAGTTTACACCCTATACAAAAATAAGCTCAAATATTATTGGGAATTGTATATGTGTCATTTCTTTCATGCTGTTTTCAAGATACCCTTTTTGTGACTTTTTAGAATTTGAGTACGGTGTGTCTAGGCATTAATCTCTTTGAGATCATCATACTTGGAGTTCTTTGAATTTCTCAAATGTTTATATTAAAGTTTTCATCACACTTGGGAAATTTTTGGCTATTTGTTCTTCTAATACTCTTTCTTCCCCTTTTTCTTTCCACTCTTTTTCTGGGGTTTCAGTTATGCATATGCTGATACCCTTGATGGTATCTCACAAGCCCCTAAGGCTCTATCCATTTTTCTTAATTATTTTTTCTTTCTGTTTCTGAGACTAAATAATATCAAATGACCTAACTTCAGATTTGCTAATTTTTTTATACCTCAAATTTGCTGTTGTGTTCCTCTTATAAAATTTTCATTTCAGTTATTTTACTTTCTAATGTCTGTGGTTCTTTATATACATATATAATGACATCCAGGTTCATACATGTTGCACATGACAGGATCATGTGAAATAACATATGTGTGTGTGTATATATATATATATATAAAACCACAGGAACTTATATATATATATATGTGTGTATATATACATATGTACATATATATAGTATACTATATATATAAAGAACCACAGAAATGAAATAAAATGAAAATATACTTTCTATAGCTTTATTGGTAATCTTTATATATACATATATATACACATACACACACACTTTCTATATCTTTATTGATAATTTTTATCTGGTAAGACAATAAGGTCATAATTTGCTTTAACTATTTAGATACAGTTTCCTATAGTTCTTTGAAAATATTTATAATAGCTGATTTGAAGTCTGGCCAATACCTGAGCTCTCTCAGGGACAATTTTTCTTGACATTTTTCATAGGTTCATAGGTGTTACACTGTTCCATTGGTGGGCAAGTCTACAGAAACCTACTCCTGAAGGTCCAAGGAAGCGGAGAGGCTGAAAAAAGAAGCTGTCGTATCCATCTGCTCAGAAAGAAACATTTAATAAGGAATTCCGACTATAAGCGGCATCTGTGTCTTTGGCAGCCGCAAGACAAGACAGTGATCCCCTCACCATTACCCTCCAGACCCAGGGCTTATATAACCATAGGAAAGGGAATACACGACTCAGAAGAAATGTGTGGGACAATTGAAGAGCAATTATATCTAGGTTGTTTGGACCTAAGGATTTATGGTAAGTATGGACTTTTACACAAGGAACAATAGATAAACTGGAAATCACAAGCCTTCCCGCAACTGTAGTTAATCACAAGTCAACATGGTGGATTAGTGTCTCAGAGGGAGTTGCTTCAGTCTCCACACACACTTTCTATTTCTGTGTATGCTTAATGATATATTAGTGAAAATTTGATTTTTAAATTAAGTATTGAAAATGGATAATATGATGTCCAACTCTGAAAATTATATTTCCTCTCAGGGCTTTAAATCAAGGACTTAAAATGGATAATATAATGTTCAACTCTGAAAACTATATTTCCTCTCCTTTCAGGGCTAATTTTTATTGTTTATTTGCTGTTGCTGCTATTTATTCATTCAGTGACTTGTCTGGACTAATGAGTGAAATCTGTATTTTCTATAATATTAGCCAAATGATATCTCTTTTTAGTTAGATTAGTGCTCAGTTAATTATTGGTCAGTGATTTCATTAAATGCCTTGAATCACTGTTCTTTTACTCTTTGCCAAGAAGCTCTGGGTGAAGTTTGAAATAATTTTCAATAGTTAGCAGTTGACAACATTTCATGTTCTTGCCTTAGCCTTCCCTTAACAGTTAAAACAGGTCCCAAGTGTTAGCTAAGGGTGACAGATGGGACCCACTCATCTCTCCTGGACATTCAACCAGCCCTACATGCACACTTCATTTTCTAGATCCCAAGTAATATGTGAATATACATGTGTTTTTCAAAAGTCCTAATATACATCTTGCACCCAATATCTTCCTTTTCTAAGACTGGCCAAGTGCTTTACCCCAACTGGTATCCTGCCCTCAGGCAGCCATAAAGTTGGATTACTGTTACTGATTGTTTTTGAAAAATGCCCTGAAGATAGGACTTTCCCTCCAGAGTGAGCTCTAAGCTGGTCAATAACAGTTGTAATTGGGTTTTTTCAGGGAACTGCAAGACAGGTCAAATAGTGACAAGGCTCTAGTTATTGGATTTTTTTTTGAGAAGCTTGAAACTGGGTCTGCCCCTCAATGGCTGCTAAGTCGGTACATTTGCAGCTTATATGTTTTCCAGGCTGCTGGTTTTCAACGTTTCCGTGGATCTGGAGAGAGGGTGATATGAAGTAGGAGGATGTGACTTGGTAAAAATCCACACAAACCTTCCATACTGAGGTTCAGCAGTTTTCCTTAAACTTCTCTCAAATAGTTGCAAGGTTTTGGTTAATTTCTAGGGCTCCAAAAATATTAATTTTGACAATTTTACCATTTTTTAATGGGGAACAGATTTATGGAGGTTCTCACTCTGTAATCTCAGAGGTACCACCCTAGCCACTTATTTTAAACCATATCAAAAAGGCCAATAATATTTCCAGGATGCTTATTTCAATATTAAGCAATTTAAAATTACTTCTGGCTGTCCTCCTTTCTAGTTGTGGTTTCAGCCTTTGAACCACAAGACATTTTATATGTACATTGACTTTCTAAACTAAAACCTCATTTGCCAGCACTCTGTTTCATATGAAGCATGGTTTCATATTAAGAGGAAAGACCATGTTTCTTACCAAAAGTCATTTAACTTCCTCTTGGGGGTGGGGAGGTATGCCAGTTATCCTTTTACCTCCCTAAAATTAAACAAAATAATATTATTGTATTAGAGTATAAAAATGTATGGGAATGATAGGGGTACTTGATAGTACTAAATATTGTAATATGCATTTAAATTCAATCATTTAAAGTAAAAGTCCAAGTGTTGTAACTGAAGAGTGAGAAGATCTTGTTTTTCTCTCCATACCAAGGCATTTTTTTTCCAATTTATAAATTAAATACTTTATAGAAAATATATCACTAAGACATTCAATGGATTGTTTAGAAGTATAATGACACATTATTATTCAGGAAACTAACTACGTGTTTGAAATTGCTTTGAAAATTGTTGCTTTCTGCCTGCTTATGACAATAAATTGGTTGTTTTTGGAAACTGACAACCAGTACAAGACCAGTTAAGAAAGTAAATATTTTGTTGTAAGGACAATTGAGTCCTGAGGCCACTCAAATTATTTTCATGCCTTGCTTTGATTTCCATGCTTGAACACTGGAGATCTTTTATGCTTTTTTTCTTCACGTGCTTATTTATACTTAGTAATCTGCGTGCAATAAATATATACATGTTAAATCTTGCCAGTGTATGAGTTCTATACCATTGTGTAGGAATAAACATGATTTTGTTACTAAAAGTCTTTTGACCCGTTAAAACAAACAAAACGAACATAACCATCAAAAAAACCTTTTACAAAGTCCACAAATAACATAAATAAAGACAAACAAACAAACCAAAACAAGAAAGCCCTGAAATTATACTTCTTGGAGGAAATTGGAAAATACCCCAAGATATGGTAGGGAAGAATCAAAACATTACTACATAGTGTCATATAATAAATATTTACTTTGACATAAGACACAACAAATTTCATGTGTTTTCAATGATGTGTCCTCATATAATTTCCAGTCATTCATAATTACAATAATTTCTCTAAATTCATATGATTTATCAGTCTGGTCTTCTACAGCCATGCCCATACAAAATACTACGTAAGAGCTCTCAAATTGAATCTGGATTTGCTTAGTATTCAATGGCCTTAATGGAAAGGTGTATTACTGCTGTTAACACTGCCTAATAACTTGAATTTTATTAGGCTCTGTTGGTCTTAGATTCTCTTATATGTTTTTCTTGTTTGGGTGTTGTAACTGACCTTAAAAATATGGCTCATCTTCAGTTGTCTGCCACCTACATCTAAGTTTCAATTTTAATGGTTCTTAAATGCAATGATTCTCAAATGGTGTTCCAAAGAGCCCTAAGCTTCCATTAAAATACCTTATAAACTATCACATAAGGGGTGACTGATAACAGTATAGACCTCTGTGTCAATCAGAACATTTACTTTTAATCTTATATCCTGTCTCAAGTTCCATCTGAAAATAAAGAAAACAGAAGGAAAAAAAGAAAAAGCAAAGAAAAGAAAAAAAAGGGAAAGAAATAGTTGAGGAATTCCATATAAAAGCGGAATTCTGAATAAAATACAAAACTCTCACCAACACGCAATACTGATTTCTTTGCCTCAATGATACCTTGCTATCCTTACCTAAGGCTCTGAAATAAGCATTTTTCCTATTTCTTTTACATCAACAGATGAATATATTGTGCTCAGAGAAAAGACACTAGGAAGGTAATAGCAGACAACAATAATCCCCTTTGTTATGGTTTTTGCCTATTCTCACATTTCAGATTTTCCTCTAAGACCAAGAACAAAACCATGGAAAATGTTAATACTTTTAAGTGCTTCCAACTTACACTCACACCAAAAGTCCTTAATGAGTTATTGGCACCACATATACATTTTAGAATCATTTTATGATGGCCTAGTGTAATTTAATTATGTACAACAAATTTGTTCAGCAAGGACAACAAGGAAATATTTTAATGCTTTTTATTGCAATGTCAACTCATTTTTGTACACTCTGTCTACAGTTCTTTCATCAGAGCTGGCTTGGAAATTCATCATATAAAGTACTACAGAAAAATATCTTACCAGAGTCAGTACACTGTCTTTTACATTCATCCAAAATCGCTTCTCCATTTGCCTATCTAAACTGTTATACTCTCTGTCTTAATTTACTTGGGAGTTTTCCAATGTCTTGACATTGTAGTTTGGCTTTTTGAATTGTCTTCTTCCCTTCCTGCTTGTTTTGGTGACTTATTCATGGCCTCTTCTCTGCATCACAAAATTCTGCCATCCTATTCAGTTAACACTCTTCTCAGATATTTTGATTTTTATATGATTTTCTAGTCCAACGAAGAAGACTCAATTAGTCTCTGTACTATGAGATCCTATGAATTAAAATATTCTTATTTGTGTCTCAGCTGAGAAAACAAATGATGGAGGAGGCAGGTGCCATTAACAATTACAAATCTGAAGGACAGCACTTTTTGATCGACTCCTAGTGCCTGGACCCATGTACTGTATAGCAATTAAGTAATTAATGACTTACTTTCAAGTTCTGCAAGAGCCGTGGTTACTATTCTTGGTGCAAGTAACACTAGGTGTTCATTGGTCTTGACAGTTTTTCTATTGCAAGAATCATATACACCATCAATTTGTATCATAGGAACCATAATTCAAGGATAACTTCAGTGTGATTACAGGGGAAATATAATGATGAGTTTTCCTATTTTAACAACTATAAAAAAATTATATTTTAGTTGAGGGTTCCTTGACTTCTATAGAATACATCTGACAGATCTGTCAATTAAGTTTGAATCAAATTTGGAAATTGTTCATTCTGTCAAAAGTCAGAGGCAGTGGCAAGCTATGCATTTTTGTTCTCATTTCCAGTGAAACAAGGTTATTAGAATAAAGTTTAAAAGTAAGCTTGATTTAGGAAAGAAGAAGAAAGACGAAGAAGGAGGAGGAGGGGGAGAAAAAGGAAGAGGAGGAGGAGGAGGAGGAGAAGGAGGAGGAGGAGATATCCGTAAAAGAGACTGTTCAGGAGAGACTAATAAATTTCAAAATATGTAGAAAGCAGAAAATTTTGACCTAAAATCAAGAAAATAAAATAGGTCTATAGATGGTTATTCATTGATTATGTAGATAATAAAATCTGTAAAAATGTAGTTTAAAATAACTACTATAAATATAAAATTTAGACAATATGGTTACTACTACAATAGCTGAAGAGATAATATATTTCAGAAGAAATTTGAAAACAAAACAACAAAATAAAATTATAGAACTGAAATACAAAAATGCCAAATTTAAAAATTACATAAATTGATCAAAGGAAAAATGAATACTGTACAAAAAATTAATAAATCTGAAGACAGGTTAATAGAAAATATGAACTATAAAAATGAAAGACTGAAAAAAGAAGCATAATATTATGGACTGTGAGATAATATTAAGTCATCTCCCACATGGGTGATTGAAGTTCCAAAAGATCAGGTGAAAAAAAAATGGGAAAATGATATAGATGTGATGATGAAAATAGTTGAATTATTCCGAATTGCATTTTTACATGAAATCATGAATCTAAGAAACCATGAAACCCAAAAATACGGAGGAAAATTATCTAAAATAGAGAAAGAATACATAACAATATTGTTATCTTAAAGTTATATATCTAGCAAAATATCCTTTAAAATTGAAGACAAAAAAATTCATATAAATGAATGTCAAGAGAATTTATTGTTTATAGAGATGAACTACCAGAATATTAAATAAAGTTCTTTAGGATAAAGAGAAATGATACCAAAAGGATAATTCATTATACGTTAAACATCATAGATTAATAGGAATGTTAAATGTGTTAGTAAATGCAAAAGACTATGTCTTAAAATTTATTTAAGTTATAGTCCTATAAGGCAAAAATAATATTTAGTAAGACAAAAACTTTATAAATTAATATTTGACAATAATAATACAAAAACTTGAGGGAGTGTAAAAAAATTTGTACTATCATAGATTTCTTGCACTAGAAGTGAAGTGTACTGTAACTTTTTCCTAATATATAATGTAATCCATAAACAATTTTTTAAAATACTTTAAAAATTTTATATAGAGACACAGTCTCACAATATTGCTCAGGCTGGTCTCAAACTCCTGAGCTCAAGTAGTCCTCTTGCCTTGGCCTCCCAAAGTGCTAGGGTTACAGGAATGAGCCATAGTGCCCAGCCATCCATAAGTAATTCGTTGAATGTAAAATTAAAAACAACAACAACAACAACAACAAAAAACCACATAGCTAAAAGTCCAATAAGGCAGAAATACGTTAATAACTAAAATAACCAAATTATTGATTAACCAACATAAATTTCCAAAGACACAAAAATATAACTCATTAAGTCTAAATAAACCCTGCCCTTGATTTTAAAGCAGAAATTGTCAAATTAGAGGAAAAGAAAGAATACTATGTTGTTTAATATAAGCACAATTTTTAAATAAATTAAAAAATTTAAAATTTGAAACACAATTCTACATTTTTTAAAAAATGGACACAATTTAAAAGTAAAGAGAGATAGAAAAAAGTGCCGTAGAAATATATTGCATGCAAATGAAAGTCATAATAAAGCATCCCTAATATCATGCAAAGTAGACTTCAAGATGGGGAATATTAACCAACAACAACAACAACAACAACAACAAAACCACATAGCTAAAAGTCCAATAAGGCAGAAATACGTTAATAACTAAAATAACCAAATTATTGATTAACCAACATAAATTTCCAAAGACACAAAAATATAACTCATTAAGTCTAAATAAACCCTGCCCTTGATTTTAAAGCAGAAATTGTCAAATTAGAGGAAAAGAAAGAATACTAAGTTGTTTAATATAAGCACAATTTTAAAATAAATTAAAAAATTTAAAATTTGAAACACAATTCTACATTTTTTTAAAAATAGACACAATTTAAAAGTAAAGAGAGATAGAAAAAAGTGCCGTAGAAATACATTGCATGCAAATGAAAGTCATAATAAAGCATCCCTAATATCATGCAAAGTAGACTTCAAGATGGGGAGTATTAACCAACAACAACAACATCAAAAGGAACATTTTTTAATGGAAAGAGATCCATTCACGAAGAATACCACAATTTTATATGTGAATGCCTATGAGAGAGTTTCAAATTTGATAAAAGAAAAACCTGAGCCGAATTAAATTTAAAAGCCTTTAATTGTGGCTCACACCTGTAATGCCAGCACTTTGAGAAGGCGAGGCAGGCAGATCACCTGAGGTCAGGAGTTGGACAGCAGTCTGGCCAACATGGTAAAACACCGTCTCTACTGAAAAAAACAAAAATTAGCCGGGCGTGGTGGCGCGCTTCTGTAATCCCAGCTACTCGAGACTGAGACAGGAAAATCTCTTCGCTTTAACAGGGAGGTGGAGGTTGCAGTGAGCCGAAATCGTACCACTGCACTCCAGCCTGGGTGACAGAGCGAGACTCCGTCAAAAACAAAAACAAAAACAAAAACCTTTAATTGAGCAATGAACGATTTGTGAATCGGACAGCCTCAAAAAGGAAAGCGAGATACAGAAAGTGAAGTGAGATATAAAAACAGCGGGATTGATTGCAGGTTGGCGCTTGCTACATTTAATTGGCCAAAACCCCGTGATTGATTTCTCTGTACATTTTGAACTATAACAAGTGAAGATGTAAACAGGCCATAGCCTCCTACTACTAGCCTGCTATAGGCTATGGTCTATTTACAACTCTACTTGTTATAGTTCAAAATGTACACAGAAACCTTTAGGCTAAACTTAAAATATGTAAGGAGGCAGCTTTAAGCTAAACTAGATTTAACAAAATAAATGGAGCAAAATTAGATAGAATTAAGAACTCAATACACAAAGCTAGAAGGTTTCAACGTTCTTCTCCAAATAATTGATAGGACAAAATAGAAAATTTAAGAATGGAGGATATTAGAAAAAGCTAACCATTAAATAAACCTAATTATCATGCCTAGAAGACTAAAACCAAACTGCAGTGTACACATATTTTCTTTAGCACACATAAAGTATTCACCAAAAATATGAAAATATCTTATTAAATTTCAAAGTATGGTCATTTTTGTTTAAGATATGTGTGGAAAGCAATTGGCAAAAATATAATTAGAAAACTCCCCTATATTTGGAAATAAAGCAACACATTTCAAAATAGCACAATAATTAACGTAGAAGACATTAAAAAATAGGAAATATTTCAAACTGAATAATAATGAAATACGGCATACAAAAACTTCTGAGATGCAGTTTAAACCATACAGCAATGTTTACACCTTTACAAATTATATTTAAAAAGAAGAAATATGTAAAATGAATAATCTAAATTTTGACCTTTAAGAATAAAGAAAAATGTTGAGTATATTAATCCCAATGTATGTAGAAGAAAGTACATAAGAACAATAGCACAAACTATTAAGAAAAATGATCAACCTATAGGTAAACTAGTCCAAGAAAAGAAGAGAAAAAACAAATTACAAATATCATAAATGAAATCACTGAAGAACTTCTATAAAAGCTTAATAAAGAGTAGCAACTTCATGCTAGTGACTCAGACAACCTGGCTGATAAGGCACTTGTTTAGCAAAAACATAACTCACAAAATGGGTCAAGAAGAAACTGAAAATCAAAATAATGAACTGTATATTTAGAAAAAAAGTAATTTGTAACCTGAAACATTCTCCCAAGTAAAACCCAATGCCCACATGACTTAAATGATAAATTGCAGTGCACATTTATGAAAAGGAAAAAATATATATATATACTCTTTCTGGAAAAAAAGAAAAATATTTCTTAATTCATTTTTGTTGCCAAAATAAACATTATTTAAGATTATTACAATTTTTTTTATTTGAGCAATTATTTTTAAAAATTGCAGGGGCATTACAAGATTTAAAAAATTACAGCCAATAACTCCTGAACTAAGAAGGCAAACTCATCTCTACACAAATCAAGACCAAGTGAATCTTACCACAACAATGCAAAACACCTGTCTACATAAATCACCATATAGAATATACTGTAATCACAAACATATCTGATTACAAACAGAAGAGGCCTTTAACAAACCAATACCTATTTATGATTTGAAAAAAAAACTCTCAATAACTTAGGAATAGAACCAATCAACCTCAATTTGATCCAAAAAATCCATGAAGAAACCTACAATGAATCATAATAAATGGTTAAAGTTTAGTACATATTCCATTAGATCAGGGTAGGATAAAGGTAGCTTAGTTTCCCACTTCTATTTACTATTAGCTTCATGATTCTATCCCATAAAATAAATTGGAAATAAGACATAAAAGGCACAAAAGTAGAATTGATATTGCCATTATTCATGGAAAACTTAATTTTGTATGCAGAGAAACCTAAGTAAAGAACAAAACTCTACAATAAGTGATAAGTGATTCAGCAAGGTATGGGACACAAAATCGATATAGCAACTTGTTTTTTTTTTTATTTACTAGCAACAGAAATATAGAAAATTAAATTCAAAACAATGCCTTTTGGACTAATGCCAAAATTGTAATCTTAGAGATACAATTATCAGTGACATGCAAGGCCATTTTCTTGAAAATACAAATATTGTAAACTGTAATTTAAAATGATCTAAATCAGAAGTTGGCAAACTATGGCCTGCAGAGCAATCTGGCCTATTGCCTGTTTAAGTGTGGTCCACAAGCAAAGCACATTTTTTTTTTTTTAATTTTAAGGAGATATCTATACATCTCCATCTAATGGTCTATCTGCCTATGACAGAAAAAAATACGTGACACACAATACTTAAATATTTTATTTCTGATTTTTAGAGAAAAAGCCTGTCATTCCCTGGTTTAAACAGAGATATATACCATACTTATGGGTTGTATGACTACATTCTTAAACTATTATTTGTCTTTAATTTGATCTCTGTATTACTGCAATCTGTATCAGACTCCCAGATTTTTTGTTTGCTTTTGTAAAGACTAACCATTTTATCCTTAGACATATATGGAGCTGTAAAAGATCTATCATATCCAAAACAAATATCTAGAAAAAGAACAAATGCGGAGAAAATTTTTAGGGCATTAAAATATTCTAATTTTTTATTTTTTTTGTAGTTGGTTAAATAAGTGTATTCACTTGTCAAAGCTCATCAAACTATATAGGTAAGGTCTATGCTTTGTAGTTTGTAAACATTGCCTCTGTTAATGACAGAAAAAGAGAGAGAGAGTAAAAGAAACAGAGAAGTCACAAAAGAATGTCGAAGACTGTGCAATCCCAATACCATCTTCTAGGGCTGAGAAGAATAATGTGTGTCTCCGTGGAAAGAGGTCTTGAAATCAGATCCTATCCATCCTTCCACTATGTTCTTCTTGTTCAAAGTGTTGTTAGCTATTCTAGATCCTTTGCATTTCTGTATGACTTTTAGAATCAGCTTGTCTACTGCTATAGTAAAGTCTGCAGGGATTTTGACTACGATCAACTGGATGTAGAGATTCAATTGGAGAGAAGAGGCATCTTAAAAATATTGAGTGATCCATGAAGAGAGTATATCTCCTCACTTATTTAGATATTCTTTATCTAACATTATTTCTGTAATGTTTTATAGCTTTAAGTGCATAGGTATTACAGATTTTAAAAATTTATCCTTAGATATAATGATATTTAGATATTTAGATACCTTAGATATTTAAATATTATGTATTTTCTCTCTTTTCTTATTCTTTATTACTAAGACATAAACATGCATCTATTTTTCTACATTGCGTATTCAGTAATATTGCTAAACTAACTTGATAGTTATAATATTTTATACATTCTATAGATTTTTACATTTTTAATTTATTTTATCTGTGTACATATGTGTGTCTGTTGAGAGCGATACATTGGAAACCAATGTTTAAGAGGCTCTTGACTGTTAAACATTTTTCTGTAATCTTCATGTGTCTTTCTGTCCAGTGATTCTCACCAAAACCACAGAGCTTCTACTCCAGCCTTGGTCCTTTACATTGACAAAAATTCATCTTGGGGAAAGTGATTTGACAACTGTAACAAATTTAAAATGCCCTTCCTGTGGGATGATTCTACCTCAACACTTTCCTCATATTTCTACATCTAGAATGATATATTTTAGCCAGGTGCAGTGTTTCACGCCTGTAATCCCAGCACTTTGGGAAGCCGAAGGGGTGAATCACTTGACCCCAGGAGTTTGAGACCAGCCTGGGCAACATGGTAAAACCTTGTCTCTACAAAAAATACAAATATTATCTAGGCATGATGGCATGCACCTGTCATCCCAGCTACTTGGGAGGCTGAAGTGGGAGGATCCCTTGAGCCTGGGAAGCCAAGGTTGCAGTGAGCCATGATCATGCCACTGCACTCCAGCCTGGGCGACAGACTGAAAACCCATCTCAAAGGAAAAAAAAAAAAGATATATTTCAAGAAATGTAAGTATGAGATCAGAGGCTTCTGAGAATTCAAAGATAATAAAGATGATTTTAATGTTCTTTTTTGCACTTCAGCTGGTGGCTAATTTGATAAGCTGTCAACTTCAACTTTGATGTACTCTGAAATATAATTGTATGCTTGAGTTCTGTCTTAGTCTATTAGTGCTACTATAACAAAATACTTCCCATAGGGTAATTTATAAACAATAGAAATTTGTTTCTCACAGTTTTGAAGGTTGGAAAGTCCCATGTCAAGGCACTAGCGGATTCAGCATCTCGTAAGGGCTCTCTCTTGCTTCAAAGACTGTGCTTTCTCATTGCATCTTCACCTGCCAGAGGGAGAAAAAACAGACAAAGTCTGTGCTATCATGTGGCAGAAGTGGTGGAAGGGCCAGGTAGCTTACTGAAGCCTCTTTATAAAGTAATTAATCCCATCCGTGAAAGCAGAGTCCACATGACTTAATCACTACCCAAAAGACTCCACCTTTTAAAAGTACTTCAATGGGGATTAGGTTTCAGTATGAATTTTAGAGGGATACACAGTTTTAAATCATAGGAACTTGAGATAGGTTCCTTTTTAGCATGAATATAGTTTCCTTTGTGATAATAAAAATACATAGTCTGACAATGCTATTATGAGTTGAGTACTCACCAATTCATTCAATAAATATTGAGTTCCCACTATGTGCAGTATAAGTCAATATCTGACTTTTATCACATTATTTTTCTACTCAGTGATAGAAAATAATTTTTTGAGAATATGCATGCACATTCTTATGCTCACCTGAGCACGGAGCCAGAGAAGAATTGCAGCCCAACAGCTCAAATTGAAAAGGCGAGACTAAGTGTAATTATCAGCTGCCTCCCTTATATCTGGTGTACTTTTAAATGTAAATCATATTGCTAGAGTTCCAGTCGCATTATAGAAGAAGAGAGGAGTTACAATGTTTTGTTTTTGTTTTGTTTTGTCTGTTTTTTACTATCAGTTTTTGTATCACACTTCTGCTTCCCCAATGTTTGTAACAGCTTCCATCATTGGTCAACCTGCTTTGCTGCATAAGTTGGTAAAACCGAATAGTTGCTCCCTATAGTCTCCTTTCTCTCTCTCTCCTCTCTCTCTCTGTCTCCCCACCCTCTCTTGTGCACACACACGCACACACATGCACACATGAGCCTAAAAACATGTGACATTACTCTGGACTAAAAAACAAAAGAAAAAATCTTCTCAAAATTAGAAGAGTTCAAAAAGCAAAGGAACCAAGAGTGATGTAGGGAAACTGAGTTAAAACATTATTTGAAAAAAAAGTAATAAACACAGCAAACAACCATTTGAGCAATTAGATAAAAATCTGAAAATTGGAATTCTTAAGATGTTTCATAAATACAATGTTTTTTTAAAAAAAACTTTCAAATAGAACTTTCTCTCTTGATGGGAAGTTTTAGAATAAATTAGCATATTCAAACAGACAAAAAACAACTTAAAGCACAAAACCATTAGATATAATCCTGTTCTGACTTTCTCATTTTACAGAAAAGATATCTGAGACCCAGAGAGGTTAAACAACATGTCTAAGGTTAAAGCTTTAGCTAGCTGTTTTGAAGAGATTTGGGTTATTAATCCACTAAAAATAATTTAGTGTAAAAAATATTCAGGAATCAAGAAGAACATAGATAAATCAATAAATTTCAAATATTTGAAACATTATGTCTTTCTAACATAGACTATAGAAGGTGATATAAAAAACTGATAAATGATCTCACTAATAAGACTGTGTTTCGGGGAGGGAGATGAAGAGAAAGTTAAGAATACCAGCAGGCATCATTCTTAGTATATGGAATGGTCTTTGCATATCACAAGCTACTGTAGCCTGAGCTTCATTCGATTTAGGAGATTATACTAGTTTTCTATAATATTGAGTTTTGTTAAATCACTTTTTAATCACAGCAATCTTAGAGGATAAAACATGCATCTATCTTGTCACAATTGCTATATTTACTAAACTTTATCACAATTTCCCAGTGAGAAACTTTTGCTATTCCAATAATCGAAGTGAATCATGAAAAGTAAATTAACATCAAAATTATCAACTCTAACATGACAGTCCATGGGAAAAATGTTCTAGAATTTTTTTCTTATTTATTAACAGGTATCTATAGCAGTGAGGCATTGATATATTAAAAATGATAAATTTAAAGGAGATTACTCACGTTTAATTCTATTGCTAACTACAATGTATTTGTTTCACAATTTGACAAATGGGTCCTACTTTTCAGGAATCAGAAACTAAAAAAAGTATGTTATGGAAGATTTTACAAAAGTATAAAATTTCATTTGAAGTTCTGCTATTCTTTCATCTTCTACTTCTCCCCTTCTTTCAAAGAATAGATTTTGTGCCATACAATGTGATATGTTAAAACCTGATATAAACTTCCAAATGTGATGAAAATATTAGATGCTTCTAAGATGGAGTAGACAAACGTTTTCCTATTCCTGCTTATTAAGTTCAATTAAAAGCCCTGAATATTATATAGAAAACACTCATAGGAAGACTTTTAAGGCTGGAGAGAAGAAGGCAGACCCACAGGTTAGCCAAAACCGGGGAACAATATAGTGTGAGGCTTTGGGTTTCCCTCTTGTCTCATTTGTTCTAGATTTGGAGCTTAAGAGGATTTCACCCCAGAGGAAAGGATAATAAATGTAATAAATGGTGCTGGGAAAACTGGCTAGCTGTATGTAGAAAGCTGAAACGGGATCCCTTCCTTACATCTTATACAAAAATTAATTCAAGATGGATTAAAGACTTAAATGTTAGACCTAAAACCATAAAAACCCTAGAAGAAAACCTAGGCAATACCATTAAGGATATAGGCATGGGCACACACTTCATGACTAAAACACCAAAAGCAATGACAACAAAAGCCAAAATTGACAAATGGGATCTGATTAAACTAAAGAGCTTCTGCACAGCAAAAGAAACTACTACCAGAGTGAACAGGCAACCTACAGAATGGGAGAAATTTTTTACAATCTACCCATCTGACAAAGGGCTAATATCCAGAATCTACAAAGAACTTAAACAAATTTACAAGAAAAAATCAAACAACCCCATCAAAAAGTGGGCAAAGGATATGAACAGACACTTCTCAAAAGAAGACATTTATACAGCCAACAGACACATGAAAAAATGCTCATCATCACTGGCCATCAGAGAAATGCAAATCAAAACCACAATGAGATACCATCTCACACCGGTTGGAATGGTGATCATTAAAAAGTCAGGAAACAACAGGTGCTAGAGAGGATGTGGAGAAATAGGAACACTTTTACATGTTGGTGGGATGTAAACTGGTTCAACCACTGTGGAAGACAGTGTGGTGATTCCTCAGGGATCTAGAACTAGAAATACCATTTGACCCAGCCATCCCATTACTGGGCATATACCCAAAGGATTATAAATCATGCTGCCATAAAGACACATGCACACGTATGTTTATTGCAGCACTATTCACAATAGCAAGGACTTGGAACCAACCCAAATGTCCACCAATGATAGACTGGAGTAAGAAAATGTGGCACATACACACCATGGAATATTATGCAGCCATAAAAATGGATGAGTTCATGTCCTTTGTAGGGACATGGATGAAGCTGGAAACCATCATTCTCAGCAAACTATCGCAAGGACAGAAAACCAAACACTGCATGTTCTCACTCATAGGTGGGAATTGAACAATGAGAACACTTGGACACAGGAAGGGGAACATCACACACCAGGGCCTGTTGTGGGCTGGGGGGAGGGGGGAGGGATAGCATTAGGAGATATACCTAATGTAAATGACCAGTTAATGGGTGCAGCGCACCAACATGGTACATGTATACATATGTAACAAACCTGCACGTTGTGCACATGTACCCTAGAACTTAAAGTATAATAAATATATAATAATAATAATAAAAGAAAAAAAGAAGATTTCACCCCAGAAATGCCAACAGGTACAGAGAAGCCATAAAAACTTGCCATCTCTAACCACATGAGGAAGAAAGGGGGACACCATAGACACAGATTATTTTTAGATAATAACTGTTCTAACTCAGACAAAAACTACAGAAAACTACTGTGGCTCTACTCCAATCCATGCCAGTAAAGCCCCAGGGGAGTACCTGAACTTCCATCCTTAGAAGGATGTAATAAGGCATCTGCCTGGTTTATGTCACTGAAGGTCAAATAGGGATTCAGTGCATTCATCACCATTGACCCATAGTACACCCTCCCACCTCCAACATGTCAGTAATGACTGCATGAGGGCAGAACTCTCATCCAATTCAGCAGTAGTGAAGAGCCTCCCCTCCTGTCAACAGAGAATACGTGGGAAGACAGGAATCCTCTACTTGGCAGTACTGAGGCAAAATCATTCCATATCCCATCTCTTCCTTTATCCGGCAAAACAAACTGGCCAAGAACATTGAAATAAGATCCAGAGTCACATAAAAATAATAAAAGAATGTCAAGTTTTTATTTGAAAATCACGTTCATACCAAGAATCAGAAACATCTCAAAATAATTTTTAAAAATGCAATAGATACCAGCACTAAGATGATGCATAATTATCTGACAAAGATGATAAAGCAGTAAGAGTAAGAATGCATCAGCAAACTATTATGAACATGCTTGAGACAAATGAAATGAAAAGAACTGAAAGCCTCAGCAAAGGAATAGAAAGTTTCAGCACGAAATAAAATAGAAATGTTATAAATAAAAAATACAACAACCCAAATAAAGCCTCTGTATTTGGACTCTTCGGCAGACTAGAGAGGACATCATCAGAGAACGTAGGAAATAATTAGTAAACTCAAAAAAAAATAAAATATTTAATCTGAACAACAGAGAGAAAATAAAAACAAAAAACAAATGAAGGAAAGCCTCAGACCCTGTGGGTCTGTGAAAATAATTCTTTTTTTTTTTTTTTTGAGACGGAGTCTCGCTCTTTTGCCCAGGCTGGACAGCAGTGGCGCTATCTCAGCTCACTGCAAGCTCCACCTCCCGGGTTCACTCTATTCTCCTGCCTCAGCCTCCTGAGTAGCTGGGACCACAGGCGCCCGCCACCACGCCCGGCTAATTTTTTGTGTTTTTAATAGACACGGGGTTTCACCATGTTAGCTAGGATGGTCTCGATCTCCTGATCTCGTGATCCGCCCACCTCGGCCTCCCAAAGTGTTGGGATTACAGGCGTGAGCCACCGCGCTCGGCCGGTTCAATGAAAATAATTCTAACATTTGTGTTATTGAAGTATGAGTGGATAAGGAAAACAGGGCAAAAAAGTACTTAAAGATATAGTGACTAAATATGTTCTAATTTCAGCAAGAAATATAACTCCACTGATTGAAAGAACTAAGTAAATTCCTTAAAAGAGTAACCCAAGTAAAACCCTTTTAATATACATCATAATTAAATTTCTAAAAACTAAAGATGAAAAAAATATCCTGAAAGCAATCGTATAAATATTACCCTTTGACTATAGGGGCAAAACAAAATGAATAATAGTGGATATGGAGGCCAGAAGGAAATAGCATAATATTTCTCAAATGTTGAAATAAAAAAGAACTGCCAATCTAGAATCTTACAGTCAGTGAAAATATCCCTCAGAAGTGAAAGAAGCCCAAAGATATTCTCAGATAAAAGAAACCTAGGATTATTAGTCACAGTAAATGCTCCATAGAAGAATGAGTAAAGCACTTTTTATAAACAGAAAGGAAACAATAGAATGAACCTTTGAACATCAGAAAGAACATAGTAAAATTATGGCAAATGTAATAGGTCTTTCTTCCCATCTTCACTTATCTAAATTGTTAGTGTGCTTAATATGTGAAGCAAAAATTATCACATTTTTAGACATGGTTCTAAATATACATGGAGAAAATATTTAAGACAATTATAAGCAGGGGAGGATAAAGGAATAAAGAAATGCAAGGAAAGATAAGATTTCTACCCCACTCAAAGGAGTATGCCCAAAATCACCATAGAAAAATCAAAATTGAATTATTTTTAAAAATGATAAGGCAGGAAAAAAAGAAAACAGATAAATGAAAAACAAAACAGAATTTTTTTTAAATGTTAAGCACTAGTATATTACCAAAAACTTTAAATATAAATGGTCTAACCACAACAATTAAATAATGGAAATTGGTAGTGAATTTTAAAAAATGATGAAACTGTATGCTGCCTATAAGAAACTCACTTCAAATATAATAATCTAGGCAGGTTAGAGTAAAATAAACGGAAAAAGATATATCACACAAACACTAATCAAAGGAAAGCAGATGTCTCTATGCTAATATTAAAAAAACTAGATTTCAGAACATTAAAAATTATCAGAGATAGAGAGAGACATTGTGTGATAATAAAATGATGTCAATCTACCAAGAACATACAGCAATTTTACCTGGTTATAAATCAAACATCAGTGCTGCAAAATGTGTAAGACAAAAACAGAATTAAGAAAGAACGTAGATAAATAAATCTACAATTATAGGTGGACATTTTAAAACCCACATGTCAGCTGGGAACGGTGGCTCACCCCTGTAACCCCAGCACTTTGGGAGGCCCAGAGAGGTGTATCATTTGAGGTCAGGAGTTCAAGACCAGCCTGGCTGACATGGCGAAACCGTCTCTACTAAAAATACAAAAAAATAGCCAGGCATGGTGGTGCGTGCCTGTAGTCCCAGCTACTCGGGAGGCTGAGGCAGGAGAATCGCATGAACCCGAGAGGCAGAGGTTGCAGTTGAG
Organism: Pan troglodytes; assembly: GCF_028858775.2. Lineage (NCBI taxonomy): Eukaryota > Metazoa > Chordata > Mammalia > Primates > Hominidae > Pan > Pan troglodytes. The sequence continues at coordinate 76,192,569 of NC_072415.2, forward strand.
CCGAGATGGCACAACTACACTCCAGCCTGGATGACAGAGCGATACTCTGTCACAAAACAACAACTACAACAACAACAACAACAAAAACCCCACATGTCAACAAATGATAAAACAACCAGACAGAAAGTCAGAGAGGATACAGAAGATCTTAACAATATCATCAGTCAACAGGCTGTAGTCAACATTTATAAAATACTCTCCCAAACAACATTGGAATACACATGTTTTGAAGGGTTCATAAAGGATTTAACAATATAGATTATATTATGGCCCATAAAACAAACATTAACAAGTTTCAAGGAATTAAAATCATACATAAGAGTGTTTTTCAACCATGATGGAATTAAAAAGAGTTAGTACTACCAGTGAGCATCATTGTTAGTATATGAAATGCACTAATCAGTAACACAAATGGAAAAAAGAGAAAAATCTGAACACTTGGAAACTAAGTAACACACTTATAAATAACCCAAAGTTCAAAAGAAATGAAAATTAAAATACACATTGAACTGAATGAGAATATAAAGAGGATAACTCATAATACTAAGTGTATTAATTAGAAAAGTGAAAGTCTTAAATCAATAATCAAAACCCCAAGCTCAAGAATCTAGAAAATAAGAAAATTAGAAACCAAAAGCAAGACGAAAATAATAAATACAAGAGCAAAATGAAATGAAATTTTAATAAAAAGAAGACAAATTATTTAAAATTGTGATTTCTTAAATCATTCATAATACTTTAATCTTTGAGTGAGATTGGCAAAGAAATAAAAAAGAGAAAACACAAAGCAATAATATCAGGAATGAGACAGGAGATTGTACTACACATCCTATAAGCATCAAAAAAAAATAAAAAAAGAAAACCCTACAACTTTTGGACTTATAATTTTGATAAGGTACATAAAAGGAACTGTTTTTTAAAATCTACCATATGTTATGCAATATGAAATAGATAAGTTGAATATCTGTATAATTCTGAAGAAAACTAAGTTTATAATATAAAAATCTCCCAAATAATCCATCTTGAAGATGGCCTAATAGAATCCCCTAGTGATCACCACCACCCTAAGAGGGATATCAAATTGAACAACTATCCATGCCCTCAAACTCCTTCACAAGAATTAAAAAACCAGGTGAGAGGTTACAGTACTTTAACAGAATAATCATAAAAGACCTATTGAAGAGGCTAAGAAGGACAGTCTTGCATTGCTTGCACCACCGTTCCCTCAACCCCAGGCAGTGCAATGCAGAGAGAGGATCTGTCTGTGTGATGGAGGGAGAGGGAAGCATGCAGGGAGTGTTACCTTGGAACCCTGTACTAGACCCATCACAGTAAAACAGCACTGGACAGATCTCCATGGCCCCTGAACAGAGCTCCTAGACCTGCCCTGGTCCAGAAGGGAATCTGCTGCCCCAGCAGGGTAAACTCAAGTCCTGGCCTACTTCATCGCCAGCTGACTAATGTGGTCTTGGGCCCTAAATAAGTTTGAGTGGCAACGAGCTTGTAACAGCTGAGTAACAGCTGATTTCCTTGGCAAACCACAGTGCTGCACTGGTCTCAGAGGCTGTGGGCTCAGGATGCACACCAGCACAACATCAGCCATGGCAGCCACGAGGCTGCCTGTGTCACCTCTCCTACAGCTCCAGGCAGTGCAGTTTGCAGAAAATCTTCTTCCTGGGGGAAGGAGAGGAAAGCGAATAGAGGACCTTGTCTTGCAATCTGGTACCAGCCTTACCACAGTAAAACAGCACCAGGCAAAATCCCAAAGCCTCTGATTCCAGGCCATTGCTCCCAAATAGCACTTCTAGACCCACTCTGGGCCAGAAGGGAATTTCCCACCCTAGTGGGATAGACCCAAGTTATGGCTGGCTTCACCACCTGCTAATTCTAGCGTTCTTGAGCCTTGAATAAACATCAGCAGCAGTCAGGCAGTAGCAGTCACGGGTCTTGGGTGTAACCCTCGTACTGGGGTGGTCTAAAAGGCAATAGGTTTGGAGACCATTCTATCAAACCATCTGCTTAAAGATGATGGTGGCCATGGTTAGACCAAGGAATTACATGAGCATTGGCCCATTGGAACACTTCACTTGTGAAGTCAGTTCTTTAATTGCAAACAATGCTGTGGGGAATTCCATGAAAATGGATAAGGCATTCTGTAACTGTACAGATGGTAGTTTTGGCAGAAACATTGCATGCAGAGAATCCAAATACATATTTGACTGTCTATTCCAGTAAGAATAAAACATTTCCCCTTCCATGATGGAAGTGTTCCAATGTAATCAACCTGCCAAGAGGTAGCTAACGTATCGCCCAAGGGAATGGTGCCATATCAGGGACTCAGTGCTGGTCTCTGCTGCTGACAGATGTGACATGCATCACTGGCTATTGCCAAATTGCCCGTGATGAGTGGATGTCCGTGTACTTGAGCCCATGCATAATCTCCACCCCTGTTACCATGGCCATTTTTTAATGAACCTATGGCACAATGACAGCAATTAGTGGGAAAGGGAATGACTGGTCTCCACAGAACAGGTCATTCTATTCACTTGCTTGTTTACATCTTCTTCTTCTAGATCACCCTTCAGCAAGCATTCACATAGGACACAAATATCTACATTTTTTATCCACTCATATAAGAGTATCCACATACCTTGTTCCCAGAACTCCTTGTCTCCAATTTTCAACCATGTTCCTTACTATTCAGTGGTAATCCAGCCAAATCATTGGTCACAGCCACTGAATTGCTTTTTTTAAAAATTAACTTTTACTTTAGATAGTTGGGACACACATGCAGATTTGTTGCATGTGATGCTGGGGTGAATTGCTATAGATTTTTACTTCTGGCCATTTCTCCTCCCAGGCAAAATGAACAACCAGGTGCACTGCTAAAATTTCTGCCAACTGGATGAATTTTGTTTGCCATTGTTCATTAGGAATGTTCCAGAAAGACATTGTAGTGCTGGAGCACTTTCTGGTGTCGCTCTAATATCACGCAGAATTAGAGCCTAATTTTTCTCTTCCTCAGTTAATGGATGGCAGAGCAGCTTGCACAGCAGCAGAATTGCAAAGCATTCTGTTGTTTTGGGTTCCACTCAAGCTAGTATCTTTATAGGTCACTCTGATAATGGGCCCTAGTATCATACCCAAATAAGGAATATGTTGCCTCCAAAATCCAAAGAGGACCACTAATCCTTCTACCTCTTTATTGGTGATATGAGGGGCTAAAAGTAGTAACTTATTCCTTACCTTTGAAGGGACATTTCAACATGCCACATATGACCAAAATTCCACTGATATGAAAGGTCCCTGAATTTTCATCAGATTTATTTTCCACCCTCTGACATGCAAATGTCTTGCCAGCATTTCTAGAATAGTTGTAACTTTCTTCTCACCAGGTCTAATCAGCACAATATCATCAATGTAATGAACCGTCATAATGTTTTATGGAGGAGAAAGGCAATCAAGGTCCCTATGAACTAAATTATGGAAAAGAGAGTTGACATACTCCTAAGATAAGACAGTGAATGTGTATTTCTGACCTTGCCAGCTGAAAACAAACTGCCTCTGTTGGTCATTACTAAGAAGTATAGATTTTAAAAAGCCAAATTAATAGCTCCATACCAGTTCCTAGGGCATGTGTTAATTTTCTCAAGCAATGAAACTACATATGACAGTGCATCTGGAATGGGATAAACTGTCTGATTAAGTTGACAACGTTTCAGTGCCATTTTCCAAGATCCATTTGTTTCTGCACAGGCTAAATAGAGAAGTCGAAAGGACATGTGGTGGGAATCATTAGTTGCATCTCTTCAGCCCTTGCTGGTGGCACTCATCTCTGCAGTCCCTCCGAGAATGCTTTATTGCTTTTGACTTACTATTTTTCTAGCCACGGCAGTTCTAGTGTCTTCCACTTGGCTTTTATTGATGATAGCCATAGTGATGTTTGTAAAATGATGATAACAGAGGAATAGCAAGTTTTAGACCATGCAGCCCGTTTCTTTCTGAAGGTACCTCACCTTCCTTCATTTCAAGACTCTGGTATTGTAAACTAGCACTGAGAATTTTTGTGGGACTATGGGTGACTCTCTGTTTTGGAGATTCAACTTAGAATTCTGTTCAACAGACCTAAGACTCTTCTGCTTATACCAATGAATTAAGAACTTAGTAACCTGCCTATCTATTTCTTTTCCTGAAATATCATGATGAACTAGCCAAAGCCATAGACCTCTGCAAGTCAGACTATTCTAGTCACCACTTTGGCTCTTACACAAGTAACAGGAACCATAGCAATTTTGTCTTCGGTGATCAAGTGCTGTCATTCATTCCCTGTCACCAGAGATTCCATTATCCCCATTAACATTTAGTTTCATGGTAGCAGTTCCCACTGCAAAGTCTGAACTACAGAGAAGAGGGACCACAGAGCTCTTTAAGGATGCTGGGGGCTCTCCACAGAAATCTGTTTATCTCAGTTGTGATAAAACCTGTCTTTTCCAGACCTTCCCAGGGTGTGTGAGCACATCCTACATGGTAACCCACTCTAATATTCCAACTGCCCTAAGCCAATAGATACCTTCCTAGACAGTATTCCAAGGTATTTCTGGCATTTGAACTTCATTTAGTGTAGACCATCCTTCAGCCCATGTCAACCAACCAAACACCCAAATCCTTGCTAACCCCTTAAGCTAAAATAAAGAATCTTTGCCTAGTGGGCCTATCTCAATACATTTGCTCTGATCTAACTTTATGTTCCTTTCATCATTTTCTCACTCCCTTAATATCCATTCCCACATATATCTTCATATTTATACCGATATACATTGGAAACAAATAGCCAGTACTTTTGGTGTGTTGCATACTTCCTCATCAGTCACTCTTTGCTGATAAAAGAGGTCAAAGAAAATCTAAATAAAAGGAGATACATACTATTTTATGAATTAAAAGACTAAACATGGTAGAGGTGTCAATTATCCCCTAATTGATAAACAAGTTTAACAAAATTCCTATTAAAGTCTCTGTAAGATTTTTTTGTATTTATTCATTATTATTTTAAACTTTATAGGACAAATGTTTTTTCATATAGCTTTTTCATATAGCTAATACCTAAAATAATCTTGTAAAAAGAAGAATAAAGTAGAATGAATCAGGGTACCAGATTTTAAAGCTGAATATATAGCTATAATAATCAACAGTGTGTGGTAATGGCAGAAATATAGGCAAATAGATCAATGGGATGGCATACAGAACCTGGAAATAAATCCACACAAATAAGCCAAACGGAGCTTTGCCACACGTGTAAAAGCAATTCAATGGAGAAAAGGTAGCCTTTTCAACAAATAAATCTGGGGCAATTGGACATCAGTAAGTAAAAACAAACAAAAAATGACCTGTCTCACACCCTACAGAAAAGTTAACTCAAAATGGATTGTGAATTTAAGTTTGAAATATAAATAATAAAAATCTTTAATAAAACAGGATAACAGCTTCAGAATCTCAGGTGAGGCAAAAAGTTCTTAGACTTAAAACCAACAGCATGTGGTATAGCCATACAAAATCATATTATTCAGCCATTAAAAGAAACAAGTACTTTGGGGATGAATTTTAAAACATTATGTTAAGTGAAAGAAGCCAGACAGAAAAGGCCACATATTGCATTATTCTGCTTATATGACATATTCAGAATAGGTAAATCTATAGTCGAATGTGAATTGGTGTTTGCCTGAAAATGTAGGGAGAGGTAATGAGGACTGAGCACTTAAGGTGTATGGGGTTTGCTTTTGGAGTGGTAAAATTATTTTCAAACAGATAAAGTTGGAGGTCGTACAACATTGTAAATGTACTAAATGCCACTGATGTTTACACGTTAAAGTGGCTAATTTTATCTAATATTAATTCTATCTCAATAAAAATAAAAAGACCCATCTGTACATGAATATGTGTAGCAGATTTTTTCATAATAGCACCAAACTGGAAACAACCTAGACGTCCTTCAAAAGGTGAATGTGTAAACAAACTGTGGTATATCCATACCATGAAACACTTCTCAGTAATACAAAGAAGCAACTGACACATAGAAAAACCGAAGTGAGCCTCCAGAGAACTATGCCAATTGAAAAAAAAAATCCAGAAAGTTACATACTATACTATTGCAATTGAATAACATTTTTCAATGAGTAAATTATGGAAATGGAGAACAGATTAATGAATGTTAGGGGCCAAGGAGTGAATGGAAGTGGAAGGTTAAGTGAGTGTGGCTCATGTAAATATTCCATATCTTAACTCTATAGTTCTTAATATCTTAGTTGTAATATTGTACTATAATTTTGCGAGATGTTTCCATTGAAGGAATTTGAATATAGAGTACATGGAACTTTTCTGTATTATTTTTCACAGCTGCAATTACCTCTCAATCAACAATTCAATTAATAAATATGATGAAAATCAGGCGTGGTGGCTTACACCTGTAATCCCAGCACTTTGGGAGGCCAAGGCGGGTGGATCACGTGAGGTCAGGAGTTCAAGACCAGCCTGGCCAATATGGTGAAACACCGTCTCTACTAAAAATACAAAAATTAGCCAGCCACGGTGCCGGGCACCTGTAATCCCAGCCACTCGGGAGGCTGACGGGAGAGAACTGCTTGAACCCAGGAGGTGGAGGATGCAGTGAGTTGAGATCATACCACTGCACTCCAGCCTGGGCGACAGAGTGAGCTCCATCTCAAAAAAAAAAAAAAAAAAGATAGAAAAAGTATGCCCAAAAAGAAATTTAAGCCCACATATTTAAGTACACAGTACAAATGTATGTGAAACATACACTTATATTGAAATGACAAATACAGGATATTTAAATAAGTAGGATTATTACAATGAAAAGTTTGTAGTCTATTTTTTCAAAAACAACTACATATTTTATATCTTAAAGACTGTCTTCTTTTTTCAAAAATATAACAATGGCCTATTTTACACTATTTTACATTACTTGCTGGCAACCACGCCTGTTCTTTCTACTTTTTGTCCTGCCCTGCTAAAGTCCATCATTTTTATTTGGAGGTCTCTGCTCTACTACCACCTTGTCAGTAAGAACTTTTATAATTCTTTCTAGATCGGATCCTTTCTTACATTCTGTGCTTTTTGATTCATAACTGTCAGCAAATACTGATGGATATCTTTACTTGCCTTCTCCAACTAAGATGTAAACTACAGGAGACACATGACTTTGTTCATTGATTCATCCCTCTGGATTGTAGAATGTGCTTGGCATGTAATAGATGCTCAGCCCATGCTCCCTGAATGAATGCCACTCAGAAGCAGAGTTGCTTACTGCAGGTTTTCAGCTCTGCTAACGAAAACTTGAGTGGCTCCACAGCTTCTGATAAAAAAGGAGCATGATATTAAAAACTCACATGCAGAACCTGGCTTGCAAATAGAATCTCCCGAAGTTCAAGAAAAATGATAGCCTATTCTGTTAATTACACTATTTTAAACTTATTTCTAGACTAACAGAAACAATAACAACCTTTTTAAAATTAGTTCACCATATTTAATTGTTATTAAGTTTTAAATTTTTATTTGGTCGTACTGATTTGTAAATGTTTGGTAAATGGGTTTTTTTGTGAATCTCAAAAAATAAAAATAAAAAAACAGCTGTTGCTTGTTTTTGCTACTAATAATATTTACTTGTCTCCAAGAATCTTAGCTTTTAAGAAAGATAGAGGAATAAAGGGCACTGAATTGAGAGAACTCTCTACAGAAGATAAGTTGAATGTTTGTATCTTCTTAATCTCTAACATTATTGTGTATTTTTACACATATACATATGTATGTCTTGTAAATATATTAGTTATAATAAAGTATCATAAAATAATTAGAAGCAGAGTTGATGCATTTGTCTAACAGATTTATAATGAAAAAAAAAAACAAGTGTCTTTATTTTACTTCTTACTGTCTTCAAACATTAGGTCAAAAAGTAGCACTCATTCTAACAAGTGCACATTCTCTGATCCATAGTGATAAAATAAACAAAACTCTATTTTACATTTGTCTTACCATATCTTAATATTTATATAAATATAGGAATGGGCAGTATGAACAGTACTAAAAACATTTTGCTGTCATATTATTTTATCTATTTAGATGAGTTTTTAAAGATATAAAAATCAAATGAATTATTTACCCTGCAAACTATGATAATTCATCAACAAAAATTATTTTATTGCTGATGTCTTCCCCACCAGTCTCTCCCTCTGCTTAAAGGACTTTATTGCTTTCCAATTGCTACAGAGATGAAAACAACAACAACAACAAAATACTTAGATTATGACAACCCTTGTGTCACCAAAGGTCTTGCCTACCCTCCAGTTTAAACTTTTGTTCTTAATTTTTCACCATGGTGAAGGCAAATCTGCCTTTCCTTCATTTCATAAAGGTATATTTGTATGCTTTTCCCTGCTATTCTAACTCCAAATTAAGACTTGACAAATAACAACATGGATATCTGGTGCAAGAATACAGTACCACGAAAAAAAAAAAAAGACTAGATGTCTTAAATCATTCTTGCTGCGATAGCAAAATGCTTTAGACTGGGTAGTTAATAAATCACAGAAATTTACTGCTGACAGTTGTGGATACTGGGGTGTTCCAGACAAACATGCCGGCAGTTTTGATCTGGTGAGGGCCCATTCTTTACCGATGGCACCATGTAGCTGTGTGTTCATGTGGCAGAAGAGACAAGCATGATTCATTTAGCCACTTTTATAAAGATGCCCATCTCATTAATAAGAGTAGAATCCTTATGACTTAATCACTTCCCAAAAGATCCACTTCGTAATAACACCAAGTTGTGAATTCTGTTTCAATATATGAATTTTGGGGCTACACAAACATTCAACCATAGCACTAAAATGGACTGAATTGACAATGAATTTGATTGACTTCACTATACCTTAGATTCTCATCAAATCATATATATTTCTAAAGATATTGAAGTTAAAATGTACAAAAGTGCTATATAAATATACAGACGAGACTACATTACAATGGTTTGAAATCAAATCCATCCAAATTGTTTACTGAAAATTATATTTTATAATAATCTAATAATAAATTCAGCTGTTTTAGAATTTCAATTGTGTCTATAAAATGAGAACAAAAATTGTTAAAGTTCATATCTTCTTAACCATTGTAGCAGAATGCTTTAGTCTTAGGGGAAACTTCTTCAGTAGAAGGAAGCACAGCAAATTTGCCTTTATAGAGATTCAGCTCTTGGTGCTTGGGCAAAGAATAAGAATTACATTAAGCAGACCGGGCACGGTGGCTCACACCTGTAAAACCAGCACTTTGGGAGGCCGAGGCAGGCAGATCATGAGGTCAGGAGATCGAGACCATCCTGGACAACATAGTGAAACCCCATCTCTACTAAAAATACAAAAATTAGCCGGGCATGGTGGCGCATGCCTGTAATCCCAGCTACTCTGGAGGCGGAGGCAGGAGAATCCCTTGAACCACGGAGTTGGAGGTTGCAGTGAGCCGAGATCACGCCACAGCACTCTAGCCTGGCAACAGAGTGAGACTCCATCTCAAAAAAAAAAAAAAAAAAAAAAAAAAATTACATTAAGCAGCAGCAGCAGCAGTGAGAGAGGGAAGAATGAAAGAAGAAATTTCTAGAATAAGATTGATCTCCAGCTCCATGCCAATCATGGACTGGATAAAATTCATGCATATCTTTTGTGAGAGAGGTGAGAGATGTGAATCCCTTTCTCATTTGGTCCCAGTCTGCAATTGTGAACAAGAGCCAATTAATTAATCTGATCTCAGGGAAACAGGGACCAGGAAGTAAATCTAGACATATCAGACACATTGAGAGACAGTGTTTTGAGAAACTGGGGCTCAATGAATTATTTCCCTGCTTGTTCTCTGCCTGAGATTGGAACAATTGAGAGACAAATTAGTCACCGAGCTACAAGCAGCACTGAAAATGCCATCATCCCATGGTTTATCCCTGGAAAACTTTTGGTGTGGAGATCCCATTTATTTATTCCTTTTGGTGTGGAGAAGCCTATTTATTTCCTTCAAACAGCTGTCATCCAAGACAAGGAAAAGTTGAGAAACTCAAGCCAGCTTTTTTTTTTTTTTTTTTTTTTAATTTTAAAGTCACCATACCAGTCCTCTAGAGAAATGGAAGAGATTACAAATAGCAGAAGGATTATTGTAATAGCGAGTTCTCCATATGGAACTCTGTATCAGAAATAGGAATTTAATTCCTTCCTAAATTATATGTCTCTTTCTCAAAATAATTCATCGAAATGTTATATATTTTGCCATATATTCAGAAATTAAACTCTAAGTGCATTTTCTCCTTATTGAGATGTAATATAAGAAGCATAGTCTTTCACACACTTCTATCCTCTTAGTGGCAGCTTTAAATTCTGGACTTTGAGCTTCTTTTGTAGTCAGAAACTATGTGTTTATCATTTTTGTTTGTATTGTGGCTTAACATAGAATAAATATTTCATATATTCTTATTAAGCTAATGATTAAATACAAAGTAAATTTGTAAAGAGAATATTATTTCTGTGATCACCAAATCCTATGTATTGGGTGACATTCTGTAACAAACACATTTGGCGAAAATATACTAATAAATTCACCTATGAGGCTTAATAAACTGCAAAAAATATATACACATAAATCTAGTATCAACTTGTGCCATGTGTGTTATTTTACACTAATCTAAAAACCACTGTATCCCTGTAAGAACCAACAAGACAGCACAATGTTTGAAGCATTCTGGAAGTGTAAGATTTATGCAGTAGAGTGTTTCATAATCTTTTCTCCCCTGTCCTGGTTATAAACAAAATTTAATAATTCAGTATTTTCCATAATGATGTTGCCTACTAATTGGCTAAATTGAACAGCCACCACATACTTCATTTAGCTACATGAATTAAGCTGACTTTGCTTACTAAAAACCTATCATGCTTTCAGCAAATAATTTCTTAGCAGCAGAACATGAACAATACATTCTGCATCTTCAGGTAAACTTTACAGAGTTTAGTAACTTATTTTAATGGTGAAGAAATGAAATACAGTCACATAACACTTAACGATGAGCATACATTCCAATTAATTAATCTAGCTGATTTTTGTCATTGTGCAAACATCACGGTGTGTACCTCTGTAAACCTACATGGTATATATAGCCTACTACACATCTAAGCTACATGATGTTGCCTATTAATTCTAGGCTACAAATCTTTACAGCATATTAGTCTCATGAATACTAAAGGCCATTGTAACACAATGGTAACTATTTGTGTATATAAACACATCTAAATAGAAAAGGCGCAAAAAAATGTGGTGCAAAAGAAAAAAAAAGTGGTATACTTGTCTGGTCACTTGCCAGGAATAGAGCTTGCAGGACTGGAAGTTTCTCTGGGTGGGTCAGTGAGTGGGTGACAAGTCAATCTGAGGGCCTAGGACATTACTATACACCACTGTAGGCTTTATAAACAATGTACACTTGCACTACACCAAACTTATTTCAAAAGTTTTCTTTCTTCAATAATAAATTAATCTACGTTACTATAACCTTTTTACTTTATAAACTTTTTAATTTTTTAAACTTTTGACTCATAATAACATTTAGCTAAAATGCAAACACATTGTAAGCTGTACAAATATATTTTTAAAACATTTTTATTCTATATGTTTTTTCTTATTTTTAAATTCTCTCTTTATTTTACTTCTTTAACTCTTTATTTAAAAAACTAAGACACAAGCACACACATTATCATAGGCTTACCCGGGGTCAAGATCATCAATATCACTGTCTTCCACCTCCACGTTTTGTGTCACTGGAAAGTCTTCAGGGACAATAAAAGCTCCATTATAATCTTATGTCTTATGGGACCACCGTTGCATATGCAGACTGTCATTATGTGGTCTATGACTGTATTTCCAAACACTTCAAATGCAAAAGGAAAGGCAAAGTGGGTAATATCTGAAAGTAAGGCAAAGGTTCTTTTTCTAGTGAGTAGTAGAGAGAAAGCTGTTTCACAGAAAAAGTCTTGAGATTCACACAAAATTAAGCTTGTTTGACATGCTTTCTCTGAATATATGCCAAGCACATATTAAGATATGCTTTTCTCCCTTGGCACTCTAAGACAGCATTAGGCAAGGGTTTCACATCTCTAAACTGTTTCTGAATAATTTCTTCTGGTGGTGGCCTTATCATAAAGAATTTTAAGATATCATAGTAGAAAGACTCTAAAAGGATGCTTTCCCAAAATAGAAATGCAGTGGGTCATATGTTAATAATGTAATCTAAGTAAAGCTGAAAGAAACCCTGTAGGTTAAAAACAGATTAGAATAGAATGTTAAGAAAAAATATAACATTTTCAGAATATTAGACAATTCATAACTATTTCAGAAAAAGTATTAATTGGAATGCACAGCAGACAAAATATAATCAGTTAAGAGACTTGGAGAACAACATTCAAACAACATGTATTTTATTAGGTCATTTTTATTGTTTTATTTATTTATTTATATTTTTATTGTTTCTGCTGGATCTTTTTTCCCCATTTCATGAGCTTTTGATTTTTCTTGACTTACAAAATTTACAAAAGATTTTGTAAAATCTTTACAAAAGACAAAATATTCTTTTGACTTACAAAAGAATATTTAAATTCTTTTAATAATAACAACCTCTAGCCCTTGAAGCCAAATTAATCATTTGTTTATATATAGTTAAGTGGATCTTTGAGAAAAAGTAAAAGAATACAAAATGGCCAATGTCTGGGTAAATACAAATTTTATCTGTTTGCCTCTTATTCAAAGTGCATGTGATAATTCAAAACAAAAATTCTGGTACAGTCATGTGCCATGTAACATTTCACTGTCAATCTCAGACCGCATATATAACTGGACTCTCATATGATTATAATACAGTATTTGTAATGTACATTTTCTCTGTTTAGATATATAAATACTTATGACTGTGTTACAATGGACTATAGTATTCAATATAGTAAAAATCTGTATAGGTTTGCAGCCCAGGAGCCATAGGCTATACTACATAGTGTAGGTGTATAGTAGGTGATACTGTCTAGGTTTTTGTAAGTACATTCTATGATGTTTGCACAATGACTTGCCTAACAATGCACTTCTCAGAGTGAATCCACCTCGTTAAATAATGCATGACTGTATTGGGACTTGAGGTTTCAGCTGTGATATGTAAAGAGCCTAGAAGTTGTCACTCATCCTTACAACAAGAGAAAGCTGGACAAACTGAAAATAGTATTTTTAAACGTTGAGTTTAATTAATTTTGAAATTAATTTTTATTTAAAATTGACACATAATTGTACATATTCATGGGGTACAGTATGATGTTTCAATGCATTTATACATTGTGTAATAATCAAATCAGGGTAATTACCATATCCATCACCTTAAACATTTATCATTTCTTTGAAGTGATACAAAAATCTTCTCTAGCTATCTCGAAATATACACTACATTGTTATTAGCTATAGTCACACTACTGTATAATAAAATAGAAGAGCTTATTGTTCTTGTCTATCTGTAACTTTGTACTCATGGACCAATTTCTCCCAGTTCCTCCTTCCCCCTACCCTCCCCGGTCTCTTGTAACCACTCTTCTACTCTCTACTTCTATGAAATCAACTTTTGTTTAGATTCCACATACGAGTGAGATCACACAGCGTTAGTACTTCTGTGATTGGCTTATTTCACCTAATGTGATGTCCTTCAGCCTCACCACCTATAGAATAATAACAATGGACTACAACCATAAGACCTGTGAGACACAACTCTTTTTAAGGAGGCTTACTTCTAAAGGCTCAGAATGAAGAGGAAAGTCAAAGTAAGAACACTGGTAGAGTTGGAAGTCTCTGGCATAAATGACTACAGAAGACATTCACAAAGACTACCACATATTGAAAAGCAAAGAGAACAAATAATAAGCTCTTTAAAAAGTATACAAGAACTGTGGCAAAATACCAAAAATTTGTGTTATAGGAATAACAAAAGGAGAAGAGAAAATGGGGATTTACATACCAGATTTTGTGTGGACATATATTTTCATTTCTCTTGAATATTATGAGATATAAATTATTCCTCAATTAACATTTAAAATTTCAAAAAGCAAACACAAAAGGCCATAATAGTAAAACGACAATACTACTAATTGCTAGTAAGTATACAGATCAACAGGAATTCTCATTCTTTGTTAGTGGGAATGCAAACTGGTACAGCCACGCTGCGGGTGGTTGGTAATTTCCTACAAAAGTAGACATGGCTTCATCATAGCATCTACTGGTAATATAATTAGGTATCTATCCAACTGACTTAAAAACGTATGTCCACACAAAAACCTGCATGTGACTGTTTATTGAAGTAGTGTTCAGAATAGCCAAAAACTGGAAGTAATCACGATATCATTTATTTTTATTTTTATTTTTTGGATATGGAGTCTCGCTCTGTCACCCAGGCTGGAGTGCAGTGGTGCAATCCCGGCTCACTGCAACCTCCACCTCCTGGATTCAAGTGATTCTCCTGCCTCAGTTTCCCGAGTAGCTGGGATTAAAGGCACACACCACCATGCTCAGTTAACTTTTGTAATTTTAGTAGAGACAGGGTTTCACCGTGTTGGCCTGCTTGGTCTCGAACTTCGGACCTCAAGTGATATGGCTGCCTCAGCCTCCCAAAGTGCTGGGACTGCAGGTGCTACTCACTGCGCCTGGCCAAGGTATCATTTAATAGGTGAATTGATTTTTTTTTAAGTGTGGTATATCATGCAATGGAATGCTATTCAGAGATAAAGAAGGAACTAGCTATCAAACAATGAAAATTATGGTTGAATGTTAATGCATATGGCTAAGGGAAAGAAGCCAGCCTGAAAAGGTTGCACACAGTATATTTCCATTTATATGATATTTTAGAAAGGTAAAAGCCATAGAGACAGCAAACAAATTAGTGTTTGCCACGGTTTATTGGAGAGGAGAGTTGAATAGGTGAAACATGGGATATTTCGGGGTAACAAAACTATTTTATGTGATATTGTAGTGGTGGATACCTGACACTATGCAAATGTCAAAACTCATTAAACTTCATAGTTGAAAGTGTAAATTATATAATTTGCAATAAAAAAAGAGAGGTCAAGGAAATTCGTGAATGGAGTGTTGACTGTAACAAAGAATAAGTTAATTTTACAGAAAATGTATGAACAACCTTACTAAATGGAATGCTAAACTGTGGATGACCTAAGTAACTTTGAAAATTAGCAGTGTCTCTAAGACTAAAGCAAATGGGACACTACATACTCTACTTGTTAAAGTTGTTTCCCACTGGGTACTGTTTAACAATACTGATGCTGCTGAACAGGTTTACTGAAATGAATAATTAAGGAAATGAATGGCAGATTCTGAATGAACTTCAGAGCCAACTGAGAGAGCTTTCAATGGCCAAAGCGGAAATAATTTGAAAAAGAAAATAAATAATTATTGGATAATAACACGAGGTATAAAATAAATATCCGTAGTTTTACATTAATATAAAGAAAGACTAAACTAATAAATGGCAAAAGATAAATACCAGGCACAGTGGCTCACACCTGTAATCCAGCACTTCGGGTGGCTGAGGCGAGCAGATCACCTGAGGCCAGGAGTTTCAGGCCAGCCTGGCCAACATGGTGAGACCCCATCACTACTAAAAAAAATAAAAAAATAAAAAAATAAATAGAAAAAATAGCCAGGAATGGTCACGAGAGCGTATTCCCAGCCACTGAGGAAGCTGAGGCAGGAGAGTCGCTTGAACCCAGAAGGGGGAGGCTGAAGTGAGCCAAAATCGTGCCACTGCACTCCAGCTTGGGAGACAGAGCAGGACTCTATCTCAAAAAAAAAAAAAAATTATGCAAAAGAATTCCAAATAATTTACATAAACACCCCAGCCTTAAGGAAGTGGAGCATCAATCAAGGGATACAGTATAAAAAATGGGGCAAAAGTACCTTCTAAAGGGAGCAATTTAACTTTACTGATATTCTTTAATTGTCCACCAAATGGTATCTATTAATAAAAACTTCCTATGCCCTTGAACATAATGTGATTTTCTCCTGCTATGGAGAGCAGAAGTCAATTAAATTAATAATTTGGTTAATAATATTATAAAAGGCTTTGATATGTTTACAGATATTTTCATTTAATTTCTCTACAAATTCTAAAGTACAAAAATTTAAATTTACAATTAAAATTACAGATTATATTCCTACTTTCAGTTTTTTCTTTCAGTTTCTATTTCATGCATTTTAAAGTTATGCTATTACACTTATTTTTGTTTAAATATTTTGTCTCTTCTTGATTTATTGACATTTTAATATAATAAATAACCCATTTAGTGCTGAAAATATTGCTTATATACAAATCTACCTTGTCAGAAATTATATATCCACTAGAGCTTTCTTATTATCTGTTTTGGCATTGTATGCATAATTTTAATATTTTTATTTTATATGTAATACATGGTTCTTGTATACAACATACTATTGCATCTTGATCTTTCATCAAATCTATCAATATCTGCCTTTTAAGTGGAACATTTTGGCCATTTACATTCAATTTAATTATCAATATGATTGAGTTTAAGCCCATCCTCTCATTTTTACTTTTCTATTTCACGTTTTTTGTATTTTTTCTATTTTTCTATCTTAAATTAGATTCAGTATTTTCAAATACTTTGCTTTTATATCACGTCTAAACTTATTCCAAGGTATTCTTTATTCCAGATATTATATTTTTCAGTTCTAGAATTTATACTCAGTTCTTTTTCATAAAATCTATTTTTCTCTTGTAGTAACCCTTCTTGAGATATGTTAACATTTTAGCCATTATGTGTGTATGATTTTATATATATATATGTGTGTATATGTATGTACATAGATTAACATATTTTAATATATATTATAAAGCCCTTTCTTAGTATTTACAGTATCTACTAATTGCATGTGCTTCTATATATGATTTTATTTTTTCATTATGGGTGACATTTTCCTTCTTACATTTTAAACCTTTTTGAAAAATATTTTGTTAGCTGTTGGGCATAATAGTACAGTGAGTACTGAATTAGACAATGTTTTCTCACAAAGAACTTGCTGTTTTCTGTCCTGAAGTTAAAATGAGGGTTTGATGTCTTTAACTTGAGAGGTAAGTCAGGATTTTTGTTTACTAATTTAATCAACAGCAGTTACACTTAATTTCAAATGTGTTGAGAGCAAATCTTTCTCTTGATTTGATCATGATGTTGTAAATCTTATCATGAAACATCCGAGTAACTTACTTCTGCTCTTCAGCCGAGTTCCCAGATATATCTAGTCCCACTTATTCACCAAATCCTGTGGGGAATAACTGATGAGCAAAAAGTCCTATAGGGAAAAACTAGACTAGTTCTGTTTTGTTTCCTTTCAGATTTGAATTTGTCATGCCAAGAAAAATGTCACCAGAATTTGGTTCATTTCTTGTCATCTCAGCAAAGTTCCTGCCTCTATGACAAATCTGTTACTCTGTCAACCCATCTGAGGCAACTCTCTATCCTTCAGCGATAAAGATAGGTAGTAGCATCTGACAAACTAAGAAAGGTTGGCCCCTTAGTGAAATTGAATTCATGTTAACTTCCTTGTTTCCATAGATGTGTATTTTTCTTGGAAATCTTTCTTAATTTTCCTCTTTTTATGGTAAAATTATAAATTTAAAAAATCTACATCCAATTAAGCAGTGGGATGCCAATTAACTTATTTTGGACCATTATAAAATATCTTAAATTAAATTCAACCCTTTTTAAAATTGTGGAAATTGTACTTTTATTAATACTTTAGATATTGCAACTATAATTTTTTATTAATTTGAGTTATTTCAGATAACAGAATTTAATTAAGTAAACATCTGCCCATACAAAATGAGTAAAACAGAATTTGAGAGAAATATCTTGACTACTTTTTTATTTTTATTCAGATATGTTAGAATTCTAAGGTAAATTGTAGGCTTTTTTTCTGTCTACAGATTTGCCTTTAATTAATGGCTAAAATAGTTATATTTAAAATATTATAATCCACATATATGTATAAATTAACATTTACATTTAAGTTTTACTGGCGATTTAATACATAAATATGAATGAATTTAATAATATATTAAAGGACTACCCAAATGTGCTTTGCTATTAATTTATGAAAAAGCAATATATTTAAAATGTAATAAAATGCTTTAACATATTGGTTTTGAATATATTATTATTAGAAATGATTCAAATTTTCGAAGCATACAGGTTTTGAAAGATTTCAAGTGCCATGCAATATTACCACCTTTATTTTATAGTTTATAAATAATATTGTCAATTTTCCAATTTCTCTGGCTAGAGTTTACCAATTTAAATTTTAATTTAGAGTTCAGATTTAGAAATCTATTGATAAATCCATTTTTATTAGAGAAAAAATGCTACGGCAACTTTTATAAAAACAAATAACAAATTAATATACATAAAAGCCAATTTAACTATTTAAATGAGAAGTTAGCCAACTAAGACTCTTGGGTTCAATTTGATCTACCTCCGGTTTGTACGTACATTTTTGTTAGAGCGCAGCCACACTCATACATGTATGTTTTGTATGGTTCCCTTTCTGCTATTACAGCAAAGCTGAGTAGTTGCAACAGAGCTCAAGCGACCTACAAAGACTAAAATATTTTCTAACTTGCCCGTTTTAGAAAAAATGTTTATTGACCCCTGATTTGAGCTCAGCATTTTTAGATTTTCTTTATATATATATATTTGAAACATTTTTTTCATCTCCCAAAATATGTACTCATGCTTTTGTCGAAATTTTTCTATCACAGAGAATATGGTTACTTAATAATAGGGTGATAAGTGAATCCTCTATATTGCAGAAAATAAAAGTAGTTATAATCTAGAAATGCGGGATTATTCCTAGCACTAAAATTTTCTGTTTTGTTTTTTTACTTGTTCAGTAGCACAAAAAATATTTTATTAAAGATATTAAATTTTAAAGAAATGCTAGATACATTGTATAGATTATGTCCTTGACCAATCTACATGTTGAAATATTCAAATAGTTTGTTATATTTCTGAAGCTATCAAATATTTATTTAATATGATGTATAATAAATATATCTAGTAGTATTATTGTCTCACTCCTTTGAACTTCCTTCATCATCCTATGTGTGTCTGACTTACTATCAAAACTGGATTTACCATAAGATTTTGGCACAACTCAATTCTCCATATTAAATTTTAATCATTCCAGTTCTAAAGATATTTTGATTGGTCCTTACCATTAATGATAAAGCAAAAACAAACAAAAGGAGATAGAAAATGAACTATAAAAGATACTATTACAGGATTTAGAAATTTTCCAGTATATTCTTGTGTGTGTGTGTGTGTGTGTGTATATATATATATACACACACACAAACACATTCTATTTTCTACAACCTAATCAATGAACAATGTAGAATAATAGAAAAATATAACTATAATCTTGACTATAAATAAATCTATTCCAAATAGAGCTGTATTTCTGGGGAACAAAATTCATTCAGGTAAAAATTTGATTGTTTATTCATATGGAATACCAAGCATGAAATACAACACTAAGATAATATTTTTAAGGATGACAAATTCTATATATTATTGCATTAATAAAAAAGTATATATAAATTCGGTTTACATAATATACTGTTAATTTTAGTATATTCTACTCATTTAGGAATTCATAACTTGTGGATATTATTTATTCTTTTTAATGTTCTAAAATTATTTTCTGATAATAAAATAACATTCTTTTAGAGTGTGGACAAATAAAACTTCGTAGATTCATCAGTGCTCCTGTAATAACTCTAGTCTTCTGAGACCCTTCACCTACCATGAGAATTATATTTGTATCCATTTATGTAGCTAAATGTTTAATCCCCCCAAAATATGAAAACATCACATCTTATAGCTCATCAAGACGGCCCAATGTTTAGGACACAACAAGGGCTAGGTCTCCAGGTTATGCTCCCAAGGTAGCCGAGAGGCCGGTGCTTCATCTTCCTAGGTAGTTAATTTCAAGGAAGAATGAAACCCAAGGACCCTGGAGACTGTCTGGCTCATGGAGAGATTCTATTTGCCTGCCAAAGGGTTGGAAGAAGGAGACCTTCTGAGAAAGGGCAGGGACAGATGCCCCCTTCTCCTTAATGAACAGAAAAAAATAAATATATTTGTTTTGTCTCTCTCACATGTGACATCCAAGATACTCATGTAGAAAAAAAAAATCCCATTGGCTCTTATCACATCATATCATATCAGGGGTAAGGCCTGGGACAAAGAGAAATGCTAATTATTTACTGTAATATAATTAATAAGAAATCAGTCCAGAGCATATTGTGTGCACATTTAGAATAAAATTCATAAAGATGGATATTACAAATGCAATGTAGAGGTTGTTGAAATTTTTAAGAAATTTCATTCTTTTTATAAGAGATGGATACATTAAAAAGTGTACAAATGTATTCATAAGTAGAATATTTTAAAATTTAGCTCCTAGAGGCTGGGCGCGGTGGCTCACGCCTGTAATCCCAGCACTTTGGGAGGCCGAGATGGGTGGATCACGAGGTCAGGAGATCGAGACCTTCCTGGCTAACACTATGAAACCCTGTCTCTACTAAAAAAAATACAAAAAAAATTGGCCGGGCGTGATAGCAGGCGCCTGTAGTCCCAGCTACTCGGGAGGCTGAGGCAGGAGAATGGCGTGAACCCAGGAGTTTGCGGTGAGCAGAGATCACGCCACTGCACTCCAGCCTGGGTGACAGAGCGAGACTCCGTCTCAAAAAAAAAAAAAAATTAGCTCCTAGAGATCGAGACCATCCCGGCTAACACAGTGAAACCCCGTCTCTATCAAAAATACAAAAAATTAGCCGGGCGTGGTGGCGGTTGCCTGTAGTCCCAGCTACTCGGGAGGCTGAGGCAGGAGAGTGGCATAAACCCGGGAGGCGGAGCTTGCAGTGAGCCCAGATGGCGCCACTGCACTCCAGCCCGGGTGACAGAGCGAGACTCTGTCTCGAAAAAATAAATAAATAAATAAATAAATAAATATAAATTTTAGCTCCTAGGGAAAAAAAAGTTACTATATTTTATTTTCTACTTTAGATATTTATATACGACTAATTTAAAGAAGGGTAAATTGTTTATTTTGTTTGCCAAATATTACTGTTTCCAGTGACCTGCATTCTATTCTTTAGATAGTGGTCTTGTATGCCATATTTTCCTTCAGCCTGAAGAACTTTTAAAATTTATTTTAGTAGTACGCTGCTGTGGAAACTTCTCTGAACTTTTGTTATCTGAAAACATCTTTATTTTACCTTCATTTTGAAGTAGAATTTATATAGAGTTTTGGATCATATCGTTTCTTTAATATCCTACTAAAGTTGTTAATATTGTAGAATGCACTGGTAACAGCAGATCAGTAAACAGACAATTACAGTATATTTAGTAAGTTAAATATACACACGTTAACTTTCCTTATATGGGCAATACACCATGTAGTCTTCTAAATAGCATTAGGAGCCCCTGGAATATCTTTCCTGATAGATTAATAACTAAATAAACTTCAAGGGAAAAACCTGACCAGAAAGGGAAGTCTCCAACAGATATTTTTACATAAGTAGCAAAGATTTCCAAGGCACTTAAGTGAAGGGCACTTAAGTGAACAACAAGAATAACATGGTCAGAGAAATGCTCAGTTTGGCTGCAGTATAAAGTTCAAGAGGAACAACAGCAAGAGATGTGTCTGTTATGTATGCTAAAGACTTTAAATTCTCACCTAAGTACCGACAGCATTCATTAAAGAATTTTAAGCATGGGGTTTGAATACATTATGTTTACATTTTGAAAAGATTTTGTGAGTGGCTGACTAAAACACAAATTTAAGGCAGCCAAACTCAAGAAAGGGATTGCACTGAGGAAAACTGGAGTAATCTGAGCAGAAGTGATGAAAGTTTGAAACACAACACAAATTGTGAGGATTGTGGATAAACTTGGAGATGTAAAATTCATTTAACATCGTCATTGACTGGATATAGGGATCAGTGAGAGAGATAGTGGGAGATAAGTCTAGAATGGTGCCCACTTTTGTAGCCTTTAGCACTGGCCATGCGGAAGGGCGAATAGATGAAATGCACCAAGGGCAGGAGAAGAAGGACAATGAGTTCAGTTAGGGCTAATGCAACCTGAGTTTCCTGTTCATTAGGCAGTTTTATATGCAGGTACGAAGATCAGGAAAGCCATCTGAATAGGAGAAATCTATGTTGGAGCCTATATCATGGTAACAAAGGTCTTTGGAATGATGAGATCCCTTAGGGGGATTGTGAGAAGCCTGCCAAGGAAAAGATGCTAAGGAATACCAGGATTTCAGATATGCTCACAAAATTAGAAGACTTGAAAAGGACTCTGAGAAAGAGCAGTCATAGAGGCAGAGAAAGATTAGGGGAGTGCAATATCATGAAAGAAAAAGAAATGTTTCCGTGAAAAAAAAACTCAGCATCAACAGAAGGAAGAGCACAATCAAGAAAGAGCATTGAATCTTCCAAGATTGCTTTTAAAGATGGCAAGTGAGAATTGTAGGACATCTTGCTATCCACAGACAAGTTCTTTTTGATCTGGGAAAATTATTTGTGTTTCAGATTCATCGTTTGTAAAATTAGCATAAAAATAGTTCACCTACTGAATGGATTCTTTTTAGTCAGAAACTAAGTAGTGTATATAAATAACAGTATTCACAGCAATACCTAGTCAATAATAGATGTTATGTATTTGCTGTTATTATCTAAATTTATTGCTTTGTTTTTGTTCTTTGGATCTATTGCTGAGATTGGATAATTTTTATTTCTATTTTTTGCTGGTAATGTGAACATATTACTTTGTATGACTCATAATTTGAGGACACACAATAAAATATGCATTGTATTGTTAAATGTTAATACTGTTGACTCCTATCATAGCACACCAGAACACATTGGAAGGAATACAATGACCAGAGGTGACTGAAGTTTATTACTGCCAGAGACTTTGCCAGATTTCCCCATATCTTTCCAAACCATGTTCCCAAAGGTACAGCCAGAATTAAGAGGTTAATCGTTATGTCAGAGATAATAAAAAGATAGATGTTGTTATGGTAATTGAGGGGAGTAGTACTGGACCACTTCACATTTGGTAAAGCTGTTTTCTCTGAGCCACACATGGGAAGATATGTGTGATATCCCTCTAAGGGTTTCTCAGTTTGACTAATTCCACCTTTACTACATTATACCAATGACAAAGTGGACCATAATTGTCGGATGGTTATGTTGAATATTATGGCAACTTTACTTATCAAGAGTTTCTTGATGACAGTATGAGAGTAATTTTAATAAAGTAGTTGGATAAAAAGGAAAATTGAATTGAGTTTTGGAAAGCTAGGATGTAAAAAGTATACATGTAAAATGTTGGTGAAGGAAATAACAACAAGTAGGAAACTGGAAAGTGATGTGCGATTGAGACTTTTTTTTTAGTAATGAAAGGACCTGTATAACAGAGGAATTTCAACTCTGATGAGAAAATATAAAGACAGAAAGGAAAGATAATAAAAGGGAGAAAGTATAATTTATACAGATTTCTAGGAATGAAACTATAGATTGAGATACAGATTAAAACATAAGGGATGCTCTCATACAAAATAATAGTACAAGACTCAATCATAGTAAGAAAAAGAAAATATTGATATAGCTCTTACTGTTTATAGAAAGTGTTCCAACTCCAGCTTAGCTGTATTAATTTGCTGCTTATATTAACATTATCCTATTTTTATTTTATAAATGAAGAAACCAAGGTGTGTGTGTTAGTCAGGGTTCTCTAAGGGACAGAACTAATAGAATAGTATGTATATATATATATATATATATATATATGGAGAGAGAGAGAGTTTATTAAGTACACACTTTTCTGCCTGCTTTATATTCGCTGGCAGTTTATTAGATGGTGCTCACCCAGATTAAGGGTGGGTCTGCCTTTCCTAGTAGACTGACTGAAATGTTAATCTCTTTTGGCAACATCCCCACAGACACATCCAGGATTAATACTTTGCATCCTTCAATCCAATCAAGTTGACACTGAGTATTAACCATCACAGTATGGAAAAACAGTATAATGGTAATGTAGCAGATGTGAGGTGGAGTCACTTTTTATATGTAGACAGATTGGTTCAAAACTTCTGCCTTTTGCTTGTCTGCTAGGTGATAACTGTGATGAATATAAGGAGATGAAGGGTAGAAGAGAATAATATGAATGCATACTAAATATTGGCAAGAAATTGAATGAATGCAAATCTCTCTTTAATCCTCTCACTCTCACTTTTGTGTGTGTCTCTCATTGTGCATTTTCTGTTAAACATGAGGCACTGTTTTCTGAGTTTATAGCAAGAAGCTAAAATAAGTGATTTTAGGGTGGATATTCATATTGATACAAAGATACAATGTTATTACTAGTGCAAGGAAAAATAAAAACAATGTTAAGAGGTTTGAAGATATTGGCTAAGGATCCCTAAAATACTGGACTAAAAGATGCAGCCTGAAAGGAAATTGAAAGGAAACAACTGATAGAG
Source organism: Pan troglodytes (assembly GCF_028858775.2). Taxonomy (NCBI): domain Eukaryota; kingdom Metazoa; phylum Chordata; class Mammalia; order Primates; family Hominidae; genus Pan; species Pan troglodytes. Next base: position 76,217,265 of record NC_072415.2, read on the forward strand.
CCAAGAGATGAATTGATACAGTACTTAATGTTAAGACACCTATTTGGCTGAAATGAAGCAGTGATAAAAGTGGATGAAAAAGGATTGTGTTCGAACAAAAGCTTCTCCTGAGAATGTGGCCATAGGCGCGCAGACAAAGAAGTGAAGAGGAGATGAAAGTCTTAGGATGAAAGGAAGTCATGTCTAATATAGTTGTGGTAAAAATCACCCCACAGTCTTCCATATCTTTTTATTTCACATATGGTGCTTTCGACCATATGTATTTGCAAATCTTAATGTATTCAAATTTACTGGTTGATTGATTTTTGTTTCTGTAAGAAAATGCCACTCCTCTAAGATAATAGAAATATTATTCATTTCTTTTAATGTACAATTTTCTTTTACATATTTAGTCTTTACAACATATGAAGTTGAAGTTTATTTTTTAATTCACTTAAAGTATAATCTGTCTTTTTCCATAAATAGTCAATTTTCTTTTTTTTCTTTTTGGAGACAGAGTCTTGCACTGTCGCCCAGGCTGGAGTGCAGTGGCACGATCTCAGCTCACTACAACCTTCGCCTCTCAGGTTCAAGAGATTCTCCTGCCTCAGCTTCCTGAGTAGCTGGGACTACAGGCGTGCATCACCACACCCAGCTAATTTTTGTATTTTTAGTAGAGATGGGGTTTCACAATGTTGGCCAAGATGGTCTCGATCTCTTGACTTTGTGATCCACCCAACTCGGCCTCCCAAAGCGCTGGGATTACAGGCATGAGCCAACGGCACCCAGCCATAAATAGTCAATTTTCTAAGCCTAATTTATCCAATTATTTAATTACCACCCCCTCTCCGCACACATGCACACATGTGCATACACACACACATTTGTAAAGTTGCATTTGTCACATACCTAAGTCCCATATCTTTTCATTTTCACTGCTCTACTCCCACTCTAGGGAGTAGAATTGTTCATTAGGATTCACAGTGTTTCACTCCTTCCTCCATCTGTGGCTTCATCATGGGCTCAATATACTTCCCTTTGCTTGACTTTAGGCCCTGCCATGTAATTTGTTTTGGCCAACATCACATGCACAGAAATTACAACAGCATGACAATACTAAAATATTAGCCTATAAGAAGCCATATGCATGTTTACTATTTTTGTCTCTGTCATAACCATAACAGAAACACGCCACACATCTCCACCTGTTCCACAAGAAGGATTAGAAGCACGTGGCCCAGAGACACTCCAGCTTCTGGCTTCTGAAGCAGAGCCAACTAGATTACCCATGAACTGACCGTGGGTAACAGATCCATGCAACCTACCAGGGTGGAGGTCAGCTCAACCTACCAATGTACACATGCACAAATTAGAATGTAATATGATTGCTGTTGGAAACCATTGAGTGTTGCGGTGAGGTGTTGCTATTTTTTATGCAGGACTGCTGAAGAAAGCTAAATAATACAGAACTTGCTACCAAGAGGTGTACGTGCTAAAAAGAAAAAACAATAATAAGAAAACTGAAAAATGAGACATTTACTTTGGGACAGGATTTCAGAAGGTGAGGAAACTAATAGAGGAGGCTGAAAAAATGGCCTTTTGATTTGTCCATTACATTGTTAGACATACCTAATAAATTCTCAATTTCAGATACTTTATTTTGCAGTCCTAGATTATCAATTTAATGTTTACATTCAGATTCCGTTATTTGTTAAAACTCTCCATCTTTTATGCGTTCTCTACCTTTTTTCTATTTTCTTCAACATATTAAGTATGTTAAGATTTAAAATCTTGACTGTTAAACTGCATCTGCTGTTTATTTTTATCTATCATAGTAGTTCTTTGTGTATGTCATATATAAATATGCACATAAATGACATACAAAAATATATGATTATATTTAGGCTATTTAGGCTGATGTTCCTTTAATCTTCGAAATTGCTGTCTTATAAATGGTGCTATTGCTTTTATATTCTTTGATAACCTTGAAAGTTTGACTGTCATATATGTTGGGTTTATTCAACTGGCTTCAATTCTGCATGATTTCAGGGGGCCAAGGCTCAACTCAGCACTCCTGGGCTGCATGCTCTAACCCTGTGGGAAGGCTCCAGGCTCACAGCTTTGTTCTCTGGCTCCTCGAAGTTAAGCACCTCTTGTGCTGCAAGGGCCAAGGTGCTCCCAGTCCACTGGAAACAACACTCTGTTGGGGAATGCTGGCAAAAGCCCTTCATCAGGGTAGTGGTAGTTGGGTTTGTTCTCTGTCACATGCTCCAGTGGAGGTGGAGTGGTGGAGTCTGCGCCCTCACAAAGCGGTAGGTAGAAGCTGCAGGTGACTGCATACCAGCAAAGTGGTAGAGGGAGGCTGGGGCATGTTCATGCTGGCCAGGGCATATTTGCAAAAGCTCTCTGATTATTACATGGAGTTTGACAATGAGCTATGGTAGTGGCCACTCTGAAGTGACTTGGTTAGGCATCTGAGGCTGCACTCTAAGCCAGTATGGCCAGGCAGGGATCCTGGGAGAGGCTGGCAGAGAGAGAGGTGTTCAGATCAGACTGGCTCCATCCCATGGGCAAGATAGCCCTGGTCTGTACAGGTCTGACTGTCAACAAAAGCCAAAGGCACCTAGAGGAGCATGGTGAGCCTCAGAGTCTGAGAGTACTCGGCAATGCTCTACTGTAGCTGTTCCCACACCAAACCCTTTGGCTCTGCACAGGCTGGAGTCCAGTTCATGCTAAAACTCCAAGCGGCTCTCCCTGCCAGCTCAAATGTCTATGGGGGTTATGCTGTCTCCTGCAGCTAGGATTCCAGAGGTTCATGATGATAGTGGATCACTCCACACCTTTTTAACTCACCCCTTCCCCGGGAGCCACTCAGGAACAGGAATGAGTCCTGGTGCTCAGCAACCCCGTGCAAGGTTCTCAGGTTCCTGACTCAGAGTCTGTGTCCTCCCTCCATCCACTCTTCATCCACCCTCCTTCTGTAGATCTGCTCAGAGTTTACTGGTACAGTTGATGGTCTGGTCTCTCAGTGGTAGAAGCTCTTTCTGACAGAATCTAGTCAGCAATATGGGCTCCCCCTCCCCACAATTTATTTTTATTTATGTATTTATTTTTAATTAGTTATTATATATATTTAAGGTATACAAAATAACATTAAGAGACAAAAATGTAAATTGGGTAGTAGAGTGAAGTATAACATACCCATTGTCCCGCAGAATTACCCACTCACCCATTGTTTTTGGCAATAGCAGCTAAAATGCAGTCATTTACCAAAAATCCTGAATGCAATTGGAATAACATGTTCAAAAAACAGATCAATTAAGGGAATATCTTCAAAACTTGCTATTACTAAGGAAATAAAGAGCATAAAATAATAATAATATTGTGGGTATAGGTTATATGCATTTTTATATATGTCTAAGTTTCTAAAAAATTAGAATAATTAATTGGAAAATAACAACATCATTTCAAATTGAAGAATTAATAGGTAAGAAAATTTCAGAAAGTGGAAGCCTTGGGGAGAAATTTGTAATGTAATTAAAATTCATTTTTAAATTGGATTTGTTAAAATATTACACTAGGACAAAGTAAATGGATCTGAGTAGATAAACTTGAAGGGAAAAATATAGAAGAAAATCATGGAAGATTCCAAGTTTTATTTTCTCAATAAAATCATTGTAATATTTGGTAAAATATTTATAAGTACAATTGTTTTATTTTAGCCAATAATATATTGAAATAAATATTACTTAAAGTCAGCCGGGCACGGTGGCTCACACCTGTAATATCAGCATTTTGGGAGGCCAAGTCGGGCGGATCACGAGGTCAAGAAATCAAGACCATCCTGACCAACACGGTGAAACCCCATCTCACTAAAAATAGAAAAATTAGCTGGGCATGGTGGCATGTGCCTGCAGTCCTAGCTACTTGGGAGGCCGAGGCAGGAGAATCGCTTGAACCCAGGAGGTGGAAGTTGCAGTGAGCCGAGATGGCGCAACTCCACTCCAGCCTGGGCGACAGAACAAGACTCTGTCTCAAAAAAAAAAAATTACTTAAAGTCATAATTATATAAAATGAAGTCATAATTTTGTAGATAGCATATTGATAATTATTCCTTGGATAGAGAAGATTTTTATGTGCAACTGCAATAAGATCACTAAGATTAGCTTTATAATTGGATCAATAGAAACATCTTTATGTCAAATTAATAAGCATAGTATAAAATGTAACACATGAGTTAGAAAAACTTTACTAAGATTTGAGATTTGGAAATCTGACATTCTATCTTCTTTATTTTGCTTATAGTCTTTTTCTAACTTTTTTTTTTTTTTTGAGATAGGGTCTTGTTCGATCACTCGGACTGAGTGTAGTGGCACGATCACGGCTTACTGCAGCTTTGGCCTCCTGGTCTCAAGTAATCCTCTCACCTCAGCCTCCCGAGTAGCTGGGAATACAGGCGTGTGCCACCATACTCAGATATTTTTTTAAAAATATATATTTTGAAGAGACAGGTTCTCAAAATGTTGTTCAGGCTGGTCTCAAACTCCTGGCCTCCAGCAATCCTCCTGCTTCAGCCTCCCAAAGTGCAGGGATTACAGGCATGAGCCACCACACCTGGCCTTGACATTCTAAATGTAAAATTATTTTTTACAAATCAAAATAAGTGTTACGAAAGTTACACTTAAAAATGAGTTATGTTTGTGGGTAATTAACTTCAAAAAGCAAGTGACTCGTGAATGTATTTATAACCTCACTAGTAAACCAAGAAATGAAGATTAAATTAAAAATATACCATAAACAATATTCTGCTTTGGGAAATGTTTTGAAAAAGATAATATATAGATATAAATTTTCTGGAAAAAAATCTCAATTTGATCATATCTATTAAGTACTTTGGACAAGAGGATCATCAGGAAATCCCCTCTTAAATTATCCTCTACTAACATAGTTATAGATTATTTTAAAACCTCCTGTGCCACGATGTTCACTAATTACAATGTATTGTATAAAAATTAATGAATAAAATAATATAAATAGAAGAAGAGCAACTCAATAATTTATTTAGATTATATTATTCATTAACTTGTTTATACAAAATATTGTAACTTCACTAGAAACCAGTTTTATTTCCATGATAGGTAGAACATACTGAATAGAAAATAATATTAAGGTATTAACTATACAAAAAGTGTGTGTGGGCCGGGTGTGGTGGCTCACACCTGTAATTCCAGCACTTTGGGAGGCCAAGGCGGGTGGCAGGAGTTCGGAGTTCAAGACCAGCCTGGCCAACATGGTGAAACCCCATATCTACTAAAAATACAAAAATTAGCTGGGTGTAATGGTGGGCCACTGTAATTCCAGCTACTTGGGAGGCTGAGGTAGGAGAATCACTTGAACCCACGAGGCAGAGTTTGCAGTGAGCCGAGATCCTGCCACTGCACTCCAGCCTGGGCGACAAGAGCAAAACTCTGTCTCAAGAAAAAAGAAAAAAAAAAAGTGTGTGTGTGAGTGTAGATAAAGAAACTGGAAAAAATTATAAAAGTATACACATGTTTAGTTGGGATTTAAATTTCTTTACAGTCAAAAATAATATTTTTTCTATAATAAAGGTATTCTACTTTCATAATTGCAGTATCCTTACAAAAGAACCTCAAGAATTTAAATGCAGCAGCCACCCTAAAACAAATCAGCAGTCAGTGGTCAGGAAGTATGCAAATTTAACTATCAAAATAGAGCAATGAGGCCAAATCAGGTGCAAAGCAGTTAAAAAAAAATCAAGAAAATGGAAGTCATAGCTATTAATCAAAAATCAAGAAAACTGAGTAGAACAGATAAAATACACCAAAAAGGGACTGAATTTTCTGATGAGACTGCTGTTGTTTTAAACAGAAGGCTTAATTTTATTTCTTCCACATGTGGAAAATACTGAGTCAAATTAAGAAGTTATAATTAGCCCAGTGTGTTTGAAGTGTGCTTCATGTAGAAAACAACAAATTAGTTAGATATTGTAAAATAATTTTTAATTTTGAAAAATGTTAGATTGTTTGACTAAAATAAATTCAAGCATAATATGCTTATTCATTTCTATATTGAAAAAATACATATATTCTAAAAAGAATTACAGGAAGAATAAAATTACACAAATTTACAACACTCTACTTTGAACTATTTTAGTAATTTTAAAGTATTTCTTTACACCCTTTTGAAATGATGTTTTCATCAGTTTCAAATTAATTTTATTTGTCCAGTTACTGAAGGTTCATATTCTGTTTCTTTTCAAACTTAGTATTACAATATTTATTTAATATATATGACATTTTGTAGCCTTGATAGCCATCATATGGAATAGTGGTGAATAATCTTCCAAATGATTTATTATTCTATATTTCTTATTGTATCTACTATGCAGTATTTATGTTATAAATGGAACATATATGTTTATATCTGCCAAGATATTTATATTTATAATTAGGTATATGCTTTCATATATTTATATTTATAATTTATAATTAGGTATATGCTTTTTAGATACCAGATTTTATTTTAGATACCAGATATAGATACCAAATATAAGTATTTATATTTAAAATATTTAAATATTTATAAATAAATACATAATTTTTATTTTTAATTGTTTCTAGCTTTACTGGGGTATAATTGATAAGTAAGATTTCTATAAATTCAATGTTTACAACATGATAATAGACATATGTATTATAAAATGATTGCCCCAATTAATTTAATTAACACATCCATAGCTCTCACACCTATTTCCATTTTCTGTGAAGGTGTATGGTTAGGATACTTATGATCTACTCCCTTAACAAATTCCAAGTAGACAATGCAGCATTATTAACTACAGTCACCATGTTCTGCATTAGATCTCCAGAACTCACTCATAACTGAATGTCTGTACCTTTGACCAACATCTCTCTATTTCCCCCATCTCCTAGCTCCTGGTAATCAGTATACTACTCTCTACTTCTATGAATTTGTGTCTGATAAGAGATTCATATATAAAATGTATAGGGAACTCTCAATAGCAAAAATCAAATAACATAGTTAAAAGAATTAATTAAATAGGTTGAACACATATGGCAATTTTTTTTCTGACAGATTGGTGCAATTTATAAAAGTAGCATTAGTATTTGAACAACCATTTTACTGCAGCTTTACAAAATATTTATAACTATTTTTCACTCAATAGAATCACTGAAAGTAATCTGATGTTCAGTTGAATATTTCTCATGTAAAGTGAAGGTGACCTATACATAATTAATTCACCTAAGTATCAAATATTTGTGCTAGTCAGATGGGCACAGTTCACAAGTCTTGAACATAGTATTGTTTCTCATGAAAATTATTATCTTATAATTCTAACTATAGTGACACCATCTAACATTTATTGACTTATTAAATGAGCCAAACAATGATTTAACCTCTTTACCTACATTAATCCATTTCCCTTCAAAGGTATTTTCAGAAACAAATAATATTTATTTCTCACTTTTCTGATGAAGGCTGTGTCACAGGTAGGTTAAATAATTTACTCAAGGTCATAATTCACATAAATAGCAAAATGAAATTCAAAACTAATCAGGAAGAAAGGAATAAACATATTCACTAGAGCTTATATAAGCCATGTAGAAATCATCAGAATTCTATAAGAGAGACGCTCAGGGAAAAAGCATTGTGTGATCAGTGAGGGTTTGCATATTAATGATATGTAACCTCAGAACTGATATATGAGAAGAAGCCATTCTTATCATGAGTAAAGGAGAGATGAGCAGACCCCAAGTGAAGGCCTTGAGAGATGAAAACAAAACAAAACAAAACAAAACAAACTTGGCCTATTTTGCTTTGCATAATCTCTCTCAAGTGGCTTGATCATTGAAATATACTTTCAAATACTTTTCATTTTTATACTAACCCAGAAAATCATTTCTTGTATTTTAATACCAAATAAGAAGCAGAAGAATAAGTGATTATCAAAATAAAAATCAGCAAGGAACTATTAACAAACTCCTATTTTTTAAATTTTGTATAATGCCTTTTTCCAATAAATTTGAGTATTTTCAACAATTTTAAATGAGGACTTGAATTCAGAACTTGAGGAATTTTGAATTTCCTATATTAAATAATTATGTCTTCTCAATTGTTGCATATTTTCCTCTCTACAAAATTAGCAGATATTAAATATGAAGCTGCATGGCAGAGTATATCTTCATAATATTTATTTAGAAATCCCCGGGGAAGAGAGTGAAGAATAGTATTTAAACCTTTTAAGCTTATTTTTATTGGTTAATATTTTATACTTTTGAAATATTTAATCAATATAAATTTCTTATCTTTTAATTTATGTTAGTAGCTTTATTGAGATATAGTTCACATACCTTACAATTAATTCATTTAAAATCTACAATTCAATAGTTTTGCTGTGATCACAGATATGTGTAACCATCACCACAGACAATTTTTGAACATTTTCTTCACCTTCTCACCCAAACTGATGCTAATCTACATTCTGCCTCTATAGATTTCCCTGTTCTGGACTTTCACATGAACAGAATGATGTGGTAGAACTGGCTTCTTTCACTTAGCATCAGGCTTTCAATGTTTATCCACGTGTAGCATGTATGAATACTTCATTTATTTTTTATGGTCAAATACTTTTCCAGGGTGTGTTTATAGCACACTTCGTTTATCCATTTGTCTACAGACAATCATCTGGGTTTAATATACCTTTTGGCTATTATGAATAATGCTACCATAAACATTCATGTACAAGTTTTTGTGTGAGCAGAGTTGTCATTTCTCTTGTATATATCTATATATATATATATACACACACATACATATATATATACATATGCATATACATATACACATATGTATATACGCATATGCATATATACATATACATATGTATATATGTATATGTATATATGCTTATATACATATAACATATATACATATGTATATATGCTTATATACATATAACATATATACATATGTATATAACATATACATATGTATATATGTTATATGTATATGTATATATACACATATACATACATACATATGTATATACACACATATATATATGAATGAAAATGTGGGGTCACATGGTACTCTGATAGTTTAAGGAACTCACATTGTTTTACAAAGCAGTTGCACTGTTTTCAACACTTGCTTTCCGACTTTGATTCTAGTCACCCTAATGCTTATAAAACAGCATCTCATTGTGATCTTAAGTGGCATTCCCCTGCTGACTAATGAATATTAACATCTTTTTTTTTTTTTTTTTTGAGACGGAGTTTTGCTCTTGTTGCCCAGGCTGGAGTGCAATGGCACAATCTCGGCTCACTGCAACCTCCGTCCCCTGGGTTCAAGCGATTCTCCTGCCTCAGCCTCCCAAGTAGCTGGGATTACAGTCATGCACCACCACACCCGACTAATTTTGAATTTTTTTAGTAGAGACGGTTTCTCCATGTCTGTCAGGCTAGTCCCGAACTCCTGACCTGAGGTAATCCACCTGCCTAGGCCTCCCAAGTGCTGGGATTACAGGCTTGAGCCACCGCGCCCGGCCGAATATTAACATCTTTTTATATACTTTTTGACAGTTTTATCTCTTCCTTAAGGAATTATCTATTCAGATACATTGTCCATTTTTTTCTTTATATTATTGAGTTGAAATATGTTTTTAAAATATATTCTAGATACAGTTCCCTTATTAGATATAGGTTTGCAAGTCTTTTCTCCCATTCTATAAGCTGTCTTTTCATTATCTTGGTGAGATCTTTTGAAACACTAAAGCTTTTAATTTAAATGATGTCCAATTTATGGTTTTTTCTTTTATTTTTTTTCTTGCTCAATCTTTTGGTGTCATGTTGAAGAATTCTTTGTCAAATCCAATGTCATCAAAATTTACACTAATGGTTTCTCCTAAAAGTTTTACAGTTTTTGCTCTGATATTTAGGTCTTTATTCCAATTTGAGTTAATTATGAGTTAATATAGAATAAAGTAAGCATCCAGCTTCATTCGTTTGCATATAGCTTTCCAATTGTCAGCACCATTTACTGAAAAGGTTATTCCTGGCACCCTGAATGGTCTTAGTACTCTTTGGACATAAATATTTACGTTTAAGCATAAACATAATTTTGTTTATTTCCAGGCTCTTCATTTTTACCCCACTGATCTGCAAGGCTAATCTTGTGTCAATTCTGTTTCTTTGTGGTAAGTTTTGACATCAGGAATTGTGAGACTTCCTTCTTACCTCTTCTTTTTAGATTGTTTTGGCTATTCTGGGTCCCTTTCCATTCCATACAAATTTTAGAATTAGCTTTTAGTTACACTTCAGTTTGGATTCTGATAGTGTTTGTGCCAAGTTTATTAAATATAATCAGTTTGCAGAATATTGCCATCTTAACAACTTTAAGTTTGATTTATAGAAGCATGACTTTTAAAAATGTATTTAGATATTTTTAAATTTATTTCTATCTTCTTTAATTTATTTCAACAATTTTTGATAGTTTTCAGTGCATCTTTATACTTCACTTGTTAAATTTATTCCTATATACCTTATTGTTTTTGATGCTGTTGTAAAATAAAAGTATTTACTTACATTTTTAGATTATATGTCTATTTTTGAAGCATTCTTATAACTACCTCATTCCTCTAATTTTATTGTCTTAAAAATAATTTTTCATATTTTCAACTGCATAGTTTTCACATTAAAGAATTGCATGTAGAAGATATAAGATAAATATTTAAATAATAAAAAGAAAGCAGAGAAAAAATGATTTATAAGCAATTTAAACAAAGAAAACACAATTTATAAAATATCTTCTGTATGTTAAACATAGGTATATGAAAAAAAAAATTCTTGACCTCAATGAGTTCACAAAATTTGTTTACCTAGAAGACACCTACATTTATTCAAATTAGAGAAAAGTTTATAGAATTGCGTTAAATTATTTTTATAGCACAAATATCACTTTAAAAAGTGCAGAGAAGAGACCAATTAGTGTGGTATAAAATATATATAAGACTTTGGAGGAAAATAAAACCTCCAAAGAAGCAGTGAAGCAAAGAAGCAGCAGTGAAAACAACAGGGATGCTAATCTGTTGAACGAAATAGATGAGGGCATAGATGCAAGAACTGTTACATGCTATTTCTGCAAACTGTATGTTTCACCATTTGACAGGAGCAGCAGTAGTGAATAATTAAACAAAGACCTGATAACGTATAGAGCTTAAGCACTGTGACTAAGCAAGACCATTAAAATATAATAATGGCAGTGTTCAGTATGAGTATAAGACACTTGTGTCCAGAAGAGATTAAATTAATAAAACAAACAGGTGGCACGAAAATAGATAGGATAGAATTGAGGGGCCAAATGAGTTTCATTAGAACATCAGAGATACGGCATTAGGAGGTAGCAGTGGAAATAAGAAAGTGTTGTATAAAACACGGAGACTTTGAGCTTAATAAAACTCTTTCAGAATGACACATTAAACTACTTATGAATTAACTCGTTGTTCAGAACTTATAAATAATTAACATATTTATTAAAATACTGCTCATTCCATTTCAGAGTTAAGACAGAAATGGCATAAAAGTATTTCAGCATTAAGTTCTAAGAGGTGTCTTATGCTGCTCATCGCCTTTCTATCACCTCCGTTTCTGGTTCTCTGACAGGGTGAAATGTTGTATGAATAGCTGTGACATCTTTTCTTCCAACTAAAGGTTTCATTGAAGTTTTTTTCTTACTTTTTAGCAATGAAATTACTTTTTAAAATTGTAAGAAAATAAGTCCATTCTCAGGATAATTCAGGTATTCTTTTTTCATAGTAATGGACTTCTAGTTTCTGAAGGAAGAGTTTTCAATTTCTATTTTTCTATGTTGTCATTTGATTAAAAAGTTGTTAAATGTTTTCTTCAGAATTCTATTTCTAAGCTTAGCAAAGACTTTTTTTGTAAAATGATCCTCACTCATTGACAGCATAAATCTGAAATTTATGTTGTTGAAAGCTAGTATTAACACCATTAAGTTTAACATACCCGATTGTTTCTATTTTCATTTTGTTAATAAAGTCTTACATGGAAAAAAAGGGGGGGATTATAAAAAAAATTAAAATCAAATTTATTGATTTTCTCTTATGCTGTGTGCTTTTTGTTTCCTCTCTGTTAAATCTTTGTCTAATTCAGATTACAAATATACATAAAGAAATTCAGGTCTGTGATCCATATAACATTGATTTTTGAACATGATTAGAGGTAAGAGTTGATATTCACATTTTTTTCCAAATTATATTCAATTGTTCCAACATGATTTCTTGAAAAAAAAGGTTTTTACTTCATCAAATTCTCTTAATTCTGCCACTAGACACTATTACACATTTAATACAGTCTCTAAGTTTCTTACGTTATACTTCCATTTTAGCTCTCTCGTTTTTTTCTGTTAATATTCTTACATAGTTTACTTCTACATACTTAACAAATTTTCAAAGTTATTATTTTTACTTTAAAAAATTAATGATCATTTAAAAGTTTAAACGTAACAAAAAATGTACTTTACTTTACATTTGTCGGCATATGTTTCGTTCGTGGCCCTCTCTGTTTCTGTGTGGAAGTCCTAATTTCCATCTGATATCATTTTCCTTCTGCCTATGAAAATTTCCTTAATATTTCTTATAATAAAGTTTAAATAAAATTAATTATCTCATGATTTGTCTGTGAGATAATGCCTTTATTTTGCCTATGTTTCTGGAAGATATATGCAGATAGTATAAAATTCTGGATTTATAGTTTTTTTTTTACTTTAATTTAAAGCTGTCCCTCATTGACTTGGTAGTGGGGTATGCGCAAAGAACTCTGCTACCACTCTTTTCATTATTCCTCAGTATATAATGTTTATTTTTTATCCAACATCCTTTAATATATATATTTTTAATTTTGGTTTTCAGAGCTTTGACTCTCTCATGCCATTTTATTTAATCACTCATTCATTCACTCATTCATTCATTATATTGTTTGGAGTTTCTCTGATCTTATTGGAATTGTGGGGTTTTTTAAAGTCTTTTATTGTTTTTGGAAAATTCTTGAGAACATGGGGATAGCCAAAGATTTCTTATGTAGGATCGGATAAAGCATGAACACAATGAAAAAAATTAGAAATTGACAAATTTGTTAAAAGTAACAAACACTGGCCTTTGGAAAAACACTACTAAGTGAGGCAAAACCTAAGCCATGAACGGGGAACAGTCTTGTACTGTAATTTGAAAATGGTATAAACTTTCCCAAAAAAGATAATATAAATGACTGAGAGCACATAAAATGTTGCTCAGCCTCATTTATTATAGAAGGATAAATTAAAACCACAGTACAGTATCACACTCACTAGAATGAATGAAATTTTAAAAGCTTAGAAGTAAAGATATGAACTAACTGGACCTTTCATATATTTCTGTCAATATAAAATTGAATACTTTATCAAAGATTATTGCCATATTCTAAAAGTTCAATATACACAGGCCACTCAGTAATTCCACTCCTTGGTATGTACGAAAGAGAAACGAAAACAGACCTCCATTCAACATAGAATTTCATATAATCTTATTAATGGCCCCTAATTGGAAACAACCCAAATATCTACCAATTAGCAAATACTTAAACAAAATGTGACATTCATAAAATTGATTACTACTCATTAATAAGCAGCATGAAACTACTAATACATGTAACAACTAGATGAATTTTAAATATATTATGCTGATTGGAAGAAGCCAGACACGAAAGAGTATATATGCTATGAATCACTTTATATGTATCTCCATAAAAGACAAATCTAACTGATGATGACAAAAATAGATCAGTTTTTGCTGAGGCCAGAAATGGAATAGAACTAACTTAAAACATTTAATTTACTTAAATGTAACTAAGAAAGCAAACATTTTATGTTGATGAAGCTGCTCAATATCTTGATTATGTATATGGGTGTATATATTTGTATATATACGGGTGTATATATTTGTCAAAACTCATTAAATGTGCAATTAAACGGTTATTGTTATGTAACATAACATGATTATTATGTAAATTGCACCTAAATGAAGTAATTTAACAAAATCTGTGTACAGATTTTGATATTCTATACTGATTTTATATTTTGTATATATATATATACACACACACATACATATATATATACACATACACACACACACAATGTTGACTATTTCAGTCAGAACCAATTAATGTATTCTCTTGATTATTCTATGACTATGAAAACCAAATGGGTTATCATTCAAAAGCTGATCCCTTTTCAACCAATTTCTGCTTTTCCTCACACTGGTGACATTCTCTTTCACTCTGTAAATTTCACTGCTTCTAAAACTAATGAAGGATGGATGCTTTCTCTGGGCTTCACTCTTTTAAAAAAATCTATAAAAATTTGTTTACTAATTTTCCTATTTATTGAGGGAAAAGTAGATATGGAAAATGTCAAAGGAAATATTAAACAGGTGGGATTTAAAAAAAGATTGAGGAAAGGGAGGGGAAATTATTGGCTATTTCACAAACAAAAAAATTAAATTATGTTCTTATCTAGACAAGATGTACAGGAAAGAGGAAATTAGGTAAAGAATAGCAACCAAGTGACAAAAAGATAGATACCCTACAGCAGTAATAAAGGGTGAATATATTTTTTAAAATTGAAAGAACGTAATTAATATAAATATTCTTTTCAGAAAATCCTGAGGCTTCCATACGACGTACAAACAGCAATAAGACGTGGGGCATTCACTCAGAAACTTCTACTGAAGTTGTGCTGACTGTATTGTAGGCCCTGATCTGACCTACCACCAGTCACTTGTGTCTCCTTGGTCAAGTTGCCTACCCTGTCTGGGATAATGTTATTTCGTCTTCCATTGAAGGGGAGAGATGTTTTCTTTGAGTCAGGTAAAAATGTTAAAATAAATGTTATGTGAAGAAAAACTTCATAAATTATGGGAAAATAAATCAAAATTTCTACAAATCTTACCTTTCTTTTTCTACAGTAAATTTAGTTGCTGTCGGGGGTAGTCAAATATAACATATAGCTTTGCTCAGAAAGACACTTTATTTTTAAAGTTTGATTATTAACAGATCCATTTTATTTTGTCTTATTAAATATTTAAGATTCGTTCTTGGCCGGGCGCAGTGGCTCACGCCTGTAATCCCAGCACTTTGGGAGGCCAAGGCGGGCGGATCACGAGGTCAGGAGATCGAGACCATCCTGGCTCACACGGTGAAACCCCGTCTCTACTAAAAATACAAAAGATTAGCCAGGCATGGTGGCGGGTGCCTGTAGTCCCAGCTACTCGGGAAGCTGAGGCAGGAGAATGGCGTGAACCCGGGAGGCAGAGCTTGCAGGGAGCTGAGATCACGCCACTACACTCCAGCCTGGGCAACAGAGCAAGACTCTGTCTCAAAAAAAAAAAAAAAAAAAAAAAAAAGATTCGTTCTTGTAAATTGTTAAATTAAAATTTGTATAGGTCCAGTTTTTAATAGAGTTTTATTCTTTAAGATGATAGTTGCCTTTTTATGTATTTGCATGCAGTATTATAATAAAAAGTTGGTCGCTTTTGCTGTAGACACTTTTATGTGTTCTGAATGTTCAGTAATGTATAAATATAATAGCTAAAATATTCTGTATTCTTAACTACTAATGGATAAAATGACTGCAAATTTAGAACCTTTCCTGTAGGAGCTTCTAAATCTTGGATATTTAGGTCTAGCCACTACTAGGATGATATCTTAATCTGTAGCTTGTCTAGATTGACATTGTAATGGGATTTCGCCAAGAAATCCAAAATGCCACCTAACAGGTCAACATTTAATTTTCAAGTTCATTTTCACTAATGCAGTTGCTGTACTTCATAGAGGAATTGACCTCAATATTGGCATATATACTAGAATAGGGAGTAGATTTAGCACAGCTTGTGTGGAGGTTATGAACAGCCTTACTTTTCTCGTTGATGTCCTTTTTAACCTTATGATTTCATTTTGCAATATTTTTTAATCCTTTTATTGTCAAATTCATATTTTTCTTGATATTTATTCTTAGATTTAGGCTCAAATTAAAAAATTATTTCTCCAATAGTAAAGACACAATATATCAAAAACACCTCCTCATGGGTCAAATACAGTTCATTTGTCTCCAACATTCTTAGTCAAACCCAAAATAATAGCAAAAGAATATGGCTCATTTGTGATTCTTAGTACATGATCCCAAAATTTTTGTGGTGATTTTAGCAATGATTCCAACAATGTTTTTGGGCTCAATGCTGCTAATTATTAAAACAAGTTGCTACTGTGTCAATAGCATTGTTAATTGTCTTCCATAGTTAGGTAGTTTCAATTATTTTCATACTCTTAGAAGATACTCAATGAAAAATATACATATATGTATTTTTCTCCTTGTACTTTCTCTGGATCTATAACCTCTCTGAGTTATTTACCAGCATGAAAGACTTCACATTTGACTTGACTACTACGTTTTCAAATGTGTATAAAGTGTAATGTTTGCATCAAAATGTATTCGTGGTGGCTGGGTGCAGTGGCTCACGCCTGTAATCCCAGCACTTTGGGCGGCCGAGGTGGGTGGATTACGTGAGGTCAGGAATTCGAGACCAGCGTGACCAACATGGTGAAACCCCGTCTTAACTAAAAATACAAAAATGAGCTGGGCATGGTGGCGTGCGCCTGTAGTCCCAGCTACTCAGGAGGCTGAGGCAGGAGAATTGCTAGAACCCGGGAGGTGGAGGTTGCAGTGAGCCGAGATTGCACTACTGGACTCCAGCCTGGGCAACAGAGTGAGACTCTGACCAAAAAAAAAAAAAAAAAAAAGTATTGGAGGAGTTCATTGTAATATTAACCTTTATAATAATCAATGTGTCTGTGTCATTGGTAAAGACAAGGTAGCTTGGGATGATCCTATTTCCCAGATTATTGGTAATGACTTTGACTTTCCTGTTCTAGAATATATTTACAGTGTGTTAGTGTCAAGATCAACTCTAACTCTAGTTTTATTTAATATAGTTGCTAGGAAAATTTATTATAGCATATTGGAAAAAAATGGTAGATATCAGGATGACACCGAATTCAATAAGAATATAAATTGAATTTTAGAAGCCTTCATTTATCCAAAAAATTTCTCTGTCATGCTTAGAGATCATTTAATTCAAGATTCTTATTTTAAAGATAAGCAAAATGAAGCCCTTAATTATATAATTGAGTTTGTAAAAGCCAAGCCAATTAGTCATTGGTAGGGTAGCATTTTGGACAATTGTATCTTAGTTCTAACTCCAAGGTTACTAGTAATTATGTGCAAAACACAACTTTGGAACTCTGTAAAAAAGAGTACTACTTTTCTTCAAAAATATAATTTTAAATTCAAAGTTGAATTACTTGAAGACAAATGCTGAAAAGTACAAAAGGATGGCAAATATTTTGAAATAATTTCTAGAAAGTCCATCTGAATTTGAAAAACTTGTGATCATCTATGGCTAAGAGTTAAAATACATCAAAAGAGAATTTGAATTATAACTAATGTATGCTTTAACTACACTACTTTGTAGAAAAATTTTCGAACATTAAATTGACTTTCAGTGGAGAGAAAATTCAATCCAGTGCCTACTGCTATTTACTCTAATGAATCAGCAGTACTACAGCAAATTTACAAATCTATTTTTTTGCCACAGGAATCAACAATTAAAAACACCTTCTATAATGTTTTATTTATTTTATTTACTTACATAAAAAAGGAAAATTTGTTTTAAAAACTGGGTGAATAATTTATCTAATATTAATGCACAATATAAGGTTAATAAATTATAAGTTCCACGGTGATGCTGTTTGTGTGTGTTTTGCTATTTTATCTGTGATGTCTAGTACTGAATAACTACCTGCTGAACAAATGGATGAATTAATTTATCCAATAAGCACTAAGTGTTTCCCTAATATATTCCAATTTCAGCCAGAGCAATGCTACCAATCCTAACAGAACACATTCCTTACCTCATAATTCTTGTAGTAGTCTCATAAGTCAAAGGAAAACAGAAGTGTACAGAGGCAGGTATATCTAGCAAATATGTCCCCCCAATTTTAGGTGACATGCATTTTTGAAAACTATACTTACTTGTGAGTAACAAATTTGAGCTACACAAGAACAAAAGAAGACTTCTGTTTTGACTTTTTCTCTATTATTTCCAGCAGTAGACTTTACTAGGGAATAAAATATATTTAATGACTATTAAATCTGCTTAATTGTATCACAGTATAAGTAAAGAAAGATGGTTTGGGGTTGATGTGGGAAGGTGGGAAAGATATTTGTTGCCTATTGGTGTTCTAAAAATTGCCACAAGCTTTGCAGCTTAAACAACAGAGATTTACAGTTCAGTGGGCAGGAGCTCTGACAGGGCTATCACTGGACTAACATCAAGGTACCAGCAAGGCTGTGTTCATTCTGGAGGTTTCAGAGGAACATATGTTTCCTTGTCTTTTTTTCCAGCTTCTAGAAGCTGTCTAATACTTAGCTCATGGCATCGCACATTACATCACCTTTTCTGACTGATACTCTTGACTTAACTTTTATAAAGCTGCTTTTAGTTACAATGGGTTCCAGGATAATCTTATCTTAAAATATCCAACTTAATCTCACCGATAAAGTTCCATTTACCATGTAAGATAATATACTCACAACTCTTGGGATTAGGGGAGGGACATCTGTGGAATGCCATTGCTTTGCCTACCACAGAAATAAAATAATCCACCACGAAACTATGAATAAGAAAGTCTGAAAAATGATCCGTTTGGCCTCTCTCTGCCAGCAATCATAGCCATGTCTATGCATGTGTGGGACACAGCTATGTAACTGAATTTATTTGGCCTCTTAAGATCTCAATTTATTCGTGGTAAAATTTTGGATTACAATTGAATTTTATAATTAGGAGCATACAACTTGTGAGTGAGTTATCTGTCACTGAGTTAACTGTCACTGAAAGTGTTTTCACAAATATTTAAAGATTTATACCTAGGTGGGAGGGGTAGACTACAAGATCTATATAAAATGTTACATCCAGTGATGTCTGAGATTTATTATTAACTTCTATTACACAATTTGTGGATATCAACTGGTTTGATGAAAAACATTACATTGTAAAACTTATTTAAATGGTTACTACCATACGATTTGTTTATTTTTTATGATGTGATTAGTTGTTAAAATACACCACTTGGGGCCAGCCACAGTGGCTTATGCTTGTAATTGCAGCACTTTGGGAGGCCAAGGCGGGCAGATCGTGTGAGGTCAGGAGTTCGAGACTAGCTTAGCCAACATAGCGAAATCCCGTCTCTACTAAAAGTATAAAAATTAGCTGGGCATGGTGGCGGGCGCCTATAATCCCAGCTACTCAGTAGGCTGAGGCAGGATAATAGCTTGAACCCAGGGGGCGGAGGTTGCAGTAAGCGGAGGTTGTGCCACTGCACTCCATCCTGGGTGACAAGAGTGAGATTCCGTCTCTAAATAAATAAATACATACATACAACACTTGGAAAAGTGGGTATGGAAATATTGCTTTTTAAATTTGTTAATGCTAAAAGTACCCATTCTAATGAATGAGCTATCAATAATCACAGAAAGTATGACTTTTTCCCTTTATTTTCTATCTTTATTCCCTTTATTTTCTACTTTTCTTCCCTTTATCTTTCTAAATTTATCTACCTTTACATTTAATGTGATTTAACTGAATATCTGCGTAGCATATTATGTGCAAAGCCTTGTTGTAAGCATTGTGAGGAAGCATCGAAATGAAAATACAAGGTGATTCGTATACCAAAAGATTAGAATCATATTTTGCATGCTTATTCATAAAGCAGAAACTCAATCCCCTCCTTCTTCTGATTAATCAGGCAGTATTCCAAAGCCAAAAATGCAGTAACTATCAGAATTGCTTTAGCTACTTCTTAGATTGTTGTGAGGCAATTTCATGTTATCTGTCTCATTTTTAGAAATGGAATTTATATTAACAAAGTTTACAGTTTAACATTATTATCTACACTTCTATTAAAATATATAACCGTACTGATTTTGTCAGATTCAAGAAGGATGTTTTGTGGAACCCATAAATGGGAAAATAGGTATAAATACAAAATTAGAGTTAATGCTATACTTTATATGAGTTCATTCTAGTAGAAAAGCTTAATACTTGTTACAAAGTATTATATCTTCAGGATTCTAACAATTATATCAATAACTTTGTGAAACATTTCTCTAGTGACTCTTACAATACAATTTAACACAATTTTTAATTAATTTGTACATGTTTAAAAATGTTTATTTTTAAACATTTTTATTTTTTTTAACTTGAAGGGGTGTAAATCAAGTTTAACTTTAATTATTAACGTGTTATATTTCCTTTTGTTTTTTCTGCATTAGAAAATCCTTGCTTCCAAGGAAACCAAATAATAAAGAATAACATTTTTTAAAAATACGCATTTAAAACATCAAAACTGATCGTTGGTTCCTCTGCATGCTGCTGTTGATTCTCTGGAGGCTGAAGACTTAAATGACACTGATTATACCTGTTACTCTAATGCATTATTCATGAAATTGGTGATGGAACATCTTGAAACAGCCTGTCATTTTCTATTACATTCCATCAAAGAACCATATGCTGCTCTCACAGTATATTGATAGTGAGGCATACATAACATACTCAGAAAAGCATATGGGGGCATTATAGGCTTTCTGATGAGCCTTTGAAAATACTCATTCAGTGCTTTGAATGACTTATGTGATTATGCAATGCTTTGACCACCAAATTTCAACAAAGGAGGCAACAGATAGCCATCTATCTCCTCAGCAACATTCTGGCCTATTACTAGCTATGAACCTTAAGGCTTCAGACCACTGAAGCTTTATTGACCTTTTTCTCCAGCTTTCAAATGGGGTTAACAAGGTGGTTGTGAAAATGAAATATAATAAAACTACGTAAATCCTATCAGTGTCTATCAGAATAATGATGGTCAATACATGCTAATTGTATTTGCTAGATTTCTAGCCTGTAGACATTAAGAACAGAGGCATAAAATAATGTTTAAAGAGGTAAAATATGCTTTACAATTATAATTAACAGAAACTATGCATGTTGGTTTTATTGGGGAGCAATCAACATTTACTTATTTCTTTTCCATAACTTAGAATATTAGCCAATAGACCATTTATTTAATATATAAAGTATCTTCATAGACACAAGCTTTTGACAATTTTTTAAACCTAGCGTCTTTCAGCTATACTGGAGACTTTCTTCTGGTTTGTCAGTGCCATGTGCTATTGGATGATAACATTTAGTTCTATGACTCTATTACCCTGAAAAATGTGATGCTACATTTTTATCGGCAGGAAACACAGAGCAGGTTTTGATTATTAAAAAAGAAAACTTATTTCTCTTCACCCTTCTTTTGATGATGAGTTAATAATGGTTGCAAATAATTCATATGCAGCTGGCCCTCTACCTAAGCACATTAAAGATTTACTGGTTTAAGATTAAGGATATAATCAATGTGTTCAGACATGCAATATCCTTAAAACTTAACAGAGTTATCACAACTTTGCATTTTGGGGATATTCTCATTTCTTTTGTAGGAAAAATTGAATATAATCTCACCATATGGGAAACATAAAATCTAAAAATAAACAGACGAATTTCTTTAGTGACAATGTGGAAAGACAACTTATCTGCTAATAATGCAAATCTCAAATGGTGGATTTGCAAAGAGTTAATAGGTTAAAATCAGAGGGTAAGTACTTGATTTTGGAGAAAATACTTGGATTTTGAGTTTAAGACCAGCCTGGCTTCTAATAGAAAAAACTTTTGAAAAAATAAATTTTAAAATCAGAAAGGTAACATTAATGAAATTACAAATAGTATTTACAGCACTTTTTCACTAAAAACTGTTACTCCGAATCACTGGCATTTAGCAGACAGATTAGGGAGTTATGGCTCAACTTGAGATAAAGACAATGGATTGTTTACCAATCTTTGACAATGCAATTGACCCCAAAGAATCTATATATATTGAAATATATTTTATTTAAAAAGTGATTTTAAAGTTATTATATTCAATTACCAAAAAGTGAAGGAAAATATTGTATTTTAATGTCATGATGCATAGTAAGAATAACATAACTAGAGGAAAGAATCAATGAATGTATATGTCTATGTATACATGTGTGTATACACACATATTACATTATATATAGTAATATATATTATAATACATAACACATCACAATATATAACACATTATAATATATAACATGTGCAATACATATGTGTTATATTATATGTGCTGAATATATTATAACTGAATATATATTAGGTCATTGCAAAAATGGCAAAAACCACAATTAGTTTTGCACCAACCTGATATACACACAGCAACTTTTTCTGAAAATAAAGCAAGAGATAAGGGAGCTCAACTTGTTTTAAGAAATAAGCATCACACTTCCTCCCATATATGTGTGTGTGTGTGAATGTGTGTGTGTATATGCATGTATATATTTACCTTGTAAATTTGTTCATAACATGTTTTACAGTACAGAAATTTGTAATTATTTTATACTTGGAGCAGTCTTTTATTTTTTCATTTTAGCCTGCAGAATAATCCTTAGGAAGTCCAACTCAATAATTGCAATTCTATTAAAAATTGATCACATGTACCCTAAAAGTATAATAATAATAAATAAATAAATAAATAAAACTTGATATGTGTAATATTACTGAAATGTTTCAATTTTTTTTAGTTTAACCTGTATATTAACTGGATATTATTTTTTAGAAAACATAGGTGAACGAATCAAAGTTAATTTTTCTTCATAGTCACTTTGTGGACTTTGAGTTCCATTTAACAAATTAATGTTTCATCATAATAAGTTGCATTTAACATAAAGTATAATGTTATTATCTACTTGATCAGTACTCTCTGAGAGATCACAATTCATATATTTTCAAATTAATCCTAATATGCATTAGAAAAACAAATTTATTTTTATATAAATTTATATTTTATATAAATAAAAACAATTCAGAAGCATTTCGACAAATTGCATTGCATAAGACAGTAATTAGAAAAAAATTGCATTGCATAAGACAGTAATTAGAATGTTTTTAAGCAATCTTTAATTTAATTTTATTTTTTTCAGCTTTGACTTGTAGTTTTTGCATGTGGCCACTTCCTTTATGATATTCTTCTCAAATGCTGGTGGTTGTTATGCTGTTCATTTTATTTGGCTGTTCTGTGTAAGGTAACATGCTTCTAATGATTGTGTAGAAAGACAGAGAGATATGGACCCTTGATTTATTTCTCAGAAGATTTTTTATATGATAGTGATAGCCCCTATATGGTTTGGCTATGTCTCCACCCAAATCTCAACTTGAATAGTATCTAGCAGAATTCCCACGTGTTGTGGGAGGGACCCAGGGGGAGTTAATTGAATCATGGGGGCTGATCTTTCCTGTGCTATTCTGGATAGTAAATAAGTCTCACGAGATCTGATGGGTTTATCAAGGGTTTCTGCTTTTGCTTCTTCCTCATTTTTCTCTTGCTGCCACCATGTAAGAAGTGCCTTTCACCTCCCGCCATGTTTCTGAGGCCTCCCCAGCCATGTGGAACTGTAAGTCCAATTAAACCTCTTTTTCTTCCCAGTCTCAGGTATGTCTTTATTAGCAGTGTGAAAACAAACGAATACAGCCCCCATTCATTCTGGCAGCCAGTGGCTACCTTCTGACATTGTCCTGCCTTTTTGACTGCTGAGTATAAACTCACTGCTATATTTTGAGGTCAAACATTAAAGTTGCCTATATTACAGCCTTATTTTCATGACGAATGTTGGGTATTTCCATATGCCTCTCTCTGCAATTATTTAGGTTATTAAATTTTTTTTCTCTTGTATTTAACATGAGGATCTTCATTGAATAATTTAAAAATATTAAGCTAACCTCATAATCTCAAGATAAGATCAACATGGTCATAACATATTATTCTTTGCATATATTGTTGTATTTATTTTGACAATATTTTCTTAATAATTTTTAGATCTACATTAATGAAGAATGTTAGTATATAATATCTTTTGTATTGCTATATCAGTGATCAGTATAAGGATTAAGTTGACATCTTAAAACAAGTTAGAATATTTCCCTACTCCATATTGTCTGAAAAACCTGTTTAATATTTTTGTTTAATTTCCTTAAATATTTAATAAAATTTACCAGAAAAAAAATTGAAATTTGGATTTTAAGTCAGAATTTAATTTATTTAATACATGTTGGGTTATTTAAATTTGATTTATATTGTGTCTTTTTGAAAAATGGTTATGATAAAAGACATAAAACACACAGTTTTCCATATTACCATATTTCCATACTACAATTTTAAAGTGTATGAATCAGTAGAATGCAGTGTATTCACAATGTTGTTCCATAATATTTTCAACACTCCAAAAGGGAACCTCATATCCAGGAACCACTCACTCCCCACTCACCCCTCAACCCAGCCCCAGACAAACTTTCACTTGGTTGCTGTAACAGCCTTTGGTCATCTGCCAGAGTCTGGCAACATTGATTCTGAAAATTTTGCTTGATTCTTTGATGTTAAGGACAGGCTTATGTTTCCATTTTTCCATAACTATTTCTTGACTTTAATTTCAATGATAATAATACCTCACATTTCAGAAATCATTAGAATTTAGAATATTATTTTATTTTATTTTTTATTTTAATTCTTATATATTACTCACAGTTACTACAAAATTTAATGAAATCCAATAAAAATTAATGAAACCCATTCTGTGAGATTGAGATTTGTCTGCAGAGACAAATGAAAGAGGAAAACGAATAACATTTATTGGATACCTTCTATGTTCCAAAGAGTATATTAGGAGACGTACCCTGTTTCTTTATCACATGGAATTTAAATGGATTTCAATCTCAGAATTTTCATACAATTTTAACATAACTTCCTCCTAAACAACAAATTTCACTTAAGCAATACCTAGTTTTCAACTTGTTTTCATGAAATAGGTATAACTTGCATAGTATAGTTAAGAAACTAATGTACACATATGTGGAAGGTTATGTCTTGATCACGAGGGGAAGATGAAAACTTAGTGAAGTTAAAGTTTAAAGGTACATCTTCTGAATTCTACAAAAAAAAATGCAGTTTCTACTTCACCATCATGATTTTCTGTGCACTTTTGCACAGGCACACATGTATGTATCCCCCTAACATATCTACACACCACTTACACCCTAAGCCTTACAAAGAAGGTTCATGTACATTCATTTAATCAGTTGACTGACTAAGATGCAATTGGGTCTTCTGGCTTTAAGGGGGCTTTATTTTTAAAACAAAATCCAAAAAAAAAAAAAAAAAAAAGGAGTGCCTGCTATGTTCTGCACTTCTTCCTTCATTCTATACATCATTACTTAGAAGAGTAAAAATGGCTGAATCTGCCATTAAGCAATGAGTGGTGATGGACCAACAGTATTGTTAGGCTAACAACATTTCTTTGCTTTGTGATAACAAGATGATTTGTCCAAGAGTTGTGTGTATAAGTTTAAGAGTAGCTAATTATCACTGAATTTTCAGGGAATTTATGTCACTGAATATTTAATAATTTCTAAGAAAAAAAAAGCAGCACACAACTTGAAATATATTTATTTGATATTTGATAGTCTTTATAGGGTACTATTTTTTCAAACCAAAGTGGGGAAGAAAAGCTTTTGATTTCTAATTTGATTTTGAAGTGGTAATGCCTCAGCCAGTAAAAGTGTCAGCTTCATGGTGTGTAATGCAGTGATGAACATGAAATGTAATAGTGAAAAGATGTTTCTTGGGCTCTTCATTATAAATATTGTATAAATGTTGACCTCTACCCAGCCCCTTGGAGATTTAGGTGTCTGTTTGAATATCCTAGACAGATTTTGTCATATCACTATATTCTCATATGTGCCTTTTGAAATTGTGCTCTTAAAAATGACACCATTTATGAGACTCATAAAGAATGTGAGTTTTCTGGAGTTTTAGGTGATTCTAGTGAAATATTGAAAAGCATGCCATATTAAATATACTAGCACTAGAACTTTCCTCGAGGCAGTTAGATAAGAGGTTTAAGAAGTATTTAAACATCAAATCAGCTAGCCTTCTAAGTACCTCCTAAATATAGAAGAAGGAATACATGGAGATTTTAGTATTTAACTAACTTGCATTCACATGATTGTGTTTCTACTTCAAATAGCTTTTAAGATATTTTCCCTAATTTTTTCATAAAGCTTCATCATTTAATAAAATTAAGCAATGGATAACATTTATGAAACTAGTCTTTTCCCCTTCAATGTATTATCCCTTCTTTTGCTCTTATGTTAAGCTTATTAATGCCATAAGAAGTGGAACAATGAGAGATATTATAGAAATCTTTCAAACCAGAAAGCTACTTAAACACTACTATTTATGGAAATGATACTGTGTCAAGTGGTGTCAGCACTTTCGAGGTCAGAAGCAGAGGTAATAGACAAATAACCTCATCTTAATCATAAGGTATTTTGGATACATATCTTAGCATCTAGCATTTCCTTATCCTTTCTAATTCTTTAGCTTAATTTTCTAGTGTTCCAATAAATCCTGTGAGGTACCCAGTCCCCTTCTAATAAATGTTTTCTATAATTAAGTAGAGTTTCTATTTAGAAACAAGAAACCTGATTAGTCAGGATATTTTATTATAAATGAGGTTCAGAGAAATAGGTAAAATTAGAAAATGAATCCTTGATCCAATTGGGGCTGAAGGCAAATGCAAACCAGCTAAGAATCAAAATCTGGAATATTGCACACTTGGTATGCAATAGCATGATGATTAACTATATTATTTCTTAGAGTCACCTGTAGTAAATTCTCCACCGAAGGCAAAGCTTTGAGAATCCATCAAGAATTACTTATCTGTGGATGAGGTGGTTGAATAACCATAAATAAAAGAAATAATAAACTTAAATTACAAAATTCTTAATACAAGGAATAGTAGAAACCACAGAGGATTTCTATAACTATTCTAAAACAGTTTATTCTGTATAACATTTTCAGTGCTCTAATATTGTAGGTAAATACTGTACCTGCATCAATTTATATCTACAGGACGCAGAAATTCTAAATAATTCTAAATATTAAAGGATGCAGAAAATTTACAACTTCATCAGGTCTCCTACGTGAAAGCTTTGGTATTTATCAGATAAGAGACTATGATAATAACAAAAGACATATTTTTGAGGACCTGAAGTTTTCCTGGGTCCAAAATCCAGGGAAGTTTTCTTGGCAACCGAAGAAGTGCTATATTTTTCGAGTGACAACTCTGTTCTTGTCTTAATTGAATATTACCACCCAAATGGGTTCTTCAAAATAGAAAACTATTTGCCATCCTGAAAGCTCCTCTATTGTGTATAGTTCTATAGACTCAGATTTGGTTTAGATAAAAAAAATCTTGAAGAGGCAATCCAAATTCAATCTTTGTAGAAGTCTTTCATCCCATAAGAGCTGCAGAAATTTACTAATTTAAAATGCAAACAATTTAAGAAAAATGTGTGATTTCAAAAAGAAGAGAAGAGTTGAGTCCAGATAGGGATAAAATTGTCCACATGGTTTCACTAGTTAGAGGAAATGAATTGAACCTTCTAGCTTAACAAGCTAGTACTGGTTTTACATTATTTAATTTTTTTTCTTAAAAGTGTTTTTTGTCTTATGAATCATGAAATTATTTATGTATATATTAAGAATAAATGCTAAATAATACGATGATGTCAAAAAAATCTTTGGTATACAATAAAGAAAGTAATCTAATAATCCATGGAGGCAGATTTATGGTTTTGATGTATTAAGAGCTACTCATACAAGGATTCATAAATACCAGTGAAATTTCTTAGGGGCTTTTCTCAAATACATTGGGTAGGGAAAGACCACCCTATCTGAGACAACTTTGTTGAGGTTTTTGTTTTCTGATTGTTTGTTCTGTCCTAATATTGGGTGGCGGTGTTGCAGTTTCATGGACTTTACCATTTCAGTGGGGATGAGAGGTACTTCTTCATCACAGTTCACATAACAGTTCGGGGTTCCTCTTTTTAATGGATCAATCAACAACACAAAGATCAGTGTCAGTGAAGTGGTTAACCATAACAATCAATAAAAAGGAAATACCCATATACTAGTGAAAGTATAATGAGTAGAATCTAGATATTTAACTGGAATGCCTGCTTGTATAATAGAACCGAATGTTAAATGTCAATGAAAAAATTTTGAGACTATTTTAATGTAGTCCACGGACTAACTGGTTAAAATACATTGACTGGGTTAGATGCTAAATAAAGACAAAAGGACAAAGTAAAGGAGGGTAGTAAGAGAAACACAAAAGACAGCAAATGCCAGGTGTGGTGGCCCACACCCGTAGTCCCAGCACTTTGGGAGGCCGAGGTGGGCAGATCACTTGAGGTCAGGAGTTCAAGACCAACCTGATCAACATGGTGAAACCTCGTCTCTACTAAAAATACAAAAATTAGCTGGGTGTAGTGGTAGGCACCTGTAATCCCAACTACTTGGGAAGCTGAGGAAGGAGAATCACTTCAACCTGGGAGGTGGAGGTTGCAGTGAGCCACGATGGCACCACTGCACTCCAGCCTGGGCAACAGAGAAAGACTCCATCTCTAAAATTAAATAAATAAATAGATAAATAAATAAATAAATAAATAAATAAATAAATGACAGCACACTCTCATGACCAATAACAAAAATTGCAATTTCTACAGGTTTATGGTTGAGCCCCTATAACAAAAGACAAATGGACAAGAGAAAAACATATAAATTTACTTAATATAGTTTTAGTGTGACAAGGGAACTGTGGAAATGAAGACTAAAAAATATGTAAACCTATGCATTTTAAGGCTAGTTCTGATGGAGAAGTGGGTAGTGATGGAGAAATATGATTGGATAAAAATGTATCATCTAATAATAAACTGGAGAGAAGTTAGCAAGGCCTGTTTTTCAGCTAGTATTGTGTTTCCCAATGTCTTCAGAGATAAGAATATTCCTTTCTTCCAGGCATAGGGAGGGTATATCTCCAGTGAAAGTCTTCTGACCTGTTTTAGGGGAGGAGAGTGGGAGAAAGTTAGAGAGTGACCTTCCTAGGTTTTATGACCTGCTTCAGTGAAAGGTGGGAGAGACCTTCCTGCTTCTGCTATTTTCTCATATGTCAAGGTGCCATAGTTTGGAGTTTCATGTCCTGAACCTTATGACTGTATATGGGCTTTGTGGGACTAAGTAACTATCATTTAATGTATGGATTGCAGAGATGCATCGTAAGAGAAACACAGGAGGAATAGATACCACTCAGAGATCCTTGGCTAGGAGGTGGATGAGCTAAGTGATGAAACTAGGCACTGTCTAAAGGGAACATTTATTTTCAATAGTTCAAAAAATTTGAGTTATATTAGGTGAATTATTTATATACAGAGCTATATATATGGGGGAAAAGGATATGCGTTTATGTTTTAGCTAAAGTTGTAGATTGATTTGACATTTATCATGTCTGGCTTTTTAGTATCTAAAATCTTTCAGTTTAGAGACCCTGTATTGTGCAGAGCCTTGGCAAATGCTCCCATCTAGTGAATTTAAAAGACCAGATACATTTGATCTTCGAGTTTTGAGAATTAGGTAACCAAAGACGCCTATACATAATAAAGGTTACCATATTTCAGACACTAATCTAAACACATACATAGCATAGCCGTGTAAACTTATTAAAACTCAAGGTGAATACAAAGATAAATAAGACAAAATACATAAACTTCAGACACTAAGTATAATGGAAAATATATAAATGTCGAATTAATTTTAAGGCAAGACAATTATCTACATGATATTAATAACATGTAGAGGATGAAGTTGTGGAGTGATAAGCATATTTGGAAAGTTCTATTAATGGACCAAAGAAGAACTTCCAAAATCAGAAAAAGAAATCTGGTATATAATGTATCAATAAGTAGGTACTGATGATTTTCTAGGAGACAAGAACATTTCCTGCTGGCAGCAGAGAACTTCGCTGTTTGAAGGGAGGAGATTAAAGGGATGAAGAATAAATTATAAGGCTATGATGCTCAGCATGGATTTAGGTAGGAAGGACCTAAGCAGCTAATATGATGGGTGTGGAAAGTATTTCACAGGCAGAGAAGTCATGTGCAGACAAACAATCAAGGCAAATTGCCAAAGTAGGTGGGGGTGGGGAAATGGGTAGGATCCTAAGAACAGTTAAAGAAATAATTTAAAGATTACAGAAATAGTTCGAAGTTTAAGGCTGATTGGGTTTTTAGATGAAATTGCTGTAAGTTATACTATCGTATAATAATAAATTTAGAACAAAATATTGCCAAACAGGAAAGTTCCCCTAAGCTTTGGAGTCCAGAGCTTTTACTGGAGTTTATTGACATAGGCATAATTGAATACGTGATTGGCCATGAGACTGAACTCAATCCAGTCCCTCTTTCCCTCTTCAGAGGTTAGGTTCATGTCATGTGACTTGAGCTCCCAATCCTCTAATCACATGGTTAGTCTTTCTGACATCACTAGCCTCCATACTGAAATATCTCCTTAGCTTAAATTATCTAGAAGCCCATCATGAGTCAGTTTATTAGCATAAACTACCAGGGCTCAACATGAATAACAAAGACACAACTTTTAGGGAATTACAGATTTAGAAGCTATTTTGAAGGAACTGGGAATGAAGTCCAGCCAAATTCTTTATTCTAGGCTACCTCTAAGGATCAACAAAGACCAGCTAAATTTCTTATTATCCAATAGTACAACTTATAGCAATTCCATCTAAAAGCCCAATCAGCCTTAAACTTTCAACTATTTCAACTGAAATCAGAATCAGCCAAAAGGAGAGTTGCATAATGTGGGATCTGGATTTACTGAATTTTACCAGTAAGTCAGTCACAGTATCCTTTCTGTGACAATAAAATTATAATCAAAAGTACAGAGCTTTCCTGAGCTCTGTGAGTCATGCTAGTGAATTATGAAACCCAAGAGACCAGTGGGAACCTTTGACTTTATAGTCAGTTGGTCAGTAGTGAGGATGACCCTGGGAACCCCAAGTTTGTGGCTAGTGTCTGCAGTGAGAACAGTCCTGTAGAGCACTGTACCCTTAACCTGTGAAGTTTGGCCTCACCCGAGGTAGTTAAATCAGAAGTCACTGTAAGACAGCAATAATATAGGGTGGTTGCAGGAGAATAGGAAATTCCAAGCAGCAGTTTCACATGACTGAGAAAAGGTAACTGTTGAATTAGTCACATAAGCTAGGGGCTGGTTATGACTCTGAAAAACCAGGGCATGGGCCAAGCTGGCTAAGACCAACTGGACCCAACATGCTGCTGGATTTGACCTAGGTTTCTCCTCGGACTTCATTATACACTCATTAATACTAAATCACACACCGACCAGCACCATAACAGTTCCAGGAGGATCCATATTTGATGTAAAAATGAATGGCACCACAGGTCTGAGAACTCTCTGCCTTTTTTTCAGGAATCTTCATAAATATTTCATACCTTGCTTTAAAAAAATAAAAACAGAAATGTAGCAGCCCCACTGCTACTCACACTCTCTTTTCTTGAGTGTGTACATTTCCCTTTGCAATAAATCTCCATACTTTAACTATTTTTGGACTCATCCTTGATTTCCTTCTTAGTGATGGTGTCAAGACCCTGGACAATGACTGGGGTCGAGGTGCTACTGAGAGACAGGACTAGCTGGATTTCCTAGGCCGACTAAGAATCCCTAGGCCTAGCTGGGAAGGTGGCGGCATCCACCTTTAAACATGGGGCTTGCAACTTAGCTCACAATCGACCAATCAGACAGGAAAGAGAGCTCACTAAAATGCTAATTAGGTAAAAACAGGAGGTAAAGAAATAGCCAATCATCTATTGCCTGAGAGCACAGCAGGAGGGACAATGATCGGGATATAAATCCAGGCATTCGAGCCAGCAACAGCTACCCTTTTTGGGTCTCCTCCGTCTGTACCAGAGCTCGGTCTTCACTCTATTAAATCTTGCAACTGCACTCTCTTTTGGTCCGTGTTTGTTATGGCTGGAGCTGAGCTTTTGCTTGCAGTCCACCACTGCTGTTTGCCGCCATCGCAGACCCGCCGCTGACTTCCATCCCTCCAGAACTGGCAGGGTGTCCACTGTGCTCCTGATCCAGTGAGGCGCCCATTGCCACTCCTGATCGGGCTAGCGGCTTGCCATTGTTCCTGCATGGCTAAGTGACCAGGTTCGTCCTAATCGAGCTGAACACTAGTCACTGGGTTCCACGGTTCTCTTCCATGACCCACGGCTTCTAACAGAGCTATAACACTCACCACATGGCCCAAGATTCCATTCCTTGGAATCCCTGAGGCCGAGAACCCCAGGTCAGAGAACACGAGGCGTGCCACCGTCTTGAAATTGGCCCGCTGCCATCTTCGAAGCGGCCTGCCACCATCTTCGAAGCGGCCTGCCACCATCTTGGGACCTCTGGGAGCAAGGATTCCCCAGTAACACTACTGGCATTTGGGGACCTCTCCCAGCTTACTGATATCAGTTGCAAATACGAAATTGAGAAGTGTTTTTGTTTTTAGTTTTGTAAGAATGCCCAAAGAGAATGAGTGTAAATTGGGCTGGATTCTGCAGTATTCATGTGAAAACTAAGTAGATAAATCTAAGAATATTTAAATTTTTATTCTGAGTAATTTTTAATCTGTACTTGAGTAACGATCACAGCTTTTCTAGGAAATTTACTACAAATAAATAGATTATATTCCTTGTTTCAAAAATAAATTGGGCTTTCCGATGTCAAATCCATTCTATTTTTAAGACTACTTATTATCTGAAATATAAACTCATTCTAAGAACCCAGTGCATTCTGCTCTTTGTTTATAAGACATTCTCAAGAATTAATTGCATTAATGAGTATATAACAAGCATACCTCTATCCAGCAGGGAAGTGAAGATAAATGATAAATTGGCTTACCATTTATAGTGCACTCCTCTATGATAACTGTGTTCCCATGAAGCAAACACTGTTTTGTTCTTTATTCCTAATCCAAATAGTCTGGGAAAACTGGATACGTCAATATTGTTTATTTGTTTTTATTTACACTTAAAACTTAAGTGAAACTAAATGCTGAAAATTGTGAACAAATTGTAAACATGTTTTGGATTCATGTCTTGTTCTTCATTGTAATCTCATTGGCTAGCAAGTGATTGCCACATAATAGAAGCTCAATAAATATATGATCAATTAAATTGACAATGGCTTTCAATAACCAATAATAATATACATATGATTAGCACCTGGGTTAGTCGCATTAATACAGGATACTTCTTTAAATGTCATTTAAAGTTTAAATTAAATAATTAAATTAATATCTTTCAGAATATAAAAATAATGCTATCTAATAAAAGTTCTATCAATTGACACATGTATTCTTCTATTATTCATTTTAAGAGGTAACACAAAAGTAATATTCAAATCCATCAAAGTAATGTGTTAAGTCAAGTGGAAAAAATATTTAATTTATGTCTTCATCAAACAATACTATATATAGTAAGTGTTTATTTTAAAGAATAAGATCTTTAAAGAGTTAAAGATTAATACATTTATTTTAAAGAGTAAGAATATTTTATTATAAAAATTTCTCTTGGCTGAAAGTAAGATAGGCCAGACGTGGTGGCTGACGCCTGTAATCCCAGCATGTTGGGAGGCCAAGGCAGGCGGATCACAAGGTCAGGAGTTCGAGACAGCCTGGCCAACATGGTGAAACTCCATCTCTACTAAAGATAGAAAAAATTAGCTGGACATGGTGGCACGCACCTGTAATCCCAGCTACTCGGGAGGCTGGGCAGGAGAACTGCTTGAACCCAGGAGGTGGAGGTTGCAGTGAGCTGAGGTTCCACCACTGCACTCCAGCCTGGGCAACAGGGTGAGACACCATCTCAAAAAGAAAAAAACTAAGATTAAAAAACAAATCTCAGTTAAACACTAGATCAGGATGCAGATAGTTTGCTACATTATTTTCATAAGAAAAGAACAAGAATCTACTCCATACCAAATATGCATTGGTTTACAACTTCAAATCTGTGTATGAGTATGAGTGAATGTGTATACATTTTTTCATAGTTTTTGTAAAAAAGTCTGTGGTTTGAATAATTTATACACACACACACACACACACACGCATATACACATACACACATATATGCTATTTTCCCAGGAAAAAAGAAGAAAATTTTCAAAATATTTTATAAATATAAATTTTCTCAATATAGTCAACATTTCAACAGCTTTGCAACTGAGTTTTTAATAATCAAATAACTTAGTCTGCTAAAAATGAAATATGGCAAATATTTAGTTAAACACAGACTGCCAATATTGAGAACAATGTTTACCTTAAAATACAATAAATTTTAGGGTTTTTTTATTATTGTAGTTTAAGTTATGGGGTATCTATGCAGAACATGCAGGTTTGTTACGCAGTTACACATTTTTAAGGCTCAAGAAAATCAATATCAGAAGTTTCTAGGAGTCTTTTTTTTTTTACTTATGCTTTTTAAAGCAGTTGTTTATTTATATTTTAATCCTTAATTATTTTTAAAAAATGCTCTAAATTGTATTAGGAAGAAGCCATTGCCAAAAACAAATTAAATATTTTATTTATCTATTTATAACTCTATATCATTAATTATATTAATTAATAATTCTATTAATTATATACTATTAACTCGTTTTATAAGCATACAGTTAATGTTATTATATACTCATAGAATCTATTTAATTTGAAAAAGTTATCTAAAAATATTCTGATAAGAAGAAAATAAGATGTCGAATTCTATATACTATTTGTTAAATTATTCCACAAATCTAAACCTGTGCTAAAAAATAGTTCATTAATTTTCACAAAAAAGAACAAAAAAAGAGGTTGAAAAAGAAGGCATCATCTCAAAGGATGTTAAAATAATCAATTGATGGAAAAGACAGAAAATTTTCGTAAGTGTTTTATGTTACTGCTTCTCACTTTTCACTTTTTCTATCAGTTGACATATACTCTTTTTTTCTAAGTTTCCTAGTGGTTAACATTTTTCTCATTGGTTTTCTCTCATATACTTTTTGGGTGTAATTAAAAAAAAAATGTGAGAATGACAGAGCAAAGTGAAGGAAGAGAATTGGCATCTCTTCCTTATTGGGTGAAGCCCTAAATCACCCAACCCGGAAGCTTTTTATCATTTTAGAGTATTTTTTACCATGGCTTGATTTGAGGCTTCCGTTAATTCCCAATAACAATGTCTTATCTGATATACCAGTAGCTGATTTATTCTCTTCATTTGCAAAATCTTTAATCCTCAAAATCTGCCTTTGCAAAAGAGATGCCAATCAGAAGCAACCAAAAGGAGAGTTGCATTCATGTCTTGTTCTTCATTGTAATCTCATTGGCTAGCAAGTGATTGCCACATAATAGAAGCTCAATAAATATATGATCAATTAAATTGACAATGGCTTTCAATAACCAATAATAATATACATATGATTAGCACCTGGGTTAGTCACATTAATACAGGATACTTCTTTAAATGTCATTTAAAGTTTAAATTAAATAATTAAATTAATATCTTCACAAAAGTGTGAGGTCTTGGGAGGTCCCAGATGTGAAGCTTCCTTTATCTTTGTCCCATTAGGTCAGAACACCTGTCACCCTCCGAGCAGTTTGATATTTAGTTATATACACAAAGTATTGCCTATCAGGAAAGCTCTCCTAAGCCTTGGTGTCAAGAGCTGTTACTGAAGTTTCATTATGTAGTCATGATTGATTACATCATCCCCTTTACATGGAGACAAAATATCAGAACAGAGAGGCTAGGAAGCTTGCTCAAGAACACAAGTGTCTGGTATTCAAAACCCACTAGACCAATTCCAGAACCTGTTGGTTTTGTCGTGACATTAGCCTGCCCTCCTTCATTTGTCCTTACTCACTGCACCTTCACCACATTATGTGCTCAACTCTTGTGCTAGTTTGAAATAATATGGCATATGGTGCTTAAAGATTATTAAATCCAAATTTGCTTCTAGGGCAAAGATATCACACTTGATATGGCGACTGGTGTTTGACCCATGTGCGTGAGTGTGGCAGGGGAGGGGAGCAGTGTGGGAAATTCCTTCTCATTTAAGATGGCATTTTATATAGCATGCAAATGATTCCTCCAAGAAAACTACCTACTCAACGGTTTTTTTAATGTGGTTTTTTAGAAATATTTCCTAGTGTTTCTATCTAAACATATGTTCCTACATTTTGCCAAAGTTGGAAATAAACTTTCTTAAAGTTCATTTAAATTTTTTATTTACCTTACATGGAAAAAACAGTTGGAATAATAGAAAAGTAAATGATTCAGTGATAAGCTACATGGAACATGTTTCTATTGCTCTAGTGATAAAATGAAGGATTTATAAATAAGATTTGAAATATTTGCACACACACATACACACACACAAACACACAGATGCTCTTCTGTCTATGGTAGGGGTTATGTCTGCATAAATTCATCCCAAATTGAAAATATCCTGAGTCAAAATGGGCGTTTTGTAGACATAATGGAATGCAAAAACACAAACCACAGTATCCAAAAAAAAACCTGGAAAGGAGTGTTTACCTTCGTGGTGGTGTGGCTTACTGGGAGCTGTGGCTCAGTGCTACTGTCCAGCATGAAGGGAGAGTATTATACTGATCTTGCTAGCTCAGGGAAAGATCAAAATTCAAAGTATGAATTCTACTGAATTCATATCACATTTGTAGCATTAAAAAGCCAAAAAATTTTTAAGTTAAACCATTGAAAGTCAAGGACTATGTGTATTTAGATTCATTCATTGCTAAGTTAATAAAAGATAACAATGACTTCTTGCTGCCTTGATTAACATGCAACATATAGCATAGTGTTTGCTAAAGCTGCCTTCAAAGATAGATGCATTGTATCTGCATCTGTGATGCACAGAATATCATCTGATTATACAGCCCTTTTCAACAATCTTACACAAAAAGAATAATGGATCACTGAAGCCTTGAGTAGAATTAGCTGCTGAACAAAGCACCACATGATTCAATTCAACTTCTTTCTGGAAATGTGATCTAGGTCTTGAAATTGGCCATTAAGAGCAACTGGATGCCTGATACAGATACAGGTTCTCTACAGCAACCTGTATAGAACTTTCACTTTTCCTAATTTGGAACATTATACGCCTTACAGATAAACTGCAAGTTGGAAAATATACAATTCAAATTTACTATCTGAAAAGCATGTGTCCTTGCAATGATTTATTTTGATGCTGCATAAACCCTATATTACTTGGTGTATCTGTAGTTTATAAGACATATAAACATGGCAGATTACATAAATTGATGCAATTCTGAAATGTGTGGATAGTTTATAAGACATATAAACATGGCAGATTACATAAACTGATGCAATTCTGAAAGGTGTGGATAACACCTGGATTAACAGGTTTCAGATGTACTCAGTGATCCCCATGTGGTAGACACATTGTCACAATAAACAAAACAGAGGCCTTCCCCAGGCTTCCAGAAGGATGCTTTTTATTTATTTTATAGTTCAATGAGATGGATGTAAGGAGCATCATATCAGGAAGTTAGACATGAAATTATAAAGTGCATCATATCAGGAAGTTAGACATGAAATTATTAAGTATGTGAAGCAAATGGGAGCAAATGTTCATTTAAGGGTTTTATAAAAGCTTATACCAGAGCAAAGAGATTTTAGTTGATGGAAACTTTATAGCGTAAGTTTCAACTGAATTACCATTCTGTTTGGTTTTATTTGAATGACAGAATGACTAAGTTAAATAATGGACAATGCGAGACAGTTTAAAATGATTATATTGGCCACATATTAGCAATCGTTTTATACATATATAATAAACTTTGGCATATAGCTTTCATAAAGCTAATAATAAATATGAACCTAAGCCTAGTCTTTCCCTTGTGAAGTAATTGACTACATTTAAAAATTAATTAATAATTATCTACTATTTGAGGTGTTTACAGGGTAGATAGGTATAAATAGAGACAGAAGCATGACTATAAGCAGCATTACTACAAAAATTTTTTCATAAGAAATTTAATAAGCGATTAACCTAAATATGATTATGTTGTATCTTCAGTACATTTAAAAGGTTTACCCAACATATTTAATAGAATTTCATTTAAAAAGTCCATTTTAAGTAGCATTTTTCACTTTTTATAATGCAGTTGAACTCTTCTATACAAAAAAAATTTTATAATGTCTCACATAAGTTAAAACTGCTATTTAAATGATATAAAATGATTTTATAAATTAGGTGTGAGTTTAAAATCATTTGGAATAATAAAATGATTTTGATAAATAGTTTTGGTGATTAATTTGATGATTTAACAGAAATAATATATTTGATGATTCATTTAATGATGAATGAGGATTGCTTTCTGCTTTAAAACCCAGCATACAATTTATCTATTTTTGTTATGCACCATTGAGGAAAACCTGGCAAACTCTTGTGAATGGTAACTATTTCTAAAGACATTAAGTGTTAATCACAAAGTATCCTTAAACACACTATTACAGATCTTCCAAGAGGAGAGATGGAACTTTTTTCTAATTTGAATTACTAGCAATTTTTAATTACTAGTGTTTTAAAATGAGACATAATATTTCTGTTACCAACACTATTGTTTCTACTACTATTACTATTGATACTTTCACAATTAATGACAAGAGTGAAGGATGTTTCAAAATCTAGTAACAATGATGCTTTTACAAGTATTCTTATGTATTTTTGTGCATAATTCATATTTGGAAAAAGACTGTTCTCTCATTTGACAAAATAATTTAATGGACACTTTCATTATGCAAAGCTAAGTCCCAGAATAAAGCCTGCAAGCAGAAGGTTTTGACAAAAATATAGTTGCCAGATTTAACAAATAAAAATACAAGATGCCAAGTTAAATTTAAATTTCTGAAAATCACAATCTCTTTTTAGAATATGTATGTCCTAAATATTGTATAGGGTATACTTATACTAAAATATTATTCATCATTTATTTGAAATTAAATTTAACTCGGCACCCTATAATTTATCAAACAAACTTAGACACAAAGGAAACAAATTGCTCCCAATAATAATACAATGAAGTCTTCATTAAAGACATGGCAGCATCACCACAAATCTATTTTAGGTGATTTTTTTCTTTCCTCTGGATGGTTATGCAGAAATATGTGATGTTTTGAGGGCTAACATCATGGTGTTTGCAGGGCCACTTTTTCTTATGAATGCTCTAGGAGAGAATCCATTTTCTTGCCTATTCCAGTTTCTAGAGGTTGTCTGTATTCCTCATGTGGCCCCTTCCTCTATTTCCAAAACCACCTTACCTCACTCTGATTTTTTTTTTTTTTTTTTTTTTTGAGATGGAGTCTCACTCTGTTGCCAAGGCTGGAGTGCAGTGGCACAATTTCGGCTCACTTCAACCTCTGCCTCCCGGGTTCAAGCAATTCTGCCTCAGCCTCCGGAGGAGCTGGGACTACAGGCATGCACCGCCATGCCCAACTAATTTTTGTATTTTTAGTAGAGATGGAGTTTCACCATATTGACCAGGCTAGGCTGGTCTTGAACTCCTAGCCTCAGGTGATCTGCCCACCTCAGCCCCCCAAAGTACTGGGATTACAAGCATGAGCCACCATGCCCAGCCTTCATTCTGATTTTTGCTTCTATCATCACATCTCTTTTTCTGACTCTCCTTCCTTCCTCTTTCTTTTTTTAGGGCATATGTGATTACACTGAGTCTACCTGGATCATCCAGCATACTGTTTTCTGAATAAGGACCCTTGGATTACATTGGATCCACCTGGAAAATCCAAGATGACTTCATTGTAAGATTCTTAATTGCATTTACAAAGTGTTTACCTTATAAGAAACTATATTTACAAATTCTGGGTGTTAGAACATAAGAATCTTGGAGGGGGGACATTGTTCTGCTTACTATACTTTCATATTTGTAAGAATTTAAACCAAATATATCATAGAAGAAGCATGTCCTTAATCAGGTATTTGAGTGGTAAATTTATAGTATATACCAAGAAACTGCCTGCATCAGTCTGTTCTCATGCTGCTGATAAAGACATACCCAAGCCTGGGTGGGTTATAAAGGAAAGAGGTTTAATGGACTCACAGTTCCACATGCCTCACAATCATGTCAGAAGATTAAGAATGAGCAAAAAGACGTCTTACATGGCTGGCAAGACAGAGCTTGTGTAGGGAAACTACCATTTATAAAACTATCAGATCTCAGATCTTGTAAGACTTATTTACTATCACATCAACAGTATGAGGAAACCTCACCCCGTGATTCAATTACCTCCACCTGGCCCTGCCCTTGACATGTTGGGATTATTACAATTCAAGGTGAGATTTGGTGGAGACACAACTAAACCATATCAGCTGCTAATATGTTATCTTATTTAATCATCACATTTACTGATCCCATTTTTCAGAGTAAGGAATTTAGGGTTCCAGAGGTTAATCAACTTACTCAAAGTTTCACAGCTAGTAAACCCCCCAGCTACACTTACATGTTGGTTAATTTTTAGTTGTCAATGTGACTGAATTAAGGGATGCTTACATGGCTGGTGAAGCATT
Organism: Pan troglodytes; assembly: GCF_028858775.2. NCBI lineage: Eukaryota > Metazoa > Chordata > Mammalia > Primates > Hominidae > Pan > Pan troglodytes. The sequence continues at coordinate 76,258,091 of NC_072415.2, forward strand.
ATTTCTGAGCATGCCTGTGAGGGTATTTCCAGAGAAGACTAACGTGTGAGTTAGTGGACTGAGAGAGGAAGACTTGCTCTTGATAAGGGCAGGCACTGATCAGTTGGTTGGGGACCTGGCTGAAACAAACCGATAGGAAAACAGAAAATTTCTTACTCTCTGCTCTGTCTCTCTCCCTCCCAGAGTGGGATGCCTTTTTTTCCTCCTGCCTTTAGACATCAAATGCCGGGCTCTTTGGCTTTTGGACTCTGGGACTTGCACCAGCAGCCTCCTGGGGACTCTCAGGCTTTTAGTCTCAGGTTGGAGGCTTCACTAGCTTCCTTGATTCTGAGGCTTCTGGGCTGAGCCAGGCTACTTTGTGGGTCTGCTCTGACTCTGTGATTGTGTGAGCCAATTCAAGCTAATAAATCCTTTCCTACAGATCCTATTTGGGTATGAGGAGTAGTTCTAGACTTTTAAGAATAAATTTTCTTAGCTGGTTTTGGCATATCTTTGGCTTTCTAATCTGATTCTTCCTAAAAATGCTAAGGACTCTACTTCTAATTGTATAGAGAACACTGATAATCCATGGCATTAACTGTTTCTAGAGATACACAAAATAAATTCACCTGATACTCCTAATTCACCACTTAGGAGACACAAGGAACTTGATGATTCTGCATGATTCTTTCGAACATTTGTGGAAAACCAAGGGATATAATGACATTGGTTGGTTGCTCCTAACATTGCTGGAGAATGTGGTGAAAGAAATGGATGAGCTCAGGAATTGGAATCCTCAGCTCCAGATGCACATAAATAGCCTAGAAGATTCTAATGTGCCCTGAAGGAGAATATTCTCTCCTGTAGCCACAGGGTTGAAATTGCTTAAAATCAAATACAAGTCCTCACCTTGCAATTGGCTGATTTACAATAAAATGTGAACTCTCAGCCTTGCAGGGTGTGTACTGTTGAAGTGGGGGCATCTATTGGGAAAGAATGGGATCCTGTGAGCTGGAATGGTGATGTGTCAGGGGGGACTTGACTTGAGGAAGCTGGGGACATTGAGCTCCTGAATTCTGATGAGTCTTTTTTGTCAGGGGAAGTGGTCTTAGTAGCAGCAGTGCCCTCACCCTCAGCCCCAGTGGTATTGGCTTTTCCACCTCTGAGTGAGTTAAGCCTGCATCGCCTGATGAAAAGAGTAATGGTCTCCCCTGAAGCAGTTTTCAGGAAAGACAATGCTTATTCTCCTTAGGACATACCCCACCCACAACTCCCTTGACTTCTGCACATATAACTAGACTGAGTCCCAGCAGATTCCTAAATGTGAGGTACAAAATGTGACCCATGAAGAGGTGCACTAAGTTTCAAAAGAACTACTTGATCTTCTTAATGTATATAAACAGGAATCTAGGGAACACTTGCAGAAATGGATATTAAGGGTATGGGATAACGGTGGGAAAAAAAACCATAAAAGTTGGATTAGGTCAAATTTATTGATATGGGCCTGCTATGCATTTAATGTTGCAGCTCAGGGAGTTAAGAAAAAAAAGCACCAATAGTTTGGTTGGTTGGATGAAACACAGATCAAAAGATGGCTCGTTGGGAGTGGGTTGGAGATGTCTGATCTCCCTTGGTTTAATGTAAGGGTAGGGATTCAAAGGCTTAGGAAAATCGGAATGCTAGAGTGGATTTGCCATGTAAAACCTACTCACTCACACTGCAAGGGTTCAGAAGATAACATCTTTCAGTAGCACTTTGAGAAATGGATTTGTGAGAGGAGCACCAGCATTCCAGAAGAGTTTTGTAATTGCTCTTCCCTGTATGCCAGATCTTACAGAAGAAACTTCAGTAACTCATTTGGAAAATTTAAATGCAATAGAAATAATTGTACCCCAAAGTAGAAGTTGCCAACTGGCAGACTCAATTACCAAAGGCAAGGCAGACATTGTTACTGTAATGGGCAACAGAGACAAAGCAACAATCAGAATAGCCTGACTTGTGTAAACCTATGTTGTTGATGAAATAATCCTGGTGCTCCTAGAAGTAAAACAGATGAGAAGCCTATTACATTCTAACTTGATCTGTATAAGCAGAAAACTTCCAGGTCTAGGGAATAAAAATCTAAGTCAAGCCATAAAAACAGAATCACAGCCTCTTAATTTCCAGACTTGAGCCAGTTTATAGACCATGAACTCCTTGAATGAAGGGGAGTATGGGTCCCTTTAAGGAAGGACTCTAATACACTAGTGACATTTTATGCTGTTAGTCTCTCCCCATCCTTCCCCAAAGGAACCTCTGGCCTTTTACCTTGGTAACTGTGCAGTGGGGAAGGGAAAATAATAAGACCTTTCAGGGATTACTGGACGCTGGGTCTGAACTATCATTGATTCCAGGAGAACGGAAACATCGCTGTGGCCCTCCACAGAGAGTGGGGCTTATGAAGGTCATATGATCAGAGAAGTTTTAGCTCGGTCCCAACTTACAGTGTGTCTAGTGGGTCCCTGGACCCATCTTGTGGTTATTTCCTAAGTTCCAGACGCATAATTGAAATAGGCATACCTAGAAGCTAGCAGAATCCCCACATTGGCCTCCTAACCTGTGAAGTGAGGGTTATCATGGTAGGAAATGACAAATAAAAGCCCTTAGAGCTACCTCTACCTAGGAAAATAGTAAATCAAAAACAATATTGTATCCCTGGAAAGATTTCAGAAATTAGACATTATCAAGGGCTTGAAAGTTGCAGGGGTGGTGATTGAGAACACATTGCCATTCTACTCTCCTATTAGGCCTATGCAGAAGAAAAATGGATCTTGGAGAATGACAGTGGATTATCCTAAGTTTAACCAAGTGGTGACTCCAATTTCGGTGGGTGTACCAGATGTGATTTCATCGCTTCAGCAAATTAACACATCCTGTGGTACCTGCTATGCAGCTATTGATCTGGCAAATGCTTTCTTCTCCATACATGTTCATAAAGCCCACCTGAAGCAATTTGCTTTCAGCTGGCAAGGCCAGCCATACACTTCACTGACCTATACTTCATGGTGTACTAAATGTTTGGCCCTGTGTCACAGTTTACTCTGTCCCTGTGAACTAAATTTTTAATCTTGATTCTGCAAATTCTTGACCATTTTTTTTTTACAAGGTATCATACTGGTCTATTATGTGGCTAATATTATGCTGGTTAGACCTAGTGTGCAAGAAATAGCAACCACCTTGAACTTATTAGTAAAACATTTGCATGTCAGAAGGTGAGAAATAAATCAGACTAAAATTCAGGAACTTTCTACCTTAGTAAAATGTCTAGGGGTCCCGTGGTGCGGTGCCTGTGGCGATATCACTTTTATGGTGAAAGACACGTTGTTGCATCTGTCATCGCCTACAACTAAGAAAGAAGCATAATGTCTATTGGGCCTACTTGGATTTTGGAGGCAACACATTCCTAATTCGAGTGTATTACTACTGCCAATTTACTGAGTGACCCAAAAAGCTGCTAGTTTTGAGTGGAGCCAGAACAGGAGAAAGCTATGCAACAGGTCTAGGCTGCTGTGCAAGCTGCTATGCCCTTGGGCCATATGATCCAGCAGTTCTAACGGTACTTGAGATGTCATTCATAGGTTGGAATGCTGTTTGGAGCCTTTGGCAGGCCCCTATAGGTCAATCACAATGGAGCTCTTTAGGATTTTGAAGCAAGGCCCTGCCACCATTCACAGATAACTGTTCTCCTGTTGAGAAACAGCTCTTGGCCTGCTACTGAGCCTTAGTAGAAACTGAATTCTTGATTGTGGGCCACCAAGTTACCATGCAACCTGAGCTGCCTATCATGAACTGAAAGTTATCTGACCCACCAAACCATAAAGTTGGGCGTGCACAGCAGCATTCTGTCATCACATAGAAGTGGTATATATGTGATCGGGCCTGATCAGGTCTGGAAAGCACAGGTAAATTACATGAAGAAGTGGCCTGAATGCCCAGTTTCTTTTCCTGCTATATTGCCTTTTTTTCTCCCAGTGGCTTCATGGAGAGTTCCTGAATAATCAGTTGACAGAGGAAGAAAAGACAAAGGCCTGGTTTACAGATGATTCTGCATGATATGCAGAGACCTAAGAGTGAACAATCAGAGAACTAGTCTCTCTCTGGGACATCTTTGAAGGACAGTAGTGAAGAGAAATCTTCCCAATGGGCAGGACCTCGTAGCACATTTTACTTGGAAGGAAAAATGGTCAGAAATGTGATTATATTGATTTATTGTCTGTAGCCAATGGTTTGGCTAGATGATCAAAGACTAATAAGGAACAAGATTGGAAAATTTGTGACAAAGAAATTTGAGGAAGAGGTATGTGGATAGACCTCTCTCAGTGGGCAAAATATGTAAAGATATTTGTGTCTCATGTGATAGCTCCCCAAAGGATGACCATAGTAGAGGAGGATTTTGATAATCAGTTTCCTAAACTAACACTTTCTGTAGGTACAACTCAGCCTCCTTCCCCAGCCACCCTTGTAATCACCCAATAGGCTCATGAACAAAGTGGCCATTGTAGCAGGAATACAGATTATGCGTGGGCTCAGCAACATGGACTTCCACTCACCAAAGCTGACCTGGCTATGGCCACTTCTGAGTGCCTAATCTCCCAGCAGTAGAGACCAACATTGAATTTTGATATGGCTCCATTCCTTAGAGTGATCGCCACCTACCTGATGGCAGATTTATTGTATTGGACTGCTTCCATCATTGAAGGGGCAGTGTTTTGTCCTTACTGGCATAGACACACTGAATGTGAATTTGCCTTCTCTCCACACAATGCTTCTGCAAAAATTACCATCATAGACTTATGGAAGGCTTATCCACCATCATGGTATCCCACACTTAATGGCCAAAGAATTGTGGCAGTGGGCTTATACTCATGCAATTCACTGTTCTTACCATGTTCCCCATCATCCTGATGCAGCTGGCTTGATGGAATCAAAGAATTATCCTTTTAAGTTACAATTATAGCACCTCCTAGGTGACAATATTTTGCAGGCCTGGTGCAAGATTCTCTTTCATATACAACCTTTAAATAGTCTTCATAAACAGAAGGCAGTATAAGCTCTACATCAGTATCCAATATATGATACTATTTCTCCCATATCCAGAAATCTTGGGTCCAGGAATCAAGGAGTAGAAATGTGAGTAACACTACTCACATTATCCCTAGTGATCCACTAGCAAAATGTTTGCTTCCTGTTACATTATTATGTTCTGTTGGCTTAGAGGTCTCAGTTCCAGAGGGAGAAATGCTTCTACTAGGAGACACAACAATAATTCCATTGCACTGGAACCTACAACTAGCACTTGGGCACTTAAGGCTTTTCATGCCTCTGAGACAATAGGCTAAGAAGGGAACTATGATGTTGGCAGGGGAGATTGATTCACAATACCAAGGGGACATTGGACTATTACTCCACAATAAAGGTGAGTAAGAGTATATCTGGAATACAGGAAATCCTGTAGGGTATCACTTAATGTTACCACACATTATGATTAAAGTCAATGGGAGAACTACAACAATTCAATCAAGACAGAACTAGGAAAGGTCCAGCATTTCAGGAATGAAGGTTTGGGCTACCAAGACAAGTAAAGAACCAAGTGCTTGCTCAAGGCAAATGGAATGCAGAATGGGTAGTATAAGAAGGTAGTTATCAATACCAGCTATGACCATGTGATCAGTTACATAACTGAGGACTGTAATTGTCATGGGTATTTCCTCCCTATTTTGCTAAGAATGTATTTGTGCATATATACACATATATTAAGCAAATATTTTTGGTTTTCTCCTATCTTATTACTTTATCTTGTAACATAAGATCTATTGGCTTTATATAAGTTTTTAAGTATTGTTAATTTAAACTAATAAATCCCTTCTCATATATTCTGTTGGTTCTATCTTTCTGGAAAACCCTAATACACCTTATGATCACCAATTGTATTCCTAATCTCTGTTGCCTCCAAATAATACAAACATTGGAGATGAACTGCACAAGATGTACAAGTAAAAAAAAAACTCAAAATTAATATTATAGTGTTTAAAATACCATAACAAACATGTTTTTACATAACTGACCATTAAGCTAAAACAAATAATGCACATTAAAAAAAGATGTGTCTGAGATTAGCTAGTATTTAATTGAGAATGTCTCCAAGGAAACTCAATTTGCCAGAGAACAACATTTGATAATCATTAATATAAATAATTTTGTGTGAGGATTTTCTGTTTTAATGCATCCTGAAGGGCATGTTTGAAAACAGTTATCCGCCACTTAAAAGTCAGGAGTCATTAAATTGGAAAAAAAGTTGGAATAATTATAAAAGAGAGCAACTTTAGTTTGAAATTGTCATGTAGCTGGGTGCGGTGGCTCACGCCTGTAATCTCAGCACTTTGGGAGGCCAAGGCGGGCGGATCACGAGGTCAGGAGTTCGAGACCAGCCTGGCCAGCATGGTGAAACCACATCTCTACTAAAAAATACAAAAAAAAAAAAAATTAGCCAGGCATGGTGGCACACGCCTATAGTCCCAGCTACTCGGGAGGCTGAGGCAGGAGAATTGTTTGAACCTGGCAGGCAGAGACTGCAGTGAGCCGAGATTGCGCCACTGTACTCCAGCCTGGGCAACAGAGCGAGACTCCATCTCAAAAAAAAAAAAAAAAAAAAAAAAAAGACTGTTTGAAATCGTCAAGTAAAATTAACTTGTGATTAAAATTTAAATGAATACATTCCAAAATAAGTATCAGACTTTAAAGATATTTTAATTGAAAATAATCTGATAGATTAGTGACACACAGATTCCTAAAATATTCCATTACTTTTTCTGTTTCAATTTGCTGACAGAGTGAAACCAAAGCAATAACAGAATAAAAACAGAATGAAACATAAACATTCAGAAGTAGGAATTAGAGTCATGTGCATGCTCTAATTTTTTTGTACTGTAAAAGAAAATATAAGAAAGTTTGGAAGTTGAATTGTTATTAAACAAGAGAGGTTCATGAAGTAACGGTGGAAAATAATTATGTGTTGTAATGGAGCTACTTAAAAGTATAGTTTATTTCTTCCTATCATTGTTTTGAAAATAATGACAAACATGACAATTATATTTATGACTGAAAAACCATAATTGAGTAGTAAAGATGTTATCATTTTATTTAACCTACACACCACCTAACTTGTAATTAATATATGTATATGTGTATATATATATATATATATATATATATGAACTTTTATTGAATTTTAAGTGCCAGGTATTGTATAGATTGCTTTAATTGAGTTAGCTTATTTTCTCCTTATGCAATTCTATTAGGTAAATGGTGCTAGGAAAACTTGTTATTTTTCCTTATGAGGAAAAAGATTTATACTGGTTGTTTCTTGCCCAAGTTAACAACATGAGAAAGTGGTAAAACTAGAATTTGTTCCATAGCAATCTAGTTACTAAGTCAGCACACCTAACCACTGTAATACCAATTTATCTCCATCCATCTGTTGTGTGTCAATTCCTTTTTACTTCAGTTACTGAGCACTGATGAACCAAATCAAATATATTCTATCTGTGCCAGGATCCCATCTTAATAATGGACTTACCAGTGTTGGTGTGTGGATTCCTTTGTAGGCAACGTAGCAGAGTTGGCAGTGATAATGTGAACCTCTCAGTACATCTGAGTCAACAGTACTTGCAATTTTTATCACACTTACAGATTTCAAGTTTCCTCTGTTGCCTGCAAGGTGACAATCATATCAATTTCTTATTTTGGCCATTGCAATCTAAAAATGAAGACCCATATATTTTGGGCTCAAAAGAGCAAGGAGCAGACAAAATTGTTCTTACATCCATTGGTTCTGCATGCTTGCAGTTTTTTTGATGTGAGAAATAATGGCTTTTCTTGGGAATGATCTAAATTTTCTGACCCCCTTTAGGGACATACATTTGTTTGTCTTGAAGTTAACACCTAAGAGCTCAATCAGTTGCTATTGGTATGGCCTAAAGCCTGATTGTTAGCTTTCATTGCAAATTTACTTTATACTGTCAAACTTTCCCTTCTTGACAGACAAAACGGAAGACAGTATCTTCCACCATGAGTAAAAAATGTCATAGCTATGTCAAAGATCCATTAATACTGTGATTCTAACATTCAAGTACTCAACATATTTTTCTCATATTTTCTATTAAATCAACTTGTTCTGCTTCATATTTACTCAACCACGGACATTTGTCATTGCTGTGTCTTCATTACATGCATATTTTCAAACTATAATCACACTTTACTTTTGTCATATATTTTGTCTGCCGAGGCACTCATGAATATTTATTGATATCTAGCTCTTCACACTTCCACTGCCACAGGGGAGTGCAAGGCATAAATATATAGCGGCCTTTACATCTGATAAACATTGCCCTAAACTTGGTGATATTTTAAAACATGTTGCAATTCCAGGTAGCAACATAGAAGCGTAGGAATACATAAAACAAGCAGCAAAGGACATCTAGTAGGAGCTGGTGACAATATCAGAAAAAAACTCTTTTTGCTGAAGATATTATCTATTGAAGCAAAAATGCCAGCTACCAATTGTTCCCACCTCCATGATCTTGTCCTCTTTATTTCTTTTTTTCCCCAAAAGCAATAAAAATTATACATCTGGGAACATATCCAAATGAAAGAAACACTATTTCTTGACTTCCCTTATCAGCAGATATGGCAATTAAGTTATAATGGATGGTTGAGAGTTGGACGCCTTGTGCGTTATTTCTCGAAAGGGCTTCAAAGAGAACAATGCCCCTTCCATGTCTTTCCATTGTTGCATAGGCAGTCCCGTGATTCTAACTGGCTGTAGCCAGAGCAGCTGACTTCAACCCTGAGATGGACACTAAGTTTAGGCCAGAAACACCTAGGCACAGAGGCAAGCAACCTTCTACCTACTTCAATCTACGGAAATTTTGGATTTCATGTCATTTACAAGTAAGGTTAACTTTTAATCATACAGAATTTGAAACTTGGAGGCAGAATGCTACTCATGACAAAAACTAAACTTGGTGTCATGAGCACTAAACTTAGTGTTATGTGGCACTAACTTAGTAGAGAAGAGGCAGAGCTAACTTAGGTATCACCGGTTGTAAGTTTCATGACTCTTTGCAGGCCCAAAATGTTCAACTAATGTCCACCTTACTTTGAAAGCAGTATGTATGGCAACAAAGACAACCACAGGAAAGTGAAGAAAAAAATTCCACTGTTGATTAATTTGGCCAATTCTAGTCACTTTCTGGAAACAAACTTATGGAGAGATAAATCCAGGTTACAGCTCGCTGGTCTGCATGCATTAATGAAATGTGAGTGCAGTCCTGCTCTGAGTGTGATGTACAGCTCATGATCGTCATGAGTCCAATAATTTAGAGCTTTGCAAGACTGAAAATGCAAACTGCACCTTCAGAAGCTTTCATTTCTTTAAAATTTATAGTAAACAATGTTTTTCAAGCTTCACTCAGAGTCAGACATGAGATTGTGGCTACAAACTGTGCCAAAAATGTCACCCAGCAAAAAAAGATCACATTAACATTACTGGGTTCCTACCCAAGCCTTTTGGGTAGGAACGTAGGTTGAGACGAGGATGATAAGAAAAAGACTTGAGTGTGGTATTCATTGCCTAGAATACTCCACAACAAATGACCACAACTTCAGTGGTTTGAAATCACAGAAACTAATTCTCTCACAGTCTTAGAGGCCTTAAGTCCAAAATTTAGATGTTGGCAGGAACCTGCTCCCTGTGGAAGGTTCTGAGGGAGAAACCATTGCTTGCATCTTCTGAATTATAGGGACTGCCTGGCACTTCTTGGCATTCCTTGGCCTGTGGCCACATCACTTTAATTCCTGCCTTCAATGTGCAATCACCCTCTCCTCTGTGTACCTTCTACTTTCTGTTTGCATCTAATCTCCCTCTGCCATGCTGTTATAAGAATGCACATGATTACATTTGGGGCATATGTGAATTATATAGGATAATGTTCTCCTTTCAAGATCCTTAATCACATGTTTTGTCATATAGAGTAATTTCACTCTTTGTCATATAAAGTACATTTATAGGTTCCAGGGGTTGGGATGCAGACATATATGTGGGGTCACACTCAGCCTAATATACACTCATAAGCTATTAAGGAAATGACCAAAGACTTTTATACGTCTAGTTTTCCTATACATTACATTCACAGTACATCAAACCCTGACAAGTCTTGGATGACATATGATGCCAAAGAAGCTACAAGCTTATTCTCTACATTTTCATAATCTTCAACCTCCAAGCACAGAAGGAAGCCAACTACAAGACCCACAGCTTCTAGGGACTGCACAGCCCCGTGTCCGCTTAAGTCGTGCCAATGGGAGATCATGGAAAAGGCCAAACCTTCAAGAAAGCAAAGCAGAGTCACCCAGTGTGAGGAGCTTAGAGAGGGGAAGAGAAAGAAGTGCTCTCAATCCCTCCCGAGAGTTGATCATGCCTGTGCTCCAGTGACTCATTTGTCTTCTAATCCCCCTCCTTTATTTTCCCCCACTGATAGTAGTTTTTGCCTTACACATGCTGTGCTACCTTTACTATAACATCCTGAGCATTTTACAGTCAGATAATTCACCTTTTAGAATATGAAGAACTATATCTTTATCAAATGATGTACAGATCACCATGCTATGAAGTGCCACTCTCTACCTAGAGTTTCAGCTTTATAAAACAGCTAAATGCGACTTTGGTGTTGTCTCTCTGAGGAAATAGTGAATGCATTTTAAGTGTACCAAGAAGAGTGTGTGTGGATATATAATAGACCAAAGGGGTATGCTCTAGAAAGATGAAAATCTATCCCCCAATATTTTATCTTCCCATATTCTCTACTAATACAATATCTAATTTGTGACTAAGTACATGTGACTAAGTACATGGTTAGTATTCTTTACTAACACAATATCTAATTTGTGACTGAGTTCATACCATGGCCTATGGTATGAAAGCTATGTTTCTTAGCCTCCCTTGAAGATAGGTGTAATTGTCTGATCAAGTTATGCCTAATGAGATAGTTAGAAGTCTGTATGTGTGCTTTTTTTTTTCAAATTCCACAAAGCACCTCAAAATTTCTCCTTCTCAATATTTTTTCTTTTTTTAGGTTGAATAAAAAAGTTGTTGGGTTGGTATAGTGGCTCACACTTATAATCCCACCCCTCTGGGGCCAAGGCAGGAGGATCACTTGAGCTCAAGAGTTTGACACCAGCCTTGGCAACACAGCAAGACCCTATCCCTGTAACAATAAAAATATAATAAAATAAAAATATGTTTCTGGAGATTAAACAGTCATCTTAGACAACAGATGAATATGGTGTAGTTAAAATCTCTTATTTTGAACATATATCAATTATTACTGATCTAAAAATTTGGTAATTTTTTATAGTTTTTAAGTATACATGCATATATATTTGTGTTAAATTATATTATGGTTCCACAAAAGAATTCTCCTTGAGAAGTATGTCTGTATCTAGGAATATACTCTCACTTGAGTATTACAGGATAGTTCCTATTCACCCTGTATTCGTCAGGGTTCTCCAGAGGAAAAAAAAAACAATAGGATAGGTAGGTAGGTAGGTAGGTAGATAGATAGATAGATAGATAGATAGATAGATAGATAGATAGATAGATAGACGGACGGACGGACGGATAGATAGATAAGAGGGAATTTATCATGGGAATTGGCTCACCCAATTATGGAGGCTGAGAAGTCTACAATCTGCCACCTGCAAGCCAAGGACCCAGAAAAACCAGTGGTGTAATTTGTCTGAGTTCAGTGGCCTGAGAACAGGGAGCTGATGGTTTAAGTCCCAGAGTCTGAAGGCCACAGGACATGCCCCAGTGTCTCAGCACAGAAGAAGACATATATCCCAGCTTTAGAATAGTGAGTGAATTCTCCTTTCCTTATTAATGAGGGCAGATCTTTATTCAGTTCAGTGATTATAATGCTAATGTCTTCTGTCCCTCCCAGACACGCCTAGAAATACAGTTTCACCACCTGTCTGGGCACCCCTTAACCTAGTCAAGTTTATATATCAAAGTAACCATCACATCCACACACTCTTCACAACTTAGTATTGCTCATACCTTTAAATTCAGTCATTCTGTGATTCTAATTTTGCCTTTTATAAATGACATTGGACAATTTCAATGTCTTCTTCAGTAAAGCTGATGATTCAAGTTGCTTGCTCATTTTTTCTGTTGGGTTGAGTGTCTTTCTCACAATGATTTGCAGGAGTCTTTATATGCTTTGGATAAATGAACTTGTTAAATACATGTATTAAAATATATTCTTCCATTCCATTCCATTCCACAGCTTGTTTTATTTTTCGTGATGAAGAAAGTTCTTATTTTTAAAGTATTCAAATTTACTGATATTTTTCTTTGTGATAAACTATTTTGTTTGTCCAATTTAAAAATTATTTTCCTGTCCTGAAAATTTTTATGTATTATTCTAACTTACAACATCTATAAGATTTATTATTTTTCCTTTCACAAGTAGATCTACTTTCCACCTGGAACAGATTTTAGTAGATTGCCTTAAGTACTGGGCTTTTTTGTATATGAGTACCCAGTTGTCCTAGAAGTATTTACTGAAAGTTATTTCTTTTTCATATTGATCTGAAATGTCATTACTTTTTGGACATAAATATAATTGCCCTATGTGGGTAGGTCTGCTTTTGGGCTCTCGATTCTTTTCAAAGATTCCATTGGTTTATTTTTGCCCCAGTGTCCCAATGATAGAACCATGGCCCTAATATCCCTCTTAGTATCTTACCTTGTTCTTTCTTTGTAATATCTTAGCTATCCTCAGCCTTTTGCATTTTAATATCAATTATGAATCAGCTTGTCAATTCCTACTCTCTGAAAATGTTGGAGTTTTCACTGGAGTTTCATAGATCAATTTAAAAAGAACATAAACTTCTAGTCTTTCAATCTATAAACAAAAAATATTCTCCATTTATTTAGCTTCCTTTAAATTTTCTTCAATAAAGTTTTATATTTTCTGTGTAGAGTTACTGTACATTTTTGTTTATACCAGGCTATTGATATGCACACTAAGGAAAGTTAGTTTGAGATATGGTATCAAGCCCCTCTCAGCTGAGAGTTCAATGATAGCATCATAATATGAATGATAACATTCATGGACCAGTCTGTCCTGGAAGTGTTTCTGATGAAGTCTAACCTTTTCTTTATTTTATTTTATTTTATTTTGAGATGGAGTTTCGCCCTTGTCGCCCAGTTTGGAGTGCAATGGTGCGATTTCAGCTCTCTGCAACCTCCACCTCCTGGGTTCAAGCAATTATCCTGCCTCAGCCTTCCAAGTAGCTGGGATTATAGGCGTGTGCCACTACGCCTGACTAATTTTGTATTTTTAGTAGAGACGGGGTTTCTCCATGTTGGTCAGGCTGGTCTTGAACTCCGGACCTCAGGTGATCCGCCCACCTCGGCCTCCCAAAGTGCTGGGATTACAGGTGTGAGCCACTGCGCCCAGCAATGTCTAACCTTTTCAATGTATGCTTTAAGGAATCATACAGGTAGGTTAATAAAAATTTGAATGATATTATTAAAAATTGCTAAAGTTACTTCAGGTGAAAAGATACACTATGGTCTTTGGGGCCTATATAAAATGTTGCTTTGCTTATAAAACCATTTATTCTGTCAGCTAGTTAGTGAATGTTAATCCTCCTTCATATTTAGAGTCAGGTCTTATCTCTTCAAGAAAGAATTTCTCTACTAGTCCAGCCCGGGCAAGCTCTATCTATTTCTCATGGTTTTAGCACTCATTGCATAAAGGTACTAGTGGAATCGGAGGTTTGTGTGCCATATCCTCAATATGTTATTTAGATACATAGTAGATAACTGTAAAACTAAAAACGTTTTTACTCCTATTCTTATCCTGGCTTCTGATAGAATTATCAGCACACAACTGGCACTTAATGAATATATGTTGAACTCAATTGACCTCAACTTCTCATTGTGCATGGGCCATACTAAAACATATAAAGCTCCTGGAACACATTGGGTCTTTTCATACCTATTTCCTGCTTATGGATTTTTAAAATTCTTTAGATGAGAAAAAAGCATTCTTTACACTCTGCAAGATAAATTAATATTAGAAAAACTAATTTTCACAAGGCAAACGAGAAAATAAGTGGTAGTCACATACTTTATGAAAGGCAATGTGGAAAAATCTGTTGTTATTTTAGCAGCTTTATTCAGGTATAATTAACATACAATAACTGAACACACTTAAATTGTACAATTGGATGAGTTTGGACATGTTGACGTATATATATATCCTTGAGATTATTACCATCATCAAGGTAACATTCATGCCCCCCACCCCAACGAATTTCCTGTTGCTCTTTTGTAATATTTCCCTGCAGCTGCCTAGGAAATATTACCTGTTCCCCAATTCCCAGTACAGTCTCCAATCACTGATAGTTAATATTTTCCTTTTATTGATTAAAAGTATTTCTTTTGTTGTTGTTGTTGTTTCGAGAGGGAGTCTCGCTCTGTCACCCAGGCTGGAGTGCAGTGGCATAATCTCAGCTCGCTGCAACCTCTGCCTCCTGGGTTCAAGCAATTCTCATGCCTCAGCCTCCTGAGTAGCTGGGATTACAGGCACGTGCTACCAAGCCCATCAAATTTTTGTATTTTTAGTAGAGACGGGGTTTCACCATGTTGACCAGGCTGGTCTTGAACTCCTGACCTCAGGTGATCCACCCACCTTGGCCTCCCAAAGTGCAGGGATTATAGGCATGAGCCACAACGCCTGACCAAAGTATTTGGTTTTAAAGCAGCTTTACAAATTGTTAGTCTGTCCTCCCTGGGATGGACATTGGATTTCCCCCCAGCTTTTCACTAATAAAAGTAAAGCTACTTATAACATTTGTTTTGGGTAAATACCTAGGAGTGAAATAGCTGGGATATGGAGTAGGTGTTTAACTTTAAAAAAAACTATGAAACTGTATCCAAATTTTTTGTGTGCACTAGCAGTAAATGAAAGTTCAGTTTGTATCACATCTTTATAAACATTTGGTAGGGTCAGTCTTTCAAATTTCAGCCATGCTGGTGGGTGTGTAGTTGTTTTGCTTGCCTTACCTTAATGACTAGAGATATTAAGTATTGATTGATATATATATTTGCTCTCTTTACATCCTCTTTGAACAGTGTCTATTTACATCTTTTGCCTATTTTTCATTAAGTTATTAAACTTCTTATCAATGGGTTCTCAGAGCTCTTTATATTTTCTAGATAAAGTCCTTTGTTGGATATATGCTTTTCAAATGCATTCTCCCAGTCTGCAGCTTGCCTTTTCATTTTCATAACAGTGTTTTTTGAAGAATATTTGCTTTTAATTTTGATGGAACATAATTTATTGACATTTGATTAACAGTTTATGGTTTTTGTGTCCTACTTAAAAGGTCTTTGCCAAACACAGGATCACTAAAAAATTATCATTTACTTCAATCAGTTTTATAATTTTAGCTATATACTTAAGTATGTGACCATTTTTGATTGAACTGTATATAATATACACAATTATGTGGTGTGAGGTAGAGGTTGAAGTTTGTTTTATTTAGTTAGTTATTCATTCATTAATTTGCATATGACTATTCAATTGTTTCAGCAATATTTGTTGAAAACAAAATTATTTTTCCCTTGAGTTTCATTTGAACATTTGTTAAAATTCAATTGCCCACTGTTACATTTCTAGACTTTCTATTTTGTTGCAATTCTCTATATAGATTTTACTCTAATATCACAATGACTTATACTATAGCTTTATAATCAGTTTTAAAATAATCTAGTATAATTCTTCCAACTTTCATAGTTTTATTCATAGTCATATGAATAGTCATAACTATTTCATAGTTATTATTCATAGTTTCTTTTTGGCTATTCTGATTCCTCTTCCTTTCCACATACATTTAAAAATGAACTCATCTGTTTCTTCAGGCCATCTGGTGCCTGGTTGTTTTCCTGGTAGTAGCAATAGATAGCCCAGCATAGATGAACAGGAGCCCCTGCTGTTGGGTCCATTTACAGCCACTCAGCTTACTTGTGGCCTCTGGAACTGCTTGCATCTAATTCCAGATGCATCACTTCCATTTTCCAGTGGGTCATGGTTGGGCTTGTTCAACCTTATGATTTAGTTCATGATAGGCCGTTTAGGCTGTATGATCACTTGATGCCCCATGGCTTAGCATTCCATCTCTACAGTGCCAGAATTTGCTTTTTGAAAGTTGAATAATTCTCTTCTGCAAGGTAAGATATTTTAGTTGAACCCTACTGTTGTTGAACCTTAATTCTTCCAGTGGGACTTTCTGTAAACTCTGTATGACATCTTTTCCCACCATAGACAATTATACCATAGAGTAAGCTGGGTCGCATGGCCCAAGTGGTAGGGCTGCTTGCTTCATAGCCTGGACCCATTGCAGTGTCCATTTCTGCTATGCCTTTGGAAATATTTCACTTAATTCAGTAAATTCAGAATCATATTCTCAAGTGTGGAATATTCTGCCTCATGAGACTGGAGAAGTATCCCAAGCATTGTCCTTCCTTCTTCGTATTGGAGGTGTGGGTGGCATAATTTTTCCTTTACCTTATAGATGACTTTCTGGAATGCCTCAGACTATTCTAATCCTAAAAACTTCACCAATGAGACATACCTTATGTCTTCATAAGTTTTTAATGCCCTCTCTCTGGACTGTGTGTGTCTTAACAGTCATTCAACACACTTGACATATCTTGTTCATCCAGTATCATTACAATGATGTTATCAATACGCCAATGTAATACTCAGTAGAATGTCTATCATCCCATGTCACTTTG
Organism: Pan troglodytes; assembly: GCF_028858775.2. NCBI lineage: Eukaryota > Metazoa > Chordata > Mammalia > Primates > Hominidae > Pan > Pan troglodytes. Next base: position 76,274,979 of record NC_072415.2, read on the forward strand.
AACTGGAATTACGACAAATAATAGGAAAAGTAACATAGCCCAGTGGTAAGACCATAAATATATACTATTGTCTACCCCAGGTAAAGACGAACTATTTCTGAAAAATGTATCCAATAGCTTAGTGAGTATCCTATCCATCTAATGCAGCATAAATCTGCTGGAGCAAAATACTCCATCAGGTAACACAGCTGTAACTGGGGTTACCAGAATGTAGAGTTTGCAGTTGAACATAGCATCTTTCATCATCTTCTTACCTCATCCTTTAGGTCTTTAAGTATGTGGCACTAACATATGTCATTCTACATAAAATGTAGTATTTTTAAAAATTTACTCTATTGGCTATGGTATTGACAGTTTTAGAAATGTCTCCTTGGACTTCTTCTTAACCACAGGCTAAGGAACAGCGTGGAGATTTACCAATTACCAAGTTGCCCCATTATAAGTACTAATTCATGTACCAGAGAAATGGCCACTGGATGGGTGTGTGCACCTATGGAACGTACTGTGAGATGAACCTGTGCCAGAATTCCATATATTATCCTTACTACATGCGCATTCTCACAGAGGCCATATGGCCTTTCAGGTCTCTAGTTATCAATGTCAACTTGGGCACCATATTCAGTAGCCCTTGAGACATCTGCGTGCACTCCTTTTCCTCATGTATGGATCCAGGTAAATGTTTCTAGGTCCTTTGTGGGAAGGACTGAGTGGCATTGCAATTTCTTTCTTCTCATGATCAAGATTTTCTTTCATTCGGCGGCCTCTGTTTCTGAACACTAGCTCAGACCTGGAAACTTGGCAAGGTATAAGGATTTCTATTGGGATTTCCACCCTTGATTTCTTCTGATTAGTTAAGATTGAGAAATTCTCATTGATTGTGTCTCTATCTTATCCCTAGGAAAGCCAAGGGACCTTCTCCATGATTCTTTCTATGTGGGCCACATCCTTCCCCCATTAGCTGCAACTCTGACTTGTCCCTTTAATACGTATTTGTTTCTGCCTGGCTTCTGATAGTTTAATTCCACTAAATCTACCTTCAACTGTTTTGAGGTCCTATTGTTGTCATTATTATCAGACAATCTAGTTTTTAAGCACATCTCCTATCAACAATTGTAGCTTATAGAAGACATCAACATTGGGATTTTCAACAACACTAGTGCATCTCTCACTAGTGTGTTGCCCAGAAATCTGATAAGTGGCTCTCCACATAACAGGTTCTGTGGGCCTTCCACAGAATAAAATTGGTTACTAGTGTTGCTAACTTATATCATGTATTCACTCTAACGTGTTACCTTCTGTGAGAATTTTGACCTTTTTCTTTCACTGTCTGCTATGGAAATCATAGCATTTATTTTTCAATCTGTAGTTGCAATCACTTCCCCAAGTTTCTAAGAGCCATCCTACTGACAAGTTAGAACCATCTGTCAGGCTCCTTGTCAGAAGATTACATTCTATTACATTCTACTTCATATTCAGGTGAACATTTTCATATCAATAAACTCTGCCTTACCTAACTTTATGTTTGATTACCCCTTCTCCCAATCCAGTACCCTAAGGTTCAGCCCTGTACATTCTCCTCTGTCTCCTGTTGATACATATTGTGTAACTTCTGCAGCTATTCCCAGCAGTATTTTCTTTCTTCCAGCATCCAGCACATTTATGGTGGTATCTCTTGTAGTTTAACAGCGGCTATTGGTCTTGTGATTAGAATAAGATATGGGGCTACTGCCTGAGGCAGGCAAATGCTTTCTTGCAAGGCAAAAATATTTACATCGTCCTTCAATAAAGGGAAAACAATAGACTTTTTCAAGAAGTGGACTACCTTTGTAGGCCACAGAGCTTCAGAATATTTGAGGGGAGAGGTCAAGATTTTTAAGTGTCTTGAAATTGGTGACCTATTTCTTGCCCCAGAATCCCAATATGTCTCAATCATAGCCCTGACCTTGAAATAACAGGCTTGTCAAAGTGGAGAAGCCAATATTTTCTAGAGCCCTGACACCTATTATTATGTTCCAGGCCTGATCTTCATCTTTTTCTTCCCAACAACTGCAGGATATTAGCATCTTTTTATATGCTAGTAAGGATCCCTCCTAACTTTGCCTTATATTGGTGATTAATGCTCCTTGTCTTCTCAACATTTTTTCTAATTAATAAATATCGTATAACACCAGTCGTTCAATTCAATTTTCTCTTTCCTCAAATATTTCAAAACCCTGATATATGACCTCACCAATGCATGAGCTTCTTTAGAATCTGTTCTGAGGACTGCCCTTGGTAGTAGAGTGTTACTGGGCACATTGCCTAGGAAACATTCTCTGAAGCAGAGGTTTGCATGGTGGTGGTGATCAGACATTGTTCTCAGGAAAAAAAAAAACGCTTTATGAGTGAAGAAAGAAGAATTGGATATTTAAAAAAATCCCTTGTGATATAATAACAACTGAAGGCTCAGTTGACTCAGTGTGAAATTTTTAGCCTGGAAGGCCCTTTAGATATAGGCCAAATTGAGGTGAGAGTCTTACATACACATCAAAGATGTGAATGTGGGAAGTTCTTGCTTGGAGAGTGGGTAAAGCCTTGAGCAAAAGAGCTTCTTTAAAAGGAAAGCAATTCCGGGGGATGTACTCAGCTCTAAGCCATGATAATGCAACACTTCTGACAGTCTGGAGAAAAGTTCTGGAATCTTAAAAAAGGTATCTGACCAAGATGCCAGAGCATCTAATCCATCATGTTTTCAACAAATCATAAGGCACATCAATAGTATTAACAAAATGACTTCATCATGTATATGTGTTTTTGCTTAGGTTGTTTATGAAATAATGTTCACTAACACGTTAGTATGAGTTATTTCAGGGCAAGAAAAAAGTCTGACACTGTTTATGTATGCTTTTCCTTATACTGTGTATGTTCCTTCGATTTCTTTAAAAAGAAATGCCATGTGCCTATTTTTATTGTTAAAATATTTTTTAAAAAATTAAAAACATCATCAAGAAATAACTTAGGTTCTGTCTTCCTTGAAATCCTGGCATGCTTTTACATTTTTAGTTTCTGAATCATAGAAAAGACCAATGAGTTTATGTTTATTCAACAAATCTTTATAATTCAAATCAGACTTATTTTTATCTTGTTTCTGTTTCAAAAAGTTTAAATTAAATATTTGCAATCACTCTCCTGTTTCTTTGTTCATGTATATTAAATCTCTCATATCTTCTATAAACACCATTTAAATGAACTGAGTCCCTCTTTAACTGTTTATATTTCTTGTTTCTGTTTTATACCTTTTGCAACTACAGTACACTTTGGTGTCATTTTAATTTCTAGGTGAAATTTGTGTTATCTTTGGTGACATTTTTCAAGAAATTGTTTATAGGTCAATCTCTTCATGTTCTCTGTGGATACTGTCATTTTCCTCAATAAGGCCTTTAACAGGCTCTTTCTCCCTGAACTGCAGCTTGCAGTGAGACTAACAGGCTTTTGAAGTTGCTTGTTAGATTTTCTTTGATGTTTTTCTGAAGATTGTAGAGAACACAATCAACCCCTGGTGTGTTCATATATGTTTTTGATGTCTTTTCAAATCCAATTTTTGTTCTAAAGTGAAGTTCACAACCATATTTCTAACAGTTTTTGTTCTTCTGAACTAACATCTTTCAGCCTCTCTCAATCACTGTGATAACACTAAAATTTCTGCTTTCATTGTATTCCTTAAAATTGAAAATATAAAAATTAAGGTATTTATATATGTTTGTGAGAGAACTAGGTGTAAGTTAGAACATGTCATGATTCTTTAAAATTTTACAATTTAATTGGTATTTATATTTATTTTATTAAGGGATATTTTGGATAAAATCAAAGTAGCAGGAAGAGATGGAGTAACACGCAGACTCACAGAATGTAGTTTATCTTTCTTGAGTCATTTTTACTAAAAATGAGAGGCTATTTCTCACTAATTACTCTAAAAGGAAGCTTCGTAATTAACTGGGTGACTGATTAGCAGCTTTTACTTAGGGAATATAATGCGCCATTATTGCTAATGAGATTCCCCAAATCATAGCCTCAACGCTAATAGTCAGGCATTCTAGTAGCAAGAATGTGAATTCTTCTGCTCCTTCTTCTTTCATGTATTACCCTGTTATCAGTTAAATGCCAGTGAAAATTCATTATGGCTACCTCTTAATTAGGGACTGAGCAATGCAAACAATTATATGTACAATGGGCGTATGCTCCAGAGAAAGTCAAACTGAATAGGATTTGTAAAAGTCTGTACAACTACCTCAGTAATAGTTTCTAATGGCTATAATAAATGGATAAACAAGGATTTAGAAATTAAGTGATTCTTATTTGCCCTAATACTATTTCTGTTGAATCTTAGTACACTTAGACTAATTATATCTATTGAAAACTTATGTATTCTTAACAGAAATTAAAAGAATCAAGCCTAATATTTGATGTTCCAGGGCTCAGTTTTCTGCATTTGCCTTGGTATTTGACAACTCCAGCCAATTTTCCACTTGCTTCCTCACCAATGCTTCTTCAGCTTGAAGACTAACATCTAGAAGAGTCATTAAGTCTAAAGTCAAGAGGAGTCTTATCTTCTAGAAAGTTTTTCAAACATCCCAACCTCAAAAAGTTTGGCTAAATGGTGTTCTTCTACAGCCCCACACATGCAAACATCTTTATTGCACTTGTGTCATTATTTTTTCTTTGTATATGTCTTTTTCTATAAGTACATTTATATGAAGGTATATTTTGAAATAAAGACACTTCCTCAACATTTATTCCTGAACCTGGTACAGAACAGATGAACAATCCATGTTAATTTTCTAAAATGAATGTCATTTTTTTCAATTTTCTACCAAGATAGCAAATTCCTAAGGCTGCATTATTCTTTCCTCAAAATATTATAGAAGAAACTATAAAGGGAAAACTAAAATCCAAGAAATAAAACAACAATAAAACACCATGAATAATGCCTTAGATGCAGGTGCAGAAAGGAAAAGAGACAGAAAATAATACATGCAGATTTTGGCAAAAGGCCCAATATAAAAAAGAAAATATTGATAAGTTATATGACATTAAAATTATAAACTGCTGTTCACCAAAAGGCTCCAATAGGAAGTGAAAAGTGCAAAGCAGAGAGAGGGAGAGTCAATTTTTGCCATTCATATAGTAGACAAGAGACAAACCTAGAATACACTGAAAATATCACTAAGTCAATAGAATAAAATGCAAATAACCACACACCACAGGATAGGCATATACTTGAATGCTCACTTCACTAAAGAAATAACAAAATCTTTACTAAGAAGGTAAAAAGATTCTCAGTTTCAGGCCTGGCCCAGTGGCTCACACCTGTAATCCCAACACCTTGGAAGGCTGAGGCAAACTGATTGCTTAAGCCCAGGAGTTTGAGACCAGCCTAGGCAACATAGTAGGACCCGTCTCTATAACAACAACAATAATAATACAATAAAATAATAAAAATCATGCTGAGCTTCATCAGTACACAAGCACAACTTTGATTAGGTACCACTGCACCAGAGGGATCAAATTTAAAAGTCTATTTATAGTGTGTTGTAAAAAAAAAAACTAGTAGAATACCTGCAATGCTTGTACCTACTTGTAGGAATGTAGAAATTGCCTCAATTTGTCTAGGAAATAATTGAGCATATACTAATTCAGACCACATATCTACAATATATGCAAAAATTCCACTATTGGGTATGTTTCCAGTAGAATTGTGCATGTCTGTGCACCCTATTTGCAAAACCAATAGCAACAAAATAATTAAAAGCAACCTAAATGTTGATTAATAACAGATTGCATAAATAAATTATGATTTATTCAAACAGTAGAATATTATGCAGTAATGAAAATAAGCAAACTGCTCCGATATGAAACATCATAGATGTGTCTCCTAAACACAATAAGAGAAAAAAAAAAACAGTGATAAACGAGGACATATTACATGGTTTCAGAAATCCAGAGAGAAAACAACAGCATCAGCAGAATAAAAAAAATAATTCCTGACCTATGAGACCCATTTCACCAAGCAAACGGAACAAATTCCTAGCTGGTACATATTCTGAGAAAAGGTAAGGTAGAAACTTATCTGGAATTTGAGTAATTACTTTATAACCAGAAATAAATAGATGAAGTTACATCACAGAGCTTTTAAGATGAATTTCTTATACACTTTACAAGTGAATAAATGATACTTAGGGACATGAATGTCATCGTGTGTGTCACTGTCTATCAGTTACTTTGAACAACTGCATGAATCAAATGGAAAATTTCCCTTCTCCCCCCAAGGGAAAACTAAAATCCAAGAAATAAAACAACATTAAAACACTATGAAAAATGCCTTAGATGCTGGTGCAGAAAGAAAAAGAGACATGCATTCTGCATGCAAGAATGTTTGGTTATAACTTGACAACTTTACTCAATGTTCATGATTCCTTTTTGCATGATATATGTGACAAGTTTGAATGGCTATTGATGCTTAGATTTTACATTTATCTAAGAATATTCACATGCATTCAAGCTGTATGATTTTTAAGTCAAAGCTAAAATACACTCTCTTCTAAGAAGCATTTTTAGTACATTACAGGTCAAAATAATTTATTTTTCTGCTAGAGTAATAGCCATTACTGTCTCTAAAACTTAATCAAAAATTAATCACTTAATTGCTAAACAAAGCTATTGCATTTTCTTTTATTCATTTTATTGCTAAATAGTTCATGTGCTTTTACTATTTTATGTTCAAAGAAAAAGTAAGCTTCTTAAAAGTATTATATTTGTACTTATAAATAAATAAGTCTTAGAGTATCTTTGAAATGCACATATTGGTATCAAAACACTTATACACACATTGATATTCTATGTAAACATACAATAAAATTAACTTGAGTCAAATTACGTGTAAAATTTTGCAGTTCTTACAAGAAGTTTTCTGTAGGTGCTAGACATCATTTATTACTGTTCAATATTTAGATTTTGGTGACTACAAAGTGTTGTTTACCAATAAATAATAATTTTTTAAAAAAGATTGACCATTATAGAAGAAGAATAGTTCATTCTGTAAAGTAGTAGCAAATTTAATATTTTCATAATGATTAATGAGTATATACACATATGCTTATAGAACCATATTATATAGGTAATATTTATAATAACTATTAAAATGTGAAACTTTCATTATCATAATTTTAATGTAAATAGTATTATTATCATAGAAATTTTTTTCCCACATCCATGAAGCTCTAATCATTTATTCTATATTCATTCAAATTATCTTTTAAACATGATCATATCTTAATTACTAAAAACACATATCTTTACTCTTGTACTGGTATTATGTTTATAAAATATCATTTTTAACATTTTAAAGCTGCTTAGACCTTTAATAAAATAAATTTTGAAGGATAAGGAAGCCATAAGGAATAGACAGCTTTAAAGACTTGTGATAGCTCATTTTCCCAGAAGACTTTGAAGCAAGAAATGTAATTTTCACTATTACAGTCATCCATTTACTCTAAAAACAGCAACAGAATATCTATCATTTGGATATTTTTAAATAGGCTACTATAACACATTCCTGATAAATGAACTTTCGGGCTGTTAGGCCATAATAGAGTAACTTAAAACACAGTAATCCTCGAGTTATTCTCCATCCGTGGTAAGGAGTACATTTCCCATGTCATGAATTAGGGTTTTTTTTTGGTTTGTTTTGTTTTGTTTGTGTGTTTGTGTGAGTGTGAGTGTGTGTGTGTGTATTAGTCCATTTACGTGCTACTGATAAAGACATACCCGAGACTGGGCATTTTACAAAAGAAAGAGGTTTAATGGACTTACAGTTCCACGTGGCTTGGGGAGGCCTTACAATCATGTCGGAAGGCAAGGAGGATCAAGTCACGTTTACTACGTGGATGGCGGCAGGCAAAGAGAGACAGCTTGTGCAGAGAAACTCCCCCTTATAAAACCAACACATCAGGCCAAGGTGAGCAGATCACGAGGTCAGGAGATTGAGACCATCCTGGCTAACACGATGAAACCCCGTCTCTACTAAAAATACAAAAAATTAGCCGGGCATGGTGCCGGGCGCCTGTAGTCCCAGCTACTCGGGAAGCTGAGGCAGGAGAATGGCGGGAACCCCGGGGGGCGGAGCCTGCAGTGAGCCGAGATCGCGCCACTGCACCCCAGCCTGGGCGACAGCGAGACTCTGTCTCAAAAAAAAAAAAAAAAAAAAAAAAAACCAACACATTTCAAAAAACGTATTCACTATCACGAGAACAGCATGGGAAAGACCTGCCCCCATGATTCAATTACCTCCCACCGGGTCCCTCGGACAACACGTGGGAATTTAAATTGAAATTTGGATGAGACACAGTGAAACCATATCCGCTTGTGTTTGGAAACTCAGTGCCCCTTACTTATAACATCAAAAGTTACTGATGAATTCTTTTATCTCTGAAGTTACTGGTAAAATTTATCAGAAGACATAGTCTTGCCCTTTTAGTTGTATTTATTTGTTTTTTGAGTGTTTACTGTTGATGATGAATTAGCTCCAAGCATTCAGGATGAGCCTGTGCCTTAGTTTTATATAACAGTTCTTATTGCAATGTCAAAACAGTGATAGTCATCAAAAATGTTTCCTCTGATAGCACGTTATTCAAGTACTTCACCTCTTAACTAATGTGATAATGTAGTAAATAAAATATCTATTTTTAAAAATGAGAACTACAAGGCTGAATGTACACTTTTCAATATAATGAATGTATCATTTTAGAAGATTATAAGTGACCCTATGAAATGTTGCTTTACTTATACCTTCTCTATGCAAAATGAACAGGTACTATCTGATGTGCTTGGTTATGACTTTTCCGGATCAAAGAGATTAGGAAAGGCAATATTTTTTGCTCATGTGAAAAGTTATAAAAAGGGAAAAATTGTTTGTTTGTATATAAGAAGTTTTGAAATTGCCTTATCAGAAGAGAGGGAAGGGTATTGAAGCATTCAAACAGCATGGACACTGGGGCAGACAATATAGAGATAAGTCATTTACAGATATTTTTATTATATCATACTGATGAACAACAATACATTCTTGTGTTTCCTCCCCTTAAAATATCCTTTGTCTACCTTTTTATTTGAAACTCTTTTCTCAGAAGCTCGGGGATTTAAGAAATTATCTGTTTAAATAAAATGTATTTTTCCTGAATATATTTTTTCCTCAAGATTTAGCAATTTATATTTTTAAAAATGAAAATGGGCTTAATTTTATATGGGAAGCAGATAGATATGTTGTTACTTTGGGGGTAGCTTTAATATTTCACATAAATATACTTCTCTTCCAAATATATGCAGGATCAGACAGATACTTTTCATAGACTATTAGAGTCCAGCCCAAAATGGTTTTTTCCTGTTTCTTAAAACATGGGAACTCATTATAGGAGTCCAGGAATAAGAGAGGTAATATAAAATTTATTAAATATGGGATTTAGGTAAGTTGATCAAATCTGAATCTTACAACTGAAGAACATTATCAAGCTTCATAAATGAAATAGGTGTGCATGTGTATGTGTGTGGTGTGTACATATATGTATATATGGCATTCTTGTTTTCTACATGGCATGATAATGTAAAATATAACAAATTAATACATTATGAGATCACTAAACATGCGATGGTCTTAGAATGATAAATCAGAGGTAAATTACCTTTTAAATATATGTCTGCATAGAATTCAGCAAGAAAATTTTGTACCTTAATTTGCATTCTTCCTTTGATAACTACTCAACTCCATTAAATGGGGCAATTGGGAAAGGGATTAAGAAATTGGCCACATGGGGCAAAGAAAAAGAAAAGAAAAGAAAAAGGGGAAAGGAAAGAAAAAAGGAAAGAAAGAAAGGAAGGAAGAAAGGAAAGAAAAGAAAGAAAGAGAAAGAAGAAAGAGAGAAGGAAAGAGAGAAAAAGACAGAAAGACAGAGAGAAGAAAGAAAGAAAAAGAAAGAAAGAAAAAAGAGGGAGTACAAAATGAAGACACATTTTTTTTCTTTGCTGGGGCTCAAAAAAGGATACCCTTTGAAATGCTGAGTTCTTTGAACTGAAAGACTGGAAGTCCTCAGAAGCACCCTCAGAGGGAAATTCTCTCTGACCTTCTACTGTCTTCTGTCTCTTGCCCTCTTTCTCCTCTGAAGCAAATCACAGAAACCAGAATTCCTCTTCCCCATGGTAGGTCACAGAAACTAGAACCTATCCCCTCTACCACAAAGCCAGCCATAGAACCTGTAATCATCACTCTAACCTCCCGCCATCTTTCTGTATAAGAGCTGGCCATAAAGAAATTCACTGACCTATCTTGTCTGATGGTAGGTCCTATGACCCTCATTTATAAAGGATATTCTAAAACCTCATAAATGTCCTGACCCATACCTAAAATTTTAAAAACTGCACAGACAGGCCAAGAAGAATCTGAACAGAGAGGCCCTGCTGGACATTCCCCCTCATTCTGTCACCATTAGGTCATAACTTTTTTTGTCCAATCCCATTTATACACAGCTGTATGTTTTTCATTAAAACTAAGCATAAAAATAGATCGTTTTCACTGGTCCTTTGGATCTTCATACCTGAAGGCTCACACGTCACCTAAAACTTTGATTAAATCAATTTGTTATGTTTTCTTTTGCTAACCTGTCTTTTGAATAGCAGTGTCAGCCATGATCTTTATGATGAGTGAGGAAAGGTATAACACCTTTCTGCACCTATACCTTCCTTAGCATGTTGCTTATAATTGCTTGTTGTAATCAATCCAAAGAGTTTGCTTGCAGGAAATTAAGATTTAAATATAGAAGACAGGCAAGGTGTCAGAGAACCTAATGGGCCTCCAAATCTTCTATTAGTAAATACATTTATGTTAGCTACCATACTAACTCTAGAAATAGCTATTTATTCCATGATAGCAATTTGTTTACTCATTAATTTCAATATAGCCTAAATATTATCTCATATTCTTTTAATTAAATATTTTTGTATTAAATATAATTAACTTACATTCTAGTGCTAAAGACAACAGGTTTCTCACTCTCACCTTTTACTGTCTTTGGAGTTTAGATTGAATTCAGCAGATAGCTAAGTGACAGTGATTCAATTAACTTGAAATCACAGGGACGAGTCAAAAAGAAACGTTTTTTGTTAAGGGAGTAAATTTCAAATGTCTCACCACAAAAAGTTAGGTGATTGATATGTTAATTAGCTTAAATTAATTATTCCACATTACATAACTATATATGTGTGTGTATGTGTGTGTGTATAGCGAAACATTACATTGTACCCAATAAATATATACAATTATTATTTACCAATACAAAATAATTAAAAAGAAGAAAGCTCTTAATCAATGATGTACTAAAGCTTAACACTCATTTTCAGTAAAAAAAAACCCAGATAATTGAAATTTAAATGTTTTTATTTTATATGTTTAACAAGGTTGTCATTAGAAGCATGAGAATTGCCTAAACTTGGTAATAATAATCCACAGTGACACGTTTTATTATTTTATTGTTTATAAAATATAGTGTTAATACAGCTCAAGATACTTGGATTACCAGTGCTACTAATTTTAAAGATACAAATAATTATATGCATCTGTAAAGAAGTAAGCCTGGTCAAGGTGTGATAGAAGCAAATTGTTGACCTGCGGGGATTGTACACATTTTACCACTGAGGGTGTAAATGTTATAAACAGCAAAACTTAGCTGTGAGTTTCGCAAGTACAGTATTTGTTTTCAGGGTCACAAAGTTGGTGGGAAACTATATTTGTACTGCGTGTTCCTAACCCACATCAATCCTTGGGAAAATTGTTATCATAATCATATTTGAGATGTGGTATAAATTAAATATAGATTTAAGCAATATATAGAAATCCATGGATTTATTTGTTCAATAAATAAATGAAAGTAGTATATTTTACTCATTAGTGTTAAAAGACAATATTCTAAAAATTAATTCACATGAAGATATAGAAATAAACATGTGTTGAATATTTTATTTAACTCGAGGTGGAGGTGGATGTTATAATTGGTTCAAATAAGAATCTAAATAAAAGGCACATTTATAAAGCACAAGTATTAAAATGGTGTATATATGGAGGCAAAATTAGCTTCTTCTCCAATTGAGGAATGATGGCTTTTGAACCTGTATTGGGCAGGGCAGAATTTTCATGTCTATAGATAAGAACTGTTTCGTATTGCTAAAAGTTTTCTACAGTAATTTGCAGAGTTATAGAGTAATTCATATAATTAGAACTACAAACTGCAGGACTGACCTCTAGACACTCCTTTTCAGAGTTGTAGAATAACTCATAGAATCAGATAAACTGCAAGGGTATCCTATAGACAATGTGCTTCTACTGTAGCACAATTTTTTTTTCTGCAATACTAGATTTTGGATAATTTAACATATAGTTTAAAGACAACTGTGATACTTCGGAAATAAAATGAACTCTGCTGTCAAATGGAAGCTAGTATTGCCTTCATTTGTATCCTTTTTCAATATTTGTTCGAATCTTGTTTTTTGCCATCTAGTATCTGCATGGAGTCATCAGTCACCTACCACTTCTGTGGCTCAGTTTCCTCATTTGTAAAACAAATAATATAAATGCATGTAATGCAAGCCCTTTAGGAGGAGGAGCAAGGGACTACATGGCACAACATACGGAAAATACCCTAAATGAATATTATAAAAGTATGCTACATCATTCTTACAATAAATATTCAAGTTAGATATTGTTATGATTCTTAAAGTTCTTTGCTCAAAGTTGCATGCCCATATCACACCTAGAACTGACTCTTTAGTAATTTCTTAGAGCTGTATTTAGTATTCCACATTTTGCATATCAGGAAACCCATTTTATTCTCTCTGAAACTGGATCACTTCTAAAATTGTTAATGCCTAACAATTCTTCTTGCTCAGGGGGCTGTCTCAGATGTAGTTCCCATTGATTGCATGTGCCCAAATCTGGTCTTTGTCATTCACATTGTCGACAAATCAATTAAATTATGTGCTTTATTTAAATTAGTTATGTTGAAGTGTATGTTGAAGTAATTTGTCATTGAAATTGCCTTTAAAATAGTATGTTATGCTTTACATTGAAACAAAAAAAAATCTCAGTGTATTCAGAAAATTATAGAAACAAAAAATAATATATTCATTTTTAGAGGATTTATTAAAATTATTTAGTCTAAAAGAGTTTTTCATATATAAAATAAACATTCAAAGCTATGAGGAAATCTTTCTTCATATTTTATGGGACACATTTTCTTTCTTAGTAAACATAAATGATAGTCCCTAATTACAATTGACAGTGTCCTAGATCCATTGAATTACAGCATACTAATTTATTTAATTTTCAAAACAACACGGATAGATAGGTAGCTTTTATCATATTATGCAAATGAGAAACCTGGTATTCAGAAAATACTTAAACCTCAAAATCCTTACACCCAATCTAGTGACCTTTCTACTACCCTACCAATAATACTCAGAACACTTTCATTCTATAAAGATTTTGCTCACAGCATTAAGTAAACACATAATCTTTGAAGCAGCAATTTCTTGATCCATTATTTAATTATTTAGAGATATGGCAGCTCAATTGTGCTCACAAAGAGGTGTTAAATTAAAACAAGTAAAATGTGACTTGTTTTAAACCAATCATAAAGGGAATATATTTATTTTTCCTTGTAAATACATGGTGCTGTGTTATTTCAGAAGATAATAAATGTTTCGTTCTATGTGTGATATTTGCTTTATAGCTGTTGTCACCTTTATGTGATAAGTCAGATGTATCAAATATATTACACTAATGTTTCATTATACATTCTGGAGAGCGTGTGATAATAAAGGTCTTACATAAACTCTGATTAGGCAATCACCCACGTATTGATACCTTCCAAGAAATAGTCTTTCCACTCTAACTATATGTCTCCATATCAAGTTACATTTATACAGGGGTGTGTGTGTGTGTGTGTGTGTGTGTGTGTGTATTGCATAACTCACAGTTATTACACATCTGGAAAATTACTTAATCACATTACTTATCAAGAAACTACTAAAAAAAAGACAAACAATAATTAATGTCTACAGAGTAGTAAATTAGAGAAATGTGGCCCCATAAAATGTATTTCCTTAAGAATTGTGGCAGATAAAGGTCATTACAATGAATCTTTTGATTCCCTCAAGAAAAGATTAAGTTCTTAGGGATGCTTAGAAATGAAAAAGGCAAATAATGAAAGACACGGTATTAGGAAAACACATATTTACATCCATGCCTTTTTTTTCTGGTTATACATAAAAGGTTATTTTTTCTTTCTCACTGTTACTTAAGAATTTAAGTTGCAGACTATGTGAATAGGAATGAGAAGGCTTTATGATATCTCCCAGAGTCACTTTCTTTCATAGAATGTGACAATAATGAATTTCAGCTGAGCCTGTATTTCTGGAAAACAAGAATGGTTAGGAAATCCCAAATTTTCCTAAGGCCCTATCTCTCCACCTCTTTTGTGTTCCAGAAATGGCTTGCTGCAAAGAACCATTCATCCCATATGACTTAGAATACACTCAACCTCCATTGTCCACTCTTCCACTCCTCAAAACTCACAGATGACTCCTTTAAAGCTTTCCTGTGATGAGACCAAACACAGTCAGCCCTTTTCCCTTCTCCTAAACCTGATGATAAGGTCAAGCACAGACCCTACAACTTTTCATTCTTTGTCTCATGCTTGATCAGCTGAGATTGGGACTCGTTGTCCCAACTAGACACAGAGATAAGCATTGAAACTGACTAGACACAGAAATAAACATTTCCTCTTCAGCTGATAGAGTGAGATGATTTTCCTCATTGTCAAACAATCTCAACTCAAAATTACCTTACCTATAACTTGTCTTCTCCTTCCCAGAAAAATCTAAAGCGAAACCACTCTGCAAACTCCTGCTGATCTTCAGATCTAGGGTCCCCTTCCTACTTCAGTAGGCCGAACAAAATCAATTTTATTACTTGTTTGGATTTAGTCTTTCACAAATGTGTAGTTAATCTGATTTAATTTGTCATGGAAGTAAATGAACAACAGTGAGAACATTTAAACACAACATACAGCCATATCCAAAAAATAATGCATTTGATATTATTGTTATTAATTTACTTGTTGTTTTTATGTACTATCATATATCATTATGTATGTTAATAGCTGTAAAACTGTTTTGACATACCTATTGGCTTCTTTTGCATAAAAATTCCCCTCTTTTGTTTCACAAACATGTTATTCTTCCCTAGAATGTACAGAAAACTTACTAAGCATGAAGATTTTTACAAGCTATAGAAAATATGATCCCTTCACAAGGAATGGGGAATCTAGCTACGAAGAACATAAAATAGAAAGAAAAATGAGAACACATGATATGACTTAAGGCATCTTTTCACATAATCAATTTAACTGTAATTTTTCTTTGGAGTTTTCTAGATTTCTTGTAAGAAAATATTCACATTTGAAAAACGTACATGTTATCTCCTAGATTGCCTTCTATTTTTTAATGATTTAATTCCTTAATTTTTTTACACTTAATTTTCTAACCCATCTTGAGTATTTTTTTGTTTGATGCGTAGTGGTGGTACATCTTTATTTTTTTTCTTGAGTCATAGTTTCAAACAATTTATAAAATGTCATATTTAGCTTCCACTATATTAGTATACATGTTTTTGTCATGTAGTTCACACTTGCATACAGTCGAATCTATTTATAAATTGTCCATTTTGTCCAGATATCCATTTGCCTATTTATTTAAATCTATGCCAAAACATAGTACTTTACAGCCTATTTTCATTTCAGGCAAATTAAACTCTCCAATCACCACACTTTTTTTAAAACTCTCTGCATTTATTTTATTATTTTCTTGTGGACTTTAGAATGTACAAGATAGTTCCATCAGACTCACAGGATCTACAACACCCAACTCAAGCTTTCCTAGTCTTTTTGAGGATAAAGGGAAAAAGTGAGGAGATCTGAGCCTCATTGTCCCTCCCCACCCGCTCTGGTAGGTGTCCTCTGGCTCAATATCTCAGGGGAGACAAAGTTCCAAGTGAGGTTTAATGAGCTAAGGGTACACAAGACAGGAATTTTACGAAACATTTCCATTTGGTACCCTGGAAATGTATACAGCTTATACAACATTTTGAAGGATGTTGTGCGTCTTAAGTCCATAGAGTATGGATATAATATGAGTAATGTTATAGCCAGGGCCACCTAACAGTGTACATTTTGTATTTATGATCTCTGTACTTTAGCAAATGTTATTTATCTATTTACCCAGAGATCCACTTAAAAAAGGGCTTCTATAGGATCACCTGAATTCTTTCTAATTCTTTCTTTCCCCTATAAAGTGAATGGATTCCACAAAAAAAAAAAAAAAAAAAAAAAAAAAGCCACAGTGGAAAACTAAACAATCAATTTAGATATGTGATTCACAGAACTACAAATATGGAATCGAGATGTAAAAAGTAATTCAACAACCCAGTAATACACTATATATATATGTGTGTGTATGTGTGTATATATATATATATGTATATATATTACAATATATAGTGAGAATGTACTCTATATATAGTGTATATACATACATATATATACACATACACATATATAGATATATTTACACACATATAAATTATTTCAGTAAGTATACGTTTTACAGTCATAGTATTAGGAAGATAGGAAGCAGAACAGTGATTACAGATAGATCACTACCAATCTAATAACCCTCCTAATATTGAGGTAAATGTCAATGTGTGTACATTTTAAGAAGTAAAAATTCCTTTGCCAAATTATAATAGTGAGAGAAATCTAACACTGCTGATTCTGTCTTGCTTCTCACGTCACCAGCTAACTCCCCTGTGGATAAGCCAACCTAACCGTGAGAGGAATTTAGTTTCTACTTTAACCTTAAAGCGAGAATGATAATACTTTCTTCCCAAAACTATCCCTTCTCCTCATTTAGGGACAAAAACCATCTTTGTAAAACTAATGAAAGGCTACATGGTTTGAATTTCAGGAGGGGCCTGAAATCTACTAAGACCTATGCATAGTTAAGTGATAACCAGCCATTATTCCCTACCTTGCTTACATCTCAGGAGTCATGTAGCCAGAAGTCACAAGATTTGAAATGTTGTCATTATGCCTATAGATGACACAACCATTGTAGAACCTAAGATTTGTCTTTTGAGATGTTTTTCAAACTTGCATTCTGGCAACCAACTGACTCCATCTGAACCCATGACTCCCTACTCAACCAGTCCTGTGGCCCCCATCCAGACTCTAACTCAGCGCATAGAGATAGTTGTGACATTCTTATAATTTTATCCCCAACCAATCAGCAGCACCCATTTTCTAGCCCCCTGCCTGCCAAATTATCCTTTACAAACTTTAGCCTCTGAGTTTTTGGAGAAGTGGATTTGAGAAATATCTCTCATCCTTCCACTTGGCCACCTTGTGATAATTCAGCCCTTTCTCTGCTGCAAAACCACTGTCTCAGTGTTTTGACTTTTCTGTGCAGCAGGCAAGACGAACCCACTGGAATGTAATAGAGGGAGCCATAAAAGGAAAAATAATAAATGTGCGTTTTACTACCTACTCAGGGTTAATATTTTATACAATATTTTGAAAATATCTTTTTCTCATCAGCTAAGCAAATCTTTTCCAAGACTTTGCAGGCAATTGCAAAATGACTATTTTAAAAATGGATTACTGTAATCCCAGCACTTTGGGAGGCCGAGGCGGGTGGTTCACAAGGTCAGGAGATCAAGACCATCCTGGCTAACACAGTGAAACCCCACCTCTACTAAAAATACAAAAAAAAATTAGCTGGGTGTGGTGGCAGGTGCCTGTAGTCCCAGCTACTCGGGAGGCTGAGGCAGGAGAATAACTTGAACCCGGGAGGTGAAGCTTGCAGTGAGCCGAGATTGCACCACCGCACTCCCACCTGGGCGACAAAGCGAGACTCCATCTCAAAAAAAAAAAAAAAAGATTAGAATTTAAAATATTACAAATGTTTTCAATTCCAAGTTAAACTATTTTGCTTTCTTTCATTTAATCAATCAAGGTCCTAATTGTAAAATTGTGACAAATAATCTCATAAGTGGGTTTAGATTTTCTAGGGAATTAAAGTGTTGTGGACCTGAAAAGAAAGCAGTAGGAGGCAAATTGCCACATATTCTGGTAAAAGACTACGAAAAACTAGTTATTTCACCATTTAATGCTTCATTAAATAGGAAGCATTTATAAATGGGGACTTAATTAATGACCATAGTAACTAGAAGTTCCTCATATAATTTGAACTTAAAATTTTTTGTGTGTGACTTTGAATATTGATTCTATTTGATGTTATTTTGCATATTGGTTTTAATTTGAAAAGGAGATCTTTTATTTGTGAATTTAGCTGTTTTACATAGCAATTATATAATCTAGTGGTGAGTGTATCATCCAATACTAAGTGGAAGACATGAGGTCCTATGTTGTTATGCCACTCCAGGAAGACATAACGCATATAATAAGGTAAGAACACGTCTATGTTTTGTGATGTACACTAAATAAAGTCCCTTTAAAATGATCGTTCAGCCAATGTTCTGTGATGCCTACTCATTAATGTTATTTTCTTAGATCATCCAACAGTCTTTCCATGACACAATTTAATTTCTGGAAGAAACTACAAACTTTGAAAATAAGAAGATAGGCAGTAAAAATGTTACCTTAAAAAAATAAGAAAACATTGAAAATAAATTATAAAGACATGAGATCAAAACTAATTTGTGAAGGAGTTGAAACAGTTTTATATTTTGTCCTGAGTTTTAAGATCAGGCAGTCCTAATGTACAAATCACAAGTCCTGACATGATCAGTAAAGCAATGCATGTTAAAAAAAAAAAAAAAAAAAAAAAAAAAGATCTTTCTTTTCCCCCTACACATTTCTGGGATAACTCTTGATTTAATGTATCACAGCAAAACACATCAGATTATGAATATACTCTTTGTATAGTGTGTGAATCTAATTTGGCAATCTGAAACTGTTCCAGCTCATTATTTTATTTTAAATATATATTTTAAATATCATTGCATTAGCTCATTGACTTTTTTCTGTGTTTCAGGTATATGGGTCTTTGAAACTGTCCTTGCTAGTGTTACTGGGGGGGGGGGTCCTTGCTCCCAGAGCTCCCAATATGGTGGTGGCTGCTTCCAAGATGGCAGCAGGCCACTTCTAAGATGGTGGCAAGCCTCATGTTCTCTGACCTGGGGTTCTTGGCCTCACGGATTCCAAGGAATGGAATTTTGGACCATGTGGTGAGTGTTATAGCTCTATTAGAAGGCGTGGGTCACGGAAGAGAACCATGGAACCCAGTGACTAGTGTTCAGCTTGATTAGGACAAACCCAGGCACTTAGCCGTGCAGGAACAATGGCAAGCCTTTAGCCCGATCCGGAGCAGCAATGGGCACCTCACTGGATCAGGAGCACGGGGGACACCCTGCTGGATCCGGAGGGATGGAAGTCAGTGGCGGGTCTGCGACGGCAGACAGCAGCAGTGGTGGACAGACGGCAAGTGAAAGCCCAGCTTGAGCCATAACAAACAGACCAGAAGAGTGCAGTTGCAAGATTTAATAGAGTGAAAACAGAGCTCCCATACAAAGGGTGGCGACCCAAAGGGGGTTGCCCTTGCTGGCTCAAATGCCTGGGTTTATATGCTGATCCTTGTCCCTCCCACTGTGCTCTCAGGAAATAGATGATTGGCTATTTCTTTACCTCCTGCTTTTGCCTAATTAGCATTTTAGTGAGCTCTCTTTACTATCTGATTGGTCAGATGTGAGATAAATTGCAAGCCCCGTGTTTAAAGGTGGAAGCGGTCACCTTCCCAGCTAGGCTTAGGGATTCTTAGTCGGCCTAGGAAATCCAGCTAGTCCTGTCTCTCACTAGCATAAGAGGTAAAACAAAGGGTTCAATTTAAAAATAAAAGCAGCTATTTATTTGAATAAGGAAAGGGACTATTGAAGAATCTCATGATTTGGAGCAAAAGTTCTAATTTCTTTCAGGTGGACTTGAGAAAAGTCACTTATTATCTGTGTTATCTTATTTTTCTACTCACAGCTTTGTTTTAAAGAGGTAACTAAGTGTACGTGTATACAACTAGTCTGCTTTTGACAGCAGTATTGCAGAGTATCTATCACTTTTTACCTATTCTTTCTCTCAGGAATGCTTGCTTAAATTGCACCCGCAAACTCCCAGCTGCTACAAACACTACTTCTGTGAACAGCCTCATCCATGCCCTCTTATGAACCCAAGTAAAACCTCACAGGTTTCCCTCAGTTGGGTCATTGCACATGTCAATGTTTAATTTGAATAAGCATTGTCAGATACTTTCAAAATGGCTGCACAAGTTCTAATTTCCAGCACCTGTCATATTCTACACTTCCACTTTCTTTCTACACTAAGGTACATAAATATATGCCAGGCCTTCACCTAATTTCTTAACATTTACTTTGTTTCTCATGATATTTCTTCTGTGGAAAATATAAAAATCAGTCTTTTATAATTACACCATCACTTGTTAGCTTTGCTAATATATGTGTGTGTGTGTGTGTGTGTGTGTGTATTTCACTTAATATCTTTATATATATATATACACACACACACACACGCATATATTTCACTAATGGCCACTGATCATGCACAATTAATGTTTAATCTCATAATGCAGGAATACATAAGCATGTAAGCAGTTATAGTTTCAGAAAGCAGATGAAATGTTTATCTGAATGATACTACTATTTAATGGTTCGATTTTGGGCAGGTTACTTTCCAAAACCGCTTTGTTTCCCTATTATTTAAGAGGTGCCAATTTCATAAAATGGCTTTAAAAATTAAATGAGATATTACACATCAAATTAGTAACAGTAGGCCCCAAATATATGTGTGGGAAAATAAATCTTTCCTAGATTTCTTAATGTTCTTGTAAAAAAGACTCAGCCTTCTGAGTCTTGGAAATAGAGACTCTTTGGTTTCTTCACCCTCATGAACCTTTCACTTTGCTGATACCATGAGGATTAGAACTACAGTCCTTTGTTTTTCTACTGGTGAAACTAATTGCTTCCATTCAAAAGGTTAATCAACTTTCCTCTATTTACCCAAGAGTCAAATGTTACTTAGTAGGACACATACCTAGGCTGAATAAACCGGAGACCCCCAGGGCGAGATGATTGCATTTCAAGGGACTAAAATCCAGGAAAGAGGAGAAATCCCTGGGGCTATAAAGCTGAAGAGGATGGGTCTTTTCTTTTTACTGAAGAGATTTATTTACATTCCAAAGGACTTAGAGTGAAAACTCAGGATCCTACCCATTCATCCCTTCTTTAAGGAGACTCTCAGAAAGGGAGGGAGACAAGAGTCTCTTTTCTACACAAATTCCCAGATTCGTGGTTTTGGCATTTCTTGCTTCTGATATTATGTGTAGCATCATAGGCTCTCATCATATTGTCCCAGAGGTAAGATTTAGGCATGGGGGAACCATACAGTTATGATTGGCTTGTAAATATTTACTTTTAAATTGCAAAAACCACAATTACTTTTGCACCAACCTAATATGTACATTCAGGATACTATTAGTAAATATGGATATTACAAACCATAGAAGGAAGAATGAAGACAATTGTTTGAATTTAATGCTAGAAAATGTTCTTTATATCAGGCATCTTTATATTGGGTTTTGAATACAAAGCACGGTACAAGAAGACATCCAATAGTTAAATGGGCTCAGATAAATGTAAGGAAATCTATTATTAGATCATTACCTTTCAGATATTCTCTTTTTCAAAAATTAGTCTACCCAGGAAGTTACCTGTGTTCTGCTAGTTCTTTATTGCTATGGCCTCTCCTTTCAATGTATTTTTAATTTTTTTCAATTTTTAAATTTTTATGGGTACATAATTGTTGTATATATTTATAGGGTACATGTGATGTTTTGATATAGGAACACAATGTGTAACAATCAAATCGGGGTAATTAGGATATCCATCACTTGAAATCTTTATTAATTCCTTGTGTTAGAAACATTCCAATTCTACTGTTTTAGTTTTTTTCAATACATAATAAATTATTATTAACTATAGTCACCCTATTATTGTGCTACTGAATGCCAGGACTTATTCATTTGACCTGTTAAAGCAAACATAGTATGGCCTGAGAAAGACTCCATACTTCTTTATTTGAGTCCTTGAGGATGAACTGCAAGCTGATTTAATAGGCAGACGAGACTGAAAACCTAACTTAGGAGTATGCGCCTGTAAAAATAGCTGAGTCTTGGCCAATCCCAGCAGTCATACTTCAATCACTCATAGACTGCTAAAGTGTTCAAACTGTGTTCAAATAAGGCAAAGGCCAACCTGTAACCAATCCAACTATTTCTGTACCTCACTTCTGATTTCTGTATGTCACTTCCCTCTTTTTGTCTATAAATTTATTCTGACCAGGAGGCATCCCTGGAGTCTCTCAAATCTGATGTGATTCTGGGGGCTGTCCAATTTGTGAATCGTTCATTTCTCAGTTAAACTCCTTTAAGTTTAATTCAGCTGAAGGTTTTCTTTTAACAGATCTAACTGTATTTTTGTAGCCATTAGACAAACCTTTTTTATCTCATCTCCCCAGTACCATTCTTAGCCTCTGGCAACCATCATTCTATTCTCTATCTCTCTGAAGCTTGCTACCTGGAGGCTACAACTCCATGATAAAACCTTGGTCTCCACAACCCCTTATCATAACCAAGATATTTCTTTTTACTGATACCAAGTCTTTAGATAATAACTCTTTCAACAAAGTGCTAATCAGAACATTTTAATCTGCCTATAACCTGGTAACTGCTGCTTCTAGTTGTGCAGACTTTCCAGTCTGAACTAATGGACATCTGACATGTATTGATTGATGTCTCATGTCTCCCTAAAATGTATAAAACTAAGCTGTATTCCAACCACCATGGGTGCATGTTCTGTTGCGGGAAGTCAGGGACCCTGAAGGGAGGGACCAGCTGAAGCCATGGCAGAAGAACATAAATTGTGAAGATTTCATGGACATTTATTAGTTCCCCAAATTAATACTTTTATAATTTCTTATGCCTGTATTTACTGCAATCTCTGAACATAAATTCTGAAGATTTGATGGACATTTATCACTTCCCCAATCAATACTCTTGTAATTTCCTATTCCTGTCTTTACTCTAGTCTCTTAATCCCGTCATCTTCCTAAGCTGAGGATGAATGTCGCCTCAGGACCCTGTGGTGAATGCGTTAACTGTACAAATTGTTTAAACAACATGAAATATGGGCACCTTGAAAAAAGAACAGGATAACAGCAATGTTCAGGGAACAAGGGAGATAACCTTAAAGTCTGGCTGCCAGTGGTCCAGGCAGAACAGAGCCATATGTCTCTTCTTTCAAAAGCAAATAGGAGAAATATTGCTGAATTCTTTTTCTTAGCAAGGAACAGCCCTGAGAAAGAGAATGTGTTCCTAAAGGGAGGCCTCTGAAATGGCTGCTTTGGGAACGTCTGTCTTTTACAGTTGTAGATTAGGGATGGAATAAGCCCCAGTCTCCCGTAGCGCTCCCAGGCTTATTAGGAAGAGGAAATTCCCACCTAATAAATTTTAGTCAGACCGGTTGTCTGCTCTCAAACCCTGTCTCCTGATAAGTTGTTATCTGTGACAATGTGTGCCCGAAACTTCATTAGCAATTTTAATTTCGCCCCGGTCCTGTGATCTTGCCCTGCCTCCATTTGCCTTGTGATATTTTATTACCTGGTGAAGCATGTGATCTCTGTGACCCACACCCTATTCGTACACTCCCTCCCCTTTTGAAAATCACTAATAAAAACTTGCTGGTTTTGTGGTTTGGGGGCATCATGGAACCTGCAGACATGTGACGTCTCCCGCGAACAACCAGCTTTAAAATTTCTCTCTTTTGTACTCTTTCCTTTTATTTCTCAGACCAGCCAGCACTTAGGGAAAATAGAAAAGGATCCACGTGAAATATTGGGGGCTGAATTTCCCCCGATATGTTCTCAGGATCTCCAGAGGGCTGTGTCAGGGGTCATTGGTTCAGAAAATTTCTTCAAATATTTTACCGAGTTCAACTCTTTATGTTGACACATATCTTTGCTATTGTATCTCTTCAATATATTGATTTCCTTTCTATATATCCAGTGGTAGGTTTGCTCAAGCATATGGTAGCTCTAAAGGAACCTCCATGCTGTTCTTAATAAAGGTTGTATTAATTTACATTCCTGCCAACAGTGTGTGAGCGTTCCTCTTTCCCCACATCCTCACCAATGCTTGTTATTGCTCATCTTTTGAATAAAAGCCATTTTGAATGAGATGAGATGACATGTCATAGTTTTGATGTAATTTTCTTTCACTATATCTGTCTCTCACCTCATAAAAGAAAGGCATAATGTCCTTCATGGGACATTTTACAATGGTCCTTACATCCCTAGGAATAAAACCTTATGAATGAACACAAAAAAAGGGCTGAATCAATTGTGAATATGTAAACCCTGATGACAAGTTACATATAGCAAAAAAAGAAAAAAAGAAAAAAGGTTTGTGTCATTAATATTATAAAGCAGGCTTGTTTTTCCCTCCAAGTGACAAACTTATGACATAGTCTTTTCCTTCCCTCCTCCCTTCTTTCCTTCTTTTCACTATGTTAGAATTAAGAGATGAGATAATTGTCATGAGAACACCTATTAATATATTTATTTGAATGTAAAATTTAATTTCTGTCTTAAATAAGTTTGATTGATTGATCATATTTTACAGTTGGGACTGGCTTTGCTGACTAGATAAACTTGTAGACAATTTTCTCAAATGAAATAAAATAAATATGCAGAACCAATATTTATATCAATATTTTAGTAATATTGTTTATGCCTATACAGTTTTAAAACTGGAAGAAACTATTTTGTTTTCAACTGTTAAAACTTTTAAATGTTTTAGATATTAATCTGACAATATACAGGAGGGCAAAGAGGTTTTCAAAATTATTTCAAAAAATGTGGTCCAAATGTTTGTAAAATAGGTTAAGATCTTTCCATTTCCCTAATTTACTAGAGATTAAACTCAGGCCCATAGATATTGAATCTGTTTTTCAGTATCAGAGAAAAACCCTCGACAAGTTTTTTTTTTTTTTTTTTTGGCTATAATTAAATATATTTCACATCATATGCTTATGCAACTTAATTTAAAAATGATTAGAATATGTTCAAATTATTTTTGTTCATGTTTTTCCCCCTCCCCAACACTTCGTATATTGAAGCCCTAACCCCTAATGTGACTATATCTGGAGATTGTGTTTTTAGGAAGTAATTAAGTGAGGTCAAGGAGAGAATGGAGTCCTAAGTCCATAGGACTATGCCTTATAGAAGGGGAAGATTGATTCTCTCTTCTCTTCTCCTCTTTTTCTTTCTTTTCATGGTGAGAAGGTGACTGTCTGCAAGAGCCAGGAAGAGAGCTCTCCTGGAACTTAATCTTTGACTATACAGCCTCCAGATTTGTGAAAAGCAAATTTCGGTTGTTTAAAAGTTATCTAGTCTCGGGTATTTTGTTACAGAACAGGAATAAACTAAAACAGTCTCCATGTGACAAATTATATTAGGGTTCTTCAGAGAAACGAAAACTAGGATATAGATTTAGATATATGAGGACATTTATTTTGGGAATGGCTCATGTCATTATGAAAGCCGAAAAAAAAAATCCCACAAAATGCCATCTGCAAGCTGGAGCACCTGAAAGTCTAAGAAACAGGGGAGCCAATGATATAACTTCCAGTCCAAGGCCAAAGAGAGAGATAGAGGTGCTCATGCTGTCCTGAAGTACAAAGGCCCTTGAAAGGAGCTCCAGTGTCTGAGAAGAAGAGAAGATGAAAGTCCCAGCTTAAGAAGAGAGACAGCAAACTCGCTCTTTTTCTGTCTATGATAATGGCCACCCACATAGGTGAAGACAGATATTCTGATTCTCCTTTATTCAGTTACTAATTCAAAAGCTACTCTCTTTTAGAAACCACCACAGGCCTACCCAGAAATAGTGCCTTATCACCTATCCAGGCATCCCTTAACCCAGTCATTTGACACAAAATTAACCACTACACAAATACTATTAATGTGAGTACAACTTGAGGAAATAGCAGCTATCTAAATGTTACTTAATAAAAATCAAGGCAGAGTTTAGATAAAATTATTTGTTAAAATGCTAACATTTATCCACTAAGATAAACTTTAATACTGTATCCATTTTATGTCACTTTCTGCCACCCTATATGAATTTAACCGTAGTATATATTAGCATCATCAACAAATTAAATATTTCTAAATAATACACTTCAGTTACATGTTTCAGACACATGTAAATATCAGGAGGAGAAAATTATATAACATATGAAAGAATTTTAAACATTATTCAAGTGTTACTTGAAGACATTTGGAAAACATTCTGAAAGCAGTCATTAAGTTTATGTATCTTCATATAATTCATTAAAATTATAATTATTCTATTAAAAACCTTGTAAAATATATATTTTTAACATGTAATTGCCTTAAAATATCAAACACAAACTGAGTCTATGTCTAAACATATCTCTTAAAACACGGCATGAGTCTAGCCTAGAAAAACTCTGCACAAAGTCTGATGGTGGTGAAGCCAAGGTCAGATTTTAATTGTTGCATGTAATGTAGTTCCGTGTTCAGAAATGTTACTCAGAGAGTTTTATGTAATAATCATAAAGGTATCCAGGTGACAATATAAGGATCAATAAGTTCATTTTCTTCATATTAAGGAAACAATTCAAAGGATGTGCTAATGATGAAGAATTAACTAAGCTCTTAAATTAATTATCCTCAAATATAATTCTCAGTTTAAAGTTATAGTGCCTGTCACTTGGAAGTCATTAAGACATAGTAATTGGTATAATATTTTGAAAAAAAACTGAAATGAGAAACACTCATTTTTTTAAATTCATGATATTGTTTGGCTGTTCAACCACTAAATCAATGAGACTTAGTACATCAGATAAAGAGCAATAATGGCTACAATAATAAATTTGTTTCTCAGTTTTAGCTGTCAATCTATTTCTGATTTTACACTATGACTCTTGTCTTACCAGGAAGGCTTTGACAAAACATAAATGGGATTTATCTACTTTGAAGACATTATGTTTACATATCAAGAGATAAACCCAGTGAACTCAGAATGGAATTTTTTGCTGATTCAGACCCTACATAACAGACCCTCACTCGTTAATTCTTTTTTTTTTTTTTTTTTGAGACGGTGTCTCGCTCTATTGCCCAGGCTGGAGTGCAATGGCATGATCTTCGCTCACTGTAACCTCTGCCTCCTGGGTTCAAGTGATTCCCCTGCCTTAGCCTCCTGAGTAGCTGGGATTACAGGCCCCCACCACCATACCCAGCTAATTTTTGTATTTTTAGTAGAGCCAGGGTTTCACCAATGTTGGCCAGGCTGGTCTCGAACTTCTGACCTAGTAATCCACCCACCTCAGCCTCCCAAAGTTCTGGGATTACAGGTGTGAGCCACCGCACCTGGCTCACTCTTTGTTTCTTAGTAACAATATTCCAGATTTTTAGGCTAGCCTTTAACCCTGTCTTAGGCAGTAAATTACCTTTAGTCTTGGCCAGTCATGACAACTGCTTTCCTTTTGCCAGGTACTCATTCCACCAGTTCCCCTCCCCTGTAGAAAGAACAGTATAATTGTGACTTTTAAGTGATGTGACTTAAGCAATTGATATGTAAGAGGTAATCTTTTGGGGGCTTCTGGGAACAATTTTAGTTGTATCTAGGTAAAAATAAGTATTTCTGTCTCATACACCTCAATTTCCTGTTTTGGAATGTGATCATGTGTGTCAATTTTCACAATAAAGCAATACTCTTTTTTTTTTTTTTTCTAGAGACAAGGTCTCATTCTGTCACCCAGGCTAGAGTGTGGTGGTGTGATCATAGCTGACTGCAGCCCTGAACCCTTGATTTCAAGCAATGCTCCCACTTCAGCCTCTTGAAGAGCTAGGACTACAGGCTTGCAACACCATACCCCCCTAATTAAAATAAAGTTTTTTTTTTCTAGAGATGGGGTCTTGCTATGTTGCCCAGGCTGATCTCAAACTCCTGACCTCAAGTGATCCTCCTGCCTGGGCCTCCAGTGCTGGAATTACAGGCTTGAGGCACTGCACCTGGCTAAGGCAATGCTGTTAAGGTAAAATGTCAACATGTATATTGAGACATACCTGAAGGATGGGGTACAAGCCAGCTAGGACCAACCTACACAATTATCAGGTAGGAAAAATAAATTTTTCTTTGTTTGTTTAAATCACTATTACCTTGATTTCCATTAGTAACAGCTGATAATATTCCTAAAGGGAAAGACCCAAACATATGGAACTCAATGTTGTAGAGAAAAGCAATCAAAAGCCACATTTTATATCCCAAATTTTGGTTTGTTCTAGGGGAGACCATATTAAAAAATTATCTTTACCAAAAAAAAAAATTGACAGGATTTGAGTTCTACTTTTCTCCCATGCTACTTGCTAATTATTCTCTTCCAAACAGAGAATGTAAGAAGGCTGGCAAAGTCTATATTAAGAATAGTTTCTCCTTACCCGGGACAATTCCTTGAATTGCCTTGGTCACAACCTATTAAGCTGAGGGCTAGAGGAAAGACAGAGCACAGAACTTGTTGGGTAAAATAAAAGGAAAATTATCACATTTGTAGACTGTAATTAGTCAAGAAACTTGGCTTTATATTTTAAAACTGACGAGATATAAATATTTCAAAATCTCAATAAATGATTGAAAAAAATATATTAGCCAGAAACTTCAAATCTGAAAAACAAACAAATGTGAATATTCACCCCCTAAAATGACCCCAAGCTTCCAAATCTTCACTATTAGGCAATGAAAACTGGACATGATTTATGTTAAGTCCTATCCAATTCCCAATTCATGTGTAACCACGGAAGACAATGGACAAAGAATCTTCTGCTTCCCTTAAAGTGATTCTTTTATATAAAAAACCTATTATCAGACTCTCAGGAATAAAGCTCTAGGCCACCCCACAAGGCAAGCAACTCAGACCAGCTGAAGGGGGTGTAGAAAAAAAAGACAGGCTAAGAATTAAACATAGTCTCTGCTCTAGTTGCAGTAATGGGGGGCAATGGCTTAGTTTGCTAACCCCTTTTACAGTGTTTTAGAAAAGGGGTTGGCAAACTTATTTTGTAAACAGATATAGATAGAGTATTTTCAGTTTTATAGGAAACCTAGCATATATATATCACAGATTTTTCTCTTTTTTTCTTCAATTTTTAAGTACATAAATGGTATCTAGAAACATACAAAACAGACTCATGGGCTGGACTAGGCCATAGGCCTAGTTTGCTGGCCCTTGATTGCAACTAGCAACAACATGTAAGAACTGGATCTTTCTTCCCTTCTCAGGGAAAACTTCAGGGCATCTTATTTTCTAGTAAAACTTTAATATCCTGAATGTAAAAGTGGATTTGATGTATACAAATAGTAATTTGAGCCATATTCAGTTTATGTATCAGTCCAGATTTTTGCATCTTTGTTTTCTGGCCAGAGAAGGCTTATGAAGGGTAAATCCAACTTGTGTTGTCACAGAGCTGGGTTGCTATTTTTCCTGTATCTGTTGCTACTGATGAGAACACTGGTGCTATTGCTCTTCTTACTCTCTTGTGTCACCCACTGGCAAAAATAAACAATGCTTCATCTGATGTGCAGTCAGCTACACTCTTGTCACATCTCACTGAGTATCTTCTTGTAGTCTCTCTGTAGAAGGCTGGCAATAACAGATCGTTTGTGTTGATGTTGTGGCTAGTTCTGTAACAAACTCTCTTATAAGATCCCCTTTTTCCCTACCTCACGTTTTTTTTTTTTTTTTTTTTAGACAGAGTCTCACTCTGTCACATAGGCTGGAGTGCAGTGACTTGATCTCGGCTCGCTGCAACCACCACCTCCCAGGCTCAAGCAATTCTCCTGCCTCAGCCCCCCGAGTAGCTGGGACTACAGGCACACACCACCTTGCCTGGCTCACTTTTGTATATTAATTAGAGACAGGGTCTCTCCATGTTGGCCAGGCTGGTCTCAAACTCCTGGCCTTAAGTGTTCCACCTGCCTTGGCTTTCCAAAGTGCTGGGATTATAGGTGTGAGCCACCGAGCCCTCCCCCTACCTCACTTCTTTGTTCTCTCTTTCCTGCTTCTCTGGGCTTTAATCTTATGATCCCATTATCAGTGCTACTTATAATTTTGAATTCTAAAAGAAAATCTGCTTAGCAGATTTCCTTGTGTCATGATGTAGAAATCAAAGCATGATATATTTGGGGAAATAGAAAAGCCTTGAGGTTGACCAGTCTTCCTCACTTCTTCCATTGCGTCTTGCCTTATAAAGTATAGTGAGACATTTCCACATGCTCATCATAAAAAGCTGAGAGAACAACATCGGTGATCCTCCTACAGGGCAAGTAGGATAAGGGGCAATGAGTGCCTTAGTAGAAGTTGCCAGGAAGCGTCAACCAAAACATTCACAAAAATAAGTGAATGTTTACACAACGTGGCCAATGCTTCTCCAACACAGCGAGATTACAAATGCTTTTTTCTTAAGTCTATATTTCAATTTGGATTATGTGATACACATTTAGACAGACAGTGAGAATGTTTTTGGAGGATCTACAATTTAAAATGTTCCCCAATGTTGGAAAAAATGTCAATGTTTCATATAAAATTTTATTTATATAAATTTGCAACTCTAGCACCTTTCTATTTCTTACAATTAAGAACACATTTCAAAAATTTCCAGAATAATTTTATTTCTAATACTATGTTTTTATATAAAAAGAATCTTTTCCATTCTTCTTAGTAGTCTCTCAACACCATTATGTTACATTTAGACAAAATGCCTTGAGTTATCAGAGGAACGTACAATAGAACAAAACCTCCCAAATTTGGTGAGAGACAAGTACACATTTCTGAGTTACTCTTAACACCAGACAGTTTTAAAACACATAGAAGTGAAGAATGAATAAAGTATGACCTAGTAGGTATAATAATTTTTGTAAAGTGCAGCCAGGAATGTCTCTTTCTATAATAGCTATTGAATTTACAAACACAATTAAGGAGAGCTACTAGGCTCATGCATCAATTGGACCTGAAGTCTTTACTGAAAACTCCCATTAGTGTCAAAAGCAAGAAATAGGAGCAAGTTTTACTACACTGTTAGTTTTTCTAATGTAAGGGGAGATAGCAGGGAAATCTGTTGAATGCATGTACATGGTAGTTTTAAACAAATTATTATGGACACAGCATATCTGTAATGTTCATTTATTTGGATGTTCACTTATTCATAAGAATATACCACACCAAAGAAGAAAAAATGAAACCTGCCACCTGCTGACAAAATTTTAAATGTCAGTAATGTTTATTTTATTTGTTTACTTATTCCTTTTTGATTTTCATACACAAAAATATCCATTTAAAGTTTTATTACCCTTTTATTGAATCATTGGTAAAACCTGAAGAGGAATTTTACATAGAATGGGGTAGGAGCTAAGGAAACAGAAAAATAAATAATAAGAAAGTCATATAGTCTTAATATTTAAAGCTAACAGAGGGAAATAAATAATTGGAAATATAAGAAAGATAAATTGTACAATATGTAACATATAATGAGAGTATCACCTTTGATTTTTCATAAATATATATAGTAATTTAATGTGAGAGCTAAAAGATGTCAGATACCTTCCCTGTATTATCTGACTTAAATTTATTTATATCAACTTAAATTAACAGTTTGTGTGTGTGTGTTTTGTTAAAGGAGTTCTTATTTTCTTGTTTAAAAAAATAGTGGCTTGAGGAAGCTTCAATGTCTCCCTTAAAATAGTCTTGTTATTGAATCACTTAGCATTGAACATTTGTAAAATTAAGAAAAATGTACCTTCCTGCTCTAAGACTGCTTTCCTCGTTTTTGCAAAATTCATATTGAAAAAGTTTGCTCCTTTGAATGTTAGGCTGTTATCATTAATTCTTCCCTTTTATGTTATTTACCTTAGCAAACTTCGTATCCAATACATACATTTTATATCATTTTATGATTGGGTGAAAAACAATACTGAATATGAAGAATCTCAAGATGAATCTCAACATTTTATAGTAAGGAGATAAAAAAGAAGGCATGGTTTTTAAAGGTATATCGAGCCTCTGAAAATAAAGACTCAGAAGAAAATATTTATTCTGGTGTCTTTGTCAGAGATAAGTTTCTGATATATCTCCAGCGAATTGTTTCATTTATGGAGCTGACAAGTTTATAAGTTAAGGTGATGATGAACACACAGTACTTATATATACATTTACACGCATTTGCATAACCTCCTTCTTTTAATTTTCCAAACTATATATATGCCCTTGTACAAAATAAAATTACATACGTGCTCAGGACCTGTGTCTGAAATTGTAGGATCAAAAAGCTTCCACCAGTGCTCTCCCACCACATCTAGCCTAATGTGTCTGCTGTCTTTCTAGGACCTCATAACCTGGTCTCATCTTCTGTCCATTATGATTCCCTTCTAAACCTCCGTGATGATCAGGCTGGACTTCCTGTTTAGCTTTCAGTTTTGCTGGCATCCTCTCTTGCTGTCTAACCGTCACCCCAGAAACACACTCGTATTTAAGGAACCACACTAAATAAAGGATAGCTGTGACACTATGTGTCATTTTATGGATGAATCTTTCCCCAAATGTTTCTCACTATCTCAATTTGGAATAACTTTCCTTCCTGTGCATATTTTACCTCTGTTCTTGAACATAGAAAGGTGTATTTGAATCAACCATATAAAACTGTCAACATCCTCTCATTTTTAACTTACAAAAATGGCAATTTTATACAAAACGCAGGTTATTAAATTGTATTTAGTATGAATAATATCTGGTCATGATGGCAATTTTTACTAAACTTAAATAATTTTTATATTTGGAGATAGAAACTAGAAAACATGTTCTTTTGAAACTGTACAGTAATCTTCGATGTACTTTGAAATATGCAGGTAAGAGGAATCAGTGCTTGGCTTTTTCAATACTTCATGACGTGTTAGTTGTTTGCTCTGTGTATTGTTGTATGCTTCTTTAGTCAATGCTCTGAAAAAGTGTTTCTACCCTTTTTAAAAATAGCACTGGAATTTTTTCTTTGTGTACAACCTTATGTAAAAAGCTAATGTATAGAAAAATGATGGTGGATATTTTCTTGTGGAAAAAGGTTAACTAGGAGCTTCATTTCCTCAGCGTGTCCATTGCACCCCAACCCAGGATTACTTGGGTAACTCAGGTACCCTGTAGTGCAAGATTCTCAACTCATTCGACTGCAGTAGTAAGAACCAGTTTTAGCATCTGAGGGACACTGGTTAACGTAGAGCGGGAAACCAGAGTAAGAATTCTTTCAGAATATCCACATGAATAATGCACCAGGGCACCAAGTCAGTGCTTGCTGATTCTGTTTGTAGTATGGCGTTTACTAGGGTAGAGGTCCGAAATCCTAAAACACACTTGAGATTGTTCCTCTCTGAATAGACTAGTATACACGATCTGTCAAATGTATCGTTTAGTTTGGAGCCCAAAGACAAATCACTCCCTAAAGCACACCTGTGGTACAGCATTTTAGTAGTGCTCTTTATGACCCTTTACAGTCACTTTACAATTACTTTTTAAAGTCAATCTATTTTTTTCACTCCCCCCACACACAGTTTAAAGAAAGGTAAAGGCAATCAGTATATTCACAATTATGATGCCTTAACATCACAAACTATTGATATTATATTGTTTTTAAATTATGCAAATTACATGTCAATATTAGCCCCTGGGGATATTGGAATCATAAAGGGGAGATACAGCATGAATTGAGCTTTTAGTTCAAGGAAGTACACTAAATTCTGTGACACTGATAAAATGAATTCTCAGATAGTTCCAAATAATTCCATTTTTATCTAGACTCTACAGAAAATTAATTTTATCACTTAAATTATCATGTACTTTGACAAACTTGAAACGATAAATAGAATAGCGATGTAATGATAATTTTTATTCCAAAATTCATGTCTCCATACAACACAACAACATAGAAGGGTTAGCATTAAATTATATCTTTTCTACCTATTAACCTTGAGATATTGCACCAGTCAAAACCAAATTTGTACTCTCAGTGGTGTTCAGAGATTTATTCCTTCCATTAGGTACATACTCAGCAGTGAACTTAGGCTAATGTACTTTCAATAAAAAGGTGGCAAATGTAAAGCATTTTGTACTAGCTTAAGAAAATATGTTTCAATCATTAAAAATTAAAATTTCCCTTCTTAACACATATCTCTTTTTCCCCTTTAGCCATATAATCACTTATTTATTTAAGTAATGGTGACCTAGCGTTGGTTATTTCCTGGCAGAAAAAATAATAATCACATTATTACCTGCTGGGAAAACCCTATCCAGGAGTCACTAAAACTATTATAAACCATAAATATACAAAGAGAACTAAAATGAAAAAAATGTAACCATTATACATTAATAAATCCCAAGATTTTTAAGCAAGAAAGGGAAGATGGTAAAGATTTTTTGAAGTTGAATAAAATACAGTATTGTATAATAACCATTTATTATATTAACACCATTTTATAATACCGTTTAATCGTATTATCTTTCTGTTAATTTATTACTAGAAGAAAAATGTTAACATTCTGATTCTGTCTCAGGTATTTTTTCAGTTGAAAAGAATTATTTATAATATTATTTTGTCTTACAAAGAAGAAAGAGTTTTTAAAATTGGTCACAAATTAAATTAACAACATATTTTTCTGAAAGACTAGCATTTGATTTTGAGCATGTTATTTTTCATAAGAACCAAAGAAATAGATGTATTTGTGTGTAGGTGTGCCTAGATGTTAAGTTTGACATATGCAAACCTAATCTATAACCCTAAAGTTGATTTTAGTAAACTGCTTTTAATTTCTAATGTGATACTTTTTATCTCTAAATTATCTGCCTCTATCCGTGCACCCATAGAAACAAATTATAAAAATGTTAAGCAATTAAATAAATCAATCAGTAAGTATCAAAACAACCTCAAGAAACAATACTACCTCATAAAAATTTCAAAAATAATTATAAGAAAACTTTAAAATACTCATAAAAATGTAACTAGTAGCAGTGGTTCTTTTTTCTATTTCTCTTACGATACTTTACATTTATTAATAATATTAATTTAGAGGCTGAGTGAGGCTCATATTTGTCCCTGCACTTTGGCAGGCTAAGGTGGGAGGACTACTTGAAGCTAGGAGTTCAAGGTCAGCCTGGGCAATATAGTGACACTCTATCTCTATACAAATATTGAAAAATAATCATATTAGTTTAGAGTATTTTTTAACTCTGAACATTCAGAGTTTTGAAAGCATGCATATTTTGGTATTTTTTATTGAGATTTTCCTTTTGGATTACTTTGACAGACACCTTTATATCTTGAATCGATGTAGAATTTAAAATGAAATCTGTCTACCTGACAGAGTTGTGAGGATTACAGGTGAAGAAAAATCTTGTAATAAGGAGATATAAAGATTCTCAAGAAGAACACAAAGGGGAACTAATTGTAAAGACAAATATTCATAAACTGAATTTTATCTACATATCTAGGGTTGGTTATTTCCTGGCAGAAAAGAAATCACATTATTACCTGCTGGGAAAAAATTTTATCTACATATCTAGATAGAATTCAGTTTATGAATATTTATTTCATACAACCAGGTAATTTTTGTATTTTTTTTATAGAGATTAGGTCTCACTATGTTGCCCAGCTGGTCTCAAACTCCTGGGCTCAAGCCAACCTCTCTTCTCAGCCTCTCAAAGTGCTGGGATTACAGATGTGAGCCACTGCGTCCAGCCTTAAATGAAAACTTTTTCTCATCAAAGACATTGCTAAAAAAATGAAGCCGCAAGACACAACCTGGAGACACATGTGCAATACATATATCTGATAAAGGTCTCACATCCAGAAGATGTGCAGAACACCTATCAAATTTAAAATGAGTTAATATCTGAACAAATATTTCAAATAAATGATACATGAATGACCACTAAGCTCTCCCACTCTTCAAAAATGTTGCACAAAGTCATTCACAGGAAGCTGCAAGGAAATACCAATATATCTTTATTAGAATAGCTAAAATTAAACAGCTGAAAATACCAGGTCTTAGAAAGAGTGTGAAGCAAACATACATCTCTTACATTGCTGCCTGCAGTGTAACCCTTTAAAGTTTTCTCGGGGAAAATATTAGGAGTTCTTTTAAATTTAAACACACACACATACCATACAGCCCAGCAATTCTTAAAGCTAGGTACATATCCAAGGAAAGAAAATCACAGATTCACAAAAAAATCTTGCGTTGGAATGTTTATAGTAACTTTATTACAATAGCTTCAAACTGGAAGCCAACCAAATGTCCATCAGCTGGAAAATGAATAAACATATTTTTCCATATTTATCTATTAGAGTTCTACATAGCAAAAAAACAAAAAAACCGGTGGGGGCAGGGGGCAAACTCTGAATATATGCTGCAACATGAATAAATTCATAGAAAAGGAAATTAAAGAGTTTTCTGGGGTAATAGAATTACTAATGCTCTTCAAACTGTACACTTAATGTCTGTACTCTTTATGTAAAACATCTTGCCTATCAAATATTGAAGGCTGGTATAATAAAAAATGAGAGTTTAGCATAATATATGGACAATAACAGGTGAAAAGTATATATAAAATATACACACATACACAAAAAAGAATTAGGACCCCTTCATCAAGTAGGATCATAACAAATAAGGAAGGTAAGATGATATTTCTGAGAAGATAATGAATAGGTAATGGAAAAACTAGAATAAAGACTTTGGTGACTAAAGCAGAGTAAGCTTTGCTCTATTCTTCTCTTGCCTTCCCGTGGGAAAACATCAGGCCACTTCAGAAAATATCTGCACTCACCTGACTATGCAGTCCAAACGCATCAAATTGTGTACATGAAAGACGTGCAGTTGACCGGGCGTGGTGGCTCATGCCTATAATCCCAGCACTTTGGGAGGCAGAGGCAGGCAGATCACCTGAGGTCAGGAATTCAAGACCAGCCTGGCCAACATGGTGAAACCCCATCTCTACTAAAAATGCAAAAATTTGCTGGGCATGGTGGCACGCACCTGTAGTCTCAGCTACTTGGGAGGCTTAGGCAGGAGAATCGCTTGAACCCAGAGGTTACAGTGAGCTGAGATCGCACCACTGCACTCCAGCCTGGTGACAGAGCGAGACTCCATCTCAAAAAAAAAGAAAAAAAAGAAAAAAAGGAAAAGAAAAAGAAATATGTGCAGTTTTAAAATGACACAGACTTCGATAAAACTATTTATTAAAAATAAAAATAGTTCATGGAGGACTTTCTAGTCAAAGAAAGCAAGCATTCCCTGCCATCTCTACTGAAATTCCAGGTAGCAGGAAGGGCATTCCTTCAGGGATTTCTGTGAACTCTCCCTGGTGATCTAGAACACCCAGTGGTGATAACTGGTAGGTTTTCCATGGAACTGCCATATGTGATATAATACAATGCTTTGGATGAGGCTGCGGAGGATGGTGACATTGCTAACAACAGCGAGAGGCGAAGTACAGCCATGATAGTACTGGAAGTTTCATAGACTCCCATGGAATTTGAGAGAGCTGACCTAATTTTTCCCAGCCAAGGACTTGATAACACAAGTCAGAGCAGAGTCACTAACCATGCAGGGTGTAGTACACCAATACTACCTTTGACTTCCAAATCCTTGTGGACTGGCCTGTCAATTACTAATTAAGACTTGTTATCAGTGATTTGTTAAAATGAAAGTTTAACCTTTGTTATAATTACATTGATGTACAAAGAGAAAACATTTTGTCATATATGGCTACCTCAGTTGATTCTCCTAATATTTTAGACCTTTGGAATTTGCCAGACTGAGTCTATGGAATGATATAGGTCAATATATTGTCAGAAATGAGACATTTTGTGCCATATTCACATGAAGAGGTTTAGAAAATAAGCTGGAAATATTGTTTGAGAACAGATTATTAGTGAAAATAATAGTAGGGGGAGGGAAGGGAATGGAACCAACATTTATTGGGTGCTTACTACCTGCTAGAAATTATGAGGCACTTTCCATTTTATTTTCCCTGCTACATTCCACAGATAATTTAAAGTTGTTTAAAGGAGAGCAAACAATAAAATAAATACGTGTGAACAAAATAATAAAATAGCAGAGTAACAACATGTAAAATTAAAATGGAAAGTCAATAATAAGAGTGTTACAACAAGATGCTGGAAATTGTTCCTACTAAGTGATGATTCCAATAGAAACAAAGTGTTCACATGGTGAGTGATAATATTGTCATTATCCCTAAGGAGAAAAATCACAAGTTCCCTGGGGAAATCATAGATTTAATTTTCAACCTGAGACATAATATTTTCCTGTATGTCAGCTTAAACAATGTCCTAAACATTTAATGGAGTAGGGAATTATAAGGCCATATATTGAATAATCACTCAATGGGAGCTGAGGGAAGACTTTGAACCTACAAAGTGAAAACAAATACATAGATTCACACAGATAATGATGTTCAAGGAGATTCTATATAGCAGGGGAGGCACAGATTTAAGGCTGCCCATGACAAAATTACCAGGCACTACCATTTATGCATGCATTCAATGATTCATTTCTTCAGTCTCTATTACTTGTCAAACACTGTAAAATGCACTAAGGATACAATAATATATACAAAATATAGAATCATTCTTTCTTTCACTGAGCTTCAAAACCAGTTGTGTGCAATAGATAACAACCAACCAGTGGATTGGAGTTGATTACATAGGACCCACTCTTCTAGAAGAGAAAATTAGGAATGAGAAGGTACAGTGTCAGGATCCCAGCCTCTTGAACTTAGATTTAGTTCCTTAAGGGCTTGATAGGAGGGAAACTGAGAGAGAAGCTGAGTGGAATAGACCCACAAAAACACATTGGAGACAGAGCATCTAGCACACATTCAAGGCAGAGATCTCTTCAATATATCTTCTTGTTTTTATGATGTTTAAGGTAGTTATAACCCTGACTTACCTAAAAGAGCTCTGTCCTAGTAATTAATAGAGTTGCTGTCACTCTCAAAATGTTTGGGAAAAAAATTATATAGTTATATAATCAACCTAGTTGTATTAGATTTTTTTTTAAATATCTTTCCTGAAAAACACATCCCTCTGTACTACAATGTATTAAAAGTCTGGATTTCAGCACATATAAGGTAAAAAATAAATAAGGTGTTTTTAAACAACTGCAATCGCCTCCAGAGACTCTCAATGGCTGTTGTTTCAAGCTTGGAATTAGAATCTTAAACTCCTGAGGCAGCTTGTAAGCATTCCTGTTGTTCTAGAAGAAATATACATTATGTTTGAATTCTCTAATTTTCATGGTAAAAGTTATCTCAGGGACTTTGTCTAAATGGTTGCTGGCTGAGGAGTGCTTGTCAGAAGAACGTGGCCACACTTGCATAAGTTCAACTTTATTCTACCTCTGTAAAGGAGTCCTGCGAGTCCTGGGAGTTGGTGGACTGTACCGTTGGCCATCATCTGCTTCTAAACCGGGCGTGAGGTCAGGGCTCATATGGGACATCGGGGCATATCACTCATATGCTCTAACCTTTCTGATTTTAACCATCCTTCTCTCCACTAATCAGTGCACAGCTCATGAAATGAGTCTAACTACATTTCAGAAGTGGCAGCTATTCTTTCTGGGACAATTTCTTCAAATCCTTGTGTTTTTAAAGAATCTCCACATCCTACCAGAAATACCATTTGACCCAGAAATCCCATTACTGGGTATATACCCAAAGGATTATAAATCATTCTACTATAAAGACACATGCACACATATGTTTATTGCAGCACTGTTCACAATAGCAAAGACATGGAACTAACTCAAATGCTGATCAATGATAGACTGGATAAAGAAAATGTGGCAAATATACACCATGGAATACTATGCAGCCATAAAAAGGATGAGTTCATGTCCTCTGCAGGTACATGGATGAACCTGGAATCATCATTCTTAGCAAACTAACCCAGGAACAGAAAACCAAACAGCACATGTTCTCATTCATAAGTGGGAGTCGAACAATGAGAACACATCAGCACAGGGAGGGAAACATCACACACTGGGGCCTGCTGGGGGGTGCGGGGCTAGGGGAGGAATAGCATTAGGAGAAATTCCTAATGTAGATGACGGGTTGATTGGTGAGGCAAACCACCATGCCACGCGTATACTGTTTAACAAACCTGCACGTTCTGCACATGTATCCCAGAACTTAAAATATAATTAAAAAAAAAAAGAATCTCCACATCCTAACAAGCTGGTTTTGTTGGTTCTTTTTTTTTTTTCTTTCACCTTTGCCTTTTTTGCTAGTCTTACCACTTCTATTGTCAGAAAGCAGCACTTTGGCAAAAACTAAATTCTTTCCCCATGAGAACTGGTATCATGTCTTCATATAACTGCCAGCATATATGTCAGGAGGTTCCTTGAAATGTTATCTTATACATTGTCACACATTATTTGTTTTTGGAAGAATACTGCTAATGAGTGGGCACCTATTCCTGAATGTCTTCTTTAGGAGATGGAGAATAATGCACACCCCTCTTTGTAGTTTATAGTGGGAACTGCAACAAATATTGATTGAATTAAGCAAAAACTCTCCATCTTATCTTTAATTTAATAGATTTAATAATTTAATTTATTAATACTTTTGGCATTTAATCAGTATTAATTTTACACGGGGTCCTGTGATATGCCCCTTATGAGACAGGCACTGCTATCACCATCGCTGTGCAGGTGAGGAATCAGGCTCAGGAGCCAGGAGAGTCAATGCCTTCTAAGCAAAAAATGTGATCCTTTCTGGGTTGACTCTTGACCTCCAAAAACAATAACTTCATAGCAGAATCTAAACCAATAGCAGTAATTACTACTAATTTCAGTGAAGAATTGAGGCAGATAGTGTCACAGAGAAATGGTCTCAGATTCAGAGACAATCTTTTTTTTTGCTTTATTATGTATATATATATATATTTATTATACGTTAAGTTCTGGGATACGTGTGCAGAATGTGCAGGTTTGTTACATAGGTATAAAAATGCCATGGTGGTTTGCTGCACCCATCAACCCATCATCTACATTAGGTATTTCTCCTAATGCTATTCCTGCCCTAGCCCTACACCCCCTGACAGGCCCCCATGTATGATGTTCCCCTCCCTGTGTCTTTGTGTTCTCATTGTTCAGCTCCCACTTATGAGTGAGAACATGTGGTGTTTGGTTTTCTGTTCTTGTGTTAGTTTGCTGAGAATGATGGCTCCAGCTTCATCCATGTCCCTACAAAGGACATGAACTCATCCTTTTTTAAGGCTGCATAGTATTCCATGGTGTATAGGTGCCACATTTTCTTTATCCAGTCTATCATTGATGGGCATTTTGGTTGGTTCCAAGTCTTTGCTATTGTGAATAGTGCCACAATAAACATACGTGCGCATATGTCTTTATAGTAGAATAGTTTATAATCCTTTTGGTATGTACCCAGTAATGGGATTGCTGGATTAAATGGTATTTCTGGTTCTAGATCCCTGAGGAATTGCCACACTGTCTTCCACAATGGTTGAACTAATTTACACTCCCACCAACAGTGTAAAAGTG
Source organism: Pan troglodytes (assembly GCF_028858775.2). Taxonomy (NCBI): domain Eukaryota; kingdom Metazoa; phylum Chordata; class Mammalia; order Primates; family Hominidae; genus Pan; species Pan troglodytes. The sequence goes on from NC_072415.2 coordinate 76,316,889, forward strand.
TTCCTATTTCTCCACCTCCTCTCCAGCATCTGTTGTTTCCTAACTTTTTAATGATCACCATTCTAACTGGTGTGAGATGGTATCTCATTGAGGTTTTGATTTGCATTTCTCTAATGACCAGTGATAATGACCTTTTTTTCATATGTTTGTTGGCTGAATAACTGTCTTCTTTTGAGAAGTGTCTGTTCATATCCTTCACTCACTTTTTGATCGGGTTGTTTGTTTTTTACTTGTACATTTGTTTAAGTTCCTTGTAGATTTTGGATATTAGCCCTTTGTCAGATGGATAGATTGCAAAAATTTTCTGCCATTCTGCAGGTTGCCAGTTCATGCTGATGATAGTTTCTTTTGCTGAGCAGAAGCTCTTTAGTTCAATTAGGTCCCATTTGTCAATTTTGGCTTTTGTTGCCATTGCTTTTGGCGTTTTAGTCATGAAGTCTTTGCCCATGCCTATGTCCTGAATTGTATTGCCTAGATTTTCTTCTAGAGTTTTTATGATTTTAGGTCTAACGTTTAAGTCTTTAATCCATCTTGATATAGGACTATGTGAAAAGACCAAACCAATGTTTGATTGATTTAACTGAAAGTGACGGGGAGAATGGAACCAAGTTGGAAAACACTTTTCAGGATATTATCCAGGAAAATTTCCTCCAACCTAGCAAGACAGATCAACATTCAAATTCAGGAAATACAGAGAACACCACAAAGATACTCCTCGAGAAGAGGAACCCCAAGGCACATAATTGTCAGATTCACCAAGGTTGAAATGAGGGAAAAAATATTAAGGACAGCGAGAGAGAAAGGTCAGGTTACCCACATAGAGAAGCCCATCAGACTAACAGTGGAGCTCTCTGCAGAAACACTATGAGCCAGAAGAGAGTGGGGGGCCAAATTTCAACATTCTTAAAAAAAAAATTTCAACCCAGAATTTCATATCCAGCCAAACTAAGCTGCATAAGCAAAGGAGAAATAAAATACTTTACAGACAAGCAAATGCTGAGAGATTTTGTCACCACGAGGCCTGCCTTATAAGAGCTTCTGAAAGAAGCACTAAGTATGGAAAGGAAAAACCGGTACACACCACTGTAAAAATATACCAAATTGTAAAGATCATCAACACTGTGAAGAAACTGCATCAACTAATGGGCAAAATAACCAGCTAGCATCATAATGACAGGATCAAATTCGCACATAGCAATTTTAACCTCAAATGTAACCAGGCTAAATGCCCCAATTAAAAGACACAGACTAGTAAATTGGATAGAGTCGAGACCCATCGGTGTGCTGTATTTAGGAGACCCATCTCAAGTGCAAAGACACACATAGGCTCAAATAAAGGGATGGGGGAATATTTACCAAGCTAATGGAAAGCCAAAAAAGGAAAAAAAGAAAAGCAGGGGTTGCAATCCTAGTCTCTGATAAAACAGACTTTACACCAACAAAGAAAAAAAAGACAAGGGCGTGATGTAATGATAAAGGGATCAATGCAACAAGAAGAGCTAACTATCCTAAATATATATGCACCTAATACAGGAGCACTCAGATTCATAAAACTAGTTCTTAGAGACCTACAAAGAGACTTAGACTCCCAAACTGTAATAGTGGGAGTCTTTAATACCCCACTGTCAATATTAGACAAGTCAATGAGACAGAAAATTAACAAGAAAATTCAGGACTTAAATTCAGCTCTGGGCCAAGGGGACCTGATAGACATCTGCAGAACTCTCCACCTCAAATCAACAGAATATACATTCTTCTCAGTATCGCACCACACTTGTTCTAAAATTGACCATATAATTGGAAGTAAAACACTCCTCAGCAAATGTAAGAGAATGGAAATCATAACAAACAGTCTCTCAGACCACAGTGCAATCAAATCAGAACTCAGGATTGAGAAACTGACTCATAACTGCACAACTCCACGGAAACTGAACAACATGCTCTTGAATGACTACTGGGTAAATAACAAAACTAAGGCAGAAATAAATAAGCTCTTTGAAACCAATGAGAACAAAGACACAATGTACCAAAATCTCCTGGTCACAGCTGAAGCAGTGTTTAGAGGGAAATTTATAGCACTAAATGCCCACAGGAGAAAGCGGGAAAGATATAAAATCAATACCCTAACATCACCATTAAAAGAACTAGAGAAGCAAAAGCAGACAAATTCAAAAGATAGCAGAAGACCATAAATAACTAAAATCAGAGCAGAACTGAAGGAGATAGAGACACAAAAAAAAGCCTTCAAAAAAATTCAATGAATCCTGGAGCTGGTTTTTTGAAAAGATTAGCAAAATAGATAGACTGCTAGCCAGACTAAGGAAAAAGAAAAGAGACAGGAATGAAATAGATACAATAAAAAATGATAAAGGGGATATCACCACTGATCCCACAGGAATACAAGCTACCATCAGAAAATACTATAAACACCTCTATGCAAGTAAATTAGAAAATCTAGAAGAAATGGATAAATTCCTGGACACATACATCCTCCCAAGACTAAACGAGGAAGAAGTCAAATCCCTGTATAGACCAATAACAAGTTCTGAAATTGAGGCAGTAATTAATACCCTACCAACCAAAAAAAGCCCAGGACCAGACGGATTCACAGCCAAATTCTACCAGAGGTACAAAGAGGAGCTGGTATCATTTCTTCTGAAACTACTCCAAACAATAGAAAAAGAGAGACTCCTCCCTAACTCATTTTATGAGGCCAGCATCATCCTAATACCAAAACCTGGCAGCGACACAACAAAAAAAGAAAATTTCAGGCCAATAACCCTGATGAACATCAATGCAAAAATCCTCAATTAAATACTGGCAAACTCAATCCAGCAGCACATCAAAAAGCTTATCCACCATGATCAAGTCGGCTTCATCCCTGGGATGCCAGGCTGGTTCAACATACGCAAATCAATAAACGTAATCCATCACATAAACAAAACCAATGACAAAAACCACATGTTTATCTCAATAGATTCAGAAAAGGCCTTCTATAAAATTCAACACCCCTTCATGCTAAAAACTCTCAATAAACTAGCTATTGATGGAACGTATCTCAAAATAATAAGAGCTATTTATGACAAACCCACAGCCAATATCATACTGAATGGGCAAAAGCTGGAAGCCTTCCCTTTGAAAACTGGCACAAGACAAGGATGCCCTCTCTCACCACTCCTATTCAACACAGTGTTGGAAGTTCTGGAAAGGGCAATCAGGCAAGAGAAAGAAATAAAGGGTATTCAAATAGGAACAGAGGAAGTCAAGTTGTCTCTCTTTGCAGATGGCATGATTGTATATTTAGATAACCCTATTGTCTCAGTCTAAAATCTCCTTAAGCTGATAAGCAACTTAAGCAAAGTCTCAGGATACAAAATCAATGTGCAAAAATAACAAGCATTCCTATACACCAATAATAGACAGAGATCCAAATCATGAGTGAACTCTTATTCACAATTGCTACGAAGAGAAAAAAAAAAACCTAGGAATAGAACTTAAAAGGGATGTGAAGAACCTCTTCAAGGAGAACTATAAACCACTGCTCAAGGAAATAAGAGAGAACACAAACAAATGGGAAAACATTTCATGCTCATGGATAGGAAGAATCAATATCATGAAAATGGCCATACTGCCCAAAGTAATTTATAGATTCAATGCTATCCCCATCAAGCTACTGTTGACTTTCTTCACAGAATTTTTTTTTTTTTTTTGGAAAATGGAGCCTTGCTCTGCCACCTAGGCTGGAGTACAGTGGCACAAACTTGGCTCACTGCAACCTCCGCCTCCCAAGTTCAAGCACATCTCCTGCCTCAGACACCAGAGTGCCTGAGACTACAGTTGCATGCTGCCACTCCTGGCTAATTTTTTATATTTTTAGTAGAGATGAGGTTTCACCATGTTGCCCAGTTGGTCTCGAACTCCTGAGCTCAAGCAATCTGCCTGTCTTGGCCTCTCAAAGTGCTAGGATTATAGGCGTGAGCCACCATGCCTGGCCTAGAAAAAACTACTTTAAGTTTCACATGGAACAAAAAAAGGCCCATATAGCCAAGACAATCCTAAGCAAAAAGAATACAACTGGAGGCATCACATTACCTGACTTCAAACTATATTACAAGGCTACAGTAACCAAAACAGCATGGTACTGGTAGCAAAACAGATGTATAGAGCAAAGGAACAGAACAGAGACATCAGAAATAACACCACACATCTACAACAATATGATCTTTGACAAACCTGACAAAAACAAGCAATGGGGAAGTATTCCCCATTTAAAAAATGGTGTTGAGAAAACTGGCTAGCCATATGCAGAAAACAGAAACTGGACCCTTTCCTTACACCTTATACAAAAATAAACCAGAGATGATCCTTTTACCAAATAATTGGAAGGAAAACACTGAGCATTAATTTCAGTTATAAATCAACTAACTGAGGAGAAGTAGAGTATGAAGTAAGGTATCCAGGAGCACAGGTTTATATTTTCCAAACATATATAATACCATTTGTGCTGAAACAAAACTTGTTTTGGCATCCACCATTCGAGGGAACTCCAGACACTAATGCATCAGTTGGCAGTCAGCACTGATCACTGAATATTTTAAATGAATTTGTGCACTCATTTGAACTGGGACAGCACCTAGAAAACTGAAAATTTATATTTGAAAGATATCAGTGTGTGGCTCACACCTGTAAATCCAGCACTCTGGGAGGCCAAGACAGGTGCATCATTTGAGGTCAGTAGTTTGAGACCAGCCTGGCCAATATGGTGAAACACCATCTCTAGTAAAAATAACAAAAAATTTAGCCAGGCCTGGTGGCAGGTGCCTGTAATCCCAGCTACTGATTGTTTGAACCCAGGAGGTGGAGGTTGCAGTGAGGCGAGATAACGCTACTGCACTCTAGCCGGGGGGACAGAGCGAGACTGAGTTAAAAAAAAAATTGTGTAATATAACAAAACCTTCTGTAATAATAAGGGAAAGTTATATAAAGTAAGTGTGTATGAATAAGTTTTATATATACAAGTAGGGTCAGCTCTGCCTATCCTGTAAAACAGGTTAAGCATGCCACTATAAAATCTATGAATCTTTGTTATCGAAACTTCTCTACTCTGATGAAAATTCAATCACCTGAATTGATTACAATGACTGATTTTAATAGTCATTGCTGAAACTCTCTATCAGAGTACAAGCATGCCTCAGTTATATTGTGGATTTGGTTTCAGACCACTGCAAAAAAGCAAATACTGCAAAGTGAGTTACACAATTTTCTTTTGTCTCGCCGTGCATATAAAAGTTATGTTTATACTACATTTTAACCTATTAGGTGTGTAATAGCACTATGTCTAAGAAATATAATTACCTTAATAAAAAATATTTTATTATTTAAAAATGTTAACTATCATCTGAGTCTTCAATGACTCATATCTTTTGACTGGTGAAGAGTCTTGGCTTGATGTTGATGGCTGTTGATGGAATGAGGTGGTGGTTGTTGAATTTTAGGGTGAAGTAGTAATTTCTTAAAATAAGACAACAATGGCTCATTGATTGACTCTTCCTTTCATGAAAGTTTCTCAGTAGCATGCCATGTTGCTTGTTAGCATTTTACCCAAAGTAGAACTTCTTTCAAAATTGGAGTAAATCCACTCAAACCCTACTTTATTAACCAAGTTTATGCACTATTCTAAATCCTTTGCTGTCATTTCAACAATGTTTACAGCATTTCAGCAGGTGTTGATTCCATCTAAAGCAACTACTTTCTTTGCCTATGCATAAGAAGCAGCTTGTCATTCTTTCAAGTTTTATCATGAGATTGGAGCAATTCAATCACAATTGCAGTTTCCACTTCTGATTCTACTTCTCTTGCTGTTTCTACCACGTTTGCAGTTTCTTCCTTCACTGAAGTCTTGAACCTCTTAAAGTCATCCAAGAGGGTTGGTATGAACTTCTTCTAAATTCTTATTAATGTTGACATTTTGACCTCCTCCCATGAATTATAAATGTTCTTAATTGCATATAGAATAGTGAATCCTTTCTGGAAGAGTTTCAAATTACTGTGCTCAGATCCATCAGAGGAATTAGTATTTTTGTCAGCTGTAGCCTTAAAAAAGATATTTCTTTTTTTTTTTTTTTTTTTTTTGAGATGCAGTCTCGCTCTCGTCACCCAGGCTGGAGTGCAATGGCATGATCTTGGCTCACTGCAACCTTCGCATCCCAGGTTCAAGCAATTCACCTGCCTCAGCTTCCTGAGTAGCTGGGATTACAGGTGCCTGCCACCACACCTGACTAATTTTTGTAGTTTTAGTAGAGACGGGGTTTCACCATATTGGCCAGGCTGTCTCAAACTCCTGACATCAGGTGATCTGCCTGCCTTGGCCTCCCAAGATATTCCTTTGATAATAAGACTTGAAAGTCAAAATTACTCTTTAATCTATGGGCTACACAATGAATGCTGTGTTCACAGGCATGAAAACAATATTAATCTCTTCATACATCCTAATCAGAGCTCTTGAATGACCAGCTGTATTATTAATGAGCAGTAATATTTTGAAAACAATATGTTTTCTGAGCAGTAGGTCTCAACAGCTAGCTTAAAACATTCAGTAAACCATGCTATAAACAGGTGTGCTGTTCTCCAGGCTTTGCCATTCCATTTATAGATCACAGGGAGAGTAGATTTCACATAATTCTTAAGGATCCTAAGATTTTCACAATGGTAAATGAGCACTGGCTTCAACTTAAAGTCACCAGCTGCATTAGGCCTTAAAAAGAGAGTCAGCCTGTTCTTTAAAACTTTGAAGTCAGGTATATTCTAGCTATGAAAGTCCTAGATAATATCTTCTTCCAATAGAAGGTTGTTTTGTCTACATTGAAAATCTGTGTAGTATAGCCACCTTCATCCATGATCTTAGCTAGATCTTCTGGATAACTTGCTGCAGCTTCTACAGTAATACTAAGTGCTTCAACTTGTACTTCTATGTTATGGAGATGGCTTCTTTCCTTAAACCTCATGAAACAACCCCTGCTAATTTCAAATTTTCTTTTGCAGCTTACTCACCTCTCTTATCCTTCACAGAAATGAAGATTTGGGGCCTTGCTCTGCCTTACATTTTGGCTTAAGTGAGTGTTATAGATGGTTTTAGCTTCTATCTAGACCCCTAAAGCCTTCTTCATATCAGCAAGAAGCCTGTTTTGCTTTTTATTATGATTTATGAGGTTACTGGAGTAGTGCTTTTAATTTCCTTCAATAACTTTTTCTTTGCATTCACAACTTGGCTATTTGGTCCAAGAGTTCCAGCTTTTGGCCTCTCTCAGCTTTCATCATGACTCACTAAGTACAATAATTTCTAGCTTTTGCTTTAAAGTGAAAGACATGTGAACTTTCTTTCTTTTCAACACTTGGAAGGCATTGTGACATTTTTAATTGGTTTAATTTTAATATCATTTCTCAGGGAATAGGGAGGCTCTAGGGGAGGGAGAGCAATGGAGAAATAGTCAGTCAGTGGAGCAGTCAGAGCACACACAACATTTGTCATTTAAGTTTGCCGTCTTATATGAGTTCAGTTGGCAGCGTTCCCAAACAATTGCAATAGGAACATCAAAGATCACTGATCACAGATCACCACAACATATATAATGATAATAAAAAGATTTGAAGTATTACAAGAAATATCAAAATGTGACACAGAAACACAAAATGAGCACAAGCTGTTGGAAAAATGGAGCCAATAGACTTGCGACACAGGGTTGCACAGTGTTGTTAAAAAATGCAGTATCTGCTAAGTTGCAATAAGCGAAGTGCAATAAAATGAGATATTTCTGTATGTGGGTGAAGAGCTTGAAAATCAGCGTTTTTAACAAGTGGCCAGGTTCTATTTGTGATTAGGCAAGCTCAAAAATTCCTACAGATAGAGAAAGTCTTCTGTATAAAATTCAGTAAAATATTCCTCAACCATTAGAATATTAACAAGCATGAATTAATCCTTCCTAACATAATAAAAATATGCAATAATAAAGAAAGCTTACTTGCAGACATTAAACTAATGCATTTTTTTCTAAAATCTACTCCAAAAACTTACATACATAAAAAATCAAATTTAAATTTTGTGTGTTTATATAAATCCAGCAGTAGTAACACCTAAAGCCTTATTGGAATGGCTTATGTGTGTTCAGCATGTCGGCATACAGAAACTGCAACTTCAGCTTTGAAATTCAACATAGCATTTTCCGGAATCAAGTAATAAGTGACTCTACCTGGTTATCAAGTCACACAATATTCTACAGAGTTTGGATGTAGGCACACCACTTGTTTGGAGCAGAATAAAGTTCATCCTGTGACCTGGATGATTTTTTAGAAATGGTTTCTTAGGCGTGCTTGGAAAACATCATAAATCCCAAAGGAAGGAATTTTTACCAAAGTCTGTAAACCTCATGGTAATTATGACTGAGTTTGGAAGGAAGTGCATACCATTAGCACAGGTAGTTTAATTTTAAGAAAGACAAATTGGAACAGTGTCAAACTACACATCATCTACTGCTTCCAGATTCATGTTCTGGACATATTATTTTATAGCAACAATTATGTTTTAAAAATGAAAAATAATTAGCCCAAAGCTTAATAAAAGGAGGGTGATATAGTTTTGCTCTGTGTCCTCACCCAGATTTCGTCTTGAATTGTACTCCCATAATTCCCATGTGTTGTGGGAGGGACCCAGTGGGAGGTAATTGAATCATGGGGGTGGTTTCCCCCGAAAACTGTTCTCTTGGTAGTGAATAAGTCTCATGAGATCTGATGGTTTTATTAGGGTTTCCACTTTTGTGTCTTCCTCACTCTCTGCCTGCTGCCATCCACGTAAGATGGGACTTGCTCCTCCTTGTCTTCTGCCATGATTGTGAGGCTTCCCCAGCCACGTGGAACTGTAAGTCCAATTAAACCTCTTTCTTTTATAAATTGTCAAGTCTCAGATATGTCTTTATCAGCAGCATGAAATGGACTAATACAGAGGGATTAATTAGTAGTATTATACAGATAAATATGTTAAAAATATACTTCGGTATTCCCATCTATGCAGTATTGGTTACTTTGTTCCTAAGTACATCTCATTATTCCAGGAGCTAGGAGATAATAGGTTCAATTATTCTTTCTTTAAAAATGATTCCAAAAAACTACTAAAATGGAAGAAATAAATTGAAGGATAGATAGATGTGTAGTTAATTGGGTGGAAGACAGGAAGATACATGAGATTTAGAATTTGTTGATAAATATATTCTATCCTTCAAGCATCAGATTATTTTTTAGAAATATATGTTTAATTAAGTATCAATTTTTGAATGAAACAAAATATTTTAACAAAAGCTAATTAAGTCTGTAAATACGCATTATGGTTGGTTTAATAAAAAGAGAATGTTGGTTTTCATTTTTTTAGGTCTAGTTAATGGAGGTGCTGCTAACTGAGAAAAAGGACTTTGAGGAGGAAAACTGATGAGTTTAGATTTCAAAGGTATTTTCTATTTTTCTCTCTTTGACATTTATAAGGGAACAAGACCCAGAAATGCATGAGCACTTTAAGTGTGATATATCAAATAATAGAGAATTAATCTCTTTTATTATACTTTGGCATCCTCTGTCCTCCTTTTCCTTCTCAATGCTTTATTTAGAGGGGAAAAAAATAAAAGTTCATTCATTCTCATTGATGATAAAGTAAACCAGTTCAGAAAAGTTATTTTTCTCATATTCATTGGAAATGAGATTTTATTTGAGGTTGACTGCATTTACATTTATTGTGCCTGTGGAGGATCTGATCTGAAAGATTAAGAAGTGCTTTATGCATCATGCATTATGAATATGCACTAGAAACAACATTGCCAGGAGAGAATTTAATTCACCTTGGTAGTGACATATGGCAATGAGACTCGTACAAGATGACCTTGTATTATATGAATCAGATATATATATATCATTTTAAATATATATATATGATTTTATATAATAGTATTTATATATATACATAGTAACAATAAGATAACAAAAAAGATAAAATTCTCCCCTCAGGAAGAGAAAAAACATGTCACATGTTAATCTCTTTTCCCCAATTATAAATTTTTCTAAGGCAAAAAACATGTTACTTTTTGTGACTAATTTCTAATTGTTCAATAAATATTAATTAAATCTCAAGTAAACAAATGTTACTAAAAAGTATGTATGTTCCTTTTTGTGGGGGTTGAAAGAGATGTTCATTTGCATTATGGTAAGATGTTCTTTTATTTGATTTAGCAGAATATTTTCTTGAGATTTCAGTGAGTATCACGCAAGAGCAATAAAACCATGTATATAGAAAGCATTATGCCTAGTGCAACTCAGCAACTATGGTACATGCAATATCCCTGAAGGATCGATTTTAAAGTCTTGTTATATTTAAACACCTGTGTAAAATGATCTTGGTTTGCAGTTACAGAGGGCTCATTTACATTTTAATGTGGACAGTACCATTTTGGATGCCATTGGGCCCTGTTTAGAGAAGTTCAAGGACATTCCTCAGGAGTCTTTTGACATATTACAAGTGAGGTTTGTAGTGAATGTAGCACACATAAAATGAAGTCACTGTGGTTTACATCCTAAAATGTAAATGTGAAGAAATCCGTGGATCTTATTACTTTATCGTAATATCTAAATCTCTGTGTAAAAGGCAGCAGGGTATGAGCCTGAATACAGATTGGTGTGAAGTGCCATTAACTCGATAGGTAAAAAGACAAAGTCTGCGTTTTTCAAATAAGTATTATTTTGCTTTTCCTAGTCAGGGACTCTTTATGATTTCCTTTTCGAATTAGCAAAGCAAACAAATAAGCAAACAAAAATAACCCTGTAAATACAGATATGCACTAGAATAATCTCTGTCTTTTACATGAACTATGGAAAACATGGGAATGTCATGTTTAACCTGTCCCCTGTTAAATCTCATTTAACCTTAGAATGAAGGAATTTCAATCTGATATATCATTGTTATGAAGTAAAAAATAAATAAATAATAGGCATAGGATGTTGTCAGCTATTTTAAGACAAGAATATAGATTTACAGGTCTATTACACATTAACAAGGATGAGGAGAGAGCAAAAAGAGATGAAGGAAAACAAGTTTGGTGTGGTGATGAATACTTTCAATTGCACACTTTATAAAATTTATTGGAATATAATATGCAATTCAAATATTCTCCTTTTGAAATCTTTCCGCTGGTATGCTTTACCTTTATAAGTCAATACTTAGATATAGTGCAATAAATACAAATAAAGATGGTTTTACATTAAAAATTTTAGAAGGAATAAAGTATGCCTAGTAACTTATAAACTATGTCTCCATGATAGCTGTAAATATAAGAAACAACATTATTCATAGCAGTAGATATGATATATTTAGGTATTCTACTTAAAATGTCCCTGAACTCTTTGCTTTAAGACCATTTATTTTACTCTACTGAGATAAGATTCTTGGATCAAAACATTTCCCTTTTGCATCAACATTACGTAGGCTGGCAAAGTTCTGTTTGCTCACCACTGTATTGGAGAGTCACATGTTCTTATTTAAATAAACTGTTCTATCTTCATATATAAAGAGTATAACTAGGAAAAAATTATCCAGGAAGTTATACATTGTATATCAATTCAATTTTAGAAATATTTCCCTAATTTTAAGTAATATTATTCCTTTACAAATAGATTTAAATCATTTTTATCCTTATAAAGTACTCTCCCATTATATTAATATTGTTTCAAAATTTTGCATTAAAATGACACATGAAGATTTGTGTTTTTTTTCTATCAATCTGTGTCCTTTCTTTCCTTCATCTCTTTTTGCTCTCTCCTCATCCTTGTTAATGTGTAATAGACCTGTAAATCTATATTCTTGTCTTAAAATAGCTGACAACATCCTATGCCTATTATTTATTTATTTTTTACTTCATAACAATGATATATCAGATTGAAATTCCTTCATTCTAAGGTTAAATGAGATTTAACAGGGGACAGGTTAAACATGACATTCCCATGACTCTCTCAGGAGTTGCAGCAGATTTTGTCCACACTCCATGTGCAGCAGGATTCTATGTAGGTTCATGTTTTATTTCCATTAACCTTAGTAAAAAGTTGAAGAGCCTGTTTAATATGATTTAGGAGGACCTCAAGCCTTTCCACCATTCACCACAGGCTGCTCACTCGCTGCACCTGAAAACACATGTACCGGTCATGAAAACACACTTGGCCCATGTGCAGGGCACACCAGAAGAAATGAGAGTTATTCTCATGCCCCAGGAAGAAGCCTTCAACCAATAACAGAAGGAAGTTGGTGCAGGGACACTCCAGTTTCCCTTTGCTTTGGTAAGAATAAATGTGAGGCCAATTCTAACCTGCCTGACAAAGTTCCTCAGTAGGAACTCTCCTGTCAGTAGTCCATGTGGTTGAGAACACAGCTCTTATTGGCTTATCCACCCTGTCCTACCTCCAGCCCTGTTACCAGTTTCCCCTGGAATCATAATCTCGATTAAACCAGGCACCCTGAAAACTTTGTGTGGAAGGACAGCTCTTAGAAGAAAATAAACCAAGATAGAAAACTTCAAACATCTTCTATCAGGCCAGACTTTATTTTATCTCCTCTGTCTCTTCTTTGGCCTTCCTCATCTTCAGCCATAATAACCTCTCAGTTTATCTAGAACAATACACTTTCCCTTATTTTAGTGTTTGTGCATGCTACCACACCCCCAGAACACTTTTGCCGTGTTCTCTCCCATTTGCCATTAAATGGGACTATTTTCAATGATCTGTCATTTCTCAGCATAAACATTATTTCCAATTAATCAGGTAATAAAATGACAATGCATATTAGTATTTATTTGCAGAATACATGAAAGTAAAACACTTACAAATAAAAAATAGCTCAACAAATGATGAAGAAAATATGAAATAAACAGTGAGAAGTGAGGTTTAAGAAATTAATTTTTAAAATGTGATATTTCTAGTGTAAACCTAAGTGTTATATATTATAAACATAATTGGTTATTATCTATTGAGAGTAGAACATGAAATGATACAGACATGTAAATATATAAATTTGTCTTAAAATAACTGACAACATGCTGTGCCTACTTATGCATTTAACTTATCTTTCTAAAAGAATTTATAATGATATATTGAAATTCCTGTGCTCCTTATTAACATAATATTGGAGGACAGTTTGATAATATTTATCATAATATAAAATGTAGATACATTATAATTAGGTAATTTTAATCCTAGAAAACCTGCATATCTGTACTAACAGGCTTTTAAAAAGTAGTCAATGGCTGTTTTGTTTGCAATAATAGAATGGTCAAAAATGTTAAATGCCCATAAATGAGAAAATAGCTAAATAAACTATGATACTTTCCTAGTATTAGATAATATTTTTAAAAATTCTGAGAACCACGCTTACATACTGACTTGCAAGATCTCCAGATGTTTATGTAGTTGTATTAGTCTATTTCCACGCTGCTAAGACAATCCAAGACTGGGTAATTTATAAAGAAAAAGGTATTTAATATACTCAAAAAGTTCCACATGGCTGGGGAGGCCTCACAATCATGGTGGAAGGCAAAAGGCATGTCTCACATGGTGGTAAGCAAGAGAGAATGAGAGCCAAGCAAAAGGGGACACCCCTTATAAAACCTTATAAAACCATCCCATCTCATGAGACTTATTCACTACCATAAAAACAGTAGGAGAAAACCATCCCCATCATTCAATTATCTCCCACCATCTCCCTCACATTACATGTGGGAATTATGGGAGGTACAATTCAAGATCAGATTTGGATGAAAGACAGCCAAACCATATCAGTAGTATACCATTTATGTTAAATCACATAGTATTTCCTTTTCTCATTGGAAAATATCTATTCATGGAAAAATGACAGGATGAAGGCACACAGAAATGAAAAGAATGGATTGAGATTGAGGGTAGTCAATAAAATGGAAATTTAGGTTCATCTATAACTCTGAGTCATTTATTAAGTGAGAACATTCAATTATTCTATAACTGGAATTTCATTATTTGGAGACCTAAAAATGAACTGAGTGTGCTCCATACCTCATTTGCCTATATTCATAATACCCCATAATTCCATCTTCATTTACTTCTCACATTTTTTACATATTTATTTTATGTCTATTTTTTCCCAAGCTAGATTATAGAATTCATGGGAGTTAGCCTCCTATCAGCTTGTTCACTGCCTCAACCATATGTACTGTGTCTAATATAAAAAGACACTCATATGTGTTGTGTACAAATAAAGAAAAGTATAGCTTTGCCAGTTAGTAAGTGATTCAGACAATAGCTCTGGACAGCAAAAGCAAAATCCTTGCTTCCACCTCTACTCTAGCATTTCCAATCACATAGTATTCTCTTTATGGTCAATCACTTAGAAACTCATTGTAAATTTCCATTATGCTGACAAGCATTTCAGTACTTGTTTAGGTTTACTATATATAAGATAGATCTTAAGACAGTATGTGTTTATATTATGTACTTTAAAACCTATTATTGACATATGTCTATATGTAAATTCATGCATATATGTGCTATATTTATTTAGAATAAAAATAATTATATAAATATTTTAATAGTATGTTCTCATTATACCTTAGCTGCAAAAAATTCCTAATTTTAATGTCCTTATTTTTTAAAACCAGTTACTAATTCTTTCCTCTCCTCTTTGTAGTTTTAAAATCTCCAGACAAGTGTGTATATATATATATAATACACAAATCATATATATGTATTATATATGATTTTATGATAAGGATTTTAAATGCAGTTTGGGTGTAAATATACTAACTAAAAGTGTATAATAGAGTTAGAAAGAAATTTATACAGTGGCTCACATCTGTAATCCCAGCAATTTGGAAGGCTGAGGCGGGCAGATAACCTGAGGTCAGGAGTTTGAGACCAGCCTGGTCAACATGTGAAACCCGTCTCTATTAAAAATACAAAAATTAGTTGGGCATGGTGGTGCATGCATGCAGTCCCAGCTACTGGGGAGCCTGAGGCCTGAGAATCACTTGAACCTGGGAGGTGGAGGTTGCAGTGAGCCAATATCACACCACAGAACTTTAGGCTGGGCAACAGAGCAAGACTCTGTCTCAAACAAACAAACAAACAAACAAAAGAAAATATACATATACGCCATGCCAATTATATACATTTTTAAAGACATAGTAACTGAAGTATCACTTGCTAATGTTTATTGAATGTCCAAATCTAGGTAATTATGATACATAAGGTAACATGTCCCTTATATTTTGTTAATATTTTCAATATCACAATACATGATAATGAAACAGTTTCCCCATTAGGATATACAGTACAAAAATAAGTATCTATTTTTAAAATTAAAATACAATGAAATAACTGATAATTTGTCAGAAAAAATCTAAATAAAAAAATGCTTTGTTGGTATATTTTCTCAATGGGAAACATGAAATATTTTCAATATCACCAGCCTCAAAATCTGTATTGTGTATTGTAAATCCTAGTTGTTTAAAAAAACAAAATCTATTGAAACAAAGAGAAATACACTCTAAAATTAATGGTGGAAATAATAAATGTATTTGGGTAGCAAACACAAGAGTAACTTTGTGGAAATTCGTATTCTTTGATTAAAAGTTAATTTCAATCCATTTATGCTGATTGTGGCCATTTAAAATAATTTTATAATAAATATACTATATTCATTATATTTTGCAGTTTCTTACTCAAGTCTTGCATATGCTTGCAGAACAAACAATCTGACAATTAACTCCTCCTGGCTACATTTGGAAGCATTATTGTCATAAAATCTATGTAATCTTGAATTATTGATAGGTTTTTATTTAGTAACTGCCAATTATGAAAATTCACAATAAGATTTTCTGTTTAATTGCTAATTCTCATGTATGCATATGATTTAGTAATTTATGCAAACTATTTTGCTGTTGTTTGTGATAAAATTTTATCAGTCGCATGACAAACAATTGAGGTATGGTGCTGGTTCTTTGTTTATTTTCACATAGTTCATGACATTTTATATCTGTCTCCTGTGATCATTAGTGTGCTAATCCATTATTTTAGCAAGACTTTGAGATGACTGGCACACTTTTTATAAAACATATTTCTAATAAACAAACAACAATAACACCCAAATTATCATGAATGGTATGCTATGCTGAAGCTGTCAAATTCATCGGCCAGCTTTGTGGAGATATTCTTTGTCCAGTTTTATAAGTCTACAGACTTAAAATACAACACCAAATTATATGATTTACTTTTTAGAAATAAAAATGATATTTATCATAAAACACAGGAGAACAATGGTCGATACTATTTAAAATATGAGGATCAGACTATTTATGCCATTCTGTATTTTTGGATAAAGATTATTTTACAAAATAATCATTGAAAAGGAAATTGTACCTTTGTGTCTTGTTTTAAACAATATTCACAATTTGACTTTTATAATTGGAAATAAATTTGTGGCTAGTAATTTGTGCAGAAAACGGCAAGTTGAGAATATTCTTTGCTTCCATAAGTAAACTCTACTAAGAAGAATATTTATGTTAATTATATTTTTAAATAAATAGCATTGCAAATGTGAAAGTTGTGAGAAAATAATTTTAACAAATTGAAAGAAAACATAAGCATAAGTTTAAAAAAGACTATATAGAAAAGATGCGAGATGTTCTTTGTATATATGTATCAATTACAACAATTTCTTATCTTAATTACTCTAATTGCCTCATGGTCTCTATTAGTCCGTTTTTACACTGCTGATGAAGACATGCCAGAGACTGGGTAATTTATAAAGAAAAAGAGGTTTAATGGACTCACAGTTCCACGTGGCTGGGGAGGCCTCACAATGATGGTGGAAGGTGAAAGTCACATCTTACATGGCGGTAGGCAAAGACAGAATGAGACCCAAGTGAAAGGGGTTTCCCCTTATAAAAACATCAGATTTTGTGAGACTTATTCACTACCATGACAACAGTATGGAGGAAACCACCCCCATGATTCAATTATGTCCCACCAGATCCTTCCCACAACACATGGAAATTATGGGAGCTCAATTCAAGATGAGATTTTAGTGGCGACAAGCCAAATCACATCATTCTGTCTCTGGCCCCTCCCAGATTTCATGTCCTCACATTTTAAAGCCAATCATGCCTTCCCAACATTCCCCCTAAATCTTAACTCATTTCAGCATTAACCCAAAAGTCCACAGTCCAAAGTTTCATCTGAGACAAGGCAAGTCCCTTATTCCTATGAGCCTGTAAAATCAAAAGCAAGTTCGTTACTTCCTAGATACAATAGGCATACAGGTATTGGATAAATACACCTGTTCCAAATGGGAGAAATTGCCAAAATGAAGGGGCTAAAGGCCCCATGCAAGTTCAAAATCCAGCAGGGCAGTCAAATCTTAAAGCTCCAAAACGATTTCCTTTGATTCCGTGTCTTGCATCCAGGTCATGCTGATGCAAGTCGTGGGTTCCCACGGTGTTGGTGAGCTCCGCCCCTGTGACTTTGCAGGGTAAAGCCTCTCTCCCAGCTGCTTTCACAGGATGGCATTGAGTGTCTGTGGATTTTTCAGGTGCATGGTGCAAGCTGTTGGTGGATCTACCATTCTGGAGTCTGGAGGACAGCAGCCCTCTTTTCACAGCTCCACTAGGCAGTGCCCCAATGGGGACTATGTGTGGGGGCTTCAACCCCACATTTCCCTTCTGCACTGCCCTAGCAGAGATTCTCCATGAGGCCCCGCTCCTGCAGCAAACTTGTGCCTGGACATCCAGGCATTTCCATACTAGTGGAGGTTTCCCAACCTCGATTCTTGATTTCTGTTAACCCACAGGCTCAACATCACATGGAAGTTGCCAAAGCTTGGGGCCTTCATCCTCTGAAACCATAGCCCAAGCTGTACCTTGGCTTCTTTTAGCCGTGGCTAGAGAGGCTGGAATGCAGGACCCCAAGTCTCTAGGTGCACAGAGGAGGGGGATACTGTGCCTGGTCCATGAAACAATATTTTCCTCCTAGGCCTCCGGACCTGGATGTGAGGGGCTTCCATGAAGACCTCTCACATGCCTTGGAGACATTTTCTCCATTGTCTTGGTGATTAACATTTGGCTCCTTGAAACTTATGCAGATTTCTGCAGCTGGCTTGACTTTCTCCTCAGAAAATGGGTTTTTCTTTTCTATCACATCATCAGGCTGCAAATTTTTCAAACCGTTATGCTTTGTTTCCTTTTAAAACTGAATGTTTTTAATAGCATTCAGGCCACCTCTTGAATGCTTTGCTGCTTAGAAATTCTTTTCACCAGATACCCTAAATCATCTCCCTCAAGCTCAAAGTTTCACAAATCTATAGGGCAGGGGCAAAATACCTCCAGTCTCCTTTCTAAAACATAGCAAGAGTTATCTTTACTCCAGTTCCCAGCAAGTTCCTTATCTCCATCTGAGACCACCTGAGCCTGAATTTGATTGTCCATATAATTATCGGAATTTTGGTCAACACCATTCAACAAGTCTTTAGGAAGGTCCAAACTTTCCCACATTTTACTGTCTTCTTCTGAGTCCTTCAAACTGTCCCAGCCTCTGCCTTGTTGCCCAGTTCCAAAGTTGTTTCCACAATTTTGGGTACAGCAGCACTCCACTCTACTGGTACCAACTTACTGTATTCATCCATTTTCATGATGCTGATAAAGACATACCCGAGACTTGGTAATTTATAAAGAAAAAGAGGTTTAATGGACTCACAGTTCCACATGGATGGGGACACCTCACAATCATGGTGGAAAGCAAAAGCCATGTCTTACATGATGGCAGGCAAAAGGAGAATGGGAATCAAGGAAAAGAGGTTTCCCCTTATAAAAACATCAGATCTTGTGAGACTTATTCACTACCATATGAACAGTGTTGGAGAAACCACCCCTATGATTCAATGATCTCCTACTGGATTCCTCCCACAACATGTGAATTATGGGAGATGCAATTCAAGATGAGATTTGGGTGGGGACACAGCCAAACCATATCATGGTGTAAGTCATTTCTCATTGAAATTCACTGGAAGTCTCCTAACTGGTCATTCTGATTCTATGTTTAATTCCCAATAGTATGTTCTTAATATAATATCTCAGATGCTTCTTTCAAATTAAATTATGATTATGCCAATCATTTATTTAAAACATTTCGAATGCTATGCTATGAAGGTTAATGAAAAATTCCTTATAATGCCTTGCAAATTTCCTCAAATCTGACCTTGCTTAATTCTTGTACTCTTCTACCAGGTCACCACACCAGACTCTCTGCAAATCCTCAAATACTTTCACTTTTCTATTGTTGGGTCTTTGAGATCCCTCCTGCCTTTCAATCTGAATGGCTCTTCCGCCAGGTCCTTCAATTTTACCATGTATTCAGAATTGCATCCCATATTCCATGTTTCTATTTTTTCTATATTTTTTCACAGTGTTATTTGCCTTGTAACTTACTACATAATTTACCTTCATAAAGCTTAAGAGAAAGATTTTTGAAAGCAGGGATCTCTATTTGTTTGTCCACTGGTATATTTCAAAAACCTAGATGAGTAACCAGCAAACAGTAAGGAATCAATATTTATTTGTTGAAATATTGAATGAAAAGTGAAAGAAAGAAGAAGGAATGGAGGAAAGAAGGAATGAAGAAAAGATGGAAAGGAAGAAGAAGAGAAGGAAGGGAAGGAGAAAAAAATAGAAAGGAAGCAACACAGAACATATTAGTATATGTTCCATATTGAAAATAGTAACAAAATAGTTTGTTATATAAATAGTAGCAAACAGAATTTATTTAAGACATCTAGTTAAATCTTTGCTATTTGTCCAAGTCTGATTTTCATATGAATTTTTTTCTGAATAAAATTTTATTGTCACAAAAATTAAAAGGAAGAAGATCTTCAAGATAAGGAAAAACCATGAAAAACCTAGAGGAGGAAAAAATCAATGTCAGGGTTGCTGTGAAAACACTAATGAGAATGGTGTGGAGATTATACTAAACATGAGAGAATTGTTGTATGAGAAAAACCTGAGAAGATACACCAGGCCAGCTTATGGATGGTTTAAAGAGTTTTGAGCTTTGCACTGTAGGCAGAAGACAACTGCCTATCAATGAGACAAAGTGAATTTTTGGAGTGGATAGCTATATAGATACCTATGGATAAGTAAACAATATATGTATATATACAGCAAGACAAAGAGGTAGACTTTCACACTAATGCAAAAGAGAAAATACTTCAAATAAGTCAATTGAAAGAAGTGTATTTTCTTATTTTTACATGAAATATCAAAAACACAACTATTTAATTACCTGTTTGTTCTAATTAATATACACAGACACATCTTTAATATCACTGCCATAGGTAAATAAGGTATCTTCCCATGATGGAAATCCTAAGGCAATTATAGTCAAATATAAAATGGAAACAGAGAGGGATAAAACCATGAATAGTAAACATTTCTATAAAATCATTAAACACAGTAGTTTAGTGTTTGATGTTTCGACATAACAACTTCCTAGAAATGCTTTTTCACTGTTGGTGTTTTACATATAAATAGTAACAAACAATTTATTCACAGTATCTAATTAAATATTTGCCATTTGTCCAAGTCTAATTTTTACTATTTTTCACCTATGACCAGTATTCATATGATTTGTCTATATCCTACTTCTCATAACAATTAAATAAACATTTGCTTTTTAGTCCAAGTTCTTTGATGGGTCTAAACAAATAAAAAGATGAATAAAATGAAAGAAATAATTGAAATGCAACTCCTAAGGATGGAGTCTTAGGTAAAAAATTACCATCTTGTTTGCTCAGGATACAATGGATTGTATTATGCCACTGTGGTATTTGGCTTAGGGAAATGTACTTGACCTCCTAGCCTATTGTTTTGGACAGGAATTACATCCAATCCATCAATTCTAATGTCAAAACGATAAATTTCTGGCAGCACTAGTTTCTTCTTCTAGGGGAAAATCATTTACTCTTTCCACTGTCAGTTTTTTCTATAATTCTAAATATTTAGATGACATTTCTAAAAACAATACAAATGTGTCCTTACTGAGCATGACAACTGCTCACTAAACCCACTAGAAACTTAGATATACTAGAAGAGGGGAATAGGTCTGTTTGTCTTTAATGTCAACATACTAACGAATTAATTCAAAACTATTTTAGCATTGAATGCTCATATACTTTCATTACTACTTTCAGTGCTAAAATTTCCTTAGGGACATTCAAAATGACAAAAGAGTAACTCTTGTGAAGTCCAGCACCAGTAAACTATTTTTAGTGACATTCTCCCGCTAGTTTTATTAAGTTCATGGATTTATGGATTTCTTTTTTTCAAAGGAGACCATGACAATGCAATCTGCCTTTGTTTTCTGATAATGTTCCCTCTAGCATGCCATATCCAAAATTGTCTAAGCAATCCACTTACTTACTCAATGTATAAAAAGGTATACTCAATACCCCTACTTCCTGCAAATCTTTCATTCACTTTTATCTCAAACACATTTCTACTCATTCCTTTAGGACTTTCCTGTGTCGGAATCCTCCCTCCTCACTTTCACCTGTGCCAGCAGCTCAAATCGATTCATTCTTCACATTTCAGCCTGCATGTCATTGCTTGTTTGACATCCAAATTAGACTTCATCCTGTTATTATACTCTCACAACACCAACTACTTTTCATTCATATCACTTTTCATGAGTATAATTATGCACTATTTTTAATGTTATGCTTAATATTCATTTCCCTGTCTGGAATATAAGTTCCAGGCAGGCAAGAATCCTTACTCCCTGATTCCTGCTTCCCTCCATCTCTGACACAACAGCAGCCATACAACAGCAACACAAAAGCTATTAATTTCATGAACAAATAATAAAACCCCTATATTCTCTCTATATGTCATCTCTGAATTGAACATGGGGCGGGGTGGGGAGGGGAAAGTAATTTGTTCTATCTTTAATAGAAAACAAGATAAGCTATTTTGGCATAACTGAGAATTGGAATCTAGCACTCTTAATGAATAGCCACTTACAATTAAGTCCAAATATATGTTACATATAGAAAATTCTGGTTGAAGAAGCAGTACCAGCCATTAACATATATATGATAAAATTAACCCCTAATAATGCACAAATAAAAGAAGATTACCTGTTTGCTAATAGCCTGGATTTTGATAACTTTTTGTGACCATCTAGTTATGCTGCCACAACTACTCTAAATATACTGGTATCCACTATAATGTTCCCTTTTATACTCATAAACACAGATATGCACACACAAACACCATACATATTCTACAGTATTTTTCACTTAGGAGCAGTCTGTTCCGAGTTAATGCGTCATTCTGGGGAAAATGTACCAAACTCTTTTCAGTGGGCAGTATGCATAAACTTCTAAAATAATTAGGAATGTTTCTAAATTCTGCATCTGTGCTCTTAATTTATGTTCTCTGAGTTTTTCAAATAATTTGGGCTTATGCTAATGATCTGTGATTTAAAATAGGTGTGGGAGATGTTAGTAATGCTCTGCCAGAAGAAATGTAATTTTAGGCTGCACGAGCAGCCGCAACAGCATTATGAACACTACCATCTAAAATATGACAGATGTGTGAATTGGCTGTGGTACGGACTTCGCACAATGGAGCGTACATACCACAGAACGTTCTTACAGTGCGCCTTCTATTTCAGTGAAAATTAAAGGGGAGGGAAGGTTTTGGGAGGCAAGCAATATATTATTTGTTCTTTAAGCTTTGACAGTACATTGACTACTGTGCTATCTTTATTAAGTTCCTAAGTGGAAAGTATAATTAATTTAAGAAATTCACCAACAGCATCTCAAGGAAAATATTTTGATTTGTATTGTTGAGTGACTTGTCACACCCACATACTCACATATTCATTACTCGGGGTAGTATCATATCATCCGTGTGATTATGTTTCTTTGCCGCAATATTTATTAACTTAATGTTTATATTGTTCACATGCCAAGGTCAATGATTTTCAAAAGGTATATAAAGTGCATTTGAAAATTAAAGGTTTTTGTTTTTAATCTCTGAGGATGCAGGAAATAATTTGAGATGACTTTACAACTCAAAGCTATTTCATCTGTGGGAGTAAAGTAATTTCGATGTATAGAACTTGGTTCTCAGCTACTATGTTGAACACTTTGGCCCTGGTTTCTTAATTATAGTGTTTAAACTCTGGGCTTGAATTGCAATTTTGATCTAAAATGAGTTAACCAAGGCCTTCACTTACATTTCACTTACATTTTTCAAACTGGATCTTGGAAGAACCAACAAGCAAGTTTTTCTTAGTTTTGAAGTGCACGTGTATAATGTGTGTTTGTACACAAAATATATACAAAAATACATAAAAATATAAACATGTGAATATGTGTGTGTGTGTGTGATGATGATGATGCCAAATAACCACAGATTGTTCACATATATAGCTGCGCTAGCAGCAACACCTTAGCTTTGTATACCATAGTTCAGTGTACACAAATTTTGTTTCTTGCAAAACATTATTTTAAAATCTTGTATAAAATTACCTTCAGGCTGCATGTACATGGTATATATGGCACACGAATGAATTTTATGTTTAGACTTGGGTTCCATCCCTAATATATATCATTGTGTATAGGGAAATATTTTGAAATTAAAAAAAAATCTAAAATCTACAATACTTCTTGTCACAAGCAATTCATATAAGGGATATTCAAACTGTATTCCCAGTACTGACATTTGATTTCATGTGTTGCAGAAATGTACCTGTTTTTTTCTATGGCTTAATTTTTACATATGACACATTGTTATCTTTCCATTATATTTTTCCTCTTTTCCTAAATCAATACAATTTTTGTTTATTCAACCTGCAACCAAGGAGTAATGACCATTTTATTTGAACTTTAGATACTTTATTTTAATGATAGTTCTTTTAAAGTTTCTGCCTCATAGTTGCAATGTCTTGGTTATTTCTGAGTCTGATTTTGTTAATTGTTTTGTCTCTTGAAAATCAGATTTAGTTTTTTGCTCTGCTTTGTGTTCAACATTTTTTACTGAATGTGTCATTGCTGTAGAATGATAAAAGCTGTAATCACTGTTGAAGCTTGGTAAGGGGCACAGTTATTCTCTCAGGCTCCTGGATTGTGTCGTTAAGTCAATATAGTCTGGAATTGTGATGTTTTTTCTTTGTTTTGTTGTTGTCGTCACTATGGAAACTTTCCAAATGTTACGAATTTCAAATTTCTTTAGTCATGGACTAGTGATTAAAGTTGGGGCTGGAATGCTGGTGTTTGTCTCAGAGTAGGGCTCCATCCCAAGCTTTCAGCCACCCCTGGATGCCTATGCTTCAGAGAAGTCTGTCTTTATGCATTTGCCCTTTCCAGAAATAGATTGTTACACTTGTTATTGGGTAGTGTGTAGGGAAATTCTCTATGTTTTCTCATCCAGTATTCTGTTTTCTCTGTCTTGGAAAAGTCTGTACATGTGTGCCTTGGAGGTGTATCTTTCTTAGCATTTCCACACCTCCAACTCCTTGTCTGTAAACTCAGCCTTATATTAGCAGTTGGTATTGGGCAGGGATTTCTTGTACCTCCTGTAGCTGGGTAGACCACATCAGTATAGATCATATCATATAAACCATATCAATAAAGTTAGGTCTGCATTAGATTCTTTCCCATCTATTAGCTGTAGAGAATTTCCTTTAAATTTCCTTCACCCCTAGTCTTTGCCTATGCCTTGCAGGTGAGGAGGCCTAGTGGCCCTCCCCAGGAGCTTAAGATTTGCTCTATAAAATATCAGGGTGGAAGGAGGAACTGTCAGACTGCCTTATCATCTTCACAGGTGCTAGCCCTCTCTTTTGAGTCTTGCTCCTCCTCCTGTATTTTTGGCTATATAGGGATGAAGTATGGGGCTAATTGACAGGGTTTTGTGTCTGCAGCAAGTGATAACATCTTTTGAGCACTGTGCAAGGCAGTGATTTTTTCTTTTTCCCCAGTGATGTAACCACTTGATCTTGGAGAAACAGACAGTATTGCTTCTATCTTGTCTGCGGACTATGATTAGCTTCTTTTCCTTCTCTGGGCAAAAAGAGTTTTCTGTCCTTCCTCCAGAAGAGGATTAAGACATAATCTTGGCATAAAAGAAGGGAGTCTGGAAGCAGGAAATGTTTCATACCGGTCCCCTAATAGCTATCAGTCACCTTCTACTCATCTGAGTCACTCAGGTTTGCTTTCTTCATTCTTTACCCTGTTCTCAGCTTCTCCTGCAAGCATCAAGTAGGAATGAGATTTTAAATGATTCAGTCTCATAGGATGAAGTGAAGGCAATTACTAAGTGTCCCCAGCAACTTCAGATGTATTAGCTCCCACTTGATTTTCAGTTCAGTCAAATTTTACTTGCTTAGATTATGGCCAGAACAGCTGCAGATTCTCTTGTGTTCTCTTATGGGAGAGAAAATGTGTATGTCTTTTCACCATTTAGAAGAATTTAAACCTCTTGTATTTAAGATTTCTTCATTACCTTCTAACTTCAGCTTTCCAATAAAAATAAACATTATAAAATTAAAGCTGATCTTATTTTTTCCTCTTATTTTTGAGTTAGAGACAACTTTTTAAAAATCGTTCTCTATTTTAAATGGAGGTGGAAGTCCACCCACAATTTGCAATATGTTCTTGTTCATTTTCATTCAACTTGAAATATTTTTAAATTTCCCTTATGATTCCTTTTTTGACCCTGGATTATATAGGGGTGTTTTGCTTTATTTACACATATTTGTGTATTTTTTTATATCTTAATATTTTCAATTTCTAATTAATGTAATTATGGTCAGAGAGTGGATTATTTCAAAATTTCAGCATTAAGACTGGTTTGGGGGCCTCAAAATAATTATTTGTTAGTATTTCAAATGCACTTAGCACTTAGCAATGTATGTTGTGTAGTTTCTGGTCTGTTAAAGATGTTAATTAAATCAATTTTGTTGATAGTGTGCAAACCTATATATTTACTGATTGTTTTTCTGCATTTTTTATAATTTGATAATGAACTTAAAATCTTCAACTATGTAAATTTATCTACTTCTTCTTTTAGTCATGTCAATTTTTAAATGTATTTTGAAATAATACTTTTTAGTCCATAAATATCTAGGTATGTAAACCATTTTATCTCTTCTTAATTAAAACTTATATATTGCCTTTCGCAATTGTAAGTGATACTGTTTGTCTTGAAGTCCAATTTTTTTGGATACAACCCAATCACACCACCTCTCTTAAGGTTTGCAGTATGTATTTTTTTCAAGTATTTTTCTTCAAAGCCATCTACTTCTGTATATTTAGATATTATTTCTTATAAAAAACATAGTTACTGTAGTTAGTCTTAGTAATTTTATTTTAGCAATTCAGAAGTATGTATTGTTTAGGTGGATAGTTTTGTTATTTACATATAAACACACACACACATATATATATGTAGGTGTATCTAGATAGATGTATAGATGGATGTTATAGCTACAGCTGTAGCTGTAGATGTAAATATATTTCCTTCCTGAAATTTCTGATTCCATCTGATATATTTGTTCTGCTTTAAAGAATCCTTTAAGCATTACTTGTAATATGTATTTGCTGGAGACAATGTATCTTAGTTTTTCTCAGTATTAAAACAAGTTTATTTTATATCCATGTTCTCTATTAGTATTGCCATATCTTTTTCCTTCATGTTTGGAAATCTTTTGAATCTTTTTACCCATGTCTATATTTTCAGCATTTCTATAGGTCTATTTAAATGTACTTCTTGAAAGATGAAATATTAAGTGTATTTTTTATTGACAAGATCTATTTACATGTAGTGTGCTATACAATATACTTGATTTAATTTGTTCTGTTTACCTTAACTTTATTTATTTCACTCTGTAACTTCCTTTTTGCTTTATTGTTGCTGATCGAAGCACATTGATATTTGCTACTTTTTGTTTCATTGTTAATTTTATAATTCTACACTGGTTTTCAATTCTGTCAATGATTACTTTCCCTTTCAATATGCTTATATGTATCCATTATATGAAAACAATTTACTTATTATTTCCCCACAAAGTTACTCTGTATACATATGTGTATAATATAATCTCTGTCTTCAATTAGATGAATCTTTTAGAATATTAATGACCCTACTGTCCTCCTTAACTCCTCTTCATTTAGACTAAAAGATATAGTTTCTCTTTTTGTAAATTTTCTAGCTGCTCATTGGCCTAGAATACATATTTTAGTAATAAATATCATTAACAAATATCATTAAATAAGTCCCTCTCACCATAGTTGAATATATACTACTCATTTCAGCAGACTACATCCTTTATATCCTTCATATTTATATGTAAATAGAGATGTCTACATGAAAATCCTTCAATTTGTTTATTTCATATATATGTATGTACATACATACCATTCCTCATTTCTTATGATAATTCATCTTATTCATATTCAAATAAGAGTGACTCTATTTCTCTATGATGTATTTATTTACTTTCACTAAACCTGCCAATCCTATTTTTATGGACCAAAGAGCATAATCTCTTAAGGCACTGGTGAAAACCCAATGTGACTGGGGGAGGGGAACAAATAAAACAAAACAAACAACTATACCCTTGGGTGAGTTGTAGAAATACCTGCTATGCCTAGCATCATATCTGGAGCAAAAGCAGAAAAATATAACAAGATTTCTCACTCCCCTAGGACCCAGATGCATGGTAGCTGTTTAAGACAATGCTATATCTATATCACTGAGAACGATGTCTTCCACCACTCACTACCACCAAGCTCACAAGTGCCAGGTAAAGTCACAGTGAAATATATCAGGGAGAGCTATAAGGGACACAGTCTTTCTGGAGAGCAGCTCAAAAAGAAAACCCAAAGCCCATAAAGGTACCAAAACCAAGTGAGGGGCAAGTGTCCTAGAGTAATGTGGAGCTTCTAGTACACTGAGCATAAACATAGTAACAACGAACTCCAAATGCAGGCCAGCTCAGGAGTAGAGTAATAACCCTCCCCTGTGCAGGACACGTCTATGAATTCCCAAGTATATAAATATTTACTTTAGTATCTACTGTCTACTGTCCAATGCAACATTTTTGGCTTCCAACAACAATTAAATCATAAGCCTTACAGAAAGGTAAGAAAAAACAAAGCTCAAAGAGACAACTCTTTAAATGAAAAGACAATATTTAAAACACCCTTAGATGTGATACAGCTGTTGGAAATACTGGGGGATTTAAAATAATTCTGATTAATACATTAGAGGCTGTAATGGAAAAGGTAGAGTATAGGGGAGAATCCATTGCAAATGCTAGAAATAAAAAAAAAAACAGACAAAGTATTTGACAGACTCATCATCGAATTTGACATAGCTGAGGGAAAAAACAGTTAAATTGAAAAAAAAAAGTTAATAAAATCCACCCAAATTGAAACACAAAGGGAAATAATGATGGCAACAAAAACATTTGCTGTGGAAGAGCAAATGATCTAATGCACCTGTCATTGGAATCCCAGGAGTAGAAGAGAGAGAGAGAGAATAGAGCAGACAAATACGTGAAGAGTAAGTGAAGGGATACCTGAGGACTTCTGCACCTGAGAAGCTGATTTAACATGCAGTCACTTGGTGCCACTCAGAAGTTCTGGTTTTATTAGGCTGGAAGCAGTTTGAGAGGAGGAGACCAGGAAATGGGACACCATTATGAAGCAAATGAAAAGACAACCCTCTAATTGGAGAAAATATTGGCAAATAATATATCTGATAAGATATTTGTTTCATGGTTCATACCTGTAATTCCAGCACTTTAGGGTGGATCATTGAGCCCAGAAGTTTGAGACCAGCCTGGGATACAGGGCAAAATCCCATCTCTACAAAAAATACAAAAAACTAGCCAGGCATGGTGGTGCATGCCTGCAGTCCCAGCTACTCAGGAGGCTGAAGTGGGAGGATCAACAAACCCTCAGAGGTTGAGACTGCAGTGAGCTGAGATTGCACCACTGCACTCCAGCCTGGGCAGCAGAGTGAGACCTTGTCTCAAAAAAAAGAGAGAGAGAGTTTTCTTTGAATAATAAAAAAAGACCAATAAAGGAAAAGGATCTGAATTAACAGTTCTCCAAAGATGGTACACAAATGGCCAAAAAGCACATGAAATGTTGCTGAATATCATGAGCCACCAAAGAAAGGCAAATCAAAATCACAATGCATTTCATTCCACAGTCACTAGATGGCTATAATGAAAAAGATAATAAGGAATGTTTGCAAGGTTGTAAAGACATTGGACTCCTCATATGCTGCTGGTGATAATGTAAAATGGAGCAACTACTTTGAAAATACATCTCAAAAATTAAACATAGAAGTACGATATGACCCATGTTTCCATTTCTTAATATATATCCAAGAGAACTAAAAACATATATTAACACAAACTCGTATGTAAATATTCATATCAACATTATTCATAATAGCTAAATAGTGGAAACAACCAACATGTTCATCGATTAACAGATGAATAAGAAATGTGGCATATCTAAACCATGAAATTTTATTCAGCAATCAAAGGAAAATAAGTAATGATACATGCTATAACATGCATGATTCTTGAAACACTGTGTTAAGTAGAAGTCAGATATAAATGGCCCCATATTGTACAATTCCATTTACATTAAATGTCTAGGATGGGCAAATTTATAGGCACAGAATTTAAATTAGTGGTTGTCTAGGGTTGAGAGAAATGTGATCTTAGGGGATTGTGGAGTAATGGCTAAACTATATTGGTTTTCCTAAGAGGAAATACAAACTTTTAAAATAGACTACAGTGATGTTTGCACAACTCTGAAATATTTTCAAAACTCTTTGTACACTGTGAATGAGTGCATTGTATGGTATGATAATTATATGTCAGTAAATGTGCTTAAATGTGTGTTCATAAACACTGTATTAGAGTACTAAGAATAAAAAGGTATAAAAGAGACTTTTTTTGTAGAGACTCAATTTTAAACCCTAAAAATTCATAAAGATATGAAATTCATATGGACTTTCAGATAGGAAATTGGCTAGAAATAAAGGGAGAAAGAAAACTTTAGCTTGATAATAAGAAAGAGCTCCTATAACAAAAAGTTTAAATTCTGAGCCACAATAAATTATGGAATAATCAAAACCAAATAAATGCTTGTCATTGTGTTAAAGAAAATAGTCAGTATAATGAGTTAAAGTGTTTCCATTTTAGTTATTCTCTAAAGCTGGTCAAATGCTCTAGTCTCTCTCTCTCTCTCTCCCTTGTTCTCTCTATTATATCGTAACTACATTGGGAGGTAATAATGAGAAAGCAACCAACTAATGAATTACACATTTTTTTTTTTTTTTTTTTTGAGACGGAGTCTCGCTCTGTCGCCCAGGCTGGAGTGCAGTGGCGCGATCTCGGCTCACTGCAAGCTCCGCCTCCCGGGTTCACGCCATTCTCCTGCCTCAGCCTCCCAAGTAGCTGGGACTACAGGCGCCCGCTACCACGCCCGGCTAATTTTTTGTATTTTTAGTAGAGACGGGGTTTCACCGTGTTAGCCAGGATGGTCTCGATCTCCTGACCTCGTGATCCGCCCGCCTCGGCCTCCCGAATTACACATTTTAAAGTTGGCAAAATATATCAACAAAGGGAAACAGATAAAAAATATATATATCAAATAAACAGAAGAAGAATTCATGGAAACATTTTTTATAGACTCAGTGAGATCAGAGAGAAAGGTATCTAACAAAATAACAGAAAAAGAGAGAAAAAAGAATGTTGGAAAAGATTGTGAGGTATTCTAGGAAATTCCAAGAAAACAGATGTTAAAAAACTTTAAAAACTAATTTGGAAATCTTAGAATAGGATAGGGTAAAAATAAAATGAGAGATGAAAGAAAGCTTTATTAAGAGAAAAAATCATGAATGAAAAAATGAAATCACAGACATGATGAGCATGCTCCCTAAATATCATCCAAATTTTTTTTTATTTCTAGATAAACTGATAGATAATGAGAAGAGGAGATGCAGCATAAATATTTGGCTATTACTAAAGTTTTTTAAATAGAGAAATAAAATTTATAAAAAATTGGAGAATATATAAATGAAATATATAATATTTGAGTATGAAGATACAGAAGAGTTTACAATATTAGGTTAATTTGATTAAAAACAATATAATTCTTTGGGAGGCCGAGGCATGTGGATCACCTGAGGTCAGGAGTTTGAAACCAGTCTGGCCAATATGGTGAAACCCCATCTCTACTAAAAATACAAAAATTAGCCAGGCCTGGTAGCCGGCACCTGTAATCCAAGCTACTCGGGAGGCTGAGGCAAGAGAAGTGCTTGAACCCAGGAGACAGAGGTTGCCATAAGCTGAGATCACACCATTGCAATCTAACCTGGGTGACAGAGCAAGACTCTGTCTCAAAATAATAATAATAATAATAATAAATATAATTATGTATACTCACAAGGTGATTTCTCTTCAAATGTAAAAGCCTCAGCTTCATTCACAAAGTCAAAGCAGCAGAGGCACAGATTTCCTCTTCTCTAGTGGCACGTCATTTCTTTTTGCTTTATCATAAAAGGAACCCAAAGTTTGGGTAAGAGTTTGCTTAATAAAAAGATTGCTTTTGGAGACTCCCTTGCCACTTTTAAGGCCAATAAAATGTAATAGGTGTGTATTTAATGAGGCACTTTGTGGTGACGGGATTGTGTGTCCCTTTTTATTCTTTCTATACTTTTTCTTTCTAAACAGGCAGACTTGAAGCTGGCACTGGAAAGTCAGCACCCATCTTAGAGAAAGAGGTAACATTCAGGATAGAAGCCACGTGCTAATGATAGTAGAAAACATTTGTTCTAGAATGTCTACCTAAGCTGGACTTTTTTTTTTTTTTAATGGGAAAGATTTGAGTGTCTGTTTAAACCACTTATAGGGGATTTCAATTCTATGTAGCAGAATTTTATTCAAAATTGAGTACCTGTTGTAAGTGCATTGCCAATACACAGTAACAGAATCCAGATTATAGAACTGACTAATTAGACATGAAGATATGTATAATAAGGAAAATAATCCCATAGGCTGTAAATCTGGTGACGATTATTTTGCAGTAAACATTAGGTCACACTGTTGCCTTCAGTATTTTGGAAGGCAGAGCTATGAATCCTGAGGCTGTTATATTATAGGACATTTATGAAAAATTCAGAATGTTAGTGTGCATGGGCTCCTTTTGCTTTTCAGCAAAACCCTATCAGTGAGAAATAAATTGAGACTGGAGCTTTCCAATCTACTAACAGAGTTAGAAGGAGAAGCCACTTTGCCAAGAGAGAAGCTCTCTGTCTATGGCTTACAAAATAAGTTGCCAGGGAGTCTGTAATTTGGAACATTTTCAGCAAAATCCATTTGCTTCTATATCTATATTGAATCAGTTATGACCTGCGGACGTGAAACTGCAGATATAGTGGGAAATAATCCTGGTGCCTTGCCATACAGAAGCACTGAACTTTCTGGCAAAGATGACGAATGTTTCAGATTACCTCAAGGTGGTGACTGCTGCATTAAAAGAAAGGGGAACTGTCAGAGCTTAAAGTCCAGTTAGCACAAGTTTTAAAACTATGACAGAGTAGGCCTTTAGCTACACTGTTGTCATATAAAATGAATCAAAAACAAGGTAGCATCTGCTCAATTTTTTAATAAATTTATACTTATGAAGGTGTAACACTCCAAAGATTAAAAGAATGTCATTAAGTCATTCATGAAGTATATGCAGATACGGCAGAACCGCAGTGTGCTCTAGTGCCTCCTTTTCTTCTTTAGTGATAAACTTCAGTTTTATTCTGTGTAGCAAGGGATACAGCTAAAGAATGTTATTTCTAATTCTTGCGGCAGTCACAGGTGATCAGTTAAATATAAGTCAAAGATGTTGGCTGGGCTTCTGGAAAGACTGTCGAAATAAAACTGACTTGGCTGGTGGTTACTCTCATTTGCTCTTCTCACACTTCCTCTTCTTCCTGCTATGTTGTGATCTTAAATGTTAGAATTCCAGCAGGCAACTTGGACCACACACTAAAGTTAGTGGCACAGAAGTTTAGATGTTGCTATAACTGCTCTGCACGGCCTGACCCTGTGTGCTGGTCCCGTCTTGCTTTGTTTTGTACTAACATAAGAGAAATATAAACATTAACATTCAGTTGGCATATGGTAGCTTTTGCCTCTGCTCTTCCATACATTTTTTCCTGTATGCAGTTCTAACATAATAGCTGAAGTTTCATTATCCATTCCAAACTATAAGCTAAACTTAAATTTCAAAGTAATGAAACCACATTGGTTATAATAAAAATACAGAAGAAATTTGGGTTCATCATGGCCACAGAGACAGAATATCAACCCTAAATACCTTTTTTCTTTATTTCTGTGTTAGAGATATACACCTCTATCTTATTGAAATTATTTACTTTGGTTTTAGATGATATACATCTAATTTTAATATAAAAATAGAGTAAGTATATACAAAGAGGATAAAATAATTTTAAAACCAGACTTGTTCATAGCAACACTTGATGCTATAACATAGCATGTATTAACTTCAAAGACTCTAGAGAAGTGAAATATGGTTTGAAAAGTATATATAAAAGTTTCTTTTTTAAAAATAATCAAGCAATAGAGTCAATTTTAGTCATAAAATAATCTAGGGATTCCGGCACACACAAGTTTTCTTGAACAAAATTTTAGTTAAAAAAATTGATATGTTTAGAGATGGACATGCAATAAAATGATTGGTAGTTACTATTAACTTTAACCATAAAATTGGAAATTATGTAACAAAATAAGTGATCATATAAAGATGAGTTATTCTCTTATTTGAATTTTAAATCAACAATGAATAGAGCTGGGCGCAGTGGCTCACATCTGTAATCCCAGAACTTTGGGAGGCTGAGGTGGCAGAAAAGCTGGAGCCCAGGAGTTGGAGACCAGCCTGGGTAAGATAGTAAGACCTTGTCTCTACAAAAAACAATAATAATAAAATAATCATTGGTGGCATGGCTGTGGTCCTGAGGATGAGGTAAAAGGAACCCTTGAGCCTGGGAAGTCAAAGCTTTAGTGACTGCACTCCAGCCTGGGCCACAGAGTGAGTCCTCATCAAAATAAATAAGTAAGTAAATAAATAAATATAAAAATAAATAAATAAATATAAATAAAATAAAAATTGTTTAAGTATGACCCATACAATATTTGAGGACGTTCTTATACTAAAAAATGTATTTGTTATTTATCTGAAATTCAAATTTACCTGGTTGTCATGAATCTCATCTGACAACCCACATAGGAGTAATATGGGCGAGGGATCTGACAGTGTTTTGGTGTTGACCGAGAGCTCTCTCTAGCAGCTATTCTGGGTTTCTACCAATGCCCTCAGGCTACAGATTTTCTTTCCCTTGTGCCTGTAGATTAAGGTTTCCATTCTGTAGATTAGACACTGGAGATGGGTCTGGGCGATTTTGGCCTTCTTTGATGCTCCCTTTCTCTAGCCAGCACCAGAGAGGATCATTTTCAGGATTTTCTTCCTTCAGCAATACATGGATTTCCTGGAAGGAAAATCATACAAGGGCTTCAGAATTCCTCTATGCTGCAGCCTCCAGGGGCTTCACCCTTTCCATCCATCCCACACCAGGTCTTTGGCAATTAGGTGCAAATTTCCAGGTGAATTTTTTCCCTGGCTTGATGGCATTCTGTAGCATTTTTCCGAGGTAAACAAACAATAAAGTCCTACTTGTCATGAAAGTTCCCTTTACTTTTTTTTTCAATAGTGTTTGGGGTACAGGTGGGTTTTAGTTACATGGATGACTTCTTTAGTGGTGAATTCTGAGATTTTAGTGCACCAATATGTAGTCTTTTATCCCTCAACCCTCGTCCAACTTACCCCCATCTCAGTCCCCAAAGTCCATTATATCACTCTATGTGTGTCCTCATAGCTTAGCTTCCACTTAAAATTGAGAACATACAGAAAGTCTCTTTCTTCAGATTTTAGGATAGTTGTTTGTCCCGTAAACTCAGTTTTCTAATGGGTTCATTTACAGTTTGTTAATTACAGTTTGTTACATTTTGTTATATTACAGTTACTTATATTTATTACATTAGTTTGTTAATTTACAGTTTGTCAGTCTTTTTATTTTTGTAAAAATTGGAGAAATGCTTGTTTTAGCTTTCCACATCCCTGAGCTGAAACTTCACTCGGTCTTTAATTCTCTGCCTATTTATTTTACAGCATACATAATTTTATGTAACCCTTCTTTATGATCGTGTCCCTCTTCATTCTACCACTTTCTTAATTTAACCCCTCACCCCTCCATATGATGACAATATCACTCTTGAGTCTTCAGGGATGAAGTTATGCCTCGTGTACTCAAGAATCAGCCAGGTAGCCAATGGTGTTGGAGATAGTAACCTGACTTCACCTCTACTCTTTATGAGGTAACACTGGTTTATTATTGCTGATGATACATTTGTTCTCTCCCAGCTCTTGTTATAATGTGATATTTCCCATATAACCCCACTATGAATAGAACTATATCCTAAGTATTTCTTCACATTATTTTTCCATTATCTTCAAGAGGTGGAAAAATTGCAGTAAATCGTACCACTCAAGTAGTATGAACAATTTTAGAGAGGTCGACTTTTACTAACACAATTTTAACTAAATAATGAATCTTCAAACACCAAATTACACTGACATTGTCATTTTAGGCTTGATTATCCTAACCTGCTTCACCCGTGTTGTTGACAGCTGTTGTGAAGCCTTGGTTATTGTCTTCTTAGTTTAAATAATTTAAACACGAAATACAAAGCAAAGGAGATGCAGCATGGAGCAATTCACTGCAAAGGAGAAAGAATACTCTGAAGGTTAGATGTAAAAGAGACAGCACACTCTGCGAGGCAATTCAGAGTGGGCTGCTCATGAAGACAGGCAACAAAGACTCACACTAGGGAGACTCTTTTATAGGAGTCTTACATGATTATTCCCAAGCGGATGGGAAGAGGTGTTGCCAGTAGGCATGTTCTGGGTGGTCCTCTGGGTGCACATGCACAGTCATTGTACGTGTTAGTTCACACATTTCATGTCTCATTAGCATCTTAAATCTCTACCCAGGGGTGTGTTTTTTAATATTATAATGAGTAAAGGGTCAGTCTGAGGACAGGTACAATCAAAATGTGCATGCTCTTTAAAGGGGAAATTCCCTACTGGAGATAGCTTTGCTTGAATGAGCTTGACTACAATGCAAATGCTGGGGCTTATTGTGTTAAAGGTGAGGTCTCAAGGTTGCAGGCTCCAGAGGACATGGTTACTTCTTTGACAACCCATCCTGCCTCAATGTGAACTGAACCTTAACTAATTCTGAACTGAATTTTACCTAATTATATGGAATTAAACTTGCCTGGATGACCTTGACTGTGATATCTTAAACAAGAATGTATTCTCTGCCTGAAAATCTTGTTCTATTAGATGCTATGATGGTACCTAAGTGCTCACTCTTACTATGCACTTTATTCAGTAGATGTGACACTTCGTCAGAGATGAGATGGATTTCCTAATAAGGCCCAACATGTGAATGAAATTTGAGGAATTACAAGAAAGCCTATTGTCTCTGACATCCAATTGCATATACGATTTCCATCTGATTACCTACTGATAGGGTTTGGCTCTGTGTCCCCACCCAAATCTCATCTCTAATTGTAATCCCCACATGTTGGGGAGGGACCAGGTGAGAGGGGATTGGATCAAGGGGGCAGGGGCAGGGGGCAATTTCCCCCATGTTGTTTTCATGATAGTCAGGGAGTTCTCATGAGAGCTGATGGTTTGAAAGTATGGTACCTCCTGGTTATTGCACACATTCCCTCCTGCTGCCTTGTGAAGAAAGTGCTTGCTCCCTTTTCACCTTCTTCCATGATTATAAGTTTCCTGAAGCCTCCTGGCCATGCTTCCCCTTAAGCCTGCAGAACTCTGAGTCAATGAAACCTCTTTCCTTTGTAATTACACTGTCTCAGGTAGTATTCTTTTTAGCAGTGTGAGAACAAACTAATACACCTATGTTTAGTTTTGGGTTTGATTTCTTGTTACAATGAAAATGCATTTTTGAAAATGTGAGTTTTGTTAGAAAATTTTCTTTGGAAAATTAAAGTGGAAAACATTTTAATTTGTTATAAATCACTTGGAAATTATTAAAGACCATTGAATAAGTTTTGTTAGGAAATATGGCTGAAATATCATTGCTATGGTTTGAATGTATCCCTCTAAAATTCATGTTGAAATTTAATCTCCATTGTGGTAGTAGTAATACATGGGGCCTCTTGGGAAGTGATTATATCATGAGTGTTCCACCCTCACAAATAGATTAGTCCCTCACGAAAGGGATAGAGAGGATTAGCTTAAACCCTTTTTCCCTTCTTCCTTTGGCCATGTGAGGACAGCCACAAGAAACCATCTTGGAGGCAGAGAGCAGTCCTTGAGAGATAGCAAATCTGCCCTGATCCTGAACTCCTGAGCCTCCAGAACAGTGAGAAATACATTTCTGCTTTTTAAAGATCACCGAGCTTTAGGTATTTTGTTATAGTAACACAAATGGATGAAGACAATCATGAAAGTTAGATGAATAATATTAGAATAATAAAGGATACACTTTTTAAGGAAAAAATAATGAAGATAAATTTTGGCATTTTTACTGGGGTGTAGACCAGACTTATTTGGCCTTAAAATGATTTTGTGGCTCAAAGCTTATAGTAAGGGTTGACCTTTACATTAAGATAGACCTAGATCCAAATTCTACTACAACCTATTTTAGTAACATTTTGACCTATAGCAAATTTATAGCTTATTCAATACTGAATTCTCTAAACTAGAAAATGGAGATAAATGCTATTAATATTTATATTTAGACCAATTATTACATGAGCTAACCAAAATAAAACACTTGGCTCATGACTTGACACTAGATAATTGTTGAATAAATATTAGTGAGAATTTTCATAAACATTATTTTCTTTTATTTTTTACATCTTCATCATTATTATGGCTAGAAAAAGGCATTTGTTTGAAATGTTATTGTAAATATACCCTAGTCCAGGCTTTATAGTATTAGGGTAGAATATGGAATTGGAATTACAGTATTACTGAATTGTGAGCTTTATCAAATTAGGATAAAAGAAAAATTGTTCTAATAATGTGGCCCAGTAAAACACATATAGAATATTAGATATTTAGCAAGTTTTGTTTATCACAAGTATAAATATATAATAAAAAAGCCATTTTATATAGTACTGTGCAATGTATTGCCATAAAACAATAAATATGGCTTTCCTATTTATTTGGAACCCAGTAACTTAATTGTTTTGAAGGAAAAAGACTTCCCACATGAAAGTAATGACCATGTTTTGGTGATTTTTACAACCTTAGGATCATATTTTAACAAAACTATATAGGCTCTTTTCAAAAACAAACCAATTTTACACTAAAAGTGTTCTTTGAAATAATTTTGTTTCTGAAATATTTTCATTTTTGTGCTCTTATTTTAATATTAACTTGATTTGTAAAATTCATCTCAACTCAACAAACATGGAGACAGATTTATAAACATTTATGAATATTATATATTAGTAATGTAGCTTCCTTTAAAAGTAATACGCATAGTAGTTGAAATTACACTGTTATACAAGCAAGTACTATAGGTAGACTAAGGAATTCTGAGAAAAGTGAAAAGAGTATAGGTATGAACACAGAAACAAATGTTTATTAAAGAAGTATACTAAACTGTGAGTGTTTACCAAATTAACATAAGGAAGTTATGCATGTAGGAAATTATGCAAGTATGATAATGTCGAACTAGTTATTTGTTAGCAAATTATGGAGCAATTTATTGAAAGTAAATTATTATTTACTATTGAAAGTAAATTAGCAGGCCTGGCACAGTGGCTTACGCCTGTAATCCCACCAGTTTGGGAGGCAGAAGAGGTCGGATCACTAAAGGCCAGGAGATTGAGACCAACCTGGAGAACATGATAAAACCCCTTCTCTACTAAAAAATACAAAAATTAGCTGGGCCTGGTGGTGCATGCCTATAATCCCAGCTACTCGGGAGGCTGAGGCAGGAGAATGGCTTGAACCTGGGAGGCGGAGGTTGCAGTGAGCCAAGACCATGCGACTGCACTCCGGCCTGGGTGACAGAGCGAGACCATGTCTCAAAGAAAAAAAACAAAAAACCAAAAAAACATAAAAACGGTTAGCAGTATAAACTGAAAATAAAAATAATAGCAAGACCCTCAGGGTAGTTTGTAATAGGACATGATGAAATTAGTTTTAAACGTTGTAAAGATCAAATGCGGAACAGTTATAAAGAGGAAGCCCAAGGTCATGAAAGCCTGTTTGGAGAGTGTCTCAGTGTGGCCTGCTGAGGACAGAAACACTGACCAGCGTGGACCACGCAGCCGCCCTGGGCTTGTTTTCAGGCCTACCTGCTGCCTATGCTTTTAAGCTTTTGGCAAATTATCCTGATTCTATTTCAGAATATACCCATCGTTCATCCTGTGTGTTTTTTAACTCTTCTGACCTCTATATTTTCTTGAGTTCACCTGATTCATATCCTTATTACTAAACCCAGAGGCCTGAGGTTCTTCATTATTTTAACATATATTAAAGATTAAATTACCTCATCAATATATTTCATAAAAAGTAATTTTTAATATGTCTTAAACTTTAACAGCACCTCTACTTTTAAAACAGAAATACACTGGTGGTATTCACAATTATCTATAAAGATTTGCCCTTTTTGAGAATAATGATTTCATCTTCCCTAACGATATACCAACATTCAGGTCATTCTAACTTATTTTGTGACATGAATCTTTTAGATTCAAATAAACTCCATCCTACACAAAATTCAGTATAGTAACATGATTTCTCTCTGGGTGATAGGTTTCTCAGTAAAGAAAACTTTGAAACATCTTTCAAACAATTTTCATTATTTTGTGTGACCCTGCAATTATGAATGCCCATGACAAATGAGAAAGAGCAAACAGCCTAAGCTGGCAAAACTTTAAATGTGAACTAACATAATTTGTCAGATTGTATTTTGTTTTATCTTATTTAAAATATTTTCTAGTTTGCCAACTCATAATTTGAGGATTTTTAATGTGCTGAACAAAAGTAAGACTCCCCTGGGGGCTAAGCTATGAGTAGCTAGTCTAATGGGAGATAATTCTTGTGTCTTTCAAATACAGCTGAAGTCAACTTTGGCCCTAGTGATATCTTTTCGATTTAATATCCATTATAAATTATTCTGGTCTTCCCAGCATTCAGTTCTTACTATGTAATTCCACTGCCTTTTGAAAAAGTCACTGGAAGAAAAACAGTTGAATATGATATAAAACTATATGTTATAAATCTAATTTGAATGTTAACTTGCTATTGAGTTGGATTAGCTTATGTAATTAGGCTACTTTTTCTATTCTCAGGATATACTAAAAATTCAAAAATTATCATACTTAGAAAATATAGGTTGACTTTCATTCTGATAATAGTACAACTTTCTGCAAATTTATATTTCATGTTCTTTAAAATAATTATTTAAATCTTCTGGTGTATATTAGTATAATGAAAATAATGTTTTATACATAAATATAATTTTTGTTGTTTCAATGCATTTTTACTTTATTTTCTGATTTTTATTAAACATAATTAGTAATATACTGCTGTTACTTTGAATTATAGTTCTATTAAAGTAAGGCTGTCCATAGGCAAAAAAGAAATTATAAAACTTCATGGGATTTTTCCCCCAGATTATTTGCTTTTTTGTTGTTATTAAATAACCCTTCATCATTTTTCATTTTTTTTCTCTCTCCATTTTTGCTGGATACTTTGGATGATCTCTTCCAGTACAATGAAATTAAATGTAATATTTAAGCTTACAACCTCTCACTTTGAACCTTCACCCTGACTTCTATCTCAAACCTGATAACTTGATATAATCATAGAATGTCTAATAGATATTTCAGATTTCTGTTTGAAACAGAAATGCTTCAAACAGATTTCTGTTTGAAATCAAGCTCTCGATTCCTTCTCACAAACTGTTTTTTATGATGTTGTTTGTCATACACAAGTGGTAAATGGTACCACATTCACCTGTTTTCTAAGACTACAATATTAAAGTCATCCTCAATAACATCACTCTTATATTCCATATTCACATCTTCATAAAATATTACTATATTTAATGTGCCATTTAAATCTCATCAAAATCTTCCTATTATTTTTATTTTATAATTTTATTTTAAAAAAATTTCGGTGGTTACATAGTTGGTATATATATTTACAGAGTATATGAGATATTTTGATACAGGTGTACAATGGGTAATAATCACATCAGGGTAAATGCAGTTTCTGTCATTTCAAGCATTTATGTATTTTTTGTGTTACAAAAAATCCCATTATACTCTTTCAGTTATTTAAAATATACAATAAATTATTGTTGGCTTAATCACCCTGTCGTGATATAGATCTTATTCATTCTATCTATTCTTGGACCTACTAACCAGCCCCATTTCCTCCAACACCCACTATACTTCCCACCCTCTGGTAACTATAATTCTCCTCCCTATGTCCAGGAGTTCAATTGTTTTAATTTTATTTTAGCTCCCACAAATAAGTGAGAGCATGTGGAACTTGTCTTTCTGTGCCTGGCTTATTTCACTTAACATAATGACCTCCAGTTCCACCCATATTGTTGCAAATGACGGGATCTCAGGTTTTTTTTTTTTATGACTGAATAATATTCCATTGTGTATATTTACCATATTTTCTTTATTCATTCATCTATTGATGGACACTTAGGTTACTTCCAAATCTTGGCTATTGTGAATGGTGCTGCAAGAAACATGGGAGTGTGGATATCTCTTTGACATACTGATTTTCTTTTGAGTATATGCCTAAGAGTGGGATTCCTGGATCTTATGGCAGTTTTATTTTTAGTTTTTTGAGAAATCTCCAAACTGTTCTCCATAGTGGTTATACTAATTTACATTCCCACCAAAAATGTATGAGGGTTCCCTTTTCCCTACTTCCTCACCTGTCTTTTGTATACAAGTCATTTTAACTAGGGTGAGATGATATCTTATTAAATTTTTGATTTGCATTTCTCTAATCATCAGTGATGTTGAACACTTTTTATGTACTTGTTTGCAATTTTTATGCCTTCTTTTCAGAAATGTCTATTCAGCTCTTTTGCTCATTTTTTAATCGAATTATTAGTTTTTTTTTCCTATTGACTCATGTGAGCTCCTTATATATAATGGTTACAAATCTTTTGTCAGGTAAATAGCTTGCAGATACTGTCTCTTAGCCTCATTATGTAGGTTGTCTGTTCACTTTTTTGATTATTTCTTTTGCTGTGCAGAAGATTTTTTAACTTGATGTGATCCCATTTGTCCATTTTTGCTTTGGTTGCTTGTGTTTGTGAGGTATTACTTAGGAAATCTTTGACCAGCCCAAAGTCCTGAAAAGTTTCTCCAATTTTTGCTTTCAGTACTTTCATAGTTTGAGGTCCTTGATTTAAATTTTCAATTCATTTTTATTTAATTTTTGTATATGGGTCCTTTATCATTGATCTTTGGGAGTTTGATTATTAAGTGTTTTGAGGTAGTCTTATTTGGGTTAAATTTGCTGGTGCTCTATAACTTTCTTGCACTTGAATATTGATATCTTTCTCTGGGTTTGGAATGGTCTCTGATATTATCCCTTTGAATAAACTTTCTGCCTTGAGATCGCTCTCTACCTCCTCTCTAAGGCCAATAACTCTTGGATTTGCCCTTTTGAGGATATTGTCAGGATCCTGTAGGCATGATTTATTGTTTTTTATTATTTTTTATTTTGTCTCCTCTGACTGTGTATTTTCAAATAGCCTGTCTTCAACCCCTCTAATTCTTTCTTCTGTTTAATCAATTCTGATAAGAGGTCTGACACCTTCTTTATATGTTTATTTCATTGTTCAGCCCCAGAATTTCTCCCTAATTTTTAAAAATTATTTTTATCTCTTTGTTAAATTTATCTTATAGGATTCTGAATTCCTTCTCTGTATTTTCTTGGATTACACTGAGATTTCTCAAAATAGCTATTTTGAATTCTCTGTCTGAAAGATCATGTATCTCTGTCTCTCCAGGATTGGTCCCTGGTACCTCATTTAGTTCATTTGGTGAGGTAATTTCTTTGTTTTTTATGGATTGTCTTGATGCTTGTGAATGATTTTAAGTATCTGCACATTGAAGACTTAGGTATTTATTGTAGTCTTTGCAGTCCGGGCTTGTTTGTACTCATCCTTCTTGGGAAGGCCTTCTAGGTACTCAAAAACTTGAGTGTTGTGATCTAAGTTTTTGATCACTGAAGCTTTATTTGCTTTATGAGACACTCAAAGATCAGTAATGCTGTGGCCCTTGTAGACTCGTAGATGTGCTATCTTGGCGGTCTTGTGTAAGATCTGGAAGAATTCCCTAGATTACCAGGCAGGGTCTCATATTCTCTTCCCTTCCTTTCCCCCAAAGAAATGGAGTCTCTCTATCTCTTCTGAGCTACTTAAAGCTGGGGCGACACAAGGATTCCCGTGATCAGCACCACTGGGACTGTGCTAGGTAAGATCAGGAGCCAGTGCAGCACTGGGTCTTGCCCGGAGCCTGTAGTGATCACTGCCTGATCACCACCTATGTTCACTCAAGGTCCATGGCTCTACAATCAGCAGGTGGTAAATCCAGCCAGGCTTTTTTCCTTCCATTCGGTGTAGTGAGTTTGCCCCAGCCCAGGGTGGGTCTGGGGATGCCAACTGCGAATGACTGGCTGGAGTCAGGAAACTTAAGAATCTACCTGTTATTCTATTCTACTGTACCTGGGCTGGCACCCAAGTCACATGACAAAGTACTTCTTACTCTTTCCTTCCCCTTCCCCAAGCAGAGGAGTCTTTCTGTGGCTGCCGCCTCCCCTGGCCCACAGCTAGTACAGGCCCAAGGGCTCTTCAGTCAGCTTTAGTAAAGGTTGCCAGGCCTGAGTCTCTCCTTTCAGGGCCATGGGCTCCCTTCTGGCCCAGGGCAGGTCCATAAATGTCACAGAGGAATCAAGGCCTGGAATCAGGGATCCCAGGAGCCCCCACCTTGTTCTCTATCAGCTCTCTGTGGCTCAGCTAGTATCCAAGCTGCAAGACAAAGTCTCCTTAACTCTTTCCTCTCCTCAAGCAGAAGGGGTCTCTCCCATAGCCACCACAGCTGAAAATGTACTTAGTCACACCTGGAGCCAGCACAGCTCTGAGTCTCACCCAAGGCCCA
The DNA here is from genome assembly GCF_028858775.2 of Pan troglodytes. NCBI lineage: Eukaryota > Metazoa > Chordata > Mammalia > Primates > Hominidae > Pan > Pan troglodytes. The sequence goes on from NC_072415.2 coordinate 76,361,343, forward strand.
TGGTGAGTTCTGTCTGGCTACCACTGCTGATTATTCAGGGCCCACAGGATCTTTTGTCAACAGGTGATGAATTCTGCCAGGACTTGGTCCTTCCCTTCAAGGCAATGGGTTCCCTTCTGGCCCAAAGTGTGTCTAGAAATGTCTTCAGGAAGCTAGGGCCTAGAATGAGTGCCTCAGGACTCTGCTTGGTGGCCTTTTCTACTGTGGCTGAGCTGATATCCAAGTTGCAAAAGAAAGTACTCTTTACTGTCCTTTTACCTCTTCTCAATCAGAGGAAAGGAAACTCTCCCAGAGCTGTGAGCTGTGTTGCTGCTGCCTGGGGTTAGGGGTGAGGTGATCCAAGCACTCCATTGCCTGCACCTGCTGGTGTCTCACTGGATCCCGGGCAACTCAAGTCCACCAGCTCCTGGCTCCAAGCCAAAAGAGTACCAAGACTTGCCCAGGAATTGTGGTCTATACTGGTCTATACTGTCTATACTATCTTTACTGTCTTTCAAGTTATGGTCTATATGGTTGTGGTCTATACTGTCTTTCAAGTTATTTTGGGCTCCAGAACACTTTAGCCCACAGTGGCAGGGCTTGCTGGAACTCAGGTTCTAACTGCTGAGACAGATGATTTGTCCGGCTAGTTCTGGTCCAAATGCTCCCTCCATGGGTACTGGCTGAGTTCCGCCCCAGGTTGCTTTCTGCTATGATAGAGAAGCACTAAGTTCCAATGCAAAGTCCCACAGTCACTGAGCTCTTCCCTTCTCAAGTGCACAGATTTTCTCTCTATGCCATGCGACCACTGCCAGGGCATGGTGGAAGGGTGGCACGGGCGATTGAAGACCTATCTTTCCTACCCTCTTCTGTGCTTCTTTCCTTAATATGATGATAAAACCAGGTACTGTGATCACTCACCTGATTTTCAGTTCTTATGAAGGTGCTTTTTAGTGAGGATAGTTCAATTTGATTCTCCTGCAGAAGAATGTTTGTTAGAGGCTTCTGTTTAGCCATCTTGCTCTACCTGGAATTCTTATCAAAATCTGATAAAAGTATTGCACACAGAACTGTACAGGACAGGTTACATTTGTAAGCCAGGAGACATCTCACTATAAGTTGATATAACCTGTAATTTATGATTATTTTAAACCACTAAAAGCATACGTCAACAGGTTAGAAGCTTAGCCACAACAAAATTTGTAAAATATTTTATTAAATACTTTAGTGAAAGTAAAATACGAAGATATTCTAGTCTTTCTGAGCTACATAAACCTCTATATAATGCCAATTAGTCATATTTTAAATGTTTCTGTGTTGATTTTACTTATCAGTAACAAATGCTATGTGAATTATATAGCACGCATTATAAAAGTTTTTATTCTACATTTTTAGGTGTAATTTTCTTATGATTTTTCCAAAAATTAGTCACAATTCACTTTTAAGGCCACTGTATTTGAACGTTCTTGCATTGCTATAAAGAAACACCTGAGACTGGGTAATTCATAAGAAAAGGTTTAATTGGCTACTGGTCTTGCAGGCTGTACAGGAATTTTCTTCTGGGAAGTTGTCAGAAGGCTTACAATCATGGCAGAAGGCAAAGAGATCAGGTGTCTCACATGGCAGGAGTAGCAAGAAGGCCAGGGAAGTGCCCACACTTTTAAACAACCAGATCTTGTGAACTCACTCCCTACTGCCAGGGCAACACCAAGCCTTGAGGGATCTGCCACCATGATCCAAACACCTCCCACCAGGCCACACTTGCAACCCTGGGGATTACAACTCAACATGAGATTTGACAGGGACATATATTCAACTGTATTAGCCATTTATTTATGGACTGTGGAAATTATATGTTCCATCTTTGAAATCCAAGTTCATGGCCACCACTCAAACACGTAATCTGTTTTTTCCTTATTCTTCACTCATAAGCAATTATTACACATTAGTAACTATAAGCCCTATCTACATACTTTGTGTGAATTCCTGGTATTACAATGTCACCCTCATTTAAAAAGTGGAAAGATAAAGAGGAAGCAATCTATTTTTTTTTCCTTTTTTTCTGATAGCACTTGTTTGTGAAGCTCTTGCAGATGTTCTTAAGTAAAATCAACTCCTCCATTTTTTTGTAGCAACTACACATATTTATCAATAATAGTTCACAAATACATTTTCAAATATTATTTGACTTAAGTGTCTCTGTCCACTAAATTACAACCTTTCTTAGAGGTAAGTTTGTAAATATACTGCCTATATTAAGGAAGAAAAATGATCTCAAATCAATAATCCAGTCTTTCATGTTAGGTCACTGGAAAAAGAAAAATTGTAATGAAGGCAAGAAGAAGGAGGGAAATATATAGATTAAAGTAGAAATGAATAACATTGATAAGTGAAAAATAAAATAGAAAAAAACAGTTAAGCCAAAATCTAGTTCTTTGAAAAGTTAAATATTGAAAACCTTTAGTTAGATTGATTGAGTAAAAAAGAGAGAAGTCTTAAATTAGTAGGTAGAAATGAGAGGGAATATTACTGCCAACCTTACAGAAATAAAAAGGATTATAAAGGAATACTATTCACAATTATACAGCAACAAATTAGATAACTTAGATGAAAGTGAAATATATAGAAAGCAACTATTAAAACTGACTCAAGAAGAAATGGAAAATCTAAATAAACCCATAATTACTGAAGAAATTAAAGTCATAATTCAAAAAAAAACTATTCACAAAGTCCAGGCCTATTTGTCTTCTTCACTCCTAGATTCTACTGAACATTAAAAAAGTAACAATTATCTGCAAAGTATTCCATATAATAAAAGATAGAGCTTATCAATAGAATAAAAAATACAAAAATCACATGATATTCTCAATAGGTACAGGAACAGCATTTGATGAAAATCCTAATCCTTCTAATCCTAATTTGTTAAATGTTTAACATAAAACACTTAACAAATTTTATGTTAAGTGTTTAACATAAAACAGTTAACAAATTATGTGTTTATGTTAAACACAACAAATTAGGAATACGAGAAAATTACCACTACATAACAAGAGCTATATATGAAAAACCCACAACTAACCTCACACTGTTATAAAAGGTGAAAGATTTAAAGCTTTTCCTCTGAGATCAGGAATAAAACAAGGATGCTTACTTTTGCTGATTCTATCCATATAGTACTAGAAATCCTACCCAGAGCAATTTGGCAAGAACAAGAAAATATGTTTAAGTTGCAGAGAAATTTGTTCATATAAGCTAATTTAATACTTAATGGTGAAAGACTAGATGATTTTACTCTAAGATCAGGAGCAAGAGAAGTATATGTGCCCTGGCCTCTTGTATTCAACATTGTACTGTGGACATAGAGCAATCAGGGGAAGAAATAAAAGGCATCCAGATTTAAATGGAAGAAGTTAAACTATATCTCTATTCTCAGAGAATAGAAAGTAATCCTAGGGAGTATAAAAATTTAAAGTATTAAGATGAATAAAGTTAACAATCAAGTTCTACAAGGTTGTAGGGTATAAAATCAGTGTACAAACATCAATTGCCTTTCTGTACACTTGCAATGAACAATCTAAAAGAAATTAAGAAAGTAATGCCATTTACAAATAGTTTTATGAAGTTACGGCCTGATGTCTGCTATTTCAGTAGGCTAATGCTCCTTTTCTGAACTCTTCATCTGACTGTAATCTTGTGTGACAACCATGCGCTAAACTACTTTCAGTGATAAAGTACTTTTTATGTTAAGTTTTCTGCACTACTCTTAATCCTCTCTGGAACATTCTACCTATCCCTCTTACCCTAGTGTCTTTACTAATTTCTATGCAATGATTTTTCCTGAAACCCTTACCTGATACCCAAATTTGGGTTAGGTTGTCTTTTTCTCTGTTTTCAAAACTTTTACTTTCCAATGTCTTCATTTCATTATCTTTTACGTCCTTACATCTCCAACTTGACAGTGCACTTTATGAGGATCTAAATTCTGTATATTGTTAACATTGGAGCTTTTCTGCCTAATTCATTGTTTGGCTTATACTAAGAATGTGAAAATCATTCTAAAATTATGATATTACATAGCTCTGCAGAAATATATCCAAGCAGTTGTAATGCTTAACTCTATTTATAGAATAATCTATTTTTCTAGAAAACAGTAGGCTCTTTACATGTCATAATCAATTTTGCTTTCAGTGCCTGGTTCTGGCCTGCTATGTAAAATCTTCTCCACAAGTGTTTGAATTCATCAATGAATGGACAAATGTCATTGGTCAGCATGAGGCACAGCTTACCAGTTCAGATTCCAGTAGCTGAGGAACAAATCTTAACTCCAAAAATAAGTAATTGAGTCACTTTGGAGGAATTATTTGACCTTTTCATAACTTTGACATCACAACAATGAGGGTGAAGTTAGTAAAATAAATGATTATTATGAGGATAAAATGAGAAAATGAATTAAGTGCTTAAGACAATGCTTGGTAACTAGTTAATATTCATTAATCATGAAATATTATTAAATGAATTTAATGTTTATACACAACAGTAAGACTAATGGAAGAAGATATCAAGCAACATTTAATAACAGGAAAAATGTTTTTAATTCATGCATAGAAAATGCCTTTTTATTATTTGTGAATTATCTGCTAAGTTTGTATAATACTTGATTGACGCATCCCTACACAGTTTAAATATCTCATTAATACACAAAATAATTTTATTAAGATTAAAATATACAGTTTCAAAAATATGGAACTTGCTATTACTTTCATTCTAAATATGTCAAATAAATAAGAAAAAAGTTTTCTCAAGATTTGTGAGAGGATGTCTGTTTGTGATGGAATTTATTATTATTATTATTTTTAGGAAGGAAAGGTGTGATTTGAAAATTTCAACAAGTTAAGAAAATCTATGGCAATTTGAAGAAAATCAACTCAATATTTTAATTTAATGAGTGCAAAATAGTTTTGAATAAGCCCAATTGACAAAGACATGTTTTACCAATTAGTACATGTATTACAGGTAGAAATGATTATTCAGTATAGTTTTGAAGGTGGCCTGAAGCAAATGTTGAGACCACAGTTGAATAGAGAGCAATTGTGGTGTATAGTTGGAATGCTTACATAATTGAGCTTGATTATAATCATCCCTCTAATCACATTTTAAACTTTTCCTAATGAATAGATGAGGAAATTAGAAAAATAAAGAATGAAAAAGCAGTCTATTTAAAAATATTTTTAAAATTATTTATAGCCCTCACATTAATGCTTTCTAGTTTAATATTGTGACTCCTTTCCACTCTTAATTCAGGCATCTATTAATATTTTACATTGGGAAATTAATTCATTACAAATAATATTTTGCAGCTGCCTTGTCTAACTCTACCAATTCAAGTGCAATACACTTGCTTTTAGAAGGGATCATGTTATAGAAGTATAAAGAATATGGAAGTAGAGAGTCTAAGAATTAAATACCATCTGCTAAACCTTCTAAGGGCAAGATGCTAGGTGAATTTGTTATTATTTATGAACTGATTATTGTAATAATCTCAATTTCCTTTACATGAAATTGAGGTATTGCTATTATTGTGTGTGATAAGACTTGAATGGTTAAACACATGTAAAAATTCTAGTACATAGAAATGTTTGTTATCTTTGAATTTTTCTTCTGACACAAAACACTAAAGAATAAATAATCAATAATAGAGAATGAAGTTACATGGGGTAGACCATATGGTGTGGCCCTAAGACCCTTTGATTAGACCTCTGAAGGATAAGGGCAGTGGTCCCCAACCTTTCTGGCACTGGGGACCAGTTTCGTGGAAGACAATTTTTCCACAGAATGGTGGGAGTGGTAGTTGGGGATGAAACTGTTCCATCTCAGAGCATCAGGCATTAGGTGGATTTCATAAGGAGTATGCAACCTAGATCTCTTAAATCTAATGCCACCACTGATCTGCCAGGAGATGGAGCTCAGATGGTAATGATCACTGGTCTGCCACTCACCTCCTGCTGTGCAGACCCATTCCTAACAGGCTGCAGACTGGTACCAGTCTGTGGCCCAGGGGTTGGGGACCCTTGATTTAGGGTGTTGCCTAATAAACTTATACAAACATGTTTTTAAATTCTGAAGAGTCTTCTAAAAGCCTGAAGCTTGGCTTTTCTCTTTCCTCCATCCTTGCAATTTTAGATGTTTATACCCTTTTTTCAGAATATTTAATTTGTTTTTTATGTAAATATTGAAAGGTTTAAAGTTTACCATTTTGCTATATATTTTCTATTTCTTCCTATCTATTCCTTGCTTCCTTGTCCCCCCTTTCATGCCTTCTTTTGGGTTAATTGAATGCTTTTTACCATTACACGTTATTCTTACTATTGAAATTTGTGTGTTATACGATTAAGTAGTTGCTCTATACGAGTTTACATTATGCACTTTTAACTTACAATAGTATGGTGCCAATCATTAAACAATTTTACAACAATATAAGAAACTTACTTTAAAATTAAAGATCGAATTTAAAATGAACATGAAAAAGATATATCGTGTTTATGCTTTTCATAGTTACTTGGAGTTCTTATCTACTGACTCCAGTATGTGGGTTCTCTGTTGAACTGCTTCTGCCGCCTGTGATTCTCTTGATTATAGGTCACATATTTCTGCTTATTTTTATGTTTCACATTTTGTTTAGTTTGTTTTTTGTTTTGTTTTTGAGATGGAGTCTCGCTCTGTTACCCAGGCTGGAGTGCAGTGGCAAGATCTCTGCTCACTGCAACCTCCGCCTCCCGGGTTCAAGTGATTCTCCTGCCTCAGCCTCCTGAGTAGCTGGGACTACAGGCGCCTGCCGCTGCACCCGGCTATTTTTTGTATTTTTAGTAGAAATGGGGTTTCACCATCTTGGCCAGGCTGGTCTGGAACTCCTGACCTCGTGATCCACCTGCCTCGGCCTCCCAAAATGCTGGGATTACAGGCATGAGCCATTGCGCCCGGCCTATGTTTCATATTTTAAAGCTATATTCTGAACATGAGGGGTAAAGGAATAGTAGAGTGTGAAATAACACTTTTTCAGTAAACTACCGTACAGATCGGAGGCACTCTTTTCTCTCATTGAAATGGGTCTGGGGTCTGTTGCAGCAAAGTTGGTTGCTAGTGTTTTTCAGTAGCAACAAGCAGGTAGAAAAGTCAGTAAAAATAAAGGTGTTCTTTACTTTTTGACCTACTTCTTATATCAATTACCAGTAGTAAATTGTTGAAGCCTCTAATTGCGGACTTTTTCACTCTACTTTAAATTCTGTCAGTTTTTGCTTTGGCTATTTTAGGATTCTGTTGTTAAGTACACATACATTTGTAATTTTTATGTCTAGCTGATACATTGACCCTTTTAAAACTATAAAGTAGTGCTATTTGACGCTAATGGTATGTCTCCTCTTAAGTCTATTTTGTCTGAAATCAATATAGCTGCTATAGCTGTTTTTTTTTAAATTCAGGCTAGAGTGCAGTGGTGCAATCTCAGCTCACTGTAAATTCCACTTTCTGGGCTCAAGCCATCCTCCCACCTCAGCCTACCAAGTGCCTGGAACTACAGGCACGCACCACACTGCCCAGCTAATTTTTTTGTTTTGTTTTGTTTCGTTTAGTAGAGAATAGGTTTTCGGCATATTGCCCAGACTGTCTACTACTCCTGAACTCAAGTGATCTGCCCACTTCAGCCTACTGAAGTGCTGAGATTACAGGTGTGAGCCATCGTGCCTGACTTGCTTTTGTATCTAGTAGTTCTTATACGTTTGATATTTTTTTCCCATTCTTTTACTTTTAACTATCTGTCTTTGAATTTGTATGTCTCCTTTATTTTTAAATTTAATTTTTTCTTTGACACCCAAAAGTTATACATAGTTAATATATACAAATTGATAATGTTTGGAGGTAAGTAAACACTTGTAAAACTATCACAATAGATTCCCTAAACCTATACATCAAAAAGTTCCCCCCACCCTTTTATTATTATTATTTGTGTGTGTGTGATAGGAACACAAGATATACCCTCAGACAAATTTTAAGTATGCAATACAGTGTTGGTAGTATTTTAGTGTTAGTGGTAGCCTAGCATACAGGCACTAGGCTATACAGTGAATTCCTAGGACTTATTTATCTTGTATAATAGACACTTACTACCTTTGGAATAGTGTCACATAATTTCATTTTTACGCTTCTGGAAAATTCCACTCTTTGCTTATATGAGTTTGACTATTGCAGGTTGATTATGTACGTGATATTATATAATAGCATTCTCCTTTTGTTTTTGGCTTATTTCACTTGGTATGGTGTCCTTTAAGTTCATCAGTGTTGTCACAAATGGCAGGATTTCCTTCTTTTTAAAGCCTGAATACTATTCTTTTTTATTTTTTTTATTTTTTGAGACAGACCCTCACTCTGTCACTCAGGCTGGAGTACAGTGGCATGATCTCGGCTTACTGCAACCTCCATCTCCCGGGTTCAAGAGATTCTCATGCCTCAGCCTCCTGAGTAGCTGGGATTACAGGTGTGCACCAAAACACTGGGCTAATTTTTGTATTTTTAGTAGAGAGGGGGTTCACCATGTTGGCCAGGCTGGTCTCAAACTCCTGACCTCAAGTTATCCACCTGCCTCGGCCTCCCAAAATGTTGGGATTATGGGCATAAGCCACTGTGCCTGGCCAAAAGGCTGAATAATATTCTCTGGTATTCAGTTATATCTTACATTTTGATTTAGTCTGACAAACTCTATCTATTGATTATTTAGTCTATTAACATTTATTGTAATTATTGATATTGTTGGTTTTTATAGCTGCCATTTTCCTTTTTGTTTTCTATATGTTTCACATCTATTTTCTTGATCTGTGTTCCTTTAGTGCTGTTTCTTTGTTAATGTATTTTAGTGCACTATTTGAATTTATTTGTGGACTTTTTAATGGCATAATATTTAGTTCTTTATTTAGTGGTTGATTATGGAATTATTATATACTTTTTAATTTATGCCAATCTACTTTGGGTTAATATTGACTTAATTCCAGCAAAATATAGCGGCTCTGTCCCATTATAACTTCACTTCCAATCACTTCTTTACATTGTTATCTTCATACATATTCTCTCTCTCTCACCTGTAATAAAACTTAAAATGTTTTATTGTAATTATATAGTGCAATTTTAATTTTTGAATAAATTAGAGGAAAATATAGCATATGTTTCTTAACATTTATATTTACTAAAATAATTATTATTTCTGCCGCTCTTTATTTCTTTGATGGATTTGAGCTAGTCTCAGGAGCTATTTTATATATTTTGTATAAAATAAGACTTTGATTTTGTCCTTCCATAGGGTGGTACCCTAGCAATGAGTTATTGTTTTTGTTTATCTGTAAATGCCTTATCTCACTTTCATTTTTGATGAGCATAGTATTCTTGGTTGATGTGTTTGTTTGTTTTTATCTTTTCCTTTCAGGATTTTCAACATGATATTCCACTGTCTACGACCTACAATGTTTCTAAAGAGAAGAAAGTGGTTAATTGCACCGCTTCCATGTTCTCATAATTCTATTTTTCCCCTTTTCTGTTTTCAAAATTTGTCTTTGTTTTTGGATGTCAGAAGCTCATGATGTGTCTAGGTGTAGTTCTTTTACTATATTCTATTTTTTTTCACCTCTTTGGATCTAAGTATTAAAGTTTCTCATCAAATCTGAGAAGCTTTTAGTTGTTATTTCTTAAAAACAGTTATTATTCCTTTTTATCTTTCCTTCCATCTGATGCTTTATTTACATGTATCTGGGAATTCTTTATATTGTCCTATAGGTCTCTCATGCTCTGTTCATTTTTCTTCAATTTTTCCTGTTATTTAAATTAGATAAGTTTTATTATACTACGTGTAAGTTCGCTGTTCTTCCTTCTGCTATTTTAACTCTCTTATAGACAACAGATTTAATTTTAGAATTTTTTAAAAATTATAGTTTTCATAATTTTTAGTTCTAGAATGTTCACATGATTCTTTTAAAAATTTATATTTCTCTATGGATATTTCCTATTTATTGAAATATTTTATTCAAATGTTTCTTACATCTTTAATTATAATGTTATTTAATTCCTTGGGTATGCTAATAACTATTTTGTAGGGGTTTTTTTGCTGCTAAATTCAATATCTGGTCCTATTTAGAGTGAACTTATATACACTTACTTTTTATTGAATATGAGCCACTCTTTTGTACATATTTACATATCCCCTAATTTTTATTAGAATTTGTGAATCATAGAATATGTAGTTAGTAACTCCAGATTCTAATGTTGCCCCATGTTGCTTTTTACTTTATTTATTTTTCATGTTTTGCCTGAATTAAAACTTTGGGATTTGTCCTTCCATGATGTGTAGCTACTGATTTCTTTGCCCTTTTCTGTTACTGTTTTTAAAATTTGTTTTTCATTTTTATCCCAGCTTCCTAGGGATGTCTCTATCTCTATATATCTTACTGAGCAGTCAGTGATTAGAAATGAGTCTCTGCTCCATCAGCTCAAGTCTGTAAAGCTTCCACCCTCTGTCAATTAATCTGTCAGTAGGGTGAGAAGGGCATTAAGTGTACAGCCAGTTTTCCAAGCTGGCTCGGCTGTAACTGTCTGGCTTTGTTTTTCCTCTATGCAGATGCATGCTTCACCAGTTGGCCAGACATATGTAGAGAGCTTATCTAACTAAAATCTCTAATTTTTATAATCTTTCAATATGTTTCTGGGTTGTGTGCTATTTAAGTCAACCAGGACCTCAAACTCAGGCTAGAGTTGCAAGTGTTTACTATAGTTTGCTACAATTTAATTTATTGTTTTTTGTTTATTTGTTTGTTTGTTTGTTTTACTTTTCCTACCAATTATGTTAAGGAAAATTTTTACCTTTGTTTTAAGTTAACTTAGCCACCCATCTCTGTCCAAAAACTTGCTCATATCCGTGGCCATCTCCACTTGGAAAAACTACCTTTCCTGTCTACTTAACTAGAAATTAGGTGGATGGAAGCAGGCCTAAGCAAGAAGGCTAAACATACCTGCAGCACTTAACCAAAGATTCAGATAGTTTTCATGCATAAATGCTTCTCAACTTGTTTTTGTCTAGAGTGTTAAAATAAATTTTTTTGCCAATTTTTTACTAGCTCTGGGGAAGATGATTTGTAGGTGTCTTTACATCCTCAGAGATGAATCCTCTTATTGTTTTTGCAAACATTTACTTATTATTTTTGTGCACCATATACCAGTATCATAGGGATATATCCCTATGACCATGTATTGCTCTTTCACAAGTTGCTATTTTAAAATAATCTCAGAAATATAAGATAGAGTGATTTACTTGGAATAAGTAGATTTTACATGGCAATGAAAACATCTGGATATCACTACTCCTTGAACAGAGTTAACATTTGTATTTTTTAAGAGAGAAAATATATCAAATATATAAAATAAATTATGATTAAAATTTTTACTCTTCCACAGATTTTTCAAGATGATATTAATAAGCATTCTTCATGTTGATAGTTTAGAAATAAATAAATACTCAGAGTGATAAAACTAAATTTTCTAGGACCTAAAAATAATTAAATGAGCCATTATGAATTTCCATGATTTTTCTTTCCTTTCTTTGTTTTTTAAGATGGAGTTTCGCTTTTTCACCCAGGCTGGAATGAAATTGTGCAATCTCGGCTCACTGCAACCTTCGTCCCACTGGGTTCAGTGATTCGCCTGCCTCAGCCTCCCGAGTAGCTGTGATTATAGGTGCACGCCACCAAGCCTGGCTAATTTTTGTATTTTTAATAGTGACAGAGCTTTGCCATGTTGGCCAGGCTGGTTTCAAACTCCTGACCTCAGGTGATCCACCCGCCCCAGCCTCCCAAAGTACTAGGATTACAGGTGCAAGCCACTGTGCCCGGCTGCGTTGCCCTGATTTCTAAGTTCCCTTTCATATATGTTCTTCATGGAAATGTTACTAAAATTAGATTTATAAGCAGTACATTAACAAAATATTAGCATATGAGAGAGTTCTCTCATAATGTAAATTTTTGTTTTACCTTTATTGTTTAATTGATGTTAGCTTTGGTTATTTATTTAAGTAGTTCTTTAAATAAAGAAACGTTTGAAATTTGAATCAAAACAAATTAATTTCAGGTTGAAGTTAATATCTGTAGCAAAGCACTATTCCTTATGTCTGTGTGTATAGCAATTTGTCACTAATAAATCTATTTTTATATTTTCAGAATTAGTTAACACATTCATGTTTTGATACAATATTATATATACCTTTTTATAATTAGTTAAGTTTAATAAATATGCCTGTTCATATCATGAAGAATGAAGATATACACTATTCAATATACTTTATGTAAGTCTTATTGATATGTATGCCCAAACCTGATTCATACCACATATACCATGTCTGACTCTAGGGTGAATAGAATTACTTAAGTGCCACTTTAAAAGCAAGAAAAATCTGGTAACCATCATGTGAATCGACTCACCATTCAATTGTATGGAAACTTTAGCATTTATGTTGTTGAGTAGAACTATCTAAATTGTGGCCTGGCAACTCCTGAAAAACAGATTTCAGAGGGACAAAAATGTGTTTCTTTATATACAAAGATATCTAAACTGTTTTGCTACAGTATCAGTAAAAAATAAAAAAAAATCCAATAAAGTATGCCAGAAGTTACTTTGTGTGTCAAATAATTTGTGAAATATTTTGTCAATTGTTACAATTGAAACTTCCCTGGCATTAGGAATGGTGAAGGAAGGATTCTTTGCTTGTTTTGTATAAATTCATACTGCGATGATTAGAAAAAGAATGTGTAATGAGAAGAACACTGCTTCTAGCTTTTAATTTTTAAATGAGGTTTACACCTAGAACTTCATTATACATTTTAAATATAGCACTATGATTGCTTGAATTCATAACTATTCAGAATTCCAACTAATGAAAAATGATTTTACATTAGTTTTGAATTAAGGATATATCAGTTATCTCAAAACATCCTACACAGTTTGTGTCTGTTATGTAAATAAAAAAAAGTATAAAACATACTGAGATTTTTCTACTCAACCTTTATAAAGAATTTGAGAAAATAAAAACTCTTTTTAGTCAATTATCTTACTGATAAAGTCTTGGATATAAATTAGTACCTACCAATTAGATGTACTTACAGAGATTTGAAAAGTGGAATTGAGGTGGGGTGGTGATCAGTCTGGGAATGCTGGTAGTTATAACGGTCTAGCAAGCTCATGAATTTCTTCTAGCAGTTTCTAATGCTCATTCTGTATGAAGTTCCTGTCTTGGATTTTATGAAACAGTGGCTGTAGAGGCAGCCTGTTCATATGGGTCATGAAGCTGAGGATTCTGTCTTTAGGTGAACATTCTTCAGCCTATTAGTGTTCAGAGGCTGCAATGGCAAAGTCTGAAAGATAGCTCCATGTATTTCTGAGAATAATTCTAAGATGCCTGACTTAAAACATGCTTTTCTAACATTGTACAGTTTTTATGAACTCCATGCTTCCTATATTCAATTTATTTTTGGACAGAGTCACCTAGCACAATTTTTGTTTCCTCTATTGAATTCAGATTTACAATATCTATTTGTGAGTTATTGATTTAGCTATTTATTAATAAAAATGCAAATGTAAAAATAAACTATTCTTAGAGTTAGCCACTTAAAGATAATATTGATATAAAAAACATTATTTTTTTCTATAATGAAACAGCTTCAATTAAACTTTTATGTAAGGATGTTTTAGTAGCCATTATTTCCTAGTGAAAATGTTTCATATTGCCAACATAGGCACCTTTATATAATTACTATCAGGAAGAAGTCTTTACAATTGAAAAACTGCAGAAAGATAAAGTTTTGAATTGCACTTACAATGCCTTCAGAGAAGAATACAACAAATTTATGTTGACCATGTACTGCTACTACTAATACCATCATGCTGAGGAAAAATTATTTTATAATCCTAATTCTGAATGTCAAGTCATTTAATATTGATTTATTTGTCACTTCATAATTATACATTATTTGTTTTTAAATAAGTATAGAGTATTGATAATATATTGACTTTGAAAATTATATTTAGGAAGGATATGAGCTATAAAAGAAAAAATATGGAATATTTTATTTTCTTTAGCTTTATTATTTTGAAACCTTAAATGTGAAATTTTGTTTTCGAGTATCATTCTGTGCTCAAGTCTACACACTTTTAAGTGAATTCAAGTTTTACTCTCTGTTCACATAGCAGGCATCCTAGAAATAACTGTTTAAGGGCATTTAATTCTTCTCAGTGCTCTACTTAACAGGAATACAAAAAGGATATTCAGAAGTTTGCTAAAATGTAGTATTTTATATTTATCAGTATACATCTTAGTGCCCAGTAGCATTATTATTATAATTATTATTATATTTTGGATGACTTCCAGGATTTTTTTCATCTTCCATCTCAAAAAATGTAATACTAGAATTCTAGGTTTGAATTTCTTTATGAATTACATCTACTGTTTGATTTCTGTAGGCCTTTCCAAATTCCATACCAATGAAAAATGCTAGAAGATTATTCTATAAGTCTCCTTCTACTTTTTCAAGTCAATATATACCAATAAAATTGGACATTAGAATGTACATATTAAAGAAAGGGCACAAAGCATGGCCATGTGAAATAGGGGGTATAATTAGTGATTGAAATATATCTTAGATTTTCTTTACATCAGTAAGGTGACTATGCCTGGTATCTCTAATACTCTAATGTCAAATTGCTTTAAAAAATACAACTTCCTGTTAGAAAGTTAATTGGCATATTGTGTTTTCTTACAAATCCTTAATACTAGACAAGTGAGTAATATATTTGTAAAAATTCTGGCAGTGTATTTAGGTTAACCAATTATATTTATGTTTAATGTTAAGCCAAATTAAATAAAATTCTAGTATTTCACAATTGCTGGCTTATAATGTAGTATTCCTATTGGTAATTATGTGAAGTACAACGTTTAACACTTTACAACCCTAGTCTATTTTTATTTCATTGGTCTTTACATTAATATAGGTATGGGCAGATGTATGGATGCATATAACAGATATTTTCTGTACTAGCTGAAATATGAGGGCAGAATTTTGATTATATTTACTATAATGTATAGTTTATCATAGTGTCATTCCATAAATACATGATGAATGAATAAATAATAGATATTTGCATCTCCTATATGCAAGATTTCATACTAAATCCTGTGGATTTGACATTAGCAAAATAGAGAATCCCTGATGCCACAGAAGTTGAAACAACTAAGAGTAGAGACCATATTAAATTAATAATCTTCAATTTGTAATATTCTAATAAATTGGAAAGTATAAAATAATGTTTAACAATCATGATTCTGGGAAAGTAGAATAAAGTAGACAAGTATACCCTTCTGCCTAAATAAATAAACAAACCAAAATCCTAAGATTATTTAATCAATATACTGAACAGGCAGTGACTGAGAATCATTCCTGGGATGAGAAACAAGTTGAGTCCTATTATTAACCAAGCATATAGCCTTGAGAGTTTCTAGAGTAGGAGAGGATGTGAAACTGCCAGGGTTGAGGAGAGTAAGCTTGAAAGATTGAGGATGAAAATTTCCTAGGGTTCACAGAACGAATACTAGAAAGGAGAGAGCTGTGTAAAAAGAAAAATCCCAAGAGATGTGTAGAATCCTCCAGAAGTATTCAGCAGAGGACTGATTGGTGTATTCATGTGGAAAATGCCTCAGATGAGGGAAGAAGTACGCAGTCTCACACAGGGCATGGGATAGAACCTGTTCCCACCAACCAGACAAGACTATCTCAGAATTTATAGGACATTGGATATAGTACTCAAAGGACATTCCTTCAGTAGGGGGGAGTAGTTAGCCCGAACCTGAATGCCGCACTAGTCCAACTTAAAATATCTTGTAAGCAAGATTTAAAAGGATCGAACTTGTTCTAATGACTTAGTTGCATCCCAGGAAAGAGCACAAACAAAGCTATTCAATATCAAAAAAAGCAAAATTCACAATGTCTAGCATCTAATCGAGGATTATCAGGCATAAAAATATCAGCAAAATACAATTTATTATGAGTTTAAAAATTAACCAGAATTAAACCAAAGCCTACACAGATGTTCAATTAACCAGAATAGGACATGAAAACCCTTATCATAGTAGTATTTCTAATGTTTGAAAAGAAAACTATTGTATGCAATATATAAAACAGAGTCATAATAAAATTCTACGAAGGAAAGATAAAATATTTGTGATTAATGATACAATGTTGGAATTAATGGCAGAATCAATATTGTAGACAGAAAAGATAAGTGAACTTTTAGGCATTGCAATGAAAAAAATATAAAGAGAAAAAGTAACTTAAGAATATTATTTAACTGTAAGAAATCTTGAGGAAGCATATATGTAAATAGAGTCCATGAAGAAAAGACTAGAGGAGTAGTGGCAGAGAAATATTTTTAAAAATAATGGTCAAACGTCTTTCTAATTTGATGAAAGTTATAACCACAGAGAGTCAAGAAGTTTAACACTTCCCATGCACAATAAGCATGAAGAAAATTAAACTGAGTGGTATCATATTAAGTTGCTCTACTAAGGAGAAAATCTTTAAAGTGACCAGAGAGGAAAGACATGTTTTTTACAGAAAAAAAATGATGAGAATGTCTGTAGATTCTTCGTTGGAAAGAATTCGAGAGAGTGGAGGAATATTTTAAGATAAAGAAAAAAATTACTAAACTAGAATTTTATATCCAAAAGAAAACAATAGTTATGTAAAAAAAACTTGCAAACACACAAAAAAATCCTGTCAGCTGGGAATTTCATATCCAACCAAAAAACATTCAAATTTGAAGGGGCAATAAAAAATTACACAATTGAAAGGATTCATCTCCAACAGACCACGTTATAAGAAATGTTATAGGCCGTCCTTCTGGCAGAACGAAAAAACATGATAAAATGATGAATTTACATAGCATTGGAAAAAGTAACAGGGTTGAATATAAAATATTTCCTTCCTACCTAAATACTTTAAAATAATACATGGCTATGTAAACACAATAATAACAGTGTATTGTCAGGTCTATAACATATGTATAAGTAAATTATATGACCATCATGGCATAAATTATAAGAGGAAAGATATAAAAGTAAATATTTTTAAATTCTTATGCTATATGTGAAATTTTGTAATGCCACTTGAAGGTAGACTGTTTATTGGTTGTCCATGTCCCCAAGCAATATGTGGCATAAACACTGCAAAATATGTGACAAATGCTTTCTTTCCTCCTATCAGTGGGGATGATTATTGAACAGAACATAGAATATGAATGTCCAGAAATAAGACTGTGGGACCATCCTCTTAAGTTAATTGAAATTATTTGAACATCTAATATGTTACATCACTATGATTAATCAAATTTGTTAAAGCATACATCCCTATAACAACAGAATTGAATAATTTAAGAATCGTATCATGTTCTTGAGTAGCTCTATAAAGTTTTGGCTGTAGTTGAGATGCATTGGTATCATAGAAAAGCATACTGATAGTTGAAAATTCTGTTTTCAATTACACTGATGATATGCCTCAAGCTGTTCTGTAATTGCATGATTTTAGAATTGTTTTTCACTGATGTGACCAAATTTTTCCAAAGTAATGCTTAATAGAAAGCTGAAAACTGTTGCAGCCCTGCAATAAGATAGTTTACAAGTAATTATCAGAATGAGCCACCCTTCTGAAGGCAGGAGCAACATTGATTTTTACTTCCTTTAAGGATTTAACTTTTTGTTTCTTTTAACTTATCTGAAAACCTTCAAAAATGAAATTATGTTGACTGAACATTTCATCATGAACATGTAAGGTAGTGACATACGGGAAAGATGATTCCCTTACTTCTTTCAAAATATATTTGAAAAATAAGGGGCTGAAGATAAATAATTTGTAATAAACTTTGTTAAGATGTCAACCTTTGTTGGCCTCTTAAACTGTGTCAAGATGCCACCTCTATTTTAGGGTGAAATTGCTTTGTATTATTTTTTAAATTATAGATAAATAGTATATAGATAGATCAATGTCAAAATTAAGATCCAGTTATATGCCTAAGCTTTAACCCATTCTTAATGTTTAATTAATTTTATCGCTAGTTCCAAATAAATGATAAAACCAGGAAACCCACTTCATAGAATCAAAATAAGTTTTTTTCATTGATTGCCTCTAGTTTTATTTCATAAATTTACTTCTTATAGTATAATTTTTTTATAACGAAAGTGTGTCTAGATATAGATGACGTGTAAGCTAAGTCTGAAAATCATGATAAAAGAGACATTTTATTCTAATTATTATGTTTAAGATTACATTTAACATTTTCTATAAATGACATGAAATATGTTTTCATTTTGTATTTTACTCAAAGCAGTAATTTATATTCTATGTATCTGTCTGTCTCTCTACCATTAGGCAATAAACAAATACTAAGGCAATTATCTTTGTGGGGGTCCTTGGTACTGTCTCTCTGAAGAAGGCTCATTAGGCCAACAAACTTGTATCACACAGACCTATATACCAGGCATTAAGTTAGCTAGTAGGAATACTGACAATAAATTCAAAGTCATTCATCTAAAGAAATTTGCAGCAAATGTTTTGTGGTAATAATAAGAAAAAACTAACACAATTTTTGTCAGTAATCCTTTTCTAATTCACTTATAGGCCAGTGTTGGTAGCTCTATGGAAGAAATAGTTGTATAAGTAGTACTTATATAATCTCACCATTGTAGCTCTATGGAAGAAATAGTGGTAAGAATAGTACTTATATAGTCTCATAATTGTAATTAAATGTACAGATGATTTAATTGTAGTAATACACTCTTTCTTTTGATTTAGTATTTATGAATGACTTTACTATTTCCTAGCTCTATGAACTTGTTTATTTTACTTAAACTTTCTGGTTTCAATTTCCTTTCCTGAGAAACAAGGATAACAATAACTCATCACAGAATAGTTATGAAAATAAAATAATGTAAATCAGCTTAGAATAATGCCTGATGCATATATCACTAAATGCCAGATATTATTTTTATTTATCATGAAATACTAAGTAAACTATCACTTTTAATTTTTAAAAAATCAAATGTATAGGAAAATAATAATAGCTATTGAATATTAAAATTGCATTTATATTTATAAAACAAAAAATGAGCACTGTAAATACTCAAACGCCTCTTTCATAGGTTTGCCCCCATACAAAAGCATTTTCTTCTCCTCATCAAAACATCCTTCTGAAATTCTATAACACTACATATCATAAAATTTACTTGGTAATTATCTAATAATTTTATTGTCATCATACCTTTTTTTCCTATGTTCTATTTTTCCTTTTTATGGCAATTCTGCTTTCCCAACTGGATTTTAAGATATTCAGAAGCAAGTAATAGGTCTTATTATTTTCTATCCTCCTAATATAAATACATTATTAACTACTTAAACATTTCTTGACTTCATTTTTTATAATTTCAAACTGTGAAAAACTGCATGAAAGGGCTGATCTACTATAATGAAAACACAAGAGTCTCATGGAAGATGTTAATCCTTGGATTCTATTTGAAAAACAATGAAAAAATAATGCTGGTTCAACGTATGGTTTGTCTCATTTTTTTTTCCACAGTGGCTTATGACAGAGTTGCTATTTTCCTTAATTTACTTGTGAAGAGCTTGAGGCTCATAGAGGTGAAGTATTTTGCTTAACATTGCATAGCTAGACAGAGTAAGAGTGCAGGACCAAAAGAAAAAAAATAGTTTATCTGACTTTAAAGCTTAAAATGTCCGTTAAAAAAAATCTCTAACACTCTGTAACTTACACATCTCCATTTTCTTAAGCCTTTCATTTTTTATTTCAATAAATATTCTGGGATATACATACCAATACTCATATTCAAATTTTATAGAAAGTAGCAATGAAACATTTATGCTGTATCTCTATTTTATAATAAAACAGACCTTCATCTACTCTAGCTGGAGAGAAATGCCTATGTTAAATATTTTTATAATTTTATCAAGAAGACAGTGATGCGAACAAACAAGTGACAAGCTTGTTTCTGAAATCCCGCTAGGAAAGGCTTTCAACAATAGATCAGTCAAGTTTATCATTTCATTGTTTTCCATACATCTTCCTTACATTCTATTTCTGATCAAAGGGTCATGTCTCCAACATATGGCTTAAAATTAACTGTGTGAAACCAAGCTCAAGTACTAAAAGTTAAATGTAAAATAAAAAATAAGACATGTATGGAAGAATAAGTTGAAGAATAAACTTCACTTTCATGTACAGAATCTTGTTATCTTCCGCCAGATGAACTGGTGTTAAAACATTTGCCATTTAGCAGAAGGTGTTGCTAATGAAATAATGAAGATAGAAACTCAATAATTTCCCATAGATTTTGTTCTCTCTGACTGTTCTCTAAATTTGAAATGGTTTGGAGCTCTGTATCTTCAACTACATGATGCTCATAAATATTATTTGCATATTTCCAATACATCCCTTAGAACATATCGAACCATATATTATATATTATGAAATCTCATTCTTAAATTACTGAACAATGAAGACTTCTCCAGGCTTAAATAAAGCTGCCACGCCTATATTCTATCTTCTCATCCTGCCATCGCCCCTCAGACAAAGCTGCTTTATTTTCCCCAACTACATCACATTCCTTCATTCTTCTCTGCTTTTATATATAGCTTTACTTTCAAAAATTAAATGTCCTCTTTTCTCACTTCCCTTTTCTTTGTAGCGAGATATTTATCCCTCAAGATTAATTTTATATGCTGTAGTAGTTATGACTTTATAAACACTCATAGGATTATACCTCTGCCATAACTTTTGACTTATTTTGATGTGGATATTTCTAGGTTGGTGAAAAAGTAATTGCGGTTTTTGCAATTACTTAAAAAATGGCAAAAACCACAATTACTTTTGCATAAATGTAATAGCTATGCCTTTTTTTTTTTCTATTTTTGCCTTTTTCTTTGCCTAGCATCCTGTTTTTCTAATGTGTACCAGTTGCTTTTCCATCCTGACTGGTTGTCTTGGGCCTATCACCATCAATATCCTATCTTCTTCCCCTTTGTTGAGTCATGTACATTATGAACCTGCAGTAGAAAATCATACTCTGTGTAGCCTGCAGTGACTGGGACTCAGGAATGTGGTAGCAACAGGACCAATCAGAGACTTCCCTGATACTGATGTAGGACTGCTGGGAAAGAATTAGCTGAACTAGAAGTAATGTTATTCTGGGGCTGTCAGTTGTCTGGCCTTCTGGCTGGTGAGCATCTACAGGAAAATAAAGCCAGGTGAGGTGAAGAGGAGCCTTCACGCCACTGTTACACTGATAGATCCAGTGTAACAATCTGGAATCCAAATTCATCTCTGTACTTTACAGGTTTCTAAAATATCCGGTTTCCTTTTTGACAAGGTTAGCCAGAGTTGAATTTCATTATTTTTTACAACCAGTTGTGTCCTGATGAACAGAAACTATTAATAGGAGGGTATTTAATTATGTAGTTAGGGAACAAAAAGTAGCAACAACCATTCTAGCCCTGACATGCAAGTTTTCAAATGATTAGAAACTAAAAGTTTGAAAACTTGTACCCTACTTTGTTTTCTAGGTACTCTACTTTGTTTTCTAGATAACACACCCAGTTGGGTGCCTTTAGGGTATTTGATAGAGAAAAGTGAAGGACAGGTGTATTTGTGTTTCATTACGCAGCATTCAATAGTTTCTGGGGGAAGGGGACACACTTTGGCTCAGGTTGGCTCTTCTAATGGTTCTTCATATCTTTATTCAGAGACTTCCTTTTTATTTGTTCCGCCTATCCTAGGTTGGGCTGAAGATCAGACAACCAAATACCACATGGGATATACAGCAGTTGTGATGTTTCCCTCAGGTAGTTAGAAATATTTTGCATGCATTTCTGGGTAATGAAGATCCACATGAAAACCAAGGCACAGGTGTATGGAGAATGATACATTTCACCATTTCACAAAGAGCTCTTGTACTTGACACACTGGAAGTAGTAACTAAGCAAAATGAAATTCCTTTTTTCTTTTTTGCAGATAGTGATTTTGATAGTTCCATGATATAAAGACAAATTAATGTAGTGATGTTGGAGTTTTACGTATGGAAACATGAGTCTATTTACATTTACTTATTATGGCAGCAAATAGAATGGAAAATTATTATTTTCCTAGTATATCTTTTATATCCAGTAGAGAACACCAGGCCCCCATAAAAAGGGCTATGAGGAGATTAGGAGCTGCTCTTGCCTATTTTTATCTGATTACTGCCGAGTCCCAAATGCCTGTTGGCCCTGAGCGGGGTTAGCTTATGGCATGAGTCAGGCTAGTTATCCTAGGACATGTCTCTGAATCTTTGGTCTTGACTACATGTTTTTTAACAAAGATTGAAGCAAGGACACAGGTAAAGAAATTGTCTCTTTTTTGGGGGGTGGGAGGAAGGGGAAGAAAGTAAGAGGCAGAGCTGTTAGGGCAGGAGAGTGTTTAGCTAGTGGAATTGCGGTTACCCTTTTTCTGCAACTTGGAGAAACCATATCTATGGAATGATTCCAGGTTGTGAAAGATACAGAAACCAGAGATGTAAAGACGGTTTATGATGGCATGCCTTTTATTCCTGTTTAAAACAAACACCCTCCAGCTGTATTTTAATATACATTCATACTTGAACCTTCTGATTATTATTTTAAATAAATAAATTTGGAATATAATTAGACTAAAAATCTTCAACTAAAAATCTTCTGTAGGCTTGGAGATGGAAATATGTGTTGCTAATAATTATATCCCCAGTAACTAGCATTATGTCTGACACTATCAATGCATGGTAAACTAGTGAACAACTGCAAATGCATAAGCTATTATTGAACATGCTTAGGTAGGATCACAAAATTAATAAAATTATTGTTCAGATGAAATTTCTATTTCTCACCTTTCTAAAAATAACACTGCTATTTCCCATAGTTACAATCTTATGTGCCTGATAAGTTTTAGTTTCAAATTGTATGTATGTGTCAAAAGGTATAAGGCACATATATTCTTTTTTCTCTTATAATTAAAATTATCCACTTTATAAAATTATAAGTAAGTACAGTGAAAGAAAAGAAGGAAAACAGAGGGATAGAATAAAAGGAATACTAAAGGTCAATGTGTGGTTTCTTGACTTTATATGACAGAACGTTATTAATCATTATTACTGTTTACTAGAGTTACTAACATTTTAGAATAATTAGAAATAGGAAAAGAGAAATTACTGCTCCTTTTTAAAAGTTAATTTCTAAAGACTTGTACTTTAGTGGTTTATATTATTTAATTTTGCTTTCATTGAAAACAATTTTAACCTATAAATTGAAAATAATAATCCTCATCAACCAAATTAATTTAGAAAAAATTATTGGTGAAACAGGTCACTAATGTTTTTAGTAAACGTAATTATATGAGTAATTGAAAAGTGTTATATTTTGAAAGATGAAATTCCAATATTGGACTACATAGCATGGTGATTGGAGATTCTAATATGTCTTAGTTATACTGCAAATGTATTTCATGAAAATATATATGGAATATCACTTTAATGTAACCTTTCTTCATTAATTTAAAGCTTATTTTGCGCTAGCACATTTGCATTTAAATGTTTTATATATTTCTAGGAGAATAAGATAGGCTTAATAATATTAGTTAATGGGGCTCTAATGCAATTACATTACATATAATATTTTTATTAAAAATTTTTATCTTCAAAGAGTATTTCTTAGAATTTCTGTACTTAGAAGTATTTTCTTTTGTATGCTAAGAAAATGTCACTGATTCTGTTTGTTCAACTTTATGATTTGCTATTAAAATATAAGTGCCATAATTAAAATATACTCACTATTTGAATTACAAATATCGCATGATGCAGTGGTTATCAAAACAGAATTTAAGGTCACTTTCTCTAGATTCAAATTGTCTACTCTACTTACTACTGGCCTACTATAAGATAATCTTTGTAAACATCATTTTTCTAAAATACAAAGTAGTAATAAATATCTTGTAGAATATACTTGTATGAATAAATGAGATTATAAATATAAAACATATGGAAGATCTTTTATTGCTCTGATGTCTACATATAAAAATTGAAGTAAGATGAATGTCTGTATTTCTTGTTTTTCCTTTTTTTAAAATTTCAGAATGAAGTTACAGGACTTCCATTTCCAGGAAAATGGAGCAGATGTACTTTTCCACATTCCTCCCACGACTTACAACTTGCCATCATGGTTATTATATAAATATAAAATAGGCCAGGCGTGGGGGCTCACACCTGTAATCCCAGCACTTTGGGAGGCCGAGGTGGGCAGATCAGAAGATTAAGAGATCGAGACCATCCTGGCTAACATGGTGAAAACCCGTCGCTACTAAAAATACAAAAATTAGCCAGGTGTGGTGGCACATGCCTGTAATCCCAGCTACTCAGGAGGGTGAGGCAGGAGACTCGCTTGAATCCGGGAGACAGAGGTTGCAGTGAGCCGAGATTGCACCACTGCAATCCAGCCTGGCGAGAGAGCGAGACTCCATCTCAAAAAAACAAACAAACAAAAAAACTCTATATATATCTGTATCTATATCTATCTATCTATCTATCTACATATATACACACACACACACACACACACACAAAATGCTAAATGTTGTAGAGAAGACAGCCAGCAGGTAACCAGGTAGCCAAGAATGACACAGTTGTCAGTTCCTTATTTTTTTCTTTGTTTGTTTTCTTCATATATCCCAGACTTACCGTCAAAGAAGCTGTCAATCTGGGAATGACAACAGGCACTCCAACTAAATCCTTTTCTCTCTAATCAAACACTAGGTTAAAGGCAACATAGCAAAACAGAAAACTTTTAGTCAATTAGCACTCTACCACACCCAAGCACCTTAGGAAAAGCTGTGCTCCCCCACCTGCTACATGTCAGCAAAGGCTGATTGGTGAGCCTAGATTTCTATCCTTGTAAAATTGTGAAGAACTGCCCCAAGACACTCTCCATAGTAGTAGCAGAGAAGGCCAAAGAGGGAGCCAAAATTTCTATCCGCACAGGCCAGTAATGACGCTCCTCTTTCTATTGTTGGATGATGTCAGAGGCAGCCTGGTGGGGAGTCTGGACCTTTACTATTTCGGAATGGCAATGAAGCCACCCCCACAGCAAGATGAGAGCAAATGGCACTGGGGAGCCAGAACTCCCACCTCTACTTGGCAGTGATGAGGAACTCTTTCCCCTTAAGCATCAACAAAGGCTTAATTGGGAATCTATTAATAGATGTCTACCTCCACCACGCATTAATGAGACATTCATTCACCTGTTGCAGATATGAAAAAAGTAGTTAAAACAGACGGCTTAAATATAATGTAGAATCTCATAACATAACATGAAAATGTCCAGGTTTCAACAAAAGATTACTTGTAGTACCTCAAATCAGGAGTTATGTTGTGATAAATAATAAGAAATAAATATTTTTATCTTTGACCCCATTTCCTGGCACATGGCTCCTGAAACCAATAGAATCTCCAAAGTGATGTTTTTGTATGCTAGTGAGATGACTGATGGCTGAGGTCTCCTTGATATCCTAAGAATGGGGGTGTGTTGCCTGAAGAATCAACCATTTGATTAGAGGGTTTGAACTTTTTAGTCCCATTTTTGACTCTAGGTACGGGAGAGGGGCTAAAACTTGAACCAATCACCAATGACCAATGATTTAATCAATTATTTCCTATGAATTGACGGCTCCATAGAAAAATAAAAGATTGAGGCGTGGAAAACTTCTGGGCTGCCAAACACATGGAGCGTGGTGTGCCCAGGGAGGACAGAGAAGCACTCCACTCCTTCCCCCCATACTTTGTCTTATGCATCTATTTCTTCTATTTCTGAATTGTATCCTTTTATCATCTGGGTAAGTGTGGAGTGTTTTCCTGGGTTGAGTGAGTCATTTTTAGCAAATGATTGGGCCTGAGGAAGGGGTTGTGGAAAACTTCAATGAATAGCTGATTGGTGAAACACAGGTAACCTGGACGTGTGATTAACCCCTGAAGTGGGGAAGCAGCCTTGTGGGACTGAGCCCTTAATCTGTTACATCTGATGCTACCTCCAAGTACAAAGTGTCAGAATTGAGTTAAATTGTAGGGCAATCAGCTGATGTTTAAAAACTGGTTAGTGTGGGTGGGGCATGGTGGCTCAAGCCTGTAATCCCAGCACTTTGGGAAGCCGAGGCGGGCAGATCACGAGGTCAGGAGATCAAGACCATCCTGGCTAACACGGTGAAACCCCGTCTCTACTAAAAATACAAAAAAATTAGCCAGGCGTGGTGGCGGGCGCCTGTGGTCCCAGCTACTCGGGAGGCTGAGGCAGGAGAATGGCGTGAACCCGGGAGGCGGAGCTTGCAGTAAGCCGAGATCGCGCCACTGCACTCCAGCCTGGGTGACACAGCGAGGCTCCGTCAAAAAAAAAAATAAAAGAAAAAAAACTGGTTAGTGTGGAAAATCTCCCCCTACTCCGATACTCCAATAAACATTTTGGTGACCAGAAATGTTCTGTGTTGAGTGAGAGTATGGGAGAAAAACAGTTGTTGGTTTTGGTTTTTGTCTGGTTTTCTATGCACCAAGATGATTTCAAACTTAATGAAAACAATCAAAAGAAGGCAATATGGAGATTATAGAGATATTAGTTGTCAGACAAAAATTTTAAGCAGCCATGATGAACACACTGGAAACAAATACTAGAAAGCCTCAGTGAAAAATAATCTCAGCAATGAATAGAATATGTCTAGAATAATATAATGGAAATAGGAAATAAAGTGAAAAATACAGTAACAAAAGAAAAGCTTATTGGAGGGGCTCAGCTTCAGAATCAATAGGATGCAGGAAAGAATCAGCAAACTTGAAGATAGAACAATAGAAATTACCCAATCTGAACAACGGGGGAAATAGAGTGAAAACACAGTAAGCAGAGCTTCAGGGTCCTGTGAGACCATTATCAATGTTCTAATAGTTATGCTATTGAAGTTCCAGAAGGAGAGGAGAAAGAGGCTGACAATAAAAATATTTGAAGAAATAGTAGATAAAACTTCTCAATTTGGCAAGAGACATAAACCTGCAGATTTAAGAAGCCGAGCAAATATCAAGGAAGATAAATCCAAAGAAATTCACAGCAATGCACATCATATTTAAACTTTTAAAAACTAAAGCCAAATAAAACAATCTTGAAAGCAATCAGAAAAAAAATACCTTATCTATAGTGGAAAAAACAAATTGAATGGCAAAAATCATGAAGTCCATAATAAAATGGTACAATATATCGAAGTGCTGGAAGAAAAGCATTGGTCAACTGGGAACTGTATGTCCAGTAAAGCTGCTTTTTAGGAATGAAAGAGAAATCAAGACAGCCTTAAATGAAGCAAAACTAAGTGAATTTGTCATCAGCAGATCTAAGCTAAAAGTGCAGCTAAAGGAAGTTGTCTAAACAGAAGGAAAAGAAAACAAAAACCTTAAAACACCAGGAAAGAAAAAAATAACATAGTAAGCATAAATGTAGGTAAATAAATAGGCTTTTTTTCTTTTTATCTTGCGACTTGTGAATTTTATTTGATGATTGAATAAAAAATTATAGCCCTGTGTAATAAGGTTTGGAATGCATGTAGGAGCAGTATTAAAAACAATTACATAGTAATTAGGAGGGTAAAAAAGAAGTACAATTTCTACCCTTCACTCAAACTGGTGAAATCATTACACTGGTAGACTTCACAGGTTATGCATATAAATGTAATACTTAGAGGTAGCACTACAAAAACAACAAATAGGTATATTCAAAAACACTATAATCAAAATGAAATTATTTTAAAAATGTCAAGCAATCCACCAGAAAGCAAGAGAAGTAAAACAGAGAATGAGAATGAGAAAACAAATAGAAAAATAAAATAAAATTTCAGACGTAAGCCCTAGAATACCAATAATTTTATTAAATAAAAGTGGTCTAAATACACATTTAAAAGACAGACCATAGCAGAATAAATTTCAGGATATGGCCTCACTATATGCTGTTAACAAACAAATCACTTCAAATATAGCAATATAGACAGGTCGAAAGTAAAAAGATGAAATAAGTTATATCATGCAAACAAAGTAAGGCAGTAGTGGTTATATTAATATTAAATAAAGGAGACTTCAGAGAAAATAGAATTACTAGACACAGAGACACAATCTAAGAAGGCAGAACAAATGTAATGTGTATGCAACATACAACAGAACTGCAAAAGTTGAAGCAAAATGATAGAACCAAAAGAACAGATAACCCACAGTTATGTTAGAGATTTCAACAAGCTTCTCTCAATAAGTGACAAAACAAGACAGAAAATCAACAAAAACATAGAAGAATGCAACACCATCAACAACAGAATCCAATCTACATTTATAGAGCATTCTACCCAACGACACAATATACATCCTTTCCAAGTGACTATGGAACGAATACCAAAATGCATCATATCCTCCACAATAAAATAAGCTCAGAACATATAAAATAATTAAAATAAATAAAAGTATTGTATTAATCTGTTCTCGTGCTGCTAAGAAAGACATACCTGACACTGGGCAAAGGAAAGAAGTTTTATTAACTCACAGTTCAGCCTGGATGTGGAGGCCTCAGGAAACTTACAATTATGGTGGAACGGGAAGCAAACACATCCTCCTTCAAATGAAGGCAGGAAGGAGAAGAATGAGTGCCCAGTGAAGGGGGAAGCCCCATATAAAACCATCAGATCTCATGAGAACTAACTCACAATCACGAGAACAGGATGGGGGAAACTGCCCCCATGCTTCAATTATCTCCACCTGATCTCTCACATTACACGTGGGGATTATGGGAACTACAATTCAAGATGAGATTTTGGTGGGGACACAGCCAAACCATATCAAGTGTGTTAAAAAAAAAAAAGGAATCAAACTAGAAATCAATAATTGAAAGATAGGAAAATATCCAAACACATGGAAACTAAACAATATACTTATAAATCATCCATGGGTCTAAGTAGAAGTCCGAAAGGAAATTTAAAAAATACACGGAACTGAATAAAAATTAAAATACAACATGTCAAACTGTGTGAAACAAAGTAAAAACAGTGCAAAGAAAGAAATATTTAACACTAAATGCACACCTTAAAAAAGAAAGAAATGTATCAAATCAAGTTTACAAGATGTAACTTAGATTACATCTAAGCTTACATCTTCATAATGTAACGACAAAGAGCCAGATAAACCCAAAACAAGCAGCAGCAAAAGATAATAAAGATAAGCAGAAATCACTGAAACTGAAAATAAAAAGTGAAAAGATCAATGAGGAAAAAAGCTTATTTGAAAATATCGACAAAAATAACAACACTCAGGCAAGACTAACAAAGCAAAAAATGTATACAAATTATTAAAGCAGGACTAAAAGAACCAGTGATACTTACTTGATATGATTTGGCTGTTTCCCCACCAAAATCTCATCCTGAAGTGTATCTCTGTTAATCCTTATGTATCATGGGAGGGACGCAGTGGAAGGTAATTGAATCCTGGGGGTGGGTTATTCCCATGCTGTTCTCTTGATAGTGAATACATCTCACAAGATCTAATGGTTTTATAAAGGGGAGGTCCCCTTCACAGGCTCTCTTTCCTGTCACCACATAAGATGTCTCTTTGCTCTTCTTTTGCCTTCCACCATGATTATGAGGCCTCCCAGCCATATGGAACTGTGAGCCCATTAAACTTGTTTTCTTTATAAATTACCCAGTCTCAGGTATGTCTTTATTAACAGCATGAGAATGGACTAATACACTACCAAAGGTTTTCAAAATAAGTAACACCAATTCTATATAACCCCTTTTGGAAAATAGAAAATACTTCCTAATTCATTTTATGAAGATTATATTATCCTGATGCTAAACACACACAAAATTCATACAAAAAAACCCTGAAAACCTACAGACCAATATCCTTCATGAACAATCCTTATCAAAATATTAGTACAGGAAATTCAGTAATATGTAAAAAGAATTATACACTATGACTTTAGTAGGTTTTATTACAGCTATGCAAAATTGGATCAATATTTGAAAATCAGTGTAATCTAAAAGAAGAAAAATCACATGATCTGATTAATTGGTGTACAAAAAAGCATTTGACAAAATTCAGCAACATTTAGTGTGGGGAAAAATATTTGCAAACCACAGAGCTGACAAAGTGTCAATATTTAGGATATAAAAAGTCTCAAAACTCAATTCTATAGAAAAATATCCAAATAGAAAATAGAAAAAATACATGTAGACATTTTAACAAATATATACAGATGGTAAAAAGCACATAAAATATATTAAAAGTATTTGCTACTAAGAAAATTTAATTAAAACCAAAATGAAATATTTTTCCACACCCATTAGAATGGCTAATTTTTTTTAGATGTGTCAACCACCATCTTTCTAGACAATTGAGGGAAAACATAAGTGAAAACATTGCATCAAAGGGAAGTTTTTTTGACTATGACAGATACTACTAATAAGACTATAAAGGTGAAAACTGAAATGAAGCATAATTTTCAGAGATGGCAGAAGCACAAGAAAATCTACATATAAATAGACCTCCATAGTTTAAACTTGTGTTGTTCAAGAGTCAACTGCACAGTAGAAGACTTATTGCAAGGAATTTGCTTATGTAATTGTAGGAACTCACTAGACAAATCCACAATTCATAGGATAGGCTTGAAGGAAGGGCAGGATGGAACTCACCAACAGGAGCTGAGGCTATAATCCACAGGCAGAATTTCTTCTGGGAAGCCTCAGTTCTACTGGTAAGGCCTCTCAAATGATTTAATGAAGCTCATCTCAATTATGTAAGATAATCTCCCTTACCTAAAGTCAACATTTATTGTAGCTACAAAACCACAACTTTCACCAAGCCTAAATTAATCCTTGATTGGGTAACTGGAGATGACCTATCCCTAGTCAAGTTGACACCTGAAACTGATCAGTAGAGTGGATATGAAATGCATATAAGAGAAAATAGAAGAAGATGAAGTGAGCCATCAAGGGAATCAATTCAAGAATTCTTATAACAAAGAGGAACAGAGAAATACGTTAGTAGCAGTATCTCTTTATGTCGCTGGAAGTAATCTACTGGAGGAACAAATTATAATATATGTTTTGGAACATAGAATTGCTACAGCCATATTAAGTATTTAATAGGGGAATGAATCTAGCACATAAATTAAAGACTGACCACAGACAGGAGAAAGGGTTTACCTTTCATCAGAGGAAACGAGACAGAGTATATGGGTTCAGATGCTGGTCATTAACAGAAGAAGATGGTGGAAATCTGTGTAAGTTCTCCTTTCTTAGGAAAATGGGAAATAAGGACATCAGCTGAGAATGAGAATGGAAGAGTCGATGATGCTAAAACTGTAAATAGTGAGTAGGTGTGCAGTAGTCAACCGGAAAACTGAAGATTAACCTTAAAGAACTCAGAAAATGAAGCGTAAGTGTCTACCTGAGGTTCAAGGTCATGATTTTAAGTCAGACCAGTCTCTGTGGTTGTGTGTTTTCCTCTAGACATGCTTAGCTGAATGTGCTGTGCTAATTAGGCAGACAGTTTAATTTGTTATTAACCTCACAAGTCAAGAAAGAGAGCTCATACTATGCAGAGGAGTTGGCCTCGTGGCTAGACAAGAAATTTATCTTGATTAAAAAGGGAGGTAAGAATATGCACGTTAAGAGGTAGGATAAAAGCATTGTAGATATGGAGAAAGTATAGGAATTTCACAGTTTGGATGCTAGAGGGACTAGGTGGAAATAGATGTTATCAGAATGTGGGATACTTGAAAATGAATTGATGTAGCGAATGTTGTTATTAAGAGTTGGTCTAGGAATTACCAGAGGATTAAAAGGTCGACACACAGTGGGTGTCAAGATTTAAGGAGTAGAATTGAGTGAAATGAGGAGTCAGGTTATATGTATATTGACATTATAATGAATTAAGACTGGATGCGATCAATAAATATTTCTTAGTTTAATGAAATAAAAGTATGAATGGGTGCTTTCCATATATCACACAATCAATTAATGATGTTAATTATTTGCCATACTTACTATAATTACAATACAGTAACAGTACTAATTACTAATCACATAAAAATAAGCACAGGCTACAGTGAGATATTTTGAAGATCTAACTTCAAAGATTAGGAAATCCTTCACAGAGAATAATGATATAAAATAATATTCTTATAGTAAGGAAGAGTTTAGGACAGGATGTTGAGAAAATTCCAGGAGACAGCATGTTCAAAGACAACAGCAATAGCTTTGACTTCTGCCTTCTTTGAGCACAGAAACTAGGACAATGGGTTGGTATAAAATAAACAGGGAAAAAAGCGGCATGTGATAGATATTGAAAGAACACTAAAAGGTCCCTTCCATTGGGTCCCTCCCATGATACATGAGGGTTCATGGAGCTACAATTCAGGACGAGATTTTGGTGGGGAAACAGCAAAATCTTATCAAGTAAGTATCACTGGTTCTTTCAGTTCTGCTATTAATAATCTGTATTTTTTTTGCCTTGTCAGTCTTGCCTGAGTGTTGTTATTTTTGTTGATTTTTCAAATAAGCTTTTTTCCTCATTGATCTTCTCAATTGTTTATTTTCTTTTCAATTCCAATGATTTCTGAGTTCAGAACACAGAGATAGAAACAAGGATAAATATTTTATGGTTTATCCAAAATACAAAAAGTATATATTTTAGATAGTTTTTGGAGGAGAAGTATTTCCTGAAATTTCCTGAAAAGTCTAAATTCTTAGCGATGTTCTCTTTAGTGGGTTCCTATAATCCTCCACTGAATTAACGATTAGATCATTGTTAAGTGATATATCAGTAAGTCTCTCAAGTTAGATTTATAGTCCTCCTATTGTGTAGCAGCACAATAACCCTTTCGTAAATATAATTTATTATGCAGGCCTTTCCAGTGATGCCTTTTTCTGTTTATTAATTCAAGAGCATGAGAATTTCAAAATAGCAACAATGAAAAACCACAAAAATCCATATCAACCTTCAATGTAATTGAACTATTGTGATAATTAAGATTAATGTGTGAATAATTGACATCTTAACAATACTGTCTTCAAATTCATGAACACACAGTATCTCATTATTTTATTGCAATTCTATAATTTTGAATATACAGATCCTGTACTTATTTTGTTAGAATTATACCTAAACATGTAAGTATTTCATTTATTTTTGGTGCTATTATAAAAGTTTTTAAACATAATCGTTATAGACATTCATGTTATCTGTGAATAAACAGCTTTGTTTCTTTCTAATCTGTGAACATTTCTTTCTTTTTATTTTCTTATTGTGCTAGCTAGGTCTTCCAACAAGATGTTGAATCGAAGTGATGAAAGAGGGAATTATTTTTGTACCCTGTCTGAGAAAGTTACTATCCATTCCTACTTTGCTGAGAATCTTTTTTCATAAGTAATAAAGTATTTTTCTTCATTAGTTTAGATTATTAGTTTTCTTCTTTAGTCTGTTCATGTGGTAGATTAGATTGATTGATTTTTCAAGGGTTCAACCAGCTTTTTACCATGGAAAAAGTTCCATTTCATTGTGGTGTATAATTCTTTTAATACATTTTTGGAAATGTCTTTTAATGTTTCGTTGAGGATTTTCACATCCATGATCCCATCAGACACTGATCTCTATTTTTTCTTTTAATGTCTTACTTGGTTTGGAATTAAGTTAATGTTGGTTTTATTGCTTAGTTAGGAAGTGTTTCTTTTGCTTTCTTTTTCTAGGAGAGATTGTGGAGCCTTGATGTATTCCTTTATTAAATATTTGGCAAAATTTACCAGTGAAACTACCTGGGTTTGGTGCTTTTGTGGTTTTTTTTTTTTTAAGGTTATTACTTATTGTTTCAATTTATTTAATAGGTAAAGGATTTTTCAGATGTTCTATTTCTTTTTGTGTGTTTGGCAGTTTGTGCCTTTCAAGTAGTTGGTCCATTTTTCTTTTTATTAAGTTTTGGAAATGGAGTTGCTTATATTATCCCTTTAGTGTTCTTTCAATGTCCATGGGATCCATAAATATTTTGTTAATGTGTTTTGAAATCAGTATGCAAACAAGGTCCAAACTGATATTGGTTCATAGACTTTTTAATTAATTTGCTTTTGGCGGCATGGTGGCTCACACCTGTGTTCCCAGCACTTTGGGAGGCAGAGGCGGGTGAATCACCTGAGGTCAGGAGTTCGAGACCAGCCTGACCAACATGCAGAAACCCCATCTCTACTAAAAAAATACAAAATTAGCTGGGCGTGGTGGTACATGCCTGTAATCCCAGCTACTCAGGAGG
Organism: Pan troglodytes; assembly: GCF_028858775.2. Lineage (NCBI taxonomy): Eukaryota > Metazoa > Chordata > Mammalia > Primates > Hominidae > Pan > Pan troglodytes. The sequence continues at coordinate 76,395,821 of NC_072415.2, forward strand.
CTGGGGCAGGAGAATCACTTGAACCCAGGAGGCAGAGGTTGCAGTAAGCCATGATCACGCCATTGCACTCCAGCCCGGGCAACAAGAGCAAAATTTCATCTCAAAAAAAAAATATTTTCTCTCTTTTCATTTATTAAAATTTATCACAAACCATTTTTTTTTTGTCCTCAGCAGACTTTGTTTTGTTTTCTTTTGTTTTTGGTCAATCTCAAGATTATCTTCAGTCTTCTATATTTTCTGTAAATTGGTTGTTAATCCAGAGTTTAATGAAATTAACCTTTGTTGTTTTAGACCATAATATTATATATAATTGCAATTGCCTAAATGTCTAACAGTAAACAACTAAATAAATAAATTATATGTTAAACTTTAAAAAGGGGAGAAAAGGCCATATATTCTATTAAGAAACATTCTCGTGATGGTTAATACTGAGTGGCAACTTGATTGGATTGAAGGATGCAAAGTATTGATCCTGGGTGTGTCTGTGAGGGTGTTGCCAAAGGAGATTAACATTTGAGTCAGGGCTGGGAAAGGCAGACCATCCCCCGCCTCCCCGCTTAATCTGGGTGGGCACAATCTAATCAGCTACCAACAAGGCTAGAATATAAGCAGACAGAAAAATGTGAAAAGACTAGACTGGCCTAGCCTCCCAGCCTACATCTTCTCCCATGCTGGGTACTTCCTGCCCTTGAACATCAGACTCCAAGATTTTCAGTTTTGGAACTTGGACTGGCTCTTCTTGCTCCTCAGCATGCAGATGGCCTATTCTGTGACCTTGTAATTGTGTGAGTTAATGCTTAATAGAATCTCATACATAGAATATATGTATTATTCCATTAGTACTATTTCTCTGGAGAACCCTGACTAATACAGATTTTGGTAACAGGAGTGGTTCTAGAGGAACAGAATATTAAGGATGGAGTAATTTCATTGGTTTTGGGTTTCCTGGAATTGGCTGCTTGATATGATTATTCCTCAAAATGCTAAGGACTCTACTTCTAATAGTATGGATAACACTGATAGTCATTGGTGTGAACTGTTTAGAGAGTTATGCAAAATAAATGCATTTGACACTCCTGATTCATCAGTCAGGAGAGGCAAGGAGTTTGATGACTCTAGACATAATCCCTTTGACCATATGTGGAGAACCAAGGAACATAATGAAACTGGTTGGTTGCTCCTAAGTTCACAAAACAAAGTGATGAAAGAAAATGATGAGCTCAAGGATTCTGTCTCCCGGTTTCAGAACCTGATACTGAGCCTCAAATCAGCTAAGATTGCCTGGAGTGAGAATCTTATCTCCTGTAGGGAAAGAGCTGAAATTGTGGAAAAACAGACACAAGCTCTTATCATGTGAGTTGCTGAACTGCAACAAAAGGTGCATGCACAGCCTCATCAGGTGTCTACTGTTAAAGTGAGGGCCTTGATTGGAAAAGAATGGGACACTGCAACTTGGAATAGGGACTTGTGAGGGGACCCTGATGGAGCTGGGGGCACTGAATTTGTAAACTCTGATGAACGTTTTGCCTGAAGAAACAGCTTCCCCATCCCCAGTACTAGCAACATCCCCATCCCACTAATCCATGCTGCCATCACCCTTTCCACCATTGTCTGAGGAGATAAACCCTGCACTGCCTGAGGCAACAGTGTTGGCCTCCCCTGAGGCAGTTGCCAGGAAAGATAGTGCTGATTCCCCTCAGGAGTCACCCCCAACACCTCTGTTTGCTTCTAGACCTATAACTAAACTAAAGTTCTCATATGCAGCTAGAGGTGAGGTTGAGAGTGTGACCCATGAAGAGGCACATGACATTTTAAAAGAACTGTTTGAATTCTCTAATTTATATGAACAGAAATCTAGAGAACAGGCATGGGAATGGATACTAAGGGTATGGGATAATGGTGGAAAGAACACAGAGTTGGATCAGGCTGAGTTTATTGATTTGGTCCCACTAAATAGTGACTCTGCTTTTAATGTTGCAGCTCAGGGAGTTAAAAAAGTTTCTAATAGTTTATTAGCTTGGATAGCTGAAATATGGATTAAAAGATGGCCCACTGTGAATGAGCTGGAAAAGCCTGATCTCCCTTGGGTTAATGTAGAGGAAGGGATCCAAAGCCTTAGGGATATTGGGATGGTAGAGTAGATAAGTCACTTTAGAGCTACTCATCCCAGCTGGAAAGGTTCAGAAGACATACTCTTGACCAATGCCTTGTGAAATAGATCTGTGAGGGCAGCACCTGCATCTTTGAAGAGCCCTGAAATTGCTCTTATTTCTACGTCATATCTAACAGTGGGAACTGCAGTCACTCAACTACAAAATTTAAACACAATGGGAATAACTGGATCCCAAGGTGGCAGGGGCCAAGTGGCAGCACTAAACCATCAAAGGCAAGGTGGACATAGCTACCTTAACGGACAGCAGAGGCAAAGTGGCAATCAGAATAGTCTTACTCGTGCAGACCTCCGGCATTGTCTAATTAATCACACTGTTCCTAGAAGCAAAATTGATAAGAAGCCTACTGCATTCCTACTTAATTTATATAAGCAGAAAACTTATAGGTTAAATGGACAAAAGGCTAATTTGAGTTATAAAAACAGAGAATTACGGCCCCTCAATCAACTTCCAGATTTGAGCCTGTTTACAGACCCAGAACCCCTTGAATGAAGTGGGGGCCAGCTGCCCTTCAGGAAGAATCCCACTACATTACCGACAATTTATGCAGTGAGTCTTTTTCCCATCCTTCCCCAAGGAGACCTCGGGCCTTTTACCAGGGTAACTGTGCACTTGGGAAAGGGAAATGATCAGACATTTCAGGGATTACTGGACACTGGCTCTGAGGTGACGTTGATTTCAGGGAACCCAAAACATCATTGTGGTCCTCCAGTTAAAGTAGGGGCTAATGGAGGTCAGGTAACTAATGGAGTTTTAGCTCAGGTCTGACTTACACTGTGTCCAGTGGGTCCCTGGACTCATCCTGTGCTCATTTCCCCAGTGCCAGAATGCATAATTGGCATAGACATACTTACCAGCAGGCAGATTCCCCACATTGGCTTCCTGATTGGTAAGGTGAGAGCTATTATGGTGGGAAAGGCAAAATGGAAGCCATTAGAGCTGCCTCTACCTAAAAAATGGTAAATCAAAAACAATATTGCATCCCTGGAGGGATTGCGGAGATTAGTGCCACCCTCAAGGACTTGAAAGACACAGGGATGGTGATTCCCACCACATCCTCATTTAACTCTCCCATTTGACTTGTGCAGAAGACAGATGAATCTTAGAGAATGACAGTGGATTATTGTAAGCTTAGCAAAGTGGTGACTCCAATTGCAGCTGCTGTACCAGATATTGTTTCATTGCTTGAGGAATTAACACATCTCCTGGTACCTGAAATGCAGCCATTGACTTGGCAAATGCCTTTTTCTCCATTCCTGTCCATAAGGCCCACCAGAAGCAATTTGGCTTCAGCTGGCAATGCCAGCAATATACCCTTGCTGTCCTACCTCAGGGGTATATCAACTTACCGGCTTTGTGTCATAATCTAATTCTGAGAGAGCTTGATCACTTTTCACTTCTGCAAGATATCGCACTGGTCTATTTACATTGATGACATTATGCCTATTGGATCCAGTGAGCAAGAAGTAGCAAACACACTGGATTTATTGGTGAGACATTTGCATGCCAGAGGATGGGAAATAAATCCGACTAAAATTCATGGACCTTCTATCTCATAATATTTCTACAGATCCAGTGGTGTGGGGCCTGTCGAGATATTCCTTCTAAGGTAAATGATAAGTTGCCGTATTTGGCCCCTCCTACAACCAAGAAAGAGGCACAACACCTAGGGGGCCTATTTGGATTTTGGAGGCAACACATTCCTCATTTGGGTGTGTTACTCAGGCCCATTTATCAAGTGACCTGAAAGGGTGCCAGTTTTAAGTAGGGTCCAGAACAGGAGAAGGCTCTGCAACAGGTCCAGGCTGCTCTTCCATGTGGGCCTTATGACCCAGCAGATCCAATGGTGCTTAAGGTGTCAGTGGCAGATAGGGATGCTGTTTGGAGCCACTGGCAGTCCTCCATTGGTGAATCACAGCAGAGGTCTCTAGGATTTTGGAGCTAGGCCCTGCTATCTTCTGCAGATAACTAGTCTCTTTTTGAGAGACAGCTCTTGGCCTGTTACTGGGCTTTGGTGGAAACTGAACATTTGACTATGAGTCATCAAGTCACAACGTGACCTGACTTCCTATCATGAACTGGGTGCTTTCTGACCCATCTAGCCATGAAGTGGCACGTGCACAGCAGCATTCCATCAACAAATGGAAGTGGTATATACGTGGTCAGGCTTGAGCAAGTCCTGAAGGCACAAGTAAGTTACATGAGGAAGTGGCTCAAATTCTCATGGTCTTCCCTGCTGCCACCCTGCAGTTTCTCGCCCAGCCTGCACCAATGGCCTCATGAGGAGTTCACTATGATCAGTTAACAGAGGAAGAGAGGACTAGGCCCTGGTTCACAGATGGTTCTGCACGATATTCAAGTACCACCCAAAAGTGGACAGCTGCAGTACCACAGCCCCTTTCTAGGACACCCGTGAAGGACAATGGTGAAGGGAAATCTTCCCAGTGGGCAGAACTTCAAGCACTGCACCTGTTTGTGCACTTTGCATGGAAGGAAAAATGGCCAAATTTGCGATTATATACCACTTCATAGACTGTAGCTAATGATTTGGCTGGATGGTCAAGGTCTTGAAGAAGCATGATTAGAAAATTGGTGACAAATAAATTTGGGGAAGAGGTATGTAGATAGACCTCTCTAAGTGGTCAAAAACTGTGAAGATATTTGTATCTCACGTGAGTGCTCACCAACGGGTGACCTCAGCAGAGGGAAATTTTTAATTATCAAGTGGATAGGATGACCCGTTCTGTGGACACCACTCAGCCTCTTTCCCTAGCCACGCCAGTCATCACCCAATGGGCCCACCAACAAAGTGGCCATGGTGACATGAGCTCAGCAACATGGACTTCCACTCACCAAGGCTGACCTGGCTACAGTCACTGCTGAGTGCCCAATTTGCCAGCAGCAGAGACCAATGCATATCAAGGAATGGCCTCAATATGGCACCATTCCTTGGGGTGATCAGCCAGCTACCTGGTGGCAGGTTGATTATACTGAACCTCTTCCATTATGGAATGGGCAGAGGTTTGTCCTCACTGGAATAGACACTTACTCTGGATATGGGTTTGCCTATCCTGCACACAATGCTTCTCCCAAGACTACCATTCGTAGACTCACGAAATGCTTTATCCACTGTCATGGGATTCCACACAGCATCGCCTCTGACCAAGGCAGTCACTTTACGGCTAAAGAAGTGTGGCAGTCAGCTCATGCTCATGGAATTCCCTGGCCTTACCATGTTCCCCATCATCTTGTAGCAGCTGGATTGATAGAACAACGGAATGGCCTTTTGAAGTCACAATTGCAACATCAACTAGGTGACAGTACTTGGCAGGGCTGGGGCAGTGTTCTCCAGAAGGCCGTGTATGCTCTGAATCAGCGTCCAGTATAAGGTACTGTTTCTTCCATGGCCAGGATTCTTGGGTCCAGGAATCAAGGGGTGGAAGTGGAAGTGGCACCACTCACCATCCCCCTAGTGATCCACTGGCACAATTTTTTCTCCCTGTTCCTGCGAACTTACATTCTTCTGGCTTAGAAGTCTTAGTTCCAGAGGGAGGAACGCTGCTACCAGGAGACACAACAATCCTATTAAACTGGAAGTTAAGATTGCCACCTGGACACTTTGAGCTCCTCCTACCTTTAAGCCAACAGGCTAAGAAGGGAGTTAGTGTTGGCTGGGATGATTGACCCAGACTATCAAGATGAAATCAGTCTACTATTCCACAACCGAGGTAAGGAAGAGTATGCATGGAATACAGGAGGTCCATTAGGGCATCTCTTAGTATTACCATGCCTTGTGATTAAGGTCAATGAGAAACCACAACAGCCCTATCCAGGCCAGACTACAAATGACACAAGCCCTTCAGGAATGAAGGTTTGGGTCACACCACCAGGAAAAAAAAATGACACAAACTGCTCCTTGCTGAAGGCAAAGGGAATACAGACTGGGTAGCAGAAGAAGGTAGTCATCAATACCAGCTATGACCGTGTGATCAGCTTCAGAAACGAGGACTGTCATTGCCATGAGTATTTCCTCATTCGGTTGTTAAAAACATGTTTGTGCATGTATACACTTGTGCAAACAAAATATCTTCATTTTATTTCCTTTTTCCTTTATCATGTGACATAAGGTTTATTGACTTAATATCAGCATGTAAGTATTGTTAACTTTATGTAATAGTATTTGGGTTGGGGATTGGTGCAACTGTCTAAAATAACCTGTTATAGATCTGCAAATTTAGTTCAATATGTGGCAGAAGCTTAAAAGCTCAGTCCTGATTAGAATCTGTAATAGCATAGCACTTGATGTAGTAATGGCTTATTATGTTTTAAAATGCCACTCTTCACCAGAAAAAAAGTAAAAATAATGGGAACAAAGGGTTATTTATAGGTGATTTTTATTTTCATAGAGTACTCTGTCACTTGAATAATATTTTTCAGCATTTCTTGTGTCTTTAAAAGGCTTTCTTTGAATTAAATCATACTGATCAATAAAATTCTTTCATTTTCCTTGCCATTATCAAAGAACTTCCAATATATGGAAATCAATAATATTGAATGTATCCTAATACTAAAAATGTAAAATATCAGAAAAAAGGTTAAAATATATTTTTAGATTAGCAGATATGTATACATTTACCCATATTTTTAATGACATTTTGTTTCTTAAACTTTCAGAATATTACTAAATCAGTAATGATTTTGTGAGTAAGAAGCATAACAATACATAGTTGGAAAACAAATTGTTCTCCAGATAATGTTTTGAATTAATCTATTACTTTCATTTTCCAAGGAGAAATGGTTTTGAATAGAGTGCCACGAACCATTACAGAAAATTTCTTCTCTGCAATTGTTTGATTTAAGGTTTCAATTATCTCTTGGTGGAAAACCTATGCAGTGACCCTATGTAGAACATTTTAAAAATGTAATGAAAAACGGAGGTATTTAAGTTATAGTTCATTAAAATGCCAAAGAAATACTTAAAATACAGTACTAATAAAAATGTAAATCTTGTGATTTTGCTCTTTTAATTTAAGCTCGAGTAACAAACAAGATGAATGTAATCTGCAGGTAACCTTAAAGAATAAATTTTATACAAAAATAAGCTTAGAGAAAAGCTTTGAATTTTTGATAGTTATCACTGTTTAATTTTCCTACTGTTTTTCCAGTCATATGTGTTTTATTTAGTTTTTCTCATTCAATTTTCAGTCATTTCTGATTCGTTTCTAACTTGTGTTGGAAAAAATGTTTAACTAGCAAAATCACATACATATACACACATAGACACGGACAGAATGAAATTTGATTTGATGTTTCAGAGGCAGCATAATAAAAAGCAACATATAATAAAAAGAATATTTTAAAATACAGTAATTTAGAAACTTTATGAAAGTAATTTTCTCTAATCTCCATTCAATGATCCATATCTTTAAATTCTCATCAATATAGAAGTGTACTTAAACATGCCATTGGCTCAATCAATAACTATAGCGTTGATTGACTCCTCTAATGTAGGAGTTAATATTCCAGTTTATGAGTGATTTTACCCTGAACACTCTTAAAACTTAATGATAAAAAACCATGATATAGCAAACATTGCTGCTATTTAAAAAGTCTGCATGAAAATATTGCAAGTAAGGAAACACTTCTTCTACTAATTAAATATTCTTAAGGCCCAATGGCAAGTATTGTATCCATTCAACAGAAATAATTAATGTTGTTCAAAAGCTTTGCATGTAAACATAATAGTCCGCATCAAAAGAAAGATCTTTCTAATTCTTTAAAAGTATTCCTTGTTATATACACTACTAACTTTTAAAACAGGTTTGTATTGACCAAACAGAATTTTTTTTAGAGCAATATTCTCAGTTCCTTTAGTGTCGCTATAAAGCAACAGCTGAGGTAGGTATTTGATGAAGAAAAGAGGTTTATTTGGCTCACAGTTCTGCAGGCTTTACAGGAAGCATGGCATCAGTATGTGCTTCTTATGAGGGCCTCAAGCTGCTTCCACTTTAGGCAGAAAGAGAACTGGAGGTGTGTGTAGAGATTACATGGCAAGAGAGAGGAAGCGAGTGGGGGTGGGGGGAAATACCACGTTCTTTTGAACAACTGGCTAGCCCTCCTGGGAACTAGGTGACAACTCACCCTTTCTCCAAGTTGGGGGTGAATCTACTCATGAGGAATCCATCCCCATGACCTAAAGATCTCTCATTTGGCCCCACTTCCAACATTAAGGATAAATTTCAACATGAGGTTTGCAGAGACAAACATCAAAACTATAGCAGCAATTATTCAATGATTGTAAACAATACACATGTGAAAACAGATACTAGAATCAAAAGTGTTTTTCTCTTTTTAATTCTAGAAAACATTTATCTTCTTATTATATAGTTTGGCCATTTCACGAAGACAAATGCACTCATTTCCTTACTTGGGTAAGTTAAACTGAGTTCTCTGACTTTTTTTTGTGGTATTTACACGGGAACTTTATTCTGGTTAAGGAGGCATTTTGGAAGGAAACCATTATTCATGGAGCCTTGACTAAATCCCAGGAACTACGACAGATAGTCTTTTTAAACTGAACATAATTTTCTTTCCTCTACTTTCCCCCTCAATAATATGTTTGCAGTGAGCCACCTTTTTTGAGGGCATTATAACTTGGGGACATCCACAACCTGCAGCTGAATATATAAAAAAGTGAAAATCCCCCAAGGGCCTATTTTATGTATTTTATATAAAATACATAAAATACATAAAATACACTCAGCAAGTCCACTAAAATAAGCAGCCTAATGAAATGACATTGGGACAATGTAAAAATCTAGATCCATGAATCTATACTACAAAAATATTCAAAAAATTAAGTAAAATATATTTATAATAAAATATACTATGTGTATTATGTATATCTGCATGATTCGTTCATCCTTAGTTATCAACAACATTTTAAAATAGCAACTTATCCCTTTTTTTTTTTTAAAGAACTTTAGCACCTTTTATTTATTTTCTTTTTTCTTTTGTCTTTGGTTTGAGATGGAGTCTCACTCTGTTGCCCAGGCTGGAGTGCAATGGCACGATGTCCGCTCACTGCAACCTCCGCCTCCTGGGTTCAGTGATTCTCTTGCCTCAGCCTCCTGAGTAGCTGGGATTAGAGGTGCACACTACCACACCTGGCTGATTTTCAGTAGAGATGGGGATTCACCGTGTTGGTGAGGATGGTATCGGACTCCAGATCTCAGGTGATCCTCCCGCCTCAGTCTCACAAAGTGCTGGGATTACAAGCGTGAGCCACTGTGCCTGGCCAGAACTTTCTTATATGCTGTAAAATGTATGCACAGAGGTGTTCCCTTGTTTACTTATTTATTCCAAGTGCCAAGAAGAGTATCTGACAGACAGTAGGTTCTTAATATATATGTTCTAAGCTGAATAATTTAACCATGAATACATGTTTATTCAATGCTATGTGAGGAGAGAAGAGCATGTCACAAAATACTTGCTTTCAAAGTCACTTCCTATGGCTTTACAACCATATTGCATATTGTATATGTTTTAACTATATGTTCATTTAAAACATAAAAGATGGGAGAATATTTACAAAAGCATAAACACGAATTATTATCCTTTGGTTAATAGACAGTTGTCTCTTTACATTTTTCTTTCCTTGATTTAGAGCTTTGCCACAGTTCTATTATTTTTACTAATTAATATATGTAAACATACATTACATTTTCATTTAGTCAAACTATATTTAATTAAACAAAAAACAATACACTTCAGAAGTGTAATACTTTTATATTTCAGTTCTTTATTTAATTGACATTTGGTGAACACCAAGTAAAGACCCAAAAACGCTATCCTAGATCATGACATATATATACATACATATATAGGTTTTATATATATATATATATATAAAATACATAGTTTGAAGACTTAAAATGTTTTAGTTGTTAGTGAAGAAATAAAATTCAAGTTAGACTTGTTAATTCCTAAACTTAATGATTTCCTCTGTGCTGTGCTTCTTAAATATTAGTGAAAAAAATATATACACAATAAAAATAAATTTTGCAGTAAAGTGTTATGACAACAAGATCCCCTTATATACAATATTTTTGGTACCTTAAAGTAAATTAATTGTTTGGTAGATAACAGCTACCATGTGTTGAAACATTTTTTTTTCTGGGAACAATTCATATAAATATTCCCTGTTATTTTAAGTTATGATTGACATAATTGTCAATGTGTACATAATAATTGTACATATTTATGGGATACAGCATGATATTTCCATACATGTATAAATTGTGTAACAATCAAATTAGAGAGATTAGCATATTTATCACTTTAAACATTTATCTTTTCTTTGTGATGAGAGCATTCAAAAATCTCTCTTCTGGCTGTATTGGAACATACAATGTATCATTTACTGTAGTCATCTTACTATGTAATAGAACATCAGAGCTTATTCCTCCTATCTAACTGTAACTTTGTATCTGTTGACCAGTCTCTCCTCATCCACCTTTCTCCCTCCTTTTCACTCTCTGGTAATCACTATTCTATTCTCTACTTCTATAAGAACAACATTTTTGATTTACATATGAGTGAGATGATGTGGTATATGTCTTTCTGTGCCTGGCTCCATATTGTTTTCCATAATGGCTGTTATTAATTTGCATTCCCACCAGATGTTTGTAAGGGTTCCCTTTTCTCTACATCCTTGCCAACATTTGCTGTCTTTTGATTTTTTAATAGTCATTCTATCTGGACTGAAATGATATCTCTTTGTAGTTATGATTTGCATTTTCCTGGTGATTAGTGACATTGAGCACTTCTTTACTCATTCATCTGTTGATTTGGTATCTTGGCTGTTGTGAATAGTGCTACAATAAACATAAAAGTGCAGATATCTTTTTGATTTACTGATGCATTTTTTCTATGCCTTTAGATCATTTGTATGTCTTCTTTTGGGAAATGTCTAGTCGGGTCTTTTCCACATTTTTAAAATTGGCTTATTTGTTTTTTGTTGTTGTTTGAGCTCCTTATATATTTTGATTATTAACATCATATTAGATGTATAGTTTGCAGATTTATTCTCCCAATCTGTAGGTTGTGTCTTTGCTCTGTTGATTCGTTCCTTTGCTGTGCAGATGCTTTTTAGTTTTATATAATCCCACCTGTTTACATTTGCTTTTGAGGTTTTATTCAAAAATCCTAGCCTAGAAAAATGTCTTAAAGTTTTTCCTTTGTGTTGTCTTCTAGCAGTTTGCTATTTTGAATTTTACAGTTAAGTCTTTAATCCACATTCAGTTAACATTTTGTATATGATAAGAGTTAAGGGTCTAATTTCACTCTTCTACATATTGATATCTGATTTTCCCAGCACCATTTTTTTAAGAGGCTGTCCTTTCCCCATTGTGTGTATTCAGCAACTTTGTAAAAAATAAGTTTGCTCCAGTTGTGTGGACTTATTTCTAATAATGCCTGTTTTAGAAAAAAAGAGGAAATAGAAGTTAGACTTGTCAAATCATTTGGCCCAGAGAAGTCACCAGGTAGTTGTGTAAACTAAAGCTGCCAAGGTATACTGAAGGTTAAATTATGAAGTACATATTATATGTTCCTTGTTACCAAATTTGTAATTTAGCTCATTAACAATGTCGAGTTCATATAATTAATATTTAATAGTATTCGGTTTTGTTTTTAAGAAGAGCAGCACCATTGAATCAAGTAGGAATAAAGAGTAAAATTTATTTTATCTCTTTTTATTAACTATACTAGTACTTTATGAGGTATATTAAGAAAAGAATGCTATTCACATGATTTCTGATATAGACCATTCTTACTTCATATTTTATAACAATATGTCAGTATGTAAAAAGATGCATATTCAATTATGAGTATATATTTATACTTATGACCAACCAAAGCTATTCTTTGTAATATACCAGTCACTGTGTTACTGAATAATGTAAGGAACCAGAATTTCTAAATTTTCTATCCCACATTTGAGATTATATTTCTTAACAGAAATTTACTTAACTGTGAGGATGCTGTGTGGCAAGTATTTCTCATTTTCAATTTTTTTAAGAGGTAGAATTAAAATCAATTACAGATTGATTGTACATTAATAGTTTTACAAAAAGAAAGCTAGTATAATATAAATTTTGATTCTCAAAAGGTAACAAAGTGATTAAGGGTTTCTCTGCCTTCAATCACCAAGAGATAATTTTACGAAAATAATTGAAAATATTGGCATGGTAAATTTAACATAAAATTAATTTTACTAAATGATGTCATGTAATGGAAGCAAATGCTCAATGTATTTTTAAATAATTGTCTCTGAATTGTCATAACAATTTGAAAGTACTTCTAGAGATACATGCATATATTTAAAATACGTATTTATTTGTTCTATGATTATATGGCATCTGACAATTTTTTTAAAGATGAGATCTTGCTCTGTTGCCCAGGCTGCAGTGCAGTGTTGCGACCATAGCTCACAGCAGCCTTGACCTCTTGGTCTTAAGCCATCCTCCCGAGTAGGTGGGACTACGGGTGCTCACCACCATGCTCACCTATTTTTTTTTATTTTTTTTTTAGAGACGGGGGTCTCCCTACGTTGCTCAGACTGACCTTAAACTCCTGGGCTCAAGCAATTCTCCTGCCTTGGCTTCCCAAAGTGCTGGAATTACAGCATGAGATACCATGCCCGGCCTGACATTCTTTATAAAGAATACATTTTTAAAATTAAGCAAGTATTTGTACTCTATAAATATATACAACTATCATTTGTCAATATACAATAAAAATGAAATAAAATATTATACAGAAAAAAACATAAGTAAGAGTGCTTCCACGAGGGAGGAAATGACTTTATAGCTAATTCTTATGGTCTGCTTATAGGGATTCATACTAAAATGGGCTTCTTTGTATGACCCGAGATATTAAATACCTGTTTCTATTATCATTATTTTAATCAAAAGATCAGACTTAAAGTATATACATACAAACATCCATGTGTGCACAAACACACTCTTATTATAATAACGTGGGCTATTTCTGGGAGAAAGGCAACAAACTTTATCCATAGAGAAACTTTTCTTTCTTTTGTATGACTTTTGAATGTGTTAGCAGTGAGAAAAAAATAATGTAGGTTTTGAAGGGTGTTCTTAAATTAATGTCATTACTACAAGAACCAGTGGTCCTGCAACACAAGTTTATGAAAAAACTGAATGTGACTTTTATGTTTAATGTTCTTCATTTCTCATGGGATTGAAGCTCAACCTTCCCAGGCACCTTGAAATTTTGGTGATAACCTGTATCATTGCTTATCCAGTTGCAGCCTGGAACCTGAAAGGGATATTGAGCCTGGGGAAGAAACTAATGTAAGGGAAAAGAGTTTGTCCAATAAAGAAAGCAAAATTACTATGCACATAAAGAATTATCATGCACATTTTCTATACATTTACCTGTCTATTTTTTGTGAACTTTGGGATTTTCTTTAATTTTAAATGGCTGTCACACTTTTATTTTTATTAATGTCTAGGAATGTTTTATACATTAAAGAAATTAGTCCTTAATTTATGTATTATAAATATATTTTATAAATTTTAAATTGTACTTCAATGGTAAGATTTTTTGGTATATAATTATATCATCAGCTTTATTAATCTTTCAATTTATCATTTTCAGGTTTTGTGTTTGCTAAGTAAGGCCAATCTTACTACATATTGAATTGATTTTGTGTTATCTTCAAATAGTTTCAACTATTTGAAATATATATATATGGAGAGAGAGAGAGAGAGAAACTATTTGAAGTATTTGAAGATAACACAAAATCAATATGTATAAGACTGTGTATATATCTGTATAAAATTTATCTGCAATTTTTGTGTAAATGTCTAGATGATTATCTTATTGTGTCTATACAATTTCTCTGAGTTCAGTTTTATGTGAATTTTAAGATGTTTTGCTTCAATGGTATTCCATATGAATTTTCCTTATCATTTTACTAAATATTGTACAATTTTGGTTTTGGCTTTCCTCTAACAAAATAATTGGGCATTTTTTTCACATTTGTATTTGGTTGTAAACTTCAAAATTACTTTATACATAGTAACTGGATCTCTATTACCAGTAGTAATATTTGTACTGTATTTAATTAATTTGTAAAATTGTCACATCAGGAACATAAATTGTATCTTCATTTAAACAACATGAATTTTATTTTTCAAAACAAAACCTAACATGCATTGATGTGTGTCTATTTATAGTTGTTATTTACCCAACCAATGTAAATATTCACACAGTTTTACCATAGGTAAATTAATGCAATTTTATGTGTTGTCCATACCCTACTGGGATTATTATTTAACATATATATTTAATGTTAAATACCAAAAATTATATTTCAAACAAATGTGAAATATGCCTGACCCCAGTGGTTCTGGATAAGGAATTGTAGACCTGTTTTGGGGAATTAATTGATAAATATATTTTTCTATTTATACTATGTATAGCATCTGTTCCCTAATCTCTCACATGGACCTCATTAACAAGTCTAATGTTTTTTAACTCCAAAGATATATCATAAATCATTAAAAATTGAAACATTTAAAAATAGTCAAGAAGATTTTTAAAAATTGTATTCAGGTAAGTAACACAGTAGATATAAAAGTGATGTATTTGGAGGCAGGCGGATCACTAGAGGCCAAGAATTCGAGACCAGTCTGGCCAACGTAGCAAAACCCCGTCTCTATTAAAACAAAAATTAGCAGGGCATGGTAGCATGCGCCTGTAGTCCCAGCTATTCAGGAGGCTGAGGCGGGAAAGAATAGCTTGAACTCGGGAGGTAGAGTTGCAGTGGACCGAGATCATGCCATTGCACTCCAGCCTAGGCGAAACAGCAAGACTCTGTAAAACAAACAAACAAAAAAACCAAAAAACAGAAGAAAGAAATGTTAAAGCAAGTTCTTAGGGCAAGATCTTCAAGCAAGGAAGAAAAGGGATAAGCAGAATAAAATTTAGATCTACCTAATGAAAAAAAAATCAGAAATGCTAGTTACATGAGTAAATATATACAATTTCCTTCTTATTATTCAATGAAGAAATTTTTAAAAATGATAAATTATTTTAACCAGAAGGAAAATAAAAACACAACATGTCAAAATTGATATCAGAAAAAGAAGGCTGTCTCAAATAAATGACCCCAAATATTCCTTGATAAACCAAAAGAGAAAGAGGAAATTAAACCAGAAGTAAATAAGGGAAAGAAAACAATAAAAATCAGAGTCCAAATCAGTGAATAGAAAACAAAAACTATTCCCAAATTTAATGAATTCAAAGGTTGGTTCTTTGACATCAATAAATATGATAAACTTTTTAGTCAGAATAATCAGGAAAAAAAGAGAGAAGACACAAATTACCAATATTAAGAATGATAGACCATATCAGGAAAGATTCTACAGATATTAAAATGAAAATAAGAAAATAATGCAAACAACTTTACCCCTATAAATGTGACAACTTAGACAAAAATTGAATTATACCAGCAAACCAAATTCAACAGCACATTAAGTGAATTATACACCATGACCTAATAGGATGTATCCCTGGGATGCAAGAATGATTCAATATATGAAAATAAATCAATGTGATAGAACACATTAACAGAATAAAAGATAAAACCACATGATTATCTCAATGGATGCACAAAAACACTTGACAAAATTCAACATCTATTTATGATAAAAACTCTCAACAAAATAGATAGAGAAGTAACATACCTCAGCACAATAAAAGCTACATATGGAAAGTCCACAAGTAACATCATAGTAAATGGGAAAAACTGAGTATTCTGTGTTAATCTCCAACTATTCTCAGTCAGGATAGTCATCCTCTTTTTTTTTTTCTCTCTTCCTGCAGGTCTAATAAAAACAATAAACAGATAAATGATGTCAACAAATATTTGAGTAAAACCATTATTGCTTGTTTTTTTTCCAATTTGAAAAGCTATATTTTGCATCTTCAAAAAAATCTGTGCAGTTTTATTGTACTATTTATACAGGGAGCCACAAGAGAATGTCAAGCTCAAGCTATTGACTATTTCTGTGTTGTAAATATTGCTTGTGACACGTTTTTGTGCAGAGATAATGTATTGGGAAGTTTGTTTATGTTGGAGAATAATAAGACTTTCCTATCAGGTATGAAATATTCCTGAAAGAAAAGGTATGAGAAGATACATCAGAGCAGACTGAGATTTTATTATGTGTAACTGCTCAGATTTCAGAAACAGGTTTGAAATCTCTATAGATGCATCATGAGAGATCAGTGAATTTCAGTTTTGAAGAGGAGACACAAAGAAAAAGTAATGGAAACATCTCCATCAAAAAGTGCAGCTCAACCTGTTAAAATAGGGTTGGGAAATATATGATTTCTACCCCAGATGCTTTGTGGAGGTGTGATTGAGGACAATTTCCAGTCACCATCGAATGCTAATATCAATTCACTGATGAATATTTATTAACACAACTGGAGCAGCAACCTGTAGGTCAAAATAACTTATGGGACGTAGAGCACAATATACTTAGAAGAAAACATATACACACCTATGAATATAGTAATCTGAAAAATTCTATGCATATCTTAATACATGAAAGAATAGATGATCAATACATGATGTATTTTAATACTGCTATTTTAGTTTTACTTCTATTATAACTCTAATTAGAAATATTTATAAGAAAAATACTTGTTTATCTTTCTTTGTCATTATTTTTAACCCAACAATTGTACCAAAACTTTGCCTATAGGGATCTTATTTTCCCAATCCAAATATTAATTATTTGTGAATTGTACTTTATTTAGCTCTAATACATTAATTTATGTACAATTCGACTCAAGATTTTGTAACTTTAAAAATGCAACTCTGTATAAATGAACGAAACTCATGAATAAGTTTCAGAATAAATGAACCAATGAATTTCACTCTAGAAATGAATCAGATTTTCTTGTCTGATTACATTTTATATAGCCAGTTCCTTAATCTCATTGAAGTAAAGGTATTTATTTATCCTTAATGATAGCATAACATTTTATGACATTTTTATTTTTAATCTTTTATTAGAAAGTCTAAACTAATAGAAAATAATTTATAATCTACATTCAGCCACACAAAAGGAAATGTGTATTATGGCTTTCTTTTGCAAATTGGTTTCTCATGACATCATTAATTTAGATTTCCTTTCTCTTGTAAGAGTTTTTACAATTATTTTAGTACTAAATAAATTATATAATAGATAAAATAGATATAAAAAGAGAGAAAATAATATAGCATACCCTTGTATTGCCATCAGCCAAATTAGTACAGGTTAATATTTTATCTATTTCAACTAAATGAAAGTAGTTTACATATTCTTAAAAAATTATCGCTAGTGGTAAAGCCGTAGCATTTTCTAAATTCATTTTCTTTTATTCCCACTCACTCACCTAGGTATAATACATATATTTTATTATGTATAATTATTGTTATATGTTAAATTATGACACTGATAATTGTTGAAATTTTATTGCAGTTTTCATTGGGACCCCACATTAACTTCTTAATCAATAGTATTTCTTGGAAGTTTGCAGTGACTCATGCCTGTAATCCCAGCACTTTGGGAGGCAGAGGCTGGCGCATCACTTGAGATCAGGAGTTTGAGATCAGCCCAGCCAATGTGGTGAAACCCATCTCTACTAAAAATGCAAAAATTAGCCGGGCGTGGTGGTGCACGCCTATAGTCCCAGCTACTCGGGAGGCTGCGGCAGGAGAATTGCTTGAGCCCGATTGGCGAAAGCTGTAGTGATCCAAGATTGTGCCACTGCACTGCAGCCTTGGTGACAGAGTGAGACTCCGTCTCAAAATAATAATAATAATAATAATAATAATAATAATATTTCTTGGTTAATAATACATATAGACAGAGTTTTTATTCCTTCTTTTTGCATTATAATACCTTTTCAATTAAATAGAATCTTATTTCCTATACTTGTGAGGATGATCTTAACAATTTTTGTAAAGTTTTCTTTCCACTACAAATGTTCAGTATCTTCTTGAACAAGTACATCGTCCTATGTCAGCTTTAATAGATTTTTCTCTTTGCCCCTTGGTGAATGTTTGGATGAAACAACTTTTCTTCCAGCTGTTAATACCACTCTGATGAAAACTCAAACCAAATTGACAAGCTAGTAGAAACAGAGATAGATGTTGAAACTCTAGTGATTTCATCCTTTGAAAAAGTGACTGATAAAAAAATATAGGCTTCCTTTGGAGTAAAAAGAGAAGTGATTCAAGGCTTTATTTCTCATGAGTCAGTATGTTATGTGCTAGTTTTTCCCCTCTTTATGGAACTATATCCTATTTATGAATAATACCTTTTGAAACATCAGCATTCACAGAAAGGTTATGAGTGTGTCACAAAAATTCACTAGCCTATATTCTACCCCTTTAAAAGTCAGCTCTAGTTGGAATGAACATCACTCGGCTAAGTAAGAACTTTATCCCACACTACAACTTGTGCTTAAGAGCTTATTCCCCAGCATAATTCCCAATTCCCAGGTATATTCCGAGCAAAAGAAAATGCAAAGTCATATCACATTTAGTAGCAACATTTTCCCCAAACTTGTGAAAAACCAAACATTGATGATCACTCTCTTTTCTCTCTAGAGAAACATATTTCATTGCCTACTCAACTGCTTGTTTATCTCTATTAAGCCTGGCAAAAATAATTTTCCTAAAACTATCAATGCAAGAATATTTGGAGATCACAGTAACATCTTTAACAAGTGCTTATTATTTATATTATAACATTTCTTTCAAAAACCCTGTAGCAATTGGCATTACATGAAAAATTATTTTCAAAAATCAATGTCCTTTTCTTCCAACATGAGATGCCTTTATTGTGATTATTTTGGGTTGCTTGTTTATCAGCATACACTAAAGGATATTTTGTCAGTATAACAAAGTTCTCTGTTAGTTGAGAAATAAAAGATTGTGGTATAAATGTATTGTCAGATCAGGAAAGGGTTAAAAATAAAGGTAATTGCATTCAATTTAATAAGTACAACTCAAACTAATTCAGGCTTATAAGCAAACAGCAGCAGATAGATTTAAGAAAAGTAATTGTCTACTCAGGCTTTTACTGAGCTAAATTGAACTGAGCAAATTTTTTACTTTTACTAAATTGAACTGAGCAAATCTCAACTCTTATCAGAAAGACCAAGACAAAGAATTACATGTATGTACAATTAGTATGTAAAGTTGATTCAATAGCATGAAATGTACACTTTACATGTTAAGGCTAGGGAGATGGGAGGTAGTGAGACAGCTGGTGAGACTGTATCATGTCCACAGTTCATTAAAAGAGATTTCCATGGAGGCATACATTATGTTATAAAAGTGAATTCTGAAGTATCGTCTTTCTCCACTGTGCTTTCATGACACTTTGAGAATTTATTTAACACTCTTCATAACTCATCATGGCTATTTGTCTCTTAATGCCACATTAATATCTTCAGTATTTTTTATGAGCAATCAAACATTTTCCAGAATAAATTAGAATTAATATGCCAATTAATTTACTTAAACCATGTATCACCCCTTCTATAATGTAATGATTTTGTCCCCATTCTCATACATTCTTTGGAGGGCCAATGAAAACACAATGTTTTGTGTGTTTTGTAACAATCAAATGCTAATTAAAATGTGCAGTGATAGGCAAAATTAGAATCTATCAGTCACCTATGTATAATAGGTGAATTCTAAAAAGAATGATTTTTAATAGTATTTATCATTATTAAGTGTTTAATTATTAATTTAAAACATTTATATGCTTACTCCTTCATTTACTTATCAAATATTACTGAATACATATAATATTCTGGACACTGTTCAAGAAACTAGAGATGGTGGAAAACAAGATATAGAACATGGAACTAACTGGAAGCAGACATATTAGGAATTTCTCAAATGTTTGGGGACTTGTTAATTATAGAATATACAACCCATCATGCAATTTGGTATGAACAGATTATTTGCTATTAAGGCAAATTTAGAAGCAGTTGGATTAAAATTTATCTTGATAGTTGTATACTATCTATTAAATACTTTTTTCTTTTTTCCCTTTTTTCTAGATTTTTCTTGATTATATTTCTTTTATCTAGGGTTTACAATATATTTCTGTGATTAATCAAAGTGTAGATTGGAATTGGTATTATCCTTTGTTACATGTAATTGATAAATCTTGCAACAATATATTCCCAGTGTTTTGTTCCCATCTTTTTGTGCTATTGTTATACATTTTACTTTTCATAGATTTTATTGCAAAAATTATTATTTTTGTTTTGAAAATGCAGTTTTCATTTAGAAATATTAAAAATGAAAAAATATATTTTATTTTATCTTTTTTATTTCTATTTTATAATTTGTAAGTAGCACTTTATCAAAGGAATAGGTACTAAGCATTCAAAAAAAATATTGCATGGGTTAATTTCATAAGGAATATGGTAAACAGCTAACTGCATGTTGAGGTAATGGTCATCACCCAGTTTTTACTCAAAGCTAAATGAGAGCTAAGTATGTGTTATTATTTAAAGTGTACATCAGACTATGTAGAAACACAGACTGATTTGGCCTGGCTCTGTGTCTCATCAAAATCTCATCTTGAATTGTAATTCCCATATGTCAATAAAGGGACCTGATGGGATGTATTTGGATCATGGCAGCAGTTTCTCTAATGCCGTTCTTGTGATAGTGAGTGAGTTCTCACAAGATCTGATAGTTTAAAAGTGGAACTTCCCCCTTCATGTGTGCTCTCTTTCCCTCTCTCCTTCCACCTTGTGAAGAAGCTGTCTGCTTCTCCTTTGTCTCCTACCACAATTGTTACTTTCCTGAGGCCTCCCCAGGCATGTGGAACTGTGAGTCAGTTAAACCTCTTTCCTGTACAAATTACCCAGTCTCAGATAGTTCTCTATAGTAGTGTGAAAATGAACTAATACTGAAAACTGGTACCAGCAGGATGAGGTACTGCTGTAAAGATAACCTGAAAATGTGGAAGCAACTTTCAAATTGGGTAATGTGCAGAGGTAATGGGAACAGTTTGTTGAACGGTTTTGATCAAAATGCTGATAGTGATATGCACAGTGAAATCCAGGCTGAGGTGGTCTCAGATAAAGCTGAGGAACTTTCTGGGAACTGAAGCAAAGGTCACTCTTGCTATGCTTTAGCAAAGAGACTCATGGCATTTTGCCCCTGCCTGAGAGATCTGTGGAACTTTGAACATGAGAGAGATGATTTAGGGTATCTGACAGAAGAAATTTCTAAGCAGCAAAGCATTCAAAATGTAACCTGGCTGATTCTGCAAGCATTTAGTCATATGTGTTCACAAAGAGATGGCTTGAAATCAGAACATGTTTAAAAAGGAAGCAGAGCATAAAGATTTGGAAAGTTTGCAGTCTGACCATGTGGTAGAAAAGAAAAAAAAACACATTTTCTGGGGAGGAATTCAAGCCTGCTGCAGAAATTTGCATTAGTAGCAAGGAGCCAAATGTTAATCACTGAGACAATGGGGAAAAAACCTCCAGGCCGTTTCAGAGATCTTCACAGTAGCCCCTCCTATTACAGGCCTGGAGGCCTAGGAGGGAAAAATGGTTTGGTGGGCTGGGCCTAATGCCCCCTGCTTTGTACAGCCTGGGACTTGGTCCCCTGTGTCCCAGCCATTCCAGTTCCAGCTCTGGCTAAAAGGGGCTGGGGTACAGCCTAGGCCATTGCTTCAGAGTGTGCAAGCCCCAAGAACTGGAGGCTTCCATGTGGTATTTGGCCTGCGGGTATACAGAAGACAAGAGTTGAAGTTTGGGAACCCTTGCCTGGATTTCAGGCAGTGTATGGAAATGCATGGATGTCCAGGAAGAAGTCTGCTGCAGGGGTGGAGCCCTCATGGAGAACCTCTGCTAGGGCAGTGCAGATGGAAAATGTGGGGTTGGAACCCCTACACAGAGTCAACACTGGGGCACTGCTTAGTAAAACTATGAGAAGAGGGCCATTGTTCTACGGACCCCAGAAAAGTTGATTCACCAACAACTAGCACCACGTGCCTGGAAAAGCCACAGGCATTCAACACCAGCCCTGCAGAGCCACAGATGAGGAGCCACACAAGGCCATGGGAGCCCACCTCTTGCATGCCCTGGTTGTGAGGCATGGAGTAAAGGGAGATTTTTGAGCTTTAAGATTTAATGACTTCCTGACTGGGTTTTGGACTTGCATGGGGCCTATGGCACCTTTATTTTGGCCAATCTGTCCCATTTGAAATAAGAATATTTACCAAATGCCTCTACCCCTATTGTATCTTTGAGATAACTAACTTGTTTTCGATTTTTACAAGTTAATAGGTAGAAGAGACTTGACTTGTCTCAGATGAATCTTTGGACTTGGACTTTTGAGTTAATGCTGAATGAGTTAAGACTTTGGGGAACTGTTGGAAAGGCATGATTGATTTTACAATGTGAGAAGAACATGATATTTTGGAGGGGTCAGGGTCAGAATGACCTGGTTTTGCTCTGTGTCCCCACCCAAATCTCATCTTGAATTTCAATCCCCATGTCTCAACAGAAGGACCTGGTGGGAGGTGATTGGGTCATTGGGTGGTTTCCTCCATGCTGTCATCATGATAGTAAGTTCTCATGAGATCTGTTGGTTTCAAAGTGGAACCTCTCCCTTCACTCTCTCTTTCTGTCTTCTGATGCCTTGTGAAGAAAATGTTTGCTTTTCCGTTGCCTTCCAACATGATTGTAACTGTCCTGAGGCCTCCTCAGCCATATAGAACTGTGCATCAATTGAACATCTTTCCTTTATAAATTACCCAGTCTCAGGTAGCTTTTTTATAACAGTGTGAAAATGAACTAATAAGCAGACTTTATTTTAACCATTTCTGTTGATCTTTATTTTGTTTTGCAGATTCACATTTCTGTTGAGTATTATATTTTCTTTCCTGTTCTTCTTTTAACATTTTGTAGTGCAGATGTCTTGGTACTGAATTGTGTCCTATGTTTGTCTGAAAAAGTACTTTTCTCCTTTTTGGGGAAAAATATTTTCACTATATAGAATTCTTTTTTTTGGCAGTGATTTTGCTCCTGTTTAGCATTTTGGAGATGTTAATCCATTATCTTATGACTTAAATATTAGATATTTCTTTTTCATATAGTAAGTATTTTATTCTCAAGCTGCCTTTGAGATTTTATCTTTAGTATGCAGCATTTTGAATTTTAAGTATAGGTGTGTGTACGCATGTGCGCACACACACGTGCATGCATGCGTTCAAAGGTGTCTGTAAGATGATATTTGTTTTCTTTAATTTGGTTAACTTCCTGGATCCATGGTTTGATTTCATTAATTATTTTTAGAAATTTCTTAACTCTATATGCTAAAATTTATTTTCTACCACACTCTCTTCTGCTTCCAGGATTCCATTTAAAAGTAAGTTAAATTGTCTGAAAATTTTCCACAGTTCTTAAAGACTCTCATTTTGTTTGTTGCTTTACAGTTGTTGTTTTTTTTTAACTCATATTTTCCTCTTTTTGTTTCAGGTTGGGTAATATCTATTTATCTATCCTAACTGGTTCTTTCCTCAGCTGTGTCAAGTCTAGTGAATGGCCCTTTCATTAAAGTCACTTTTCATCTGTTCTATCATTCTTCTAGCATTCCTATTCAATTCTTTCTGCAGTTTCTATTTCTCTGCTGAAATTTCTCAGCTGCTCTTGCATTCTAGATATCTTTTCTATTAGAGTCTTTAACACATTAATTATAGTTATTTAAAATTTTCAGTCTGATTTTTACAACACCTAGATCATGTCTTAGGATGGAATTTTTACTTTGTATTCATAACTGGAAATGTGCATGAACATTTTGCTGGAACGTTAGTGTGGAGAGGTAAAGGAATTTTTCCCAAAATTGAATTGGATGTGGACTTTGTTGTTGCTTCAGGGCACCATTAGCTTTGGTGATAGGACACAGGTCAAGATCCTCAGGTTGACCGCTACTGCAATCTACAGTGCTACCCCCTGCAATTTCTGCTTCTCTTCAAATTAGCACCTGGGCCCTTACCAAAATATGCCTTAATGTCTACCACAGCTGTCTCCTAAAAGAAAAGAAATTTACTGAATTAAAAATGCAGGACGCTATTTTTCAAGTAACTATTTCTTACTCTGACTGTTGTTCTTTAGTGTTTACCTGATGGATCAATTTTTAATTATTCGTTTTCTATTCATTCCAAATTAGGGAAAACTCTGCTTCATGGGTTCAATCAATGGAGTGTTATTTATGGAATGGAACATGATAAACAAATTACCAGATACGATTCTTCATTTCCCAATGTAAGCTCTATACATTTCTAGGGAGATGGCTTTGAAAACATATTGCATCTAGTTATTTAGAGACTGAATAGTAGAAATTAGAGTCACAGGATTGACAACCCTGTAAATCTTGTTCATGAGCAGCCCAATTATTTCCCCAGAGGTCTTTGGGATGGTGTAGAGTTTGGATAAAAAAGGAAAAACAAAGGATGTTGTTTCTTGCTGGAACATTGGACTAAAAATTCAAAATAAAATTCTAGCGAGATACAAGACAACTCTTTTTTACTCTGTCTTTCTAGACAAAATTAACCAAATATCACAGCATGCTGTGGCCCACCCTTGCTTTGTCTACATCAGTCTCTGGTTTTACCTACAGGTGGCAGCAGCCTAGTGCTGAGAATATGCAGTGTGGAAACCTGAACAAAAGAGCTTGTTGGCCCAATACAAGCTCATCGTGGATGATCACTGTTCTTCTCTTTTTCTGCTTTACTACTTTTTATCATTCAAAACACAAAGCCATCAACACTTTCTTGATTCAGTACATTTCTGAAAATTAAGGTTAGCTGAAGCTGTATATCTGCTCAGATTTATACCTGTAGGAAGGTCACAAGGGATCAGAAAATTCCTACTATTGAGCAAGAATAAAGGGGATTTCAATAGAAAAATTTCAAATAAAAATCCAAGTATGAAATCATGCATGGCCAGATTACCATCATTCTGTACTCGGGAGCCCTTCTCCCATCTGACTGAATCCCCTCCATTCTAGGGGGAAATAAACTGCCTGTAAGAGTAAATCCTGTGAGTAAGATTAAATAACTTCCCTGCCTGAAGGAGACCAAGCACACATGCAGAGAATCACAAAAGTATAAAACTAGTATTGAACCTTCGCCCTATCCCAGTCCCCATACCCATATTAAGTAGGCAAGTCAGCTTTACACAGAGATTATTAAGAAAGTTTCTGAGTGAGCTTAGTTTGTTGTTACAGATCTCCATGCTTCATTCTTGTATCTTGTTTTATCAACATTACAGAAGCAAAATATCTTTGGCAATATTACCACATAAAATTAATCAAAGTTATATAACGTTATAAAAGCAAAATAACACTAGTCAATATTCACATTTACAAGTAATAAAAATATCTGGTAAAATATTTTAAAGATATATAATTTAGCTATTTTGAGCTGGCATAAAAGGAATTCTCAGAGATCAAAATAAAGTAAACGTAGAAATCTTATCAGGTAAGGAAAGGGTTGTTGAAAATAGCCAAGTATATTTTTAAACACAGTCAAATTGACTTTCTAGAAATAAATACATAGATGCTGAATTTAAAATGTATTTGATTATTTGAACAACAAATTAAACACAACTAAATGAAGAATTAGTAAATTGAAAGTAAACATAAATAAAGTTTTCCTAAAGGCAGAGAGGAAAGGATAGAAGATATGAATGACAAAAGAAATGGAAATAAAAATAATACAACTTTATATATCAAATTTAAATTCCAGAAGGTGAAAAGAGAGAGAAAAGGCAATATTTTAAGAAAGTATGAATGAGACTATTCAATAATTGATTGTAAAAACATCATTTTTATAAAAAGCAAACTAAAATACAATAAAAATTTAAAGGGTTTATTTGACCAAAAAACAACTCATGAATTAGGCAGCTTTAAATAAGTGGTTGGAAAGCTTCACCAAGGGAACACAAGAGAGAAACTTTTATCTGATACACACAGAATTAGAGCAAAGAAAATATTTGATTGGTTACAGTTATACATTTTCCTTCTTTGGTCTGTTCTGTTGGAGAGTCCCTAGTTATATAAGTCTGTTTGTTGGCTGCTTCTGATTGGTTGAACTTTAGTCCTGTTTTTCTATAATATAGGCATTAACTAAAAAATAGCACTAGTTAAGTTTCGCTTGTGTTTGCAAATCAAACAAGATTTAGGTCATTTATGAAGCCTAACTGGCTTTGTCAACTCAGGGATTCTTCAGGCCTGGTCTCCATTTTGATTTACTTTAACCACATTAATATTCATAATAACAAAGCTCAACAAATCAGCAGAAGGGTAGATGAAATGTAAGCAACACCTGGAAGGATCAGGATACCATTTGCAGAGTACAAAGTACAAAGAGAAGATGTGAAAGGCAGCTAGAAATTGATGAGAGATTTTCTGTAAAGAAATGGTATCTATTCTAAGCGCAGACTTTTCCACAGGAATGATGGAAACCGGAAAAATGGAGGAAAACCTTTTCAATGTTCTAATTAAAATTATATATCGGTCTGGCATTGTGTATGAAGTGAAATTATCTTTCAAATTTAAAAGCAAATTAAAGATATTTTTAGATAACCAACACTGAACTAGTGTTTACCCTAAATAGGTGTAGTAAAGTGGGAGGGGGCTCCCTGTGAGAGGTGACAGCATGCTGGCAGCCCTTGCAGCCCCAAGCCCTTCAGCCTACCACTGTGCTGTGGGGGCCCCTCTCTGGGATGGCCGAGGCCGGAGCCAGCTCCCTCTGCTTGCGGGGAGGTGTGGAGGGAGAGGCGCGGGAGGGAACCGGGGCTGCACTGGGTGCCGGCGGGCCAGCGCGAGTTCC
Source organism: Pan troglodytes (assembly GCF_028858775.2). Lineage (NCBI taxonomy): Eukaryota > Metazoa > Chordata > Mammalia > Primates > Hominidae > Pan > Pan troglodytes. The sequence goes on from NC_072415.2 coordinate 76,422,960, forward strand.
GGGTGGCCGTGGGCCCGGGGGGTCCCGCACTCGGAGCGGGCGGTATTCACTGCCAGCCCCAGGCAGTGAGAGGCTCAGCACCTGGACCAGCAGCTGTGGGGGGTGCGAGGCCTCCCCCAGCAGTGCCAGCCCACCAGTACCGCGCTCGAATTCTCGCCGGGCCTCAGCTGCCTCCCTGCAGGCCAGGGCTCAGGACCTGACGGAGCCTCCCCACGCCCCCACCACCCCACCACCCCACCACCCCCACTCTTTGGGTCCGCACTGCCTTTATGAGCTGCAACACTCTCTGCGAAGGTCTGCAGCTTCACTCCTGATGCCAGCCAGGCCACGAACCCACCAGGAGGAATGAACAACTCCAGATGCGCTGCCTTTATGAGCTGCAACACTCACTGCAAAGGTCTGCAGCTTCACTCCTGATGCCAGCCAGACCACGAACCCACCAGGAGGAATGAACAACTCCAGATGGGAGGAACTAACAACTCCAGACTCGCCGCCTTAAGAGCTGTTACACTCACCGCGAAGGTCTGCAGCTTTACTCCTGAAGCCAGCGAGACCACAGCCCCGCCAGAAGGAAGAAACTCGGAACACCTCTGAACATCGGAAGGGAAAAACTCTGGACACACCACCTTTAAGAACTGTAACACTCACCGCGAGGGTCCGCGGCTTCATTCTTGAAGTCAGTCAGGCCAAGAACCCACCAATTCCGGACACACCTGGACTGGGGTGACCCTAGAGTTCTTGTGGCCCTTTGGTCTGGAAGGAATCGAAACTTCATTGTGACTGTGAATGAGGAATGGGGGATTAGTTTAGGTGAGGAGAAAAGCTGATGAGCTACGCTGCAGTCCCCTGGTTAAAACATAAAATGACACTAAGAAACGGGTACGCTGTCAATTGGAGAGGGCAGTTGGGGTAAACATTAACAAAAAGTAACTTTGAGAGGCAACTGGATCACCAGTAAATGTGAGAGTTGAAAAAAGCTGGAGAGAGCAGTGTCTGTGCCTGCATTAGGAAATTTATATAAATATTCCCACTGTTATCAGGCTTATCCAAAGAGTTTAGACATCAACCCTCCCAAATTCCCCAAACCCAGTTACACCTGCTTTAGATGTCGGAAGCAGGTATAGCATAAATAAACGCTTTTTTTTTTTTTTTTTTTTTTTTGACATGGAGTCTTGCCCTGTCACCCAGGCTGGAGTGCAGTGGCGCGATCTCGGTTCACTGCAACCTCTGCCTCCCGGGTTCACACCATTCTCCTGCCTCAGCCTCCCGAGTAGCTGGGACTACAGGCACCCACCACCACGCCCGGCTAATTTTTTGTATTTTTAGTAGATACGGGGTTTCACCGTGTTAGCCAGGATGGTCTCAATCTCCTGACCTCGTGATCCGCCCGCCTCGGCCTCCCGAAGTGCTGGGATTACAGGCATGAGCCACCGCGCCCAGCCTAAATGCTTTTTTGTTTTAACCAGATTGTGACTGACACAATAATTTTACATTGAATACACCTGCATTCATTCACCTTAATAACTTTGTACACCATAATCTGTGGTTCAGAAATTTGTTTTTACCTATGAAGTTCAATTAATGTATTCACAATTTTGTGACTTGAAATGTCATATTGTCATACTTTATAAAGTAAAGGAAAAATGCATTATATCGTAAAAATGAAGGAATGAACTTTAGTGATAGGATCAAAAGGACAATTGAAGGTATCAGATTGAAGGAAACTAGACGAGGCTTTCACTTACCAATGCAGCAATTATCAAAGTATAGCACAATGCTTTGCACACCGTAGGGAATCAATAGATATGGATGAAACAGTTGAATATCACAGTTGTCGGGATATATAAATAGTGAAAAATCAAAAGATGTTCTTTGATTATAAAATTTATAGAAATTATGATTTTTAAAAAATGTATCAATTAAGATTAAGGAATCTAGAATAATTTCTGTCCATTTATTATTAGCTCTGAATTGCTATTGTGTATGAGCATTATTCTCCAAAAGATAAAAGAATAAGGAACAAAAAGAGCCAGACCCAATTTTAAGTGGGTCACATCGTACCTGTTTATTTCAAAAGTGTTCATGATAAAGTATGGATAGCTATTGCCAGTTCATAGACTATTACTCTAATTTAGGAGTTACTATGATTTAGAATTGGCTGTTCTTTTGTTGCAATTAAAGAACATGTTAAACAAGTACATAATCTACATTCTATCATTAAACTTGAACATAATTTAATAATGATTCAGTATACTACTCAATATGCCAAAACCCCCATTAAAACAGATGACGGTAAATGTTCAAAAATCCACATATTTATCTCCAAAATTTTAGCCAAGTGCATACAACAAAACAACATGTTTTGTTACTTAAACCTCTAAATACGAATATTGCAAAACATAAATGTTTTTTAAAGCAATTGGGAATAAACAAATGAAACGTATATATATATATAATTTCTAGTTATTCTACGAATTATTTCCCCAAAATAAGCCTCATTCTACAATACTCCAATATTTGAAACCACTTAGTCTGTGTGTTTTTCAGGCAAACTTGTTCACCCTTTTATAAAACCATTTCAGCTGTGCCTATGCAAAAATAATGAGGGAAATATCTTACTTTATTTAAGAATGACATTTTTCTGTTTTTGGTTTACTCTGTTTACACAGCTTTCAAAGAAGCAGTGATAGTCTTAGGTGAAAAAATTCTTTAAAAACAAACAAAATAACTATTACAACATCAGCAGTCCTGAGGTTCCTGATATGTATGTAACTATGATACCCTGTTATTCAAATACAAAAATGCAGCCAATATGAGTTAGTTAATTCTCTAAAGGGCCAAGTCATATCAACAACACGGTCCCAGGAGAAGAGGAGGAGCTATTCTGTTGCTGAATCCATGGCGCACATGTGAAATAATGCAGCATTGCTTATGCAGTCACAGACACCTGCCTAATCATGATCGATGACATGAAGTATATTTTTTAATGAAAACTTATCACCCATCATTATTTCTTTAAAGTATGCTAACTCTATTATCTCCAGAGTTGAATCTCCTTCCAAGTCTAGGCCTTTTGGCGTTTCCTTTGTTTCTTTATTCCAATGGATGCAGCTAAAGCTTCAGTACACACTTCCGGTCCCGTTGCTGTTGATCTTGCGTATTGTTTCTGTAATTTCCTCTCAATAATAGAATGTTTGCCTCTGTCAGTTTCCAAGATTGTCCAAATGCTGAGCTGGATTCACATCATTAGGTCATCAAACTGCACACAGAATAAATTGTAGTACTTTTGTTTCAACTGCAATCTAACTTTACAATTTTATTCCAAACCAGCTTGTTCTAGTTGTGTGTTGATTGCTTTGTGATATGTTGTGTTCACACTCCATTACACAAATGCTGATGCTATAATTCATCTTGAGGGACATGGAGATTGAGAGTAGCCCCAAAAGGTGCTCCCCAGAAACGTGTTATTCAAAATGCATCTCACTAATTGCTGCTGAGAAGTTTCCTACTGATCCCTTTGATTGTTTTTATACTGACAAAAAATTATAAGAAAATTATTTTTTTCCTGAATAGTATATAACAGTCATTTTTTTTTTGCTACCAAACATGACCCCAATTGTCAATGGGGGAACATAAAGACAAGGATAGAGATATATTTTATATGTATATGTAAGATATATAAATAAAAACAATGAGAAATTCAGTAGAAAAAAATATATTTCAAAGTTGATAAATGAAACGTTTAGAAATCTTTCATTTCTTTCAATGACTTTTTCTGAATATTGTTTATCTTAACAATAAGATACATTCATTAATCTTTCCAATGTGTTTTTTCCTATCAATGGCTAACACTCTGTCTTGTAAAAGGAATAAGAAATAGCTTGATGATAATTACCCTGAGCGTAAGAATTTTGCTTGTGTATCTCCTTAGTTTTCTCTTATGGGATATCACGTCATTTTGTCTTCATGTTTCACTATTGTCAAATACCTCTTCAGTTTCTGTTTTGTAAATTAACTATTAATCTAGCTCATAAATAATGTAAATAATCCAATTTTTCTTTATACTTTCTCCTTCTATTCGAACCAACTATATAACTTACTTTCTCATACCGATTATTTATTGATAATATGAAATTATAACAATTCAAGTATATCTAACTTTTGACATAATACAGCCGTCTGATAAATACATATTTAATATTTATGTACATAAACTACTATGTTTCTGAGTGTGTATGTAGGCAAAAAGGCAACTATATTAATAAACTCTTCTTAAAATTGTATATGGAAAAACAAAAACTAAATATCTGCAAAGGCAAAATATAAAAATTTCGATATGATAGGAAAACAAAGTACAAGAGAAGTTCAAACACAGAGCTCTCACTATAGGTGATCTATAATTAGAGATTGCCATAATAGAGAAGAGTGTGACAACATACAAGGAAGAAGATTATTACATGTGAAAACTATAGGATAAGCAAAGGTGCTGAGGCACAAAAGCTCTACTGCAGTTACCTAAGGAACTACTAGCAAATTACCTAACATGTACATAATTCAGTATATACAAGAAAGTATGTTTAAGAGCAGTTCATCAGTTGTGTCAAATACTTCATTGATTAAAGAGGATGAGAACTAAGAATGATTGATGGTTTGCATTTCAATCATCTTGTAGACTATTCTGTGGTTGTGGCCACAAGTGGCCATTTTCCCTTCATGTGTATTCTACCTTACTATATGCCCAGGACATTAGTTCAAAAAGCTGTTTCCTTTACTGTATGGAACCAGTAAGTACAATCCTAAGTGGAAACAACATGTAAAATTCAAACACAGTTACAGAGGGCAAAGCATACCCAGGTGTTCTTTGAAACAATTGTATTTGGGATTTTAAAACATGTTTTTTTTTCCATATTTATGTTATTATATTTTTCAATCACTAGTTTTAGTAGACAAGTGGAAATCTGTTTGCTAATGGGAGACAATGTTAAATGGATTTAAACCAAAGACACCACTGACCATTTCCACACTTCCTTCTTGAAGATGAATTTACTCTTACTCAAAAAATCAAATAGTTGTAACACTGTAAATGATCTTTTGTGGTAAAGGAGGCGACTACTCTCTTTTTCTGCTGTTGTGTTTAGGGCTGAGTTTGAAAGGAAACTTTTCACATTACTAGCCTAAATAAGAGCTTTTCCTACCAACACCCAAGGATAGAAATTTATTTATTTTAATTCATCCATTGACTTGCTCACATTTATTTTAATTCATCCATTGACTTGCTCAGTTACTCACTGATTCACTTTTTCTCCCATTTAGTTGCTCACTTGTTCAAGGAATTTATATCACCACCTGTTAGGAACTGAACCATGAGAATATAGCAGCAACAACAAAAAGAAGCCCCTGGCTTTCATAAAAAGCAGGTTATCAGGCACATCACATTAACCGGAGAGACAGTTTTGAAGGTCAAACCTGGAATTACAATGCTGGGAATAGCTATATGAGTTAACAATATTATTTATCTCCCTTTTTATCTCTTTCATAATTGACTCCACCGTCGTGTCAGTGTATGATAAATGACATAAAGCCCACCACGAATCAAATGATGTTCTGTCTTGATTTATTCATTTAATTTTTTCTCTTTCAATTTTTTCATCATGCCTATTTCTATCCTTGGGTTTCCAAAATTTAAATGTTAAAAATTAAAGGGTACTATACATATTCATGGGCATATTACTGCCATGTTTTTGCCCATATTAATTTAAGAATTTAAGAGTTGAGGATTGTTATAAGCACCCAGAAGATATAAACTGTTTCTATAAGGAATCATATATAACAGTTTTATAAGGTATTTATTGGTAGTATTTAATGATTAACAATAATAACTAAGTTCTTGCATTTATATTATGAATTCAGTATACATTTTCCCCATTTAATCTGCATAAGTACTCTATCAGAGATTATGCTCATTTAAAATTGAGAAAATAGACTCTAAGAATAATTAATATAAAAATAATTTTAATAGCTCACTAAAGCTGCCTCTTATTATTTACCATGTTAATTCTCTTCATTTTCTTTAAAACTGAAAGACATCTATACATTGCTGAAAGAGCAAAGATCCTAGAGTACCAGGGCATGCCTCTCTTTTGATGTTTGCTTGATCTAAGGAGAAGAGACTCAATACCACAAACTCAGTTTTAAAGGGAAAATATTACAGTCTATCCAAATATATCAGGTCTCCGGACCCATCTGTGGGTTTGGAGCCCGGCAATAAGTTAGAAACCGAAAACATAAGATTTCTTTTAGGCTAAAAGGTTACCATAGAACACATTATATCTGTAATGCCATCTAGGAACTGGATGGCCTCAAATTCTTCTGTGCTCAGCAAGCCTAGAGGGGAAATAGAGCGATTTTCAATAATGCTGCAAAATAGTGGATCCAATTCTCCCCTGCATCTCAGGGAATATGGGTTTCTTAAACACAAGGAAGAGAATCTCTGCCATTTTCATTCCCCTCCTATATCCTACAATTTAATCTTTCCAAAATTAGATTTAGAAAAAAAACTGTTTCGAACTGAGTAGAACTACTCATTATTCTGTATTCTGTGTATCCTTTAAAATGTAGCACTGGTATTTCAAATCTTTAATGTTGGAATTTAAAAAAATATATGGAAATAAATTTTAAGTAGCTAAAATATTTAATTTTAAAAGTGAAACATCCATTTTTTAATATGTAGGTGATGGAGAATAAAAATTAAATACATATCATAAAGTTTAATTTATAACATATTACAAAGATAAAAGGGTCCTATCAAAATATTGATGATACAACTTTATTGATCATTTTATATTTTCTAGCTGATATGTTCATTACTTTCTGGTCACATATCATTTGATTCTTACATAACCTATGTGATGTATATAATTACTATTATAATTGTTTTACAGAAGAAGTCATACTTATAGTAAAATAATTGGAATTCAACTCTATTGAACCTGTATCTGTCTCCAATTCCCATGTAGTTAAATACTGTCAATTACAGGGGTGTGAATTGTGTATGTCTGTGTGTGCAACATTTCTTCATCAATGACCTTACCAAATTATGTATATATATATATAACATTTTTGTAAATATATAAATTTTATGTATATATAAGTCTGATATATGTACACACATATACATAAAAAGAGGTACTCAAGCCAGGGAATTTAAAACTAGAGAAATCTGAATAAAAATTATATTGAGATGCTAAGTTATTATCTTACAGACATCACATTGCCAAAAATGATGTAGGTTGACAACACCAAGTCTTCGAAAGGATGTGAATCCTGTGTTTAAAAATATGAATTAACACCAACTTATATACATTGCTAGTGGGAGTATAAATTTGGTAAGAACTTGGGAAACAAATTGGTATTATTTTGTAAAGTAAGCATATCTAATCCAGGTATATACATAAGAAATACTCTTGTATTTGTACAGTAGGAGATACGTATAAGAATGTCTATTGCAGCACTGTTGGCTATTAGGACAGAAAATTGGAGGGAGGTTAAATATCCACTGAGCAGAAGTCAAGTATGCTACATTCACACGAAGGAATATTTTACAGTAGTAAAATTGAACGTAATTCAGGTCCATTGTATGATATGAATGAATCTTAGTAAGGCAATGTTTAGTTTGTAAAAAGTTATGGAAAACTGCATCAAATATAACTTTCTTTACAATTTTAAGTAAATTTAAAAATAAAATTAATATTTTGTTCAGGTAAACACAAACACACACACATTTGTCAGATTTGTTATATTGGGGATGAAGTCAGGGAAACTGACTGCCTCGTCAGAGGAGTCAATGGGAGTCAATACTGGTAATTTTAATTCATGGGGTTGCATAATGGGTCTTGTCTGTCTATTTTATTGGTAAAATAAATATATAATAAATAACTAATATCAAGTAAAATAAAGTGGGTAATGCCAGTTTGAGGATTGAATATGATAGTGCTTAATTAGGCAAGAATTATGATGTGTCTATTTCTGTGTACCTGACCCCACTTCTTACAAAAACAAACAAAAAGAAGCAGCAGAATTTCTGAAATCCAAGTTTCCAAATTGCTTGAGACTCATTTCATTCTAGATGAACAGGTGGTGTCTGTGATGAGATGCCACAATGGTCGTCCTTCTGGATGTATGAGCAATGCCCTATGAGCAATCTCTGCTTTATTCTCAGTACACTCATATGGCTTTCCTCTTGCCCTATCTCTACTTCCTTTCTTTATATATCCCAGACTGTTTTAGCTTAGTTTCCAAGAAACAGATTCTGAGATGGAGGTTTGTGTACAGGAAGTTGATTTGTAAGTGCTCTTCGGAAAAGCAGTTCTAAGAGAAAAAGAAGAGCAGGGTTTAGCAGAAGGAGCGATTAAACTACCACACAGTGGTCACAAAGGCAACCTGTCTGGAGCTCTGCAGAGGGATAGTCTTTCTGAATTCCCCTACAGAGATGTCAGGGCCTTTGAATTTATCCAGAGACCAGTCATTGGATGCTGACTTCCCAGGGAAGGGGTTTGCAAACTTGTGTGAGGCGGCCTCTTTTGGCTGAAGGAAATTTCTGGAGAAGGACTCAGCTGTGAACTGTCAGCAGTGGGTAACTCACAGCAGCCAGGGATGAGTGCTTGCATCTCCAAAGAAAGTTCTAGGCTGCACCCCACACTTTCACTGGATTTCAATTGTGTGAAGAGACCATGTCTTACCTTCCTTTCTATTTGTCTCAATGCCTAGAATTGGGCCTGTTTCAGAGTAACTGACCAATGAATCATTGGTTATATTATTATTCATTAAAAATGTGCGCTCTTTGACTTTTAAGATTGTAATAATAAAATACATCATTGTAATTTTATCACTACTCTTCAGGTTCAAAAAACTTATGTTTCCAATTTACCATGGCACGAACTGAGTACATAAATCTTATTTGCCTGTAATAAGAATATTGATGACAGAACTATAACATTCATCATGGTCTTTTATGTTCAACTGTAGTGTTCTTTATTTAAAAAATCAAGACAAGGGCTTCTGGAGAGATTAAGAGAAATAAATGGAAAATTATGACTCATAAAATGTTAAAGACAGTTTAGAATTGGAAACCGGGTAAAATTCTTGTTATCCAGTTAAAACATACCCTGCAAAAAAAGGTTGTTAAGATTATGTTCAAAGACAATATACAGAAATTCAAACAGCCTACTACCCTTCCTTACAACAGTGACTGTATGATTACAATATCCTATTAGGAGAAAATCCCTTTCTGAAGACTAAATATCTGAAAGAGAAAGGATGAACTTAAAAAAAAAAAAGGAATAAACAAAAATGTTGATATAGAGCCCGAAAGACAAAAAGAAAGCACAGAACAAATGTTCACAAATAGCTATGCCACTAAATAAGTGAACGCTTTATAACAGGGGAAATCAGAATAAAATTTAAAATGTTATAAGACATGTTTCTTTGTAAATTAAGAACAAAATACAGAATAATTTTTGTTTGTTTGTTTTTTAGACAGAGTCTCACTCTGTCACCCAGGCTCCGCCTCCCAGGTTCAAGTGATTCTCCGGCCTCAGCCTCCTGAGTAGTTGTGCTGACATTACAGGTGCGTACCACCACGCCCAGGTAATTTTTTGTATTTTTAGTAGAGATGGGTTTTCATCGTGTTAGCCAGGATGGTCTCGATTTCCTGACCTTGTGATCTGTCCGCTTCGGCCTCCCAAATTGCTGGGATTACAGGTGTGAGGCACCGCGCTGGGCCCAGAATAAAAATATGTAAAGATTAATGGTAACAGACAGATAAAAAGCCAGCCTAACTGAAGAAAGAAATATGGAATAAAAAAAAATCAACACAGAAATGACAGTAGTACAAAAAAAGTAGAATTTAGGATAGGGGACTTGAGGAAATAAGCAATTTTAATTGGAATATAACTGCAGTAAAATTATGTGAAGAAAATTAAAAAATATTGATTATAGGCAAAAGTAAAGCTAAATAAGGCTATGTGAACCTTCCCATAAAAAGAAAAAATTCAAACCAAAAATGGTAAAAATGTCCCTTTAAACAAGCGTTGCCTGCAGAATTAGCTTGAATATGTAGATTGAAAATACAGAATATGAACAAGAAAATGTAACAGAACATTAAAAGCACACATTCTGCTAAGATTTTTAGACCTGAAGGATATAGAAATAATTTGAACCATTGCCAGCATGCCCCAAGAATCACCTACATAGGAAAAATAGCTGATGAATTTTGGACATCTGCTTTAGTAGAACACTAACAGATGTTCTCCAATATGTGACAGCCCAATGTAATAGCTATTTCCTGAGAACAGAAACTGAGACTTCACTCAGTCTGTAATGGAGTAGCCATGATAGTAAGAATTGAGTTCTTTAATTGTTGAGCTAAGGTAAGTACCGGTACTAATTACATGATAAATGTTACAAACTTTACAATAATGAAATAATAGCTTGGTTGTTTTTCAAAATAGTGCCTGTTTGTTAAAGCACTTCACAAGAGTACACATTGTATATGAAAAGAGACATCTTTCTCTCACTTCTCTAATGTCGCTGTAGAAAAATAGAGTTGGGAGCAGGAATATGTTACTTACAACAACGTGGTATTTGGCTAAATCATTAAATATATGCCAGAGTGGAAACCAGCGACCACCTGCCTTCCCCACTTTTGTTGCACGTGTCAAACACTCGGGGCGGGTTTCTGCTGTATCTCTCATGCTCTCTCTCTCTCTCTTTCTACGTGCCTGATTGAGGGTTCCACCATACAGATTCCATACATGTAAATAGGTGCCAAACTATAGGTGATAGTAAAATGTAGGAATATAATTAGAAGTGATGTTTTGAGAATTTGTTGGCTTTGTTTCAAAGTATTTTATTTTATTGCAACCTAATATAATTCAATGTTAATAATGCCTATGTTTAACAACCAGCTTGTACAAATCTTGAAAAATTAGCAATAGGCTGTAAACTCTAGCTGTTTTTGTTTCCTTGGATTCTCAGCTCCACTCACTCAAATCAGGCAGTCCAGCATTTTCATCCCCTGTTCTCCTTCTACTGTCACATCCTGGAAACTCTCTCAAGACATTTGTCTGGGAAATCACAGGACACATCCAGCCTATTTCCCTTGTTTCAGAAATCAGTCTACTTCATTTCCTTTTACAACATTTTATTGTATATATTTAAGGTGCGCAACATGATGTTTTGATGTGCATATAGATAGTGAAATGGTTACTATAGCCAAGCAAATAAACATAGTCATCATCTCACAGTTACCTATTTGTATGTGTGTGTGGCAAGAACACCTAAAATCCACTCTTTTAGCAGAAATCCCAAATTCAATACAATAGTATTAAGTACAGTCCTCGTGTTGCTTGTTGCATTTTGTCCACTATTTTGAAAATCTTTGTTTCATATATAGTATCTAGTTTTTATTTATTTATTTATTTTTGTGGGAGAGTAAATTGTGTTTCTGAAACAGGTTTTATGTGAAAGCCATGTGAAATTTTTCATATTAATAAAAATCCATAAAGGGATGAATGGGAATTGAGGAAATGGAAACAATAAGAAAGATAATCATGTGGATATTTTTGTTTTAAGGCAGACGTGAGCCTGGAAGGAATGTAGCATCATAGAAATAAGATTTTTTTCCTTTTTTTTTTAGAAATAGGGCATAATATCTTGACTTAAACCATCATCCTTTTACCTGTTTTATATAGTCCCTAAATATTTATGTTATACCATAGAATATAGTTTCTATAAGTGATCTTCAACTTGTGCTTTAAAGGGATATAAATTCCTTTCTAAATGATATTTAAAAATTATTCAATGAAATTTTACTATGTGTGTTACTATGACCTGGTCAATGATTACATCTTATTTATTTCTTTGCTTCTAACTCAGTTTCTCCATTAATATGTTTATACAACCAACCTTATTTTCTTTCATCACTTATGCTATTCAAAATATTTATGGAGAAATACTGAAAAACTACATATGGATATTTAAAACAAGCTGAAAATTTATTACAATTATTTCTCTGTAATCAAAATAGGGATAGTAGTAAAATAACAGTAAATACAAATGTTCAAATTCTGGTGATTTTGAAAATCTAAAACTGAGGGCAATGAGTCATCCACCTGACCATGTAATAATATTCAAATTCATAACCCAAAGAGTTACGAGAAACAAGGAATAGCCAGGAAAAGGTAAAATGGAATTTGTAGAAAAAATAATTTCTGAGAAATTAATTATATCTCTGTTTAAACGAGAAAAAACATATTTTGAAATATAAAGCTTCTAAAATTGTTGAAGATAACTGAAAATATGTATTGATGCCTCCCGTTCATGGCCAACAATTTAACTAAAATAAAAAATAATAATAGAGACATGTTTTTAAAAAGCTTAAATGGTTTGCATGACCACTTGTAAATTGCATATAATAATAGCAGTAGGTATTTGACCCGGACTAGAAATAGTTCCACCTCTACTCTGATGAGACTATCTTTCTGAAAGAGTTAGAGATTCTGCACAAATTGTTCAGACAACAGGTAGATTCAGGGGGAGCAATGAAACAAGTGGGTATAAGCAGCAAAGATGTTTTTATACCTCAGGCTTTAAGGTGAAGGACTAATTGCCCTCTTGTCACATTACAGAATAGATCAACTAGTTATTATGTGTAATGTTGGGCTATTATGATAGCATGGGCAGAGTTTTAGAAATACTATAGAGCAGCATTAACCATAGTTGCAGAGTCCAGGAAGAAGCAAATGGAAACATAATGTGTTTTCTAAGCAAATTCCTGTAATTTTTTATTCAATGCCTTCCTATTTCTAGAAACCTGAAAGGAAAGAATACTGCCTCAATTTTAGGAATGAGCGTACTGGCCTTTCGGATTATGAAACTCTCAACAATTTTTGGCGTGTCTTCATTCATTGATTGATGTGCCTCGATTTTCTTCCCATACATTCTTCCTGATATTCTTAGTTCCTTTTCATTTACATTCACACTTTGTCTTTATGGTCAAATTTCAGAAATCAAAAATCCCTGAAATTTTCTCAACCATCATTTTCTATAGTTTATTTTAACATAGTTATTCCTACACCAATATTTCTGATAGCGTAGAGTATAATTTGACTAGACCTCCTTCTAAAAACTGATATAAACACAGAATTATATCAGGTAAGTCTTTTTTTTTTTTCTAGAAAGCATCTTCCTTTATTCTAGCATGGATCTGAAAGTATCTAAGTAAATGAGACTACCCCTTGAGTGTGTGTGCCTCTGAAATAATTCTGCAAATGTCAGGAACGACATATCTATGCCATCCAAGATCAGATTGGTGCTTATGTAGTTTGAGATATTAAAGAAGCCCATTTCCTTGACTAAGACGAATGATTCAGCCAAAAAACTCTTATGTGAATTGGTATTATGATTTATTTTCCAGGCTGTATGACTCACAGTTTCTCATATTTGAAATACCTGACAAAATACACACTGCTAAAATGAGCAGGCTTAAAAACCTGGGAGATCCTTAGAGTCTATAGCAGAAAATCCTGTTATGTTCCACCCAAAAGTCCAGCCTTCCCAAGAAGTTTCCTTTGATCAATTTTTAGGATTCCCTGTCAAATAGACCAGATATCCCATACTGAAATCTGTTTATTTGGTGATTTATTAGTGCAATCATCTAAAATATATTCTTCACTGCCTTTACAGGAAAATGTGCCATTTTTCGTCAAACTCAAATTACCACTGACTGTAATTTGTGCCATGTCATTTACCAAATAGAATTATAATTACAATTGTAAGCTGCTGATTGTAAGATGTTTCCTGATTTCTGATAGATAAGTTTGTGAAATCTTGGTATTTATTGTGGCAGTAATTGACTTTATTGTCAATGCTGTTGCAATAAATGCCAAGACTTCAGATGGCTTACCTGGATATGCAGATTCTTTAGTTGTCCCTTCACAATTAATTAGCCTGTGATATCAGAATGAAGTATCCAAGAGGATGGATGGTACTTAGTATAAGATACCACAACCATGAGATTCTCTTTTAAATAAAAGTTTATATATTTGGCATAGTGTGTTTGACAAACTTGTGCATTCAGTCAGACTTAGGAGCATGTTGTAAATAAAATGAGTTTCAAGAGATATTATGTAATTTGTGAGGGCCACTGAGAAATAACATATTTCAGCACTGTGTTCAGGGCTGGTAAGCTATCAAGTCATTAAGTAACTGTTTTCAAGCCCCTATGACTGGAAGTAGAAAAACTCAAAAGCAACTATCAGTCCATGATAGGGTATTATCAAGAAAAGATAATTTGGATGTAAAGTAAAAATCTTTTTGCAAGAAAGATTTCAAATTAAACTATGAAATAAATTAAAATTGTTTAATTATAAGCAATAATTGAGTTAATTAAAATACATGAAATGCACAATAAATCTCAAGACATAATGCTGTGTGTAAGAAAATACGTTCATTCTTATATAATTATAGAGAATGTACATACAAGGTCTAGCAACAATGCAATACCATGGATAATAATAACAAAATAAAACTGTTGTATTGTTTGGCACTTGGTTTAAGTCAATGTATTCACCTCCAAGACAGTGAAAGTTATTGATCTGAAACTCTAGTTGGATTGTGTTCAGCTAGGCATAATGAAAAAGATTATGTGTTAAAGAAAAATATAATCACAATCTAAGAATATTAATGATTCATAAAATATAAGCAATCATAAAAAATAATAAGTTGTAGCATTGTCACCTCGTAGTCGTAATCTCTTCCTGTACATTTTTCTTCTTAATATTCAGATTTATTATTAACTAACAAGTAATAATTATGCATATTTGTATATTTGTGGGTTATAATATGATGTTTTGATCTATGTATATGTTGTAGAAAAATCGAATCAAGCTAAAAATATATATTCACCTTAAACTCAGACTTAAAGCCTAAATTCCTTTTGTGGGAATTGTAAACTGAGCCAATGCTGAACCCTGTGTGCAAATCCCTCCAGTCCTACCTTTCAGTGTGGTGAGTCATGCGACTCTGCTGCAGATTCATCCTCACACACATAGGCCATTTGAGAAATGAGAGCCCAAACGTTTAGTTTCAGTGTAGATGTGAGTACACAGCAGAACGTTAAAGTGTGATGGATGTTTCAGCCAACAGTTTCACAAAGGGGCATAAACTTCTTAATTAAAAACTGTCCAAAGTCACAATTCAGATTATTCTCCAATAGAAAGAGAGTCTAGACATAGAATCATGTCATCTGCAAACAGCGAGAGTTTGATTTCATCTCGTGCCTTCTGTTTCTTTCTCTTGCTGATTGATCTGGCAAGGATTTCCAACACTGTGTTGAGTAAGAGTGGTCAGAGAGGGCATCCTTGTCTTGTGCGGATTTTTGAAGGAGATGCTTCCAGCTTTTGCCTATTCAGTATAATGTTGGCTGTTGGTTTGTCATAGATGGCTCTTATTATTTTTAGGTATGTTCCTTCAGTAACTAGTTTGTTGACAGTTTTTAACATGAAGGGATGTTGAGGGATGTAAAGGCTTTTATCAAAAGACTTTTCTGCATCCATTGAGATAACCATACGATTTCTGTCTTTAGTTCTGTTTGTGTGATGAATCACCTTAATTGATTGACATATGTTAAACCAACCTTGCATCCCAGGGATAAATCCTACTTGACGGTGGTAGATTAGGTTTTTGATGTGCCACTAAATTTGATTTGTAGTATTTTGTTGAGAAAGTTTGTATCAACGTTTATCAAAGATAATGGCCTGAAGTTTTCTTTTGTAAGTGTGGTGTCTCTGTCAGGTTTTGGTATCAGAATGATGCTGGCCTCAGAGAATGATTTGGGGAGGAGTTCCTGCACCTCAATTTTCTGGAATAATTTTAGTAGGAATGGTACCAGCCTTTCTTTTTATGTATGGTAGGATTCAGCTGTGGATCTGTCTGACCTTGAGCTTTTGTTTGTTGATAGATTATTTATTACTGATTCAAATTCAGAAAGAATTACTGCTTTTTTCCAGGGAATCTGAAAGCTCCTTCAGCTTAACCGAAGTTTCAGGATACAAACTCAATATACAAAAAAATCACTAGCATTTCTATATGCTGACAACAGGCAATCAGAGAACCAAATCAGGAATGCAATCCCATTCACAACTGCCATCAAAAGAATAAAATACGTAGGAATGTGGCTAACCGGTCAAGTGAAAGATTTCTACAATGTTAATCACAAAACACCGTTCAGAGAAATCAGAGATGACACAAATGAATGGAAAAGCATTCCATGCTCGTGGATTGAAAGAATTGATGTCATTAAAATGGCCATATGGCCCAAAGCAAATTACAAACTCAGTGCTATTCCTATCAAACTACCAATGATATTTTTCACGTAATTCAATAAAACTATTTTAAGATTCACATGGAACCAAAAAAGAGCCCAAATAGCCAAGACCATCCTAAGCAAAAAGAATTCAGCTGGAGGCATCATGCTACCCAACTTCAAACTATCCTACAGGGCTACAGTATCCAAAACAGCATGGTGCTGGTACAAAAACAGACATGTAGAGCAATAGAACACAATACAGAACCCAGAAAAAAAGCCACACATTTACAACCATCTGATTTTCGACAAAGTTGATAAAAACAAGCAACGGTTGAAGGACTCCCTATTAACTAAATGGTGTTGGGGTAACTGGCTAGCCATATGCAGAAGCCTAAAAATGAACCCCTTCCTTACACCCTACACAAACATCAACTCAAGTTGGACTAAAGACTTAAATATAAAACCCAAAACTATAAAATCCCTGGAAGACAACCTAGACAATATCACTCTGGACATAGGAACTGGCAAAGATTTCATGCCGAAGATGCCAAAAGCAACTGCAACATAAACAAAAATTGACAAATGAAATCTAATTAAATTTAAGAGCTTCTGTACAGTAACATAAACTATCAACAGAGTAAACAGACAACCTATAGAATGGGAGAAAATTTTTGCAAACTATGCATCCAACAAAGGTTTAATATCCAGCGTCTATAAGAAACTTAAGCAAATTTACAAAAAAAAAAAACCAACCTCATTAAAAAGTGGGCAAAGGACATGAATAGACACTTCTCAACAGAAGACATACATTCAGCCAACAAGCATATGAAAAAAGCTCAGTATCATTGATCATTAGAGAAATACAAATCAAAACCACAATGAGATTCTATCTCAAACCACTCAGAATGGTTATTACTAAAAAGTCAAAAAATTGCAGATACTGGTGAGGTTGTGGAGAAAAGGGAACACTTACACACTACTGATGGAAGTGTAAATTAATTCAACCATTGTGGAAAGCAGTGTGGCAGTCACTCAAAGAACTAAAAACAATTACCATTTTAACAGGAATCTTACTGCTGTGTTTATACCCAAAAAAATATAAGTCATTCTTCCATAAAGACACATGCATGAATATGTTCATTGCAACACTATTCACAATAGCGAAGGCATGGAATCAATCTAAACGCCTATCAATGGTAGACTGGATAAAGCAAATATGGTACATATACACCATGGAATACTATGCGGCCGTAAAAAGAATGAGATCACGTATTTTGCAGGAACATGAATGAAGCTGGAGGCCATCATCCTTAGCAAATTAATGCAGGAACAGAAAGCCAAATACCATATGTTCTCACATATAAGTGGGAGCTAAATGTTGAGAACACTTGGACACAAAGTGGGGAACAATGGACACTGGGGCCTACTTGAGTGTAAAGAGTGGGAGTAGGGAGAGGATCAGAAAAAGATAACTGTTGGGTACTAGGCTTAGTAGCTGAGTGAAGAAAGAATCTGTACAACAAACCCCAGTGACATCAGTTTACCTGTGTAACAAACTGCACGTGTATCCCTGCAGCTAAAATAAGTTAATAAAAAGAGACAGTCAATATGATTCCTTTAATTTTCTCCATGTTTGTTACTGTTACAAACTTGATTGGCAGGATTTTAACCACTTATATGGGGTTATCTCCCCAGCAGATAAGTGCCATAAAATGTATGCATAGGCTAACCTAATAAACAAAAAAAAGCTCTGAAAATAAATAAGAATTTGCATTGATCCCTTTACCATTATGTAATGCCCTTCTTTGTCTTTTTTTTTTTTAATCTTTGTTGGTTTAAAATCTGTTTTGTCAGGGACTAGGATTGCAACCCCTGCTTTTTTTTGCTTTCCATTTGATTGGAAAATATTCCTCCATTCTTTTATTTTAAGCCTATGTGTGTCTTTGCATGTAAGATGGAAAGTAATATATAGATTAAATGCAATCCCCATCAAGCTACCATTGACTTTCTTCACAGAATTAGAAAAAAACTATTTTAAATTTCATATGGAAATACGTATATAAATATATACATAAAAATAGTATAGCTGAGACAATCCTAAGCAAAAAGAACAAAGCTGGAGGCATCACGCCGCCTGACTTCAAACTATGCTACAAGACTACAGTAACCAAAACCACATGGTACTGGTATCAAAACAGAAGTATAGATCAAAGGAACAGAACACAGGCCTCAGAAATAATGACATGCATCTACAACCATCCGATCTTTGATAAGCCTGACAAAAACAAGCAATGGGGAAAGGATTCTCTATTTAATAAATGGTGTTGGGAAAACTGGCTAGCCACACGCAGAAAACTGAAACTGGACCCTTTCCTTACACCTTATACAAAAATTAACTCAAGATGGATTAAAGACTTAAACATAAGACCTAAAACCATAAAAACCCTAGAAGAAAACCTAGGCAATTCCACTCAGAACATAGGAATGGGTAAAGACTTGGTGACTAAAACACCAAAAGCAATGGCAACAAAAGCCAAAATTGACAAATAGTATCTAATTAAACTAATGAGCTTCTGCACAGCAAAATAAGCTATCATCAGCGTGAACAGGCTACCTACAGAATGGGATAAAATTTTTGCAATCTATCCATCTGACAAAGGGCTAATATCCAGAAGCCACAGGGAACTTAAACAAATTTACAGGAAGAAAAAAAAAACCCAACAAAAAGTGGGTGAAGGATATGAACAGACACTTCTCAAAAGAAAACATTTATGTGGCCAACAAACACATGTGAAAAAGCTCATCATCACTGGCCATTAGAGAAATGCAAATCAAAACCACAATGAGATACCATCTCACACCAGTTAGAATGGCAATCATTAAAAAGTCAGGAAACAACAGATGGTGGAGAGAATGTGGAGAAATAGGAATGCTTTTACACTATCGGTGGTAGTATAAATTAGTTCAACCATTGTGGAGGACAGTGTGGCAATTCCTCAAGGATCTAAAACCAGAAATACCATTTGACCCAGCAATCCCATTCCTGGGTAGATATCCAAAGGGTTATAAATAATTCTACTATAAAGACACACACACACACGTATGTTTATTGTGGCACTGTTCACAATAGCAAAGACTTGAAACCAACCCAAATGCCTACCAATTAAAGACTGGTTAAAGAAAATGTGGCACTTATATACCATAGAATACTATGCAGCCATAAAAAAGGATGAGTTTATGCCCTTTGCAGGGACATGGATGAAGCTGGAAACCATCATTCTCAGCAAACTAACACAGGAACAGAAAACCAGGCACCACATGTTCTCACTCATAAGTGGGAGTTGAACAATGAGAACACATGGACGCAGGGAGGGGAACATCACACACCAGGGGGTGGAGGCCTATGGGAAGCATAGCATTAGGAGAAATACCTAATGTAGATGATGGGTTGATGGGTGCAGCAAACCACCATGGCACATGTGCACCTAAGTAACAAACCTGCATGTTCTGCACATGTATCCCATAACTTTAAGTAGGATTATAATAAAGAAAAGAATTTGCAAATGCAGCCTCAGAGAAATTGGCAGACACAGGTTTTTTTTTTTTTTGCATTCATCACCTGTAGGTCAGACTGAACAAAAATAAACACTTGTAAACATACCAAAGGTGAAAGTGTAGGTAACTTGTTATGAATGTGAAGAATAACTAACATATTTGAATGCCGTTTGGAATTGAAGCCACTGAAAATGTTCTTCAGGATTAAGGGCCATATTTGTTCATGACCTTTATCCCAGATTTCAAAAGCAATTTAAAATCACTTTATTGAACAGAGCTGAGGTGCAGATTCCACAGACTGAGACAAATGATTGATCACTGTCTGCCATTGAAATAAATGGGAAGATACAGTGTCAAAATGTTTTGTTTTTCAATTTAATATTCTTAAGTTTAAAGAAAAACACATCATGAGACAATTAGGATCAAGGGAGACTCTTATCAAAAATGCACAAGTCAATGAAACTGAAAATGGTTCATGAAATTTTATTCTTCCTAGTGTCTAATATTAGCAGAAACAGTAAGGACTGTAGAAAACCCAGTGTGTTAATTGATTTTGTCAGCCACTTTCTAAAACCCTTCTTGAAAACTAAAAATAAGAAAGAGCTTTTCAGTTTTAAATACTGGTAGTACAGTGCAGGAATCAGATTTTATCTTATACTTATCTCTACTTGAATTTCTAGAATTCAGAGCCCCTGTTCCACCGTGAAATACCGATCACCAATTAACTATTACACTAAGTAATCTATGTTGGAAAAAAATATTTGCTTTCAGGTCTCTACCTGAAAATATCCATGTTCTTTGTAGGAAGGTAATATATTCTTTATATAAGGTCATGTATGGATTCCTTTCAAGGTAAAGTTTGTAAACAAATCACACATTTCTTCCAGATTCAATCCAGCTTATGATGTTCCTATTATCACAGAGTTTAGATGCAGTATACATAAGTAATTAACTTATACAATTTGTTAGGTAAAGAATGTGCCATTTAGTCGCTTGAGGCAATCTCCTTTGTGCTATTGAGCATAAGGACAAAGTCCTAACAAAAAATGCTAATTTGAGCCACAGGAAAAAAGCATGCAACAGAAGACTTTACAGATTATTCTAATCTATTCTCATTCTAGATAATATTCAAAGTTATAGCTATGTTATAAATTACACTTACACAAGGTGACAAGTTTATTATATTATATATTATAAATGTAACTTATTGTATAAGTTTAACTTATAACTAATATACTAATTGTGTAACATAATGTATAAGTAATAACTACTTTGTAAGTTATTGCTGTAACTGTGCATAATAAAAAATCTTATACATATATATGAAAAACATATCCAGACCCTTTAGTCTTGAAGACTTGAAGACAAGAAATTGTCAGCAATTTCTTGCCAAGTGGGTCAAATTTAAATATACTGGAGATGGTGGATCATAGAGTTAGAAAAAGAAAAAAAAAAAAACTAGTAAAACATAGTGATTTTCTGTTTGACTATTTTTCTTTGAGATTATTAGCTCCATGTTGGCATATTCTTTTTTTTCTGATAAAATGGGAATGTTCTGTATTATTTCTCTGTGTTGTTTCTGTTGCCAGTATAAACATATTTTGTTTAATGCCTACTTGCTTCTCATATTTGTCTCAGTGCTATGTCTTCCCGGATACAGAAGCCTTTAGTCAAGTGGTTTACCTTGACAGGCACAAAATACAGTGTGGTATTACAATAACTATGATTCACCAAGTTGAAGTTGCCAAGTGACGATTTGCATATATTATACCACAGAACTAATTAGTGGTCTGAATGTTAGCCTGCTCAACCTGTCATTAGCAGTTTCATTCTGCCCTGCAGTTTCATTCTGCCCTGCAGTTTCCCAAATTCTTAATGAGTTTCCTAAGACCTCACTAAGTAGAACTTCACTAAATCTATCCATCTTCCCTTCTGAAGATAGCCACTAATCGAGAAAAGCATGCATTGACTTATATTAATCAATTTAATTTTACAGGTGAATGAATTAGAAATTGCTACTAGAAAAATAGCAAGCAAAAATTCAAAATAAATTGTAAATTTTTTAGTAATAATTTTTTGGTTGACTTAGGTCATTTCTACTTAAACAATACGAGTAAATTGCTGGATATATGCCCACACAATAGCTTTATTTAAAAAAGCCAAGCTTTCCTTACTATCCTCACTAGTACATCTCTTTGGGAATCAGCTTATTTTTGTTACTGAATAATCTAGTTATTCAACAGACCTAGACCCTTTGAAATATTAGATTACCACCCTGGACAGGTAGAAATTCCGAGTTGGTGCATAAGCATTGTGTAAATAAAACTGCTATCTCTACTAGTGGATTTATGAGAAAGTGACTCAATTTTATTGACAAAATGCATGCTTTAAATATGATCTCTTCCAACATGCTATTGAGATTGACAATTTCTCAAACAATAATTTCTTCTGATATGCCTTCTAGGTAGTTATTAAGCTATTTATAATCAGGTAAGTATAAAATGGAACACAGAAACTTTTCCTGCCTAAATTAATCTTCAATATGAAGATAAAATGCAATACATGATTTTGCTTGCCAACTCTCTTCATCCATTTTTGCCAAAATCATATTGTATAACAAAACACATCCAGAGTGTTTTATTTTCTCTTTCACTTGTCTTTAGGTTTGATGGAGAAGCTCTCTTTGAGGCCTTGGGCCAAGCAGCCTTGGCTTTAGTCTTTGTGTTGTGTTCACATCTGCTCCACTTGTCTCCGCACTGTCTTTGAACAGCAGCTGGTTGTGTACATTATTTTCATGGGGGTTCACAGAAGTGCAATGGAATAGACAGAAATGTGAGTAGCTTCTTGAGGACTTGGCTCAGAACTATGAGATTGTAACTGCTTTACCAATTCCATTGATCAAACAAATCTTAATACTGAACCAAAAATAAATATAATCTGCCCAATATCTTATCCTATAAGATAATATGCTAGGAAGGAGTACATAAAGAATAACGTGATCTGCCATAGCAAATCTACATATAGAAAACTGAGCTTATTACCCTTTCTTGTACTTGCAAATGACTCTGGATTGTGAAAAATGTAACCCAAAAATCTTGCACAACTTCACATATTTTATAAAATCTAGGGACATATCTTTGATAGAAAAAAGAGAAATAACAAGCATTGCAATAGAGCCTCAGGCTCCCATGAGACAAAGAGAACCATGATTTAGAATCAAGAATAAGTGATTTTTTAAAATTCCCCATTATCCAAAGAACTGTGAAATACTAGACACATTCCACTGCAGATAGCATGACTCTTTAACAAATTTGACACTGGAAGAAGTAGTCACAAAAATTGAAAAGGGGCATGTGTTATAATCAATCAAAGAAATACTTGTTATAATCAATCCTTTATTTATTTGTATATCAAAAGATGCATATTCAAAGCAATACAAGCTGTGGGAAAGTATTTGAATATTATGTGAGACATCTGCAAAGACTGTAACCCACGGTTCCTGTAGACAATAAAATAGCAAGTAAGATAACTACTGTGCTTAAAATGCAAGTAATATTACACAGAATGAATACTGTGATTAGTTAGATCTTGTATCTCCTCTGGAGAAGGACTGAAATGTGTTTTTCATTTGATTGCTTGTTTCCTTGTTGTCGTTGTTAAATGAGTAGTTACATTAGGTGAAGACACAATACTGTTATATTTTAGAAGTTTAAATATGGGATGAATTTATAAAGATTGACTAAAGGGTAGACCAGGGCATATAATAATTATTGGGTCACTCAACTGCAGTTCAACTCCTTTTCTTCTTGCAGTCTAAGTCACCGTTTGTTTTGTGCATGTGACCTGGCTTCCACAAGCAGGTGCATCATAAGAAGATTCGGAACAATAAAGTGAGGCTGAGACAATGTTTAGTTTTTCCGGAGTGTTGGTAACAGAGAGGTGTGCTTTCTAATTTTGTGGGTGTCTGTGGGCAAATCTGATTTTCAGTGTGTGTGAAAGGTAGTGGAAGTATTGTGGTCCTTAAGTCAGCTACTTTTTTTCTCTCCGAATTGTAACCAAGACAGTGTCATTCTTAGCAATTAGAATTCCTGGTTCTCCAGTCTCACAATTATAGAAGATCCAGTACTTCCCTCTGGGAACTAATTCTCTGTGTTTTTCTGACAATCATTCTTAGAACCTAAACCTACAGTAAGCTACTTTTTAATTCACTATATTTTTCATAAATAAATTATCTTTGTATATTTGTTATTTTTATATAGATGTATTTTTCCTCAAAGTTTAAGATCATTTTTATAAACTAGGAGGGTCAATCTATGTATGCTTAAAATATACATAGTGACAAGTCATTGCTGTGATAGAAAGCACAAGTATTTTTTTCATTTTGTCATTTATCTCTCTACTTTGACTTCTTAAGTAGCTTATCCTGTAGATTTGCTTTATTTGGTTTTGTTTTAAGTCACAGATTTATTGATGACTTCTAGATGTTGAGTCATGGTTAAAAAGTGGTGGGGCGTAAGGATGGCAAGCAATGTGCTGGTGATGGAAGGGCAGACCTGACTCTCCCGGCTAGTGATTGTTCCTGGATTCTTCCAACAGCTGCGAGTCCCTTAGGTGTGCTACTGCTCTAGCACAAATCTTTCTTCTCTTTCCCACCACCATGGCCTTGGATGCTGTGCATGACTGTGAGTATCAGAACCAGAACCAGACACTGAAGTTGGGAGATGGCACTTCAGAATGATTCACTTGGTTATTTGTTTTTTTAGGGCATCATTTGGGAAACTGTAAATGAACAGCAGAACTGGATTTCTTTTTCAAAAGCATGTATTACCAGAAATGATGGTGGATTGGGAATGTGTGTGTGTGTATGTGTGTGTATATATATATATATATATACACATATATATGTGTATATATGTATATATATACGTATATATGTATATATATACACATATATAGTGTATATATGTATATATACGTATATATATGTATATATATATACACACACATTCATATATAAAAACAAATATACATATGCACATATTTGCTAAAGAAACATTTATCCATTAATTCCCATGTTTTTCATTGTTTTATCCTCTGTGGAGATATGTTTCACCTTAGAAACAATGAAATGATGAATTGATCTATTTAGACTTTTCTATTTTACATCAGTTTGGTAAATTTATATTTTAGGTCAGATTTTTATGTGCATTTACATAGACTTGTGCAAACTTGAAATTTGTTATTTTTAAAAAAGTTTCCATGCCCTTTGATTGTTATTTCTCACTTGCTATTTCTTATTTTGCGTGTTTGTGTTTTCTTCTTGTGTCTCCAGATTAAATCATTGAGAAATATATCTTTTTTACTGCCTTTCCCCCTAGGGGCAAGCTTTTTTATTTACATACACGGTTTACTGATTTTATGTTTTGTAACTCATTAATTACTTTTTTTTATCTTTACTTCTTTTTTTACTACTGGCTTCTGACAGCTTTCTTAAACATTGCCTTGCTTCAGATACATAATTCATTTATTTTCATTAAAAAGTATTTAAAGCTATTAATCTATAAATCTATATGCACATACACAATGGCATAAATGTTCCAAGCCATTTATTTCTAAGCATTGCTTTAGCTCTACCCATAGATTCTAACGAGAAATGTTTTCATTATTATTATTTTTTAAACTATGTGACTTGATTTTATTTTTCTAGGGGCCTGAGTTTTCTGTTTTTTGTTTGTTTGTTTCACAGGAAAGTTTTAAAATAAATTTTAAAATAGAATGACCTCTTCCTTCTAAATGTATGTTTTGAGTTTTATTTTTATTTTATTGATATAACATTGCAGAAGGCATTTCTAGTTTGAAGGAACATTTGAATTTTTTTTGGGGGGGGGAATATATAATTCATTCTCATGAACCATCCTTCATGGCACTTGGAAAGATATATTTTGTTTTATTTTACATTTTAAATTTATTATTATTTGAAAACTATTGAGAATATATAACACAAGTGTAACACAAAATTAGAAACACAGAAATATACTTTAATTGGTTAATATAATACCTATAAAATTGCTACCCAGTACAATGAATAAAACATTGTCAAACAGGCTTTGTATCAGTCCATGATTATCTCTTAAATTTTTCTAGACATTTTATTTGAAAGAAAATAGTAGAAATATATCGAATTATATAAATTAATATTTCTGTATACTTAGAATTTTATGTGCAGTCAGATGATGCAAAGTTTTGAGTCAATTCTTTTGAGCACTGGCTTAATTTAAGCTTACCAATTATAATTCAGAATTAAACCAGGATTACCAACTATTTAAGATGCAGCCTACCAGGGTCCAAACATCAAGCTCAGTTACCACAGATCCATGTTTGGTGGGCCCTAGATTTCAAATTTAATCCTTTCTAGTCAAACATTTCAGCTTATAGAGCCTCAGTAATGGAGTGCTTGATAGACTTGCATGAACTCTAAAATAAAAGTAGAAAACCTATTTCACAGTAAGTGAAATTGTGGGCTGGGTTCATGGAAATGGCATTCACTATTTGAAAAATTCCCAGAAAAATGAAAATTAAACAATATGCTCCTAAACAACCAATGTGTCAAAGAAGAAATTAAAAGCACAATTTAAAAAATAACCTGAGACAAGAGAAAATGGCCACACAACATATGAAAATGTATGGGATGTAGCAAAAGCAGTTCAAAGAGGGAAGTTTATAACAATAAATGCTTACGTCACAAAAGAGAAAGATAATAAACAACTTTATATTTTTCCTGAAGAAAATAGGAAAAAAGAAAACAATATTAAGCCCAAAGTTAGTTAAATGAAAGAAATAACAAAGATCAGACCAGAAATAAATGAAGTAGACACCAGAGAAACAATAGAAAAAATTTAAAAAAACTAAGAATTTTTTAAAGGATAAAATTAACAAACATTTAGCTAGACTAAGAAAAAGACGGTGCAGGCTCAAATAAATGAAATCAGAATTGAAAGAGAAGAAATTACAGCTGATATCGAAGAAATACAAAGAAGCATAAGAGACTATTATGATTAATTATATATTAACAAATAGGATAAACTAGAATATATAAATTACTACACACATACAATCTGACTGAATCATGAAAAATGGAGAATATGAACAGACCAACAATGAGCAAGAAGATTGAATCAATTATAAAACATCTCCCATCAAACAAAAGTTCAGTTTACTGATAGCTTCAGTGCTGCTTCCAAACATTTAAAGAACTGATTCTTCTCAAACTCTCTCAGAAAACTGAAAAGAGGAAATACTTCCAAACTCCCACATCACCCAGATACCAAAGCCACACAACGACACTACAAGAAAGGAAAATTACAGGCTAATAACTCTGATGAACATAGATGCAAAAATCCTCAACAAAATACTAGTGAACTGAATTCAGCAGCACATTAAAAGAATCATCAAACATTATCTAGTGTGATTTATTTCCAAGATGCAAGGGGAGTATAACATATGCAAACCAAAAAATGTGCTATACCACATCAATGGAGTAAAGGACAATCAATACCACATGATTATCTCAATAGATGCAGAAAAAGCATTTGACAACATTCAACATTATTTCATGATAAAAACTTTCAAAACATCAGGTATAGAAGGAATATAGATATAGAAGGAATATCAATAAAATAAAGGATATAAATGACAAACCCACATAATACGCAATGGAGAAAAGTTGAAAGCTTTTTCCTTAAGATCAGGAACAACAAAAGCATGCCCACTCTCATCAATTCTATTCAATGTAGTACTGAAAGTCCTAGCCAGAGCAATAAGGCAAGAGAACAAAATAATTTAAATTGTTCTTGTTTGCAGATGATATGATCATATATATATATATATATATATATATATAAAATTATTCTCCAAAAAGCTTTTAGAACTAATAAGCAAATTTAGTAAAGTTTCTGGATACCAAGACAACTTACAAAAATTAGTAGGGTTTCTATTTACTAACAATGAACTAAGCCAAAAAGAAATCAATAAATAATCCCACTGTCAATAGCTACGAAAATTAAAATATTTAGAAATAAATTTAACGAAGGAGGTACAAAACCCATACACTGAAAACCATAAAACATTGATAAAAATGAAGACATAAATTTTAAAATATTCATGTTCATGGACTGAATGTATTAATATTGGTAAAGTGTCCATACTACTCAAAGAAATCTATAGGTTCAATGCAAGTCCTATCAAAATTCCAATGACTTTTTTTTCACAGAAACAGAAAAAAAAAAAATGAAATTTGCATGCAACCACTAAATGTCCCAAATGGAACAAGCAATCATGAGAAAAAGAAAGCTGCAGGCATCAAACTATTGACTTCAAAATATACTTAAGCTATAGTAATTAAAATATTTTTCTGTCTCAGATAAAAAGAGACACATAGATTAATAGAATGGAATTGTGAGCCTAGATATAAATTCACACACTTATGGTCAATTGATTTTATCAAATATGCCAATGACACATGATGGGGAAAGGCCAATCTTCAATAAATAGTGTTGAGATAATTGGATATCCACAGACAGAAGAATATAATTAGGTCCTAATCTTTTACCATCTATAAAAATCAACTCAAAATGTATTAAAGACTTAAACATAAGTTCTGAAACTGTAAACTTACTAAAACAAAACAGAAAAAAAACCTTCATAACATTGGTCTGGGCAACAATTTTTTGGATATGACCCCAAAAGCACACACAACAAGAGCAAAAACAAACAAATGGGATTATGTCAAATCAAAAAAAAAAAAAAAAAAAGCTTCTGAGCAGCCAATGAAACAATCGACAGCGTGAAAAGACAACCTATAGAATGTAAGAATAATATTTGCCAACCAAACATCTCATAAAGGATTAATATCAAAAATATGTAGGTAACTCAACTCAATATGACAATACCAACCCCATGAAAAAAAGAGCAAAGGACCTTAATAGACATTTCTCAAAAAAAGACATAAAAATGGCCAGCAGACATGAGAAAAATGTTGAAAATCACTAATCATCAGAGAAATGCAAATTAAAACCACAATAAAATATCACCTCAAACCTGTTAGAATGTCTATTATTAAAAACATGAAAGTGCAATAAAATACTTGATGAGGATACGGAGGAAATAGGACCCTTATGCACTGCTGGTGGGATTCTAAATTAATACAGCCATTGTGCAAAATAGAATGGAGGCTCCTCATATAACAGAAGTAGAAATATTGTATGATCCAGCAAATTCACTACTGGGTACATATACAAAGGAAATGAAATCAGTGTGTTGAAGAGATAGCTGCGCTCCCATGTTCATTGTAGTATTATTCACAGTAGCCAAGATGGGGAATCAACCTAAGTACCTATTAACAAATGAATGGATAAATAAAATGTAACATATATACACAATGGAATACTATTCAGCCATAAAAATATCATCCTGCCATTTGTGACATCATGGGTAAATCTGGTAGGTATTAAATAAAATAAGCCATGAAAAGAAAGACAAATATTGCAGAATCTTACTTACATGTGAAATCCAAAAAATGTGAGCTCATAGAGGTAGAGAGCAGAATGGCGTTTACCAGGGGCTCAGAGGTGGGAGGCACAATCGGAAAGATATTAGTCAAAGGATACACAATTTCAGTTACAGGAGGAATAAGTTTATGAGATCTATTTTACAACATGGTGAATATACTTAATAACAATATGTTATAGTCTTGGTAATTGTTGAGAGCAGATTTTAAGTGTTCCCAACATCAAAGTATGATAAGTATGTGTGAATTGATGCATGTTTATTAGCTCAATTTAGCAATTCTACAATCTAAACATATTTCAAAACATTATTTTGTATACAATAAATATTGGGTTGGCACAGAAGTAATTGCGGTTTTTGCCTTTACTTCTAATGGCAGAAACCGCAATTACTCTTGTGTCAACCTAATATATACACTATTTTTCAATTTAAAAAAGACATAAAACCATAGTGGTGAAACATTGGACAATTTGTGCAAAAACAGATATACAGACCATGAAATAACATATCTTCTTTAGTTTTGATCCAGCTTTTAGAAATAAACTTTGCTTTGTGATAGAAAAGTAACTCTTGGAAGAACTCAATAAATGAATTAATTCAATTCTTAAACCCAACACAAAATCTCTGCAGGTGGAGGCTGCGAACTAAATGCGCTCATCACAGCTGATTGAAAAATTCTTTCTTCCATAGATATCATGGCTGCCGCAATTCTTCCGTTGAAATGTCAATGCATGGATCTACTTCACAGAAATTCAGAGAGAAGCTCCTGCAAGATTCCAGTGGGGCACTCTCTCTAAGGGGAACTCAGAAAAGGGAGGTTATTGAGAAAATGACAACTTCCCGTGGCAACGGTTAGTCTTGGAGCTCAACTGGTACACTCATACTCTCCCTCCTCCACTTTTCATTTTAAGTCTCCCTTTTTCATTGCCATTCTCTTAGCTGAAGTTGGTCTTGGAAGTGCAATTTATACTCATCAATTCAGTGTTTGGCTACTGCAACTAGATTCTCTGGAGAACACAGCTATCCCAAAAGATGCAAGTCTTACAGCACACTAAGCCCTCTCTTCTCCTTCCTCTGCTCTCCTATTCTTTTTGCATAATGTTGCTATCATTTCTTTTTTTGGTTCTTGTTTATCTTTATGGAATAACTAAATTTACTATTATAGATTAATTAATCATTTGTTTAACTCTACATACATCATTTCATTCTTGAGCATTACAACTGTTTTTATGGGACTGCTTCATTAAAGAATGTTTTCAGATAATCTTTTCATAAACCTTCTAAATCATCATATGAGTAAGAAATTCTTTACCATTTTCTTTTATTTAAATATTATAATAATTGCTAGAAAATGATTGATTTGATTTTCATTAATACTTTGAAAGTAGATTTCATTGTTTCCTCGTATCCAGTGGAAAATCTGTTATTCATCTCTCTTCTTTGTGTATTGATTTTTATTCCTAAGTCTTGAATTTTCTCATTCTCATTATCACAAATGTTCTTAAATTTTTATCATATTTCTAGATGTTTCCTGCTCTTCTGTTTGGCATTCAGTCTGTCATCTTTTATCATTTCCAGTTAGTTTCTTTTATAGGTTTCATAGCCCTGTTAAAGTTTCCAATATTATCTTTTTAATTTACAACTCTATGAGGGCATTTTTTATCTTCATGATAAATCATTAGTTTCTTTTTCTGCTTCATCTGTTTGTTTCTTCTTTTCTATAGCAGCTATTTCCCTATGTCTTTTTTTTCTATTTCTTTATAGTGCTTACTCCCTAATAGCATCAGCTATGAGGCTAACATTTTGAGATTAGATGGGTGACTCTCATACTTTCAGATGGAGATGGCAGGTCTTGGATTCATACAGTATCCTGTTTATCCCTAGCAATGAGGCATCATTGTCCCTTTGGAAATATTTTTGTTTTCTTTTCCTTTGGGTACTACTATAAGAATCCCTTCTTAACTCACTTTCACTCTGAAGTGAAGGAAAAATTGTCATGAAAAGGTTAAGAAAAAGATTCTCAGGGGACAGAAGCTCACTTACTCTTGCTTTATCTGCTCTGAGCCTGGAGTCTTCTTCTCTGACTAGAGATGAAGAAAGGTCAGAAAACGACCTGCAAAGACCAAGATATGTAAGAGAGAGAGAAAAAAAACAAGAGAAAAAAAACTAATTATGAGAAAAAATCTTCCACAACCAATCCTTTTCCAGAATTAAGTCTTCTAATCAAAATGATGATATCTGCCGTTTCTGGAGTCTCTCATAGGTTGAGGTTTATTCCTCAGATATCTAAAGCTCTCTTTCCCATCTGAAGTATCTTAAGAGTTGTAATTCTGGAAAGAGCTGAATATTGTCAAGACTATTATTTTAAATGTTTATTACTTTAAATTCCTCAATTTATATAACCGAGTTGATATTAGTTTCTTCTGTTCTGATGACAGTTGCATCACTGTTTCATCTGTGGGGATAAATAAATAAATATTTTAACAACAGGAATGAGCAATCATCTCTGCACAATTCTTCCATCAAAGAATACTGAAATTAAAAGCTGACCACAAGAGAATACATTATTTCCTTTAATTCAAAGCCAATTGATACCCTATTCTACGTCCCTTTTGCAAAGCACACGTGAGATTTATGGCATTTCTTTTCCCCAGTGCACACAATACTAATTAGCTTACTATTGAATCTACATATTTGTTTCAGTGGATTCACAATGTCAGCTTATTAGATAAAATGATTATTACTATATATAAATACATATGTATTAATTATTTTGAGTAAAAATTAATTTAAATTAGTAAATCAAAACAAGTAAAAGCCACAATTTTTGAATTATGAAATAGCCAATTTAATCTTTACTGGACCTACAAATCTTTACTGGACCTACAAATTAATTCTGATGCATTTTTGTTTCTTAAATAATACTGGTTATATTGTCTTTCTAGTGATCATTACAGCGAATAGTTCCTGATGACTACAGTTCTAAAATCAGAGTGGAGTAAGACATGTATAATCAGAGTAAAAGTCAGTGTAGCATCCCTTTCTTCCCTTTTTTTTGAGATGTGTTATTATGAATATCCACAGTAGAAAGGCATTCAAGTGAAATATTGAAGCCAAAGATCATGAAGTTAATGTATTTTCTTCCCTATAATAAATCTATAGCTTGTACATATAAAAACTGAAATTCTTGATTTATTCTGCATGACAAATGAAAACATTTACACTTGGAATTGCTGTTAGCGCAGTTAAAAAGAAGTGCACTAAAAGTGAAGAAAAATAAATCTACTAGGCTCCGTGTTTAGAAATAGTAAAATCTCCAATAAAATATATTATAATAAAGAAAATACTCGAATAGTAAATAAGTAGTATGAGAATAGCATTCATAATTCAACAAATTTTAAATGATAATCTAGATACTCTGAAGGGAAATTAAGAGTAAAGGTTGACATTGTATCCTTAATTCACTTTCCTGTTCCTCAGTTATTTTTTGTAAGATAACATTTTCTACTTTATTTTCTACTGTATATTGGTATTATGGGTTTATATCCAATGACAAAAATATTTGAAATTATTACGCATGCTTTTACAACAAACTTTGGGAAGTAAAATTTGAATAAAGTAATCTTTTCGGTACTGAATGGAGAAAATTATACTATTCTGAGGTAGTAACACTTATGTCACACTGTAAAGGAATATGATGTTTGGGCATACAAGGATCATGCTGCAAATCTTCATCATTACTATCATGTGCCTGTGATGAGCTTTTAGGTACTAACTGAATCTCAAGACTACTGTAGTGTTGCCTTTAGAATCTAATTAAGCAGCAGACCACAATTCTCAGGTTGCCAAAGGAGATTCTAAAATTGAATAGGAATGCCTTTACAGCTCTGCTCAGAGGATAATATGTTATTGTGCACATATATTCAGAAGGTTACTGGGTTGGAGTGGGGATTTATTTGAAGCCTGTATTTTCCTACCCTTAGCCCTCTGTGCTATAGTAGACTTTTCATTTTTGTTTCTGAGTGTCATCCTTTCCTTTAGACAACTTCCCCTCTTCCACTCTGTTATTGTATGAGATACAAACATCCAATATTACGCTAATAACTCCAGGTTAGAATCTAAAAATATCCTCAATCCTTAGGATTCAACTATTGAACACATACTTAAATGTAAAGAAGTTGTATTGGAATTATTATGCAAAACCCTCTTGGTAATTTTGCTTTTGTCTTTTGAGATTCTTGGAATTACTTGTGCTGTCTCTTTCTCTGTGATGATTTGGTGGGGTCCGTTTTTTATAAATGAATTTATTTAATTAACCAAAGGAAATATAGAAAAAAAAGTCCTTTTATTTGTTTAATGTCACCCAAAATTAACTGATTTTGATCACTATGAAAAATAAAATAA
This sequence comes from Pan troglodytes, assembly GCF_028858775.2. Lineage (NCBI taxonomy): Eukaryota > Metazoa > Chordata > Mammalia > Primates > Hominidae > Pan > Pan troglodytes. The sequence continues at coordinate 76,456,849 of NC_072415.2, forward strand.
ATGTGTGATGTCAGTGAAAATGGCCGAGTGTGTAGCTCTGGTACAGGCCAGTACTATTACAGCAGCATCAAAAATTTGAGCAAAAACTTTCACAATAAACTTTAGCTGAATTATGGAAAATACTAAAAGGTTTACAGCAAATAAGTGTACATTAAATTTTTTAAAAGATAACTTTTAAAAAGTTAGGATAGCTTGTTATTTTTATTATTTTTTTTTGGTGAGTGTTTGTGTTGTTTTTTTGCCCTTTGTCAGTGTCCTTCCTAATTTTGTAATGGTATTCAAGAAAGTAGCCCATATATCTAGTGTGGCACTCTTGTCCCTGTTTTCAAGGAGCAGAGCAGATATTACTCTTAAGAAGTGTGTTTATCTGTTTTTATGTATCTGTGGGCTATTGATTGGAGGTCACGTGACATATATATAATATATGTCATATATTATATAATATATAGTATATTATATATCACATATTATATAATATATAATATATATTATATATATTCATAAAGAATACACATGCAAACTTTTAGAAAATTAGCAGGATACAAAATCAACACAAAAATCAATTGTATTTCAATGTATTTGCAGTGAATTATCTAAAAAAAGAAATTTAAAAACATTCAATTTGTAATAGCATCTATAACAATAAATAATAAGGAATAAACTTAACTAAGTAGGTGAAAAATTTGTACACTGAAAACTATAAAACATTGCTGAAAGAGACTAAAGAAGACATAAATAAATGGAAAGACATCACATGTTCATGGATTGAAAGATATTATTTTTTAGTTGACAATACTACTATAGTGAGATGTAGTTTCAGTGCAATTTCTGTCAATATTCCCATGATATTTTCGCATATATGGAAAAACTAGTTATCAAATTTATTTGTAACTTTAAGGGCCCCATAACAGCCAAAACAACCTTGAAAAAGAACAAATTTGGAGGACTCATACATTGCAATATCAATAATTATTTCAAAAATTACCATAACGAAAACAATGTTGTAATGGCATGAGTGGAGGCAAGTAGACTAGTATAATAGAATTGAGAGTCCAGGTATAAATTTATGTATGTTCGGCCAATTTTTTTTTTTTGAGATGGAGTCTCACTCTATCGCCAGGCTAGAGTGCAGTGGCATGACCTTGGCTCACTGCAACCTCCGCCTCCCGGGTTCAAGAGATTCTCCTGCCTCAGCCTCCTGAGTAGCTGGGATTACAGGCTCGCACCACCTCGCCCAGCTAATTTTTGTATTTTTAGTAGAGACAGGGTTTCACCATGTTGGACAGGATGGTATTGATGTCTTGACCTCATGATTCACCCACCTCAGCCTCCCAAAGTGCTGGGATTATAGGCGTGAGCCACCTTGCCCACCATTGGCCAATTATTTTTAACAAAGGTGCCAAGATCATTCAAGGAGAAACAATAGTCTCTTTAATAAATAGTACTCGGACAACTGGATTTTGACCTGTCAGTAAATGTAAAGAGACCCTTACCTCACACCATAAACAAAAATTAGCTTAAAAATAAACATCCAAATATAAGAAGTAAAACTACAGTATTCTTACAAAAAACCATGGGAGTAAATCTCTTGACCTTGATTTGACAATGACTTCTTTGATACAGTATTAAGAGTACAAGCCACAGAAGAACACATAGATAAATTAAAATACAAAAAAATCATTGTTTATCAAAAGATACCATCAATAAAGTGATGACAAAGTACAAAATAGAAAAACAAATATTTGCCAGTCATATATCTAATAAGGATCTAGTATACAGAATATATAAGGAATTTTTACAACTCAACAACCTAAAGACAACCCAAAATGAAAACAAGCAAAGGACTTTGGTAGGCATTTCTCCAAAAATTATATGCAAATGGCTAATCAACACCTACACTGAAAACAGGTGCTCAAATATTTGTACACAAATATCATTGCAGCACTACTGAGTACAGCTAAAAGGTGGAAATAGTCATGTTTGCCAACAGATGTATGGATAAACAAATCTGTTATATCTACACAATGGAATATTATTAAGCCATAAAAATGAATGAAGTACTGATACATATTACAAAGTGGATAACCCTCAAAAATGTTATGCTAAGAGAAAGCTAGACCCAAAAGTCACATATTATATCATTCTATTCTTATGAAAGTCTAAGAATAGGTAAAACAATAGAGATAAAAAAGTGATTGGTACTCATGTGCTTATTATGAGATTGTTTTGAGAAAGCTTGCTAAATTTTAGCAGAAAAATGCCCAGGAAAGCTTTACCAGAGTGTCCTTCTCCACCATACCAATGCTCCTGTTCATTCCTTCATCAAACAAGTGCAGTTTTGCCAGATTTTCAATTGGAAATTATTAGGCATCCACCTTAAAGTCCTGATTTGGCTCCTTCTGACTTATTTTTGTTTCACAATGTTAAACAATCTTTAAAGGGAGCCCACTTTTTTTCCATTAAAAAGACTGCATTGACTGCATGGTTAATGATTAAATTCCCAGGACCCTCAGTTCTTTAGGTGTAGACTAAATGGCTTGCATTGTTGCTTACAAAAATGTCTTGACTTTAATGGAGATTATGTTGTGAAATAAAGTTAATAGTTTTTTAAATTTTTTTTTTTTTTTTACAAATTTTTGAAGTCTCCTTTACAAAAGGGGCTAGAATTACTAAGGTTAGGTAGGTAAGGTTAATTTCCACCATTCAGTAGGATTAATGGTGCAAGTGATAATATTGATTATGAAGCATATAGTTGCTTATTTAAGTTAAATAAAATTGATATAAATTTTTAAATTATGTAGAAGGAAAGACATTGCTTTAGTATTGTTATTCAATACATGTTAAATACCATCTGTGATACCATCAGTGATGCCAGGACGGTTAAATTAAAATTGCTGCTTGATATATGTTATTTCCTGAAGCATTCTGTCTTTACTAAATTTAATGGCAGTGGTCCTTGTACTTATGCCAAACTGTTGGCAACAAATTTGGAATCAACCTTTGCCTTTATATCATACTTTCAGTTCTCTGACAATAATTTAATCAGTGTCTTAAAAAAATAAACCATCGACTGACCATCTTCCAGCTGAGGTTGAGGCAATAGATTTTGATGCTTTAATCTCTGGGTTAGAGCATCATCATGTTCCTATTTAAATGGCCTTTTAGTGGGGGAAAAAAGGCTGCAGAACTTCCAACTTCAGCAAAATGCTGCTGTCAAATTTTTATTCACACTAAGTGGCCTCAGCATGTCATTGCTTTCCTGTGGGAACTGCAATGGCTCCCTGTCAAATACCAAATTGATTTTAAAATTGCTTTGATGGCTTCTGAAGCAGAGCAGTTGGGGGCTGTGGAGCTGTGTATTTATCTGAGTCAGTGTCAGTACATAAGCCAGGGTCTCTCCTAGCGGGTGTGAAACATGTTTACGTCATGTTCTAAGTGCAGGAAAGGTGAAAAGACCCAGATTCAACATTTTAGTCTGTGCATGTGTCAATCACAGCACTAAAGCCATTTATACATGTGAAATATTTCTATTGTTATGTAAAACACATTAACATTTAAAAATCCTTTTAAAATATCTGACCTTTTATACTTAGACTGTGACATAGAAACATGCCATATACAATGCACGATAAAAGATAAAGGAAAAACAAGTTTCCAAATATAGCTAAAGTCTTACAGTTTGAACTTAAGAAAGAACACAAAGAATAAATCAACAGAACTTGTGAATTCTCTGAAGACTCCGTGAGTTTTAAAACAATAATCTTTATTTTCATTGTGCCTATTAACAGTTACTTCAAAACACACAGTATGAAAAACAGCACCCAAGGATGCTTCAAGTGCACACACAACGACAATATAGTTAACCATTTAGCCTTAGTTTGTACTATTTTTGAAAATACAAACACATTGATTTGGTTTTAAAAAGTTAATTATTAGCATATGTATCAAATAAAGAATATTTAAAAAGTTAGAAGAAAGTTAAAAAAATTTCAAGCCAATTTCCACCTCATAACTATCGCAAGAACAAAAAACCAAACACCGCATATTCTCACTCATAGGTGGGAACTGAACAAGGAGAACACATGGACACAGGAAGGGGAACATCACACTCTGGGGACTGTTGTGGGATGGGGGGAGGGGGGAAGGATAGCATTGGGAAATATACCTAATGGTAGATGACGAGTTAGTGGGTGCAGCACACCAGCATGGCACATGTATACATATGTAACTAACCTGCACATTGTGCACGTGTACCCTAAAACTTAAAGTATAATACTAAAAAAAAATAAAAACAAAATTGCCATCCTTAACACAGCAAGCAACATTCTTCCTTGGAGGCATCACAGATGGCATAGTTGGGTTGCGTGCACTTCAACACTGTTGTGTGTATGTGTGTGTGTGTGTGTGTTTGTTTGGATGGCAGGGAATACACATAGTCTCCTGGAAACACCACAGAACAAGTAGCACATCCACCCTTCCTCCTATGGTAAGTGGAGCATAGGATGTGAAATGTAGGAAGATAAATAGGCATTTTTGATAAGCTATAAGAGAAGTAATAGTCATAGAGAATGGCTAGGATCAATAAGAGAAAGAAAGATAAAACTCACCCTGGAGAAGTTAAAGAAGAAAAAAGGAAAGAAATGTTATAAGTTACAGACTGTGAATTTGAGAGAATACAGTGGAAAAATCGTGGAGGTTCAGAGAGGCATTAGAGATAGGACCCCATTCATGTATTGCCAAACAACATGGGCACAAGTATCCATTTTATGATGAAGGACCCCAGAAGCCTAGACGTCTCCAATGACAGAGGTATTCTAATTTGTATGTTCTTGGAGACATGCTGCACCCAATCATGATAATGTCACAGGGAGAACGTGTGGGTAGAATCCATTTTAACTTTATGAGTCATTTCCCTGCCAACCCCCTACTTCCAACCCCTGCCTAAACTTCATTTTTAGATAGCTAGAATAAGCAAGTGACATGTAAAGAGAGAGGTGGTTTTAACAGGGACAGTGTAACAGGCTCTGGTGAGCCTCCTCAAAGTCTTCCTGTAGGTGAAGTCCTAATGGAGAGAAACCCAGCTATCCAAGCATTTGGAGACGCATTGGAGGCCTAATTTGTATATAATTATCAGGAATGCCCCTTCTTGCTGTAACATGCAACTCTGAGGGTTGACTTACCATACCCTGTGGGCAGGGGTAGGGATATAATCAAGAGTACTTGTAATTCTGGCGTATTCTTTAAATGCTAGAGAATAAGAATGAGGGATCCAACTCTGCTTTCCGATGGTTGACTGCTGTAAAGTTTTAAGACTCACTTTCTCCTTTTCCACTCTGCACCACATGGGGACTAACTGATAAGAAGCTGCGTGTTCTCCCTTTTTTCGTGCAGGCAGGAAATTCAAACCAAAAGTCTCTACCTGTGTGTGGGAACCCTGAACCAGCACCTAACCTGATCATAGTAAGAACTCTAGCCAGTGTTCCTTTCTACTCTCTCAGGTCACTTCTGATCCATTTTGGAGGCCTGCCATGCTGCTTACAAAGACCTCAACTATGCATGCAATAAACTGTTTCATATATAGGCTTGTTGTCAGGTGGCATAATCAGTATTGACATCCTAACCAAATTGTAAGAGTCGGTATTAGTCAGGGTTCTCTAGAGGAACAGAAGTAATGGGAGAGAGAGAGAGAGAGAGATATGATATACATGATATGTTATATATTATATATTATATATTTTATATATAATATATATTATATGATTATATATGATGTATTATATATAATATGTATAATATATATGAAGGGGAGTTTATTAAGTATAATATATATGACAGGGAGTTTATTAAGTATTAGTTTACATGATCACTAGGTCCTGCAATAGGCTGTCTGCAAGCTTGAGGAGCATGGAGAGCCAGTCCGAGTCTCAAAACTGAAGAACTTGGAGTCCAATGTTGAAGGGCAGGAAGCATCCAGTACAGAAAAAAGACATAGAACAGGAGGCTAGGGCAGCCTCTCCTTTTCACATTTTTCTACCTGCTTTATATTCACTGGCAGCTGATTAGATGGTGCCCATCCAGATTAAGGGTGGGTCTGCCTTCCCCAGCCCACTGACACAAATGTTAATCTCTTTGGCAACACCCTCACAGAAACACCCGGGGTTAATAGTTTGCATCCTTCAATCCAATCAAGTTGACACTCAGTATTAACCAACACAGGGTCCATCCTCCTTTTGCAAGGTGAGAATAACAAGGACAAAAAGGCAAATGGCCTGATAATGAATGGAAAGAACATACTTAGTTTCAACATTAAAAGGAGAAATATTTTCAACCTTCAAAATTATAATGGCTTTAATAATGATCTCAGATAACACTTCAAAACAAGATTTTTTGTCATAATTTATACAATTGAATGTAATAGGATATTGAGAATGAATGCTTAGAAGCCTTGATAAATGGTGAATGACACAATTGGTGAAGAACATAATTGTTTTACAATTCTATACTCTAAATAGAGCTGCAACCAGTTGAGGCTAAAATGTCCTCCAAGCATTATTAAATTTGTAGGCCAATCAAATCTGCTACCCTGATCATAACACCAGCCATATGTCCCATATAGAGTCCTTCTCCTGAACCCATGGTTGTAAGAAGTTAATTTGCAGAGAGGGATCATCAGATAAGTACATAGTCAGAGGCATGCATTTTGGAAAAGTGGGGAATATTGTAACTTTTTTGGATCCTTCACCTGTGGAATAAAAGTAGAATGTTCCTAAAAGTTGTCAGGTTACATTAGAATCACCTGAAGAGGCTGAAATACTTTCAAGGGAGTTCATTTCTAGTTACCTCTGGCTAGAATCTATTTAGGCAGTGGATCTGATGTGTCCTGCCCTTCCCAGGCAGGATAAGAGACATTGAAAAGAGATGAAAGAAATAAGACATGCCATGTAGATGTCAAATAATTTAATATAGTTTTTTGTGTTGGTAATATATTTTCTTCTTGATTCTGTTTAAATCTTGAGGTGTCCTTTCTAAATAGACATTCAGTAATAAACAAGCATGCATGAGTTTAAATCTTTTAAATGAATCCTTTCCTGTGGATTCATTGTGTGAAATAGTAGTACCTAGATTCCATTTCGTAAATCTTTTTAACCTATTATAGCACTTGATTGCATATTTTATGGTAAGATATACGTTCAGTGAAAATATTGGTATTATACATATGCTTATATGGCAATCCCAGGTCCTACAGTCCATTTCACTATGTAAATGATAATAAGTATTTTGCTTACATTATTTGTTAAAATTACTATTTTTAAAATGTTTTGTTTAAATAAGGCGATACTTAACTTTTCAATTTATGTTATGGAAGTTGGAGACTTACCAAAATACTTTAAGATGAGAAACTGTCATTATTTAATTGTTGTGCATTCTTAGAAAAGTTATGATGTATCTTACATGAGCCTTAATTTGCCTTGAAGTAAAATGATGGGGCTGCACTAAATCACTATGACTTTGTGAGACCACATGGAACAATATTTAAACAATGGGCTCAGGAGTCAAATGGCTTGGTTTGAAAGTGTAATTCTGTCTTTTAATAACTGTGAATTTGACTAAGTTACTAAAACTTTCTGCTACATTTATGACAGGGATACTTGAGTATTAAGTATTAAATACTTACAAAAGTACCTGAAATTAAAGAGAGAGAGAGAGAGAGATTAGATAATATAATGAATTACTCTATTAATAATTAGTCTTAAAAGTTTAGAAGAAATCACCTGATAGATCACTTACCAGCTAATATATTACCAAATAGTTTGTTTTAGTACATAACATAGGAAACAGCACAGCCTAGAATATAAAATAAACTCATTCATTTAACTATCTGACAAAGTTGTATTACAGTGATATAGAGATACTACAGTTACAAAGCCATGACTAGAATCTTTAGCTTTTTCCCCTTACTAGATGAATTCTATCCTGAAAATCTATGCATTTGCTAAAGTTGACATCCATCCATTTTTTAGAAGATCAGAACACATTTCACTATGTAGCAACAGGAAATCGAGGAAGCAGATGAAACATGAAATTGAATCTCATGAGTGATAAAGAGAACAATTACAGTACAATCACTTTAAGGTGGTATCATGGAGCCAGTCCCTCAAACAGCATGAATAGAAAAATCTTAGGACTATGACAAAACATATTGACAAATAATGGCTGGCAAATAATGGATGAAACTTCCTTAATAATTTTTATTGTACTTGTATTTCCTAGTATGAATCGTAATGATATCCATATATTAGATTTTTTTCCCACTGAAGACTGTTGGGATTGCTATTTTTACTTTATTTATAATACAATTGAAATACTATATATTTTCACCTTAATTGCCAAATACACTCCTGGCTTTCATTGTTCACACTAGGCTAAATGAAACTCACTCCCATTTTAGTGCCCATAGTATTGGTACAGAATATTTCTTGGCACATTTACAAAATAAAAGTGTATGTTTATGATTGAATTTGCATAAAGAAATATAGGCCTGTGCTAGAGAAACTGTACTTGACCTCTCATTTAATGATTGCTTCAACCACGGGTCCTAGGATCCAGTCTATGAAACTGCTGTTTAACATATTTGTCATATAATTCATTGTTTTGCTGTTGTATTAGTAAATGTGCACTAAGCTAAGATGCTATGGCATGAGATACTCAAGGAAAAGCTTGTAGCTTGTGAGGAGTTTATTTCTCTCTCACCTAATGCTGCAGGCAGGGCAGTTATCTCACGTCTGTGTGGCACTCTTCTCTATTTGTTGAGAGCCTCAGGACCATGTGCTCCCACAGCTTACTCACCACTGATGTGAGAGAGGGCCAGTTGTCATCTCCAGGGGAGCAGCATCCCAAAAAGAAAGGGATACATGAATATAATATGATTAAAGAGACCTCCTTCAGAAATGAGACACTTCTACTTACCTTCCATTGGCTGGTCAAATGATTACATCTGAGTGCAAGACAGACCAAAGAAAGCAGTTTGACCATGTGCCCATGATGAAGGGCTGGAGGAAAAATTTCTGCTAGAAAGCTAACAGTCTCTTGTGCCTCTATTCATTTTCTTAATTTGTACTATGATAAATGTCCTTATTTGGTGCTGAAGATATTATTAGGAGTTCTTAGTAAGAGAAATATACCATTCCAACAAACATTATTATTCCATTAATTAGTTGATACAATTCATGATAAAAAGAATGAATGCAGATGTTATTCACTTGTGTATTCATTCTGTTTTTCTCACCAAAGGACAATTCCTGGAGGGTACAGATTTTGCCTTGTAAGCTCAGCATGCAGTAGTGCGACTGAAATAGTCTATGAACATGTCAACACTTTGGTTATGGCATGAAGAAATGTGGCTAGGTGAAATTGTCAGGAAGATTTTTACCACCTAAAAAGAAGAAAACTATATAAATTAACAGTGCTTTGATGATGCCACCAGTGATTTAGCACTTATTTATGACACTAAACTTAAATAAAAATATGTGCAAACAACAGTATCTGCAAATTAAAAGCAGCTTAATAAAGATTGGTCCAGATGAAGTGGTAATTCACTACCATGTCATATGAGGACTTGTAGCTCATTAGTTTATGGGATAAAAGAGACTCATGAGAATATGATAGCTGTTCCAGCTGTTTCCAATATTCAAAGAGACACATGTTGCTCTTTCTGGCCCTCCAAAGAAAATCTTGATTACTTGGTTAAAAGTTCTTAGCTCAATTTAAATAAACACACTCTATAAGTGATGACAGCAGTGGCCCATCTGGAGTGGCTGCTGCAAAGATGCTGGCAGCAGCAGGGGAGATGTGGCTGTGCTTCATGGAGCCAGTAGGAGCCAGCAGGGGCCAGGAACAGGTGGAAGCCCCACCCTCTTCCAAGTTGGAAGGATGAGACCAACCTCCCAGGCTCAGCTGTGGCCTCCCAGCCCAGCTGTACCTTTGGACTGTGCTCTCAGGGACCAGGAAGACCCCCTGCCCTTGCAGGCTCAAAAATGCCTGCTCCTGCACCCTGGTCTCTCCCCACTCCCAGCACCTGCATCGATTTTGGAGCAAAGTTTAGGCTGAACCTAGCTGTTGTTGGGACCTGGCCGGGTGTGTGTGTGCTTGGGACACTGCTGACACACTATCCCCCTGCCACCTTGGTCCCCTCCAAACTTTGGGTCCCAAAAAGCATGGGAGGGAGGCTGAGAGGGTGCTTAGGGCAGCTCGGTGCAGGTCCGCAGGCACCCCTTGGCATGAATAGCATGGGTGTCGTGGACAGCAGGTTGATGGAGGCAGGAGGCAGATGGGCTCTTGGGTGGAAAGGGGCCAGTGCCTGGTGAAGCCTCACTTTCAGGCCTGGGAAGGCCTAAAGCCTGGGGGCTGGGCAGCTAGTTCTGCAGACCAGAGTGAGAACTTATGGTGCTTTTTCGGCCTATCAGCATGCACTTCCTCCCCACTGAAGCTGATAAAATCCCCAGACTCAGCCAGACTGGGGCAGACATCATGCTGACCTGCCTGCAGAGAGGAATTACCCATTGCAGGTCTCCTCTGAGCTGTTCTGTCACTCAGTAAAGCACCTCTTCATCTTGCTCACCTTCCACTTGTCCCTGTACCTCATTATTCCTGGGCACAATAAAGAACTTGAGACCCACCCAGTGTCAGGGCTGACAGAGCTGTAACACAAACAGGGCTGCTCATCACATAGCAATTGACAAGGAAAGGAGAGAGAAGGAGAGAAAAGCTGTGGCCCTTCAGGGAGGCCAAACCTAGGAGCTCCCTGAGGCAGAACTGTGACACCCTCTTTGGGGCTCTGTGGTTCCCGGTGCCTGCAAGCTTCTGGGCACCACCATGTTCTGTGGTACCTACAGTGGAATCCACTGATGGTATGCCTGGTCCAGCCACAGCCTCACAGGGAGCTGGTGCCTGTGCTGGTGCCTGGGGTTGCCCACCCTGCTTAGTCAGTGTACCCGGCTTTGCACAGTGGCTGGACTCTGCACTTGTTTGTTCACACACTCCTCTTTGCTCTGCACCTGGCTTACCCTTGGCAGTCATGGGATCCAGGCTAGTGGAGCAAGCTGAGCACAAACTGCCAGGCTGAGTGGGTGGAATGGGCCCAGCGGATCTGAGCAAAAGTTGGGCAAAAGGGTGACTGGCCACAGAGGTTTCTGGCTGGTGAAGCAACACCCGAAGGATCCTGTGACATAAGTAGTTGCAGTTCAAAATGTAGTAGGTTAATCAGAAAGATAGGGAATCCTCAGTCTCTTGAAGTTGTCATAGAATAAACTCTGAATATTTTGTATAGGCAGAATCCATGCATTCTATATGTGATAGGATAATGATATTTATAGCTCATGTGGAAATGATAAAATTTTAGATCAAAGCCAAAGTAAGGATTTAAATAGCATTGTTCCTAAAGGGAACTTAAGGACTGTATCAACCTAAAGTTTAGTTTTCTAAACAATGTTTCAAAGATAAATGCCATTTTAAACATTTTGAAAATATCTCTATTATTATTTTAATAAAGAGAACATTGCTATTCAAAAGAACAAAGGATATGTTTATATATGTATATATATACATGTACATATATATACATGTACATATATATACATGTACATATATATACATGTACATATATATCATTATTATTATTATTATTTTTGAAACAGGGTCTCCCTCTGTCAGCTGGAGTGCAGTGGCATGACCATGGCTCACAGCAGCCTCAACCTTCTGGGCTCAGGTGATCCTCCCATCTCAACCTCCAGAGTAGTTGGGACTACAGGTGTGCACCACCATGCCTGGATAATTTTTGTATTTTTTGTAAAGACAGGGTTTCACCATGTTGCCCAGAATACTCAAGCTCTTGGGCTCAAGTGATCCACCCACCTTGGCCTCCCAAAGTTCAGGGACTACAGACATGAGCCACAGCATCCAGCCTAACTTAATATGTCAATTTCAGGTAAACCAATAAAGTTGTGTTTTATTGAATATTTATATTTTATAGTTAAATCATTTCTTTCTTTTTTTTTTTACTGATTTCCTTTAAAAAAGTATTTTATGCTGTGGAGATGCTAAAGATAAATCATGGTTCTGGAGATATAGGAACTTATAGTCTTGAAATTGTTTATAGAAAATTGCCACATGTCTAATTTTATTATGTACATATAGTCAATGTTGTAATTCTAAATTCCTAGTCATAATAAAATTATAAAATATTACACTTGAGGAATAAAGATGGCATTCTTCACAAATTTATTTAGGTGATCTTACACATAAAATCATATTTAATGTACAGTTTTAAACTCTTAACTTTATAATAAGAAACATGTTATTGCTATTATCAATAATTAAATCATAATTACAAGACCTCCATGACTATCTGGGAAATGCCCAAGATGGCCCAGGTATTGGTGCTTGTCGTAATTAGGCACTGGAGTGCTTTGGAAGCATTTTATACAAAGTCTCTACTCCTGGACACAAAGTAGTTCACCCCTTATCTTTGATTTCCCTTGTCTTGGTTTTAGTTACTTTTGGGAAAACCTTGATCTGAAAATATTAAACGGAAAATTTGAGAAATAAACAATACATAAGTTTTAAATTGCACGTCATTTTGAGTAATGTGATGAAATCTCCTGCTCAGGATATGAACCATCACTTTGTCCACTGTATCAAGGCTGTACATGCTAGTTGCCCATGAATCATTTAGCAGCCATAATGGTGATCAGATTGATATCACAGGGCACACTGCTTGAGTTCAAGTAACCCTCATTTTTCTTAATAATGGCCCCAAAGTGTAAGGGTAGTGATGCTGGCTATTTGGATATGCCAAGAAAAGCATAAAGAGCTACTTTTAAGTGAAAAAGTGAAAGTTCTCCACTTAATAATAAAAGGAAAAAATATCATATGCTAAAGTTGCGAAGCTCTAATGTGAGAACAAATCTTCTATCTATGAAATTATGGATAAGGAAAAGAAATTTATGATAGTTTTTTTTGTTGCACCTGAAACTGCAAAAGTTAGTCTGTGATAGGTGTTTAGTTAAGATGGAAAAGGCATTAAATTTGTTGGTGGAAGACATGGACAGAAATGTGCTCTGATAGAAGGCAATTGGATACTATCTGCAGCTTCAAGCATCCACTGATGGTCTTGGAATATAATCCCCAAAGATAAGAAGGGACTGTACAATTGGCCACTTTAGAACTTCTCTTTCTAAAGACACGTTATTTTTCAAAGAAAAAGACATAAATTGTCTGACTTTATCTAGTTTGCAGCTGCATAATTTATGTGATGTTCCTAAGTAGCTCACAGAGTGAGTTAATAACTGAATTTTCTTAAAAATTGTATTATATTATAGAAAATATTTATAGAAAAATATTTCAACATGAGTTTGAATCCAAGGTGTTCTCACTTGTATGAGGTGACACTCAACAAGGATTGGTTTATTGAATGAAAGGTAAGGTAAAAGTCAAACAAACAGACAAACAAAAATCATATTGCAATTGCTCCTGTATCCAGCCTCCACAGATACATTTAATATCACAGCTTAATTGGCAAGCCATCTTTATTTCTTTTACACTTGAATTGAAATTCATTCTCCTTGTAATACTGTAGACAATATTAAGACAATCAAAATGAGCTAAGATGCAGCAGTATATTCCATCTATGATTGCCAGAGCTTCCAGTCTCCAATGAAACTGGGAATAATGCCTTTTCAGGTACACCCTTCCCTCTGTATCCCTGGGAGATTGCTTTCAGGACCCTTGGAATTACAAAATCCACACGTGCTCAAGTCCCTTATGTAAAATGATGTAGTATTTACATAAAACTGATGCACATCCTCCTGTATAATTTAAATCCCCACTAGATTACTTATACAACCAAATACAATGTAAGTGCTGTGTAAAAAGTTGTTTTACTGTATTTTTCTTTGAATCATTTTTTATTGCTGCATTGTTAATTTTTTTATTTTTAAAATATTTAAAAACTGTAGTTAGTTGAATCTACGACTGCAGAGCCAGCAGATAAGAAGAGCCAACTCTGTATCAAATCACTACCACATTTAAAGACAAGCATCTGTTAACAACATAAATAAAATTCAAATAAAAATAAAATATGTACATAAGGGAGCAACTATGAAAAGTATTTTTCTTGATTTTTCAATAAACTGTCTATGACTCAGCTGCAGAGAGCAAGTCTACACAGACCTTTAGAGAAAATAAAAACAGTGTATTATATATCAGCAAAATATTTGGAAATAAACATATATAAAATAATGGCATTATTATTTTACTTGGTATAAAAACTTAATTTTAGTTACCATTTGTGTGTTGTTGATTGATTGGTTGATTGATTGATTGAAACATTGGTGAGCCAGCATCCATCTCTACCATCAATATTTGTCTAGAATTCAACTACATAACTCATAATGCAGTATATCATCATGCTTCCCTTCCTTTTGCTTCCCTGTATTTATGCAGCAACGAAAAATGCCTTTGCTCTCTAAATAACTAAAAAAGTGAATTGCCTGAAAAGTAACCAAGATGACAAAAATATAACACTATGCCTTTGTAAAATAATTCTAACACCGTGGGGTGCCCAAGTTTCTGACCAACTGCCTCTTTTTGGAGGCTGATTTAAGAGAACAATGCATTGCAACCAAAGCCCTCTGCGGCTATCTTCACAATCTTATTGCCTGTTTAGTTGATTTTTGTGCGTGTGTGAGATTGTACTTGGCAACAAATTACTTCAAATTGCAGTTTATGTAATTTTCCCCAGCTTTTGAGAAGTTTTCTTTAATATTCCACCAAATTTCAGTGTTCATAACAGTATTTTAAATAATTTTCTGGATGTTTATGATAATATACTGGGAAGTTAGGACAGCTGGTAACAGAAACATATAGAAGATCATAATATTGACCTTTGTCTTGGTTGAGTTCTTCAGGAAAAAGACCTGGAGATGGTCTCTTCAGTAAGTTTATTGAGATGTACCTTTGTGATGATGATCTGTGGGGAAATGAAAGAAAGAAGTAGGACTGAGAAGAAAAATCATCGAAAACCTGGAAGTTGCAACAAACATTTCAAATAATCCCACAAGGACCTATAAAGGTGGCATACCCTTTTAAAACTGTCATATAAAGAAGCAAAGTGTATCAGCCTTTATATTTTCTATGTTGACTAATATCGATTGCAAGTTATTCCAAGAAGGAGCATGACCTTGGACAAGGCTGATAGAAATTTCTATAGAATGACTTGGCTAAGAGCCCTGAGATGCCAATGCTTCTAGCACCTAAAGGAACAAATGCTTTAGTCTTGAAGGAGGAATCTGGACAGTGCACCGTGTCATCTACTGCAGTCATAAGGCTAAAATTGCTATCAACTGAAAATATTCTTGGATGTTATAATACTTGTTCCTGTCATAACCACTTATAAATTTGCTTGAATGATGGTTCCAAATTCTCATTAAGTTTTGATATAGAAAGCTGCAAACTGGAGCTAAGCATACACAAGCTGAGCTAGAAAACTATGGATACAATATATGAATTCATGTCTTAATAATTTATATCTAGCCAATTACTATCTGAAATAACAATTAAAGGTATGCCTGAATTATTGTAGCAATTTTTAGTAGATGCCAGCATGTCTCTGTGTGTATATGTATATGTATATATACTATATGCATGTGCTATATTTAGATTGGGTAAGCCTCTATGCAAAACTATGGTCCTATTTGTTTGGTAACCTACAAAAAACACATGTATCATTGACACAATATAGATCTTTAAAAACTAATGTTTAAATAAGAACAAGGCCGGGGACAGTGGCTCACGCCTATAATTCCCAGTAATTTGGGAGGTTGAGGTGGGTGGATCACTTGAGGTCAGGAGTCTGACCAATATGGTAAAACCCCATTTCTACTAAAAATCCCCCCCAAAAATTAGCCTGGCATAGTGGCAGCGCACCTCTAATCCCAGCTACTTGGGAGGCTGAGGCAGGAGAATCACATGAACCGGGAGGCGGAGGTTGCAGTGAGACAAGTTCACGCCACTACACTCCAACCTGGGCAACAGAGCTAGACCCTGTCTCAGTAAATAAATAAATAAATAAATAAATAAATAAATAAATAAATAAGAACTGAATATATGTGAGGTCCAATAATAAATCCCTTTATACTCTTCAATTAAAAATTGAGGTAAAATACATAATACAATTTACTATCTTAATTATTTTAAAATGTATACCTCAGTGGCACCCAGTACATTTACATAGTTGTGCACCATCACCACTGTTCATTCACAGAAGGCTTTTTATCTTGTAAAACAGAAACTCTGCCTATTATACAATAGTCACAATTCCACTCTTCACCCACCCCCTAGAAACCACCATTCTACTTTGTGGTCCTAAGAATTTGGCTACATCAGGTACTTCATATGAGTGTATTCATACAGTATTAGTTCTTTTGTGGCTGGCTTATTTCACTTAGCATAATGTCTTCAAGATTCACTCATGTTGTAACATGTGTCACACTTTCCTTCTTTCCTTCCCTTCCTTCCCTTCTCTTTCTTTCTTTCTCTTTCTTTCTCTTTCTTTCTTCCTTCCTTCCCTTCCTTCCTTCCTTCCTTCCTTCCTTCCTTCCTTCCCTTCCTTCCTTCCTTCCTTCTTCCTTCCTTCTCTCTTCTCTCTTCCCCCTCCCCTCCCGTCCCCTCCCCTCCTCTCCTCTCCTTCCTTTCTTCTTTACTTTTTGGGACAGGGTCTCCCTCTGTCTCCCAGGCTGGGATGCAGTGGCGCGATCTCCGCTCACTGCAAGCTCCGCCTCCCGGGTTCACGCCATTCTCCTGCCTCAGCCTCCCAAGTAGCTGGCGCCTGCCACCGCGCCCGGCTAATTTTTTTTTTTTTTTTTTTTTTTTTTGTATTTTTGGTAGAGACGGGGTTTCACAGCATTAGCCAGGATGGTCTCGATCTCTTGACCTCGTGATCCGCCCACCTCGGCCTCCCAAAGTGTTGGGATTACACACGTGAGCCACCGCGCTCGGCCGAGTGTACAAATAGCTTTTTGGGATCCCATTTTCAATTATTTTGTGTATATACCCAGAAGTGGAATTGCTGGATTATGTTGTAATTCTAGGTTTAATTTTTTGAAGAATGACCATACCATTTTTCATAGCAGCTATACCATTTTACATTTTCACCAAAGGAATACAAAAATTCCAACTTTTCCGATCTTCACTAACACTTGTAATTTTCTGGTTTTTCGAAAGTACCTATCCTCATGAGTCTGAGGTGGTATCTCATTGTAGCACTGATTTGTATTTTTCTAATAATTATTGATATTCAGATTTTTCATGGGCTTATTTATTATTTGTATATTTTCTTTAAAGTAAATGTTTATTCAAGACCTTTTCTCATTTTTAAATTGTGTTGTGTTTTATGTTGTTGAATTGTAGAAGTTCTTAATATATTCTGAATATTAACTCCTTTTCAAATATATGATTTACACATATTTTCTCTCATTTCATTGGTTGCATTTTTACACACATTGATTGTGCCTTTTGATGGGAGGCATTTCTAATTTTTATGTGATCTAATTTATCTATTTTTTCCTTTGTTGACTGTGCTTTTTGTGTAATATCCAAGAAATCGTTGCCAAACTCAATGTCGTGAAGTCTATTCACTTTCAAAAATGTGCTTTACTAGAACGCTGAGAAAATTTTAATGTTGGTGCAGTTTTTCACGTGTAAGTTTTACCTAATTCATCTTCCTGCTTCATCTTTCCTCAGCAGTTGGGACTACACACTCGCTCTGTCATCCAGGCTGGGGTGCAGTGGCTCAATCTACACATACATCACTAAATTTCTTCAATTTTTCATAAACTGCACAAGTAAAATGACACCCAATCTCTGCAAATAATGATCTATGCTGTTAAAATAATGCAGAGCAATTCTATCAAATGTTTTATTTTTTCTATGAGATCTGTTGTTCTGTCTTCATTGTACATTTAATTTTAATATTTGAATGACAATAACTCTGTTATACTGCAATAGGCAATAAAAACAGATATAAGCTCTTCTACTAAGTGAAATATTCATGTAGTTTTTCTCAGTAAAAAAAAAAAAAAAATATATATATATATATATATTCGTACACCAGTAGTGTATTATTGCTTTCTGGTGCTACAGAAAAGAAGTTAAAATCTAAAACATGGGGGAGTCTTCCTATCCATATTAATAAATTTTACCTCATCCAGACATCAGTTCTGTCCCCTGTTTCTCAAGAACCCTCATGGTCCAATTGCAAGATGCTTTCTACAGCCTTAATTATTCATATTAGTAAATTACTGCAAGTACTTTGGTGTACGATCTATTTTGTCATGTCAGTAGAAATTTGAAATAATTACTGGATTTCTTGCAGGAGGCAATTTGGAGGTCAAATCTTCAGAAACTATAATATCATACAAAGCATCTCACTCACAATTTCAGGGTAGAGTGATAAGGCCAGTGAAGAAACCCTAGATAAAAATCAGTACTGATACATGGCCACCCACAAGCCAGTGTTATCATCGTTGGCTTAAAATAATGCATATTAGCTCATATTTTATGGTTTCTCTGATTCCCAGTTACACCACCTAACAAGTATGTGAATTTTGATTGTGTTATAGATCCTCCCAGGTCCTCAGCTTCTGAATATAAAATGTGGAAATCATAGCAAAGTACATTTGAAAAGAAAAATAAAGCAAGATCAATAAGTTTTCTGTGTATATATATGTAAATGTATGTTTATGTATATATAAACAATATGTATATATACATTACGTATATATAAACAATATGTATATATACATTACGTATATATAAACAATATGTATATATACATTACGTATATATAAACAATATGTATATATACATTACGTATATATAAACAATATGTATATATACATTATGTATATATAAACAATATGTATATATACATTATGTATATATAAACATGTTTCTCTAGTATATATACTAGAGTATATAAGTTTTTATTTATTTATATATGATATATACAATAATATATAAATTTACATAATAAATAAATAAATTTATAGATATTAAATACATATAATAATACTTATGAACATATAATATTAAATTTAAATGTACAAGCCTTGATACTATTAGCCTTGTGAAGTAATTGGATATAAAAGCAGAACTCCCATAGGACTAGTCTAAAAATCTTCTCCAAAATGATCAGGACATTGATTATGTAATTTCATATAGAAATATGCATCAGTTAGGGATTTACCAGAGAATCAGACAAATAAGGATTAGTTATGGGACTCTGAGAGCTGATGAGGCAATTCCAGTATCTGTGGGTTAGAATGTCAGGAAGGGCACGCTGGAACTCTTGGACATGAGGAGAAGCCACTGTTTACAGTCAGAAATTCTTCTTCAGGGAGGCCTCAGTTCTCCTCTTCAGGCCTTTCAGGTGATTGAATCAGGCCTATGTGGATTATCTAGAAAAATTTGTCTTACATAAAGTTAACCAGTTATATACTTTAATCATCTATACAAAATTTCTTCGTGGCCGACATCTGGAAGTGTTTGGTTGAATAAACGGGGGCTTTAACCAAGGTGACACTGAAAAAGAGCATCATATTTGATCTCTTGTCAATTTGATCTCCATACATACCTCTTCAAACCATATTTCTTCTCCAAGTAGAGGCTAGCAAAGTCCTGTTTCTGCTTGACATGATTCAAGTATGCTGTGTACAACTGAAAGCAGGCTAACTCTTTCTCCATGAGATAATGCCTATTCCTAGATGATGTTAACTTTTCTCTTTTGATATCCTGTAACCTAAATACATCAATGTAAAATTTTCTATTATTAATATATTTTTGCTAGATTACGTGGGATGATAGAGAAGAAAACAAAAATATTCAGTTAATATGTATACAAATATATTCATAGAAAATAAGAAATAAATACTAATACAGTTCTTGATTTTTCAAATGTTCACATGGTCCTATCTGGTACTTATAACCATATTCTTCCCCTACTGATCCCACTGTCCCTCTGTCCTCAGTGGTACTTTCATTTGTGGTGCTTCTTTGCTTGGTTGCTTGACTCAAATCTTCATTCCTGAGGGGTCTGGC
Source organism: Pan troglodytes (assembly GCF_028858775.2). Classification (NCBI taxonomy): domain Eukaryota; kingdom Metazoa; phylum Chordata; class Mammalia; order Primates; family Hominidae; genus Pan; species Pan troglodytes. The sequence goes on from NC_072415.2 coordinate 76,477,000, forward strand.
CCATTAGTAAATCCAACCTCAATTGGGCTTGGGTTTTTCATTGACTTTAATCATGGTATGATTAGCATGATTTCCCATAATGTTGGATATGGAGATGATGGTTGGGCTCAGCAACATGGACTTCCACTCCTGAAGGCTAACCTGGTGAACTCATGTGAATTGCCTAATTTGGAGGCAGGAAAGAACAATGAGTGCTTATTATGGCACAACTTCCCAGACTAATCAGCCAGCTACTTGGTGGCAAATTGATTACATTTGGCCACCTCTGGTATGGAAGGGGCAATGCTTAGATTTTAATGGAATAGACGCCACTCTGGATATATATTTATCTTCCATGTATGGAATATTTCTGCCATCCATGACTTATCATTTACTATTTGTGGACTTATGTAATTTCTTATCCATTTTCATAGTCCTCTAAACAATATTCTTGCTGATCAAGGAGCTCACTTCACAGTAAATGCCGTGCATCAATGGACCCATGGAAATAAAATTCATTGGTCCCACTGCCACACACAGTAGCATGCCAGTACTAAGAGATACCCTAAGGGACCTGTTGAATTTCTTATCCAATGTCATACTCCTCCAAACAATATTCTTGCTGATCAAGGAGCTCACTTCACAGTAAATGCAGTGCATCAGTGGACACATGGAAATAAAATTCACTGGTCCCACTGCCACACACAGTAGCATGGTAGTACTAGCAGATACCCTAAGGGATCTGTTGTATTCCAGATGTACTATCTCCAATTCCATTATGGAGTAGCAGCCCAATTTTCTCTTGATAATCAGGATCAAACACCCATCAAGTACAATAAATTTTCTCTTTGCCTAATTTAGATGAATGAGGAGGCCAGAGTAGCTGGATTGCAGTCATGACTTCCAGTTCAATAAAATCATTGTTTCTTGGTGGAAGCATTCCTCCCTTTGGAAGTCAGCCCTCTAATTCAAAAGAGACTAAGGTCATGGGGATAGAAAGCAAATGTTTTCTAATGGATCACCAGGTATAATACGAGTGTAGCCACTCTCATTTCCACTCCTTCATTCATGTACCCACAGATCCTGCCTATGGGAGAAACAGGCCATATTTTGTACTGCTTTAGAGCAGTACAGCATTCTGGAGGACATTGTCCTAGCACCATAAGGTACTACCACTTATTCTGCCATTCTATTAAGGCAATTGGACCAATGCATTTTACTTACATGGGTCCATTGATGTACCTTATTTACTGTGAAGTGAGTTCTTTGGTCAGCAAGAATGTTGTTTGGAGGACTGTGAGGGTGGATAAACAATTCCTTAAGTCCACAAATAGTAAACATATAAGTTATGGATGGCAGAAGTATTGCATACATGGAAGATAAATATATATCCAGAGTGAATATCTATTCCATTAAAACTAAGCGTTGCCCCTTCCATACCAGAGGTGGTCAAATGTAATCAACTTGTCACCAAGTAGCTGGCTGATCAGTCAAGGGAGAGAACAAGAACTCATCATTGTTCTCTACTGCCTGCAAATTGGGTAATTAGCATGAGTGGTGGCCAGGTTAGCCTTCAGGAGTGAAATTCTATGTTGCTGAGCCCATGCAAAATCTGCACATCTATTACAACGGAATTTTTTTTATGAGCCTAACAGACAATGGCATAAATGTCTGTGGACAGGCTAAATGGCATTTATTCACTGATCATCCTATCCTTTGAATGATTAAAGTCCTCACCTGCTGAGGTCACCCTTATATGGGCATATACATGGAACACAGATATCTTAACAGTGTCTGACCATTCAGAGAGGTCTATTCATATTCCTCGTACCTAGACCCCCTTGTCATCAATTTTCCAATCATGCTGTGACCATTCAGGCAATCTTTGGCCACAGTCAATGAGTTAATATTTCTCTCTTCTACCAGGCACAATGAACAACCAGGTTGCATTAATAGAAGCATTACCCAGAGAGACACTTTTTCCTTATCATTGTCCATGGATGTCCAAGAAAGGGCTGTAATTCTGCAACTGATCACTGTCTTTTTGGTGCCTAAGTATTGTCCAGAGCCATCTGTAAACCACACTCAAGTTTTCTTTCCCTTAATCAGCAATGTTTATGAGGCATGGGTGTAGGCTAGGAGAGATAGGTAATGTAGTTGGTGAAGGAGACATGGAAAATTAGGATACTTCTTATGCAAATTATTTGTGCCTTCAGGGCATGTATGAGCCCAATCTTACATTGACCACTTTGATTTGATGACAGAGAACTCCTGTTCATGTCCAACATTATGGCTTGGTAAATTCAACAATGGTTCATGACAAGCAACTCAAGTTGCATGGTGATTTAGTGATCCATGGTCAAGTGTTAAATCTTTTCCAAGGCTCAGGAGCAAAAAGCTGTTTTCAAAAGGAAATAATTATGTGCAAAAGATGGAAGAGTTTTGATCCAAAATCCTGGGGTTCTGTGATTAATCTGTGGGTATCTGCCATAGGCTCCAAACAGTATCTTTATTTTCACACACTGAGAAGAGGTCTTATGAGGATACAGCAAGATGGTAGCTTGCTGTCTGAAAGCCGGGAAGAGCACTCTCACCAGACCTCAACTCTGTTGGCTTTTTGATCTTAGATTTAGAGTCTTAGGAATTTGTAGAAATAAATTTTGTTTTTTGCGCCACTCAGTCTATGGTTGTATTACAATAGCCCAAGCTGACTAATGAGCTAGTATGTACAAATTAGAAACAAGTTGTCTCCAAATTCCAATTCAAAGAGACCCCCTAGGCTTCATGCTTTCTGCATAAAATTATCAATGTATTGGACCAGTGTGATGTCATTTGAAAGAGAAAGGTGATCAAGAGCTTTATGGGTACTAGAGCTGGAGAGTTAAGGTATTGGTGGCCAAACCAGCTGAGAGTAAACTGCTTCTGGTGGCTTTATTAACTGTTAAAGGGAAAAATAAATCCCTTGCCAGATTAGATAGCTGTGTACCAGGTACCAGGCAGGATATGTGTTAATTTCTCAAGCAATGTTACCCCATCTAGAAATCAGTTGCAATTGTAGTCACTGCCTGATTAAGTTTGCCATAAATAGTGTCATCCTCGAACATACATCTGTTTCTGCACAGGCCAAATAGGAAGTAGAATGGGGCTATAATGAGAATCACCAATCCTGTTTTGCTGTAGTCCTTAATGATGGCAATAATCTCTGCAATCCCTCCAGAAGTGCTGTGTTGCATTTGTTTTAAGCTTTCTGTAAAGGAAACTCCAGTGGTTTCCATTTGGTCTCATATAAAAATAGCTTCCACTTCACAGGTTAGAGAACCAATGTGAGAATTCTTCCAGTGGCAGAGTATGATTATTTCAATGATAAATTCTGGAACTAGATAAATAACTACAGGAAGAGCCTAGGAACCCACTGATACCACTGTGAGATGGACTCAAGTTAAAACTCTATTGATTACTTGACTTCCATTAGCCACTAATCCGGTTGGTGGATCACAGTGACATTTTGGCCTCCAGAAAGTAATTTCACTTCTAAACCAGTGTCAAAAAATCCCTAAGAAGTCTGATTATTTTCTGTAATTCAGAGCCACCCAAGTATATGGTCACAAGACCCTTTGAGGAAGGCTGGGAGAAATATTTATTAGAAAATTTTTGGCAGTGTAGCAGGGTTCTTCCTCAAGAGGATACAGCCTCCCATCCATTCAAGGTGTTTGGATCTGTAAGTTGGCTCAAGCCTGGGTGTTAATTGAGGTCTTGTGGTTTTGTTTTGATGATTTAAGGCTTACTTATTTTTATTAGACCTAGAATTGTTCTGTGTATACAGATCAGTAAATAATTTAGTAGACCATCCATCTGTTTTCTAAGAACATTATGACCAACAAGCCAATGCCAGTTATCTGAAAGTCAGACTATTCTGATTAGTTCTCTGGGTGGATTTCATGATTGATAATAATCAGAAAACACTTATCATTGGTGATTAAGTGCTATCACTCGATCTTGTCATTCCAGGATTCCATTATACTCATTGAATTTTGTGATCCCAGCTTGCTAGTAGCAGTTCCCACTGTAATTTCTGACCTACAGAGGAGTGAACAAGGGCTTTTCATGGATGCTGGAGCTCCCTCTTTATTTCTCAGGGTCATAGTAAAAGGTGCATAATATGGACACTCCAGGCTTGGGTAAACAGGTCTTACGCAATAATTCTCTCATCCAAAAGACCACCAGAATGGCTAAATAGTAGGAAAGAGAGCTTAATTGGTCATATCACTTTGCTAACTGGGAAGAGGCAGCCTCTGGTGTGGATGAAAGGTGTTCTCTCTTTGAAAAAGGAAAGGATGGGATGAGTTTTATGCCTCACAGGGTCGGTCTTACAAAATAGAAGCATACATACATATTCAGCAAGTTTTGAGGGTGTATTTATAAGGGAAGTCAAGTGCAGGTGCAATGGGCAAACATCTCATTTCCCTTTGGCATAGGGTTTTCAGCATTAAAATGAGATGGAATATGGCTCTGTAGATTGAAAAGTAAACCACAGGACACAAAGACAACTTGTGCACAGCCTCTATCAGCTGCTGAAACTACCTTAATGTCTGCAGTGGCTTAGCAGAAAAAAAAAATGTTTGTAAGGCCAGTCCTCTGTCCGAACAAGAGTTGCAGTGGTTTGGATTACAAATCAGAGTTAGGAGGGGTCTGATAATTTGCCTGATAGACTCTCTTCTTAGAGAATCAAACAAAAGTCTGGTTTTTCTTGGAGCCATAGGAATGTAGGAAGATGCCATGATAGCCCAGCCCTGAACCCTTGACATGTAGGTAACTTTTTTTTCCTTCACTTTAGGGTCCACCTTAGTTGATAAAGAGGAATCCATTTCAGTCTCTTAGATCACACCACACTCATTAGGATCCATTCCTGCACATGTCCCAGATTTCTGTTTAAATTGAAAAAAAAAAAGAAAAAGAAACATGCAATTAATCTGGTGTATGCTGTATCCCCTTGTGTGCCGCACTTCATACTTCATCCTTCGGGACCTACTGAGTCTAGTTTAAGTCTAGAAGCAAAGAGAAGGGATGAAGTTGAATCCTGAAAGGAACCAGGAGTGTTTTGTAAGCAAATTCCTCAGGGGAGGCCATTATGGGTCAAGGAAGGGTTACCTCTTCAGGCAGGGGTGGAAGGGAGGCCGCTGCTGACAGGAAAATGGCAGCCAGATTTCAAGGTTTGATGGTGCCAGCTTCATGGGGGTCTGTCTCTACGCCCCCATTCTAATTTTAGGATTACATATCTTCCCAGTCGATGCCTTCACTATAACTGAAGACACACTGAGGGTTGGAAAATAAACTGCCTTGTAAATCAGCCAGTGGCAGTATGGGGCTCAAGGTTTGGTTTTCAGAAATCTCAGCCCTGTGGCTGGAGGAGATTAGGATTTCTTTCATGGCAAATATGAAAACATTCAGGTCATTATGTTAGCTGTGAATTTGAAGCCCTGAGCTCATCTTTTCTTTTCTCCACTTCTCCAGCAAGTTAGGAGCAACCAGCCAATTCCATTTTACTCCTTAATTTGACTAAAATGTTCTAAGGTGGCAACTATATAGAAACCAGTAGTTCTCTTTCTGTAGGTATTTAATTAGGAATGTCCATTGAGAATATTTTGCTTATTTTTATTACCAGATTATGCCACGGACAACCACTGCCCACTTTTACACCAAAGATAATGGCATAAGTGTCCTTACATACAGTCAGATTGGAGAACCAATTCCAGAAACTCAGAACATTTTCCCTGATAACATAACAGTGCCTCCCCTGCAGACCTCTTAAGAAGTGGCTGTTTTCCTTTTCTTTCCCACCTGCTTAATACCTTTTGTGCCTGGAAGTGAGATACATTACATTCTTTCTCATTATTGTTGCTTCCAGGCTATTCTCCCTTTTCCCTTAGAATGACAAGTCTTTAGACTACAGCACTCACTACCACTCTCAGCTGCAGCCACCTATCCTCTCATCCCCACTGGTCATCATTATTTCATCCCTGGTGATTTTAGCTTCTGGCATATTGCCTCTTTCACATTGCTTTAGTTGGAATGTTTAGTGATGTCAATATTCCCATGAATTCCCCTTTCAATAAGTTGCCCTCTTTTACTCCACTGGCCTTGTTTACCACCTTACCTCAGCCTAGACCTTACTAGACCTTTCCATTTTGAAATTCATATATCCAGCTTGCTCACCACTGACTCCTGTTTTCTGTTTTAGTTTTTTTTGTTGTTGTTTATTTTTTCTTTTGCTAATTCCCTCTTGTGCTACAAATCCAACAATCTTTCTACTGCTGGTACCTTGTCCGATGACCCTATTATCTTTTTATTACTCCTCATGTCTCACTTTACTCTCTCCTTAACTGGTTTAAATTCCATAGTCAGTTACTATGATCACTTTCTTCATACACCCTAAACTCCTTTGTTTTCTTTTACTTTGCTCTACTCCTCAAACCAGAATCTTACATTACTACACGCTGGCATGCACGCTGGTGGAAAGCACACTGTGATACAGAATGATGCCACTTTAATTCATGCTCATTAACCTCATAAGGACAATTAGTGTGTTATTTTAGCTCATGTGTTTTTTTCATGTTCCAAGATATCTAGTTTACATATCTTCTCTTTCCTAAAACCTCCAAAACCTTATCCTCACTATTGCTTTAGCTGATGATTTGCTTTTTGCTGAGAAAACAGAAGCTATCCGAAGTGAAATTCCATAAACCCCTATACTGTACCAGTTCACCTCCCTACCTCTGCGCTAATATATTTTGAACTTAACTCTTGTTACCGTGAATAAGCTGTCTCCAGTCTCCTTGCTGAGAGCAGCTCCCTCATTTCACATTTAGATTCCATTCCGTTACTTGCTCAAGGATATTGCACTAGTAATTTCTTCCTCACTTTTTACTATCATTAAATATTCCCTGTCAACTTGCACATTCTCATGAACATGTTATTATTTATTCAAATTTAAAAAATTATCAACTCCAATCCCCTTCAGCTAGCTGCAAATTTCACTTCCTATATTATATGAATTTTCTCAAAAGGGACACATAAGTCACTGTCCCAATTTTTTGCCTCCCATTTTCTCCTATACTAAATTAAAATATGTGTTATTCTCTGCCATTCCACTGATACAACTCTTGTACAAGTTACTTCCATGATAATTTAATTGGTGTGATTTTATCATTTATATTTAAAGTAATTATTTATATATTGGGGATTAAGTCTGCCATTATGTTTTTTTGTTTTCCCTTTCTTGCCTCTGTTTCTGATTCTTCTGTTTCTCTGTTCTTGCACTCAGGCCAGTTACAGAAGAGGTTTTAAAATTCAATTTTGATTTATTTTAATGTGTTTGAGTATACTACTTTGTATATTTTTCTTAGTGATTGAACTAGATATTATAATATGTTTTATGTGACTTTTCCAGGCTTACTGGTATCAGTTTTTATCACTTTCAGTGAAACATTAGAGACTTAATTCCATTTCAGCCTCCACCCTACTCAATTTTGAAATATGGTCTCCTTAAGCATTTCCTCTACATACTCTGACCACATCAGATGCTGTTACAATTTTTACTTCAGCCATCAAAGATAAACAACAAACTCATTGGGTGAGGGAGCCTTATATTTACCTTATTTTTACTCATTCTGTCATGCTTCTTTTAATTTTTGAAATCCCTAGCTTCTTATATTCTTTTTTGTCTGGAGAACTTGTTTGCCATTCTTTAAAACTAGATTATTTACAAACTCAATTATTGCTGCTGTAGTGAACTAATTCTACTGCTGCCCTCAGGATGGAGAGAGTGCTCCTACTGCTACTATCCCCACCCTATCAATCAGGCCACGGCTTCCTGAGGTGTGAGGCACAACCCTGCGGCATTGCAACCACCTGGAGATCATCCCATCACTGCCCTGGGCTAGGATCAGAGGATGAGGCTCCCTCCTAGATAGCTGCTGTGATTCCCCTTTCTTGCTCCTTAGAACAGAAAGAATAGACTTTTTCTATTGTTTTGTTCTGTTTATTTTTGTCAATGACTGTTGGCAGTCTAGAATGAACACATCTCTGGTATGCAGGCTGGGATTCTGGGATACATAGGAAATAGAAAATTTATGAAAGACAGCACAGTTACTAAAGAACTAAGGTCTCTATTCACTCCACTTATTCTTTGATTTTTTAAGGGTCATTTGTGATAGCATTTTGAATTATTTCTAGAATATTTATTTTCACTGAAAGAGGAGGAACAAAGATGTATGAGTATATGCCATCTGGAAGTGGAATGGAAAATAATGAAAATTTCCTTAATTCTCTCAAACCATCACCTTCTTCTAGACTTTAATTAGTAAAATCAAACAAGCAAATACCCACACACACACACACACACAAAACAGAAACAATAAAAACAAAAGACAACATATATTTTGTTTCTTTTTATATAAACAAAGTTTTATTAATGAAACTATGTCCATAAATAGAAGAATAGCATGATTGTATGAATGACCCTTAAATGATGATTGAAACATGTGAGAGAAGAAAACTGTTTCTAAACAATGGATTTGACAGTTTAAATTGAAATATAAAATGAGTAAGAAAAAATTTTGAAATTCTATGTAAATTATATTTGTAATAACTCTGGACTTTGGTTTAATTAAATGACTAGTTTTATAAGCAATCTCATGAATCCAAATTTTTTAAAATAATAACAAATTTTAACCTTTTAAAATGAATGTGGCTAGAAGTTTTACTTTTATAGGGTATATAAAAATTTTAATTATTGATAAAACAAGAACTTTTAAGTAAGCCCAACCAAAGCAAAGAAACAATTTTGCTTAATTGATAGAGGTGATGAAATAGAAGGAGGAAGAAAAAAGTTTATTCTCAGGAAAATGCTCTGCATCTGTGAAAATACATTGAGAGTGTTTCAGAGAGATACTCCATAAATCCCCAGTAATCTTCTTACAACAGAGTACTTGGAAATGAAGAAAATAAGAACAAGAGGATGCATACTTTTTCAATGACATATTAGATCTAAATGTGCAACATTGTGTGGTTGGCAAATTTTGCCTTAAAAATACAACTTTTGGATGAAAAATATAACCATGAATCTTTTTTGTGTGTAAAACTAATTATATATTAGATAAGATGGGTTTGGCTGAATACTGAATAATGGCTCAGATAGTGTTGTAAAACTAATTTGCTATATTAATTTGGCATCATGACAAGCTTTTTAAAAATGTAAAAATAATATGAAACAATGATGGAAAATGGGATACTTTATGTAACCAATTAACATTTTGAATGAGTGACTATATGAATGAATGATAAATGAATGAGGGAAGATCATAGATATTATGTAAATATATGCTCTTTCATAAGGTGCTTCCTGACAAAATTACTCATTTTCCATTATTTATTTTTTATAGAACTCTAATAACTGCTTGGAAATATGTTGACTAACCACAAAAATTTGTCTGGTTAGTCAATTTTTTTTACTTTTTTTTTTTGTATCTGGGAAGTTTGGAATTCTAAAAACAAGATAGATATTTCAAAATTTAAAAATATAAAATATTTACATATGTCATAACTCGTGAAAATACAAAGTACTATAAAAGTGAATGAAATAATTCTGAGTAATTAAAATATTTAAATATGTTAATTAATATATTAATATATTTCTGATGAAAATAATCATTTTTTGGAAATAATTATTTTAAACACTAAAATAGACATTAAAAAACTGGACAAAATCTTAGCTAACTTAATATTCAACAAGTAAATTAGAAACACAAATACCAAAATAAGAACGGGCAAGGGAAATTAGCAGTCAGAACAAAGGCATTTTAAAACAGAGAGACATCTTAAAATAGATATCCCTCTATGTTTGAAAAGCATGGTGAAATGTATGTTTTGTAGAGAAAATGTATTGTAAACTGTAATCTTAAAGATAGAAAGTGTGAATAAATATGCTTTTTTGAAAAATTAGAAGACAATTTAAAAGACAATCCCAGTGAAAAGCCCAAAACTAATATTTTTTTTTCAGAAGGAAATTTTATGAAAACTTTAAAGATGAGAAAGAGCAATGCCACTTAAATTATTTTGCGGAATTGATAAAGAAGAAAAATTTCCAAATTATTTTTATGCGAACCTACCAAAGTATGATAAATATAATGATTGATCAAATTTATAGGTCAATGCCACTAATGAATATCAATGAAAATAAAACAATCCCATAGCATATTAAAAATAATAAAATATACCCAATGGCAAGTTTTTTTGGGTAATAAATTGATTGTGTTATTAAAAATGACTTAATACATTTCATTACATTTATAGAACTGGAAAGAAACATTATAATTTCTAAATACAAAACCATTTTAATAATCGAACTTCCATGATTGTATAAACAATCAATAAAAATGTAATACACTTATACATAAAGTGTATGTTTACATATATTTAAAAATACACACACATGCACATATACACATATATACACATGCACACATATCTTAACTCAAAAGTCAACATCTTATATGATGGGTGAAAACTTCCACTAAAACAAACCAATAATGACCATTTTTGCCACAATTGTTTACATTGCATTCAGTGGTTAGCTGATTGGATTTTCAAGGGTAAGCAATTAGAGGTAAAAATAATTAGAAAGGAAGGATTAACAGTTTGCATGTTATAAAGATAGCATATTGAAGGAAATAATACAGTCTAAGATAAGATGACTAGATGTTATGAAAATGTAATTTTATTCTAAGTTCTATACATTCAGCAGAATATTAAAAAATGCACATGGCTTTACTGTTTTTTACAGGTTGATTTTCCAATTCATATGAAAACCTAAAACAAACAAACAAAAAATAACGAGGGAAATCCTATAGGGAACATTAGTGGGAAAATGGGAGTGAGACCTTTCACATATTAAAGCAAATTATAAATAACATGCAATTCAATGAGTTTGATATTAGAATGATACATGAATGAATAAGTAGACTAATTGAAGGAAAAATAAAAACCAGAAATAGATTCAAATGAACATCAGATGGAGAATATGGCAAAATAGTACTCTAATTTATGAGAAAAACTGGTCAGTTTAATAAACGTTGTCCAAAAATGGTAATACTTGCTGTCTCATTAACAAGAATAATCTATCCTAGAGATACATATGAATATAATGAACTCATACTAATACCAGTATAACATGTGGGAACAGGAACAGCATTCTTAACTATAATCAACATTAAGAAAAAATAAAGTAGACAACTGAAAATTTTAATTAAAAATGCAAAGCAAACAATATTTTTAATGTAAGACAATGTAAATAAAAAGAAAAAGTAAAATACTAGAAAAAAGTTTTGTAAATTGTATCACAGAAAAACAGCTAAGATACCTAATACAAAAATAGCTCCATTAATTAAGGGCAAAAGCTTCATAATCTAAAAGAAAAATGGACAATAATAAAAACTGAAAATTACATTCAAGTTGTCTCAAAATGGATTAAAGACTTAAATATAAAGACAAACTTGAAGAAAGCGTGGAGAACCTACATGGCATTAATCTGGGCAGTAATTTTTTGGATATGACCCTGGATGCACAGGCAAGAAAGACAAAAATAGAAATATGTAATTGCATCAAAGTAAAATACTTTGTACAGCAAAGGAAATAATCAACCAAGTGAAAAGACAACCCACAGACTGAGAGAAAATGTTTGCAAACCATAAATTTGATAGGGGATTGATATCCAAAATATATAGAGAATTCAACTCAATAACAATAACCTGAAGAGATACTACTTAAAACAAGAAAAAGAAATGGCCAACACGTTTAGTAAAAAAGTTCTCAACATAAATAATAATCAGAGAAATGCAAACTGAAACCACAGTGATCTATCACCTCATACCTGTTAGAATAGTTGTTATGAAAAAAATGAAATACAAGTGCTGGTGAGGATGTGGGGACAAAAGAACTCTTGGGCACTGTTTGAAGGATATAAATCAGTACAGCCATTTGGAAAACAGTATGACACTTCCTCAAAGAATTAAAATGTAATTACCACATGATCCAGCATTCAAAATTCTGGGTATATGTTCAATGGAGATGAAATCAGCATTTTGAAGAGATGTATCTGCACACCCATGTTCTTTGCACATTGCATAATTTCATGAAAGCCTAGATATGAAATTAACCTAACTGTTCATCAATAGGTAATAAGATAAAGAAAACGTGGTGTACATGCACAACGGAGTACTATACAGCCTTAAAATGGAAATGTTGTTTGCAACAATGCAGATAAACCTATAAGATATTATGGTAAGTGAAATAAACCAGACATAGAAAAACAATACTACATGCTCTCACTTAGATGTGAGTGGAATAAAAAAAAGAAAAAACAAAACAAAACAAACAAACAAAACAAAACAAAATAAAAACCTCTTAAACGTATAGAAGTAAAGAGTGCAATGGTGGTTACCAGAGACTAGGCAGGGATGGGAAGTGGCATGAGGAAGGGGAAGGTTGATCAGAGTACAAAGTGTCAATTTTAGAGGAAAAATTAATTTTTGAGATTTATTGCACAGCACAGTGACCACAATTAATAGTAATATATTGTATCTTTTAAAATTGCTATAAGAAACTTCTATTCATGTCTTTTGCCCATTTTTAATGGGATTATTATTTGTTGTTGTTGTTTCAACTGTTGAGTTGTTTGAGTTCCTTGTGTGTTCTGGATGTCACTCTCCTGTTAGATAAGTAATTTGCAAATACTTTCTCCACTTCAATAGGTTGTTTCTTCACCCTGTTTATTGTTTCTTCTGCTGTCCAGAAGCTTTTTAGTTAACGCAGCCCCATTTGTCTGTTTTTGGCTTTGTTGCCTGTGCTTTTGAGGTCCTGACCATAAAATTCTTGCCTAGAATAATGTCCTAAAATTTTTTTCCTGTATCTATTATCTTTCAGTAGTTTTACAGTTTTGTGTCTTATGTTTAGGCTCATTTATGTATATAATGAGAGATTAGGATCCAGTCACTGTTCTGCATATGGTTACTCAGTTTTCCCAGCACCATTTTTGAAGTGAGTTTCCTTTCCCCAATGTATGTTCTTAACAGCTTTGTCAAAAATTAGTTGGATGTAAATATTTGGATTTATTTCTTGGTTATCTATCCTGTTCCATTGATCTATGCATCTACTTTTATACCAACACTATGTTATTTGGTTACTATGGACTTATAGTATATTTGGAAGTTACATAATGTGATGCCTCCAGTTTTGTTCTTTTTGTTCATGATTACTTTTCATAATCTGTCTCTTTTTTGTTCCCATACAGATTTTAGGATTTTTTCTTTCTGTAAAAAATTACATTGATATTATGATACTGACTGTGCTGAATTTGTAGATTGCTTTTTGTAGTATGGTCATTTTAAGGATATTATTTTTTTCCAAACCATGAACAGGAATGTCTTTTCATTTGTTTGTGTCCTCTCCAGTTATTTTCATCAGTGTTTTGTAGTTTTCCATGTAGAGAGATTTCACCTCCATAAACTTATTCCTAGGTAATTTTTCTTTTCTGGTAGCTATTGTAAATGGGACTACTTCCTTGATTTTTTTTGGTAATTTAATTATTAATGTATAGAAATGCTACTAATTTTATATATTGATTTTGTTTCTTTTCTCTTGCCTGGATACTTTCGCTATCATGTCCAGTACTACATTGAATAGGAGTGATGAAAGTGAACCACCTTGTCTTATTCTAGTTCTTAGAGGACAGGCTTTCAACTTTCCCCATTCAGTATGATGTTGACTGTTGATGCATCATATGGACTTCTAAATTTTGAGGTATGTTCCTTCTATGCTTACTTTGTTAAGAGTTTTTATCATAAAACCATGTTGAATTTTATCAGTTTTCTGCATATATTGAGATGATTTTATGTTTTTGTGATGTGATGTATCATATTTAGAAAAGAAGACATACAAATGCCCAAACATTTATATGAAATAATGCTCAACATAAGTAATTATCAGAAAAATGTAAATTAAAACCACAATGAGATATCACCTTCTATCAGTTAGAATGGCTATTTTAAAAAAGACAAAATATAACAGATGTTGTCAAGGATATGGAGAAAACTAAACTTTTATATGTTGTTGATGGGACTGTAAATCAGTACAGCCACTATAGAAAACAGTATGCAGATTTTTTTTAAAAAGCCATAGGTGCAGCAAACCCCCATGGCACGTGTATACCTATGTAACAAAACTGCACATTCTGTACATGTACCCCAGAGCTGAAAGTATAATAAAATTTCTTTTTTAAAAACGCCTAAACATAGAACTACCATATGATCAAGCAATCTCACGACTGGTTATGCATCCAAATAAAAACAGATCAATGTATCAAAGGGATACATGCACTCTCATGTTTATCGCAGCATTATTCACGATAACAAAGTATTAAATCAACCTAAGTATGCATCAACAGCTGAATGGATAAAGAAACTGTGGTGTTAATACACAATGGGATACTGTTTGGCCATAGAGAATGAAATCAATCATTTGCAGCAACATGGATGGAACTGGAGGTCATTACATTGAGTGATATAAGCCAGGAACTAAAAGGCAAATATTGCATGTTCTCATTCATATGTGGAAGCTAAAAAAGTTGATCATGCGATGATAGGGAGTCTAATGATAGATACCAGAGACTGAGATGGGTGTACAGGTGGGTTGTGCGGTGGGAGGTAAAGAATTAGATAGAAGAAATGAGCTCTAATCTTTGATAGAAGACTAGGGTGACTACAGTTAGCAACAATGCATTGTTGTTCTAAAATAGGTAGAAAAAAGAACTTGAAATGTACTCAACACGTAGAAGTGATAAATACTGGAGGGATAGAGACTCTAAATATCCTGACTTGATATTACACATTCTATGCATGCAACAGAATTTCCACATACCCTATGAATATGAACAAATGTAAAATATCAAAAATTGCTAAAAGCGTTCAATTTAAATGTTCTCCCAACAAAATAAATGTGAGGTAGTGGATATACTGTTAGCTTGATGTAATCATTTCAAAATGTGTGTGTGTATATATTTGATATATATGCATATATGAAAACATCAAATTGTACCTCATAAATATATACAATTATAATTTGTCAATTAAAATTAAAAATTTAAAAATCAAATTTTCTTTAAACATGAAAAAGATCAAATAAATTTTACTTCTCATAATAATAGAAATGCAAATAAATATAAAATGAGATAACCTATCACAAATGAACCCATTGCCTTGGCAACAATTCTAGTTTGAAGATAGATTGATAGACTGGAAAGAAACCATCACTCTTACACATTATGGGTGAGAATGCAGGGTGATACAACGTCTACTGTGGTAAATTTGAAAGATCTACAGAAATTAAGTATTTTCTATTGACATCAATTCATCTTCTATTAAACGAAGAACTAATGACATACAGGCAAAAACACAGAACAGTTGCATAAAATCACTTACCATGATAACAACTAATGACTGAAAAACCTACATGCCTATCAATGAAGACTGATTACACACATTGTGCAGAATTACTATTCTTGAATGCTTTGCTGCTGTAAAAGCAACAAAGAATATGTGTCTCAAAATGACAAGTGGCTGTTGGTGTTCTCAAGGACTCAAGTCGTGTTATCAAGGATAGTTAAATTGTAAATAGTAAGATGAGGAAGTGCTCATGACATGTTGCATTTTGTGTAAGGAGATACACACACACACACCACAAGGAAAAAAATGAAAATATAAATAAAAAGTAATAAAAAATCTGAAACAAATATAATAAAAATCTTTGTGGAATACAAATCTCCTAGGAAAGAAAATGCAAAGAAAACAATGAATATAATACGTAGTTTGGTTATGGACTCCTTTAAGAATTTTAATGAATTAAAAAAAAAATTAACGACTTTCTATCAAGTATGTGATATAATTATACTGGGAAAAACAATTATTTCACAAGTGTTAAATATATTGACATTACATTGAAATAAAATATTCTCAAAAAAATTATTGACATTTGTTGTTAAATATTTAAATTCTTATTTTGTGAAAGTAAGAAAAAATTTATTGTATTCCAAAAAAGTATTTTAAGAATTTAAAATATTTACATTCTTATTTGTGAAAATAAGAAAAAATTCTTATTTTCTTTATGTAATCAAGAAAATGTGTGTTCTTGGTTACGTAAAGCAATTATTTCTTTTCATATTATTATCATACAAGATACATTTCAACCTATAATTCAACACTTTCAATTGGATAGCTATAGCAGTATAAACTCATGCTTTTATTTATGTTTTAAAATTGCTTCTTTTCTACCTCAGTTCACTGAAAAATATCTAGAAGTAATTGAAAAAGAAAAAAACTGACACCTGGCCCTGATGCCACAGTGATTAAGCACATCACATTCCGTGATCAGGAAAAATAAAAAAATAAAGAAAAGAAAAGAAAAATCTTGCAATAAACTTTTAAAAGGCAAGACTAGCCTGTCTAACACCAAGCCCAAAAATAAATGAAAATATGTGGTTTGTTGTTGTTGTTAGTTGCCGACTTCCTAAGAGAAAATAACAGCATCCTGGACATTGCAATATTGATATCTGCAAGTATGTAATATCACTTACAGTTACAATAAACATATAAGAAAAGTACCTTATATCAATAATGGAACTTGGCAACTCTGTGTGTTTATTTATTTTTTCATCCAATTCCTCTTTTTTTTTTTCTTGGAAACCCAATTACTCTAGACATCCTTGCAAAATATTTTGGGTGAACATTCTTTTTATCTTAATGCATTTGCCTAAGAGCCATCATTTCACAGATGGAAGTTCCAGCAAGATGCCCAGAATAGAATTTCATAGGAAAGTACTCTATGGGATAGTGTTTCCCTGTGCCAGGGTGCTTCTAGCTGTGCTGTTCCTCTCAGTTACTGTTTGTTATTATTATTTCTTTTAATTTTCATTTATTTATGCATTTATTTTTTTTATTTGAGGTTGTTTCTGTTTCTTTGTGAAGTCTGGTTCTGTCATTTGTACAGCTGCCATTGTATTTTGTCAGGGGCATAACACTAGGTGACTGTGACACTGTGGACTTACAAGTAATCAGTAATCTCATTGTGTGTTTTGATATCTGATTGTCTTGGAGATTCTAATATTTTCTGGGATTTAGACACCAATTCTTTGTCACAAGGCCAGGAAAAATTTGTTTATTCTAATAAATGGCCTTTATCTAAAGCACAGTGGAGGGCAGAATGTTACCTTCCTTTGACTTATAATTTTGTCTTTATGAACTTAAAGAATTTTCTGCTTTATTTTTGCTGTTTGTTTCTGATTCTTAAGAGATCAGTTATGAAAAAAAGTGTGTCTCATGGGAAACAGCAAAATAGAAAACAACCCATGAATCAGTATAACACACTTTTGAGATCTTTGACCAAAATGAAATTAAATTAGAAATAAGGCATCTATACAAATTTAAAATATTTGGAAATTAGACACATTTGCAAATAATTTCTGGGTCAAAAGAGAAATTAGCAAATATTTTGAAATATAGAATAATTAATATTCGACATTTCAAAAATGCCAGAATGATGCTAAAGCTGATTTTGGAGGGAAATGTATAGGTTCAGATGCTTAATTACAAAGCTAAAAAAGTATCCTTCACTAGGCAGACAAATTTATTAAGATATCAATTGTCTCTAATCTGAGTTTTAGATTTGGTGCAATTCCAAACACAATCCCACTAGTTTAATTTACTGAAATTATAAAACTGTTCCTAAAATGTATATGGAAAGTGAATAGAATATGAATATCTAAGAAACTCTTTAACAAGAGAAGCAAGGTAATTTAAACTAGTAATTTTAAGATTACTGGATGGAAGAAACAGTCAAATGATAGAGAGTTCAGAAATTGTTCCACACTGATACGGCTATTTGAATCTCTTTTAAACAAAATGTTCACAGCACCTTTAATTTTTAAAATTATTTATTAAATTTTATATTGACAAAACATGGTTATATATGTTTATGAAATACACTTATGGTGTGTTTTTTGTGTGCTGAGTACATTAGAAGCATACTCTCTTAGCAAAATTAAGATGTTATTTGTATCTTGACAGTGACAAAACAATCCACTATTAATAGGACAACCTTTTTAAACAAAGGAAGCTAAAACAACTGGGTATTAATTAATCTCAACTCTTACGTCACGCTGTAAACAATAACTAATTCAAGTTAGATCATAGATCCATGCATAAAAGCTAAAATTATGAAACATTTTAAAGAAAGTGTAGGGGAACATTTTTATGAGATGGGGTAAATACAGGTTTCATACATTAGACCTGAAGAGCAACACAATAAAAGATCAAAACAGACAAGCTAACAATCATAACATAGATCTCTTTAAAATTAAAAACATTTGTTAATCAGATAACATAATTAAGAACATAATTAGTGAAGCCATTTACTTGAAGAACACGTTTTCAGAACATATATACATACGGAATATATATATTTTTTATTTATTTATTATTTATTTATTTATTTATTTATTTTGAGACGGAGTCTCGCTCTTTTGCAGCCTCCACCCCCCGGGTCCAAGCAATTCTCCTACCTCAGCCTTCCAAGTACCTGAGACTACAGGCACCTGCCACCATGCCTGGCTAATTTTTGTATTTTTAGTAGAGACATGGTTTCACCATGTTGGCCAGACTGGTCTAACAACATATTTTTAAATGCCTACAACTCAGTAACAAAAACAATAAAATAAAAAGTATGGGACAACACAGACACTTCATAAAGATACAGATCACTAATATGTGCATTCACATATTCAACCTCATTTGTCATCAGGGAAATTCAAATTAATCTCACAAAAATATATCACTACACAAAAACATACCCGTCAGAACGGCTTATGTAATCAGACAGAGAACAACTGATAGTGGCAAAGATAGAACAAATAAAGTACCCATCTTTTGTTGAAGAGGAATATCAAATGTTAAAACCACCTTAGAAGAAAAATCTGAAATTTTTTAGGGAATAAAGTAGATACACATTTGCCTTATAACCCAGCAATTTCATAATTTTATTTCTAAGTATACGTCCCCATATATGTGTATGTATGTATATTTCATATATACATATGTATATATGTACATTTTTAAAAATTTATAACAGGTAAAAGTTGAAACAGTTCATTTTGCTCATCAATAAGTGTATATTTAACTGTGATATTGTCAAGAAATGTAATACAACTAAAAGATAAATGGGTGTAAACTACTAATGTACATTTCAACGGATGATTCTCAAAATAATATGCTGAGTGAATGAAACATTAAATGTCAAGTGTGATTTTATCATTCCATTTTTATGAAGTTCTAGATGTGGAAAAGCTAATTTATGGTGGAAAATTCAGAGAAACATATGGTTGCTTCTGGTATTTGAGAGTTTTTGAAAGCGAAGAAATCTGAGAAAACTTCCTCGAGTGATGATAGTACTCTGTGTCTTGAAAGAAGTTTCAGTTGCCTGGGTGTATTTTTTGGTTTGAACTAATCTATTGGCACGCTTAGCTTCATGCTTTTCATTGTCTTCTATTTCTCTCTTTTTAATTTAAGCTTTTTAAAGTGGAACCTAAGGTCATTGATCTTAGGCCTTTGTTTTGCTTCAATTAAGCACATAACCTATACAGTTTCCTCTAAGCACTGCTATAGATTGTGTATCTGATTTATTTTGAAATGTTATAGTTTCTTTAGCATACACTTGGAAATATTTTCTAAACTATCGATATAGTTTGGATATGTGTTCCTGCCCAAATCTCATATTGAAATGAAATCCCCAATGTTGGAGGTGGAACCTGGTGGGAGTCATTGGATTATGGGGTTGGGATTCTCGTGAATGGTTTCACACCATCCCCCTTGGTACTGTCCTAATGATAGTGAGTGAGTTCTCACAAGATGTGATTTAAATTGTATAGCTCCTCCCCGCTCACGCTCTTGCTTCCGCTTTCAACGTGTGATTTGCCTGCTTCCTCTTTGCTTTCTGCCATGATTATAAGCCTCCTGAGGCCTGCACAGAAGATGATGACACCATGCTTCCTGTATAGCCTGCAGGACCCTGAACCAATTAAAACTCTTTTCTCTATAAATTGCCCAGTCTCGGGTATTTTTTTTTTTTTTTTAGATGGAGTCTCGCTCTGTCGCCCAGGCTGGAGTGCAGTGGCGCAATGTCGGCTCACTGCAAGCTCCGTCTCCAGGGTTCACGCCATTCTCCTGCCTCAGCCTCCGGAGTAGCTGGGACTACAGGCGCCCGCCACCACGCCCGGCTAATTTTTTGTATTTTTAGTAGAGACGGAGTTTCACCGCGTTAGCCAGACTAGTCTCGATCTCCTGACCTCCTGATCCGCCCACCTCGGCCTCCCAAAGTGCTGGGATTACAGGTGTGAGCCACCGCGCCCGGCCTCAGGTATTTCTTTATAGCAATGCAAGAACAGACTAGCCCAAGTATTTTTGACCTATGGGCTATTTAGAAGTATCTTATATAATTTCCATGTATTTTGCTGTTGTTGTTTTTTCTTGTTATCTTATTCTCATTGATTTCTAATTTAATTCCATTGTGGCACAAGGGCATAATCTGTATGATATCAAGTTTTTAAAAAGGAATTAAGGACAGGTATCATTAGCCAAAGATGGAGTAGCATATGAATGTTGGGGAATGAAATACATACACTGGCAAAGAGCTTGCATACTGCAGTATTTTTAGTGTTATATTTTAAAATATCAATTACGTCAAGGTGGTTAGCACTATTGTTTAGGGTTTTTATGTCTTCATACAGATTTTGTCTTGTTCTATCAATTGTAGGGAAGGATATTAAAATTGTAACTAAGACTCTGAAATCATCTTTTTTTCTATTTTAATCTGTTACATTTTGCTTCATGTATTTTAAGTCTCTTTTATCAGACATGTGTACAATTAGAATTATTTTCCATTTCTAGACATTTTGGCACTTTTACCATTATAGAACATACCTCGTTACATGTGGTATTAATCTTTGTGATGAAGTTTCTTTCCCTGGTATTTTAATAGGGACTTTAGTCTTTTATGCTTATGGTTTCATGATGTACTAGTTAACTTCTTTCTAATTCTGTATATTTATATTTAAAATATTTCTTCAGACAACCAAGAGTTATATATTATTCTGGGTATCCATTTTGACAATCTAGAGTTTTTTTTCTTTAATTAACCTGCCATAAAATTGACATTTTGTTATAGAGTTCTACAGATTTTAACACATGCGTATATTTATGTAATTACCATGATCGGAAATATTCCCTTGCACCCAAAAGAGTTATCTCCTTCTCCCCATTTGTAGTCACATGCTTGCCTCTCTTTTAAGCCATAGCAATGACTAATCTGTTCTCTATCACTGTAATTTTATTCATTTGAGAATATAATTTAATGAAACAACATGTAATCTCTTAAGACATTTTATCTAAGTCATCAGTCTTTCAAATTATTGTTCCTTTTTACTTATGCAATGTGTCATTTACTTTTTGGCTGGTTTAAGATATTTTCTTTGGTTTTAGCAGTATGAATGAATGGATCTGGTGTCTGGAAATTTTTACTGTTATTTGTTTGATTTTTCAACCTATTCTTGTGATTTATTGTAACTCTCAACTTTGTAAATTTATATTTCTCAGCAAATATGGAAATTCAGTACCATTATTTTGTCAAATATTTTTGACCTTAGTCTTACTTTCCTTTTTTTCTGAATTCTAATTCTGTATGTGTTTATTCTTTTCTTATTGTCTCTTGTGTTTTTCAGGCTTTGTTTATCCTTCTTGATTGTTTTTTCTACATTTATTTTCTGTTGATTCATTTTCAAGTTAATTTACTCTTGCCTTCTCTTTATCCATTTTGATCTTAAGCTAATGGAGTAATTTTTATGTTATTTTGAATTATTTTTTGGGTCTAAACTTTTTATTATGGGTCTATTATTTTGTTTCTTATTCATTCCTAAGATAACCTACTTTTCATTTATGAGAAACATGTCTTTCTTTAAATCTTCGAGTATCATTGCATTCTCTGTAAAACACCCTTCTCTGCTATTACAGCATCAGAGGCATCTCTATGTTGGTCACCACTGATGATCTTTTCTTATATACTTCTGTTTCTTTGTGTGTAGAACAATTTTGGATTTTTCCCTGGACATTGAGAATAGACTTGTTATGTTCCTCCAATAAAAGCTATGTTTTAAAGTAGCTATAGAACTTAGCTGAAATAAAAGTTCAAAATTCTTCCTTCTGCAATGAATGACATTTCATTCCACTGGAATTATTCTAGCTTTAGGTGGACTACTTAGGTCTTTTACTATGCATGTGTGATTCAGCCATAATCCAATGATTTGTGCTAGAATTATACCCCTGCTTCTCTGGTTCTTGCCTTCCTGGAGTTTTTCCTTTCATATCTCAGTGGCCATGGTTGCTCTGAACCATCTCCTTTTATTCTCCATGCAAGAATTATTGTGAGTTTTCTGTCAGAGACCTAGAAGCCCACCACCACCACCTCAGCACACCTGTGGGTTTTCCTGCATGGTGATATGTCTAACAAACTTAGAAACTCATATGTGCCATTTTCTTCTTCCAAGCGTTAACTTCTGCTATGGTTTGAACATGTTTCCCAAAGGCTCATGTGTTGAAAATTTAATCTCTCTGCCCTCATGAATGGAATAATATTGGCTCTGCCTCCTGAGGAGATTAATGGATTAGTGAGAGCTCTGTCCTCATAAATGGATTAATGTTGCTATCACAAGAGTGGGTTTGTTATCATGGAAGTAGCTTTGTTATAAAAGCGAGCTTTCTCTGGGTCTCTTACTCCTGCATTCTCAACATGTGATGCTGTCCACCATGTTATGGCCCAGCAGAAAGGCCCCTACCAGATGCCAGTGCCAACCTCTTAGACTTCAAGACACCACAACCAAGAGCTAATACATCTCTTTTCTTTACAAATTACCTGGTCTGTGGTATTTTTGTAGCAAAACGGACTAAGACAATATCCCTTCAGTTCCTGATTTATTTGTTCTCTTTCAGTTTTTTTTTTATTTTCATAATATTACAGGATTAATTGTCATTGTTTGTCAGAGTATAGGTTAAATAGGATTTTACTCAGCCATACTAGAGCTAGGAATCCTCCAACCCCTTGTATGAGGTAGGTCCAAATAGCAACTTTTGTTTCCTGAGTCATCTTTAGAATAACTGATTTTAGTCTAGTATTTCTCTTATGCCAAATTTTATTTTCTGTAAAGAAAACTGTGGACAAAAATGTTCACATTTGAAATTTGTAAAACTCTTCAAAGAAATCCTTGGGATCCGTCTTGCAAAAAAGACCCAAAAATGTCCTTTTATCCGAGATACAATACATAATAACAAAAAAATAATTTTCTCATAATTTATTATGAGAAAAATAATTTTCTCATAATAAATATTAGTTTATTGCTTTCAAAAAGCATTTTATGAACTTTTAGGTAAAATAAGCTACATGAAGTTATCCAAAATATGTTTTTCTTAATTTATACCTGTACTGCTGAGGAGATAATTATCAATTTTAAGGTGATTTGTCTACCACTTGACACATATATTTCTGAGGCACAGAGTTGGGACTGATTGGAAAAATACTCAGCTACAATTTTATGAACAAATCTCACAAATGAGGAAGTACTCAAGTAGCAATTTCATTAAAAATATTGCCCGATATTATTGGGCTGAAAACAAATCTCAATGTATAATAGTCTACTTTCTAATTGGGATGATAAAAAGAGCTGACAAAAACCATGAAGTAGGACACCAACTATTTTATTTGCCAAAGACTAAAACACCTTCTTCATTTCCCTATATACATGTCTCTCTACATGGATTAGGGAAATGCTTAACAAAAGCCAAATCATAGGCTGTAGTAAAGCTTTATGCCAACATCTTACACTCCTCGAGAGATATCTAAATCCTTTTGCCTAAATAGAAACATTTGTGCAAAGAAGTATTGCCAAATCTGGTGTTTTCGAAATATAGGAAGAGTTTTCTTATCCAATGTAAAAAAAGGGTGACATTAAAATCGGGATCACAACTGTTTTACTATATTTTGTTGTAATCTAAAATGTTTGGCTCCTTTTGTTGAAAATGAGCAATGTTTCCATTTTTAAAACGATACTATTAACACATCAGCCGAAATTTCTGTTTCTCTTTTTAAACACGGCAATAAGTCAGTTTCAAGAAAACTATTTACAAAATAATTCTAGATTTGTATCAATTCCTCTAAGATCACCTCAACAAAACTTATAACATTATCTCGTTTAGAGCATTTGGGGTGCTGTAACAAAATATTATAAACTAGGTAGCTTATAAATAACATAAATTTTTTTCTTACGGTTCTGGAGGCTGGGAAATCCAGGATCAAGGTGCTAGGAGATTGGGTGTCTGGTGAGACCCTGTTTCCTTGGGGTCTTCTTGCTGTGTCCTCACTTGGTTCAAGAGGATGAGGCAGCTCCCTGGGGCCTCGTTTTTGTTTTTTGTTTTTTTTCTTTTTTTCTTTTTTGAGACAGGGTCTGGCTCTGTCACCCAGGCTAGAATACAGTGGCCTGATCTCAGCTCACAGCAACCTCTGCCTCACAGGCTCAAGCAATCCTCCCACCTCAGCCTCCTGAGTAGCTGTGACTACAAGCCCATGCCACCACGCTCAGCTAATTTCTGTATTTTCTGTAAAGACAGGGTTTTACCATGTTGTCCAGGCTGGTCTGGAACTCCTGAGCACAAGTGTTGTGCTCCTGGGCCCCGCAAAGTGCTGAGATTACAGGTGTGAGCCACCACACCCGGCCGGGGTCTATTTTATAAAAATGGGCATAAACTCATGAGGACTCTGCCTCTTAATACCCTCCTAATATCATCACCTTGACAGTTAGGATTTCAACATATCAGTTTGGGGGAGATACAAACATTCAGACCCTAGCACTCTCCCACATCTAATTTTACACAAATGTTTTAAAATAACTTACATTTAGTGAGTTATTACTAAGTATGCAGATAGTTCTGCATAGGAAAAAAACTCTCTTTATTTCCATTGATCCAATTAATATTTAATTTAATTATGCAGTGATTAAAACTGCAGCTAGCATAAAGTTTTGGAGCAAAAATACAATGAATTACTGAATATATACACTGGAAAGCATAGTACTTGAGCACTGATCCATGAATACCATCTACGAGTATCATTTTTATAGAGAAAATAGAGTCATTTATCTATTAAGTCAGAGAAGGAGCTTCTATTTAACACAAGTTTTCTTCCTTTATTCTCTACACAAAATATGAAGTTCAGAAAAGACTTAGGGAATAAGACAGGACAAGATTTTAAACTCAATATATAAAGTAAACACAATTCAGGTAAAAGTAAGAAACATATATACATGAGAAATTTTGTCACTAAATATCTTTTCTCTCTCATATGTGTTATTTAGTTAAGTAGTTTTCTTTAAATTTATTTCTAATTATCACATAATTGGTGGTTCTAATCATTAGTGAATAACTCAGCCTTCATCATGACTGGGTAATTTATTGTATACATTTGGGCAAATAAGCAACTACACATAACCTCACACAATTTGAACTTTACTCATTCTTAATGAAATAGGTGTAAAATAAGGCAATATAAGAAAATGTGGCACATATACACCATGGAATACTATGCAGCCATAAAAAATGATGAGTTCATATCCTTTGTAGGGACATGGATGAAATTGGAAACCATCATTCTCAGTAAACTATCGCAAGAACAAAAAACCAAATACCGCATATTCTCACTCATAGGTGGGAATTGAACAATGAGATCACATGGACACAGGAAGGGGAATATCATACTCTGGGGACTGTGGTGGGGAGGGGGTAGGGGGGAGGGATAGCATTGGGAGATATACCTAATGCTAGATGACGAGTTAGTGGGTGCAGCGCACCAGCATGGCACATGTATACATATGTAACTAACCTGCACAATGTGCACATGTACCCTAAAACTTAAAGTATAATAAAAAAAAGGCAATATAATAAAATTACACACACACACACACACACACACACACACACACACACACACACACACAATTTCCATAAGACTTTTCTCTTTAGTCTTTGGGACACCAGGCAAGAATAACTCTTACAGGAGCAGAAAATTCTACAAAGTACATGAAATGAAATTAATGCAGTACATAAACCGAGAGCTCTGGTGTTTTACCGACTGAAGTTCACGAGAAGTGTGGGAATGAACAGTATTAATGTTGCGAGGTTGTGTCTGAATAATTGCTGATTGCTCGTTTGTCTTTTTCCCTCAAATTATAGATGTATGCATTTGTACAGAAACAATGCTTTTGTTAGTTTGTTTGGGGTTTTGTTGTAAAACTTTTTACATAAAAATTTTGCCTCCGAAAAAACCTTTCACTCCTTTTACTGGATTTATAAATCTGGGTCTCAGTATTCATTTTGGTGGAAAGTGGAGAACGAGAATCTAAGGTCCCAATATTTAGTATGTGGTTTGTGCAGATATCACCTTATACTGCACAATGTTTGCATTAGAAACAGGACACCACATTTGTGCAAATATAGCCCTATGAGCAAAGGAATGTGGAATTCCCTGACTTCAGTGGTCCCTTTTTTGTTCTGCAGGTTACATTTTTGCAGGGCACAGACTGCACACATGTACACTGTGTCCTAGTAGATTTCTACTTCATGCCTTGTGTGCAGTATGGTACCATTTCTGTCCTCCATCCCCGGCAGCCTTCACTCCAGAGATTGACCTCAGACAGGGTGAAGAGAAGGGCCTCAGGGTGCAGAATGGGGCAAATGGTCTGAAGCTCTGGATTCTTCTTTCGTAGATATTCATAATCACCTTATCTTCCTTATTGCTGCCACACTTTGGCCTTTCAGGCAAATCTGAGGCCATTAATTCCTTAGCCTTTGCAAATTTTGTTGTGCAAATCAGGTAGCACCTTGGCTTTCTCCACTATCAGTTTAAGATTCTGCTTTCTTGTGCTTTTTAGATTAGATACGCTTTCTAGATTTTGAGAATGTTTTACTGTTCTCATTTATAGTTTTGTTTTCTTTCTGTAGTCATTTCTTAAAAATACTCACTATTGTCATTCAGTGGAGAGTTTCAGAGGCAAGGAAGTTAAATCAGTGATTGTATGTATCACAGGATTTTGAAAATAAATTTTATAGCAGTATCTATCTATCATTTGTCTATATATTTATGGTGTAAAAGACTAAAAGAGGAAGTTGTGAAAGAGTAATCATTAATGTGGATGGGAAAGCAGAATACGCCCAGTAAGAATATGGTGACATCATAAATACAACCAAGACAACATAACACTTTTTAAAGAGAATTTTCAAAACTATTTTCTCTTCCAGTCATATTTTATTAGTCATATATATCAAGAAAATAATGTAAATTTTAGCGCAACCTAAACATGCTATCAAGGCAAAAAAAAGGCAGAACAAAACGAAGCTCAGAATATTTATGCTATAAAAAAAATCACCTGGAACTCTCAATAGTGTCAATTTTCTATTGCTTTTATGTGAGCTGTAAAAAGAAACATTGGTACCGGTGCTCTGGTCTCAGGCTCACTAAACAAACCAAACTGTAATTGCCTGAAAGTTTTCACATTCATTTTAATTGACTTGCCTTGTTTTAAGCTTACATTAAAATTTGTTTTCTAGATAATCTTTATTTTGGAGGAGGCATTGGAATTGGTCTTCAAGAAACAAAATATGCTCTTTCAGTAAGAAATGTTATCATTTGAGGGAATGTAAGTCAATGTAGATTTCATCATTTGGAAGTATTTACCCTAATGAATAAGATTAAAATTCGCTTATAAATAATAAACTCCATGACTAAAAATTTTAGAAAATTATACTAATATGTAGATGTCTTCAGTTTTCTATTTGCTTACTGTGTGGGATGTAATCAACTAGGTGTATTGAGGAGCTAGTATTAATAATTGCCTAGTCATTTTCTTACAATTAACATAGGAATTTTGTTGCTCTGGATGAGGGAAGCTAATATAGTAGAAAACAGAAGGATATAAATATCGAACTAAATGTCGGGGAAATCAGGATGAAAATTCTGAGTAAAAGGAATTAACCAAGTGTACCAAAAAGCTCTCTTGTTTCACTTTCTTTTATCATGAAGTAATAAGTTGAAATATCTGCTCTGTGGTCTGCAGAAATTGACCTTCAGTGTGATCCACATATACACAGTTTAATTTATTCTATTTAAAGAAGCAAAAGGGACTGACATGTTGAACTAAAATACCAAACTATCTATTTCACACAAAAATTATTTTATTAATTTTGAATGGGATTTTTTAAATGTAATACTTTGCACCATGCCCTGGAAGAAAATTATCATGAATTCTGCATTACAGACCAGAACATTGCTTAATGAAGAAATAAATATAACAGAAAAATGATATCATTAAGGACTATTTTTGTGTATCAATGATATATGCATTGTCTTTCTATACTCAGGCTCAATTCCGACCTTTAAAAAAGTCAAGGAGAAACTTGTCTGTCTTATCATTTCCCAGTGATTTCTGGACTCTAAAAAACACATCAAACAATCTTAAACTACCATTATTTCTAATAGGTTGTATCTGAAGGAAATATTGTGTTAGCTTAAATCCTTAAGTTTATTTGTCATTTTTTCATTCCTAAGCATAAATTTGAATATTTCTATCTCTCCAAATGATATCTTCTGTAGAAGGAATATCCCAGTTTTTCACATAATTTATATTAGTAATATTTCACGGAAATAAAAGTGTTCTAAATGGAAGATACAGCATGTTGTCTCTATTGGTATTCCTCAGTACTGGTTAAGAAGTTTTTTTATAAAAAGGCTTAAACGATAGGAATGAACCACAAACAAACACCAAATATGTTCATCATTTAGGGGGAATAAATGAGTTTTTTTTTTTTTTGCTTTTTTTAACTGAGAGAGAAGAAGTTATAGCATTTGATTAAGAAAGGGTAGAAGAAAGGAAGGAAAGAAGGAAGAAAGAGGAAACTGCATATATCATATCAACTTGAAAGTATATTCTTAGATTATAAGATAAAACAAGATTAAACTTTTTAAGATTTAAAAAACCTGCGAATACCTACAAATTCTTAATACTTCTGTAGAAAAATGAAACACCTGGAATAAAACAGTCAAGCAATGAATGGACCATGAATTTCTGGAATAACGTTTGAAGAGATGAAAACGTTATCAAAGCCCAGAATTCCAAAATCTGCTCTTTAAAATTTTGATACACATATACTTTTAACATGACTAACTTGTGTCAGAATTCAAAATTTTCTTATTGATAAATGATGAAAAGGCAACTTGGTCCCTGAGTACAAAATTAAACAAATTACATATTATACCATCAAATATATATTAATGATTTCATATTTGACATCTCGATGGTATTGCTCTCCAACCCAAGAAAAAGGTATGTCTCTCCAATTACTTATGTTATTTTTATTTTTTTCCAGCACTAGTTGTATTTTGCAGTCTACAGCTGTTTCACATCTTTTGTGAAAATTTTTTGTTAGTGTTTTATATTTTTGATACTAATGCAAATGTTATTGTTTTCAATTTCCATTTGTTCATTACTGTATATAGAATATAGTTGCTTTGTATATTAATCTCGAATTTTGCAGCTTTACCAAACTTATTTATTATTTCCATTTAAAAATTACATTTCACGAGATTTTCTACATAAGCTATTATATCATTTTCAAGTAAAGATAGTTATTATGACAGATACTCATTTAATCTTTTTTATAATGTACTTGCAATGAAGAAACTTTGAAGATTTTCAGAGGACAAGTAGTCTAGAGTAATTTAAATACATATTGAGCAAAATTATCAAATAAGATTTATGTTAAAACAAAGTAAGCAAATTCATATGAATGACTCTAACTTCCTCTAATCATGGCTCTAAAATGAATTGACGCATCTGCCTTAGGCTGATAACAATGCATAATGCTTTCACTGGCTTAATGCTCAAGGGAAATGACAGTAAGATCTTACCCTAAAAAAATACCTAAAATAATCCTTGTCTGTCTTCATCTTTTTTATTGGAATAAGGCTATTAGCATTTTTTGCCTTACACATGTGAGATTATAACTGTATTACATGTTTAATTTTGTGCAGCACATCTTGGAAAGATATAACAGCAATTCAGTCATAGAGAGCCAGAGTGGGGATCTAACACAGGTATCTGAGGAATGATTGGAAAAAGAGAGCTACTTAATTTGCAAAAGTAAAAATTAGCCATAGATGGGAGAGGAAGGTGGGGATACGATAGGTAATAAGGGCTTCTAAATGTGCAAGGAGACTTCACATGCAAAAGAATGAGGGTACATTCACATGGTTGAATGTGTCTTTTAGAAAATTATGTGACTTTTTCATTTTTATTCACTGACTTTCAAAGTTTTAAAATAATGGTATTCTGACAATTATTACTCTGCTACTGAAAATTCCTAAATCCAACCTTCACATGTTGGTCCTTGCGACAAGTATTTGGCTCTATTACTCACAATTAAAAGAGAGAGAATCACTAATAGTATTGTCTCTTGCATTTATAAATATTTGGCACAGTTAAAACTTTTGAAGCCTTTCAGCATCTTGGCAAATAAATTTGAGATAAAGAACAATAATTGCAAGTTGGCAGTGTTTATGCCTTTAATTATTTAGTATTTTTTATTAGAAATACTTGAATAACACCAACAACACTTATCACATTTAGTGGAAGGGGATTTGTGCTTGTTAGACAATATTTTCAAAGCAAAATTCAGTTTTATATAAAAGAGTAAACACATTTCTCTAAAAAGTTATTCTTCTCTTTAGTTGTTTTATATAAACAAGTTGTTTTTATAACTTTTATTTTAAGTTCAGGAATATATGTGTGGGTTTGTTGCATAGGTAAACTTGTGTCATGAGGGTTTGTTGTAAAGATTATTTCAGCACTCAGATATTAAGCCTAGTGCCCATTTGTTATTTTTCCTGATCCTCTCATCCTCCCACTCTCCACGCTTCACTGTCACCAGTGTGTGTTGTTTCCCTTTATGTATCTATGTGTGCTCATCATTTAGCCCCCACTTATAAGTGAGAACATGAGGTATTTGGTTTTCTGTTCAAGTTAAAATTGCCAAACTGCCCAAAGCAATTATAAGTCCAATGCTATTCCTATTAAACTACCATTGACATTCTGCACAGAACCAGAAAAAAAAAAACTATTTTAAAATACAGATGGAAACAAAAAGGAGCCAGAATAGCCAAGGCAATTCTAAGCAAAAAGAACAAAGCTGGAGGCATCATGCTACCTGACTTCAAACTATACTACAAGGCTACAGTAAACAAAACAGCATAGTACTGGTACAAACAAGTTCTTAAAGTTTTATATTAAATAAATTAGTAGCTAAAAGAAGTACTTTAAGGATAAGAAAATGAAATAGTATATATTTTTCTCCTGTGTTTCTAATTCTTCTTTCCCCTATTTATTTGCATATCTCTCATTCTTTTTTTGTTGTTGTTTTTCGGTGAGACAGAGTCTTGCTCTATTGCTCATGCTGGAGTGCAGTGAGATCTCAGCTCACTGCAACCTCTGCCTTCTGGGTTCACGCCATTCTCCTGCCTCAGCCTCCCGAGTAGTTGGGACTACAGGCACATGCTGCCACGCCCAGCTAATTTTTTGTATTTTTAGTAGAGATCGGGTTTCACTGTGTTGCCCAGGCTGGTCTTGAACTCCTGGTCTCAGGTGATCCACCTGCCTTGGCCTCCCAAAGTGCTGGGATTACAGGCATGAGCCACTGTGCCTTGCCAGTCTCCCATTCTTTATATTAATATTATTTTCACTAGAAAAGTGATGATTATTGGCTTAATGTGAACTTATTTTGGTAGGCGTTGTAAGTGATTAAAACTGAATGCATCCTTTCAAGTTCTTGGACTCTATTAATTCTTAGTTTAAATTAACTAAATCTAACAATGTTTATGGAACAAAATTTCTTATTACATAAATTTGAGATTTATAGTCCCTTAGATACAACAATCATATGATGGACAGAAATACAGTAATGGTATAGGTGAATTTAAACATATTATTTTCAAAACTACATAAAATGACTAATACTCAGAAAAACACTACTATGTTCCAGGATCTATCTGAATTGCTTTATATACTTTAAGTCACCGAAAAATAGTTTTATTATCACCATTCAGCCTATGAGAAAA
Organism: Pan troglodytes; assembly: GCF_028858775.2. Taxonomy (NCBI): domain Eukaryota; kingdom Metazoa; phylum Chordata; class Mammalia; order Primates; family Hominidae; genus Pan; species Pan troglodytes. The sequence continues at coordinate 76,509,337 of NC_072415.2, forward strand.
CAAAGGCACAGAGAAGCTCAGATTTATTCAAAATCACACAGATGGAAATCTTTGAGCTGTTTTCACACCAGATTCCACCATGTGCTTTCAATTTCCATCATAAAAAAAAATCTTACTGAAGGTTAAGAAACATATTTGTTAATTTTGTTTATGGCTTACATTTTGTATAATCAAAGTTGCTATTCTCAAGCATAAGGAATTTAAATTTCAGAAATTTGTAATGATTGATTTCATGTTTTAACAGGAGCATTTTTACACATTACTGCACATATGCACAATTATTAATTAGAGTAAACCATTTCAATATCTATACTTTCTTAAGGTATCAGGAATCCTCTAAGTTGGCTAAATAATTTATAAAATTCTTATTGATTCTCATTATGTGCCTGTGATATGATACACTTAGAACATCAAAGTAAAAATCCAATTTAAATATGAATGGCTACCAGGTACTTACTGGGTACTTCTTTGAGAGGGTTTCCAAAATTAGGCCACTTTCAAATCCTTTCAGTCATTTGTACAATAACGATGTTACTAAATTATAAAAGGAATATTAAAAAATCAATGAGATAACTTCATACAATTAATAGATTAAAATGGATAAACTTGTGGCATTATAAGTTCATTGATTTATTCATTTATCCAATATTTATTCAACACCTATTTCAAAATTCACCCATGTGATCCATAATGATGACAAATGGTATGGTGTATTTAAGTCATCCACAAAGAGTCTGCAGATGGTTTTTAACAACTGTCTCATATAAAAATCAACTCTAGAATCAAGCTGTTGAGGAAGGCTTCTTTCTTCCTTACTGAATATCATTGAAACCTAACTCGAGTAAGGATAGTGTTTCTGTTCCTCCGGCAGTACCCTACTACATATGCTGCTTACTATCTTTCACATTGCCGTTATACTAGGTTCATTTGTGAATTGGAAATTTAATTTATTTACATCTGACTCCTCCTGTTACTGTTGCCTAACAATTTTCTGTTCATTGTCCTCATTTTTTGATCACATCTTTCTCTGAAAAAAATCCAATCTTCATTATGGATATGTAAATATTTCTACAGATAATTCATCTTCTTCACTGTAACCACTCACTATTTTGATCATACCTTAAAATGTGTCACTATAGGCCCAGTGCGGCAGCTCGCACCTGTAATCCTAACACTTTGGGAGGCTGAGTTGGACTGATCACCTCAGGTCAGGGGTTCGAGACCAGCCTGGCCAACATGGTGAAACCCTGTCTCTACTAAAAATACAAAAATTAGCTGGGTGTGGTGGTGTGCGCCTGTAATCCCAACAACTCAAGGGGCTGAGACAGGAGAATCACTTGAACCTGGGAGGCGGAGGTTGCAGCATGACGAGATTGCACCACTGCACTCCAGCTAGACCACAGAGTGAAACTCAGTATTAAAAAAAAAAGTGTCACTATAAATAATTATTTTCATGTAAAAAAGGAAAGTTATGTATCTCATTTTCTTAACAACCCATACGGTCTTCCTGTAATGAACAACATTACTCTTCCTTTAGAGTGTCAAACTAACTGATCTTTAGATCTTGCCCCATAAAATACAGCATGTTTCATACATTGCAGTTGAAATGATAGTTCTAAAACCTAAATATAATTATGAAAACTTTTTGTCACACCTTATGACAACTCTGGGTGAAACTATCCAAAATTCATGACGCACCTCAAGAAACTAAGAAATATATTTAAAATTATACAGACAATAATGAATAGCAATATTAGTTGGGATTCTCCCCCCCCAAAAAAACGGAACCAATATTAAGTGTGTGTGGGGTGTGTGTGTGTGTGTGTGTGTGTGTGTGTGTGTGTGTGTGTATTTGTGTGTAGAGAGCGAGAGAGAGAAATGGAGTCTTTTTTTTTTAATTATTATTTTAAGGAACTGGCTTATAAGATTGGCCATTAGCAAGTTCAAATATGTAGTACAAGCCAGCCAGCTGGAAATTCAGGTGAGATTTAATGTAGTCTTGAGGCCAAATCCCTTCTTCTTTCGGGAAACTTCAATCTTTGCTCTTAAGGCCTTCAACCAATGGGATGAGTCTCATCCATATTATGACGAGTAATCTGCTTTATTAAAAGGCTACTGGTTTAAATATTAATTACATGTAAAAAATACTTCCTGAAAAAGAATCATCTAAAGAAGTCTTTGAATAAATAACTGCATGCCATAGCCTAGCCAAGTTGGTGCACACTATTATCAAGAAAGAATTGAAAATATGAGATAAAAGTTGAATAAACAATTGTACATTTATACTGTGCAGATTTTAGTAAATGTGCATTGATTGTGATGGATATATGCAGTATTTTGATAAGTAAAAAAATAATGGGGTTACTCAGCAGTATGGTATCATCTCACATAAATAGCATTGAGAATATTGCCATGTGTAACACTTGGAAATAATGTCAACATACATCCGTTATATATATTCATATCTTTTTGTACTGGTACGTTTATGTTTATTTCAGATAAAATTCCTGAAATATGCTGCTGGGGTAAAAGAATAAATATGTCACTTGTACCTTATTTTTAAAAATGACTGTGTATAAAAATTAGCAAGAAGTAGCAGGATAGTAATTATAATACCTGGTTTAAAGCAAAGCAATACAAAACAAAATGTTGCGGGTAGAGGAATGGCTATGGAAAAACTAATTACATATTTTATATCAAAATGACCTACTGTTGAGATGAGATGAATCCGTCAAGTTACTTTTCCATTTTCCAGTTGAACATATTGTTATATCCTCCATAGGCATGGAATGGATATGATACACGCCAACATCAAATGATTTCTGACCATGAGAACTCAGTTGACGGGAGGTAAAGAGTTAAACTTTTACGTGGAACAAAAAATTTCCTAAAGAAATAAACAAAACACCACATGTTCTCACTCACAGGTGGGAACTGAACAATGAGAACACATGGACACAGGAAGGGGAACATCACACTCTGGGGACTGTTGTGGGGTTGGGGAGGGGGGAGGGATAGCATTAGGAGATATACCTAAAGCTAAATGAAGAGTTAATGGGTGCAGCACACCAGCATGGCACATGTATACATATGCAACTAACCTGCACATTGTGCACATGTACCCTAAAACTTGAAGTATAATAATAATAAAATAAAAATAAAAAAGAAATGAACAAAACAAAACAAAATGTGGCTAGGTTATGGCATGCCTGAGGTAGCTCTTGAAGCCACATATGATTTCTTCAGCGTCACAGATTTTGTTGAGTTGTGATCTGCTGGCAGCGTCACAGATTTTGTTGAGTTGTGATCTGCTGGGGGGTCCCTTGCTTAGGGTGATTAACTTCAGCAAATGTTTCAATTTAGGAAAAGTAAATGCAAGGAAAGAACTTAATAAAACTGACAACCTTTGGAACAAGTTGTTCCAGAACTGGCTAACAGAATTATATGACAAGACATAGATTTCAGATATATAAGCTAAGTTTTTTAAAATAAGCAAGTAAAATTAATGCAGTACTATATTTTACTTAACTCAGTATGTACCATATATTATCATTTCAACATGCGTCAGTATAAAATTATTGATATGATACTATGTATTGTTTTATTTTCACATAAAGTCTTTGAAATCCTGTGTGTATATTATATTTACACAACTTTTCAATCCAGACTAGCCTTATTTCAAGTGTTAAATAGTCACATCTTTCTAGCAGCTGTCATATAGGCCATTCTAGAGTTGGTCGTCCCCACCATGTTTGAACTATTAAATTCACCTGGTTGGGACCAGGAAGAGCTCCATAATCTACCATTCATGAATAGATGAATAGAAACTTTTGTGGCTTAAATTTGAGTAACTGTCAGAAAATAGACAAATTTGTTTCATTTCTTGAGAAGAGCAGCTGTTGGAGAAATTGGGACATCCAACATAGAACATTAGTGTAATGCTAAGAATGACTTGATAGTTGGTTTTGTAAATTGTATATAATTTTCAAACTTGAGCAGCTGAGATCTCCATTTATTCATTCATATTTACTGAATGACCACATTGAACAAAACGTTGGTCAAGATACAAAATTGCTAGTGTTTTAGAAACAGACTCTGCAACTTACAGTGCATCTAAAGAAACAGAAAATAAGTTAACAATAGAATATATAATTACAATTTTGACAAGTATAGACATGTTTTCTAAAGATATACAGAAAATAATCGTAAAAAATATCTATAAATAGAATAGTCTTAAAAGTCTTATCTTGGGAGATATTTAAATCAGGACTTGAAGAATAAGTTCTACAAATAATAGCAGGAAACTATTTCACAGATTAAAAATAATATGTGCAAGGCAATATATCAAGATAGACATCAGTATGTGCAAAAAAATGAAAGTAATCGATTGGGTCTGGACCATTGTGAGTGAGAGAAAAGAGAATGAATTTGGAAGAATGACAAGTAGCTAGCTCAGGAATGCAGCACAGACCATCACGAGTTTTCATATTAACTTGCTGAGTGGCCATAAGTTGTTTATCACTTTTTGTTTCAACTTATTATTGACAAAATGGACATAATAAAGATATCCACCTCCCATGGTATTTCTAATGCTTCAATGAGATACCAAATAGACAGTGCATGGTATATTTCTTGCACATAGTAACTACTTAATGAATGTTAATTTTATTGCTGGCGCTATGCTGAGGAGTTTGATATTATTTAAATGCAGAGTAAGACGTAAAGTAATTTAGGTAGTGGCATGACATATTGCAATAAGCACTTTAGAAGAATGACTCTGGCAGCTGAACAAATGTGAAGGAGACAAATCTAGTATTAGAAGTATTTAGAGACCAGTTAAGAGTCATTGCAATAGTCCCTGTAAGAATGTTGGCTTGTAATTGGATAATAATGGTAGACATAGAGACAATCGAATAAATTTGATATCTGTTTAAGAGGTATACTCAACAGAACTTGATAATGGATTGAATGTGGGTGACAACAAACAGAGAAAATGATATATTTTAACCAACAATCTTGCCCATCATCTCTTAGCACTTCCTGACATCTTAGGGACAGGAAGCATTTCCAGCAAGTTTCTTGTTAAGTTTTGCTGGTGAAAAGTTTGAAAGGCAGAGAAATAAAGCCAATTTGGAAGGCAGAAGAGAAGAAAACCCATTAATTTTCCTCAATAGCCTCAGGCATGTGCATGGCTTTTGGCAGATATTAATTTGTGCAGCTCTTTAGTATTTCCATGAAAATTTCCCTGTTTGGTGACATAGGCAGTTGAGATTAGTGTCAGAAGTTTTCTTGTATTTTTGCAAATTAATGATTTTTTAAAAATCAAAGAATGAATTTGAGAGCTAGCAATATTTTTTTTGACCATGACCTCTTCAGCATTCAAAAGGATTTTTTGGTGTATCATTTCCTATAGTAAATACCTATCTTCAGGAAAGGGTAGTTTCTATTTTTCTTGCTGACAGCTTGATGGCAGAAATGGGCCGAACTTCCCCTCCATTCTCATTATTTTAATTTTAACTCTACCAGAAGAGGAAGTTCTGTGAGTTCTGGAAGGTGAAAAATTAAAAAACAAAACTGATTATTCCAGTAACGGTAAGCAGACCATGGACATCGAAGGAAGCAATATTCTACGCCTTTGAGGCTTTATTATTTTTTTCCGTAAATTTCCTGTCAAGTGCTATAGACATCTGTGATCATAGAGATTTTCCTGCAAATCTGGTAACTTTCTAATCCCTGATAACCAAATGGAAACTATGTAGTAAACTTTCTCCTAGACTTTTAAAAATGGAATCTTCTAATAATATTATGCATTTAATTTCCTAAATTAAATTTTATCTCATTTGACTTACCAAGAGTGATAAAAAGCAAACTTAAATGTATACATTACTGTACCCTGTAGTTTATGTTTAGCAAATATTAGATTAGGAAATAGAGTAAGGAAATAATGCATCTGGATTTTAAGAACAATAAAATCCTTCACAGTATTTCTCAGGATATCTTCGTAGATACCTCTGAGAAATATGGGTTCTATGATAGAGTTTGTACAAAGTGTATTACATGTTTATGGAAGTCCCTAAATTGAATTCGCCAGTTGATAAGGTGTGATACTAATGATCTTTGATATAAGACTAATATGAAATTTTATGTTTTCAAATTTTCCATGACTTCAATTAAATTGCAGAAGATATGTCATCATATTATCAATGTAACAAATCTAAGAAATTGAAAGAATAGATTGTATATTGTTAAAGATTCTCTTCATCTTGTGATTTTTTGGGGGCCAGTTTACTAAGTTTTTTTTTTTTTTTTTTTTTTTACACTTGTAAAATCCAAATCTTTAGTTAATTTATAAGAAGTCATAAAGAAACTTTCACCTGCTTGGCACATTTTCCCAAGTTTGACATAGGCTCTCTAAAAATAATGTTGGTGTAAATTCATGCACCATAAATGCATGATAACATTCAGGCTGCTGCAGTTCATTTAATTCTTATTATCTTGAAATAGAAGGTGTCTATGACCCAAAAAGAGCAATGGTCTCTCTTAGCACAGTTTTAACCATTCCTCTTTTTGGATAAGTGAATTTAGTAAGGATAATTTATACCTATCCTAAGAGCCTAATTTATGATTTCATTGATCACTTATTAAACACACAGATCTGTATTATGTTCTGTGATTATTAAAGAGATAACTTTTTGGCATGATCAATTAGAATCAATTCAGAAAAGAGTAACAGAGATGAATAAAAAATCTAAGCCAACTAGTGATAAAAAAGACAAATAACCAATGTATCTTCATGTGTCCTGCAAAGTGTCACCATGGGACTCTGAAAATGAAGTGACTTGCATTTAATCCCATTTCTAAATGTACCTCTTGATGCATTTACTAGTTTCAGAAAAAGGGCATGTGGATAGAGACAGTGCTTTAAAATTATTTCAGAATATGCTTTCTTAGTTTAATTTTAAAGTCAAGTAGACTGATTTCACGCTGGACTATGTTTCAAAATAAAATTGCCCATAAAGACACTAGAGTTATATCCTGACAAATTCATGTTTTAGAAAAATTCCCATAATTCTTTAGTAAAGCATTAAACCCACTTCACTGTTAAATTATATAAGAAAAATGATCTACAGGCTTTTGCTTTAAAGAAATGACAGGGATGGCCACTACTTAAAGAAGATCTGTATCTTATGAGAAGTACTGTATATGATAATCACTCTACTGAAAGTGTCCATTCAAAGAAATGGCTGCACTGGGAGAAATTATGGGTGAAATGTGGAGTTATATGCTAAAAATCTAGGTTATTTCAAAGTCATGTAGTCTTCTTTTAACCAAGCTAAGTTAAAGCAGAGCTGACTGAAAAACCAGTAGTAAAGAAGCATCTTCTTTAAGAAGTGAAAATACCAGAAAATCAAGGATAAAAATGGCATTGTTGATCAACTGATCTGTTGATTGATTGTCCATTGAGCTATGGGGCTATACCTAATCAGAGGGTCAGATAGCACTTAGCTAGATATAAGGAACATAATGCACTTACTAGTTATAATAATAATAATAAAAGTTTACATATTAAGTATCATCATTTATAATATACTTTCAGGTACATTTTCTAATTTGATCTTCAAAAACATTCCAGGTTTATTAAGCAGATGTTTTTAATGAATTCCTAGAAAGATATTAAAATATGAATAAGCAGGTTGTGAAAACCTAATTGGTTTTTCTCCTTTCTAACCTCCTCTTTCAGATAGATCTTCCTGTAATTGATTTTGCACATGAAAAATCTGAAGTAGGGGATTTAAATTACCTGCCTGTAACTGATAGAGTCAGTACCAGAACCCATCCTCCACAGCATAATCAAGGCAAATTCTGTATCATATTGTTTAACTCTCAGAACATTGAAGCTAAATCATTACTTAAAAGACTAGAGCACCAAACTATATATGTAGGTGTATTGTATTTCCAAACAATATCGTAGGGGTTAGAGAACTATGGCTGGTGGGCCAGCTATCTGAGTTTATGAATAAGGATTTATTGGACCATAACCATGCCTATTAATTGACAAATCATCTTTGGTTCTGTTATACTACAAAGCAGGGTTTTATAGTTTCCATAGAGACCGCATACACAGCATGCCTTAAATATGTAATATCTGACTCTTTTAAAAAAAAGATTTGCTGACTGCTGCCCTGGAATTCACAAGGGCCACAAACAATTTCCAATTACAACACAACAGTAATGGAAGTCTATAAAAGTCAGGCCCAAAGTGTGTACATTATCCTAAGAATTATGCATGTTTTGTGGTGTTGTCTCTTCATTATTAATAGTGTAATTATTTTAAATAAATGTATATATAACCATACTTATAATGGTGATTTTTAAATCAGATTTAAATGTATTAGAGAAAACATATCACTTAGGAAGATGGCCATACTGATTTAAATTTTAGAGTATATATTATGATAAAAAAAATTTGGGAGTCTTCTCTGAGCCACTCATTAATTCTAAGAAAATAAGAAAAGAAAAAACAATTTTTAATGAAAAAATAATAAAAAGTTAAGAATTGTGTTGTTTTCTTAGTTAATTCAATAGAATCTAGGTTGTACTAGCACATGTATGTACATATATATGTGTGTATACGTTAGTCCGTTTCACACTATTGATAAAGACATACCCAAGGCTGGGCAATTTACAAAAGAAAGAGGTTTAATGGACTCACAATTCTACGTGGCTGGGGAGGCCACACAATCATGGCAGAAGGTGAAAGACATGTCTCACATGGTGGCAGAAAACAGAATAGAGCTTGTGCAGGAAAACTCCCCTTTATAAAACCATCAGATCTCATGTGACTTATTCACTATTATGAGAATAGCACAAGAAAGACCTACTCCCATGAGTCAATTACCTCCCACTGGGTCCCTCCCACAACAATTGGGAGCTACAATTCAAGATGAGATTTATGTGGGGACACAGCCAAACCATATCAATATAGTATTAAATATTTTTACACAAGTTAAAATATATCACATTGTTTAACATTTTACAAACTAATTGATTTTATAAGGTTCTTCATTGCCTTATGATGTTGTGATTTTACTCTCTTGCCAGCCAACAAATTAATCTGTCACAATCTTATAAACACTAGCAGAAGACACAAGATTCCAAGGTCAGAAACAACAGCCTTCCTTACTCATTTTAAGAGTAGTAACAACAGTGTCAGAATTTGTGCCTGTTCCCCACCATAATTTCTCAGTGACATAATGCTCTAAATGACACCTACACATTCATGGGATTGCATTTCAGAAAAGGAAATCTGAGTTTAAGAACTCAGTTTTAGTTTAGGAAATTTGAATCTTTTATATTAGACAGTAAGCATGACTACTTTTTCCGCCAATGGGAGATGCTATCATGCCTTCTAAGACTACAAACTCAACCTTTGCTCTTGACTGAAACACAATCTCTTCCAAGACTGTGCTATAACACATCTTTGAAAAGATAATTCAGAACAGAAAAGAATCAATGTTTCTGTTACAAAGTATGCAGAAACATAAGTGAACCAAGTAGAATCATTTTCCTCCATATGCCTTATTTACCACATAAGGAGGTTTTAAGTTTTTTGTTCGTTTATATTCATATGTCAATGATTGATTTATGAAATTTTATAACCAGGTATTAATGCTTTTAAAATTTCCCAGGGCTACTTATTGATGCTTATTCTCATCAATGAATTTCTACTTATTTGCAAATACTGCAACATTTTGTATAAGGAACTTATATATCCCTCATGGATAATGAGAGACAACTGTATTAGCAAAACAAGGTGCAGTTGACACCCAAACAACACGAGTTTGAACTGTATGATTCCACTTACATGCACAGTTTTTGCAATAAATATAGTCGGCCTTTCATATCAGAGGATTCCACATCTGCAACCAAATGCAAATCACAAATATATATTCAATGGATGAGAAACTTACATACACAAAGAGTCAGATGTGGGACTTGAGTGTGCACGGATTTGGGTATGGGGAAGTCCTGAAACCAATCCCCCATCGATGTCCAGGGATGACTGTATAATGGTATTATATTCCATTACTAGTCAGGAGTTTTTCCAACTATGGTAGGCTAGTTCAACCTTAGAAAATCAATAAATGTCTTCTACAACATGAACAAGTTACAACAGGAAAACCATTGTATCAATTGTTGCTGAAGAAGTACTTTACAAAATCCAACTCCTATTCATGATAAAAACTCTTAGCAAAACAGAGGAAAAATTTGTCAGCTTGATGGAGAATATCATAAAAGCTTTATGGCTAACAACACAGGTAATGCTGAGAAACTGGACTTTTTTACACTAACTGGGGAAAAGCAAAGGTATTTCCTCTCACCATTCCCATTCGACATAATATTGGAATTCATAGCTGCTGTGATATTACAAGAAAGTAAAAGGAAAGGTGTACAGATTGGGAAAGAAGAAAGAATGTATTTGTTTTTTGTTTGCTGATGACATAATTGCATATTTAGAAAATCATAGACAGTTGAAAACAAACAAGCAAAAACCTGAAACAAATAAGAAAGTATAGCAAGGCTTCAGGATACAAGGTTAACATACCAAAGTCAATTGGTTGCTTGTATATCAATACTAAACAATCAGAAATCAAACTTGAAATGCATTTACATTTATACTAGCAACCAAAAAATTGAAACCCATAATAAGAATCTTTAGAAAATCAAAAATCTATGGAAATCTACAAAATTCTGATAAAATAAATCCAAGGAGATCTAAATAAGTAAATAATTTGACAGATATTTTTTGTTCATGGAATGGAAGACAACCTTGTCAATTCTCTCCAACTTGATCTTTAGATTCAATGCAATTTCAATACAAACCCAAGAAAACTACTTGGTAGATATAGACAAACTACTCTAAATTTTCTATGGAAAGCAAAATATTTAGAATAGCGCACACATACTGAAGAAAAGTAAGCTATGAAGGATTCCCACTACCAAGTTTCAGTCTTGTTTTAAAGCTACAGTTATCAAGAAATCATGGTACTGTCATGGAAAAATGGAACAGAATTGCCAGCCCAGAAGCAGACCCAAACAAATATCGTCAACTAATATTTGAGTAAGTATCAAAGTGAATTAAATGAAGAAATAATATTCTTTTCAGCAAATGATGTTGAAACAATTTGGTGTATGCTAGCAAGAAAATAATAATATAAACCCAGACAGACATTACACCAGTCACAAAAATTACCACAAAATGGATGATACACCCAAATATAAAGCCTAAAACTATAAAATTTTGAGAAAAAATATTATGTAAAAATCTATATGTTTTGGTCTTTTAATGATTTCTAGATGTGACACCAAAAACATGAGCTATGAAGTAAAAATAAATAAATAAATAAATAAATGTTATATTTTACTAGAATAAAATATTCCACCCTGTAAATAGCACTGCTAAGAGAATTAAAATAAAACCACAAGCCAGGAAAAAATATTTGACAATTATATCTGATAAAGTTTTTCTATCCAAAATATACAAATAACTCTTAAAACTCCATAATATGAAAAACAACCCAATTAAATTATGAGGAAACATTCTCAATAGACATCTCACCTAAGAAGCTATACAGATGGCAAATAAGCATATGACAAGAATGTCGTAATTCATTATTGCGAAACACAAACTGAAATAATAATGAGATACAACTACACACCTATTAGAATGGCTAAAATCCAAAAATTCTCAATACCAAGTGCTTATGAAGATGTAGAGTGAGGGTAACTCTTATTCATTGTTGATATGAATTCAAAATGCTACCTCCTTTTAGTTTCTTCTCCACCCCCACTGTTTTCCTTGACTGGTTAAAAAAAAAGTTAAAAAAGAAACAAAATGATATATCCACTTCGGAAGACTATTTGGCATCTTCTTAGTAAGCTAAATATAGTTTTACTGTATGATCAAGCAATTATGTTCCTAGGTATTTATCTGACTAATTTGAAAATGTATGTTCACACAAAAATTCACACAGAAATATTTATATCAGCTTTATTTATAATTACCAAAAAGGGAAGAAACCAAAATGTCCTTCAATAGGTGAATGGATCCACAAAATGTGGCACATTCATGTAGTGAATTAGTATTCAGCTATAAAAGACATGAGCATTCAAGCCATGAAAAGATAGAGACAACTTAAATATACATTGCCAAGTCAAAGAAGCTAGACTACCATATTAATCTGTTCTCAAGCTGCCCAAGACCGGGTAATGTATAAAGAAAAAGAGGTTCAGTGGGCTCACAGTTTCACATGGCTGGTGAGGCCTCACAATCATGGCAGAAGGCAATGGATGAGCAAAGTCATGTCTTACATGGCAGCAGGCAAGAGAACTTGTGCAGGAGAACTCCCATTTACAAAACTATCAGGTCTCATGACACTTATTCACTCTCATGAGAACACTATGGGGAAAACCACCCCCACCATTCAATTAGCTCCACCTGGCCCTGCCCTTGACACATAATTTGGGTGGGGACACAGGCAAACCTTCTCAACTACAAAAGCTACATATTGTCTGATTCAAATTATATGGCATTCTAGAAAAGACAAAAGTATAGAGAAAAGTAAAATGATCAATGGCTTTCTAGTTTTTGGTGGAGGGGAAGGAAGGTTGAATAGATAAAGCACAGGGAATGTTTCAGGAAAATAAAACTACTAAATATGATACTGTAGTTGAAGACACCTGACACTAGGCACTTGCCAAATATCGTTGAATTTTATACCACAATATGAAATTTAATATAGGTTAATAAAAATATGACAAAACAATGTAACTTGTTACAAATGAATGAAAAATATCACTCAGGGGGAGAGTTGCTGACCTAAGTAATTTTGTAAATAAATGGATTTTGTAAAAATAAAGGTGAAAGAAAATTGTAAGCCCTGTTATCTAGGTGATAAAGTTTTGTCCAACAAGAGTACTGGTTAACAATCCTGATATGATGGATGGCAGATATTAGAAATCAGGTTTCTCATTGTTGGAGTGAAGCTTAAAGATAACAAGTGTAGAAGGCTAGAATCATCCATGACCTAGTGAACTAGAATTAGAAACACCAATATTAATTCTGTACACTTAATGTTGACACACACACATCTTATACACAATCATGAGGGTATGCCATTGAGACACAGGACTTTCAATGGCCAAAGCTGAAACAATTTGAGCAACAGAAAAAACTACTACTAGATTATAACCCCAAAATATAAAGTAAATATTCATGAGTTCATACTGATATAAATAAATGATCGAATGAGGAAAACAGATCAATATTCCTTGCAAAAGAAATCTGAAAAAATATGTGGGTACTCTGATCTCAATGAGAGGAAGCACAATCCCCCACATCTTAAGTGGGGGCTGCACATAGTTACTTACTTTCAAAGACTAATATATGAAAAAGGGGAAAAAAGAGTAATTTGGGAGTGGAGAAATATAACAACCTCTGTCTTAGCCAGGTAAACAAGGTCAATATTAGCAGTGATAAACCATGTTGATAGTATGTAGTTTTGAAGTGATATGATGAAAATGGCAATTTACCTCTGTGTTCTTCCTCTCAAACACCTATTAGCCTATCATAATCTTTAGAAAATCATTAGTCAAATCCCAATATTTCTACAAAATGCTTTATTAGTACTATTCAAAACTGTCAAAGTCATAAAATAAATAAATAAAACCGTGAGAAGCCGTCACAGCCAAGTGGATCCCAATGAGACTTAAACACTGAAAATAACAAGGTATCCTGGAACCGAAAAGACATTAGATACAGATGAATTGAACCAAAAAAAAAGAAATTAAAAAAACAGTTAAGATCTAAGGAAGTCTGAATAAAGTATGGACTTTAATACTAAAGTATCAATAGTAGTTCATTAATTGTAATAAATGTACTATACTATTGTAAAATATTAACATTAGGGAAACTGAGTATATCGTATGTGGGTACGGGAATTATGTACTATCAACAATTTTTCTGTAAATCTAAAATTGTTTTAAAAATTAAGCATAGTAAAATTTTCTTGGGAGGTAAACATTTGTGGTTGGAGTTGTTTCACGTCAAATACTATACAACCTTCCCTGCAAAGTGAATCGCACCCGTAGAATGGTATAGCACAGTGTCCTCTGTCCCTATCATGTAACCAAGCTTCCTGCCATTAGTTTTTGCATTTGCTTGGCCATCAACTTATAGCCCAATAAATGAGATTCACTACCTGAAGGTTTGGCCTACCTTTGAGGTAATTCTCATTTACCTGCAAGCTGAACAGGGTTCTAACGTCCATAGAAATTCCACCATGGAGTAGGTAAATATGCATGAGGCACAGTATCATGTCTGCAAAGATCATGTCAATGACCAACTCCTAAGCTCCTCATTAAGCTTTTTCCCACCACACAGCTCTGCTGGTCCCCCCACTGGGATTGAGTAGGGATCCTCCCAATGGTCACCCCATTGGGAGGATCGCTCCTCGATTTTCCTAACCCACTTTATATTTACCTCTAAAAGCATTCCAATTGTGAAAAATATTTTGATGCACACCCATCTTTTGAATATAGTTTTTTGGTAATGAAAAGTTTTGTGTTTTTTGTTTGTTTTCCCAGCATCTACTGAAGTGCTTGGCGTGTAAAGGATACTTAATAAATATGCACTAATCGGATGAATAAATGAAACTTGAATATGAGTGCTGGCCTTATTTAAATTAGAAAGAGTCTGGGACGAGAATCTGTCAGAGGGAAGTCTCCATCTTATGGTGTGATTTCTTCCCATTCTGGTATACACATAGGCACATACAGAAATTTTCTTTATTTACCTCATAGAGTTGTGATGAGGAAATGGGAAATACTGTTAAAATGTCTGTCTGTGTGTTTGTGTGATTATGTATTTGTGTTTATCTCACAACTTCCTGTATTAGAACCAAGTCATCCTAAAATATGAAACCACATAAGAACCATCCTAAAATATGAAACCATATAGGAATCATCCTAAAATATGAAACCATATAGGAATCTTTTAAAATGTCTGTGTGCTTGTGCATTCATGTATTTGTGTGTTTATCTCACAACTGCCTATATTAGAACCAAATCATCCTAAAATATGAAACCATATAGGAATCAGGTCGATACCACATTTTATAGCTATTTCATGATATTAAAAAGGAATTTTGAAGCTTGAGTAACAAAAGATTTTCTAAAATTTGCATTTTTATCATATTACTTTTAGTAGTTGAGGGACAATTTGGAGACATATTGTCTTACAAAGTGGTTTAATACTCATTTAACTATATGAGACTTAACTTTTGAAAATATTAAGGAAGCCAACTATACACTATAGTACTCCAGAGAATATCTACCTATTTTTTGAGTATTCCAAGCCAATATCTCTTGATTCTTTTATTATTAATGCAAAACACTATAGATATGCTATCTAAAAATTCATTATTATTCTGATCTTCTCAAATCTGGGGCAATGTCTTAAGGCAAAGGCTAATTGTAAAAGCCACATATCAGAACATTTCTACTTGAATTAAGGAACTGCCTGGAAGAAGAGAAGCATATGGAATTGCTTTATAAAGGTGATGATGATGTTGAAATTCTTATGTCTCTCAGTGGGACTGTTGCCATGTTCAACATATTTAATACATTTAAGCATTTCACCTTTCAGAAAAGCAATTAGAAATCATAAGGGAATACTCTGATTTACTTAATGCTACGTAGAGTATAAAAATAAGTAGAAATGATTAAGGAAGGGAAATTTGGGACTGCAATCTGCCTCAGGGATGAGTGTACATGCCATAGAAAGCAGCATTTGGCTTTTGGAATATTGCAGCACGTGGCAAAACAAGAGCCAGCATGGAATGAATAGCTCTGCCTCCATAATGCTCTTTGAGTTCAAACCCCAAGGTTCCACAGGCTTTGTGCAACCAGTTTTATCAGGACAAGAGAGCACATAATAGGTAGCACACGATTCACAATGGCAGACACTCTTCTGCAATCTGGAATATTCACTAAATAGGCTAACATGATTCATTCATAAAAGTCTAATGACTCTCAGTGCTAGTTATCATTATACATTTTAATAAAACTATCAATTATTTTTGACCAATATTGCAAACAAATAACATAAAAAATAAAAGCCATAAGAAATTTAGCATTTAAATTAATATGATATAAAATTCTGTGTGGAACGATACTACTTCTGTATACCTATTAAATCACATTCTCTTCATCTGAGCTGGTAATACTAATGCTTGTTTCGGCACAAACTACAGAAAGGCCCATATGCAGCCACCTAAGCAAAAATAGGTAGAAGGCACCCCCTGCTGGGGTAGATCATGCGGATGACTTGTCTACTCTGCCTTTGCCAGACCATGGTCAAGCTGCATTTCAGCAGTAGGGACAAGACATTTTAATTACTTAGTATCACAGTAATGATACAATGCTAATAACTGTCACCATGCTGTAATGTTTTCTCCAAAAATATTACCAAGAAAGGATTTTACATTGCTTGCTTTCTACCATAGACTAGAAAGCAGCCACTTAGCCATATTTGTCCTTTGAAGATGTGTCTAGTTATGCAACTCCTGATGTGTTTTTTCTTGTTTTTGCCCTTTACATGTTTATTATTTCAGAGATTTGCTTGGGCCCTAAATTGAAACACAAGACATTTTAAAATATGGACTCAAGTGAAAAACACCAATTAAGTTGACTGGTATTGTCATAAGTTAGCCACCTTAAAATCAATGCCATATTTGAAAATGTATGTTTGAAGGTCCAAAATAAAATGGGTTATATATATATATATATATGTTTTCTGTGTATATATGTATGATTTATATATATATATATGATCTGTGTATATATATGTTTTCTGTATATATATATATATATACAATTTTTTTCTGTACCTTTGGATATTCTGAGTGTGTTATTTCTATGGTTGATTGGCACCAATAATGAATAATATAATAATAATAATAATAATAAATACAATATGTGACATGTAACCTAATAATAGAAACTCAGACTTAGTAGTGACATAAATGGACAGATGGATTTATTTTTGAAAAAAGAATGCTATTCCCCTCCTTAATCCATCTATGTGAATATATAATATTTATACAGTATTAACATCTAAAGTAATAGAAAAAAACTTTGGCAACCATAAGTAACAAAAGCCCCTATGTTACTAACTGAGTGAGGTGGTGCAAATGGACAGTCATTATTCTGTAATGGACAAAAGCCTGGAATCTAGAACTTGTTTTCCTGGATTTAAGTTTTATAAATAAAAATATAAATATGGTTTATTCATATATATATATACATATTCCTTATATAATAGCATATATACTGTATTACAGTTTTTCTGAAGTAATAAGACCAGCTTACTTCTGGGGGAACTCTGTTTTATTTAGGCTTCAAAAGGACTGCTTTAGAAGATATACTGAAAAAAATATTTTTTTCAATAATTCTGAGAACTGGTCATGATTTATTGCTTGTATAAATGCAAATCTTTTCTAAAAACTATGAATTTAAGAAAATCAACATCTCAGTCTGATAGGTTGTAACCATACTCACTCTTTCAAAAGTGAGTAGTTGATATGCTTTTCAGCATGTTAATTTTGAGTTATGACAATTGTTATGGTTTGGCTGTGTCCCCACCCAAAATCTCATCTTGAATTTAATCCCCATAATCTCCCTGTGTCAAGGGCAGCACAGCCAGTATGCTGTAAATGGACAGCCAGTATGCTGTAAATGGACAAAACCCTGGAATCTAGAACTTGTTGGCCTGGATTTAAACTTCAACTCTGCCACCGTTAGGTGTACGACCTCGGGCACAATACAAAGACTCTCTGTGTGTTGGTTTCCTTATCAATATCTTGGGGGTAATAAAGATACCTACCTCGTTAAATGAAATAGTACCTTAAAAACACTTAGAATAAGATGAGAGAGAGAGATTTAGAACAGATTTGTTGGGTATATTCATTAAAAACTGAAAAAACCAAAGTCCTCCTATTACAAATGTTTTCTTCTTTCGAGCTGCAGCACAACTCCATGAGGACCAGGTAAAAGCAGCTACACCTTTGCAAGGTGTGAATGGGAGCTGAGCTCAGCAACCAGTCTCACCTGAGCACCGACCTCTCGCCCTGGCCCCTGACTCCACCTCCAAGTGTTTCTCATCATTACTTTTTCAGCCAGGACACAGCTAATTAATTTAAGATTTTATTTGGGGTTTATTACATAGAACTCAAATTAGAGAGACTCAGTAGATGCTACTAGTGTAATAGATGCTGCTAGCAAATAAAGTTTGCTCCTTGTTATTTACTTGATATTTGGGTTGACAACACAAGCATGAGGAAAACTTAGAATTTTCTCAGTTCACTCATTTTCCTAGTATGTCCTTTTGTACAAATTTCCTTCTCTGGTCTTTGTGCAAAAAGGTACATAAAGTAACAAGCCTGGCTGTAGATAATATGTTATAAAAAAGAGAGAGATTTTTGCTGTTGAAAACAGTATTAGTGGGACAACTTAATTTAATAGTGTTTGATAATGAATATACTATGAATATATACACTGTATGGTATATCAACCTTTTATTTTTACAATTAGTAAAACTTAAAATATTTTTAAATTATTGGTGAAATCTCTCTATATAAACTGAATATGTCAAGTGTTAACATGTATGTTTTATATAGAGTTGAAAATAGATAATCATTTCTACAAAGCAAGCTTCCAGAATAACATAGAGGTCATCTGGGATAAGAAAAATGTTTCTGAAAACTGAGGTGTCAGTTTTAGCTGGACAATTGCCTACAACTTGTCTGAGACCTAAGATTGGCTCAGATATGCGAAGGCTAGATGGTAAAAACGTACTCATCAGAGAACATATGGGAATGTGACCTTAATTTTTATTTTTAAAAAGCACGAGGACAGGGGAAAGCAGATAGGGATGTCAAGGCTGCAGCTTTTCATCTTGCATTTTCAGAGGTGACAATCTGCTTGTAATTTAATTTTTATTTCTTCATATAAAATTACAACTACGGTCATCAGATCTTAGATATTAACAACATGTTTGAGAAGCTATCTGTTAGTGCTATTAGTATATTTCTTTTGTTTCTTCTATGTAGTTCTAAAATAATATGGGAATATATTTTTCTTCTCTATTACTTACAAAATGAGATAAACCAACTCCTCTTTTTCTACAGGATTTCTCCTGAAATATCTATACCTAGGGAACATTGCCACAAAAAGGTTGGTTACTACTTAACTTTCCAGCATTTTTTTCCCAAAATAAATGCCATAGAATGATTAATTTTCATCGGAGCACCTCATACATAATGTATAAATTGAGCAATTAATTTCTTCCTTTGGTATTAGAAAATTACTCTGGGAGGGTCAGGGTGAGGAGGCAGTAAGTAACAGGAAGATAATTATTGCCCTGATTTAATTCCCTTTCTTCTCTCTTCTTCTCCGTATTAATTCTTGTACTTCAGTAAAAGGGATAGGTCTATAAACCTTCCTAAAGGTAAAATTAATAATATAATGATTCCTATTTTGACAATAATAACAACTGGTAAAAATGTCAAGTATTTGCTGCACGTTTGGAAATATTCTACATTCTTTAATATTATTTCAGTTAGTTCCCACAACAATCCTATGACTTACGTATTCTTAATACCTCCGTTGTACAGGTGAAGGTATCAAGAGAAAAAATACTAAATAACTTACTCAAGGTTACACTGCAAAGTATGTTAGCAACAAAAAGTTAATTAAAATGAACTTCATAGACCACTTACTTTCACTAGCATACCAACTAGGTAATATTATGGAAATGTTAACATTACCACGTGTGAATACTATCCACCAACTTTTCTCCCTTTTACAGATAAAACATTGTATTGATCTCTACCTCTATATAATCATAAAAATATTGTAGTTTTCCTGCCCAGCCTTATTTGTAGCTGAGATAAATCACTTAGCACTGTGGAAGTCAATAGAATGTATATTATAAATATTAAAATGAATAAATACAAAGGAACTGCTTGAAATAAAGCTGTGTAAACTATTTTAATATGCTCTAAGATGTTGTAAGGACACTATAAATTATATTTTCTTTGTATAGTTAGCTTATGGTTTATATTAAAAGAGTGAATTTCAAATTAGTATTTAAACTACATGAAATGCCAAATTGATTTATTATGTTTCCAGCCTATTACTATGTAATTTGGTGGGAATTATCATGAAAATGAATTCTTTTATTCAGTTTGGGACATTTTTTCTGATGCCTACCTTGGCCAAATATCAGACAGTTTCCACAGCTTCTTGTCACTTTCAAATATCTTTTAAAATCTATGCTATTTACGAGAAGACCTTAACCTCACATCTAGTATAAAATCTAATTCCTATCCTCTCCCAGAGGAGCAGACCTCTGCTGCTTCTGATCCTCTGACGTCTGGGTAGGAAGGAAGATATGAGAAAAAGGGGGCACAGTAAACATGTTGGTGCCATCCTGACCTCACAGCCAGTGACCTCTGTGACCACAGGCATCTGAAGGCTGGTCCTCTGTCATGGGGCACATGCATGGACGATTCAGAGACACATCTCAAGGACGTGAGATCTCTATTGTTCCTTGACCTATGTAATGTATTTTTGGATGACTGTCTTAAGCTCCCTCTTACCTCCATCTGTGCAAAATTTCTACAGCTGCAGTCCCTTAAGCTATGTAAAACTCATTCAGCTTCACCCTGTCAAAAGCTAGGAATGGCGGTTCCCAGTTACTACCCTCTCCCGTTCCTGCTATTTCAGGTGGATCGGCCAGTCATCTTCAGAGCTCTCTAGGAAAAAAGGGCAGCACAAATTTCTAATAGGTCTCAAGGAACTACTTGCAATTGAGATGCTAGTCCTTCTTCTTTCAGGAAATCACAATTTCCATATAGACAGACAGATCTGAATATGTAAAAAGTCACATATTCCTTTCCTCCATTTATCTGTCTACTTAATCTCCCTGTCTTTCTTTTACTATCAAATACCATAGACTATAAAAAATCTTGAAGCCACCTTGTAGGTTTTTTGTAGCCCTGAGAGCTGTGTAATGCATCTGTTACCAAGTTGTATTTTAAAATGTGAAGTAGGATTCTTATGCATGGCACATGATTTCATATTTCTTACACTTTGTGAAAATGTATTCATATAAGACTTTCTACAGCCATCATTTAATAACCTGTTTTGATTGAACAGTATAACTTCATCAACTATCTTTCCTCCAGATACATCAATGAGTTCAAGCAAGATAAATGCCAAAGTTATGTAATTTTTAGAAAGATTCTGAAAAATCTTTACCGTATCCACTAACTACTCAGTACTAACCCATTTTGAAAAATACTTTAATTCCATATTAATATTCTATAAGAATAGTCAATGGAAACCAAAAGAATTTCTACAAGTCACTAAGTAAAATAGATTGGATTCATTACTACATTAATTCCAGAAATATTTATTGGTCAGTTTCTGTGTGCTAGAAACATTTTTTATACGATGATAAATGAACAAGACTGACAATTTCTTGCCCATTAAGGGTTACATTCTAATAAGCGATAAAGACAACAATAATACCAGGGAGCTGAGTAATCTAATACAAAGCAAGACAAAGCCAGGGTCACTGGAAGCAGCAGTGGTCTTTCTGAGGAAGTTGCAGCTGATCACCAACCTGAATGAAGTGACATAATGGAAAATAGAAGTGTTTGAAGGAAGATTGCTTTAGTAACTGAGGAGGAGAGAGGAAAGAGGAGAAACTGCACAAGTGGGTAGAGATGGGAAAGTCCATGGCCTATGGGGAAGGTGAGGAAGTTGATTTTTATTTTCAATGTGCCGTGAGGCTGTTGAGATCACTCAGAATTGGAAAAGAAACAGACCATGTGTTCCAATAGAATACCATTAGCTGTTGTTATAATAATTCACTGTTATTTATTGAGCAGTTATATTTTGTCAGGCACTATTGGTGCTGCTGGTTTTACATATCTTATTATTAATTCTTCATAACAACCATGTGAAATAGGTTGATTGGACGTCATTTTACAAAGTGAGATCTGGAAAGATTAAGCAGTTTAACAAATATTATATGTTCGTTTAATTGAAAGTAACTAATTCAAACAAAGATCTGTTAGGCTCAAGCACACGCAGTGAGTGAACAACTAGAAGTTCGCTAGTCCTAATTTTCTTATTTTTACCATTAAAAATTTAAAGCTTACATACAAAGCTGTGAGTCAACTAAGGGAGATATTTAAGTACTGTGGGTATTAATGTGAAGCTGTGCTATTTTCATAAATGTTTTGCATTAATTTAGAGTTTATTAAAATTTACAAAAATAAATTCTTAATGTAATGCCTTTTTAGCTCAAGAGCTGTGTTCTTGCAACACCCATGTGATGCAAAACATAAAATAATTATTGAAAATAATACAAAGTATAATTCCTAGGAAGTTGCACCTTCTGTATTAGAATCAGATAGTATCTTTTGATGTGGTTAAAAGGAACTTATTTTAGACTACCAAACAGATGTGCAATCGTGTCTGTGCTCTCCCTGTGTATCCTATGATTGACAATCTTATAATCAACTCAACCAGAAAATATATCTCTTTAGTGCCACTGGACACAAGTATTAAAACTATTTGTACAGGTATTCCATTAATGTGCATTTTAATGAGTTGTTTATCCAAATGTATTCATTGTTTATAAGGCTTTTATTCATACAAAATTTCTGTCATCTCCAGAAAGCCTTATTTACTTTTTCTCATCTATTTTCCATGAATTCTTCCATCTGTTGTTTATCATACGTTTTAGTTTTCTACTAAGATTACCTAGCATTCTTTTTAAATAAAGGAAACAACACTTCATGGAATAATTCATGAAAATTTCTCTGACTATACATTTTCAATTTTCATGTCAATGTGATAGAAATGTAAATGTTCTCTCAATTTGTGCATTTCTATTTGACTTGCAAATTTTTGCTCCTTTAAATTTTCTCTTGTTTGGTATTTTTCCTCTTTCCTAATAATGATATCATTGCATAAGGATTGACTACATCTTATGTCCTCTCATCCACTTTTAATATCTTCCTAAATTATTTCACTTCAAATCTGGTTTTCTCAAGCTTTTGTGAAATGATAATATTTGTGTCACCAACTTAATGGTGCCTGTTTCAGATTGATGAAAAACTTTCTTTATTATGTGATATAGATGTTTAAACTTCAAAGTACCAATAAAATATATTATAACCATTTAACTACTTGATCAGTATTTCAAAATTACTCAAATTATTTGATTTAACATATATGGCCAATTTGGTTCAGCTTAGTCTCACATGCTATTGATAAAAAAATGATCATATGAACCAATTTTAAGAATTTTGTATTCACTACTTTCTTCCTGTTCAAACTATAAATTTTGAAGTCTACCTTGATTTGGATAGAATAATAAAGATCACTCTTAAAAGGTCGATTAAAATTAAAGTGTTTTATTATCTTGTTATCTAATGTTACTGTAAAGCTTTATGCCCAACAGCTTAGCATTCATTTCCTTCTTAAGGCTACAATAGATGTATCTATTGCACCTAATTTTATATTCAATAATAAAAAAAGACACTGAAGCATCAGTCATATTCCAAGCTCTTAACAGAAAAGCAAATACTGAGAATTGTATCATGTTTTATCCCATGAATGGTAAGTCAGTTCAGTTGATCATAATATTTAGAGTGAATAGTAACTGAAGTTTGAATCCAGTATTCTTTTAAGTTGTCTAAATAACTTTTAGTAGAGGTAAAAATTTACTTAAATTTTTCCACATTTTCCACCAGTTTCATAAAGTTTGCATTTAATTATGAGTAAATATTGACTTGTATTTTGCTATTGTATTTTGACATGACAAGAATGTGTTTTGAGTTGCATATGAAAAAAATCTATGACAAACACCTATATTTTCCTTTTTAATACAAAGTTGTAATATCAAAAATAATACAAATTTATACTATATAACTCTGATTAATTAGTATACACCAAGTATCTGTTCAAATTTGAAATCAGTTTTAAAGAGTGCTCTTGGCAAAGTTTTAAAATAACAAACTAGAATGAATCATGGCATCTTAGTCAGAAATCTGCTTTCCATATAAGGTAAATGTTTTTAAACATCTATGTAATCACCCACATTATCCTAGGTGTTAAAGTTTTAAAGTTTATCTCTATATAGTATCAGGAACTTAACCACATAAACGTTTTATTCTTACAGTGTGAAAGATGAAAATTGAGTAAATAAAATAACACTAAGATATCTTAATTCAGTGCCTTTCTCACATTAATCATTTAAAAAGGTTGAGCATTTGCATTAGATGACACTGAAAAATAGTAGAGGAATATTTTAGTCATATGCCAGAGCTGGTTTTATAAGGCTTTTATTCATACAAAAGTTCTGTGATCCCCAGAAAGCCTTATTTACATTTTCTCGTCTATTTTCCATGGATTCCTCCAACTGTTGTTTATCATACTTTCTAGTTTTCTACTAAGATTACCTAGCATTGTTTTTTAAGTAAAGGAAACAATACTTCATGGAATAATTCATGAAAATTTCTCTGACTATACATTTTCAATTTTCATGTCAATATGATAGAAACGTAAATGTTATCTCGATTTCTACATTTCTATTTGACTTGCAAATTTTTGCTCCTTTAAATTTTCTCGTTTGGTATTTTTACTCTTTCCTAAGTAAATAATGATATAATCGCATAAGGATCGACTACATCTTGTGTCCTCTCATCTACTTTTAATATCTTCCTAAATTATTTTACTTCAAATCTGGTTGTATTGATGCCTGTGAGTTGATTGTTTACATTTCTCCCCACATCTCTGTTCAATGACAGCATGCAGGTAGCTTAAAATAACCATGGAGTATTTACTCCAGGGAAATCAGAAAACTCCATAGACTAGGGCTTTCCCCGCCATAGAGCCAGGGCACAAAACTCTTTAAGACTACCATTTGGTTCGAATACACATTAGCACTTTTAAAAATTTTGATGGTAAAAAGCCCTAATTATTTGACTGCACTGCAGAACCAAACATGCATGCTAATCTTTTAAAGCGAGGTCCCAACTCATTAAGGTAATCATAGCTTTCATCCTGATCAGAGACTGCTGATTCTAAGGAGCTCAGGGATCCAGCTAATGACCCTGTTCCCTCAAAAGCGTAGGTCTGGAGGGAATCAAAAGGAGGGGCACACGGATCAGTATTAGCTTCTTCGAGCTTTTCCAGAATGAATTTTCTGAATATGGCACTGTCGGGGCCAACTTGCAAAGACTGCCTGTATAGGCTCCTGATCTCAGCGCTTGTGGTTTTCCGAGTCTTGCGTTCCCGCATTATGGTACTACTCCTCAGCTCTGCTATATCAAAGGCCTCTGTATCTTCTTCTCCACCCCCTTCATCATCATATTGGAATATATTCTCTCTGAAATCTTCACTTTTCTCAGGAAATAGAATCTGTTTTCTCCGTTGTTTTAAACCCAAAGTCAAAAAAATAAACCCTGATGAAGAAAGCACATCAGAATATCAATAAACAATAAAGAGTATTATAAACAATACAGTCTTTGCTCTCATTTCAAGCTCAAGATGAGTGCTTAAACTTTATGATTATAAAACAAAAAGATACATTTGTCATTGAAAATTTGCCAAAGGGACTTGCAAAATTACAAAAGAATGTATCACGATTTTTCTGGCTGATGACTTAGAGTCAAAGAAAACCATAAAAATATAGTGAACTATTTTAGATGATGAACAATTTAACATTCAAAATCTGTTTCTTCTCAAATATTAAAATAGAATAAAGTAGAATAATAAAACTTTGCAACCTGAATGCGTTTGTCAACTTTAGTAGCCAATGCTTCATATTAATAGTAGTTCAGAACAACAGAACAGTTTGATGTTCCCTGTTGAAGCAAAATTCTGTGGCATAATTATTTTCTAAATTAATATGTATTGACTATGAAGCATACATCAGGCATTCTTCTAAAAGCTTTATATTTATTGATTGATTTTATTCTTGTGAAAGTCATTATATTATTATATCCTATTATAGATGAGAAAACTGAAGCACACAGATGTTAAATGACATTGCTAGAAAGACACAGCTAGTTGAGAGATACAATGGAATACTGTTCAGTCACCAACAGTGAAGTCATTTACAGCAACATAGATGAACCTGCTGGACATCATGTTAAGTAAAATAAGCTAGGCACAGAAAGAAAAGCACTGCATGATCTCACTTATACATGGAATCTAAAAAAGTTGATTTCATAGAAGTAGAGAATACAATGATAGGTACCAAGATTTGGAGAGTAGTCAGGGGAGTGGGGATGAAGAGAGGTTATTCAATTGGTGCAAAGTTACAGTGGGACAGGAGGAATAAGTTCTGGTGTTCTATTATACCGTAGGGTGATTGTAGCTAATAATTTATTTCAAAATAGGTAGAAGAGATAAATTGGAATGTTATCACCACAAAGAAAGGCTACATGTTTTCAGTCACAAATATGCTAATTATGCTGACTTGAGCATTATACACTATATACAGGTATTGAAACAACACACTGTACCCCATAAATATGTCCAATTTGTATCAATTATAAATACAATAAAATAAAAAAAGACAAAAGTAGAAAGTTGGTTCAGAGCCTGTGCTCTGTGACACCACATAAATTTCAGAAATTCCAAACTATCATGCATTTGAATCATAACACATTTGTCTAGAATTATTATTTATTACATAAGATAATTTTAACATCATGTAGAAACAGAAAAAATTCAGAACACTTTTGCTTTAATTTTAAATAAAAATGTGTGTGTGTGTGTCTGTGTGTGTGTGTGTCTTTGCATGTGGGTATCAAGGATAACCAAGAGCCAACCTAGGATCTTATGTAGCTGTTCAGAATTTCACATGTAGGATTTGAAACACACATGAAGTAATGTTATGAATAGTATCACAAAGAGAAATATGTTGGTTATATAGTATTTATATAAAACTTGCATTTAAAATATCTAAATTAAATAAGGTCACCATATTTGCATTCATGTATTGTACTTTAGAACTCATATGATATATATGGTTGAAATAGAAAGGAGTCTAATAAATACTTTTCTGATCTGAATTGGAGATAAACATTTATAAAACATTCAAAGGAAATCACTATTGTAATAGTTGACCCGTAACTCCCACCTGCTAAATTTTACTCACATTTGTAATTATAAAGCTGCCCCTTGTTTGTTTGTAGATTTTCAGGGCTTGGTTTAAGTCTGTATCTATAGGTAGCTCAGTATTTTACTCCCCCAAAATTATGCTTTTACTATTTATCTTTGCTTCTGGATCTAGCTATGTAGCTATGAATTCAGCTTCATAATCAAAGATCATTAAAAATAATTTTAAAAACTGAAGCTAGGTCCTAAACAATTGTAATGGTAGGTGGTAAATGAGGAATGGATGGGTTTTGAAGCCTTGAGAAAGATAAGTTAAGTGAAGACAAGGCAGGTCCTGAAACATATCTCATGCCAGTTTGAGTGGTCAGTTTGGCATTTCAGAAACTAATACATTTGCTCTCACTCTTCAATGTAGTTTCATTGGCTTTTGGTTTGAAGTTTTGAGGGAGGCAAGAGCAGAGTTTAGACTATATATTTTGGCATTAAAAAAAGGAAAAGGTTATGCTAGATGAATATTTTATAGTCCTGAAAGCCTGATTAAGACCTTTTGGTGTTCAGCTGCCTCATTTGTGAAATGAATATAAATTATCTGCTTATAAAAACAGTGATAGCAATAGAAAAAAACAAGCAAACAAAAACTAATAGCGCTCTTTTACTGGGATTTCTTTCTCTTCTGTACTTGGATTTAAAAAGACGTTCTCTTATACATTCCTCATTTCTAACATTTACTGTCCTTTTTATTCACAAAAGACTTTTGGATTATTTTTAGTTTTAATTGACAAAAACATATACATTTATGGTATGCAATGTGATGTCTGATATATGTATACATTGTGGAATGATTAAATCAATTTAATTAATATATTCATCACCTTAAATACCTATAAATAAAAGTGGTATGTTGAAGAGATAGCCACACTTCCATGTTCATTACAGCATTATTCATGATAGCCAAGATATGGAATTGATGGAAGCTAAGTTTCCATCAGTGAATTAATGGATAAGGAAAATGTGGTATACAGACAGAACGAATGCTATTTAGCTTTAAATAAGAAAGAAGTTCTGTCACTTGCCACAACATAGATAAAACTAGATAACATTATACTAAATGAAAGAAGCCAGCCACAGAAAGACAAACACTGCATGATCTCACTTTGACAAATCTAAAACAAGTAAATAAGTAACTCACATAAGTAGAGAGTAGAATGGTAGTAGCAGGATAGCAGGTGAGAGAATGAAGAGACATCGGTCAAAAGACACAAAGTTTCAGTTAGACATTAGGAATAAATTCAAGAGATCTATTTTACCACATGGTAACTATAGTTAATAATAAGGTATTTTATACTCGAAAATTGCTAAGAGAGTAGATTTTACTGCGCTGTTTTTTTTTTTTTTTAAATGCACCTTGGGCTCTAGTCAGTTGCAGTACAGTGTTGTATAACAATGTGTTGTGGTCATGGAATCTTAGCACATCATTTTCTAGCTGTGTGACCCTTCATAAAGCACAAAGCTTTTTGAGTTTCTATTCCTTCATCTAGAAAATGTAGGTGATATTAGTTACTACTTAATAAGTTTATTGTGAGGTTCGGATTGCATAGTGCATATAAAACACTGAAGATTGTCTCCTGGAGTATAATAAGCACTCGAGAGAAGCTCGCCATTATTATCACTAATTTTTACATGTTTTATACTGTTACATTGTATATGTGTCAAGAACATGCATAAACAGATGTGTACATACACACTCACATACTCATACAATTCAAAGATCATGTTTTTATCCACTTATTTACTCCACTTGATTTAAGAATTATACTACATTCAGAGAAGCAATAAACGTACACACAAACCCACATTATAATGCTATAATAGAATTAACTATTTATGTATTTATCATGTTATTTTAAATAAATGAGTATATGTTCAGTTCAGCACCACCTACCAAATATGATCATAATGCAAATGAGAATAGCAATGATGACTTCTACCTACCAAATATGATCATACTGCAAATGAGAATAGCAATGATGACTTCTGTCTTGAATCCCATGGAAAGCACAAGCTCCTGGTACTGGCAGGTCTGTGTGCTCCCACTGTCACCACAGTCACAGACATGGATGGTAAGGGTGTTTGTACTTGTAAGTGATGGGATTCCATTGTCGGCAATTAAGATGGAGATGTAGAAGACAGGCTCTTCTTGAAGGTTAAAACCAGTTCTATTAGTCAAAATGACAGCTGTGTTATCTAAAACAAAAATCCATGTGCATAATTTTTTCAACTACATAAGAGAAATTTGTATGTAATAGTCACATGTGCTAGGGACAATAGTATAGAGATATGATCAAGTAAGTTCAAATAAAAGGAAGACGAAATTTCTGATGAGAAGACAACTAAAACATCCACACTAAATTATTAGTGTTTTGACATTACCTAAACCCTAATTATGTAATCAGATGAATTATTTAAATTATGTAGTAAAATTACTATTTAATATTATTAAATATTGAGTTGATACTACTTATTTAGTTAATTTATTTATATTATTATTGAATTAATTAAATTGGTTCCAAAATGTCTTTGACACATATATAAAACATACGTGTAACACAGAAAATGGCTTTTTAATCAGATATCAATAATTTATAGGGACTACCAATATGAAATATAAGCTGATAGAGCTGGCTTTATTTGTGTTAATTACATATGACACGGCCTATTTTCTAATACTTGTGACCCATTATTTGTACAAATCCAGGGAATATACAAGACTTTCAAAGATATATATCAAAGCACATGATCTCAAATACTATATTTTCTAATTAGACAAAATAATTTCACTTGGTAGACAAGATCCTATTAGGATATTTCATATCACATTGCTGTTATTAATCTATTTTGTATTTAAAATTCTGAAAATCATTACACTTAGACTGATTCATTTACCTAGAGAGTCCATTCAAAAAAATTCATGAAAACAAACAATAAACACTTCAACAAATATGCAATGACTCTTCTGTGAATCCCAAAATATTATAAATAACTTCTGTCATTGTAATTTCTTGTACCTCAGAACTGTATTTTCCCTTTACTTCTTTTTTACCATCCCTCAAAATATTTTCTATAGTCACCAAATTTTAGAAGACAATAGCAGTAAAAGGAAAATAAAAGCCTTTTGAAATGCATGCTTAAGTAGGACATTTCCCAAATCACCTTTTTAAAGACAATTCACTATGAAACCCTTAAGGTCTATAAAGCCCATGTGATTTTATTCGCTAGGCAGATCTAAGAGTTGAGAGACAGTTGACACTTCTTAAGTATGCGTTTTATTAAATTACTTGTGACCACAAGCATTAAACCAAATCAATTTTGTATGCTTCAATGTATTTATTTCACCTCAGTAATTTATTTTGTATTAATAGAAATTAATCTATATATACAAATATCAATGTATTTAAATATATACATTTAAAAACTCCAGCTTAGATTCATTTATATTAATATATGTATTTTAAAATATAATTTTTAACTTAGAGTATAATAATAAAAAATAAATAAATAAAATAACGTTGAAGTCTGCAACAACAAATAATAATAATAATAATAATAATAATACATGTACCCCCTGAATCTAAGAGTTTGTTACATGGCTAAATTTTGTGGAAAGCAGTCTGGAGATTTGTCAAAGAGCTTGAAAGAGATATTTGTGGTTTTTGTCTGAAACATATTTGAGTTTCCTCCCCAGGGGAATTTGACGAGGGCAAAACAGACAGAAATGTGTTGCATTTACTCTCGTATGAAAGGCCTCTTCTGGAACAAAGCTTAACCTCAGCTGTAAGGAGAACTGCAAGTATTTGGTTACAGATATTTCAGTAATAAATCAACTGTGTTTCATAACTTTGAGGTATAAAAAAATTAAAACAAGTTCTTATTATGACAAAAAGTATCTCTTACTGAAGCTCATGAAAAAGAAGCAGTCTGGCTTTGTATAAAGTTAATCCACCTCTATAGAAAGGAAAAATAAATTCTGCCCCTACAAAAAGTTCTTTGGAACACTTAATCCTTAGATTGATAAAAATTATTTAGTTTTGAAGGAATAAGAACTATATTAACCCAATTTCATATATTCTAAGCTCCTAATTGATGACCCTAAATATTTTTGAATCAATCAAGCTAACATGACTGTAACTAAAATAAATATCATTTTCTTCCTCAGTCATAGATTGAACTCTGAGTTAGATGAGAACATGAAAGGAGCCGTGGTGTCAGAACTGCAATTATATTCGCAGGGTCATTCAGACTTTACAAGAGCTTACAGCCATTGCTAACTTTAAAAAGTGTTTCTACTTTGAAGAAATGCGGTGAGAAATGGAGCCAATATTTTTAGAACTTAACATTGAGTTTTGTTTTCCATTTTCCTTGTTACTCTTTTGCTTGATTTCCAAACATTATTATGTTGCCAGAACAGTATAAAAATCCATGCCATAAATTCCATTAAAGTCTAACATGAGTCACAAAAATGTATCAAAACTCATTATGAGTGAATGACATTACCTTGATTATCTATGATTGTAAAACTTGAATTGTTAGTGTCTTCTACAGATAGATTAAAGTAAAAATGGTGCTCTTCTATGGATTCATCTCTATCCACTGCACTGACAGTCTGAATTACCTAAAAAAAAAGGGGGATAGATTTTTGTTGTTGTTTGGATTCAGGAAGATCACAGCTGCTATTATTATTAGCTTTTATTCACATTGCTTTATTACAATCAATAGGGACATTGCAGAAAATAACTGTCAAATCAGTGGAGAATATTAAAATGTTTTTTCTCAGGTTAAAAATATGTTCACTTCCTTTTTTCAAAGGGTGTTGTAATATTACATAATAAACAAATTCTTGTTGATGGATCAGGTGGATTCCAAAAGCTGTTTGTTAAAAGTCTCCAAAGCATTGCTTTTGTATTACTCACACCCTCCCTGCCTACATTTCACTCTTTCTTCCTTCTTAACTTTTTCTTTATCTGAATGTCAGACATTATGATTTGCTAAAGTTGTCTATTTCCTGTTTTTACTGAGAGCAAAACTGTGGTAGAGTTACTGGCTTACTAAACTATTTGCTGAAGTAATGAGATTTGCAATTGATTGAGGAAATAATGCATTTAAAATGTAGGGGCAATGTACATGATTTCCTTTGACCCATAATGATTATAGGAAAGTATTTTACATCAAATAAGTTCATCTCTATATCTCAGATCATAAAACAATGAAGTACTGCAGACATGAACAAATCCATTCTCAATTAATTTTCTTATTTCAAGACATGAATCTGTCAGTCAAGTAGTTCATTATTGTCGAAAAAGATATGCTGTCAAGATCACATAGTGAGATTGTGATTAATTGTGGAAATTAAAGTAAAGTGATTATAGAAGTTATTCTTTTGAATTTTCTAGAATTAAAGTGCTTTTAACAATATGTCAAACAAAAATAGCCTCAGATGCAAGATGACAAGCCCAGATTTATATTATACTTCAAAAAAATGGATACATCTTCACAGGCATAAAGAACATTAGGAAACCAATACGATCTGTATATTACTTCTCCACATTGATTTATTTTTAACTCATTACACATTACTAATAAATAATATTCATTTAGTGTTAATTAAGTAATTTAACAAAACACATTTTATTCAATCCATGCTTATAATTATACATGTGGATATTGATTTATGTTAAGGTAAAGCCTTCATTTTAGAATATTACAGGATTTTGTATAGGCTGGGTAGAGGGCAGGGGCTTGGAAACCCAATATTCTGAATCCTGGCTTTGCCATTTAGAAGTTTTTAACCTTGAAAAATAAAAATACTAATACTTAACCTTCAGGGTTCATTTTCAGGATTATAGGTCTTGGCTTGTCAGAGAGTTTGTCACACGACAAACTATTATGTGTTCCTATGTCTATTATGTGTTCCTCATGAAAATATTCTCTTGTTGAGTTTTTGCATATCATGGTGTCCTGAATATTGTTAGTAATAGGCATATGGATATCTTTATATGCACATTTGCTGAAATAAGATTGATAACAAAGTATAGAATTCATGTTTATCTTGCTGGCATATGTGGCTACAGTGTTCAGATAAGGAATATTTTATTTTACTACCTGATGTTCTGTATTAAACATGAGCATCTGAGTAAATGTTGCAAATGTCTCCCTTTGGGAATGAAGACTTAAGAAGACTGGAGATATACTGTATGTATGTCAAAAGATTTTTAATAAATCAAAATACCTTATACATATGTACAGGAAACTGAATGAGCAAGATTTCAACAGTCTGCCTCCTTTTAAATGAACATGTCTCCACTTATATTTGCTTTGTAAGTTGGGCTTCCAATAAAATATGTTTTACTGGCTTTCATAATTACTTTATAAAAATAGGAAGACACTGATATAAAATGAGTCATATATCAAGTATTATGAATTTTATTGAAGTTACCTTGAACAGGTACACTTAAAAATAAACACATATCACTAATAAAGGGACCACATTAATATGCTAATAAGTTTTGATGGAGGATATTTATTTTTCCTTTAAATATACCAATGGAAAGGTTTTCATTTTCATTTTAAAATAAAATTATAAGAAAAACTTCTATATGTTGTATTGGTTGCTATTTACTTACATCTCTTTATCTGGGAACTATCGTTGACCTTATACATTTATGAAAGGAGTAAAGATAAATTAAAAGGTAAAAGTATATACCAAGAACAGCCATGGCTTGAGAGATTGGGAAAAGAGAAAATGAAAATAACTCCAAATTATGACCAATTCTGAAAGCTCAGATTTTTAATATTCTTTTTGCTCTCTAGGTAGAATTTTGGCCAATTTATTTCTGACGCAGTACATTCAATCATCTATATACAGTGCATTGAAAGCTACAATGGAAATACATTGTGTAAGCCCCAAGAATTGAAAAGTAACTACAATTTAATAAGAACTTACCTATGGGCCAGGATCTGTTCTATATATTATCTTAGATAATCTTCACAATGGTCTCTGGAATAAATCCTATTATTGTTCCCATGTTATAAATGTTTATATTAAGCTTCATATAAGCTAAGTGTCTTAGGTAACTAAATTGGCTGGGCCAGAATTAGAATGTAGCTGATGTCATAGGCAATGTGAAATATGAGTAGTAAGTGTAGCCCTCTAGGACATATTGTTCATATCCTAGACTTGTTCTTGTCCTACCAGATTTACATACAAAATGATACCGTAAAAGACATGAAATTCCAAAAGCAAGTAAAAATATGTCTCATAAAAGTTAGTGACAGAGAAATAAGTAATATAATTTTGTAGAATAAGGACCAAAAATAATGGTTAAAAATAGAAGAAAATAATGTGTTTTGATATGGGAGAAAGGGAAGATTTTCTAGGGTAAGAGTACAGCCAATGAGCTAATACTCAAATAAAAATATGAATTGAGGAAAAAAGTGTGATCCTAAGCAAAGAATATCACGAAAATTAATGAAGGCAAAGATATCATACATTAGGTATAAATGTATGAAATTAATATTTTGTAGATTAAAGATGACCTACTAATGGAAGTTTCATAAGTTCCAATTTAGTTATTTTATGAAACTATAATCACTATTTGACTTTAAAGATAATCAGGAGAATAAAGATAATCATTTGCCTGCTATTAATCATTATGCACTATGTCTTTTTTTAAGAAAAAGTCACACATGGGCCAGTTTACTAAGATATCATTCCAGATTAATTATCCTGAGCCAAAAATAAGCCCAATACTCACATTCTTCAAACCAAAGAGATGGTTCTTATTAAACATGCAATTGATGGACAGCTAGTTTAAGATGCAACTCTTGTACACAAAGATTTGGAGCAAGCAATACATTTGTGTCTGTTTCCTTACCTTCATGGCAAGTCACAATGAAACCTACTTCCAGGATTAGTCAATGAATAAATTGTTGAATAAGATTATAAACTATAGATTGAATCATGAACTCTAAATCAATATACAAATACTGAGTACTAATTTATATGTCATCAATTCCTTGAAGTGCACTTAATAAACAATAAAAAAATGCTTCTCAATAGAAAAATGTTAAACAAAAAGTTGGAGTTGTAATAAATGAATACCTGGAAAGATTTTCTTAAAAATCTTATCTGAGTTGCTTATTTAGTTATTCTAGGTAGGTATACCTTGTATTAGGCTAAAGATGCAGATTGTCTCCCATTGCCAAGAAATTATTATACAAACATATGTATGAGACCATCACTTTTTATATTACTCTAATGAGGAAATGATTTTAAATTACACCTGTTTTGACAAAATAAATCTATAAAACTCAAAAAAGGTGTTGAACATCTGTTCAAACAGGCAGAGTACAAAATAATACACTAATAGAACTAGAACCAACAAGAAAGTCTAGGTTGTAGTATGCTTGTTGTCTTTCTTTGTTTAGCAAAATATTAGAAGAAAAATGTTCAAAAGGTCATTATAGTATAATAGTTTAGACCTGGATAGAACTGAGGATACTCTAAGTTTTCTAAAAGGATTTTTCACAATGTTTCATTATATTTATTTAAATGTCATAGATATTATAATTGTTTTTGCCATTAACTTGTAGAAATTGATATTCAGTTGAAAAATACACATTCCTAGATTTTTATCTCAATACATATTTTCTAATTTTCCTTTTAAAGTTAATATTCCAAATATACTTTTAAAATTCACATAAAATCAGCATGTATATGGAAAAATTATCTATAAAATATCTCATTAGTATCTTAAATGTATCAATTTAAAATGTATTTCATTAGTACTTACAGCACTCCAAGCAATCCTATGCCCTGGTGGAACAATCATGGATAAAATTAGTCTCTGTCACCACTGTTCACGTTCTAGTGGTGAAGAAGATCAAGCAGAATTGCAAACTTAAAAAGTATTGAGGAAGTACAGAATACCTAAATTAAATTTTAAAAGTTATAAACACCTAAAGTACTTAATACTTAAATATTGGGGGGTCAGAGAACCTTGTATCTGTGCTGAAATTAGAAGATCATACTGCGGAAGTGAGCAGGGGATACATCGTGGACATATTAAAGAGTTTTGACTTTATACTGAGGGACACTCCCAGGCTCTAAGTTGGGAATGACATGATCATTACTTTTATTTGGGATCACATGGTTCCAGGCAAAGGACTGCATTTTAGAATGCTCCTTCTGAGGACATCCTTAGTGTAAGTCTGGAAATAGAGAATCTAGTCCGCAAGCTATTGTCATGATCCTATTGAACAACTGCTTGGTAATCAAAATCACTTTATGTGATATACAAAAAAAACCCCACTAACAATCACAATTATGGAATGTGTTATTTTAAATGAGAAACAATACAGAAATTACTGAGCAGTGTTCATAAATTGAGAATGGTACAGTATGCTTCAAATAGAGATATAGTTCCTGAGTCCCAAAATTTGCCTAAGGGTATGCTGAGCTCCAGGAGATGTCACCAAAGTAATGTTTTTTCACCATTTTCAAGAGGGCTATATATTCTCCTCGCTACTCTCCATCCAGTAAAATCTGATTCTCCTGAAACTGCATGACTGCAGACTTACCTAATAAATATAATTGATTTATAAAACTGATACATTGCTGCATATGTGCTGTGAGATTGAATGAAGCAAAGTTTGATTTTACAGGAACATCCCTCTGCAGACCTGCTTAGGTCAGGTTCACTCTAGAAGAGAAGATAGGTCCCTTAGGTCACGTTCACTCTAGAAGAGAAGATAGGTCCCTATTAGGGTAGAAAGAGTGATGATAGAGAGAAATTGATACATTAAAGACATATGTAGGAGATGGGATCAACAGAACCAAATTATTGATTGGATATGGAGAATAAAGACTAGAATTAATTAAAAATGATGTCCATATGTCTTTTTTTCTTGCAAAACTTGATATCATAATAATTTTCCTAGGGATACTGAAAAAAGGGAAGGCTTAGGAGCAAATTTGGTGTAACCATGGGACATCTGAGTTGTTTTCTCAGGTTAGTCAGACACGTAGCTTAAAACAGAAAAATCAGGCAGAGATACAGTTATTTGGATATGAACTGTAGTCGAGAGGAGGAAGTGGATAAAAGAAGAAATAATGAGTTCAGGAAACTTTTGGACACAAAAGTGAAAGGAAGAGAATCACAGATCACAAAATGCAACCACTGAAATTTAGGAAAAAGAAAATTTTTACATGGAGACAAGGTAAATGTCTTTAGACAAAATATTGGTATGAGTGAATCTGAAAATTATCGATATTATACTTTACCTCCAAAAAAAGACATTTAATATCAGTCAAAATAATGGCACTCAGTGATTTGAAAAATGATAACTATTTGCACCACATGGCGAAGGCAAATTACCCTGATGTCAGCTCATTTATTATATTAGTATTTGCAAATTGCTGAAAATTCTCTCCTACTCTTCCCCACCCTGGCCCCTTACACATTAAGAACAAAACCAAAAATTTTGTTTACCCACATAGGTATTTGAGTAAATGTTTGGATTCCTCCAGAGTAGAGTGTGACTACTGTGGCATTTTTATTTTCTATGATTAATTTATTATCCATCCAAAGTAGATATACATAAGACATCCTTTTACCTGCCACTTTCTCTGGCTGTTTGAGCATGTGGGAAATGAGACAAGAATCATCTTCATAAATTAAAAATATGTATAAAATATTTAATATTCTGTTAATGATTTTAATTAAAAGTATGTGAAGATGATATTTTGGATATATTATATCAAATAAACATTATTAAAATTATCTGGGTGTTTTTTATATTTTTAAACGTGGCTACAGGAAAATTTACAATTCTATCATTTATTTGGGAAGTACTGCATTACATACTTATATTTTCAAATAATTTTTCTTTTTTTCAGTGACTTTATTTTATATGTACTTTATATATTGTATGAAATTTGGCTTTAGAACTCCAAGAAATAATAGTGTAAGAGAAGGCATTGATTTCTTATTACTGTTTTAAATTATATTACCCTATCAGTTTCAATATTACATAAAGTTTTGATTATCGATTGAGGACTATAATATTTTATCATTATTATACGTATTATGTGTGCCTTTTGAAGTCTTATATTTATTACCTAGGATTTAGGTTTATTATTCTTATTCGTTACTTATTTATTTATTTATTTTTGAGATGGAGTTTCACTCTTGTCACTCAGGCTTGAGTGCAGTGGTGCGATCTCGGCTCACTACAACCTCTTCCTCCCAGGTTCAAGCGATTCTCCTGCCTCAGCCTCCTGAGTAGCTGGGATTACAGGTGCCCACCACCACGCCCAGCTAATTTTTGTAGTTTCAGTAGAGATGGTGTTTCACCATGTTGGCCAGGCTGGTCTCGAACTTCCGACCTCAGGTGATCCTCTCGCCTAGGCCTCCCAAAGTGCTGGGATTACACCCGTGAGCCACTGTGTCCCACCTAGGTTTACTTTTATCTGAGGGTTTCTTAGCATCAAATGAAAAGTTCGTGTATATAATTTTTATGTGTATCATTTAGTTCCTTTGACTTGATATGTAAAATATTTATAGATTTCAAAGCATTGTATATTGTTAACTTTTTATTATTTTTAGGAAAGTTTAAATAACATGAAAATTAACTGTAACTTTGAAACTCAACTATACAAATCTCTTGACCGAAAATATTCCTTAGAAACTTCTCTGTGACATAGTCTCAGTATTATTAAGCATAATTGTTTTAATCCTCTTTTCTATTTTTCTTACATTATTTCATTTTCTTTCATTCCAGTCTAATGACTTTTTTTAAAAAACCTGCATTTTGAAATGATTATAGATTCACAAGAAAATGTAAACCCTGTGCATGCAGTCTCTCAGACACTTCATTCAGCTAAACCAATGGTTACATCTTATGCACCTGTAGTACATTATTAATATCACACGCGTATGATGACAAAACAAAAAAATCAACCTCTATAATACGTTTATATTGGAGTTCTTAACTTTTGTTTTTTACTTTGTTAATTCGACTCCCCTAAACATCTGATGAACGACATTATTAACCTGCTCCACTCTCATCTCCAACAGACATTGACAATGTTGTTTGTGTGCAATATCAAGTGTACATAGACACCGTGTAGCTAATTCAAATCTCTTTAGAAGACAATGAACTCCATGTTAAGAACTTATAATGTATGACATGACCCTTAATTGTCACTGTTAATATTAACAAAACTACTTTTACCACAGTCCTCTTTTACCTTCTTTCTTATTTGTTTTTTATCTTTACAAAATCCTTAGAAGATAGAGATTGTAGAGGAGAAGCTGTACTATTATTTTTGAAATGAGGAGATTAGTATTCAGCATGGTTAGGATATTATCATCTAATTGGGGAAGTGTGGATGAGTGATAGAGATCTTCAGCCATTGCACTGTGTAATCTTTTTGTTATTTTAGCTTGTTGTTTTTGATGTTTCCTTCTCACATAAGGGGAAACATATTTGAATTACACCTCATGGTTTCCTATACATGTGATTTTTAGACAATAATCAAGAATACCAATCAGAAATTCCAGGAACTTAACACTAGAAAACAAATGTTTATTGCAATCCTCTCTAAAGAACCACTTTGCCTTTCAAAAACATGGGACAAAACAAAACCTAACAAAGAAACAAAAAACAAAAGACACTTAAATAATACATAAAAAGAACAACACTTATTTTGCTATACTGCTCATTTTTCTCAAAGGGTAAAAGAGGCAAATCCATCAAATTCAAAAAGATGCACTCAGCTATCATTGGAAAGCTGTGTGCTATGTATTGCTTAAGAGTAAATGAGGGCCAGGTGTGATGGCTCACACCTGTAATCCCAGCACTTTGGGAGGCCGAGGCAGGCGGATCACAAGGTCAGGAGATGGAGACCATCCTGGCTAACATGGTGAAACCCCATCTCTGCTAAAACTATAAAAAATTAGCCGGGTGTGGTGGCATGCACCTGTAGTCCCAGCTACTTGGGAGGCTGAGGCAGGAGAATCACTTGAACTCGGGAGGCAGAGGTTGCAGTGAGCCGAGATTGCACTACTGCACTCCAGCCTGGGTGACACAGCCAGACTCTGTCTCAAACAAAAAACAAACAAACAAACAAAAAAGTGAGAAACGTGATAGACAGTTCCAATCGAAAGAGAAATAGAGCAGCCTCAGTTATTAAACGCCTATCTTTTTTAAACTCTGGCCATCCTGGGGCCAAGAATGATAACTAGCTGGAAGAAAATAGCTGTTTTTTTTTTTTTTTCAGTTTTCTGATGCTGTAGCACATCTAAGCAATCTCCAAAATATACAAATAAATCCGTCATGAAAAAGTTACCAATTATTTTTGGAGATAAGGAATTTTTTCAAAAGAGTAAAGAAAATATTGTATAATTGTTTCTTTTTTTGAGTTAATTTGAGTTATTGTATAACTGAAAAGAACAAAGAAAATATTGTAAAGCATAATTTTAAGATCTGTATATCTTCATTGAAACACATTTGGAGAATTTTATATTGTTTTAAAATTCTATATTTTACCCATTCTACCTATTAATAGATTTGCATTATAAAAAAAGTGAACCAGCAAATTTCACAGACAACCTTATAATCACATCACAAACTTTAAAAAACAAGTTTTACAATTCAAAGAATTTTCCTTTAATTATTTTTCAATACAAGTCTTCAAGTCTGATAGTCTGATAACCTTGATGTTAAAATAAAGGAAATACAAGAAAACGTTGCTCGTGTAGGATGATTTATTGATTGTTGTGTAATCTTATTGCCTTAAATTGTGTTACTTCAAGATATTAATCTGGTTGTTTTATTAATCTAGGAGGTACTTTGAAAGATCACTTTTCTTTTTATTAGTTTTAAGGTGCTTTATTAGATAAATGGTGTCCCAAAACACCCTTTACTTTGGTTATTATTCTTAAATAAAATTTTCTTTATACTCAAAATATATAATTTCATTTTATATACATTTTTACATACTTGCTGAAATTTCTATACACACAAGTAATTCATCAAACCAATCTATGAATCAATTTACTAAAAATGTTCACTTCCTATTAATATTAGTAATAAATAGAATGTGGTTTCTGGATTTGATAAATTTTTTAAATGTTAATTTCTATGAATGCATATTATGGAAAATAATTTGGGAAAGCTTCAACAGTACTCTTACCTGGTTAAAACATTCAGAATGATAAATATGTCACCTGTAATGGATACAGAGTGCTTGGAAATTTCTTCATTGGCAAAGTCACCCACGGTATTTACATTAAGTCATTTACTACATCAACACGAGGTACTAACTTTTATAAAGAAAATTTCTTATCAACCAGCAAATATTCTTGCATATTGAGGACAGAATGACTTCTTCAGGATTTTGCAAATAATTATCTTCTCACTTATCTCTGGCCTTTATTTATTTATTTATTTTGTTTGTTTGTTTTTGAGACATGTCCTCACTCTGCCCAGGCTAGACTGCAATGATGCAATCATAGATCATTGCAGCTTTGAACTCCTGGGCTCAAGTAATCCTCCCTCCTCAGCATCCTTGGTAGCTGGTTCTACAGGCATTAATCACCATGCCCAGCTAATTAAAAAAAAAAAAAAAATGTAGAGACGGAATTTCACTGTGTGAAAGTCCAGTCCAGAAAGGCTGGTCTTGAACTCCTGGACTTGAGTGCTGCTCTTACTTCGGCCTCCCAAAGTGCTGGGATAACAGGTGTCAGCCATCACCCCCTGCCTGCCTTTATTTTTAATTAAAATGTATTAGTCTGCCAAAAAGTTACAGGGTTTATGTAGTTACTTGTTCTGTTTTGTTGTTGTTGTTGTTGTTGTTGTTGTTGTTTTGAGACGGAGTTTCGCTCTGTTGCCCAGGCTGGAGTGCAGTGGCGCGATCTCGGCTCACTGCAAGCTCTGCCTCCCAGGTTCACGCCATTCTCCTGCCTCAGCCTCCTGAATAGCTGGTACTACAGGAGCCCGCCACCATGCCCGGCAATTTTTTTGTATTTTTAGTAGAGACTGGGGTTCACCGTGTTAGCCAGAATGGTCTCGATCTCCTGACCTCCTGATCCGCCCGCCTCAGCCTCTCAAAGTGCTGGGTTTACAGGTGTGAGCCACCCAGCCCGGCGTAGTTTTGTTTGGAGACAGAGTTTCACTCTTGTTACCCAGGCTGGAGTGCAATGGGGTGATGTCGGCTCAGGCTCACTGCAACCTCCACCTCCCAAGTTCAAGTGATTCTCCTGCCTCAGCCTCCCACGCAGCTGGGTTTACAAGCATTCGCCACCACGCCCGGCTAATTTCGTATTTTTAGTAGAGACGGGGTTGCGCCATGTTGGCCAAGCTGGTTTCGAACCCCTGACCTAAGGTGATCCACCTGCCTTGGCCTCCCCAAGTGTTGGGATAACAGGTGTGAGCCACCGTGCCTGGCCAGTTATTTGTAATAGAAACGATTATTAATGTTTTACACAGCTTTCAAACATTTTTTATGCAATTTGATTTTTTATCCTTTTTCTTTTAAATATAATATATTTTATTATATATATTTTTTCTTCTTTTTGGTATAGTTACTTTTTAATATGTTTCATATTAATTCGAACACATTTAAGCTTAAAGAGTTCTGTGCTATTCCTAGGATTTATGTATTTATTAGACATTTAAAATATTTTGGCGTTAAAAAATTATTTAACAACTTTCTATAGGGATATCTGGAAACTAATGTTGAACTGTATGTAAGATTGTCTGTAGCAATTTGATAGAAATAATGTTTACCTATAAATTATTTTTAATAGTTAAAATTTTAAAAACCCTCTGAAAAATTGATACCTTTTCCTAAAACATTAATTTATAAATATTTATACTAATTAAAAATAGTTGAAAAAAATAAAAGTCACAAAAAAAGAGATGAAGTTTTAATACTGTCTTTATCATTATTAAAAATGAAAGAGAAAGCGTAGGAATTAATTGGACAGGTTTTCCAATTTTATTTACTGACAATTCCATCTGTATTTTCTGCAGTTCCTCACTAACAGATCACAGAATCTTGGGAAATGACTGATTCCATATCTAGGACAGGAAATGTGAAAGGCCTGGCTCGGTATCAGCCTGGGTCCAACAGAGGGA
Source organism: Pan troglodytes (assembly GCF_028858775.2). NCBI lineage: Eukaryota > Metazoa > Chordata > Mammalia > Primates > Hominidae > Pan > Pan troglodytes. The sequence continues at coordinate 76,552,801 of NC_072415.2, forward strand.
CAAAACCACATGATCATTTGAAACGAGGAATTCTAATAGAATTCTAAGCTATAATATCAGAGCAATCATAAAGATGTAAGGAGAACTCTAAAGGGTATCCTGACGCTCTGAGAAAATATCAGAGGACAGACAAGCGTGGGCGGAAAGCCTTCTCCCTGGGACCAGCTTCAGCCCTCCTTGGAGGAGGTGCAGCTGCAGCATACCCTATGGAAGATGTTCACAGGTTGCCTGGGTTCACATTCTAACCCACATTCTTCAGGAAAGAAGAAACAACCCTCCAGGGTACCAATGGGCTGGAGGATAAATATGCAGGACTTGGCGCGCACTGCGTTGCCAGGTCTGGAGCACAGTGTTACACTCGGTGCGGGGGGCGGGGGGCGGGGGGGCGGTCTCAAGGCAGTTGTCATGAGCCCAGGCTGCAGTTGCTGGTTGCCAAGTGCCTGTACATTTGGTACATTAGGGTCTGTATGTGTGTCTGGGGCAAAGCACCACACAAATCCCCACACGTCCAGAGAGCTGACCATGCAGTATGACAAAGGGAAAAGCAAACATGCCACGTACTGGATCTAGGAAGAGAAGTCTTCTCCTGCAATGTTCATCCATAGCCCTCTACTGACAAGGCTCAACCTTGCACTCACCGTAAAGGAGAAAAGCTCTCCGGGGGGTGGGGGCGGGGGGTTGGGGGGCGCAATTCCTGTGCACAGCGCAGGACCTTGTTAAGCAGGTATTGAGGCATGAATGTGCACCACGAAGCATTAAATTGATCAGTGGCAGAGCCCAGAACATATTGCTGTACCAGAAACCATGTAAGCAATCAAAGACTAACATGTTGTCTAAAGTACACAGAAACTGACATGAATGTGTGAGGATCTATTTTTCTAAACATTCTTTGTCCTTTTTATGATTCCTTTTGTGATGTAGATAGCTTATTTTTTTATTTTTATTTTTTTCCTAACTTGTGCGTGTGTGTGTGCACACATGCATGGACACCTGTAAATATTTTTTAAAACAATTATTGTGCGCTGCTTTGGAACTTTGAAGAAGCCTGGTCCTTTCTAAAGAGTAGTGTGGACAAAGAATACAAAGTTTCAGTTAGACAAGAAAAATAAGTTTAAGAGTTCGATTGTATATAGTTAATAACAATTGACTATGGTTAATAACAACATATTGTATACTTCAAAATTTCTGAGAGTAGATTTTAAGTGTTCCCTCCACAAAAAACAAGTATGTAGGTAATGCATATGTTAATTAACTTGATTTAGCCATTTCACAATGTATGCGTGTATGTTTGTGTATATATGTATATAAACATCATCATGCACCATAAATATGTACTATCTGTATTTTTTAAATTAAAATATTTTAAAAAATAAAAATAAAGAGTACTCTAGGGAAGTGGAAACAGTGAACTTCGTTTTGGGTTTCTTAATACAAACAAATCCATGCTGAGTCTATCACCCTACGCACATACTCTTCTTTTAGTTTCTGGTATAATGAAGCTTTTTATTTCTTACCAACATTCTCTAAATTGTGTGTCCTTCATGTTTTATTCTGCCCCAATTTTATTTTTTAGCAATTTCCTTTCAGGGATCTCAGGCTGAGATTATATCAAAGAAGGTGCCACCTTTCTCTTTACTATCATTTTCTCATTCTAAGGTGGAGAGCTGTCAAAGTGTTTTTCCATTTCGTTTGTGCCACCAAGTTCCCTGCTTGAAACCTAAGAAAGTATATACTGGTTCTGGATTTTCTCTTGCCTTAATCCAGAATTTACATTATTTAATTTATCTGACACATATATTTAACAATTTGTGTCCTAATGGTGTAGACATTTCCTTCTTTTGGTGATTAACTGTTCCTTATGTTTAAACATTTTCTCTATTTACTTCTAAATAGAATGCTCTTCAGAGTTTCCTTATCAGCACCACTTAATATTATTGTTAAGATTATGGTGAACCTAATCAAATAACTTTTACTACCATTTTAATAATTTTAAAAAACTACTTATACATGGATATTGCATTAAAATAATTATGGTTCATATGTACACCATTTCAGTTACATGAGCTATGCCTTATTAACTTTGAAAGCATTTTTTTTTAGAGATTGCTTCATTGGTTTTAGTGTTCATACATTAATATTTCACTTCTAGGAAGGAGGAAGAGATTAACAGCACTTTAAAAAGTTTTTAGTGGCACTTTGGGAGGCATATATTAATGTTAGGTGTTTGGTTTTAATTGTATTAACAAAAACCTACCCAGTGAATTTCAAATCAGAAATCTCAACCCAAGTCAGTCTGACTCTATGATCAACATTGGAGGAAACACAACAGTCTTGTGCTTGTGATAGCCATAATTCCTGGATTATTAAAACAAGGCATCTTAATATATGAGAAAGTATCTACTATAATGTTATATACATTGACAGCCCTCAAACCATGTGTCCACTGATTTCAATTTGTAAACTATCATGTATACAGCAGGGTGAGAGGAAATTGTTGGCTTCTCCTTGGATTTAAATGGAGGAACATGATAGGTAGCCTTATATCATTCTTTCAGATGCTTATAGGACTGAGACAGACTTCCAGAATTTGACAGTGACATCTGCATGTCCCAAAATAATTATTTCATGATGTGTGACACTCTCCTTAAGGGAAATTGTAAAATAGGGCTGACCAATGTTCCTTATTTTGAGTTTGAAGAGTGCATATCCCAGGAAGGAGTTTGGAATCAGTCAAATTGACCTTCCTTTTATTTTTGCCCTTAAAATCATAAATAGCATTCTTTCTGAATAGAGAAACAGAAAAACTTGTTTTTCATATTTTTAATTGTGTGCATAATCTACAGAGAGCTAGTCTTTATGATTAGCATGGAATATGGGGTAAAAATCACTGTCATTCTTGGAGACAGACGTAAATTTTAATTCTGGCTTACCTATTGCTACATTATATGACGTTGAGAAAGTGCCCTAAGTTACCTAAACTTTTTAAGCATAGTATACATATATGTACATTTATAAAAAGTATTTTATTTCATAGCTTTTTCCATAAAGCTTTACATTTATACTTTAAGCAGGGCACAAGAAAACTCTATGCCATTGCACCCAATAGATATTTCTCTTCCTCAGTAGAGTTTAAGACTTATAATACTTTTACAGTACATTGCAATAAACATTAGCATTTGAGTTTCCTTTGGATCAGTTCTACCTGTCTGTAGATAATGGTATTTCATTTTTGTGGTTGTTATAGAGGTACTTCAAAGAATAAACAAATATTAACTTATTTCAAATTTAAAAATTATATCTTCAATGACTATGTGGGTATGTAGACACTTTTATAAATCTAGGATACATTATGGAACTTAGCAACATGGTGGTTTTAAATGCCTTGAATATTATCAAGATACTTGTCTTAAACATTTTCATGATACATCATCATCCAAAGAATTATTTCATCATTGTGCATAAGTTTTTTTCCACATATATATTTAAAAGATATGTAATTTGAAAGATTGTGTAATGAAAGTTTGTGTGAAGAATGACATAATGAAATAAATCTTCACTATTTCATCATTCTTCTTTTTTAAAATTGTGTTGCTCAAAGTATTATATCAACTTTGAAAAATATATAAAAGAGACTGGCACACAATCTTTTAGTTTCATTTCTATTTTCATTGAGTATACATGTCCAGTAATATTTGAATAAGTGTTATAAAGATAACTTCAAAATCAGGGATAGTTTCCAAGAATTAGTTTTATTACTGAATATATAAATATGTATATATATGTGTGTGTGTGTGTATGTATGTATTTGTATGGCAAGCTTAAATATTGAATGAATTACAAATAAAATTTTTAAAATATCTATTATATATTGGTGCACTCAGGTATACATATATATTAAGTTTTTTAGTATAACTAACAAATACTACTTAGTAATTCTATTTTGAATTATATCCATGTGGTTTGTATTGTCATTTTTGCTTATTTTTTCATATTTACAAAACATACAAAATTGTTTTTCCAGGTTGCATGTGAAATATATTTTTCTGAAAGCATATGAATTGAATACTTTTCATATTATAATCACTATATGTGCATACATATATAACTATGGAATAAAATCACCAAGGATCTCTGCTGTCATAAATCTAGTAATATATTGAGGAAAATACGAAAATATTAAACAGAAACAGCCAGGTGTGGTGGCTTACGCCTGTAATCTTAGCACTTTGGGAGTCCGAGGCAGGCATACCACGAGGTCAGGAGTTTGAGAGCAGCCTGCCGAACATGGCAAAAACCCATCTCTACTAAAAATACCAAAAAAATTTAGCCGGGTGTGGTGGCGTGCGCCTGTCATCTCCACTACTCGGGAGGCTGAGACAGGAGAATCAATCGCTTGAACCCGAGACAGGGAGGTTGCAGTGAGCCAAGATCACGCCACTTCACTCCAGCCTGGGCAATGAGAGCAAAGCTCCATCTATCTATCTATCTATCTATCTATCTATCTATCTATCTATCTATCTATCTATCTGTGTGTGTGTATATATATATATATATATATATATATATATATACACACACATATATAAAAAACAGAACTTTGTCCAATTAACATACTTACCACATGGGACATTTACAGAAATAGGTGTATAGAAGATGCAGTAAATTAAACCTATTTTTTTTAGGCTTAAAACAGGCTATCTAATAAATGGATAATCTAAATACATTCATATGTACACTTCGTATGTACATGAAATGAATGAAATAATTTACTATACTAGTACTAGAAATATGAAATATTATAATAAATATAAACCATAATTTTATTTATAATAATTCTAGAAATATGTTACATCTAATATGTAAATTTAATATATATTTATTAGAAAATTATAAAATTCATCATTTCAAAAATTATTTGTATTTTAAGAAAACTGGTGTGCCACATTTAAAGTATCATTTATTAGACTTACATGTTATTATTTAAAAGTTGCTTATTATATTTGTCAATGTGTCTAAGTAATCAGATGTGTTTGAAATTCTTGAGAACATTAGATATGTCCAATTTCTAAATATATAATCTACTTATAGTACCACGTTTGAAGAAAAATGTCTAAGCTGAATTTCTGCAGGAGCCATGGGTCCAAGTTCATGTTCATTCTGTTTTTGTGATCTCTTCTACCCTATACTGTACGTCCATACATTTCTAAAATAGTTCAATTTTGGTTCTAGGGAAAGTGCAACACAATAGAGAGCCTCTGAAATTTTTATATCCACATTTTACTTTCCCAAATCCTTGGGTTCTAACCCATTAGAAATGAGTGCTTTAAATTTTTTAAGTCATTTGTATATTTATAACAATTCTATTACTGTTTTCAAAAACATTTTGGAAAATATTTATAGGCAAGATTTGATCAGTATTTCCAGTGAAATCACATTCAAAAATACACATAGCTTAATGAAATTCACAGTCATTTCAAGAAATATTGACAATTTTCACTATGTTGCAGTTTAATAATCAGTAACAGTTAAGATGTACCTATTTCTTAAGATATGCGTATTCCTCAGCATAGTAGGAAATTGATCAAATATAACTTTGGTTACTAACATTTATTGAAAGAGAAATACAATTTCTGCTTTTGTAAAATCCAAATGGTCCCTGACTAGCTTTATTGATAAATTCAAAGCTACTTAGAATAATTGAGTTGATAGTATCTGTATAACTACTTAGTATCATGAACTCTAGACTGTAAAATTTTTGAACATTAGTGGACATTTTTTAAAGAAAAATAGCTTATGGTATTTGATAGTCTTCTATGTGCTCTAAGAAACCTGATAATTATATTAGTTTATTATGTACCAGAGCTTAGAAGTACACAAATAACATTCTAAGTTTCACATTTTACAAATAAAAAAGTGAGCAGCAGATAAGAAGGTGTGTGAAATAAATTGTGAAGTAATGATAATGTATTTCAAAATGAGTATGTTCTCATAAGTGTTTACATATCTAGTAATTTGTACAAAACTCAGTTTTATTTGTGTTGCTATACCTGGTATAGCAATTAAACGCTACGAAAAGACATTCTGGCGTATTTTCCCTCCATATGTTTATGTTTATGTCTCATTTTACCTTTAACTGCATGATGAATAAAAAAAAAAGAAACTTAAATGTGACTAACCTATAGAATTAATTTTTTTAATTGTATTGCCAAAGTATAAATGAACTACTGAATAATAAATATACTATAAAAGTAAACTACTGAATCACTATCGTTAGCAAATTTTTAAAAACATTTTAGGAATTTGAAAGTAGAAAACTTGAAATTTGCATGCTTTTAAAAATTAAAATAAAATATTATTATACAAAGCTCACAACATAAAAGCATGTAATTAATATAAATAGAATAAAATTATTTTTTTGATGTTTTAAAATAAGATGAATGCATAACAAAAATTATTACATATTATAAAGCTTATTTTATATATATAATTTGTATATATATTGAATATAATATATTATAGAATTACAATAATTATATAAATTATAATATATGAATATTAAAGATGTTGATATCTATTATATAACAGTATTGTATAATATATGAAGAAATTTCATATTATGAAGCAATGATATATTGTTTAGACTTTGTAATTTATAATGAGTCCTTACCTGACCAGAGCCTGCATTTTCACAAACATAAGTCTCATAGTATTGAGAGAACTCAGGAGCATGATCATTGATGTTAAGAACTTGCACATACAGTGGGATCGAAGAGATCTGTTCTATATTGTCTGCAATTTGAATATATATAATAAAAATCTAACATATTTTAATATGTCTTTAGAAGAGACATCATTAAAATTACATTAGAGGCTACGTGGTGTATTTTTATTTTACTTGAAAAAAGCAATCTGAGGACAGGATATCTATATGATTCACCTACTTATCAACAATAGATCCTAGAAAAAAATTCCATGCTCAATATATTCAAACCAAGCAATATTTATTAAGTGCATTGTATTTGCCATGGGCTGTAATAAGTGATGAGAAAAAGCAGTAAAAAGATAAAGTAAAATAAGGATATACGGAGAGCTTGCAAGAGTCCAGGAACCATTTAAAGTTTTGTATTAACTCATTTAATTTTGATCAATATATGGATTATTATCCCCCCCAATTTTATTGATAAAAAATTGATAAACCATTTAGTTTCAAAAATTACAGTTAAATTACTTGTGTAAGGTTACAGCTGCAGTGTTATAACAAAAAATATTCTGTGAACCACTGAAATTCAGAGCGTAGCTTTTAAAAACAAATAATTAGAATCTAAATATATTTTAAAGTAAAATAGTTATAATAAAATCTAAATAAAGTTTTTATAGAAACATTGAATTGAGAAGATTTTCTAAGTGAGCCAAGAAATCCAAAAAACATAATGAGAGAAAATTGTGGTTAAAACATTTAAATCCTTCAAATTGATATAAAAAAAGACATTTCAGAAAAAAGTATGAACTAGGAATTCACAGGAGAGAAAATTCGGTTTATTTTATAGCAGACTTTCTCACTGCTGTCACTATTAATATTTTAGACTGGATAATTCTTAGTTTTGGGCGATTCTCCTGTGCATTGTAGGATGCTTAGTGGCATCCCTGACTTCTATTCCCCGAATGTCTGCAGCATCCCTCCCATCCCAGTGTGTCAATCCAAACTGTGTTCAGACATTGTCAATGTGCCCTGGTTGAAATTGGGGGCAGAAGTGTGGAGCCAAATGGCCTGCAGTGGAGACACACCGCGTTATCATAATGTTCACACAGCCTCTCACCACAGGTAAGAAGAATGATGGTTTAGCCCATCCCATTTTTGTCATATGTGATAAAACAGCACCCAGTGATAGCTGAGTGCTGAAAAATAACAATGTAAACCGACTCTAGCAATGGATAATGAAATTTAAACTACACATATCTGTGACCCAATCTGTTAAACTTAAGCTACAGTCTAAGGTATCAGTATTTGAATAAATGATCCGATTAAATACATTCCAGAGTTATTTGTACATCCAAATTACATAAACGACTCAAATGTACAACAAAAAAGAATTGGGGAGAATAAATTACAACTGACCTATGATATTATGTGGATTTATTAAAAATGTGTGAGTCTGGCCAAGCATGGTAACTCACGCCTCTAAATCCCAGCGCTTTGGAAGGCCAAGGCAGGAGGATAACTTGAACTCAGGAGTTTGAGAGCAGCCTGAGCAATATAGTGAGACCTCGTCTCTACTAAAAATCCAAAAAAATTAGCTGAGTGTGGTAGTGTACATTGTAGTCTCAGCTACTTGGGAGGCTGAGGTGGGAGAATCGCTTGAGCAGGAGGTTGTGGCAGCAGTGAGCTGTGATCGGGCTACTGCACTCCAGCCTGGGCTACAGAGTGAAACCCTGACTCAGATAAAAGAGTCAATGTAACACATTTTTATTGTGAGCTCTAAAACTGGATGACTTGAGTTTGAATCTTGTTTCTCAATTTGAGAAAAATACTTAACCAGAATGCCTCAGTTGGCATTCTGAAAAATGGGTGTGATGGTAGTACCTGCCTTATAGGGTTGTTGTTAAGATTAAACATATACATAAAGCAATTGCATAAATTACATGAAGCAATTACACAAATTGGTTAATATACATAAGGCAATTAAGAGTACTTAGTACATAACTGAACAATGAATGTTAAAGATTATTGTTTTGTTGTATCTACTAACCAGACATGTATTTTGTGAACTGAAAAAAGTAAGTTGCAGCTATTACATTGTGTAGGTTTATTGTTTTTAATCTTTCTCTCTCTCAGGCTGTAGTGCAGTGGCACGATCCCAGCTCACTGCAACCTCCACCTCCTAGGGTCAAGCGATTCTCCTGCCTCAGCCTCCCTAGTAGCTGAAACTACAGGCACATGCCACCAGGACTGGCTAATTTTCGTATTTTTAGTAGAGACAGGCTTTTGCCATGTTGGCAACGGTGATCACAAACTCCTGACCCCAGGTTATCCACCCACCTTGGCCTCCTAAAGTGCTGGAATTACAGGCTTAAGTCATCATACAGGGCCTCTCTTTTTCATAAAAAAAAAAAGAAAGCTATAGGAAAGGTGCATACAATTAAAGGGTATAGGGGTGGGATTCTTTAGTTTGTCTTAGTGTTTTTATTTAAAATATATGTACTATTTGCAATGATAATTTGAAAGAACAAAACAAATTAAAAATTAGAGGCCTTGTACTTGTTGAAAGCAAGGGAAAATATTTTTTCTTTCCTTCCTTTTCTCAGAGCATTCATACACTCACACACACACACACACACACACACACAGAAAGAGAGAGAGAGGGGAAAAAAAAAGCTTTTATGTAAGTTTTTTCTTTGTCCCTTTGAAGTGTATGGAAATCTTTCAAAAGTTCAACAAGTTTCTTGGAAGCTTTAGGATCCAGGATTGTATTTATCAAGTAATGGTGACCATCTCTTTGAAATGTAATCTTCAAGGAATACAGCATCCCTATATCCTAGATGTGGGGAAGGATAGGAGACTCATTTTAGCAACGATCTTGTTCTAAGTTGTAGAACTACCTCTTGTTATAAAGACATGAAAAGTTAAGTTGTCCTTTGGATAAAACCACTTAGCAAATACAGGCGGTCACTCCAACTACCCAGTGAATATAGAATGAATTCTATGTGACAAATAGTGCTAAGTCCTCATACTTGAATATCTAGACAACATTTCATTTGAGAACATGTATATAATGGATTGCACCTGCTTGACTACATAAAAAGGTGAGATTTCTTTCCATTTTGGCAATCTCTCAGATTTCCTATGATGCATATCACATTGTGTTTTAATGCTTTCCAGTAATAAAATTTTTCTCTCTGTTCCACCTTTGAGGAGAGGTTTTCTGGGCTGGGATGAGATTTTGCTTATAATTGAATTTTCCCAACAATAACAGTTACAATTAAGATAGAAATTGTAATTTTCAATTAACTAAAAATTAAAATTTCTATGATTTATTACACACACACACACACACACACACATCCATGGCCTTTAAGAAATACAGCAACTATTAGTATTTATCATTTTGAGACTTTTCTCCATTGTGTGACATTTAGGATGAAAATAAATTAATGGAACATTTAAAAATAAAAAGGTATTTCTAAAGATTTCAAGAAGAAATTAACCAGAAAATTAAGGTTCGTATTTGTTATGGTTTTAGCACATACATCATCACAGAATATCTTTTTGCTTAAATAAATTGTATAACGTAATTCAGTTGTGAATAAACTGACAGAAAATTAATAAGAAATTCATAATGTTTTTATCTTTGTGTTCCTAAACTTTGCTTGAAATTAAGTTAAATTAAACCTTTGGTATTACTCTACAAAATGTATATAAAACTTCACAGCTTCACCTTAAAATAGTTAGTAGTTTTATTCACTTAGCTAGCATACTGATAAATAGCATTGTGCTTAATTTGGGAAGCTTTCCAGAAAAGAGACTAAGCACAACGAACTTCATTCGCTGGAAAAAAAAATGTTAAAATGGAACATCTCTTTCCTATAATCAGTATAATTGCTATGGTGAAAGCTTTTCAAGGTAGTTAGCAAATGCAGCTAGATGATTTTTAAAACAGTTTTACGTAACGCCGTGTTTTCCACCAGTAGGTGGTTTGTTTATATTGCTAATGAAGCTTAAATGGTCAAGCCTAATTATTTTTGGTTCAGTATTGATTTCACAGTAGTAAAAAAATGGCAGTTACACATATTTTCCCCAAATAGATCTAAAATGGGCTTAATGATGTAGAATTTTTTAAAATGTTAGAGAAAGAAAAAAATGAAAATTTGTTATCCAGTGTTATAAAAGCTTGTTCCAACAAGTTTTTCCTTAAAATGAAAAAAAAAAAATTGTTCTCAGAAATACACAATGAATAAAAGCTGCATTTAAAATAAACATCTTTGCATTTTCTGACACGAGAAGCCTTGACATTTCCTCTGTTACAGCGGGCATTTATTCCATTGTAACATTTGCCTCCTTTTATGGTTTAGTTAAATGGAACCTTGAAAACCCAGATTCAAGCTCTCCTACAGTGTTTCCATAGAACTGTTCATTGTATCGCAAATAATATGCGGAGATGCCTTCCACTCCCTGCCTCAACAAAGAGTGAAGAAAGGAAACACGATTATTAAAATTCTATGTAAAATCAGCTATAAGAAAAGATGCATCTGAGAATATTTTATATTTGTAATTTTAATACTTTACAATTCTAAATCTATTGACTAAGTAATGGAAATGACTTTGATATTTTATATTGTGTTATATTTATTTCTTTAAGCTTTAATAAATATAATTGTATGAATAACGGATTCATGATTTTAAGGACAATATCCAAGTGGTAAATCAGAATAATTTACAACCCGAAAACGAAATCATCCACCCAAATAAACAAGCAGAATTTCAGGTGAATTTCATTTATATTTTGTTGTTTCCTCAATTTATTCTTGTATGAAAAATTATTTACTGTTATAATTAGAAAATAGTTTAGAAGGTATTTAGTGGTAAGCATATAAATAAAAACTAATAAAATACACAAGTACACACATTTACATTGAATGTCATTTAAATAATTCCAACAACATTTTAAAGTAGCCTCATCCCCATGTATAGAAATTTGTAATTATTTATAAAATATGGCAAACAACTGTATTGGATTTCAAATGAGTACTTACATTTTTCTGTGGCTGTAATACTTAGGTTGTACCAAGCACTGATTTCACGATCCAGTGAGTTACTTGTAGTGATTGTACCATTATCATCGATATTGAACACTTCGCTCCTGGTAATAGAATACCTGAACCAAAAGGAAAGTATACCTTAATGTTTTTATTCTATCTGCATAACAGTGTTAGATAATACTCTTTAAGCAATAAGACATCTTATTCAATGCATGCTCTACATAGCCAATATATAATACCGAACAACTTTTAAAACAGTATATTCCTGTATTTAAGATTCAACTCAGTGGAGATAGAAAAAAAGACGTAACATGACTTTAGATTTAAATTGATGGATGCTAAATCTAAAATTAATGATTGTGAATCTTTTTTTCCTATCAAATAAATTAAAATATATCTTCAGCCTAGACGAGTATTGATCTCTTTCCTGTGTCACAGGTGTTGCTTGCGAATCTGTTCATTTTACTACAACTACTTGGTTTGATATTTAACAAATGTTTTTGTTTGTTTAAAAAGTAAATTTGATAAAAAGTAAAGTCTATATAGTAGATAGAATTTTAATTCTTTTGGGAAACCTGAAAGACTTCTGAAATCTGGAATCTGGAATCAGGAATCCAAAATATTTTATATATATATATATAAACATGTATATAATACATTATATATGATATATATGTTACATTTTATAACACATTACATATTTTATTACATATATAACATATTTGTAATATTTAATACATATATGCTTTATTCTATATTACATATAGAATATATGTAATACATAATACATGTTTTATGCATATATATGTAATATATGATACATATGTTTTATTATATATTACATACAATATATGTATGTATATATGTATGTGATATATTACATCACATGTATTTATTTTACATTATATATTTTTACATATAATATATATGTTTTATATATATACACACATATAAAACAAAAGTAAAATACAGTAGTTCTAATGTGCTTTTATATTGTGCATGGAAGAAAGCCAAGTTACAAATTTCTCCCAAGGAAAAAAAAAAACTGAAAAATGATCTCCACCTCCACAATGAAAGAAGACTTCGAAATACTCAGCATGTCTCATCTATGTGGAAACAATTAATAATAAAAATTAAAGAGTAATAATAACTAGGGTTCAATAATGGCTTCTCATTGCATGTATATTCCTGAAGACTTTGATGAGATATCAAGGAAGTTTACCATAATTATACGGCAAAGATGAGAATATTTTAATTTTGAGTTCAAGTATTTCCAAAAACATTATACTACTTTGTAGCTTGGTATTCAGATAAGGATTCAATAGAAATCACGATGAATTAAGCTTTAGGGGAGTTCAGTTTTAACTGTACTCCATTTAAAATATTTATAAGTATTTTCCCTAAATATCCCCAAGTGGTTGCCTTTCACACATAATAGAATTGTTGGAAAAATTATACAGTGTTTTAACAGTTGTTATTTTGAATTAAACATCTAATCCTATTTCTGTAAAATGTCATTGCACATAAAGCCCATTTAAAGTTTGATAGGATGTTACAGTCTTTAGTAGTTTAATTCACATCTGTTAGAATTTAGGAAGAAGAGCCACATGAACAATAAATTGGTTCAGTTCCCATTAATTAATTAAAACAGAAATAAAAATATATGTAGCCCCTCTAGGATGTGATATAAGCAGTGATGTGTACTATGTATCATTTTTCTTAACCCCTTTTAGAACCACAAATTCTCGTTATGTAAGTTTTCTTTTCCCCCACTCCACCTTCACTGGACAAAATTTGTTTGGCTTCGAGGTAAGTTTTAGTTAAATTTTACATATATGTAAAATACATATATATTTTTTTCCCATTTTTAAACTAGGGAGACAAACATCATAAAATTCATAAATATGTAAACAGCTGACTTATTTAGATATGTACCATCATGACCTCAGCAAAATTTAAAATTTGGAATTTTCCCACTAATCCAATTAAAAACATTTTACAATAATTTTGGACTTACAGAAATGTTGCAAAAACAGCACACAGCATTTCTACATGCTCTTCACTCAGCTTTTTCTAATGTTAAAATCTTATATAAAACTTCAATCTGTTTAATAAATTAATCGCTATAATTTAATTAATCAAACTACAAACTATAGTTGGATTTCACTGTTTTTTTCCACTCATATTCTTCTTTTACAATCCAATGTAGAATCCAATACGGCCTTTCATTTTCCTGCGTCCTTAGTCTCCTCCACAATTCCTCAATGTTCTTGTCTCTCAAGACCTTGATGCTATTGAAGAGTATTGGTCAATTATTTTAAAGAGCGTCTCTCAATTTGGGTTTGTCTGATGCTTTCTCATGATTAGACTAAGGTTACATATTTTTGGCAGGAATAACACAGACATGATATACTTTCTTAGGCTATCATATCAGGGGAACATGATGTTCATCATATCTCATGAATGGTGATATTAACATTGAGAACTGGAATAGGTGATGACGACCCCATTTCTCTGGGGTAAAATTGCTATTTTTTTCTTCTGTAATTCATAAGGATCTCAGGAAACTATTTTAAAATGTTCTGGTTTCTCAAACATTTATCCACTAATTTTCAGTATCCATAGAGGAATAATGTTAACATTTTTTAATATGTTCTTTCTGGAACCACAAGATGCTCCAGGATGATCTTGTCGTTTCCTTACAACAGCTCTGGATTCCAGTTATCAGATGAGTTGCAGCATCTTTGATTGGAGAGTAGTATTAGAAAGCAAGATCTAGGTATTAAGAGTTCCCATTGCTTCTTGAGTTGCATTGTTTTTAGGTCCTTCGAGCAGACATCAGCAGGAAATATATGTATGTATACCCATGCGTACAAACACATCTATATTTATTTCCATGTAATTCCTTCTGTCTGTATATATATTAAGAAAGCATTCGTGCATCATACCTCAGATTTCAATCCAGTGTGACACCTTCATGTAACTTTTCTCATTTTTTATTTGTAATCATTTCTTTTGACAATAATGCATCTTAGTCTTACTATCTACAGCATATTTACTTATGTGTTCAATCCCAATATACATGTAGAGTAACACTGCAATCCCTAAATAGTATCCATGTAAAAAATATATTCAGTATGTAGAGTACATTTCTTCTGAACAGCTATTTTTTTCTCTAGATTTAGAATTGAAATACTCTCTTCCAAAATTACTTAGGTTGTATTTTCCTAATTCCTCTCCTTTTGATTATGTTATTTGTCTATAATATAATAAAGTACATTTGCAATAGTTTGCCTTCAATTTTGGGGATATCTCCAAAGTCCTATTTGATTTTTTTCCAGAGTACACTAATTAGTATTTTCATCTATATCTTGGTGAATTCTCTGAACTTGGACAAAAGAATAGTCATGTGTCCGCCTTCACGTAATGACACAGAACAATTTTATCACCCTCCTTTCCTTTGTCATATCTTTTTAGTTTAGGTACCAGAGGGTTTATTTTTGTTTGTTCATTTTTTTAATCCACTCACCTATTGAAGGATATTTGAGTCAATTCCAGTTATTGGAGATCATGTATAAAGCTGCCATAAGTGCTTGCATACAGGTTTTCATGTCAAAATAAATACACTTTCTAGGCCTGCTGCAACAAAACACCACAAACTGGGTGGCTGAAAATGATAAATTAACTCTATTAAATTTATTAAAATCAAAGTATCAACAGGGTCATGCTTCCTTTGAAGCCTGTAGGGGTGAATCCTTCCTTCCTGTTTCTAGCTTCCAGTGATTTCCGGCAGTCCTTGCTAGTCTTCCGCTTGTAGACGCATCGCTCTGATCTCTGCTTCGGTTGTCACATGGCAGTCCTCTCCCAGTGTCTGTCTTCTTATAAGGACACCAGCCATTTTGGATTAAAAACATACCTGCTCAGGTATGACCTTATCTTAACTAGTTACCTCCAGAATTACTCTATTTCTTAACAAGGCCACATTCGGGTGTACTGGATGTTAGGACTCAACATGTCTCTTTGGGACACAACTCTACCCAAAACACAAAGTTTCCTTTATTCCTGGGTAAACGCTTGGAAGAGGGATTGCTGGGTGTTGCGGTCAATATAAGTTTAATTTATAATAATCTTGTATCTTTCTGCCTTGATAAACTCACTTATTACTGGGCATTTTTGTGAATTTCATGGAATTATCTAGGCAATAATCAAGTCATCTGCAAATAAAGAAAACTATATTATTTCTCTCCAGCTTGTATGTTTTTATTTCTTTTTCTCACTTACTGCATGGCCAGGACTTCCAATATTATAGATTTGGACTAGTGAAAGAGTACATTCCTACCTTGTTTCCAATCTTAGGAAAAAAGCACATAATATTCCATAATTAAGTATAATATTAGCTGCATTCTTTTGTAGATACTCTGTATCTGTTTAAGAATCTTCTATTCATATTGTGCTGATTGTGTTGATAGTTTTTATAATAAGTTAATTTTGAATATTGTCAAATGTTTTTTGTCTATTGAGATGTTATATGGCTTTTCTTTTTTAATCTGTCAATATGGTGGTTTATATGAAAATATTTTAATATATAGACACATCCTTGCATTCCTGGGTGCACTCCAGTTGATAAGGATATACTTTCCTTTTCACAAATAGCTCAAATTACTATTAGTGTAAAGAATTTTCATATTTGTTTATGAGGGATATTGATCTGTAGTTTTCTTTGCTTGTTACGTATGGTAGGATGTATCAGTGGCATCAATTTTTACTGGAACTGCTCTTTTTTTTATGAAGCTTTTTAACTGACTTTTTGGTGGTATATATATGCTTGTGTGTATGCATGTGTATGTATACATAGTTATGAGGTTGTACATATATGGTTGTTTGTAAATGTATACGTGTGTGTGTGTGTGTGTGTGTGTGTGTGTATGCTAAGTTTATTTATCTTTTAATATCTTTGGATTCTCTCAAGAACTTCCTCTAAATGTATAGGCATAGCATTGTTCAAAGTAGTCCCTATAATCTTTTTAATGTCTGTGGGATCAATATGTGTGCTCCCTTTTTCACTTCTGATAATAACAATTTTTGTCTTCTCTCTCTCTCTCTCTGTTTGCCCCTTGGCCTTTCTCAATAGAGATTAATAAACTTTAGCAATATTTTGAAAGAATCTGCTATTGGCTTCATTATATTACTCCGTTGCTTTCAGTTTCACTGCTTGTGATCTAATCTTTTTATTTCCTTTTTTTCCTGCTTGCTTTGCTTTTTATTTGCTCTTTTTTTTTCTAACAGGAAATAATACACCATCTTTCTCATACTTACAAAATATTTCAAAGTTTGACTTTAGACTTAATTTGAAAGGAAACTTCAATAACGTCCAAAAAGTAAATCATACCCATTGATACCAAAAGAGTAATCCCTATATCTGAAGTCCAAAAAATAAGGCAATTGTCTTAGTCATCACAGACAGCTATTAAAAATTACCATAGACTGGGCAGCTTATAGACAACTGATATTTATTTGTCACATTTCTAGAGGCTGGAAGTATGAGATTATGATGCCAGCATGATTGGCTTCTGACAAGAGCACTCTTTCAGTTGCAGACTGCTGACTTCTGTGTCCTTGCAGGCAGAGAGAGGCTTGAGAGAGCTATCTGGGTTCCATTTTAAGGGCACTAATCCCATTCATTAGGGCTCCACCTGTGTCACTTGATTCCTTATAAGACCCACCTTCTCATACCCACCTAATACCATTTCATTGAGATTTAGGATTTCAAAATGGGACCCACCTTGTAATACCATTTCACTGGCATTTCAGATTTCAAATATGAATTTTGAGGGACGTAAACATTTAGACTTCTGAAATAATACATAGTCTTAGTGATAAAATAAAAATTTTAAGAATAATTTCTTATGAAGTTCTTAATAATTTTATGGTAGTAATTTTATTACAGATTGTTTGGGCTCCTCTAATTTTTACCATACAAGGCTCCTTAAAACAATTCTATCATCTCACTTTCAAGTCTAAATATTAAATTTTTCCATTATTTCTGTGCCCCATTTTTAAAAAATTGACATGTAGTTTGTTATTATAATTCATATAAAGGTAGATCTTGCTCCTCAAGCTTTTATGACCTCAACTAAAGCAAGAATATTTTGTTACACCAGTTTATTTATCCCACCCAAGACGTGATGAAACTGAGTTTGGGAATTTCCATGCTTTACAGAAACAGCAGGTGATTCTTACTTAGTAGGAAAAACTAATATGAGTTTAATGAATTGGGGCTAATTTACTATGTTTAATATGTGTTAGTGCTTCTCCCACAACAATGAGACATCCCTAAGGCTAAAATACAATATCCTAATATTTTTTCTGGTTTTCATAGCTCTTACCATGCAGTGAGTATTAAAGAAGAGATATTATCAAATTAAAACTCAAATTGAAATCATTTTGCATTTTATGTTCAAATATTTTGGGGATCTTTTGCTTACAAAGAAAAAAGAGATAAATAAAGAAAACCAAAAAGAAGCCTCCTGAAATGTGCTGAAGTGGGTATTTTCATAAGCAACTGATTTTGTTTTTATGATGTATTTTGAATGTTTGTTAAATCAAGCTATATCATATGAAAAAAATCAACAATATCAACAACAAAAACTGCTGTATCCTCAGTGATCCTAACATATGTATGAAAAGCAATATTATTTAAAAGACACTTTTAAATGAAAGAACATCTGTCAAATCATTAAAACGTGTTTTTTGATGGATACAAGTTATTTTAAAAAGTAATAATTGCCAGTATAAAGGTGGAAGTCATTAGCTAAAATATTTTCAGATTGAAGTAAGTAGACACCAATGGTGATACTATAAAATACAAAACCTCTTAATATTTGATTGCACCTTAGGTTTTTCTTCATATATATGTAGCATTTTCACATGTAGTAAGCATGCAATTCTTCACTGTGTATTATTGTGCTTTAAAATGTATGCAGTGGTATTACCTATGCATCACAAGCATCATGAATTATAATTTACTCACTTGTACTCCTAAAATTAACAGTTTTCAATACTTTATTACTATAAATGATAACATATGAATATCTTAATCATCAAAGCATTTTTAAACATTCCATATTATTTAGTGTTCCCTGAAGAACAATGAATAGGTATACAGATACATTTTTTAAAGTAAATAATTGATATGCACTTATACAATCACTAAAATGTCTATGACTAATTAAGAACTATATATGCGTATCAGAAGGCAACATTTTATGAACTGGAACTATAATGGAAAAGTGGGAACATTTCTTGGTATCAAAAATTAAATTGAGCTTTTTCATTGAGCTACTGCAAGACCTTCACAGAGCCAAGGAGCAGCTAGCATTTTAATTAATATATGAAGGTTTCTGGAAAATAGGTGAGTAAGGAAAGGTGTTGGAGAAATCATTACGTAACAAGCTTTGGTTTTTTATGCCCAACCAGACTATACCTCAACTACTGAAACAAACAAATAAACAAAATATAAAACAAAAGCAAAATAAATTATAACATAGTAACTGAAAATAACAGACTATTTTAATAGATGGCAAATATCTGTTTAATTGTAATACAGGAATAGATTTCTAACCCTTTGAACTCCTTTAAGTGGTATCCTGTAAAACACAGGTTCCCAACCCCCAAGGCCATGAACAGCAGGCCATGAACCTGTCCATGGCCTGTAGGTGAGGGCAGGCGAGCCAGCCTTACTGTCTGAGCTCCGCCTCTTCTCATATCCACGGCAGCATTAGATTGTCATAGGAGCATGAATCCTGTTGTGAACTGTGCATGTGAAGTATCTAGGTTGAGAGCTCCTTATGAGAATCCAATGCCAGATAAACTGAGGCAGAACAGTTTTATTCTGAAACCATTCCCCTTCACCCCCCCGACCTTGGAAAAATTGTCTTCCACCGAACTGGTTCCTGGTGGCAGAAAGGTTGAGGACCACTGCTATAAAAGCTTTCTCAATTTTTGAATATCATTTCAAGTAAATAGTATTTAAATAAGCCACTTTTTTGTTGTCGTTGAGACGGAGTCTCGCTTTGTCACCCAGGCTGGAGTGCAGTGGTGCAATCTTGGCTCACTGCAAGCTCTGCCTCCCGGGTTCACGCCATTCTCCTGCCTCAGCCTCCTGAGTAGCTGGGACTACAGGTGCCCGCCGCCACGCCTGGCTAATTTTGTTTTGTATTTTTAGTAGAGATGGGGTTTCACATGTTAGCCAGGATGGTCTCGATCTCCTGACCTCGTGATCCGCCCGCCTCGGCCTCCCAAAGTGCTGGGATTACAGGCGTGAGCCACCGTGCGCTGCCTTAAATAAGCCACATTTTGATCAGCTTTGTTTCAGCCCTAATTGGGGATTTTAAAAAAACGATTGTTTTCCTCTTATCTCCTTTCCCCAATTAAGAGGGAATATAATACACTGAATTTTAATTGGTAATTGCCTCCTTCTTGCACGTGTTTGAAATCACCAATTTTACTGCATCTTAACTGACATTGAGGTTCCCTATTTTGTTTAAATTGTTACAAATTAATTAAGACATACAGAAATATAGATACAGATATAACCTTGTTTAAATTTGCACGCAGGCTAGGGGCGGTGGCTCAAGCCTGTAATGCCAGCATTTTGGGAGGCCGAGGCCGGTGGATCACGAGGTCAGGAGTTCGAGACCAGCCTGGACAATGTGATGAAACCCCGTCTCTACTAAAAATACAAAAATTAGCCCGGCGTGGTGGCGCATGCCTATAGTCCCAGCTACTAGGGAGGCTGAGGCAGAAGACTCGCTTGAACCTGGGAAGCAGAGGTGGCAATGAGCCGAGATTGCGCCACTGTACTCGAGCCTAGAAGACAGAGTGAGACTCCCTCTCAATTAAAAAAAAAAATTGCATGCAATTTTATTTTAAATCTAATTTATATTTACTTATTTATTAATGCAAAACTGACCTTACAGACATACCTGATAGGAGATTTCCTATTGTCTGGGTCTGTGGCAGACACCACGCCTACAAATGATCCCTGTGGGGTTTCTTCAAAAACTTCAAATACATAATATGGAAGGAGGAAAAGAGGAGGCTCATCAACATCTTCCACCTGGATCTTAATGAAAGTGGTGGAAGCCTCAGTGTGGTACTTCATGAGCTGCTCAGGAACATGATGGTTTTTAACTTTTGCTCTAATACCATAGTGGTTCTGGTGCTCAAAATCCACTTTCTGCAAAGAAACACAGTATACACAAAAGAAATGGCTTTAGTAACCCAAGATACGATTTAGAAAAAAGGTTTTACCTGTTAAATTAAGTCTCAGTGGCCTTTCAGTTAGATTTTTCTTTTTATGTACATGGATCTCTCTGATATAATTGTTAATCAGGCATAACAAATCTGTGTGTATATTGTCATTTACCTATTTTAATTTGGAGATAAAGTTATACTTTTGAAAGCATAAACATCTAATGAAACTGAGAATTAATTTCCTAGTATTTAAGATATTTTCCAAAAAGTTTTATTATTAGAATTTAAAAAAGTTCTGCATATAATTCAAAACACTCTGTAATAACTCTCTCATCTCTAAAATCCTTTTCTCCATAAAACATAAATTACTGGTTCTCATTTCAATTATTTAATGAGTTAAAAACTAACCAGCTACACAAAATATGTTATGTTTTAATTTTGTGCTATTCTGCAAGGCAAATAATTTTAACATGTCTACCTTTTTTAATATAACTATTCCTTCTTGAGTTTCATGATTAGTAATAATGTCAAATGTTTGCGAATCATCCTCTTCAATGCTGTAATCCATTTCTGCATTCTCTCCTATGTCATTATCATATGCCATGATTGTTCCTATAGAAGTCCCAGTGGGTGCAGATTCAGAGACAGTCAAGCGGTATAAACCTTTAAAAACAAAATTTGAGGTATTTTGGATAAATACTTAATATAGGCAATTTGCAATTATAGTTTTTTGTTTGTTTGTTTGTTTTTTCGAGACGGAGTCTCATTCTGTTGCCCAGGCTGGAGTGCAGTGGTGTGATCTCGGTTCACTGCAATCTCTGCCTCCTGGGTTCATGCCATTCTCCTGCTTCAGCCTCCTGAGTAGCTGGGACTACAAGCGCCCACCACCATGCCCGGCTAATTTTTTGTATTTTCAGTAGAGATAGGGTTTCACCGTTTTAGCTAGGATGGTCTCGATCTCCTGACCTCATGATCCACCTGCCTCGGCCTCCCAAAGTGCTGGGATTTCAGACGTGAGCCACCGTGCCGGGTCGCAATTGTAGCATTCTTTATTTTTGATCTGTAGGGAATCCCGTACCTACCTTTCCCACTTACTTGTTCTTAATCTTTCTTTATTCTTTCTCTTTTTTCCTTCTTTCTTTCTTCCCTTCCTTCCTTCTTTCCTTCCTTCCTCTCTCTGCCCCCATATATAGTCTCTTTCCCTTTCTTTTTGAAATATAAATATTTTCTAATCTCCTATTTGAGCATCTATCATTATCTCTCAAATATATCTTAGGAAAGTCTATCACCAATATTATCTCTATTTACATGCATGTCTCCTCAATATTCATGTTTTATTTTTTATTGTAACCTTCAACCATACTAAATTAAATTTGACAGAAATAACTTTCAATTTTACTCTAACATTCCTGATACCTGAAGTTACTGAATAAATATACATGTGGAATAAAGGTGGGAGAGTCTGCATGCAAACAGTAGAGTTCCAAGAACGATAGTTTGATTTTGAGGGTCTAAGCCTGCATTACATTAGCCATCCTGGAAATGCAAGGAAATATAGATAGAAAAGAGTTGGTAAGTGAATATAATATAAAAAACATTTTGTAGTCAAAGATGACCTAATTGATTTGGTCCTAAGAAATAATTGCAGATGTATTTAAAATACATAAATATAACTACAAATTGCTGGGCACTTTTTTTTATTTTTCAGGAGTAACTTGTGTAAAACTGATATAGAACTATACTATTTTAAAATTATTATTTGCAATTGCATTTTCATCCATGTCAATATATGACATTACTCATGTCAAGCGGCATCAGCAAACATGCAATATTTTAAAGAATGGAACTCCTTAGAATTCTAAAAAGAAGCACATATAATAAAATTCTTCTTTAAAGGGATTCCTAGTTCCTTTAGAAGCATGGAGGAGACAGTCACTTCAAAGATTGCATTTGAGACCTTACTTTTTAAGTGGGATAAGTGTTAATTTTTAAGAGCTAGTATTTTACTACTTTTTTAGAGCAGAAGTTGAAGACTGACTATATAGTAGTGCTTTTTACATTATAGAAAAATTAAAAGAATTGTTTATGTTATTGGAAGATTAAAAATCACTGACATTAATCTGTAGAAAACAATTACATTGCCATGAACGTGAAAGCAGATGTTTAAGACTTAAATGTTATTGAGTTGATATTACACTATTGGTCTTCAAAATGAAAAAGAACTGAAATATTTTCTTCAGTCAATATTTTGTCTACACAATTTTCCATACTTTCAAAAATTATTTTATTGAACATAATTTTTACAAGGTCCTGTCCTAGAGGCTGGAGATAGAACAGGTGACAATATACATAAAAGCTGCCACCATCAGCTCATATTCTTGATGATAAAACAGACAATAAATAAGATACTGGTATATAAGAAGGTAGTATTCTGGTGGAATGGCTTAAAATTAAAGATAAGGTGTAAAGTATTCACTGTAGATGTGACTTTTGGATAAGAATTGAAGAAAGAAAATGAGTATCTGGGGAAATATAATTTCAAGAAGAGGAAAAGCCAGCGAGCCTGGAGTGTTCTGGGAAAAGAGAGAAGGACAATTGCCTGGTGTTGGTTTCTTAGTAAGCAAACAGGCAGATAGAAACACTAAGGTTTCAAGAGGTAATGAGACAGGACTGGACAATGGCAGATTACTTCAGACCATTAGGACTATTTAGGTGATACTAAACCTAAGGATTTTGAGGTCCGTGAGGGAGATGGGAAGACCTTCAAGTGATATGATCAGACGTGCATTTTAACAAGATTATAAAGCTGTGTTGAAAATAAACTAAAGGAGAACAATGGTGTAAGCAAAGGGACTAGATGAGAGCCTATTGCACTAACAGAGACGAAACAAGATGGTGCCATGTGCCGAAGTGCTAGGGATGGAGTTGGTGAGAAGTGTTCACATTTCGGATATTTTCTAAGGCAGAGACAACAGCATCTGCAGGGAATTAAATTTTAACTCTGAGAAAAAGAAAAGTAGAAAAAGTAGCTTCAAATCTTTATGCAAGGAAGGAAGAGGGTATGCGTGTGTGTGTACGTGTGTGTGCGTATGTATATGTGTGTGTTTTGTGTATGTGCATTTGCTCCAAGAATATTGAAAGCCAGGAGCTATCAGAATTGTGGAGGCTATCAATTCAGGCTGGGGGAAAAATTATGGTTGACCTGGGTATGGCTACCATAATCTGAGTGGGATCACTAATTCTTCAAACAGTGGTGTTTATATCGAATAAGCAAGGTTTTGGCTTGAAGAACATGAAACCTGGATGTGTGGGTACATGAGATGGGAAAATCTGTTGGAAGAAGAGGTTCAGAGGAGGGGCAGCTGGAATCAGGAGTTCAGTTAAGTGTGTGTTAGGTTTTAAATGTGTAATATATATGTGTATTATATATGTAATATATGTGCATTATATACTATATATGTGTATTATATATATTATATATGATATATATTGAATGTATATTATATATATATTATATATTGTTATATATTATATAAAATATTTATTATATATTATGTATAATATGCATTTATATGTAATACACATATATAATATATACAATGCACATTTAAAACCTAATATACACTTAACTGAGTTCCTGATTGCAGCTGCCCCCTCCTCTGAACCCCTTTATATATATATATATATATATATATATATATATATATTTTAAATATATAATATGTGAAGTTGATGAGTAGACAGATTTACTTTTGCGAAGCTCAAGGGAGAAGTTCAGTCTGGAGATGTATATTTAATATGAGGTTCTCAGCCCAGAGGTGGTATGTAAAGCCATGTGTCTGGATAAGATCATAAAAGAATGAGTATAAAAGGGAAGAAAGACAAGATCAAAGGCTTGACTCACAAATATTCCAAAGTTTAAAGTATATAAAGAAGAAGAAAAGGCAAGGAATGAAAAAACAGAGACTAGTAAGATAGAAGAAAAAGCTAATGAGAATGGAACATTAAGGTTTTCAAGGAGAGGTTGATCAATTACATAAAATTCTTCCAAGAAATCAAGTGTTATCAGAACTGAGAATTGACACTGCATTCCATTTAGGTTATTGATAGAAATGATCAGATCAGTTTGGTCAAGTAGTGTGGATGTAACTCAAATGGAGTAAGTTCTGAGATTTTGAGGTCATTAATTGGAAACAATAAGTATTAACAATATTTTAAATAAATCTTCTCTAAAGAGAAAGGAAAAATACAAAGCATCTTTAGCTAAGTATGGAAGTGAAGGCAAGAAAGTGTTTTTGTTTTGTCTTGTTTTAGGATGTGAGAAAAAACAATAATAAACATGTTTGGATATGATAGATATGAACCAGCAGAGGACGCTGTTAACACAAGGGAGAGGGATGTTTGAGAGATGCCTTTAATTGGGAGGGTAGGAAGTGTTGCCCACAACAGAGGGTATAGGTATTGAGTATTTAAATTGAGAGGAGGGTAATGGGATTCCCACAAGGGAAAACCATGTGGACAAGAGTAAGGAGGCCAGAATCAGATTCACCCACACTCGTATATGAGTGAAAGTATTAAGAGTAATACCATCATCTCATATTCAGATTTGAGTAATAAAGATAATTTTAAAATATATTTTAAATATTCTAATTTATTCAAAATATTTTAATATTAAAGTCAGGAAAAATCAGAGGGAAACTGAGAAAGGTAGTAGAAGCTTCAGGATATTTTATCGCAGCAAGTTCCTTGGGAATTTTCCTGTCTTCCAGAGTCTTCTACTTGCTATTTAATAATCATCTGCATAAATTTAGACCAAATTTATTTAATAAATCCAGACACTATTTCCCACATATTATATGCCAATTATTTTATAAAGTTCTGGGTATTTCATATTTAACTTGGTGTTCTCCTCTTGCCTTCAGAGGCCATATTAATGTTGTGGACAGAAGACAACATATGTATCATATACATCATATGTGACACTACATAGAGAGAGACGAAGGTGCAGACTCTGACCCCTTTGCCTGTAGTCCATCCACAGAGGAACTGTTTTCTCAACCCATATAACAGTGGTAATTTTTTAATATGACAAAATTTTAAATTGTGAGATAGAGCAGAAATTAAAAAATGAGATTTGTGATATTTATTGAAAAATCAAAAGATCTGATAACCTTGCATATGTTGGCTACACTGAGTAGTTGTCTGTATCATTTAGGTGTGGGCATTTGTGTGTGCGCACACACATTAACAGATATTCTCAAGTCTGTACAACTAATGAATGGAAAATTCAGGGTTTAAAAGCAAATTTGTATGATGCCAACTTCCTGTGCTTATTCATGGACTCAACTACCGGAAGGAAGTCAGTGAAAGTAGCATTTCACTTGGGCCATTAAAAATGACATGATTTCACTTGACCTTGAGGAATGGGGCAAGGAACAGAAAAGGATGAGGAAAAAAAAGTAATCAAAAGATAGTTTTGTTTCTGTCTATAAACAATCAATAACTAAGAAATCATGGTATGGTATATTTTTTTTATTGGCTCTTTTCTTTGTTCCATGCTAATTAAATTTTCTTCCTAGCATGATAATTACTTATGCTTTCTGGAAGTGCTTATAAATGTATTCCTGTAGCTAAAACAGTATAACCTGAAAAATAAATTTCCTAGAAAAGAAATTCCTCCAATAATTGCATAAGAAAATTTTATGAAGCATACCATGTGTTTATATTTAGCTTGCAGTAATTGCTTAAATTATTAGAGCAGGTGTGGCCTATTCTGGCTTATAAAGTAAAAAGAAATACAAAAAGTCATTTTTAAATGATTATCTATGGTTTGCAGAAGAAGGACCCCACAAAGATATCTGTGTCCAAATTCCCCTGAACGCATAAATAGGTCACCGAAAGTGGCAAAAGAGAATTAAGTTTGCAGACGGAATTCAGGTTGCTAATTAGCTGACCTTGAGATGGGAACATATCCTGCTTTATCCAACTGGGTTCGGTCTAATTACATGAGTGCTTAAAAGTGGAAGAGGCAAATGTGTAGGTTAGAGGGTTGTCAGTGTGTGAAGTATGTGACACTCCTTGCTGCTTCTGCGATGTGTGGGCTAAATCAAGAGCCATAAAGAGGCCTGCAGGAATTAAGGATGTCTCCCAGCTCACAGCCATCAATAAAACAGAGACCTTAACTCTACATACACGTAAACTGAATTCTGCTAACCCTTAAATGAACTAGGATCCTACAGCAAGAAATGCCTCCCTGAATCCTTTGATCATAACCCAATGAGACCCATAATACATTTGTTTTAAGCCATGAAGTTTGTGGCAATTTATTACAGCAAGAATAGAAACTAACATATTATTCTTTCATTTGTATTTAACATTTAACATGAATTAAAATAATCATACCAGAACAATTGACAAATTTATTTTATATAATTTGTGTTAATGTAGTGCTTTTAGAATGAAAACTATATAATCTACTTATATTTAACACACTCATATTTATAATGTAATGAAGATTTAGAATCCTTTTTACTTACTTTCTTTAAATATAGGCTTATTGTCATTAACATCTGAAAGTTTAATTAATACACTTGTTGTTCCAGACAACGCTCCTGGCTGACCAATCATGTCCTTGGCTTGAATGATTACCCAATACTCATCTTGCAGTTCTCTATCCATTTTAGAAGATATTCTTATGACTCCTTTAAAAATATAATAAAATTCCAATTATTTCATTATTAATCATGACAAAGTTCTAGTTAATTTCTTAACCATTGCAGTATACATTATTTTGCTATATGTTGAACCACTGCAATGTGACAGAGACTTCACTAGAGAAAAATAATAAAAAATAAATTAAACATCAACACTGCCTAGAGTCTAGAGTGATCATCACAATATTAGGAACACTGGTAGGCCCTTAATAAAATACTATGTTAAGATAATCCACAGGTAGAAAAAAAAGAATGTCTTGTTTTTACTTTAACCTATTTTCTGCTATCTCTTCTAACATAATATCGGCTTGCTACAGTTAACTTTGTCCCCGAAACTCTGAAGTTAGTATATTATTGATACATTTGTAAATTATAATACCAAATTTATGAAATAAATGTCATGCCCTTATTATTTTGAAGTCTACTTAGAATTATGAGATCTGAAGAAGACCTGGTTGTTGACCCACAGTTATTTTATGTGTGTGTGTATACACATATATAATATATTCAAACTCAAGATAATTAATGATAAATATTGCAATAAATGCTTAAATTCTATAAAATTATTTAATACACATTTATTAACTATCACTGAAAAGAACCTAAGAAAATCTTAAGACAGGTTCATAAGAGAGGACTCAACATTTCTAAAGATTTGGGGAACACATAAACAGTCACAAAAAATAAATAATACCCAATACCCAAATATATCAAGGGCAAAATATTCATTAAAAATTGTGATATTAATGAACATAAAGATGGAAACAATAGACACTCAGGACTACTAGAGAGGGGAAGGAGGGAGTGGGGGAGATAGTTGAAAAACTTCTGATTGGGTAGCATGCTCACTACCTGTGTGTGACGGGATCATTAGTACCCCAAACCTCAGCATCACAGAATTTACCCATGTAATAAACTTGCACATTTTCGCCCTGAGCCTAAAATAAAAGTAAATTAAATAATACAATAAACTTGTGAAAAAAATGACATATGAGTATAAAATGCACACCTGATTTCAAAGACTGAGAACAAAAAATGTGAACTATCTCCATAGTTTTGTATTATTTGTTGAAATGGTAGTATTTTTGATTTATTGGACTAAAGTTAATATAATATAATTTTTTAAAAAATTGTTATATGAACTTTTAAAAGATAAATTAGACAATAACATGAGGGGATTTTAGTTGCGGACTAAAGTGTTTCACACATGTAATCAATTATTTGAATCCAATGGAAAGCATTGAATATGTTGCACAAGTGCTGCTAGCGTCTCCCTGTATGTGACTCAGGGGAGAGGGACCTAGGAGTCTTTGTTCCCCATTAACTGTGCCTACTTTGCTTTCAACTTTTCCTCTCAGCCTTTAGACTGAATAAAGGATATGTATTTCTGGATCTTATGCACTTCAGAACTTATGCTTTCAGTTTAATTTAATCCATGTTTGTCGTTGTCCATACCAACGCTTCTCCAGCAATGCAAGTAATAGTATAGCTAACCTGCTCAGTATAGTTAAAAAGTCAGTGTGCAGGGTAGGGGCTGGGGGTGGAAAGAAAACATGGTCACGAAGGCCTGGTATGACCCAGCATGGGTTTGTACTCTAGACACCTCCCTTTCTTCTCTCTTCTGCATTTCTCCACACTGGTGTTCAGTTATTCTAAGAGTTTCAACTCTTTCCCACCTCAGGAATTTCCCTAATTTTTCCCATGCCCTGAAATCATCTTCCACTCTCCCTTCCTTGTCTACAGACTCAGCTAAACTTTCTGATTTCCATGTATTCTGCCTTGACCACACAATATAAAGTCAACCTCACTTGTTTTCTCCCACTGAAACTTTTTGGTTTTACTTCATAATTACCTACAGTGGAATGTATGTGTGTATTACTATTCATGTTTAATATCTATCTGTAAGTTCCAAGAAAGAAGAGTCCATTATTATATCTTGTTTTTGTTACTATTATGTATTATTTTAAATTTTGCAATTTATACCTTTATAAATCTAGCAAGTTGTATAACATTTGGTACATATTCAGCCTTTCTAGACCTGAATGTGTGAGGGAATTAAAGTCTAATGTTTTGAGGCATTCATTGCATATAATAAAATAATTTTTCTTCCATACATTTGAAAAAATAAAGGCCATGTACATTCCTGAGAGAATTAAGAACATAGGTACTCAAATAATATTTTTTAGAATCTGACTCTCTCAAGAAACCCTAATTGAAAAAGGCTGAGACATTCAATATTTGCTGAATGAATAAATAAGAAATGTTTAAAGATCCAACACAATACTTTAATTCTTTAAGGGTTTTGATATAAGCTGGAAATAGTATTTTCCTTGTATTAAAAAGCATAGAATTTTACTTCTTTGGCACTTTTCACGTTCTTGGGTGATTAGTTATACATATATTTTTTTTCAGTGGAGACTATAATCTTCTAAAGGAAAAAAAATTACATGGGCCTAATCTTTGTTTAAAACACAAAAATTAATTTTTGTTTAATGAATTAGGGTCATATGATTGTTTAAACAAAAGAGAAAACTGTGTTCTACTTATTTTATATTCAATTGATTAATGCAGATTGGTAGAGCAATGTTACAAAAAGAATCAAATATTGTATTCATGTAAATCAGAAATCTGTAAAATACAGAATTATTTTTAGGTGAATGTCTCATATCAATGTGTACACTTAGCCTTATACTCAGACTTTATCTCAGTCATTCTGCAGGGTTATGCAGCTGTATTTCATTGTGGTTTTAGTTTGTATTCCCTGATGACTAATGAGGCTGAGCATTTTTAATATGCTTACTGGCTTTCTGTATATTGTTCTTTGTCAATTGCTTATAAATGTTTTTTCCCTATATTTTTAAATTGGGTTGCTGGTCTCTTTTTCTAATTCATTTAAAAGAAACTTTACATATGATTTAAACCACATACGTAAGTAATTTGTGCTATGGACATGAAAAATCCAATCTCCTAACCTAGAAATATCAGCTAAAAGACTAAAAGTAATTAAATGCTTAGGAATTGCAATCTTTTTGCTTATTGACATATCAGGACTACTGTAAAACATGTTTCTAAGCAGATAATTTTTGCTGACAATTGCCTTCTTTAGAATCATGTTAAACTTTGCTTGTTTCATTCACAAATACCTGTTGTTGGTTCAACAGAAAAATATGGCTGGCCTTGAAGTAAGCTGTAGAGGAGACGAGCATTATTACCACTTGAAGGATCGTCAGCATCACTTGCTGTCACCTGGATGACTAATGTTCCTAAAGAGAACATAATACAGGAAATTAAGATTGTGGTTTTATTCAGGATGAATTCAGTTCTGTGAAGTGGTCTTTCTTTACCAAGCGAGATGTTGTTACAAAATGAAAGCTCAATTCACCTCCTTGTTCTTAATTGTAAAAGTAATGTATTTTTTTGTTTTTTATTTTTTTCAGGCAAAATAATATAACTTTTAATACAAAATATTCCTAATTCCTGTATGCAATATGGAATTTTAAACATGTAGATTGATAGCCTAATAAAATGTAGCTATTAAACAATTCATTGTAATGTATAATTTATAAATCATAAACTTTTCCAAGGTGTATTATTAGTGGAGAAATTAAAAGGAACTTGGAAATGCTTTTCACCAAAAATTATAGTGTAGCCTGTACCTTAAACAAAGTGGAGAAGGTTGATAAATATTTACAAAGATTATTGAATTGAGCTTGAAAGGGTATCCAGTTGAGGATAAGGATGGGCATAATTATTCAGCTCCTTTAATTCTCTTCTCTAATATACCTACTTCCTTTGATGAATTTTTTAAAAAGCAAAGTAAAATCTTGCAGATATTGATAACATAAGCATTCTCATTAAAATTCAGTAACAAGAAATAAAATCATATGGAATAATTACGTATACATTTAAAATTAGTGCTCAGATTTTTTAAATATTTATTCAAAAATATTGAGTTTTCAAAGTATCTTTCTGTAAACATGGAATTGAATTTTATGGATCTTATTTGAAATATGTATTTGTTGAAACACTGTTTACTGTGTCAATAAGAATAGCAACATGAATGACACAAAATCAAATAGCTTCTGTGGTTTTGTTTACAACTAGCATCATGAATTTTCTCATCGTAGCCCAATTTTATAAACTGATACACTCTAATAGGAATCCATTCTATACTTCACTAACATGAAACTTTTGCTGTGGCCCTAAATAGTACATATTCTTTGTTCTTTTGTCTTAATACTTTTATAATGCTATTTAACATTTGTTTTAATATCATACAGCGTATTCTATTGAAGTAGAATTTCTTCTTATTCACATAATTTTAATGGGTAATACTTTTACCTGATTCAAAATGAAGAACAATAAAATGCATGAGAGGAAAACTCTTTGCCTCTCTTTTCCAAAACTTATTGAATAACCACTCAATGTGTAGACACTTACTAGTTTCAGATGTTTTAAAGTGAATTTATTTAGTAATCTGTGAAAGTTTTTCCAACAAAATAGTTAACAGGGACCATCACTTTCATTGATCCATATTGCGCATGACTTGTTCCTTTAACTATCCTTCTATGCACCGATCCACTTACTTATCCCACATTTCCTCATTATAATTCTCTATCATTTCTTTCCATAAGGGGTTCCCATCCCTGGTTTCTAGAATTACATTTCCTATCTTTGGCTTCAGATACCATCATCAAAATCATACCATTTTCAGAGTTGACTGAAATAAATTTTAGTAATATAAGTCTTTAGAGCCCCTAAGCTAGTACTATACGAATGAGAACCAAGAAGTCCAGAAAATGCAATGACTCACAAAAGGTGACCTCACACTTTGATGATAGAAATATGTCATACAGTTAGGTTCTTTTTTCCAGTCCAGTTTTTTTAGCATGCTTTTTCTATAAAATAAATTTTATTATATATATTTAAGGTATGCAACACGTTATGCATATAGATAGTAACATGATTACTATAGTAAAGCAAATTATATCTATCATCTCACAAAGTTACCCATTTTTGTGTGTGCATGGAAAGAGCAAGTAAAATCTACTCACTCATCACAAATCTCAAATATAATACAATATTATTAACTATAGTCCTCATGTTGTACATTAGATCTCTAGATTTGTTTATCTTACTTATCTGATACTTTGTATTCTTTGACTTACATACCTCCATTTCTTCCCTCCTCATATCCCCGACACATTATTTTATTCTCTATCTTTCTATATTGAACTTTTTTTAGATTCCACATATAAATAAGATCATGCAATATTTTTATTCTGTGTCTGGCTTATTTCACTTAGCATAATGTCCCCCAGGCTCCTCCACGTTGTGGCAAATGGCAAGATTTTCTTCTTTGATGAGACTTAATAATATTCCACTGTAAATATATGACACAGTTTCTTTCTTTATTCCTCTATCTGATAAGGGATTTATTTAAGAGAACTCATACAACTCAATAGCAAAAAGCCAAATAATCAGATTAAATAATTGGCAAAGAACCTGAATAGATATTTCTCCAACGAAGACACACACAAATAAATGGCCAATGGTTATATGAATGGGTTCTCAACATCACTAATCATCATGAAAATGCAAATAAAAACTACTATGAAATATCACTTCACACTTGTTAGGATGTCTATTATTAAAAAGACAAGAGATGGCAAGTGTTGGTGAGAGTATAGAGAAAAGGGAACACGTGCACTGTAGGTGGGAATGTAGATTCATGTAGCCATTATGGAAAACAATATGGAGGTTCCTAAAGAAATTAACTATAAAACTACTATATGACCCAGCAATCCCACTACTGGGTATTTATTTAAAGAAAATGAAATACACCACTAGTAAAGATATCTGCATTCCCATGTTCACTGCAGACTTATTCACAATAGCAAAGACATGGAAACAACTCTCATTTCTCTTGATTTCCCTTTGTATCTGATACCAGTGTGTACTCCTTACACACACCTGGATTATTGTGCCTGCTCAGTAACCTACTGTACACCTGTTCTCTCAGGTCTCCTCTTGATTACACCCATAGAAAGCAAAGAGGTAGTGACATGCCGGAGCAGGTGAACATTTTTTACTGATGCTTCATTTACTTGTAACCAAAGGTTACTTCTTCAGTGTTTTTCTCCTGTTGTCTACTAAGTGGAGAATCTAATGTATTCTGTTAATAGATTACACAAAATAATTTCCCTGAGTGTGTAGAAAATCTAAAAGGTCAAATTCTTAGAAATTTTAGTGGAAAAAATCTGTGATATTATAAATATTCAGAATACCACTCACACATGAATTTGATGGGGATTTTAATTTCTGGGGTAATATTTGTTATTCTTTCTTATGACACTTGTGGCATTTTAAAAGAACCAAGGCTATAGAATTGGTGTAATTCAACATTGTTTTAGAAATGCTTACTTTTTGGTAAGGACTATCAATGAGTATTAAGTGATTCACTCCTTACATTTTTGTGTGTGAGAAGATGTTTATGTGTATATATAGGCATATATGTATACATGTAGATCTAAGTATGGTGTATTTATATATGTGTATATATACATGTATATATACACACATATATTTTCAGTAAATGTGTGTTTTACATTTACTGAAAAGGTTCCCTGATGTTCAGTTCTGCCACCTTCTCATGAAGGGGTTCCCTATATTTGTATAATCTTATCTCTGATTCTCTAGTTGGCTCCACTAGCTATTCATTGCTCCAGGGCAAATATTCTTGTCTGAACTACTGTAGTTTTGTCCTGGGCGTTTGCTCCTTATTAGTGCAACTCCTGTAGGTATTTTTCTTCAATAAAATTGCCTTGCAGAGGTTGCAGTGTTCAGACATAGCACCATTGCACTCCAGCCTGGGCGACAGACATGTATCTGTATCTAATTATATATCTGTATCTCATATATATATATATATATTTAAGAGGGCAAAAATATGCAGCAGTATTTCCAAATATTTAGTGCTTGTAGTTTTTCTCTTAATTTTTATTCATGCCTTGGAAATGTTGGCTGTAAAATTTAGATGAATCTTAGCAATGCTCAATTTTTACAGGACCCTAATTATCTTTGTTTATTTTATTTAGTTGTTTCCTACTTTCTTTTCCCTCTTTCAGTTATTATTGATACCATGATTTATAAAACACACTTTAAGCAATTTTAAATCCTCTTGGATTGTTTCTATGTTTTTAAAGAGAATTAAGCCTGTATGTTTTCCTAATGAGTAACTTATATTTGGCAGAAATTCTCAAGAAATAGTCAAATAACATAAAGAGATCACAATAATAATTAAATATAAAAGCAGAGGGCAATACAAAAATATTTAACACAATTGTAAATATTTATATTTTTATAAAGACTTGTTATTTGTAAGTGAATCAATTTGGACATTCACCTGTAGTTAGGAATTAGTTTTATAGTCCACATAAAATTGAAAACGTTACTATGAAACCAATAAAGTATCTTTCAGTGGAAATGATAAATTGTCTTATAGTGCCCCTTTCCTAGTTAAATATAGGTTAACTAACACTTGTTGGTTTAGACAACGAATGTTTAATTCCTACATAATTTTTTATAAGAACATATGTAAGTATTTCAGCATTTGTCTATAATATCAGAACTGTGTCATGTTTGAGTCATAGTGAATACCACCACAATGCTCTTTTCAAGTACTGGAGGATTTCTAGGCTTATGTAATTACTTCCGTTCATGTCCTGATTATTGTTTACTGTCAGAATCACTCCGAAGAGGTTTATGAGAAATGCGGCTCCCATCCCTGGTCATCCCATTTCCTAAAAACAACCCACTCATCACTATGAATTGCTGTTGTGTTCTAAAATATTATGGCTACTATTCTACATAAGGACCATTGTTTACACAGGCCATATCTGTAACCTCTTGAAACTTTTAAAATTGTATTTCCATGGAAAATATATTTCAATTTTTTATATAAAGGAGAAAAATAAAAAAAACACAAAGTACATCTAAAAATCAACTTACATTTGCAATAAAAACTTTTAAAAAATTAAGGATAAAAGGAAACTTTCTGAATCTGATAATGAATGCTTTTAAGCCTTGACAGTAATTATATTTAATTGTGAAGTGTTAAAACTTTTCCTCTGCAATAATAAAAAGAAAAAAATGTTTTTCTGTCACTATTTTTTTTTTCGGCATTGTACTGAACTTCCTAGACAATGCAATGAGGCAATACCATGCAGTTATAACGCATTTATAGACAGGTAGATAAATAAATATTGGAAAAGAATAAATAAAACTAAATAAAGTCAATAATATTTTTTGCTAGAAACTCAAAATATGCATATAGTTACAGAAAAACATTAAATTCATAAATTTAGCAAGTCAACAGGGACACAAATGATATATAAAAGTGCATTTTTTAATATATGAATATATATATGTATATACTCTGGCATATATATATATTCATGAAACCTATTTTAGTTAAATATATAATATACATGAAAGGAAATAAAATATCCAGGAATATCTAAACAAAAACTGTAACCTCTGCAAAGCAACTAAAGATAAATTAATGATATAAGTAAATAGATGAAAATACTGGATTTAGGAATTAGATGACTACTTAAAAATAAAAAAATACACAGCTTAAAAGCTAGCTCAATCAAAATCCTAGTAGACTGAATAAATGGTTAACTTGGAAAGACAATTAAAAAATAAGTAAAATTTGTATGGAAAAACAAGGACCAAGTATGGTCCAGGCATTTTTTGTTTGTTTGTTTCTTTTGTTTTGTTTTTGTTTTTTTGAGAGGAAGTCTCACTCTGTCGCCCAGGTTGGAGTGCAATGGCGTGGTCTCTGAACACTGCAACTTCCGCAAGGCAATTTTATTGAAGAAGAATACCTACAGTAGTTGCACTAATAACGAGCAAACGCCTAGGACAAAACTACAGTAGTTCAGACAATAATATTTGCCCTGGAGCAATGAATAGCTGGTAGAGCCAATTAGAGAATTAGAGATAAGATTACACAAATATAGAGAACCCCTTCACCAGAAGGTGGCAAAGCTGAACATCAGGGAAACTTTTCAGTAAATTTATGCAGGGTCAGCTTGATATCTCCATTTATCTGTCCATCTATCTAACACCAATTTTGTGATATAAAATTTGGCACCTGCTTTACACCTTTCACAAATACCAGCTTAAAACAGACTGTAGATCCAAATGTGAAAGGTAAATAATAAGAAAAATAAGAATATAAATATTAGAACAATAAAACTTTCAGAAAAAAAGAAAAATAGAGGGGGAAAAGCAAAAATTTCAGAATCAGGGCAAATATATGTATATAATATTTATGGAAAACATATATTTAGTCCTGGGGAATTTGATATTTTTCTCAAAGCCCAAATCTCTTTTTCAATTTGTTAAACATATTTTTTATTACTCTTCCCAGCCTGGATTGGTTGTTCTTACTCTACTGAAGAAGGGTAGCATATTTAGGGTGCATTATCTGATAAGAACATGAAGCATGGTACAGGTCATATATACCTAACCTCTTTAGTCTCTCTTCATTCATTTGATGAACATTTTATTATGATAGCATTAATACTTGCAAAGTGGGTCTTACTCCATTGGTGGATCAAAAATTAAATTCTACATTTTATACTGGAAATAGGTATTTCTAACAAAAGACAAATAATATATACGAACATTAATAAAATCTTTTTTAGAGAAGATTTTAACATTAAATATAGCACCAGAAGAATATTCTTCATAAGTATTTACATCATTTAATGAGTTTCTTAGTTTAACTATTTTATCATACAGTGCCTTTGGGTTATCCCTTGTCCTCTTTCAGATTTAACTATATCTTAAGAGAAGTCTATTTATTGCTCATTTGTCTGACAGACTGTTTCTCACACTCCATGGAAAAAGCTACAAGTACAAAGTAAATGTTTGCAAAATTCACTCTGGCTTATTTTAATGACTTAATAATAGTCATTTTGTAAAACAGAAAATCCGGGACAAATGCTTCTAGGACATGATGACAGAAACATAGAAGTAAAGCAGAACTGTCCTGGGTAAAACTGAAGATCTGGTCACTCAATCTACCTTAAAACAACAGTGACAATATAAAGTGACCACCAGGATAGCACACAAAATGAAAATAACGTAGCACGAGTTGTGTATATTGAATTGCCACAGCCTTAAGTCCTATTATTCCCTGCAATACACCATCCAGTAAGCAGAATTGGGTAACTACCAAATGATGGGAACTCTGAAAAGTTTAAATTAATGAGATCCTTGAAATCAAATTAGCAAGGAATGTAAACAGAGAGTGAAAAAATGCTTTTTGGGGGACCGAAGGGTCCAAAGTTCAGCATGCATCCCTGAGTGGTGTCACTGTGGCTGGATCAGAGGTGCCAGTGGTATTTGGAAATGCAAAGAATCAAA
Organism: Pan troglodytes; assembly: GCF_028858775.2. NCBI lineage: Eukaryota > Metazoa > Chordata > Mammalia > Primates > Hominidae > Pan > Pan troglodytes. The sequence goes on from NC_072415.2 coordinate 76,590,963, forward strand.
ATGACTTGTAGTTTGTATCCATTCTAAGTGAACAAAAGTGTGCTTAGAAAAAAAAAATTCTCTTAGAATCATACTTTAATTAGAGTAGCTTATCAGTTCACTTATTCTGATAATAAACATACAAATATAATTATTAATGTAATCTTGGGTTCCATTATTGTGTGGACAGTTGACATTGTTTGCATTACTCTGGAGAGACTTTTCATAATTGCAAATTTAAAATATTAACTATGTCTTTCTAGCTAGTTTCCAAATCTTGGCAACTTTTCATAGCAAAAGGTCTTTATAAAAATAAGTTCAACACAATATTTGACTTTGCTTATTTTATCAGTCACATTCTTTGCAGAAACTTATTGTAACATAGGTCAGTGGTCCTTAACTTCTTTGGCACCAGGGACCAGTTTCGTGGAAGACAATTTTTCCATGGTCAGAGTGGGGAGTGGGCATGGGGATGCTCTGGGGATGATTAAAGCGCATTACAGTTATTGTGCACTTTATTTCTACTATTACTACATTGTAATATATAATAAAATAACTACACAACTCACCATAATGAGGAATCAGTGGGAGCCCTGAGCTTGGTTTCCTGCAACTAGATAGTCCCACCTGGCGGTGATGGGAGACAGTGACAGATAATTAAGCATTAGATTTTCATAAGGAACATGCAACCTAGATTCCTCACATGTGCAGTTCACAATAGGGTTCACAATCCTATGAAAATCTAATCCCGCCACTGATCTGACAGGAGGTGGAGCTCAGGTGGTAATGCAAACCATGAGGAGCGGCTGTAAATACAAATGAGGCTTAGCTCTTTTGCCTGCTGCTCACCTCCTGCTGTGCAGCCCGGTTCCTAAGAGGCCACAGACAAGCACCAGTCCGTGGCCTGGTTGTTGGGAACCCCTGACATAGGTGACACAGGATGTACACTTGTACCAAGTGCTTGAAAGGAAAATGTTAGTTTGGTCATCTCTGGAAACTGCATTTACTGATATATTTTTCATTTTTATGACAGAAAATTTTAGTGTGATAATAGTATCTTAACAGAAGATAATATATTTGTTGTGTGTGTGAAATGAAGCATTCTTGTAATGTTTAAAGGTGCTAACCTGTAGAAAACTACATAGAAATTTTAAAGATTGAGAGCATTAATGAAAGCATCAATAATAATTTATCCAAACATCAGATGTATTCTGCCATCACTGAGTAAAACCTGAGGTAAAGGTAGTGTAATTCTGTCTCTGTTGAGTTATGTAAATTTTATTATTAACCAGGAGTTATGCAGAGGATGAAACTATTCTCATGCAGATGTTTAACATGGCTTACAAAACTTTATTAAATGATGTTCTTTCCTGTGTCACATAGAATGCTTTATCCACTGGTGATTATGGGAAGCATAAAAACAAAAAATCATAAAAAGTGAAAAATTTTCCTATGCAGACTAATTTAGATATTATGTAAGCAATAGAGAAATTAGCAACCTGTGGCGAGGGCATTTTATAATTAAAGCTTACATTTATTATGGAATACTAAAGTACAGGTGCCACAGTATGCTATAGTGTTTGAATGCCAAGATTCCAGCTGTAGATTTCAAAATGACATTTACTTTAGAATGTTACATTTTATTCATTTTGAATTCAATAGTAAGAAGATTAACTGTTCTTTTCTTACAATGTAGATATAAATTTAATGGAAAAGCTATTTTAACATCCAGTTTTAGTACAAGTATACTTTGATTAATCTGAAACAAATTTATTGAGATGTTGGGTTGTATAATTGTCAACTTCAATGTTATACAGATCAAATAATATTATAGTGATCCACACTCTGCATATGTAATTTCTGCAACAATAAAACAGGATTAAGATGAATGAGGTGATCAAATGATCAAATACATGACATAAGAGTTGTATAGGTATATCTGCTCACTCCTTCACATTGGGAACTTATTTTATTAGTACGAGGATAATTATTTTTCTACCAGTACTGACTGACCCATTCTTGCTGCATTTATACTTGAACTGCAATTACTCTACAACCTAAAGTCTCGAAGTGAAACTCAGGAAACAGATAATATTTTCTCACTTGTCATCTTAACTGGGCAAAGTATTCTTCAAATTTTTTATTTTTCTGTCCATAGTCACCTAAAAACTAGGTCATTTTTATTATTTTTGTGCTGCATTTTTGACACCTCTACTTTTCATAATCTGAGATAATGGAATTTAAGTAAAACAAATTAGACTGTGTTTAATAAATCAAACAATATTATATTTAGAAGAATAAGAAGAGAAATTCATCCCAGTCTCAGTCATGTTCAACTCATGTGCCCAAAGGCAAGAGATTTATAGAATCTAATTTTCAAATGTGATAAATTTTGAAAATTCATGATTTTTTATTTTCCTGAGTATTAACTGAAATTAAATTTGCATAGATTTTCCATACAAAGCTTAAGGTGAATTTAATATTTCTATAAAAGCTCTCCTTTATGACATATTGTGCCATATTGTTGATGAAGAATATTAAATTTTCTATATGCTTTTCCAAAAAATGCATCTTAAAATATTGTATAATAATTAGAGATCATTATAACATATTATATTTGAATTTAAAATCTGAAATGCTGTAATAAGCTTCCTTAAATAGTAAGGTAAACAGAGTCTTACTCATTAGTTATCCCCATTCATTTTCAAAAACATCTGGTTTTGAAAATAAAAGGAAATGGTTATTGCAAGTGTAAGGAATGTTGGACACTTGCTAATATTAAAAATGATGCCCTCAGTGACTACAGATATGAAAAATTTGGTGGAGGATATTTATTTGGAAAAGTTCCAAAGAGAGTGGATAGTCTTTTTACTAGACAATATATTCTCCTTGCTTTTATTAGGCAGAAATATGTGAAACTAAATTTTAAGGAAGTCAGATTTAAAATTTTCCTTTTGCATTTGCACATACACAGACATATAAACAAAGTCTATTAACACTAATGATCATTCATAATGTGTACAATATCAATATCTATTTATTATGGTTGTTTTCCACATAATGTGACTGGCTAAAGCATGTATCATTTTTAGCAGGATTTTGTGCTGATTTGCAGAAGATAAGTTACCCGACTCTGCTTTGGTTTAATTGCTTATTAAGTATATACTACATGTATTTTAAATGCCCCTTCTTTTTTTTTGACATTATAAGGTTTTAGGTAAAACTAGCAAATATTATTGAAATGGAAGATTACATACTTGATAGACTGGCTATTCAGATACAATTTCAGAATGATTTCCATGAATTTCACATCTCCCGAAATCTTCTATTTATATCCTAAACTATTCTAATCACTTATTTAGCATTTTTTTGTCCACCCATGTACTCACTCATTTATTTATTCAATCCTTCCAAATCTCAGTCACTCTATGACTTGTGGTCTAATAAATCTTATATTTTTGGATGGCAGAAAAATAGTAACTTTGCAAATCCAAAGTGACAAGTGGGAAAGCATAATGTTTTATCTCAACTCTACTTGAAAGTTCTAGTTTGAAATTAATTTCATTTCAAACATAAATGCAGTCAGTAAAAGCCCATCATTACTTGTAAAGAAATGTGTGTTTAATAAGCAACAAGTTAATAATTTTCTTGATTTTATCTCATGACATAATGAAATATGGATTCCCTTCAGTAATTCAAACCAAATTCTGAGTTCAAGTGCAGATTCAAATATAATAATAGGCAGTTCACTTCAATACAACAGAAATATATGTAAGAAAAAGAAAAAGCGAAATGTTTGCAATAGTTGTTTTTGAAGAATAAAGTAGCTGGCTAGGAAATTTGGAAGTAAGGTCAATATTCAAAAACTTAAATGGCCGTGGATATAGAAAGATAATGAAGAATTGAAGTTATATTTAGGTAATAAAATCTGCAGTATTCATTAATTTAATATTGAGATTGAGGAAAAAAGATAAATCACATATAATTTTATTAATTGATATATTTACTTCACAGTCAACACAAATGCAGGAATGCTTCAGAAGGAAACCGTTGCTAGAAGTTTGGCAAAGCAATAGAAATATTCCCCTATTTCCATACTATATAACACTTCTAATAGCAACTGACCTCACTCAGCTGGCTTCTCCCTCTCATGGAAAGGTTACACAAAGTGTTCATTGGTTCTTGCATGATTTCATACAAAGCCTGGACCCTAACTGGCACTCACACAGTATGTACTGATTACACAAATTGAAAAGATAATTTGTACCTCTATCTCAAATTGCAATGCACAAAGAGATTTGTGCTTGCTAGATATTGCACAGACCAAACCATCTTTTGCAATCTCCCTGAACATCTACAGTGGGGCTGCACTGATACCACGATACCAATAATTCTCGCATGGGTTCACTACCCAACTCTGTAAAATGGCAGTATTGTACCTCCTCTTCTCTAAAATTTTACCCATGCTCTCTCAATTACTGCCTTCGTATTATGCTTCACTGACAAAATAGAAATGTTTATTAACTGATTGGTTATGAACAAATATGTTAACATATAATCTGTCCCTTCTATAAGTACAATGGATTTCATGACCCTTTCTTTTTTTTTTCAAGAACAGTTTTTTAGAAGTTATATCCTTTTATTTTGCTTCAAAAAATATTATTATCTGGAATCATTCCCCATAGTATACAACAGTGCTGTTCAATTTCCTTTCTTAAAAAACAATTGAATAGTCGTAAACAAGCAAAAAATTCTCTTGACCTTCATCTTTTTCTACCTAGCATCTCACATTTCATTTTCTCCCTGTGGCGTAACACCTTTTAGACTTGGCTTAAATCATAATTACTTCCTCTTATTCTTCCTTTTATGCCATACAATAGTCTTCAGTGTGCTGTAACAGCACAAATTAAACTGCTGTACTTATCAAAAAACCAGGGGTCTTCAACTTACCAAATCAAAAGTCACCACTCTGTCTTAATCTTAGCCTCACAGCAGCATTCCACACGGTTGAGGGATTTCTTCTTTTGGAACATCTTTTCTCTTATTTTTCCCTTCTTCCTACAACGCTTGCCAATCCCACTCATTCTAATTTGCCAGCCGACTGCTTTTTGCTTAACAGTCAAGTCAGCCTGCAGCCTGGATGCTTTTCTCTTCCCCAGCTATGTTCTCTGCCAAAGGGATCTCATTCATTGTCATGCCTGACATATGTGTTATATGTTGATGACTTCCATATTGATATATACAGTCCTGAGAACTCTGCTATGGATTCTTTTTTTCCTAGAATGTGGCATGGATGGCCTCTTTGTACAATTCACCTCAAATATCACCTCCTAAAATGTCCCGTTTCCTCCAGACAATTTATAATCATCATACCTCACCCATACATAACACTTTTATACTATACATGATCATATATTACCTCCTTTAATTAAAATAACTATTTCTTATTTGTATATAACTAAAATGTGTTTCATATTAGCAGGTTACTCCTTTATCTCCTTTACAATTTTATCTATAGTTTCAAAGGAAGATTCCTAGCATGTTACATCATAATATATGCAAGAAGAAGAAGAAGAAGAAGAAGAAGCAGCGGCAGAGGAAGAAAAGCAAGAAGCAGAGGGAGGAAGGAGGAAGAGAGGGAATAAGGAGACAGAGGGGAGGGCAGTAAGGGAAAGGAGTAGAAGGTGGAGAAGGGGGAGGAGGAGAGGGAGGGATGAGGAAGGTGAACTGTTTCTTTGCCTACCTGCCAAAATAGAGTAATTTAAAGTGCTATTTACATCTAATAATAATTTGTCTTGATATATATTACACAGGCAAATTTGTTTCTGCTGTATTTAAAGACCTATGTTTCAAACAATGTAGAAACACATCTTTAAATTCCTACCTGGAATGTTAAAAATCAAGAATCAGAAAATTATATGATGAAATATGTATTTTTGGAATCATTGGCTAATGAATCAAGTAATGAGGTAAAGTAGTTATAAGCATGTTACCGTAATTTAAAATGGCCATTATCAAATCACATTTATTTGTCACTGTTAAGTAAATTTTTGAATTAAACTTTCCAGTATATTGTGCTACAAAAATTTTTTGAGTGAATAACTGAGAGAAGTTTTGCATAATCACAATTTCCCCTTTACTGGAAAGACATTTCTAATTTCCAAGACAGTCAATTCTTATATCTTATGGAAACCATTCTCTCCTAAATGCATTACATTTAAAATATTAACAACAACAACACTGGGTTTTGAAAAATATCTTTGAATAAATACAGCCACACACAGGTGTTCAACCACTTAGTTTTGTCTTAGTGGTTTTATCTTCATGATTTTGATGTATACAATAGAGTCTAATAAATTCACTTTTCCTATTTTTATGCATATCTTGCAGGATTATCTTATTTGCTTTTACGAGATACAAAAAAATATTTTGCTTTGAAAAAGAAATTCTTGTACTTAAGAACCTAGTAAATGAACAAGGTCTAAAAACTTACGAATTGCTCAAATAAACATATCTAAACTTCTTTTATTCCTGTGAAGGCTGAGATATTTTAATAACATTAATATGTAGTATCCTTTTTTCAAAATTTTGATGCATAGTCTAATTTTTCAAATATTTTACTTAAACATATTTGTAGAAGGAAGTTCTAGTATAGACCCTTAAATCATCTACTTCCAAAACATATCCTTCAAATTTTAAACCTGCTTCATTGTTAATATATCTTTGATGTAAATTAATATGCAATACCTTCTGGAGACATCTCTGGTACAATGGCCTCATAAGGTTCATCTAGGAATTTTGGTTCATTGTCATTGATATCCGAAACTTTGATGACAAACTCAGACTCAGGTTCCACAGCCCTTCCAGTAGTGATGTCTATTACCTGGGCTCTTAAGATGTAGAGGGATCGCTCCTCTCTATCAAGCTTCTGTATGGCATATATGTCACCTGTTCTTTCATCAATGATAAAAGTACTTCCAGCTCCAGCTCCCAAAAGCTTGTACTGGAAAGAATTGTTTCCATTGTCTAAATCAGATCTTAGCTGCAAATGGAAAGAGGGATCATTTAGTTTCCAAACATCTGAAATGGACAAATCAAAATCAAGATTTTCTTTTTATGTATGTTAATTATTCCCCAAGTTAATGATTTTATATTATTTCCATATTACATTAAATGAGGCAAAATATTAATATCAAGATTAAAATCTATCACCAGGGAGAAGGAAGAGTGAATATTTAGTGTAAAGAACTATACACATTTCATTATTCTAAACAGAAACAAAAATAATTGGATAATAAAGCTTCTTTTGTAAGTTATGCACAACATAGTTGGTTCAGTTTTTATTTATAATTAAATTCTCAGTCACCAAAACTATACTCTCAAATATTTATACTAGATTGGGTCCTTGAGATAGATAGAAAGACAATTTAGTGACATTTAAACACTGATGTTCTATCTCTTGCCTGAATATACATGGAAACAAGAAAATATTAGGATGAAAATTAGGGTTCATAAAGATAATAATAATCTTGACTGTTCATTAGGTATTTATTACATGTCACAAAATCTATAAATTGCTTTATATTAGTGTTCTCAAGTAATTCTCATATCAATATTATGAAATACATATTATTGATATGATCAATTTTTCTATAGAGAAGAAAAGTGAGATTGTGTTTTACAAACTTTTTTCAGAGTCATATGGTCTTTGTGTAGATATAGAATTTACACCACGAGGCTATCAAATCTTCTATGAGGCTGTCAAATTTCAGATTCTCCACTGACAACAACTCAGTTACATGTTCTTTAGCCCTTGGGTTTTAGCCAGAAAGTATAAAACTTTCTTCTCAATATATTCTACCTAATTCTCAAATACACACTTTCAGCCTGTGCACTCATTTTCATATTTTCAAAAAGCAAAGTAAATTAGTTCATCATTCATACTGTTGAGGTATTATTTAGAATTTTTAATTTATCTGTAAAAAAAACCAAGTTTAATTCTGATATAGTTAAAATGATCACATGGCTTTTCCAATCAGAATTATTTGTATGTAAGAGAAGAATGTCATGGTTCCCTAATCATTGTGAATCCACATTTTCTTGATTCACCATTTATGAAAATGCTCTTATTCAAAGTAAGAGTTCCTCTGAAAATTTACAAATTTAATCATGAAATCAGTTGTAAACAAATTCATGATTTTTCTGATGGCTTAAGTTATAATTTCTTATTCTGGATAAATTAATACACTTTCTATGAGGTTGTGGAGAAAATCTGAAGGTACTAGTAACTAATTTTGCATTTTAATAACGTGCCGAATATCAATGCTATGTAATGAAACAAATTGAGAAAAATAACATCCAGATTGTCTTTCTGCTAATACTTCTTTTGAGAGTTCTTAATTATTCCTAAAAGAAATTCTTCATGCGATGATGTAAGAAATTGAGGAACAAATTATACAATCAAATCAATATATCAAGTGAGCAATGTATGGTTCATATTTTTAAATTATATCATTTCAATATGATTTGATAATTTATTTGACATTATAATGAAGATAAATTAAGTTTAGTAATAAGTAAATATATTGCAAGTATATGTGCAGTGTAATTTTCAAAGACAAGTAAGCTTGACATTTTTAAGACCCAGATTTAAGGGAAGACAGAAACAAAAACGAAAAAGCTTACTTGAACACCAGCCTTTTAATGTCACAAAATGCATATGTTAAACACATTTCAATCAAATGGCCTGTAGTATTATACAATTTTCTATATTTTTATTCAAAAAATATTTTCCTAATTAGGCTGCTACTATCAATTTGCTAAACAAATATCACTTCAAATTTTCACTTAATTGTACTTCCCAATCTTAATCATTTTTCAAACAAATGGATCAAGGAGAGTTATCTTGAACGCAGCAGCTAAATTGTATATTTACTAACTCTTTTGACAAGCACCTAAACATTCATTATTGTTCTTTTTGAAATCAGTGATTCACTTGTTTTTTAAGCCTGATGAGTTTGTGTAGCAGAAAAACATTTTTCAGAGTAGTTTCATAAATATGTCTATGAAATGAAAAAATAGGCAAAACCAATCACTGTGAGAAAGGAGGTAACCAGAGATTCATGTGGGGAGTAAAAACAAACAAACTAGAAAATGTGACAGCCCCAGAGGTAGCCTGTGTTCCAATTACACTGATGCACTTCCCTATAACACCTTATTTACTAAAAGCCAATAGCTGATTTTAGCCTGTCACCCCATTCAGTGATGGGAGAGTATATGGTGTTCTGTGCAGTCCACTGTAAAGGTAGCTAGAGACTCAGTTACTGAGTCGGCACCTAACTGTGGACCTTGTTAGTGCCAACTGTGTGTATTATTTATCTGTAGTCTGAGTCGAAAATAAAAGGGGTTGAGAAATATTTCTTGTAATGTGTGTGTGTGTGTATGCGTGTGTGTGTGTGTTCACAATACACCCTCCTCCCTGCACGTTTGGAAATACTTGCCTAAAATCCTAATCTAAGGCTTTGGTTGAATGTACTCATATACATTTGGCTGATAACACAGGTGAAGTTCAATGGAATCCAGATACCATGCTAACACTGCAGCTCTCCTGAAAGGGCTAGAAAATGAGAGTTAATAAATTTTGAGTGCTTCACCCTTTGGGCCCAATTAAATTTTAGTGCCAGTTAATTAGCGGTTAAACTTATTTCAGTTCATTTATCTAGAGAAAAAGCCTTATGGAAAAGGACATGATATTGTAATCACCTTTGTTTAAAGAAAACCAAATAATAAAATACAAGCCAAAAACATAAATAGGAGATGCTTTGTCTCATTAAGGAATTGTTCTTAAAATATATTCTTTTAAGAAAGTGAACATAATTATTCCTTTTACTTTAACTTTACTAATCAATTTAAGTGTGTAGGCTCCTGAAGCTACTTAACTGTAGAAGAATATGGTATTAACCTGCTTCATTAAAAATGAACGAGGGGTAAATCAACAGCTACTTAGCGTAACAGAAAATCGGGCTAAATACTGTTGGTAAATGATATTTGTCTCACTGTGACTGCTTAGATTCATTACCAAAAATAACACAATAAAGTTTCCAGATGTTGAAAATGAGGGCTGCATTTTCATACGGGATACTGAAGTGAAATTTAAAAACCAGAGCTATCCCTCTTCAAGATTTTAGTGGATGTTTTAGGTGCTTGCAAATCTGAAACAATTATTGATGCTGATGTTTGAAGCTTTTCAATGGCTTCCCTGTCAAAATGTGGAACTCATCAAATCTCCAAACTTCTCCAACATATTTATTTACATTGTTGTGCTATTTACGGTAACATTTTAAATAAATAAGTACCCGGCCGATGTGATGACTAGTCGTATTCATTTCCTCTGGTACAAAAAATTGGTTCCACACCCAGCCACGCTTCACTCTCAAATGAGATCGCACTGGCTGCTTGACTTTCTTTGTTTGAGAGTTTTCTGTTGCTCCAAGACAAGGCCATAGGAGAGGAATTCCCAACATAAAACGCAGCAGTAAATAACAGTTCATTGCGTTGACTCTTTTGATTCCAACTATTACTCTTCAGAGGAAACAGGATGTCACTAACAAAAATCTTGCTTTCTTTTATAATCTTTTCTGATTCTGTGTACCTTCTATATACCTAAAGCGTCAGAAACAAAACAAAATTTGACATTTTAAAATAACATTTTCTCACATAATTACTAAAGACAGGTTACAACTTCTGCATCTGACAAAAGTGGAATAAAAATAAACATTTAATTTATCTTCCAATTAAGCTGGCTAATTATGATTTGTAGCTCAGCAATAATTTGATTAGAATAATTATAAATTTCCACTCAGGCACTGCTAGTTTTAAACTGCAGTCATAAATCTGCCTGAAAGTTGAAAGATTGCTCTGGGAGTCTCCTGGATTGACAGCTGACATTGAGATAGACTTCCTTTTAATTTGACTTGCTTACTTTCTCCATTCTTTCTCAGTAAAATTCAAACTATCTCATTAAAGCAACAGTCAATCCAGGAGGAAAAAAGTCTTATTTTTCCTTTTTATATTTGATAGAGATAAGCTTCCTCATCCAATTTCCCAAATTATGGTATTTTATGTAGTAATTAAATAGACAAAATGACAATTCAGCTTAAAACTGGTGAATTCAATAATCAGTTACACTGATACTATAAAACACTGAATAGAAAGCTTGCACAAGATATTTACTCTTTTTTAATTTCAAAGATATGGGGAAGAAGTGTTTATCAGCTTAACAAAAACAAAATCCTCTTAGGACAATAAATACAAAATGATAGTTCTGGGTAAGAATGGGTGAATGTTTGTAATATGTAAGAATGATATGAAATGTATCTTCTAGTATTTAAATATTAAAACAAAAGACTCTGGCTATTGAGTTTTACATTTAAAACTTTCCATTGACCCAAGGCTCTCTCTTCATGATGGGTACTTCTAATCCTTATATGTAACTTAATAGTTTTGCATTTCCAACATCTACATCCAGCCAAATTTGATTTATTTTATGAAGAAAAGTAATTTTGTAAGATTCACAATGGAGTTTAATGTCATATAATCAACAGAAAAGCCAGAGTTCATGTTAGGACTTTTTCTACATGATTGTGTTTTGAATCTTCTGCATGTATTTTTGAATGACTCCTTAGAGATTTTTTAGGTCTTTGGCTCGTGTTAAGAGGAGTTGTTAAAAAACACCGAATTAAGAAAGTACACAGGGATTCTGTGGTCCCGGTATACTCCCTTTAAGCAGATGTATTCCTTGTTAAAAGTTTACTTAATGAAGGTCATAGAGAAATTCAACTGAGGTGAAATTTATCTTTATGTTACGTATTTGAAATTCAGATAAATCTGCTCTTTAGAAATTGCTAAAATATATATTTTTGGTAGCTGATGAATAAAAATATTTGGAACTGGTACAATACTATTCATGAAAAAGATATTTTTTATAAGTTTGGCAAATTATCACCAACACTGATATGAAGTTAGCTGGCTGTGTTTCAGTGAATATAATTTTTGGGAACTTTATATTATGGTATTTTGATACATATAAAGATAAATAAAATAGTGTAATGAACACCTGGATATCATTACCCCGTTTCAGTAATTACCAACACATGGTCAATATTGTGTCATTTCTACACGTGCTCACTTTTTAATATTAAAACCAATTTCAAATTAATATCATTTTAACCACTGAAGCCACACACACACACACACACAAGTATACATGTTATGTAAGTGTGTATACACACTTTTAAACATCAAAGCTTAAAATTAAGAAAAAAATTTTAATATAATAAAATATTCATACAGTGTTCAAATTAAAAATCTTTATCTTTGAATTAAGATTTAAATATGTCCACACAATGCAGTTTTTTGGTACATTTCTCAATTCTCATTCGGTCTACAGGTTTCCTCCAATTTTTCTTTCCGTTTGTATGCTGAAGAGTCAAGGTTATTTGTCCTACAGAGTTTCACATAGTCTGAATGTTGCTAATTGTATCACTGTTGTGTGATTCAGTATGTTTCTTTATCCTCCATATTTTTTATAAATGTTTAGGGGCTTGATTAGAAGTAATATAAAATATTCATCAAAAATATTCATAGCCAATCTTATTGCATGACATCTTTAGTAGACTAGGACACAAAATATATGTTCAAGAAACCAAAAGAAATGTTGAACGTGTTAAGCAGAAAAATTGAAAAAATAAAATAAAGATTAAACTTTTAGAGAATAATACTACAATGTCTGTGATGAAATACACTGCATATGATTAATGGCATATTATTCACACTGAGAAAAAAAACAGTTAAACTGAAGACAAATATAAATCTTCTGAAAAAACATAATGAGAAACAAGTTAAAAAATTAAAAATGAACAAACTATCATTGAGTTGTGAGACAATTTCAAACATTCTCATTTATGTATAACTGCAGTTTCTAGAACCAATGAAATTTAGAAACTCATACATCCAAAATGTTTAACAAAACTTAAGCACAGGTGTTAAAAAATATTATACCAAGGAGCATCATGATTAAATTACTCAAAACCATTAATAATGAGAAAATCTGGAAGGTAGTCAACGATATGTTATATATAGAATAATAAAGATAAAGTTGTTAGCAGATGTCTCATCTCAAACAATGCATGCCAAATGACACTGCAGAAACATTTTTAAAGTATTGAAAATGAAAAGAAATTAATCCAACTGAGAATTTCTCAACAAATCACAATGATTTTTGTAAAGAGATCAGCTGAATTGAAAGAGAAGAAACTGAGCTGTCAGGTATTGGAACAGCTAATCCAAAGAACATGTAAAAAAATTAAGAGGTAAGCCTTTAGACACTTAGTGCAATAGTATAAGCAAGAGGCTAAAACAAAAGAAATTGTTGCATCTCCTTTTTTCATTTCCTCTATGGAACAGCACTCTAATTCAGAGGATAAGCACAGACATGTGGATCATTTCATTATAATGGTAGTGCTACAAAAAACTAAGTCATTTTTTATGGACTCTGGGGTCAGGGGAGTGCAAGGGGAGTGTTAAGAGTGAAAAAGTACTAAGTACATTGTCAGAGTGGGTAACTGTCTTCAAGGTTTCACCCACTTTACTCAATCAGGAGACCTCACCAGAAATGCTGGAGAAAGACCTCTGCCCAAGGCCACAGATAAAGCCCTCTTTACACTTTAACACTGGGGCTAGTAATGCAAATATGAGAAGAGCATGACCTAACAGAAGGGACTGTGTCCTTGACTGCAACTCCCTTCAGAGAATGCAATGCACTGGTTGTGCATCAAATCTGGTGTGACAAGGGAATGTTTTCGCAGTGAGTACTGTACTGCCAGGTCAAGTCTTTATAGCTGCCTATCACCAGGCCTGAACAAATCACAGTTGTTACCCCAAAGCCGTATTCCTAATCTTCAATAAAGGAAAGTGGGATGAAGACTCTTTCTGGTGTACAGCATCAGCACACAAGGGGAACTACAATACGATACATGATTAAATGAGTCCTTCAAGAAGAAATAAAATAATACTAGAAGGAAATCTGGATCTATGCAAAAATAGAATCACCAGAAATGGAAGGTATATCAGTAAATAGAAATACCTTTTTTAAATTATAATATCATTAAAGGAGAATTGGCTGTTAAAGCAAAAATAATAACAAAGTATTGTGGAGCATACATCATTTACAGAAGTAAAATGTATGAAATTAACAGCATAAAGATTAGGAATATGCTATTTTAAGCTCCATAAACCATATATAAAGTGGTATGATATAACTTAAAATAGATTATAATAACGGTACATGTGCATACAATAAACCTAAAGCAACTACTAAAATAAAGTAACAGAGTTTACTACAGGCTACAAAATAGATAAAACTGAAGCCTAAAGAATACTCAATCTAAAGAAGAAATAAAAGAAAAAAGTGAGCAAAGGACAGGTGAAAAAAACATACAAGTAGCAAAGCGGTATGTTTAATATTAACCATAATAATAATCACTCTAAATATTAATGGGATAAAAAATCAAAGTACGAGATGAGGATTATTAGATTTTTAAAAAGACTCAACTATATGTCTTTAAAATGATTTAAAATATAAAGGTACAGTAGGTAAGAATTTAAAGAATGAAAAACATATATCTTGCTCAACTCTAGTCAAAAGAAAGCTACAATGGCCATAATATTAGATAATGTAGATTTTGGGACAAAGAATATTAGCAGTGATAAATAATATCATTTCGTAATTATAAATTTCATAATAATAAGTGATAAACATATCATTTCATAATTATAAATGATAAACAATGTCATTTCATAATATAAAACAATATCATTTCATAAGAATTATGTCAATTCATTAACAGGGCACAACTTTTCTAAATGTTTATACACTTAATAACAATGCCTCAAAATAAATGAAATACAAGATGAAATAAAACCTTATTGTATTACAAGAAGAAACACACAAATCTATAATTCAAATTGATTCATTTCTATTCAACATTATACTGAAAATTCTATCCAATGAAATAAGAAATGAGAAGCATCTAGATTAAAAAGATAAAAATATGTTTATTTACACAGGGCATAAATACACATATAGAAAATCTTATGAAATCTATAAAAATACTGGTAAAATCTATAGGTAACTTTAGCAGGGTTGGAGGATACACGGTCAATATTAAAATCAATTATATTTCTATTTACTAGCAACGCATAATCAAAATTTAAAATTTATACAACAGTACATTTTATAATAATATAAATAATTCAAAGATTGGGACATAAATCTAACAAAAATGTGCAATACCTCTCTATTGCACACTATAAAATACTGCTAAGAGGAATCAAGAAAAATCAATATGATTGGAGATATTTATTATGATACTGGATCAGAAAACTCAAAATGGTTAAAAATGTCAATTCCCTCCAAAGTGTTGTATAAACGCAATTTAAAAAATACAATTAAATTAAAATTAAAATACAAAATAAAATTCCAAACAGGTATTTTTATAAAACTTACATGCTCATTCTATAATTATATATGCAAAAGTATGGGGCTTAGAATAACTCAAAGAACATTTTAAAAGAAGAGGAAATTTGGAAGACTATGCCATCTGACTTTAACACATAATGCTACAGTAATCATTATGGTAAAGTATTGGATCAACAAATAATTTAGTAGAACAAACCACAAAGTGTACAAATACACCTACATTTATGTGATCAATTGATTTTTGAAAAAGTTCAAAAGGCGAATCAATGGAGAAATAACAGTCTTTGTGCTAAAACACCTGAGTATTCGCTTGAGAAAAAGATACTTTCATCCATAGTTTACCGTGCACGAGGTCACAAAAAGTGCATACAAATTTAGATGAAATACTTGTAATTTCTTTGGCAAAGATTTCTTACAACAATATCAAAGTGCGCTTGTTAAAAACTTAAATTGGACCATATCAGAATGGAGATAATCTCTGTATCAGATCCCATTGCTACTGTAAAGAATTCCCACAACTCAGTGTCTTAAAATGATACACATTTATTGTCTTACAGTTCTATAGGTGAGATGTTTAAAATGAATTTCACTGGACTAAACCAGGGTGCCAGAAAGGTCATGCTTCCACCCAAGTCTCTAGAGGAGAGTCTATTTCCTTACATTTTCCAGCTTCTCAAAGTGTATTCTATTCCTTGCATGCCTTGGTTCATATTCCACCTCTAGGCCAGCAGCAGAGCATCTTCAAATTTCTCTCTACTCTATCTTCACATTGGCTTCTCTTTGTTGTGTTAAATTTACCTCTTCTCCCTTTATAACGACACTTATAATTTCCTTTAAAGTCCACTTGGATAATACAGGATAATCTTCCTACCTAAAGACCATTAACTGAATCTCATGTTTATCTACAGAGATCACAGTCTTTGGTTTTAGGTGTGAAGACCTTGATATCTCTGAGAGCCATTATGTGGTCTACCTCAGATGATAATTACATGAGGAAACAAGTCACAGACTGAGCGAATATTTGTTAATTATATATCTTGTATTCAGAGTGTACAAGGACTTTCAAAACTTGGAAACAGAGATTCATCACAATTTTTTTAAATACGCAAAATATTTAAAGAGACATATCACAAAGACTTGACATGTAAAATAAGTTAAAAAAAGATAATCAACACCTTCAGTTTCAATGGGTAAATGCAAATTAAAACTACAATGAGATACCAGTAAACTCTTACTAGAACGAATATAATTAAAAGACTGACCTTATCAAGTATTGAAGAGAACATAGAGCAACTGTACCTCCCATACACTGCTAGTGTGAATGTAAAATCGCATGACTATTTAGAAAACAGTTCTGCAATTTGTTAAAAAGTTAAACATATACCTACCATATGATCCAGCCATTCTAGATATTAGCTAGATATCAAGGATATCTATCTAGATATCTACCTAAGACAAAATAAAATTATATTTCCATATGAAGATGCTTACATGAATATCAGAGCAGGTTTATTTGTAACAGAAAAAAACTGGGAAAAGTCAAATGTCTATCAACAAGTCAATGTACTAAGAAAGTGTAATATGTCTATGCAATGTAATGATACTCAGTAGTGAAAAGAAATGAACTACTGATACAGTAATATCCAAAATAATAATGAGTAAAACAAGCCTGCCAACAAATTCAGGTTGTGTGTTTCCTTTTGCATCTAATTTTAGAAAATTTAAAACAATCATAGTGACTGAAATCAGACTAAGAACTGTGGGAAAATGGGGGTGGGAGGAAGATCAGGAGGGAAGGATGATGAAGGGACCTGAAGAGACTTTTGAGGGCAGTGATGATTGTGCTCATTATCTGTATTGTGATGAAAGTCTTAGAAGTAGAAATATGTCAAAAATTCAATTCAACTTGAGTATATGCGGATTATTGTGCCAATTATACTTCATTAATGTTGTTAAAAATCTTGACTTGTCAAAACCTAGAAAAACAAATTAGACAACTAACCATGGAACAACAGATAATAGATGTTTCTGATGTGTCATGATATGACCTTTATAAAGAACATTGCCTATAAAGTATTTTACCAAAAAAAGTTGAAAGCTAATTTTCAAGTTATGGGAAATTAACCTGTAATAAAAGAACAAATTAAACGGGAAACAAAGTAAACAAAGTAAAAGGAAACAATCAAACAAACCCAAATTGTGTCTTTCTACAGATTTGCTACCCACAGTGTAATCTGTGGAATAGCAGCATCTTACTACAGATGCGAAATCTTGAGCTTCTTCACAGGTACCGACTTTGAGTCTGCATTTTATCACACTCACCACAAGGTCTGAATATACAATAAATTTTAAAAAAGCATTGATCTACCACAAAATTGATCTAATTTATTTGACATGTCAAAAAAAGCAGGAGTATAGGAAAGATATTGCTCTAGATTAAGAAAGATTTAAGATATACTAGAACTAGTGTAAAATGTGGGCATTGTTTGGGTCACGACTTTACAAAACTGTTTTTATATTTGCATTTTTATGGATTTATAAAAAATTTAGTCTGTATAAGGTATAATACATACTAATGTAGAGATGAGCAATAGATGATAATGAGAAAGTATTGCCAGGTTTTTGGTCATTGAATGTTTCTTTCTTGTTATATAAAAACACGCCCTATTTTTAGTCGTGTATACTTGAAGCATATTGGTATTAGAAATGACAGGGTGTCTTGAGAAGAAGTATATTTTCTTTAAAATATCTCAAAAAATGGAAGATAGGCAAAACCATTGTGGTAAATTGATAATAATTGTTGAGTTCGGGTCACGAGTATTTGGATAGTTGTTCTTTTATTATTCACTTATGCTTAAAATATACGTATTAAATCAACAACAAAAATATACAGCAATTCGTACTTTTAAATCAATATGTTAAACAAATACAAGTAATTATTGTAATACCAGCTATTGATGACAATGTATAGAAAGCAGAACTATACAACACTCATAAAATGGAAAATTTGGACACTATTTTGGAGAATAATTTGGCCAAAAGCAATAAATTTTACAATGTGTATATAAAGTAGCAGTTGTATTTTACTATTTTATAACCTAGAGAAATATTCAAATTTTTCCACTGGGAAGCAAGTATAAATTGGATTAATTGAAAAAAGAATGTTTAAATTAGTATACCATATGATAATAATTATATAAGTGTTTCACAATTACAAGGCAATGTCCCATAATACTCTTGGCATAAAGCAATTAGTTAAGTTAGTAAGTCTAGGCAGAGAAAACTGACAAAATTTGTCATGGTAATTACAATGATTGAAATAAGTGAAATTTGTTTAAAAGTTGAAACTTAGAAGTTTCTGCAAGATTCTCCTTCCTCGAAAACAGTTTAAAGTAAATATGACAAACAACAACACTCATGACATCTGGGTCATTTTTCTACCAAGTGCTATTTTTCCCTATTAAATATATGATTGAAATATTTCTCAATTCACTTTAAAGTTAAAAATCATCATTTATAATTCTAAGGAAAAAGCCCTTTAATTTGAACACCCTTAGATAAAACATTCAAGAAAAATGAATGGTAGCAGTAGGTATATCTCAATAATGAAATACTGTGGCTTTGTTTATACTCCTCTATATTCCAAACTTTCTATAATGGTCATACATTTCAGCAGAAGTGAAAAACATTTCACATAATGCTCCACTTCTGACTGAAGACTGGTGGCAGCTGTCAGCATTGCTAGACTGAGAAACACTCTGGGCTGAAACCAGGCAAATAAGAAAAAATGCTCTCGCCTGAAATGGGCCCTGGATAAACCAGCAGTGGCATTTTGCCCTGCATTTGCAATCTTGTTTGTATTTTCCAATCAGATGAATATGCTAAAAAATCTACATAACATTTCAGTATGAAGAAATGCTAATACTATGTCTTATGTTAGTGTGTTTTTATATTTTCTCTTATTGCTAATACCTGGGAATGTCAATCCATATTTATTTTCAAAGTTGTAAATATATTTCAAAATAAAAGTGCACTTATATTAGCACAATATTAGATACTAAACTAATTATAATCATATTTAAATAGCATTATTATAAGAAGAAACAACATATTATGGCCAAGTAAAATTGCGAGTATGTTTGTGATGATTAATATTAGGTGTCAACTTGATTGGATTGAAGAATCCCTAGATAGCTGGTTAAGTATTTTTTCTTGGTGTGTCTGTGAGGGTTTTGCCAGAGGAGATTAACAATAAAGTCAGTGAACTGGGAGAAGAGTCACCCTGGTTGTGGTTGGGCACCATCCAGTCACAGCTGCCAGCATGGCTAGAACAAAGCAGGTGGAAGAAGGTGGGAGAAACTGGCTTGCTGAGTCTTCTGGCTTTCATCTTCCTCCTGTGCTGGATGCTTCCTGTCCTTGGATATCAGACTTTAGGTTCTTCGGCCTTTGGACTCAAAGTGGTTTGCTGGGGGCCTCTCAGGCTTTTGGCCACTGAAGGCTGCACTGTTGGCCTCCCTGCTTTTGAGACTTTGGGACTCGGATTGAGCGACTACTGGCTTCCTACCTCCTCAGCTTGCAGAGGGCCTATCTGGGACTTCACCTTGTATCCGTGTGAGTTAATTCTCCTAATAAACTCCCTTTCATATATGCATATATCATATTAGTATTGCACCTCTAAAGAACCCTAATACAATATTTTATTTAATGTGTTAATTACATCCCATATGCTAGGACTTATATTCAGTAATGTTAAGTGACCTGTCCTGTAAACAAATGTATTCATAACTAGTGCTACAACTGATCTTAAAGACATCAAGTGTATTCTATACACTGTACTTTATTGAATGGAAGAAAAAAATGCATAAATATCTAACACTGTGACATCTGTATCTAATGGTTCACTTTGTTTACATTGAATAAAGATCTATAAATTACATTTTAATGTTTGGACCATTCTTCAAATGACAAAATATATGTTTTCTATTATCTCTTCTTAGTATATAATTTTTCCCCTTGTTCTAAAGATTCTTGAGGTCAAGTAAAAAAAAATAAGTCAGAATGATGGATTTGATGGCTGTGTGGGGGAAGACATAAGTTGAAGCTGGGAAATGTGGATGGGATAAATTTAGAAACTTAATCCTGTTTGTGATCTCTTAAAAAATCAAGGGAAACTTGGCAGCTTCATAGAATGACACCATGCATAAAAAGACTTTGAAATGGCTTTCTCAGAACCACTAGTATGAAATATAAAGAAATGTGAGTGGATACAGTTTGCATACATAAGTGAAAAGGAAGCAATATTTTGGGGCCAAAAATTTTAATAACCCATGTGTCAACTCTTTCTCTAAACATTCATTGCACAGCACTAAAATGTGAAAGATCATTTTCTGTTTTATTTATGAACTCTCATTAAGCATATAATTTGCATATTTACTGTCACCAAAAAAAAAAAAAAAAAAGCCCTCTGGGACAGCTACAGCAGTGTGAGTCAGAATAGCTATACTGGAGCCTCTGTTGCCCTCTTTGACATTACACAGCCTTCCACATTCACTATTGATGTGAAATCCTAAGATATACAGCAACAAGTGCCATTTCATTTCTGGGCTGGATATCATGAACTTTATTCAGGAGCAGTGGTAGAGGACTGTGGATTAATGAGCAGTATATGTGAAGTGGTAAGCACTGACAACATTAAGACTGAGTGTGCAAAAGTTCTAAAATGAAAAGAGATAGATTCCAATTGGTTAAATAAATGCTGGTGAAATTTCATATTCTTAGATACAGTATTTCACTTTTTCTTCCCCTCCACAAACTATCAGAACATAATTTGCCCTTATTTGTCAAGGGTAAATTTTTGTATGCTCCTGTATTGAAGATTTGCCTAAAACACCTTTATCAGTATAGATCTTAATTATGTCTTTACCATCTTTGCAGTCTGATTTTTTAAAATTATTGTACTTTTTTATGAGCCTTTGGTGCTCTCAGTGTTATACAAAAATAAACATCAGACATATAAGCATTGATAATTATATTCTTTGTTTAAAAAACAGTGACAGGAATAGAATGAAATGAAGGGCATCTGAAATTTATAGGGTTCGTGTGAGAAAAATAGGAATAAAAACATGATTTTCTTTTTTTAACTTTTATTTTGTGTTTGGAGGTACATTTGCACGTTTGTTATATAGGAAAACTCATGTCACAGGAGTTTGTTGTACAGATTATTTCATTACTCAGGTACTAAGCCTAGTACCCAATAGTTGTTTTGTTCTGCTCTTATCCCACCTCCCACCCTCTGCCCTCAGGTAGGGCCCAGTGTCTGTAGTTCCCTTATTTATGTTAATGAGTTTTCATCATTTAGCTCCCACTTATAAGTGAAGACATGTGATATTTGGTTGCCTGTTCCTGAGTGAGTTTGCTAAGGATAATGGCCTCCAGCTACATCTATGTTCTCACAAATCACGTAGACCAATGAAACAGAATACAGAGCCTAGAAGTAAGACTGCACACCTACAATCATCTAATCTTTGACAAAAACAAGCAATGGGGAGAAGACTCTCTATTCCATAAATGGTGTTGGGTAACTGGCTAGCCATATACAAAAGATTGAAACTGGACCCTTTCCTTACACCACATACAAAAATCAATTCAAAATGGATTAAAGACTTAAACATGAAACCCAAAACTATAAAAACCCTGGAAGACAATCTAGGCAATACCATTCTGGGCATAGCAACAGGCAAAGATTTTATGACAAAGACACCAAAAGCGATCACAACAAAAGGAAAAATTGACAAGTGGAATCTAATTGCTCTTAAGAATCCCTGCACAGCAAAATAAACTATTAACAGACTAAACAGGAAAACTACAGAATGAGAGAAAATATTTGCAATCTATGCATCTGACAAAGGTCTGATATCCAGCATCTATCAAGAACTTAACAAAAATTTACAAGACAAAACAACCTCATTAAAAAGTAGGCAAATACATGAACAGACAGTTTTCTAAAGAAGACATACACTTGGCCAACAAGCACACGACAAAAAGCTCAGTCTCACTTATTAGAGGAATGAAAATCAAAAGTACGAGATACCATCTTACACCACTCTGAATGGCTACTATGAAAAACTCAAAAATAACAGATGCTGGTGAGGTTGAAGGGAAAAAGGTACACTTACACTGTCGGTGAGAGTATAAATTAGTATTTACATTAGTTCATTTATGTCATCATTGTGGAAAGCAGTAAGGCAATTTCTCAAAGAGCTGAAAACAGGACTACCATTCAACCCAGCAGTCCCACTACTGGGTATATACACAAATGAATACAAATAATTCTATCATAATGACACATGCATTTTCACTCATGCACACATGAATATACATACCATAAAGGTACACGAATGCTCATTGCAGCACTATTCACAATAGCAAAGACATGGAACCAACCTCACTGCTCTTCAGTGACAGACTGGATAAGAAATGTGGTACACATATACCATGAAATATTATGCAGTCTGATTTTAACTTAACCATCACATGAACACAGGCTATTTCTTATTAATTTCCTGTGTGTTTGCAGTCAAACCTGTACAATATTTTCATGTTTTTCTAAAATGTGTTTTTTCTCTTAATATTCTTATAACAAGATATACTACAGAAAAATAAAACACTGTTTTACTTCTAATATCTAAACAGGTATTCTACTATCCCTTTGATTATTTCAGAAGATAAACTCATATAAACCTGTCTTTATTTTTAGTTTTCATGTACAATTAAAAAGCACTGTAAACACTCTCAATAGCCAAAATCCATTCACTGGGAGGAGGTACATAAAATTGGTCTCACAGTTGAACAAACGACCAACCGTTGAATACAAACATTAAAAAATTTATGTCAACATGTTGTTACTCAGCAGCCACATAATTTGGTGCCATAATTGTCAAGTGAAATAAAGAAACGGAACACATACAATATAATTTCTTTAATTGAAGGAAAAAAGTTGTAGACAAATGCAGGGAAGAAGTCCTGGATATGTATAATATAAATTGATTTTATATAAATAAATGTTATTTTGCACCATAGTAAAGACCAAGAGAGGCACTCTCTACTGACTTTCGGGTTATTTTCCCAAATAGTTTGAGATGGAATGTTCTAAAGACAGTTTGCTGGAGATAAGAGTAGCACATGTGGAGCAAGGATGGCTGAATAACTAACTCAACACCAACACTTGCTAGTTCCATCACCTTGGACGAATAGCTCGACCTCTGGTTGTCTCAGTTGTCTCATGTGAAAATTGAGGATAATTATTATGCCTCTCAAGGTCTGTGTTCTTGATGAAATGAGTTGCTGCATCCAAAATACTGTCCGGCACGTATTAAGAGTTAAATGCTTTTAGTGAGCTACATGAAAATAGCTATTGACAGGTGAATAATAAGCATCTAGTGATTTCTGCATTTCTCAAGGTCGAAATATTCAGCTATTTTCATTTCTGCTAAAAATATACACACATAAAAAGCTTTGTAAATGACTATTGCAAAAACACTTTAGTATATATTTTCCCTGATGTATATGTTCCACATGAATTTTCAAATTATTTGAATGTCATTATTTTTTTTCTAAGCATGGTTAAGTGACTATGACAGATACATATTATCATGCTTGAAGCAATACATGATATTGCATGGACATATATAAGCTGAAAATGAGCCCAGTGTGACTCAGAACAATTATATTTTCAAAGAAGACTAATTATGACTTAAGGGATGAAAAATATTATAATCTATGCACTTATGCAGTTTGAAACTGAATCTAATTAGAAATTGTCTTTTCTATGACCTCTTCTTGGTTACATAAAGCTAATTATTCCATCTGTGAAAACTTGTAAAAATATAATGTATTCCGGAAAGCTCATGGAAAGCTGAAATATTGAGCCCAACTAAGCCCAGCTTCTCATAGAGAAAAACAGATGGCAATTAATATAATGTCTCCATTTTTAGAAAAATATTGAGTAGGCGTGGCCAAAATGATATATCATAGACTTAGAATTTGTGGTGATCAGAGAGTTCCAAACCTTTCCCAAAACAAAGAAAAACAGAAAAACTTAAAGGTTTTGAAAATGCTACTAAAAAATAAGAATAAGAGTTTCTCTTCATCAATTTAAAAAACACATCTTACCTCTCCTCTTGGGAAGTGAACACATGAAGCAAGCAAATACTATAAAGCCTTCGTGTGAAACAAATAGGAACACATGGCTCTGGGGGACTGGAGTGGTAATATTTAAACGGGGAAGTAGTTAGAGAATATCACCTATCTTTCTTCTAATTTGAGAGATTCTTTATAAAAAGGAAAAAAAAAAAAAAGAAGGAAGCCACAAAGTGTCTATAAACAGTCCCCTTTCATTCCAAAAGCACCTCTGTAGTACCATATAGAGGAGTTAACATGGAGAGTTAGTGGCAGATTTTACACTATGTGGTGAAGTCTATTTTAAAAAATGATACTAACATTGTCTCAATGCTCATTTCAAAAAGGTACTCTGTATTTTTGTGAATTTATTTAAATCTTGTCTGTGTAGTTAAACACAGAAGCAAGAAAATTAATATTAGAACAATGTTAAGAAAAAATAAATCCCCTTCTTGAATTGTTGTGGCTGGAATATCTTTTGGAATGCGTATTACCTATTGACTTTATTCCCACTTCCATGCCTATCCTTTTATTTAATCTATTTTTATCTTATATTAACATTTTAATTTTATTAGTTAGTTACAATATGATTTTAGTCTTAAAAGAAATTATTTGGATCTTCTAATCAGTGCTCAGAAGCACCTGCATTACCAGGACATTGAAATAATTGTTCTGTTTCTCCATCAAACACCCTAGATCCATGACCTTCTATTGCCTTCTTGAAGGTGATATTTCATCCCAGCACTCTGACTAATCCTGCTCTTCAGCAAAGGACAATATAAGTAAGAGAATCAATAATAACATGGAGGCAGAATTGACAAAACTTAATGACCAATTGGATGTCAAAAGAAATTGCCTGGTTAGGAGTGTCAAATGAGAGTTGGGAAACGCAGAGGTTAAGATACCTTCAAAAATCACAAGTGACAATGCTAACTGGTGCTGGTTACTCCAGACTCAGAAGGAACTGCGATTGCTATCATGATATTCTTCCTTCCACTCCATCACTCTAAGAAAAGCTTAGGTTCAGATTTTTAAGATCTCATAAACTGTCCCTAACTTCTGAATGACTAATCGGATGAAATGGCTATGACTGGTATATAAAACAAATAAAAAAAGAAGAACTAAAATGTTTTGGTTACTGTGGTAGATATATAATTGTTTACCAATATGTCTCTTGCAATTGCACAAGGTTACATGACTGGTTTTACTAACAAGATATGAGTAAAAGTGATGTACACCATTTTCAAACTGAAACACTGAAAGGCCTATGAATAATTGTCTCGTCTTTATTGCTTCCTAGTTTGGCAATCAGTAGTTGAAGGATGGTGGAGCCTCTAACAAGCCTGGGTCACTGAGTGACTGTGAAACTTGGATACACTTCCCCCACTAACTCCCACCCGATGTTTGTGGTAGGAGGTTGCTGAGAAATGGAAGGTTAATTGGTTACTGTAATAGCCTAGCTCCCAGACTAACAAAATCAACTGTGTCTCTAATGCCATAATGGTACTCATCTGTTCTCTTAGTAATTTGTCTCATAATTCAATGATACAGTAAATATTATATTCATTTCAAAAGAGAAGAAAGATCAAGGTGAGCTTGTACAACAACTCCTCAAAAAATGTCATTTTGTTGAATTTCATTTCAGTGTAATATTGATGAGAAAAAAGTTGATTCACTGCCAGAGCCACTATCTGTGTTGAGTCTGCACATTCCCCCCATGTCTGCGTGGGATTATGTGGATCCTCCAGTCACTTCCCACTTCCCAAAGCTGTGCACATCAGGTTGGTTGTTCATCTACAAGGTCCTAGTCTGAGTGAGTGTGACCATGTGAGGGTGGTCCTGCAATGGGATGGCACCCTGTCTAGGGTTGGTTCCCACCAATCTCCCTGGGTTTCTGGGATAGGCTCCTGTCACCCATGGCCCTGAACTGGAATAACCAGGTTGGAAAATGAACGAATACAAATTATTGTAAAATGAAGATTTGTAAAGTACATGATCATCATACAAATGCAGGACAATAAACTATGCTGGGTAGGAAAGAGTTCAGCGAGCCAGCTGTTATTTGTTAATTCTTGTGTTTGAACTTCGTGGTGGCCAGAGGTGATCCTGACAATCTTTGTTTTGCAAACATTCATTTCTTGATTTAACCCATCACCACTACAACTGCCAGTCACTCACTGATTCGCCCAAAATTCGGTAAATAATGATCTTACTCGTTTTTACTAATCATATATATCTATATATATATACAGCTCAGATTTATTTCAGTGTTTAATATTAGAAATGTTTTGGTCCTTATTTATAAGTTTAGTGAAGTTTTTGTTACCAGAAATATGTCATAGGGACTAAACTCTCGTTTATCTCAATTAGCCTCTGATAAAATTGGTTTTATTACACAGTGTTTCACTTAAAGTTACAGTTTGAAGACCGAAGTGGAATATATGCAGATACACCACTAAACTACTGATTAGGGAATCATACATCCCAGGCTTCTTTTGATGATTAATGAATTAACAGCTTTTTTAGAAAGCAGAGAATAAACAAATAATGCTTCCTACTTCCAACAATAATAACAACACAAGAAAAAATTTAAAAAGTAAAAATAAAAATCTTTAAAGGTTGATGAATAAGGTAGACTGAAAATTTCATGAACCTTCAAATAAATCATGATGGTTTAACAAAACCACCAATTACCATACATGTAGAGTGGGAAATTCCATAGTCATAAAATTATTCAAAGACTATTTTTTCCTAAAACATTGTTCAGAATAATGATCAAACATTATGTTAGTTAACCATGTTTATCACGTAAATTATATTTGACAAATTGAATGAATATATATATTTGAATATATATACATATATATATACACACATATATATATATCTGTAAAGGCAACATGAAGGATTACATATTTTTCTTCGAACCAACAGTGTATTTCATTTTCCCAAGAATTTCTAACAGTATTTATTTCTTTGTTCTTATGCTTTCATTATGAAGATATAGTTTCACTTTGCACTTGTTGAAACTCTTTTTAGCCACTGCTTAGTATAGTAAATAAACCATTGTATTCAATTTGACAGTTTTTGCTGATGTTGTGATAGTAGCTACATAATACCTAGATAAACATATCATCCAAATGTTCCTTTCTCCAATTATCAGTTGTCCTTTCAGCACATCTCTCTATAACTGTAATATCTATAAATTTACTCTACTATCAAAAATAATACTTAGTAAGCACCACTGCCAAATGGTATAGAAAGTATTATTTTGTTATGGAAAAGATATAATGTAAACATGATTTTATAAAACACACAATCCTTCGTGAATGGAAAAAGAAAACTAAAGTCATGCACTTTGTTAATTTGCCTTTCTTTATGTATATATATGTTTGTGTTGTGTAGAATCAGTACAAAATCTAAAAATTAATATAATTATATCACAGAACCACATAAATCTGATTCACATGAACTGAGTGAAATATAAAAATCATTTGATCCAAGCCTGCAAAAGCACTTTATTTGACAATAGCAGTAATTGTGACTTTAACAAATGAACAAATATGACAAAACTATTATTATTTTATTTGTTAGACCTCATATTTAGTTTAAAATTTTATTGTGAATGTGGAGAATACCTCAATCTTTAAATAAATATATAGACAAATAAGGGTTAGTTTGATCCCTCAATTTCAGGGAAATTGTTTCCACAGAAACATAGAATCATTTCAAAAGCTTGACAAAACAGATAATCCCACTCCACAGCTACTGATTCATGAGCTGGGTATTTTTTTTAACAAGCCTCAAAGATGACTTTATGGTAAATATTTTCATGAAATATCATCACCATCACCATCTTGTCAACCATACTGAGTGTTTACTCTGTGATGATTACTATGCAAAGATAATGGCATTCCTTAATTGACTTGTCTTACAATAATTCTATAGTATATGTTCTATTATGTTGCTATTCTATAAATGCAGATACTGAGCATATTGAAGTTAAGTAACTTGTCTTAGCCATAAAGCAATTGGTGGGATTGGAATTAAGACAAAGAATTTTGCTTTCTTTAGAGCTGGTACCTTTAACCAATGTCTTTGCAGAAGCCATTTTCTGGACTATGTATATCTTTAAAAAAAAAAAAAAGAAAATGCATGTAGAAGTTGGTTAACACTTATTTATAGAACAGTGTTTTTCAAACTTTTCATAATTTATTCTCCTATCAGAAAGAAATACTGCTGGTGAACCCCAATATTTGTATATGTATTTATATACTAATGATTCACAAACACAAATGTTATCACTATGTAAAGTATTTCCTAAAATGAACTCAAAATTGAAATGCAAAAGAATGAAGTAAAGCATAAATATAAATGAAATTTCTCATATTTTTCCATAGTTCATTTAAAAGCATGGTGAGCCTGCTGTGTTATATAAACACTTCCTTGCAGACTTCCCTGTAAGATGAAGGAGCATGGCATAATCATGTTGGATTTTGCGGGTCTGTATCTTCCACCTAATCCTGTTTGGGGTCTATCATTTTCCCTTTCTTCCTCAAGAGGATAATCAGCAGTGATTTTTTTTTATGTATTACTTTTTAAGTTCTCATTTTGTAACATTAAGTCAATGTTGACTGGTAAGTAGAATCTGCATAAAATGTAATGATTTGTACCTCCATGATACGATAGTTTCATGACACTAGTCAAGATTCTTAAACAATCTCAGATTGAGTATCTTCAACTGCAAGATGATTTAATAAATGTAACCTCTAGATCTTCTGGATAAATCCCATTAAAAATAACAGAAACTGTAGTTAGAATATATCAAGTGTTTAATAAAGGTCCTCATGTCATATAAACATGTGATTTATTTAAATACTTATAATGTCTGACTTCTTTAAATAAATGCTTATTAATCAGTTCCTGGAGTGCATAAGATAATCACTGGTAATCACCCATTGCTACAAGAATCATCAAAGGAGCAGCTCTCAATATAAATGCTATTTAAGCCATGCAGGAGAGGGCTCCTTCCAAGTCAGAATGATTGAAAACGGGAAATATTTGCTATGATCATTTACAAATGATTTTAGGTGTATACACCGAAGATTAGTGTGCATAGTTTCTATTATGTAAAATTTTCAGATTTGGCAGTAGACAACAGTACAAATCTATCATAAATACTTATAAAAACTAAGAGAGTTTAGATAGAATTTTAATTTAGCAGAAGGTTAAAATTCTTACCTTATATTGTCACTGTCACGTCCGAATATAGATTTTGAAAATCATTGATAATCTAGCAACTTACAAGTTGAATTCTATTTACCTTCTTTCCTATTTACTTTAATGGAAAAAACATTCCTGAAAAGTCATACTGGTATTTGAGGAAAATTAAATCTTGGGGTTCTATTTTGAAGACATTTTTTGCACATTCTAGACATAATATCTTCAGATTATGTGGCTTCAGTGAATATCCGCCTACTGAAGCATCACAAAACAGTCTAAGCAATCCACATTTATCTCTTTTCTAATCTCCAGACCTACAGAACTACTTACCACGAGGCATTTCAAAGTGCATACTGAAATTCTTACTTTCTATTCATCCTTCCACCTAATCTTTATGTTCCTTCTTTCCCTTAATGAAATCAGCATCCTGTTGAAAGCTCACACTTGAATAAAAGGTTCTTCTCTAATGTTTCCTTCAGCTAACCTCCCATATACATACATTTGAGCATGAAGCCTGACTAGAGATGAACTATGATCAATTCTATGTCTTAAATCCCTCAAGTAAATTCATTTACCTCCTATTACCTCTAAGTTCTTAATTCATAATAATTTTAAAATCTTTATTTTGTACATATTCAAATATGAACAAATAATTGTACATATTTATGGGATACAGAGTGATATTTTGATACATGTATTCAATGTGTAATGATAAAATCAGGGTAATTAGGACAACAATCACCTCAAACATTTATCTTTGTGTGTATGTGTTAGGAACATTCTGTATCCTCTCCTAGCTTTTTAAAAAGTATAAATTAAATTATTGTTAACTATATTCACTGTACAGTGCTATAGAAAAGCCGAATTTGTTCCTCCTCTCTCTAGCCATAATTTTATATCTATTAAACAATCTTTCCCCATTTCCCCTTCTTCCATTCTTTCCTTTCTCTAATAATCATAATTCTTCACTCTATTTCTCTTAGCTTAATTTTATTCTAGCTTTCAAATAAGAGTTAGAACTTGCAGTGTTTATCTTTCTGTGCCTGACCTATTTCACTTAAAGTAATGCAGTCCAGGTTCATCCATGTTGCTGTGAATGATAGAATTTCATTCTTTTCTATGGCTGAATAGTATTTCATTGTGTATATACACCACATTTTATTTATTCTTTTATTTCTTGATGGACACTTAGTTTTCTTCCATATATTGGCTATTGTGAATTGCAATACATATATTGCAATACACATTGGAATGCAGATATATTTTCAATATACTGATGTTCTTTCATTTCAATAAATACACAGTAGTGAGATTGTTGAATCATATACTACTTCTATCTAGTTCTATTTTTAGTTTTTGGAGAAACCTTCATACTGTTTTACATAATGGCTGTACTATTTTACCTTCTCACCAACAATGAAGGAGTTTCATTTTCTCCACATTCACAACAGTATTTTTTTTTTAGACTTTTTGATAATGGACATTCTAACTGGGGTGAAATAATATCTCATTGTGATTTTGATTTGCATTTCCCTGATGATTAGTGATGTTGAAAATTTTTCCATATACTTATTGGCCTTAGTTCATAAATTCTTGTTATAAATTGTTTATAATAACAGCAAAATAAATAGGAATTGTATTTTTGAAAGTAACCAATAATGTTTCTGGAGTGTTAAATACTGAAAGTCATTTTATTTTCAATCTCACATCTGTGACTCTATCTTAAAGAAATAAATTGATATCTAAAATGTTCTTATACAAAAAAATTTATCAATGTATTATTTATTGTGTCTAAACTTAAAACCTAATTGCTGAGATAAGCCGTGTACTTTTTGACATATAAGTTCTCTTAAGTGTTTAAAGATGTTGGATAGGATTATGGCAAAGATATTTGGAGACTTGCATAGTAGAAAAACTTAGTAGTCGAAAAAACCTCAGGGTATCAAGAAAGTAGAGTTCTACATCATATTTTATTAAAAAATAAACTAGTGTTAACAGATGAACACAAAAATATATATTTTTTCTAATTTGTCACTGAGAGACCACAACATAAAGAATAATTCTGCTTATTTCTTCCACTAATGTACACCATAAGTTTCCAATTCTGATCTTTTATATCGGCCTTCAATTAAGAAAAATTAATAATTTGCTGTATAGCTGAAGAGAAGTTTTAGGAGTGAATCTCAGGAAACAGAAATAATGAATTGAAGGGTAACTGGAGGTTAAGAATGAAGTTCCACAATCCAAAGTAGTCTTTCGAAGAAGTTGCTGAGAGAGGGAAAACAGAGAGTTGGGATGATAGCAATGAGAGGTTTGGAGTTAATGAAGATTTTTTAGAAGACAGATAATGTGCTGAATGAAAATGGGCTAAATGCCCCACTTTTTAAAGACCCAACTGTGTGCTGAATTAAAAATATCTGTTTCATGTACAATGACACCCACAGGCTCAAAGTAGAGGAATGGAGAAAGATCTATCAAGCAAACAGAAAACAAGAAAGAGCAGGAGCTACTATTATTCTTTCAGACAAAACAGACAACTATCAAAAATGACAAAAATCGGCATTACATAATGATAAAGGGTTCATTTCAACAAGAAGACTTAATTATACTAAATACATATGCACCCAACACTGGAGAACCAAGATTTACAAACCAAGGTATTGAAGACCTACGAAGAAACTTAGATAACCACACAATCATAATTGGGAGACTTTAACACCCCAATGACAGTATCAGACACACTAATGAGTTAGAAAACTAATAAAGATATTCAGAACCTAAACTTGACACTTTACCAAATGGAACTAACAGACAACTACAGAGCAGTCCATCAAACAACAGTAGAATATACATTCTTCTTATGTACATATGGCACATGCTCTAAAATCAACCACACACTTGGCCATAAAGCAATTCTCAACATATTCAAAAAGCCCAAAGTCATATGAATCACAATCTTGGAACACAGTGCAATAACAATAAAAATAAATACCCAAATGTCCAACAATGATAGACTGGATTAAGAAAATGTGGCACATATACACCATGGAATACTATGCAGCCATAAAAAATGATGAGCTCATGTCCTTTGTAGGGACATGGATGAAATTGGAAATCATCATTCTCAGTAAACTATCGCAAGAACAAAAAACCAAACACCGCATATTCTCACTCATAGGTGGGAATTGAACAATGAGAACACATGGACACAGGAAGGGGAACATCACACTCTGGGGACTGTTGTGGGGTGGGGGGAGGGGGGAGGGATAGCATTGGGAGATATACCTAATGCTAGATGACGAGTTAGTGGGTGCAGCGCACCAGCATGGCACATGTACACATATGTAACTTACCTGCATATTGTGCACATGTACCCTAAAACTTAAAGTATAATAATAATAAATAAAATTAAATTTAAAAAAAAGAAAATCACTCAAACCATACAGTTACATGGAAATTAAACAAATTGCTCCTGAACGACCTTCAGGTCAATAATGAAATTAAGGCAGAAAGGAAGAAGTTCTTTGAAACTAATGAAAATATAGACACAACATACCAGAATCTCTGGAACACTGCTAAAGCAGTGTTAAGAGGAAAGTTTATTAGTCTTAAATGTCCATATCAAAAAGTTAGAAAGATCTTTACTTAATAACGTAACATCACACCTAGAGGAAATACAAAAACAAGAGCAAACCAACCCCAGAGTTAACATAAAAAATAGCTAGCTGAGCTGAAAGAAATGGAGACATGAAAAACACATATAACATCAACAAAACCAAAGTTGTTCTTTGAAAGAATAAATAAGATTAGTATAGTACTAGAAGACTAATAAAGAAAAAAAAAAGGATCCAAATAAACAAGACTGGAAATGTCCAAAGGGACATTACCACTGGCCCCACAGAAAAAAAAAACAAAAAAACCTGAGAGACTCTATGCACACATAGTAGAAAACCTAGAAGACATTGATAAATTCCTGGAAACTTACAACCACCCAAGATTGAATCAGGAAGAAATTGAAACAGATCAATAGTGAGTTCCAAAATTGAATCAGTAATAAAAAACCTACCCAACAGGAAAAGCCTTGGACTAGACGAATTCACAGCCAAATTATACCAGATACTATAAAGAAGAGGGGGTATCAATTTTACTGAAACTATTTCAAAAATTTGAGGAGGATGGATTCCTTTCTAACTCATTCTATAAGGCCGGCATCATTCTAATACCAAAATCTGTCAGAGACTCAACAACAGAAGAAAACTTCAGGCCAATGTCCTGGTGAACATAGATTCAAAAGTCCTCAACAAAATACTAACAAACCAAATACAGCAACATATCAAATTCAATCCATCATGATAAAATTACCTTTTTTCCTGGGATGCAAGATTTGTTTAACATATGTAAATAAATAAATGTGATTCATAACATAAGCAGAACTAGAAACAAAAATCACATGATCATGTCCATACACACAGAAAAGCTTCTGATAACATTTAATATCTCTTCATATTAAAAACCCTGAAAAAAAGGCATAAAAGGGACATACCTGAAAAATAATAAGAGCCATCTATGACAAATTCACAGCAAACATGATACTGAATGGGCAAGTGCTGGAAACATTTCCCTTGAGAACTGGAACAAGACAAGGATGCTGACTCTCACCACTCCTATTTAATATAGCTTTGGAAGTCCTAACCAGAGAAATAAGTCAAGATAAAGAATTAAAACACAAACATATAGGAAGAGATAATGTCAAAATATCTCTCTTCACAGATAATATGATTCTATACCTAGAAAAGTCTGCCCAGAGGTTCCTAGATCTCATTAAAATTTCAACAAAGTTTTGGAATATAATATCAAGATACAAAAATCAGTAACATTTCTATATACTGATAACATCCATGCTGAGAGCCAAATCAAGACCACAATCCCACTCAAATAGCCACAAATAGAATAAAATACCTAGGAATACAGCTAGTCAGGGAGGTGTAATTTCTCTATAATGAGAGTTACAAAAGTTACTGAAAATCAAAGAGGACACAAATAAATGAAAAAACATTCCATGTTCATGGATAGGATTAATCAATATTGTTAAAATGACCATAATCCTCAAGCAATTTACAGTTTCAATGCTATTTTTATCAAACTACCAAAGACATTCATCACAAAATTTTTTTAAAAAGCATACTAATGTTCACAGGAAACCACAAAAGAGCCCAAAGAGCCAAAGCAATCTTAAGTTAAAAAAAAAAAAAAAAAAGCTGGAAGAACCACACTACCTGACTTAAAAGTGTACTACAAGGTTACAGTAATTAAAACAGTATGGTACTGGTACAAAAACAGACTCATAGACCAATAGAACTGGTTAGAGAACCCAGAGGCTGCATATCCACAACCATCTGATCTTTGATGAAGCCATCCATAATAAGCAATGGGGAAAGGACTCCTTTTAAATAAATGGTGCTGGGATAACTGGCTAGGCATATTCAGAAGATTTAAACTGGACCCCTTCCTTCCACCATATAAAAAAATCAGTACAGATTAAATACTTAAATGTAAATCCTACAACTATAAACACCCTAGGAGAAAACCTAGGAAATACTATTCTGGACATAGGCCCTGGCAAAGATTCCATAACAGACTCCAAAAGTGATTGGAACAAAAATTAAAATTGACATGTGGGACCTAATCAAACTAAAGAGCTTCTGCACAGCAAAAGAAAGTATCAACGGAGCAAACAGACAACACACAGAATCAGAGAAAATATTTGCAAACTATTCATCCGACACATCCAGAATCTATAAGGTACTTAAACAAATCAGCAAGCAAAAAAACAAACAACCCCATTTAAACATGGGCAAAGGATATGAACAGAAGCTTCTCAAAAGAAGACATGCACACAGCCAACAAGCCTATTAAAAAATGAGAACACCTGGACACAGGAAGGGGAACATCACACACCTGGGCCTGTCATGGGGTGGGAGGAAGGGGGAAGGATAGCATTAGGAGATATACCTAATGTAAATGACGAGTTAATGGGTGCAGCACACCAACATGGCACATGTATACATATGTAACAAACCTGCACGTGGTGCACATGTACCCTAGAACTTAAAGTATAAAAAAAAAATTCCAAATATCACTAATCATTAGAGAAATGCAAATCAAGGTCACAATGAGATACCATCTCACGCCAGTCAGAATGGCTATTACTATGTCAGAATATAACAGATGCTGGCAAATTTGCATAGAAAAGGGAATTCTTACACACTGCTGATATGAATGTAAATTAGTTCAGCCACTATGAAAAGCAGTTTGGAGATATCTCAAAGATCTTAGAACTACCATTCAACTCGGCAACCCTAGTAGTGGATTATATCACTACCATTCAACTCAGCAATCCTAGTAGCGGATTATATCACTACCATTCAACTCAGCAATCCTAGTAGTGGATTATTAACTATATATTCGAAGGAATATATAGTTCTACCATAAAGATATATGCACAAATATGTTCATCACAGCACTTTTCACAATAGGAAAGACATGGAATCAACCTGGATGCTCATCAACAATGGACATAATAAGGAAATTTGACACATTTACACAATGGAATACTATACAGCCATAAAAATGAGATCATGTCCTTTGCCCCAATAGGATGGAACTGGAGGCCATTATCTCAAGCAAACTAATGCAAGAACAGAAAATCAAATACTGCATGTTCTCACTTATAAGTGGAAAACTTAACATTGAGTACACATGGACAGCACAGTAATAGACACTGGGGCCTACTTCAGGGTGGGGTGAGGAGAGGGCGAGAATCAAAAAACTATCTGTCAGGTAGTATTATCACTACCTGGATGATGATATAATTTGTACACTAAACCGCAGCAACATGCAATTTACACATGTAACAAGCTAGCACATGTACCCCCTGAAACTCAGAGTTAGAAAGTAAAAATTTAATTGAAGCTATAATAAAATATAGAATATTAAAATGGAAAGTACACTTCAAAGACATGCTATAAAAGGTAAATAAGAATATATTATTATTTTGATACGAAATATTTTGGAATTCAATCTCAAGATAAGAATTATTTTAGTTTCAAATTGTATAATATAAAATTGAATGTTTAGCCTCTTTCATAAAGGATATAATGTAAAAAATTGTATCACTTGTTTTATATTTATTTTTTATATTTTCTGCATATTAACTTAAATTCATATTTGTAAAACTTTATTTTGTTGAGTTTATTCAGAGTATTTAATCATGAAAAGGTATTGTCAACATAAAACGTGGTGCCAGATGGACTAGGTTAGCGCAATGTTTAATGCTATTATTGCATATTTTGGGGATTTTTTTTAATTGTCTGCTATGAGCTGTGTATGAAGAATGACTAAGTAATATTCAGCCAGCACGGAAAGAGAAATATCACATTTTGTCATCTTTATGTGGAATCTAAAACAATGGAACTCATAGAGGCATAAAGTAGACTGGTATTTACAGAGGCTGGTGGGGTGGGGCAGATGAGGAAATGAAGGTCAAATCTCAGACAGGAGGAGTATGTTTCACGTTTCAGAAGGGGTTCTATTAGACAGTGTGGCGAATACAGTTAATAGTAGAGTATTCTACATTTCAAAATTCCTAAGAGAGCAAAGTTCAAATGTTCTCACCACAAA
This sequence comes from Pan troglodytes, assembly GCF_028858775.2. Taxonomy (NCBI): domain Eukaryota; kingdom Metazoa; phylum Chordata; class Mammalia; order Primates; family Hominidae; genus Pan; species Pan troglodytes. Next base: position 76,628,560 of record NC_072415.2, read on the forward strand.
AAATGTTAAATATTTGAGGTGATGGATATATTAACTAGCGTGATTTAATCATTCCACATTGTTTTCATGAATTCTAACATCAGTTTATGTCTCATAAATTTATTCAATTATAAATTGTCAATTTTCAATAAAAAATAAATATTGAAAACATCCTATAACAGATTAATAAATTATTTTAACATTAATGACATGAATTTAGGATAAATAAATTTTTACTTTTTAATTCCCAAAATGAGAAATTCAAGAATATCACCTTAATTATAAACAAAAATGTGTATGGTATAAAACAAAACAGAAGTGTTTTGAGTTTTTTAAACACAGAAGACAGTAAAGTATACGTCCAAGGGTTGTATGTAATGGGTTAAAAATATGTATCAACTTAAGGAAGGAAAACAGTCATGAACGTTTATGGAACAGTCGTGAATATAGTTAATTCATGTTACAAGCTGGATTTAAAAATAAAGATAGATAGGATATCCTAAGTTTGCAAATCCTTTGAAATTTGTGCCAGATAGAATAAACATACTTTCTTTTAGTACTTAAATGTAACAGCATTTAGTACAATCTAAATGCGTGACTGGGATTATTGAATAAATAAATGTGACTTTATTCCTAAAATTTTAAATTATGTGGACTCTGAACCTGCACCAAATTGTCAATAAGCATACAGACAGCTAGTATATGCTGTTGAAAGGGATGATGTTTTATATAAAATAATTCCTTACTTCATTTTTTAAAAATCTCGCAACCCTAAAGTTCTAATGTTTTGTTTCATAATATTTAAGAGTCAGTTAAGTAATGTCTTGCTGAGATTTTTAATATTTAACTCACTCTCTTAAAAGTCTATTGCTTTTTCCTTTTTTATGCACAAAAAAATCCCAATGACATGATTATAATCTCATAAAAATCATATTTGTGAGTTCAGAATTGTATGTTTTAAACACTGGTTTAAAAATGCAATACACAGACACGTACACAAAATGACAACATCGCTTTGTATCTTTAAAAATACTTTAAATTAAATTTCATGTAAGTGGTTTTATTAAATCCATATTGTATAAAATGACATGAAAGTTTTATAAATAATTCATGTGGTCTTGAAATTATCAAAGGAGTATACACATGCATTCAAAATTATCTCTTAATGGAGAAATGTGTAGCCAGGTACACATATGTGTGTGAAAACATCAATATGCTTATTTATTATTAACCAATAAATTTGGAGTCAAATCCTCATATGCCTACAGGGTTGGGTTATTCTATAAGCATTCGATAAAAGAGAGAAAATAATCAAAAATAAACCAATGTCTTACATAGTCTCCCAAAGAAAAGTGTTATTTAGAAGAAGGGGAATTATATCCACCTGATGAGTGACATTATAGCCCATTTATTTCTCATCAAATACTATGGGGTAAGAGTTACATTTTGCTTTACCAGTTCAAGAGCAATTTCAAGCACTGTCAAGAAGTATTTGCTTAGTGACAAATGACACTACTCTCTTGAAAATTCAGAGATGTATCTATACCTTTTCTCTTTGCCTTTATTATTATTCTAGTTACATTTTATGTTTATCTTTATGTTTAGTAGTATTATCTCTCCATCAAGGAAAGTCATATATTCTCCACCAGGCCTTTTTAGGAATAAAATAGATGGCAAACTCTCTGACACAATTTAACTATAAAACAACTTAAAGACAAAAAAATAGCGATTTCTTTTCTGTGATGTATTTATAATTTGCTCATTTCCACAGGAATGACATTTCTAAATTTTGCACATAGATAAAACTGCCTAGGTTATTTTAAGACATGACTGATGTGTCAAAATTATCCCCACTTTCATACAGTATCTTGCAAATTTGCAAATTTCATTTATCATGAAACTTCTTAGAATTAAAAAACAGCTAAACTGGATCTACTGCTCTGGTATGTTGAAAAACCACTGTCCTAAAATAACATTTCAAATTTCACTTGTTGTGCCAAAGCAGGATTTTTAAAAATGATGTTTTGCTTTAATCTTAAGACATACTTGGATGATTCTGAATATAATTATTGAGTAATTAATGTGACACATTTTGACAAAGGTATGTATTCTAGAGTATGTTTTAAATTCAGACAAGCATTCTCTTAACGAATCATATCAGCATATTCAAGAGGGTAGGCATCATTTGAAAAGGAAATTGATCTGTTACACATTTTGACAGGCTTTAGAGCATTTAGCTGTATTCTCTCAATTGAAAGGTGGTGAGAGTGGGTAAAAAAAAAATTCTGTAAGGGTACAGTTTATCTTGTTTTGTTTTGATTTGATTTTAAAGTGGCAAACATCTTTCTAGTCACTTTTGCAAAGACACTCATTTTGTCAATCAGGGGCTGTCTTCACCATTGATAGAAAGGATTCCTGTGGGATTATTATTACGTTCCATACTTAGTTGTGTTTCAACTTCAATCTGTTTCACCAGAGCAAAGATACAGGTGATAGAAGATCATGGATGTTAAAGGAAATCGTCATGACAACAAATTTTTCTTATTCACCAGCATGGTTCTCAAACACTTGGTTAGGAGCAATAAATTCTCATGTAAAGAAGTTATATAGAAAGATCAATATCTCCTTTTAAACAGTTTAACACATTTATTCCTAATGCATTACTACTCACTAACATGCTGAATACTGCTATGTAATGTTTTAAAAATAACATATATTTAAGAGTACATGCTAAGATCATGAGTGGCAAAAATGATCAGTTGATATTTAGTTATAGATGATATGTATCAGATTATATGTAGCTGTATTAGGAGAAATTCCTGAAAGATGGATCTGGTTTCTTAAGAATGCATAGGTGGCATCTGGGCACATCATTTTAAAGCATCTTCAATTTATGATAATTTAATCAAAAAATTTTTTATGTTTCTTGAGGAAATGTACCTTCCAAACATTCCTAAGTGAAAAACAAAACAAAACAAGAAATATAAGTAGAAGACATATGCTTTTCGATATATGCAGATGTGTTTGTGTGTGCCTAAAATTATAAATGTTTCACTGGAGCCTAAGTAAAGAATTTACTAATGTGTAAGACTGTAAAAATCAGATATTTATATAATGATATGAGCATTTTGTTCACTGTTACAAAGGCTTGGTAAAGTGGAAACCATATGTAAAGGAAAGGAGATCTGGTGGTTTCTACATGACATAAATTGATTGCTTAAAAATTTTGAATAATTGCAGACAATAATGAAATGCTTATTCCTTTTAAAATAAATTGTTAGTTATTTTATTTGGTCAATATAAATGTTCACATTACATTGAAATTTAAATTCTTTGAAATTAAAAATTATAGTAAGTAGGCATACTGCTGATAATTACATTAAGAATTTGAAAAAAGAATATATTAATGCATATAATTTTACTTAATATTGTAACTACATCTAAAACATAAATATATATTACTAAATTTTCAAATATTTTATCTAAATAATGTCTTTCTTACAGATATATTAATTCAACAAATGAATTAATAGAGCTAAAATATAAATTGACATAATCTAAAGAAAACCTTTGCCACTCTATTTAGGTATTTTTTTGTTGCTAAATATTTTATGTTTTTATATTTAATAGATTTATTAAATTCCTTCGGTAAACTTATTTTGAAATATTTTATTATAATGAGTTATTCAGTTAAAATTGCATGTACCAAATTAGAATTGAAACAATATAAAATGTCTTTTACAGTATGCATTTTCCTAATTTATACTTTTCTTAATTTATACTATCTTTCATATTTGAGAAATTACCTTTTGTGTTACGTATAAATGTTATAATACATAGAGGTAAATTAATATGTCTATACAACATTAGGCATATATGTGTTTTTATTCATAGTAATGCTAATATTTTAATTTTTTTGGAATTATACTTAAAATTTTTCATACTTATTCTGTATATATTTTTTCTCATATACTTAATGATGACAACTCTATTGTTCATATTACCTGATATACATGGTAAATACATGATAAATAAAAAATAAAACCCTGAACAAAGAAAAAAGTGCAAAGAAAGACATGCAAAGAAAGGTTGATTCATTTATTCTAAGAAACTTGAGAAGTTTTAAATATCCTAACATAGGTGTAACTTCCCCCCAACACCAACAATCTGTATTACAGAGATGGAGAACTGTTCTCACAAATACGTGTTTTGAGAAAGTTCAGTATAAGTACACATCATGGTTTTAAAATTTTTAGAATATTTTCCTTATTTCCTATGTAAATATTTTCCTTAATATTTTTAGAATATTTTCCTAGCAACAGTTTGTCATGTACTTTTTGACCTACTGACTCATTAAAGATGATGCATGTAGTTTATAATATGCCTGATTATCACAGTCTTACCTTTGTAACTTCAACTTCTAGGAGTTCTGTGAAAATTGAACAGCAAACTTCGTGTTGGACACATAAGGAAGAGTAGGAAAAACTTTCTTCTTTTTGCTTCACAGTCTTCTCAGCAAACTCTCGATGTGCCCCATTGCCCAGAGTTACAGACGCTTGTGCTTTTAGTACCACAACACTGTCAGTATGTCACTGCTTACTCAATGCTATTTTGGGTTCTCTGAGTAGAGTCATAAACACTGAGCCTTTTGTGCAAAATATCATAAGGGCACTCTGACGCTCGTTCATAGTCTGGAATTAAAATGCAGACAGCTAAGCAAGTAGTATGAGCTGATTATCTGTTTTTTTTTTTCCCTAACAACAAGCAAAAACAAAATAAAGCACTTATTGGCCTGAGTTGATAAAGGGAGAATTCAACTTACGTACAAGAATTTTGCAAGTAGAGAGGACATGCCCTCTGTTTGGGGATTAGCTGATGAAACAAATGATCAATTTAAAGCAGACCCAAAACTTACTAAAAAGAGAAATCATTTTCCACTGTGTGTCTATGCCTTCTGGCTGTTTCTTAATTCGGTCATTTCTCCTCAGAAATCAAGTAAAAGACATAATGAGAGAGAAATGTCTAAACTTTAATAAGTCCTTTTCTTTTCCTTGGTTTATTATTATGTAAAATATTTTATTTTATTCATGGTTATAATTAGATTTTGATATAAGCTATTATTATTTAATATAAAATACATATGTATTCTCTATGCTGTTTACTCAAGCTGTTATTTACTTAAAAACCATTTTTGAACCAAACTAGAGAAACATTAAAATATTAAAAGTTTCTTAAATTATACCTATATAATAAGAAAGTCTATGTGGGGCAGGATTATTCAAACATCCTGTTAATTCTGATAGATATTTTGGTCACTATCCTCTTAGCTTTTGAGGGAAGAAATGGCAAAAGCTATATGGGCAGTAAAGTAGGACACTCAAGCACACACATATACACACATGCACATGTGCACACATGCATACACATACATGTGCACACACATACACATACATATGCACACACACGCACAAATGCACATCCTATGAGGTTGTGAATATTAGGAGGAATCAATAATTTATGAACAAATCTTGAAGAGATGAACCTGTGAGAATAGATCTGTGGATAGCAGGAACAGTATAATGTGGAAAAAGTTTATTTTTTCAGGTAGAAAAAAGCATTCAGCTAGAAAAAAACACTTCTAAGTGTTTCAAGATGTTAGTAAATCGAGAAAAAATAAATTTTACAAAGAACCTCTGAAGTATTCTTATACATTTTCCCTTTCATATTTTTTACAGTATCAAAAAAGGTGGAGATACCTGTTTAAAATATTTATTTACATAATTCACTGTTCTATCTATGACCTAGTCTAGGATTTCTGTAAGAATCTAACATTTTATGAGATGCCAATTTATATCTTGATGTTTATAAAATATCCAGTTGCACTTAGAATTGAAACCACAGTTTAGAGCCTCAGTGTACCTGTAAACATGATGTCCCAAAGGCTTATTTTAGAGCCTAAGGGAGCAAAGGTGGGTCACAATTTGCTGCCCTGATTATTACAGTACCAATAAAGAGCAATGGCAACTATAGAAACCACAGTGAGACAGGATTAAATTTTCTAAAGAAGGTACAGTGTGAAACTACATGTTTTATGTAGAATACCATTAACAGCAAACTGATTTTATTAAATAGATAATCTATTATCAAACACGTACAGGCACTAGTTGCTGTAAATTACTTAAGAAATGCATGCCCTTTCTGGAAGAGGATATAAGATGAACAGCCGATAGCCAAGGATCCAGCAAGATTCATCCGCTATGCCACAACCAAGAATGAAGACTTGGAAGTACTTAGGGGACTGGTCATCAGATAAGCTTAGTGATTACTTCTTTTTTTTTTTTTTTTTTTTTTTTTTGAGATGGAGTCTCTCTCTGTCGCCCAGGCTGGAGTGCAGTGGCGCAATCTCGGCTCACTGCAAGCTCCACCTCCCAGGTTCACGCCATTCTCCTGCCTCAGCCTCCCGAGTAGCTGGGACTACAGGTGCCCGCCACCACGCCCTGCTAATTTTTTTGTATTTTTAGTACAGACGGGGTTTCACCATGTTAGCCAGGATGGTCTCGATCTCCTGACTCGTGATCCGCCCGCCTTGGCCTCCCAAAGTGCTGGGATTACAGGCTTCAGCCACCGTACCCGGCCCAGCTTAGTGATTACTTCTACGTCATTTTCTTTATAACAAGAGAAATATATCTGACTAATTTTTCATATATGGGGGGGGGTAATACATAGTAAATGGAACATGACTGTGTAAGAACAGAAGCTCAAAATTAAATACACTACTATCCATATGTAAGTCAGAGTTATCATACTCAGAGTTATCTGAGGTCCCCACAGCAGTAAACATGTGGCAGGATGGACAATTCCTCAAACACAAGTGGTGTTTTATAGCTGCACAGTGACATTCTGGTCTATTTTCACATGCAGTCTGGGGGAATTTCACAGTTATCACCTGCCAGCAGGCTAAGGAACAGAGCTTGAAGTTGCAGAAGCCAGGATTGTATTGAGTTACTCTAAATAAAAATTTGAATTCAAGTATTATAATTCAGAGCCACCAATTTTTTAAACCAGATAATTAAGAAATATATATCTAATGACTAACTGCAGACAAGACTGGCTAATGAAGTTTGAATTTAACTGAACAGGCAGAAATGGAAAGTCAAACATTATGCAAACTCTGATCTGTCCCTTGAAAATAGACATTTAACCATAAAGTTTAAGTCTACCTACTTTATATCATAGGCTATACATGTGCCTTCAATTAGATATTTAGGCCTTGTCCAATCAGGTGTTGTCAGGATAGCATAATCTAAGGACCACATCCTTCTCACATGGTCTGGAAGCATTTTAGTTCTTAAAAATATATTTAAGTTGTTTTGGGAAAAGCTTATAATATGTTAATACAAGAACATTTAAAACAGATATTTACTGTATGCTATCACTATATCAATGAGAAATCTATTGACTAGCAAGCAGATAGCAAAATCAAACAAAATCAAATCCAAAAATGAATAGAATAATGAAGAAATTCAATGTATACATAGAGAAATAAAGTAGGGTTAAGGGTTAGTTGATCCAGTGGCTTCCTACTGCAATCAGTTATCTAGGTTCCTGGGCTCTGTTTGGTTCTCCAACTTTTCCTCAAGGCCCTCAAAAACACTGTCACTTTCGTCTTATTCATCAAAACGATCACTTGTCCATGCATGAACAAAGAATGGCAACAAGAAAAGCTTAAAGTAATTGTCATTCCTGAACCTGAGAGAAAGAGTTAGTTGATAGAAAAACAGATTCATTTCCCCAAATTAGAGTGGAGTGGTTGAATCTAGTTGATAACCAACTAGACGTCCAGTGTTCACTTCAGATATTCATGTAAAATAGCTTTTAAAATGCTGAAAATAAAAATAATAATTTTCTCCATGGATTGCCATTAAATGGCATTCTTTTCCAACAGTCCAATTTGCTGTGTTTTCCATTCTGTTTTTAACATTGAATATATATCACAATGATAAATATGGGGAAATAAAAAAATGCACAATGATAGAACGAACAATAAACAAAATATTCACTAATCTATGTACTTCTAACCATGCTAAAATACTTTGTGTCAAAATTACACAAATTTTGCTCAGAGTAAAGAAATATTGTCTTGAATATGGCAACAATTTGTATGGTTTGAAGATTTATCTTTTAAATTCTAGTTACAGTAGCCACTTGTCTAATATAATAAAAAATTTTATTGTCATATATATGTCCTTATTTTCTTATTTTTGTATTCATTCTTTTTTCTTTTTCTTTTTATATTTAATTAATTAATTAATTCATTTATTTATTTGTTTGTTTGTTTTTTGAGACGGAGTCTTGCTCGGTCACCCCGGCTGGAGTGCAGTGGGGCGATCTCGGCTCACTGCAAGCTCCGCCTCTTGGGTTCAAGCCATTCTCCTGCCTCAGCCTCCCTAATAGCTGGGAGTACAGGCACCTGCCACCATGCCCGGCTAATTTTTTGTATTTTTAGTAGAGGCGGGGTTTCACCGTGTTAGCCAGGATGGTCTCGATCTCCTGACCTCGTGATCTGCCCGCCTCGGCCTCCCAAAGTTGTTTTGTTTTTATTTTCTTTTGTAAGAAGACTTTTCTCTGGAGCAGTATATTTAAGAAATATATATATGTATGTGTATTTGCCAAGCCGCAACATAATCTCCATGACGGAAGAAATCCATTATAGAAATTAACAATGAATAAATGTATAAATAACAAAAAAGGCTCATTACAAGAATAATTTAGTAATTGTCAATATGCAAACAAACAACCCAAAATACTTAAATTCAGACATAAACGTGTAGAGGTATGTCAGCCTTGTTTTCTGTTTATATTACCAGAATTTATTAGAAACGTCTCACCTAGGCACCAACCTCTTTGAAACGGTAGATTAACTTTTACTTTTTCTTTCACCAGGACAATATTAATATGAACATTTAATTTCTGGAAGAGTTTCCATGTTTTTATAAAATTTTGGTTACTTCTTAAATTTATAGATCATGCACATCAGCATTATAAACATTCTCTCTGGCATCATTTAGAATTGTAATATTATAAAAGATGTGAAGTTATCTATCATCTATCATCTCTCTATTCTATCTATGTATCTATCTATAGTCTATCATCACCTATTATGTTTATGCAATGCATTGTTCTACAAGTCATAATGATACAAAGACAAGACTCTGACCAACCACTTATTTGACTACACATGGTTGACCAGCGTCTTGTGTTTCTATCATTATAATCCCTAGCCCAATGTATTACATAAAGTAAATTTTTATTTAATTAAATTTTTATTGAGACGAGAAATCACAGGGTTATTGTAATAATGTAAGGGAGTTACTTTGCATTGTTCTTGACAGATAACAACTCCTGTATTTTTATTACTACTAAATAATAACTGCTATTGTTACTATGCTTAATGGTAATAATAAAGACAGTAGTACTTGGTAGAAAGATGAAAATCATATTTCCAATAAAATAGTAATTTAAATCAAAACCATTCAGGACATAGGCGTGGGCAAGGACTTCATGTCCAAAACACCAAAAGCAATGGCAACAAATGCCAAAATTGACAAATGGGATCTAATTAAACTAAAGAGCTTCTGCACAGCAAAAGAAACTACCATCAGAGTGAACAGGCAACCTACAACATGGGAGAAAATTTTCGCAACCTACTCATCTGACAAAGGGCTAATATCCAGAATCTACAATGAACTCAAACAAATTTACAAGAAAAAAACAAACAACCCCATCAAAAAGTGGGCCAAGGACATGAACAGACACTTCTCAAAAGAAGACATTTATGCAGCCAAAAAACACATGAAAAAATGCTCATCATCACTGGCCATCAGAGAAATGCAAATCAAAACCACTATGAGATATCATCTCACACCAGTTAGAATGGCAATCATTAAAAAGTCAGGAAACAACAGGTGCTGGAGAGGATGTGGAGAAATAGGAACACTTTTACACTGTTGGTGGGACTGTAAACTAGTTCAATCATTGTGGAAGTCAGTGTGGCGATTCCTCAGGGATCTAGAACTAGAAATACCATTTGACCCAGCCATCCCATTACTGGATATATACCCAAAGGAGTATAAATCATGCTGCTATAAAGACACATGCACACGTATGTTTATTGCGGCATTATTCACAATAGCAAAGACTTGGAACCAAGCCAAATGTCCAAAAATGATAGACTGGATTAAGAAAATGTGGCACATATACACCATGGAATACTATGCAGCCATAAAAAATGATGAGTTCATGTCCTTTGTAGGGACATGGATGAAATTGGAAACCATCATTCTCAGTAAACTATCGCAAGAACAAAAAACCAAACACCGCATATTCTCACTCATAGGTGGGAATTGAACAATGAGATCACATGGATACAGGAAGGGGAATATCACACTCTGGGGACTGTGGTGGGGAGCGGGGAGGGGGGAGGGATAGCATTGGGAGATATACCTAATGCTAGATGACAAGTTAGTGGGTGCAGTGCACCAGCATGGCACATGTATACATATGTAACTAACCTGCACAATGTGCACATGTACCCTAAAACTTAAAGTATAATAAAAACAAAAAACAAAAAACAATAGATTTAAATAATATATTAAAATAATATATTTAAATTAAAATAATAGATTTAAATCAAAAGTAGAGAATAATGCAATATTAATATATTAAATAAGCATAGTGTTTTAAACTATTTTTACTCCACATTATTGTTAAACTGTATGTATATGGGCATGTATATATATATATATATATATATATATATATATGCATATATTACACACCATGCTCCCACATATATATGTGTATATATACATATATATATCTCACCAATCTTATTGAGCTTTTCTTCTAATTTTAGAGTTTCAGGTCTACGTTTAAGTCTCTAATTAATTTTGAGTTGATTTTGTATAGTGTCTTAATTTTTCTGCATGTGGATAGTTTTCTCATCATCATTCATTGAAAAGACTATCTTACCCATTATGTGTTTTTGAAATCTTTGTTGAAATTCAATTAACTGTAAATGTGTGGACTAATTTCTGGGCTCTCTATTATGCTCCATCAGTCTATGAGTCTGTGTTTATGCTAATACCATGCTGTTTTGATTACTGTAGCTTTATAGTAGACTTTGAGATCAGTAGACTTTGAGATCAGGTAGGATGATGCCTCCAGTTTTTCTCTTTTTCTCAAGATTGATTTAACTATTCGGGGTCTTTTTTGGTTCCTTTCAAATTTGGGGGTTCTTTCAATTTATCTGAAAAATATATTTGAAATTTTAATACAGAATGCATCGAATCTGTAAATTACTTTGGGTAATATGAATATTTTAACAATATTAACTCTTCTCATCTATGAACATGGTGTTGGTCAACAGACATATGAAAAAAAAATGCTCAATATTACTAATCATCTGGAAGATGCAAGTTAAAAGCTCAGTGAAATATTACCTCAGACTTAGATTGGGTTAGTTTAGATTGACCATGAAAAAATACAAAAGATAACAAGTGTTGGTGAGGATGTGGAGAAAGGGAACTTTGCACACTCTTGGTGTGAATGTAAATTAATTCAGTCATTATAGATTGCATTATGGAAGTTCCTCAAATAACTAAAAATAGAAATACCGTATATTCAGCAAACCTAGTACTGTGTAAATAGCCAAATAAACAACAAATCAGTATGTGGAGGAGACAGCTTCACTCCCATGTTCATTGCAAAATTATTCACAGTAATAAAGATATAGAAAAAAACCTAAGTGTCCATCAATGGATGAAAGGATAAAGAACATTTGCTGTATATACATAATGGGATAATATTTAAAACAAACAAAATCCTGTCAACATGGACAACATGTTTGCAACAACATGAATGAGCCTGGGGTATACTATGTTAAGTGAAATATGCCATGCACAAAATAAAAAATACCCTAAAATATCATTATATCACAGGATATAATGAGGAATCTAAAAATATGGAATCTAAAAACGTCAAACTCAGAGGCAGCATAGAACGATGGCTATCAGATGTTTGAGGTGGGGCAATTTGGGAGATGTTTGTCATTTTTTTTTTTTAATTCAGTTACAAAGGTGGACTATCCCCAAGATATATATTACATGTTATGGTGACTATAGTTAAAAATAATATATTGTATATATTATTACAATTTTTACATTCTCACCACAAAAAAATAATAGGTATGTGAAGTAAGCATGTTGATTAGCTTGACTTAGTCATCTCACAATGCTTACATATATCAAAACATGCTGTATGCCATAGTTATACAATTTTTGACAAAAATGAATGAATAAATAAATTGGTTAATATAATACTCATACCTAATAAAAATAGCTAATATACGCTTCCCCCAGAGAAAAGTTCAATGTATTTTTACATATTACTTGGTTTCTCCTTTTGTTACATTTCACCATTTTACTAATACAAAAGATAGTTCACATCTGTACCATTTCGGCAAATTTTATAGCACCATGAAATTGTCTTAAAGGCAGATTGAACTCTGCTAAAACTCAGTGTTGAGAAATTTAATTTCAACGAACCACTCTACCCTATTAGCCCCATCCTAGGGACATTTATCATGTCCAGGTTGTATACCTAAATTTAGTTTGGTGATAAATTTGGGATCTAGAGCTTGATAAGCAAATTTGAGATTATGTATTTGTAACCAACTTCATTGAGGTAGCTGAAGTTCCCAAGCATTTTATCATTTGTTTTTGTTATCTAAAGCAAGACACATAAGAAAAATCTGTTATTATTAATTGAAAAGAGATAAGAGGGGTAACTAAACTGTCAAACATCACTGCATTAATGCAATAACAATAGAGAAGAGGGAGCAACAGAAAGAATAAGGAGGCCGGAAACAGATTTATGCATGTATGAGATATGAGACATGACAAAATTGGTGTTTCAAATAACTAGGGAATGGTTAGTAATAGGAAGAAACATTTTCTATACTCACAATTTCTTACACCAGATTTTTTCACAGCAACAACTAATTTTTTTCCAACTGAGGATACCAAATGAGGGTCCAAAAATTCCATTTAATTCTGACACTGTCTACATGGAGTTAGCTTCAGACTCACAAGTAAAGGGCTCAGTCCCACACGACTGTCCCCACTTAAAACTGTAAATCACCAGTCCTGGGCGTCACATACGTATGACCAGCTTAGCTGCAAATCACAGATTCCCACAACCCACTCTTCATGTTCAATAATTTGCTATCATGGCTCAAACAACTCAGGGAAACACTTTATTTACTATTACTGGTTTATTAATGAATACAGATGAACAGCCAGAGGAACAGGTACATATTATGAACTATGGAAGGGTCTTGAGCACAGAAATTTCTGTTCCCTTGGAGTTTTAGGGTACCCCCATCCCAGCACATGGATGCAATCACCTGGAAGCTCTCTGAACCCCATCATTTATAGGGGTTTTATGAAGTTTCCACTATGTAAGCTTGATTGATAAAAGCACTGACCATTGGTAATTGGACTCAATCTTCAGCCCTCCTTCATGCATCCTAGAAGATCTTTTGTAAGGAAGTCAGGACTAAGACCAAATAGTATAACAAAAGAAGTTTTTGTCTTTATTAGTCAGGGAATTACAAGTGCTTAAGAAACTCTGTGTCAGAAAACTGGAGGGAAGATCAAATTTCTTATTATACCATAGTTTGGTCATTTAATAAATGATGTTTGAAAAAATTATGGTAGAACTCTATATGGAGAAAAATGCATTTAAATTTCTGCTTTATATAATAGCAGAGAAAATTCAGGCAGATAACATTAAATGAAAATAAATAAAAGTGTGAAGAAAATATGAGTCCGTATTTTTAAAATACTGGATATGAGATATGATATCTAGGACTGGCACAGATGACAGGTACTGTAAAGATAAGCAATGTTTTTTATTTGTCCTAATGCTATCCCTGCATGCGGGGCTTAAAACCTGGATGACAAGTTGATGGGTGCAGCAAACCACCATGGAACATGTATACTTATGAAACAAACCTGCAATGTTCTGTACATGTATCCCAGAACTTAAAGGAAAATAATAAAAATAAGACAAGCAATGTTACATTTTTTACTATATAGAAATTTAAAATGGCAAAATAAATAGAAACCATTAATTTAAAAGCCAAGTGTCTGAAAAAAAAAAAAAACATAATATACAGACCAGCCGAAATTGCATCTGTCATCTATAATTACACCCAAATAAGAAAATCAGAAGAAAATAGTAGCAAAATTGAACAATGATCTCCAATAAACATATTAATACACCTTCAATATAAATTATAGTAATCTGAATTAAAAACAATAACTAGTAATTTTATTTCAAGCGTCTTCTAAAAATTACAAAGAGTGACAATATTTTTTGTTGCCAAGGGAGTAGATATACACCTCCATCATACTGGTGATGAAAAAGTTGTGGAAGACAATTTGACAGTAAAAATTTCACTAAACTTTCCTATAGAAATAAAATCTATTATAAACCCATATGTAAAAACACATTTATTACAGCATTTTACTAATATAGATGATCTAGTCACAATTAAAATACCTATCAATAAGGAAATATAATATATGCATTTATGTTTTGTCCATAGTGTGGCAGCCTAAAATGCAAATAAAAAGACTGAGGTCATTCTATAGGCACAGTCATGGAGGGCTACCTTAGTAACAACTACATAATGGTATTTGATAAAATAACTCCAACTTTCAGTGGCTTATGTGGTGGTTATTTTTAATGATAAAATATCACCGGTGGTGTGTGTGTGTGTGTGTGTGTGTGTGTGTGTGTGTGTGTGTGTGTGTTTCACTCTTGCTGCCCAGGCTCGAGTGCAATGGCACCATCTCTGCTCACCACAACCTTCGCCTCACAGGTTCAAGCGATTCTCCTGCCTCAACCTCCCAAGTAGCTGGGATTACAGGCATGCACCACCACACCGAGCTAATTTTGTATTTTTAGTAGCGATGGAGTTTCTCCATGTTGGTCAGGGTGGTCTTGAACTCCCGACTTCAGGTGATCCACCTGCCTCGGCCCCCCAGAGTGCTTGGATTACAGGCATAAGCCACTGTGCCTGGCCTGGTGTTTAATGTTTTAGAAGGACTTATTTAAGTGAACTGGCCCTAAGAGTACAAACTTTGGACTTGTTCCAGGATCTGGGTAACCCAGAGCAAACAACAAAAATTAAAAGGGAGCAAAACAAATCAGTTTTAAAATACATTTTTAAAACTATAATGCCACTTACTTCCAATTAGTTTATTCTCTGTGATGATAAATGAAGAATTTTAAAAATAATTTAGCATATTAAAATTTACTGATGTTTTACTAATAATAAGAAGGCAAGTAAATAAGCCCTTCAATCACTGTACTTTTCCTTTCATTGTCTTGTCTACTACACATGAGAAATTAATTAAGTTTCCCTTAATATTTTATTACCTCATGGACATAAAGAAAGGCAGGAATTCATAGTCCTTAAGTCTATCTTGGGCATTGCTGCATTCAGTTGGACTTTCTAAGGTAGTTTGGTGCTATATGACTTGCTAGTCATCAGAAAGCTAGCTTAGAGCTGTCATACAGTACAAATCTGTTTTTTTGAATGCATATATTTCTATCTTACAAATACAAAATAGGATAAAAGTTATTTGCATATCTTTAAGAGAGGGTATTAAAATTGATAACCAAAAACTATAAATCTATATATTTTGCAGACAATATTAAAGTGAAAAATTGGCCAGTCGTGGTGGCTCACACCTGCAATCCCAGCACTTTGGGAGGCCAAGGTGAGTGGATCACCTGAGGTCAGGAGTTCAAGACAAGCCTGGCCAAGATGGTGAAACTCCGTCTCTACTAAAAATAAAAAAATTAGCCGGGCGTGGTGGCGGGCACCTGTAATCCCAGCTATTTGGGAGGCAGAAGCAGAGAACTGCTTGAACCCAGGAGGTGGAGGTTGCAGTGAGCCAAGATCGTGCTACTGCACTCCAGCCTAGGCAACAGAGTAAGACTATGTCTCAAAAAAAAAAAAAAAAAAATTCAAGGGTAACAACTCCCAATGTTGAGCTGACCCACACAGGCATTATAAAGATTGGTTTTACTTAAAACCATTTTCATATTATCCTTGTATCTGGATAAATCCTAATAACATAATAGTGTTTTGGAGTAGATCATACCTCAAAAAAATTAATTTTCATATAATAAAATGTGATTTTCTCATTTTATATAAAGAAAAAATTATGAGAGAGAAATATAAAGAACTGTCTTGAAAGTGGTTCATGTAGAAAACATATGTTTTCTAGCAAGCTATTTGATAAATTTCAATGGTCTTATGAAGCTAGCAAAATGCATTAATAGAAATACATTGAACTCAAATTCCTTAGATGTAAGAAGATGTAGAAGGGTTACCACGTAAAGAGAAGTTAGACTTCCTTTATATTTTCCAATTTTTCTGTCTTGCCATGAATAATTTTTTGGGAGGACCTGATCACTATTCTTTTCATCAACAGATATTAGCTCTCAGCAGCCATGATTGGGATGTGTAAAACCTATGCTTAGCCATAGCTGATGGAATTAGAGTTTGACTTCGGCCTCAAATTGTGTCACTCACTTTTCTCTCTCTTAAATTATGAGTTGAATGTGTTAAAACCTAAGTAATAGACAATATTTTATAAAGTTTTGCATATTCTATCTCATTTAAACAATTACCAATACCCAGGAAGGTATTCATTTCTTCTTATTATTTTATAAATGTGGAAAGTGAAATTCAGTGAAGTTAAATAACTTTTCCCAGGGCCCTAAATCTGAACACTCTGTTTTTCTATATCCAAAACACTTATCTTTTCAGTAGTATCATACCAAAGCTTTACAGAAAGTTGTCAGAGCCAGCTGGCTTGTTTACTGCTTATTGAAACATCCTGTTTAAAAACATGTCAGCAGTTATTTTGAGTACAAAATGTAAGCATCTTCTCAATGACTGAAAATTTAAAAACTGATTGTTGTGGCTGTTTTTAAATTGAAATAATACTTAAGGGAGAAGAGCAAATGTGACATATATAGATATCACACACAACCATGTATAAATTACCTACCAAATGGCCTTAAAACTTAAATGAATATATTGTCTTAATTATTAGTTACATATAATTTAAATCCCCTAAAATTAATTTGACCAAAATGCATTATCTAATTGTCATTTGATAAAAAAACATTTAACTACCAATCAAATACAATACTCAATATTATTTATATTTTCATTATGTTTTTAGCATTATTATAATTATTTTTCTTGACCCTAGAAAATTACCATTTAAAAGAGAAGAAAATTTCCTAATGCAGTATAGCACTATAGCAATTCCAGTATTGCAGCCAACTTATTAACTCACTAATGTAATTAAAATGAATTACCTTTTTTACCCCAAAGTGGTGGACTAGAGGCTTTTAGCATGCCTCAGCCACTTGGAAATAGCAAAATAGTTTATAAAGATGAATTATTTAGCTTTAATTTGAGAAGTATTAATGAATGGGAATCCACTGGTACCGTGAAGGACACCCCAGATTCCCAAGAGTAGGATGCAGGTAAACAGCCCCATGACATTGTCCAGCTGATAAAAAGATCCTGGAGCAAGGGCACCCGCTCCACTCCACACCTAGGCAGATCTCCAGGCATTTGGAGCACCCACTCGCCTCAACCAACAGCCTGGGCCACCCCACCCTGTGCAGAGATTGTGGTGCAGAGGGGCCTTCTCTGCTTGACACCTAGGCAGATCTCAGACATTGTGGTGAAGTGAGGCCCTCTTCACTCTGCACCCAGGCAGATCTCCATGTGTTCAGAGCACCTGTTTGCCCAGATTGGTAGCCTGAGCTGCCCAACACTTACTGCACAGAGAGAACGGTACGGCCATACCCTTTCCAATCCACGCCCAAGTACATCTCAAGGCAGTCAGAACACCCTTTCCTCTGGATTACCAGCATGAGCTGCCCCGCCCATGCTCTACAGAGATTGTGGTGCAGCGGAGCCCTTTGTGCTTCATGCCCAGGCATATCTCCAGACACCGAGAGCACCCAATCTCCTAGATTAGGAGTTTAGGCTGTCTCCCACCTGCCAGTGCAGTGGACTTGGGGCCAAGGAGTTTTCCCAGCTCCACATCTAGGCACACCTTGGGTGCTTGGTGGTCACCCACTGGATTCTCTCTCAGTGCTGATGCTAGTGCGTGACCTCAGGGCACCTGTAGGTGGGCCTGCCCAGTCCAGTCCTGCCCACCTTGTGCCCCACAACCTGGGAGCTGAGCAGGGAACTCAGACCACTGTGCACTGCACTGATCACCCCACTGACAGAGGCAACAGAGACCTTCACCTGGTAAACAAGGATCAAGTATATACCCTGCCACATTGGCAGCAGCCGGCTCTTACATATAAGTGCCACCTACTGGCTTTCAGGTGGAACCGCACAGCCCTATATAAAACCTCCCAACAGAAGTGCATAGGGCAAAAGCAAAGCCAAAAGACCCTACCCAACATTATCTTCAGTCACACCCCCTAGAGAAAGAGAAAAGGGAAAAAAAAAAAAAAGCACCAAATAATATTATATAGAAAGAAAAGGAAACGAAAAAATCCTACCCACACAGAAAATAATTACAAAAATTAGAAATGCTAGTATCTTCAGAAGGAAGAAAAGCAGTGAAAGAATTCTGCAACCATGAAAAATTTGAATGTAGTGACACCACCAAAGGATCACACTAGCTCACCAGAAATGGTTTATAAACCAAATGGAAACTCTGAAGTGACAGATAAAGAATTCAAAGTGTGAATTGCAAGTAAGCTCTATGAGATCTAAGACAATGTTGAAGATGAATACAAAGAAACTTCTAAAGAAATCCAGGAAATAAAGGAAGAGAAAAGCATCATAAAAAATCAGTAAGAGCTTCTGGAGGTGAAAAATTAACTTATGGAATTTTAAAATATGAGATATCTCTAAATAGACTGGACCAAGCAAAACAAAGAATTTCAGAGCTTGAAGACCAGTTTTTAAAACTAACCCAGCCTGACAAAAATAAAGAAAAAATAATTTACAAAATGAAAAAAAAATCAAAGATAGTAGAACAAATAAATAAATAAAATTGGAGTGGAACAGAATTAAATTGAAACACAAAAATCCATACAAAAAACCAATGCAACCAAAAGGTGGTTTTTTAGAAGGAATAAGCAAGATCAACAGACCGTTAGCTAGATTAATAAAGAAAAAGAAAAAAGATCCAAATATGCAAGATCAGAAATGACAGAGGTGGCATCACAACTGATCACACAGAAATACAAAAGGTCCACAGATATGATTATTTACACCTCTATGCACACAAGCTAGAAAATCAAGAGGAAGTGGACAAATTTTGGAAATACATAGCCTTCCAATATTAAATCAGAAGAAAAATAAAACTGACTAGACAAATATCAAATTATGAAATGGAAGCAGTAAACCACTAACCAAGAAAAGACCCAGACCAGGCGAATTCACAGCCAATATACAAGATATACAATCTACCAGATGTACAAAGAAGAGTGGGTATCAATTCTACTGAAACTACTTCAAAAAACTGAGGAGTATTGACCCCTCCCTAACTAATTCTATAAAATAAGCATGACCATAATACTAAAACTCAGCAAAAACCCCCCACCAAAAAATAAAACTGCAGGTTAGTATCTCTGATGAATCTAGAGACAAAAATTCTCAACAAAATACCAGTAAAGCAAATTTGATAGCCCATCAAAAAAGTTAATTCCGCAGGATCGAGTAGGCTTCATTCCTGGGATGCAAGGACAGGTCAACACATGCAAATCACTACATGTGATTCAGCACATAAACAGAATTAAAAACAAAAAACACACGATTATCTCAATAGATGTGGAAAATGTCTTTGATGAAATCCAGCTTCCCTCCAGTCTTTGATAAAATCCAGCATGATTAAAACCCTCAACACACCAGGCATCAAATGAAAATACATTTAACACAAAATAATGTAAGCCATCTATGAACAACCCATATCAAACATCATACTGAGTGGACAAAGCTGGAAGCATTGCCCTTGAGAACTTGAACAAGACAACAATACCCATTCTCACTGCTCCTATTCTACATAGTACTGGAAGTCCTTGCAGGAGCAATCAGGCCAGAGAAAGAATTAAAAGTTATACTAATAGGCAAAGAAGAAGTAAAACTATCTGTCTTCTCTAACAGTAAAATTCTATACCTAGAAAGCCCTAAAGATTCTACCAAAAGGCTCCTGGAACTGATAATGACTTAAGTAAAGTTTAAGGATACAAAATCAATGTATAAAAATCAGTAGTATTTTTACACACCAATAACATTCAAGCTGAGAGCCAAATTATAAATGCAATCCCATTTACAGTAGCCACAAAATAATTAAATACCTAGGAATACATCTAACCAAGGAGGTAAAAGATCTGTACAAGGGCAATTATAAAACACTGCCAAAATAAATTAGAGATGATGTAAACAAAATGAAAATAAAACCATTTAGTGTTCACTGATTTGAAGAATCAATATCATTAAAGTGGCTATACTTCCCGAAACAATCTATTGATTAAATGCTATTCCTATTAAACTTTCAATTTTTTTAGAGAATTAGAAAAAAAAACGATTGTAAGTTTAATATGAATCCCAAAAGACCCTGAATAGCCTAAGTAATCAAAAAAAAAAAAAAAAAAAAAAAAAAAAGCCAGAGTCATCGTATCACCTGACTTCACACTGTACTATAAGGCTACGTAATCAAAACATGGCACTGGTACAAAAACAGACAAATAGACCAATGGAGCAGAATGGAGAACCCAGAAATAAAGTCACACACTACAGCCATCTGATCTAACACAAAGTTGACAAAAATGAGCAAAGGGAAAAGCACTTCCTGTTCAATAAAGGATGTTGGTATAGCTGACTAGCCATACGCTACACCTAGGAGTACAGTTGATGGGTCATATGAAAAATCTGTGTTTAAACTTTTAAGGACTTGCCAGAAGATTTTCAAAATTTAATGGTTGTACCATTTTTTATTCTTGCCAGCAGCGCTTGAGTGTTTCAATTTCTCCATAACCTTTGCAAAACATTATTATTCATCTTTTTATTATAGCCATCCTAGTGGACATGTGGTGGCATCTCATTGTCATTTCAACTTGCTTTACTCTAAGAACTAATGATGTTGAGCATCTTTTCATATTCTTATTGGCAATTTGTTTGCCTTCTAGATACATGTCTATTCAGATACTTAATTGCTGTATTTAATTAGATAAATTTTCTTTTTCTTATCAAGAATTCTTTATATATTTTAGATTTAAGTCCCCAATGAGATATATCACTTGAAAATATTTTACCCTAGGTTTTAATTTCCACTTTCTTCATAATGTCATTTGCAGGTAAAACATTAATTTTGATGATATTATCCAATGTTTCTTTTTTTTTTTTTTTTTTTGCTCTTGTGCTTTTATTATCATTCTTAAAAAGGATTTGTCTAACTCCAGGTGGCAAACATTTACTATAATAAAATATTTTACAGTTTTTATGCTTTTAGCTCATATATTTAGATATAAGATCCATTTGAATTAAGTTTTGTGGAACTTTTGAGATTGAGGCCCAACTTCATTCTTTAGCAAAAGTTAATCCATTTGTTCAGCATCATTTGTTGAAAAACCTATTCTTACCCCCATTGAATTGTTTTTGTTGCCTTTTAGAAAATTAATTGAATGTAAATTTGAGGGATTTTTTTATGGATCCTCTATTCTATCCCATTGATTTCAGTATGTCATTATTTCAGTACTACTCTGTCTCCATTTTTGTAAAGTTTGAATTCCAGAAATGTAATGCCTCCAAATTTATTCTTCATTTTTTAAGACTGTTTGGGCCTATTTAATTTTCTTTTGAATTTAAAATCATTTTCTCAATTTAGGCAAAGAAGCCATCTGATATTTTAATAGGGATTTTACCGTTTCTATAAATCAATGTGCCGAGTATTGTCGTCTTAAAAATGGTATGTATTCCAAATCATGAACATAAAATATCTTTAGATTTATTTAGGCCTGCTTTAATTTTTAACATATATGTATAGCTTTTAGAGTATAAATTTTATGTTAAAATATAAATAATTTTTATTTTTATGGCATTCTATGGAAAATGTCTTAATTTTACTTTTTAATTGTTTCTTGTTAGTATATACATATACAGTTGATTTTTTATATAGATTTTGTACCCTGAAAGCCTGATTAACCACTAGAAGAAACTGAAGGTGATATGACATATATTAGTAATATTTTAATAATAATACGATTAATTTTACTCATAATTATTGTTTTCATGTGTATTCAAATTATTGTATGCGATCACTTGTTTTCAGACTAAAAAGTTTCTTTAGACTTCCTTATACAATGTAACAGATTCTCTGAACTTTTGTCAATTATCTGTTAATTTTTTTCAATTTTGTCTCAATTATTGGAGGTCAGTATTTCATGTTTTTTTAATAGTATTACTGGATATAATATTCTTGCTTGGCTGCTTTTTAATTTTATTTTTTCTGTCCATACTTTGAATATCTCACTACCTCTTATCTCTATTATTTTTGGTAAGAAAGCACATGCTATTCTTATCGGGGTTCCTTTGTCATTGGTGAGTCATGGCTGTTTTGTGCTTTCAAGATTTTGGCTTTATTAACTTTCAGTGTTTTTACTATAGTGTGCCATGGGTGAATTTCTTTGCTAGTGGAATTCTTAGAGTTTCTTGTTGGTATATATCCATGTTATTTATTTTTTCCAATTGGGGATTTTTCAGTCTTTATTGCTTCAAGTATTTTTCAGCCAAATTATTGTCTCCTCTTCCTTTGATACTCCCATTTACATACGTTGTTTTGCGTTGTGGGAGCACCACATTTCTCTGAGGCTCTGTTCATTTCTTTTTATTTATTTTTTCTCTCTGTTTTTGAGATTGCATAATCTTGATTCTTCTCTTTTTAAGTTTATGGATTCTTATTTCTTACAGCCCACATCTACTCTTGAGGAACGCTAATAAATACGTTATTCAATTTTTGTAGATCTTAAGTCCAGAGTTTCCATTTGGTTCTTTTTTAAACAAACAATTGCTCTCTCTTTAATGATATTCACTATTTGGTGAGACATTGTCATTGTACCTTCCTTTACTTTTTAAGATTCATTGTCATTACTTCTTTGAATATATTTTTAATGGCTGTCTTGAAATCTTTGTGTGTCTGCTAATTCTACCATGCAGTCCCTCTCACTGTCAGTTTCTGTCACCTGTTTTGCCTGTCTTCCCTTCCCAGGTACTTTCACACTTCCTTATTTTTATGCATGTTCCTTGATTTTGTGTTAAAAACTGGACCATCTAGATAATATTTGGTAGCAACTCTTCACACCAATCTTCCACGCTCTCTCTCTCTCTTTTTTTTTCTTGTTTACTTAGTTACTAGGTTGGACTATTTAGTGAAAGTTATTTCCCTACAACAGGAAGAGTCTGATGTCACTCATAGCACAACTCCTCCTGGCTGTGTATTTCCTTGAACTCTCTATTAACCTGTCTGGGCCAGGCGCGGTGGCTCACGCCTGCAATCCCAGCTCTCAGGGAGGCTAAGAGGCGGGAGGATAGCTTGAGCCCAGGAGTTTGAGACCTGCCTGGGCAATATAGCGAGACCCCATTCTCCAGAAAAAGGAAAAAAAAAAAAAAAAGACAAAAAAAAAAAATAAGCGTAACTTCCCTCTATTAACCTGTCTGCCTCTTTTGATAATACACCCAGCTCTTAAGCTCTGCTAATTGTCTGCTGACTGTGCTATTGCTTTCCACTAAGCTCTTGGAAATGAATTGTTCTATAGTCGTACTCCACTAAATTCCAGTCACTGTGCAGGATTATCTGGGATGGCCAGTCTTTGAGGTTTTCTTAACCCTAAGAGGAATTTTCTTAGCTGTGACTTTACCTGCTTATTACCAATCAACTAGCTAATCTCTTGTTGATCTTCTTGCTTTCACGGAGCTGCCAGCCTTAATTTAATTTCTTACCAACAAAGCCTACCTTGTTTCAATTCAAAAGTGAACCTATGTTTCAACCTTCCCACATCTATTTAAAAAATAAATCAGTAACTATGACAAGAGCTTCAGAACTCTCTGCTTGGATTCCAATATACACTTTTCATGGATATAATCATTCCGTTTTCTTGGTATATATGTAGAAGTGGATTTTTTACAAGGTAGGTGTATTTTTATCTTGGTAAAAACTGCCAAACAATTTTAGAAGCAGTCCTAAAAATATATTCCAAATTTCAGTGTTTCATAGTTTAAATTGTTCTACATTCTCACCAAAATGTAGCATCCTCTATAATTTTATTTTAGTCTTTTTGTGTATGGATACTAGTATCTTATTGTCATTGTGATTTAGATTTTTTGACCTAGCTAATGTAAATGAGCAACCTTTCATATGTTTATTGTATGAATTGTTCATTGTATGAATTGGTATATCATACAAATTTGCTTAATAAAGATTCTGCACATTTTTTATTGATTTTTTCCGTTTTATTTTTGTTTTGGAGTTCTGTAAGTATTCTAGATATTATCACTATTGTTGAATAAATGTATTGCAAGAATCTTCTCATAGCCTTTTTGCCTTGCTTTTAAAATCTTTTGTGATGGCTTCTAAGGACGTTAAAAAATTTAATGTAGTTAGTCCAATGTATATGTATTATTTGTTTATTTACTTATTTATATGGTTATTGCTTCCTGTACCTTATTCAGAATCTCATCCTACCAAGAGTTAACAAATGGGAATGTGCACGTGTACATGTATACATGTGTGTATACATATACATGATTGCTAGAAGCTATCTTTATTTTTTTTTTAATTTGAATCCTTCTGGAATTTGTTTTTGACAATTATGTACTATGTGTAAGAAGGTAACATTAATTTTTCTCTCATATAAATAGCTAATTGACCTAGCAACTTTCATTGAAAATGCCACAATTCTTCCAAAAACTGCGAAGTTACTTTTGTTGTAAATCAGTTGAGTGCACTGTTTATGGACCGTACATTCCATTTGTCTTCTAACACCAATATCTAGCTCCTATAGATCTGTTTGTTTTGTCTGTATTTTTCAATCCTATACATTTTTTAACATTATAAGTAACTATTGGCTATAAACTGTACATTTATATTAAGAAAATGTAGGTAATTGGGATGCTATTATCTTTAGGTTTCATGCTTTTTTTTTTTTTTTTACTGCTAGGTAGTTAGAGTAATGACTAATCATTAAAGATTGAGCTGCTGAATTGTCCACTTAGGCACTTCCCATTGTTCATTTCTGGATGCTAATGTTTGATTCATTATAGCAGCAGAACTATGAAAAAACATGCTTTAGCTTTGAAGCTTCTCATCCTGAAAAGCTTCTGAATTTGGAAAAAGGCCTAAGAAATGGACAATGTTTTGAGCCCTTCAAGTCTTCTGGTGAGGTCCTAACCCATCCCTGCAAGATTAACAAGAGTTCTGCTATTTTTTCCTGCCCTCTGAAAAGCGGTTCTTAGCCTTTTCCTCTTTCACTAAAGACGAAGGAACTATAAATTACATATGAAATATTATTTACCAATAAATAAAAGGTGTCCAAGACAAAAATTTAGTTGTTATTTTCTTAGATTTTTTAAAAATTCTAATGTACTTGTAATATGTTTTTCTTCTTTGTAAGAAAACCATCCTATGTGGTATGTGATAATCTCAGACTATAGCAGACATGTCGACAGAAATAGACTCTGTAAAACACTGCAAAAAAACCTCACAATAGAGTGAAGATTGACAACCAATTTGGTTAAGGTAAAATAATAATTCAAGTCTTTTTTCAAATATAAAATCTAAATTTAAAAGCGTACATATGTTACCTAAAAATAATTTTCAATGCACTTTGGTCAACAAATAATTATTTAATATTTTTAGGGATTGTAAAAAGAAAAACAAGCATAAATTAGGCCATAGTTACACAATCTTATTTTGAACAACATCCAATGTGTTATATTCTTGTATTGTGTTCACAAATATATCAGTTAGGGATTTTTTGGCAATAGGCAATAAATAACCACCCCAGAGAAGACTTACACTAGAACAAAGTTTATTATCGCATGTGTCAAGATATCTAAAGTTAGGGCTCTTCAGTACACTGGTGTGATTTAGCCCTCCATCCTTTCCATTTTCTGCTCTGCCATCCTCAGTATTTTACTTAGTCCCATCAACATCACAGAATCTCTGTGAGAGTTTCAGTTATCCTTTTCTCACAAAACAAGTTAACGAAAAGAATATGACTCATCCTTATTATCTTTTTGAGAATGGAAACTATAAAATAGACACTGCTTGCATCTTCATGGACAACTTACATTTTAGGGTCCTTTACACAACTAGAGCTAGAAAAAGACAATGATCAGCACAGCTGGAAAAGATTAGAAAATATTCACGATGGTTCCACAGAGAATTCTAGCCTTCAGGAAGCATAAGACTATTAGATACCTGAACAAAACTGTAATTCTCTGTCAAGGACATAGGCAATATATATGGCAATTAGGTAAACAGCCACAATAAGTAAGGGATCAAGGTGATATAAATCAAAACAATGTACAAATATAAGTGAAAAAATAAGATTGTATAGACGTAGCTCACGAAATGTTACGTAAAGTACAAACACATTCATAACCCAATATTATTTTAGGCTTACTTCAAAAAACAGAATGCAGCAGAAAGCGTAAATGTGAATATAGTACTAGCCTTGTCACTTGGTAGCTTTTATTCCAGGTAAGTTATTTAAACTTTCTGAAACTTGGTATTCAGATTTCCTAAAATAGAATAATAATCCTTGTTTATTTGTTAAGGTTTCTGCAAAAAGCAAATGCAGTAGCTAATGTAATCATGCTGTGAAATGGTCCCATATAGATTTGTTATTATAAAAAGCACATGTAGGCCGGGCACGGTGGCTCACTCCTGTAATCCCAGCACTTTGGGAGGCCGAGGTGGGTGGATCATCAGGTCAGGAGATAGAGACCATCCTGGTTAACACAGTGAAACACCATCTCTACTAAAAATACAAAAAGTTAGCTGGGCCTGGTGGCACGTGCCTGTAGTCCCAGCTACTTGGGAGGTTGAGGCAGGATAATCATTTGAACCAGGGAATCAGAGGTTGTAGTGAGCTAAGATCACGCCACTGCACTCTAGCCTGGAGACAGAGTGAGAATCCGTCTCAAACAAACAAACAAACAAACGAAAGCACATGTAGAGGATATATTATATATAAAAGAGGGTATAGTTGCCATTGAGGAATGTAAAAGATATCAAAAATACTATACTATTGTAAATTGTATCAAATGTAAAAGATATCAAAAATACTATTGGATAAAATATTTACAAACTATGCATTTGACAAAGGTCTAATATCCAGAATCTATTAGTGATACAGTTTGGCTGTGTGCACAACCAAATCTCATCTTGAATTTCAGTTCCCATAATCCCCTTGTGTCATGGGAGGGACTCAGCAGGAGGTAATTGAATCATGGTGGCAGTTATCCCCATGCTGCTGTTCTCATGATAGTGAGAGAGTTCTCCTAAGATCTGATGGTTTTATAATGGGTTTTCCCCCCTTTAGCTGGGCACTACTCATTCCTGCCATTATATAAAGAAGGACATGTTTGTTTCCTGTTCTGCCATGATTGTAAGTTTCCTGAGGCCTCCCCAGCCCTGTGGTACTGGGAATCAATTAAACCTCTTTCCTTTATAAATTACCCAGTCTTGGATATGTTCATAAAGCAACATGAGAATGGATTAATACAATAAATTGGTACCAGTAGAGTAGGGTGCTGCTGTAAGGATACCTGAAAATGTGAACGTAACTCTGGAATTGCATAACAGGCAGAGGTTGGAACAGTTCAGAGGGCTCAAAAAACAGGAAGATGTGGGAAAGTTTGGAATTTCCTAGAAATTTGTTGAATGGCTTTGACCAAAATGCTGATAGTGATTTGGAGAATGAAGTACAGGCTGAGATGGTCTCAGAAGGATATAAGGAACTTATTAGGAACTGGAGTAAAGGTCACTCTTGCAATGTAAGAGACTGGCAGCATTTTGCCCCTGCCCTAGAGGTCTGTGGAACTTGCAACTTGAGAGTGATAATTTAGGGTATCTGGCCGAAGAAATTTCTAAGTGTCAAAGTATTGAAGAGGAAGCAGAGCATAAAAGTTTGAGAAATTTGCAGCCTGATGATGTTAGTGAGGCTGCAGAGAAAAGGGAATGTTTACACATGGTTGATAGGAAAGTAAATTAGTTCAGCCACTGTGGAAAGCTGTTTGGAGATTTCACAAAGGAATTAACAGCAATCATGTTACTGGGTATATACCCAAAGAAATTTAGATCAGTTTTCCAAGAAGACACATGCACTTGTGTATATTCATCACCACTTTATTCACAATAGCAGAGGCGGGGAATCAGCCTAGGTGCCTGTAAGTGGCGGATTTGATAAAGAAAATGTACACATACACTGTGGAATATTACACAGTCATAAAAAGAATAAAATGTACTTTGCAACAATGTCAATGAAACTAGAGGACATAATTCTTAGAAAATTAATGTAGGAACAGAAAACCAAATACTGTGTGTTCTCACATGTAAGTGGGAGCTAAACACTTGAAAACAAACATGGGAACAACAGACACTGCGGACTTCTAGAGGGGGAAGTTTGGGTTGGGGAAGGGTTGAAAGTCTACCTGTTTTGTATTATGCTCAATACTAGGGTCTAATATATCCATGTAATAATCCCACACATGTACCCGCTGTATCTAAAATAAAAGTTGAAAATCTTATAAAACATCTGATCATGGGAAAATTCTAGAACACAACATTCTTTTTATGGACTGTACTATACTTTCCTGAATATTGCTAAAGTGCTCTGAAATATAGTCATGTCTCTAAAACATTTCTGCATTCTATGGAATATATTGCATATATCTATGAAAAGAAAAAATCCTACTTAAATAGCATATATTTAAATTATTGGAAATAATTAATTTGGGGTTATTAATGTTTTAATGTTATTAAATTACAATCTTTCTTCACATCAGGGTATGCAAACTAAGGCTCATATGCCCAAATTCACGAAGCCGTCTGTTTCCATAAAAAAGTTTCTTGGACCCCAGACATTCTGATCTGCCTACCTATTTGTCTGTGTTGTCTGTGGCTGCTTTTGTGCTATCATAGCAAAGTTATTGGGAAAAACACTCTTGGTCTACAAAACCTAAAATATTTACTATCTAGCCATTTATGGGAAAAGTTTACCAACTTATGCCTTATAGTTACATGATGTAGTTACTTTTAGTTAATATTTTAGCATAGTTTACTTGAAAATTGAATTATATATGTGATCAATAAAATATATGTAGAAACACACACATAAATACACAAACACAAATCTATGTAACAGAAATCATCTTGTTCTACATTACCTTGTCTGACAATATGTCAATTAATTAATAGGATTTAATTAAAAATTAGGATTTTTAAAAAGATATTTTAATATTTTTACTTAGTTAAAATATATATGCATGTTAACTTTTTATGTAGGCTCTCAAGATATTTTCTTCAGAAAGGGATTCTGCATATTCTTTCATAAAGCTCATTCATCATGTGTCTACGTTTTCCTGTTTGTTTGTTAAGAATGAAGAATAAATGTAAATAATGTGAATTAACCTTGGTGTGAAATCCTAGTTTGTTAATAGACTTTATTTTTTAAAGCTATTTATGTTCACAGCAAAAATGAGTGAAAGATACTGAGATTTCCCATTTATCTTCTGCACTTCCCCCTAACTCCTCTTTCTTTACTATCAACATCCAACACTAATGTCATATATTTGTTACAATTCATGAACCTACATTGACATATCATTATCACCAAAGTACATAGTTCACATTTGGGTTCACTTTTGGTTTCATACATTCTATGGTTTTTGACAAATGTATAATGACACGTATATTAGTGTACTTTTCACACTACTGATAAAGACATACCTGAGACTGGGCAATTTACAAAGGAAAGAGGTTTAATGGAGAATTCACAGTTCCATGTGGCTGGGAAAACCTCACAATCATGGCGGAAAGCAAGGAGGAGCAAGTTACATTTTACTTGGATGGTGGCAGGCAAAAAATAAAAAGGGCTCATGTAGAGAAACTCCCATTTTTAAAACCATCAGATATCATAAGATTTATTCACTATTATGAGAACAGCATGGTAAAGACCCACTCCCATGATTCAATCACCTCCCACCAGGTACCTCCCACAACAGGTGGGAATTCAAGTTGAGATTTGGGTGGGGACACAGCCAAACCATATCAACATGTATTCATGACTATCGTATACAGAATAGTTTCACTGCCCTAAAATCCTCCATCTTTCCTTTATTCTTCCCTCCCTTCTATTAACCCCTGGCAACCACTGATCTTTATGCTGTCTCCATAGTCGCACATTTACCAGATTGTCGTAGCTGGAATCATACAGTATGCAGTCTTTCCAGATTGGCTTCCTTCACTTACTTATATGCAATTAAGGCTTCTCCATGTCTTTTCATGACTTGATAGCTCAACTTTAGCACTGAAAAATACTCTACTACTTGGATTTACTATAGTTTATTTATCCATTCACCTGTTGAAAGACATTTTGGTTGCTTCCAGGGTTTGACAAATATGAATAAAGTTGTAATATCCATATGCACGACTTTGTGTGGACTTGAATTTTCCACTCCTTTAGGTAAACACCAAGAAGTTTAATTGCTGGATTGTATGGTAAGATAATGCTTAATTTTGCAAGAAACAATCAGGCTTCCAAAGTGGCTATTCTGCTTTCCATGTTCATCAGCAGTGATAAGGAGTTCTGATTTCTCTACATTCTTGCCAGCGTTTGGTGTTGTCAGTGTTTTGGATTTTGGTCATTTAATAGGCATATAATGGTATCTCCTTGTTGTAATTCCCTAATGATACATAATTTTGAACATTTTTTCATATACCTATATGCTATATGTATATCTTCTTTGATGAGGTGTCGTTTCAGGTCTTTGGCCTGTTTTGTAATAAAGGTTGTTCATTTTCCTATGATGTAATTTTAAAAATTTTCATCCATGCCCTTTAACAGTACTTTTGGCAGCTTGATTTTAACGTGCATTTCTGTAACATTCATCTTAGCGTACATAGAAAAATAATGCGTTGTACTTTTTAGTTATATTTTGAAACAAAATATGTTGTTATATTTTGTAAACTCATCATTTTCTATAACAAAAATTGGCATGGCTAGTTTTGCAAACAAACACAACTGACCCCTTGGTGACATGTATTTGCATGGTTGAGAGCAAAAGTGTGCAAGTTCAGACTGGTCTGAATATGAGGAAGCAGGTTTTGCAGATGAAATGGAAAGCTTATTTAGTCCATTTTGTAGCACATATGAAATGCCTGTACTATGGTAGAAGTTTTACATGCATTATCTCACTTAATCCTCGAAAATTTCTGCCCCGTTGTTGTCGGTCCCCTTTTATATTTCAGTAAACATCAGAGACAAATAGTAAAGGAAGCTCTTGAACCCACAGAAGATTTTTGATGCCAAATCCAATATTTTTCTCACAAAACACACTTTCTCTTTACTGAAGAAAATTTACATTTTAAAAAAAAATATTTCTTTTAAAAATTTAATCAACAATTTCATAATAATGTTATTAAGTAGCCACCATTTAATGATGGAACATCAAAGAGTCCATTATGGCTGGAGTGTAGACAGGTGGAGAATAGAAGATGAGATATGTGTGTGTGAGTGTGCGTATGTGAGTGTGCATGTGTAAGTGTGGGAGAGTACGTGTGTGTACACACAAGCAGATTGTTTAAGGCCTTGCTGGTAATTTTTGGTTATTTGCCTTTAATAAATAGTCAGATGGAAAGCAATTGAAGAGTTTTAAGCAAATGAAGTTGTGATTTAACTTAGATTTAAAGGTACCGACCGGCCGGGTGCGGTGATTCACGCCTCTAATCCCAGCACTTTGGGAGGCCAAGGCGGGCGGATCATGAGGTCAAGAGATCGAGACCATCCTGGCCAACATGGTGAAACCCCTCTCTACTAAAAATACAAAAAATTAGCTGGGCGTGGTGTCAGGCTCCTGTAGTGCCAGCTACTTGGGAGACTGAGGCAGGAGAATCACTTGAACCCGGGAGGCGGAGGTTGCAGTGAGCCGAGATCGTACCACTGCACTCCAGCCTGATGACGGAGCGAGACTCCTTCTCAAAAAAAAAAAAAAAAAGATACCAACCTAGTTTCCATGGGTAAAGAATAGAATGTCAGGGGCCATGATGGAAGAAAGGGTAAACATTATAAGAGCTGTTGAAAAAAATTCGCAATCAGCATTCATCTTCTTGATTATCAAAAAACTTATAAAGCAGGTGTTAATTGGTCAGGCTACTTTGAGTGCAAGTAAAACTGACTCATTGTGGTTATGCTCAAGCATAGTTTCATGGAAATAAGGAAGAAGAATCATTGCATGGTTATAGCAGATTTAGAGATGTCAATGTAGGAGTTCAGAGTTTTGACTCCAGGACTACAGAAGTGGCTTCACTACTCTTTCTGTACCTTCTTTATTTCTACTTAATACAAGGCTTTATGATCACATTGTTTTGTGTATGGTTTTCTTTCCCTCAGAGTTGCTGCTTATTTATAATTTGTCTTACTTAAGGCAGATTGCTATACCTATACAATCTTTGTCACAGATTTTTAACTTCCACTACAAACTGCCCCTATTTTCTTGCTATTTTACCCTTAAAACTTATAAGAACACAAAGTGTTCTATGAACATGAGTAATAATCTGATGTTTATCATCAGTAATAATAGTAATTGATTACTATTAATTAGTCATCTTAAGGTCACTTATGTGCAATATTCAACCTAAGTAATAACCTTGTAGTCACTTATATTTTGGATTCACACCTCTTGTCAAATTTTTCTGTGGCAAATGGAGTAGATAGTGTTGTGTGCAAGAAATTGTAATTCTCTAGGGCATTCCCTTCAGAAGCAGTGAGACAGAGAATGTTGTGACCCTTTTAGGGAATATGAAATTGCCAGGCATCATGATATTTGTCGGCTGCCTTTTTTTTTTCCTCCTCAAATAAGTCATGAGGAAACAAATGCAGATACTGTCATGCAGTTAGTACATTTTTGCAGCCAGATTTCAAGCTTCCATAATTTACACTCTATCGCACTGTCTTATATTCAGGGATTCAAGAAAAACTTACAACTACCTACTATATTTATTTATTCACAGAATGTTTATCGAGTTCTGCTATGTGTGATGCAGTGTACTAGAGAGTATGTAAAAACAAACAAAATCCCAGTGTGATGCTTATCTACAGCAATCCCATCTCTTAGCTAATAGATCCTGCATATTCTCTACTCTGATAAGTGCTATGATATAAAAGGGCACAGGAGAGTGTGACTTAAGCTACTAATATTTTGCAGGTGGAGGTATGAAGTGTTAGGAAAGCATTCCAAAAACGGTTGGTGGTTAAATTGCACTTGATGATGAAGCAGGCCTACTTGCACCAAGAAAAGGAGCTATCTGAGCAATACCACAACATATAATGACATCTTAATAGAATGCCCAATAAACTGGCACATTTGGATTTTATAGTAGATGTTGAGAAGTATCTGGAGTTAATCATGAAAACATAAAACAAGAACAGGAAGGTGTTTGAATCCATCAGAGTTTTTACGGAGGGTATAATTTGACTAGATTCAAATTTCAGGAAAATCATTTTGGAAACATTGAAAAGGATTGAGGTTCAAGAACAAAGGTAAGTTATTCAAATATGAATCTAGTATATTAATACTCAAGCCAAAAGGATAAAAAATAAAGGTATGATCAAAGACATTGGTAAAGGAGTTTAAAGTAGCTTGTCAACATATTTATTATTTAAGTTATCCAAGATTTACTGACTAACTGCAGGCAATTAGAAGGAGAAGTAGGATTTTTTTTTTCCATGGGTTTCTGGGTTGTCCAGTCGTGAGAAGAGTTATACCATTCAACAAGGAACGGAATAAAATAGGACAATTGAGGGGAGTAGATTTTGGATGTGAAGAGAGAAGAGAATAAAATACAAGATATGGGAAGAAAAAAGGATAGTATTTAAGAGAAGAAATATCATTAAATATATAACCAATATGGGAATAATTGACAGCATAGCAACATTGGATCTTCCAACCTGGAAAAATGGTATAAACTTCCATGTATTTGGACTTCTTCAATTTCTCTCAGCAATGTTTGGTGGTTTGGTCTTGAATGTATTTTGCTAACTTCTTCTATAATTTCTATATTGCTCTAACATTGCATTTTGGAATGTTGCTGAATTCACTTTTTAATCATAGTGAAGATGATTCACTAAGCAATGTCAGGATTTCCTATGCAAGTGATGTCTGTGAGAACAGAATTTTGCTCTTTCCTTTCAAATCATTGAATACTCCTTTTCTGAGACTACTGTACTGTATGGATCTTCAGCACAATGTGGAAAATGAGGGTGACAGTGAACATTCTTGTTGTGTCACTAAGGGGAAAGCATTCAGCTTTTCGTGATTAGTTGAAAATGTTCCCTATAATTCTGAGTGTGCTAAGAGTTTTTACCATGAATGGATATTGGAATTTGTCAGATGTTTTTCCTGTATCTACTGAAATTATCAAATGTTTATTCTCCTTTATTCTATTAATCTGATGAGCTACTTTGATTTTTTTCCAATGTAATACTAACTTTGCAGACCTAGGACAAATCTCATTTATTCATTATGGGCTAAGACTTTATATACTGGGAGATTTAATTTGGTAATATTTTGTTATGTTCTTTTGTCTGTTAATGCCATATAGTTTTGTCGTACTATTTTTTCACGCGTGGATGTCAGAGTAATACTGACCTCATAACACGAGTTGACAACTGATTATATATTCTCTATTTTCACGAAAAGTTTGTCTATGCTTGATGCAATTCAACCCTAAATGTTTACTAAACATCACTGATGTGACAGGATTGCTGTGAATTTTTTTTTGAGAGGGGCTGATTTTGAATTAAGAAACATGTTATTAAAGATTAGGCAATTCATATTTTTTTGTTACTTTTGGCATTAGATTGAATAATTTATGTATTTTGAGGAATCTGGTACATTTGTTTAATTTATAGGCATACAATTTTTCGTAAGTCTTGGTTATTATCCATTTCCTGTCTCTAGAGTCGATAATGACATTTCCTTTTGTTCTTTGATATTAATGACTTATTTATTATTTACTTTGATACCACTCTTTCATAATAGAGGTTCACCTATTTTAACAATCTTAAGAAAAACACATTTGTTTGCATTGATTTACTCTGTTGTTTGTATTAGGATTTCATTAACTTTCATTGTTATCATTATTATTTACTGTTCTCAAATTACTTTGGGTTTGGATTCCCATTTTTGGGGAGAGAGCTTCTTTAAGGGGCCACTTACACTGTTAATTTTCAACCTTCACTTTTTTCAATATGAACATTTAAAGCTATACAATTTTCCCCCTAAATAGAGCTTTAGTTGCAGCCAATAAATATGGATATGTTATCTATTATCATTCACTTAAAAATACTTTCTAGTATGTTGCACATTAATAACTTGAAATAATTGCACATATCTACACATATACACATACTTCACATAGTTTATATATAAATAATAATAAAACTGGACTCACATATACACGCATATCGTAGTGTTGTATTTTCTATATATACTATAATTTAGAATTATTACCTGAAGGATATTTGCCTAATCCTTTAATCCTGCTAGTACTGCAAGCCTGGCACTTAAAACTTGCTTAT
This sequence comes from Pan troglodytes, assembly GCF_028858775.2. Classification (NCBI taxonomy): domain Eukaryota; kingdom Metazoa; phylum Chordata; class Mammalia; order Primates; family Hominidae; genus Pan; species Pan troglodytes. The sequence continues at coordinate 76,664,530 of NC_072415.2, forward strand.
ATTTGTATAAGTACTAAATGATATAAGCTGAAATATGTAACCTAATATTTATCTACCTAGATATTCTTATCAATTCCTTTCATGATATGTTTTAACTAATTCTAATTAAACAGCTCCATTAGGTAGATATATTTTTTCCCTGTTAAAGTTGAGAAGTTGTAGGTTAGAGAGGTTAAGTAACCTCCTCAAGGTTCCATACATAGCAGATGGTAGACTCAGAATTCAAGTTTGATCACTGTATCTACAATCTTAATCCACTACCTTTGGAGGTTTTACAGGAGGTGAGTAAGGAGTTATGTGCAGGAGGCAGTAAGAATGAATAAAACGGCCGGGCGCGGTGGCTCACGCCTGTAATCCCAGCACTTTGGGAGGCCAAGGCGGGTGGATCACGAGGTCAGGAGATCGAGACCATCCTGGCTAACACGGTGAAACCCCGTCTCTACTAAAAATACAAAAAATTAGCCGGGCGTGGTAGCGGGCGCCTGTAGTCCCAGCTACTTGGGAGGCTGAGGCAGGAGAATGGCGTGAACCCGGGAGGCGGAGCTTGCAGTGAGCCGAGATCGCGCCACTGCACTCCAGCCTGGGCGACAGAGCGAGACTCCGTCTCAAAAAAAAAAAAAAAAAAAAAAAAAAAGAATGAATAAAACAAGTCTAGGTTTCCCTACAACTAACTGTCTATACAAATGATCAGATAGAAGAAAAATCTGGATACAGGTCTTAAAAATATATGTAGGTTGTGGAATAATAATAACAATGATTTAAACCTATAGTCAAATCTGAAACTATAATTTGTTGCTTTAAATACAATATCCCTTAAGGTAGCTATAGATACAGCCAAAATGCTCTATACAATTTCTCAGGTTGTGCACTGAGTACCTTGGGGGCACGATCATATTAAAATTCTCTGAATAGAGTCCCCTTGGGAGTGTATGACACTTGTGTACAGTACCGTGCTGTCAAATTCCAATTCCAGTCCTTATCATAAGCATCAAAAAAGTAAGTTAAGTTTTTTGGGGTTTTTTGTTGTTTTAACACTTTCCTCCACAAAACACATTATGTGCGGTTAAAGATTAGGTTACGTAGCAAATCAAAATCAGAAAAGAAGAAAAGCACAGATGAAGACACTACAATTGACACAATAGTAGCATATGAAATATTTCCAAATTGGCTGAAAGCCAAACTCTCCTTTTTAGTAGTGGAGATTTGAAAGGAGCCAAAGTCTCCATTTTTAAAAAGTGGCTAAGTGTGGGTAGTGTGTCTGTGTTCATAATTCACAACATTTTCATTTTCTTCAATCAAAAACAATCACTTATTAAAATAATGCAATAGCATTGACTGAGGGTTCACCACTGCTCATGCTTTGAGCATGCTTCAGAAGGCTTCTCTTCTCCCCACAGGTGGATGATTTCTGCCTGCCCCCAAGCATGAGCAAGCACTGCAAAGTGGAACATGTCCCCTTGGTCAGCTTCTCCTGGGACTCAGCTTCCCACAGAGTGATGCTTTTCCTGCCAGTTCCCACTGATCATTTCCTCTTGGTTGTCCAACTTTCTCTTAAAAGTTTCTGTTGATCTTCACTTATCCCCTCCTTCCCCCACTTTTTAAAAAGGCTCTTTTCTGTTTGATTCAGAGCATTCTTCCTATCATGATAGACTTCAAAATAGTCATTTCTTATCTAAGTCCAGACTTGCTTTTATTTAATAATGCAAATCCTAGTCCTATACTACCTGAGATAAGAATATGAGAATACCATCTGGCCCTGGTCTTGTTCAATCAGTTGATGCCAGTGGGTCTTCTTCTAACACTCTTTCTGAGCATTTCCTTAGATTTTTAATATAACTGCTTTCATCCAGCTTTTCAATGCTTTATATATCCTCTCCTTTCAAAGAAAATAATTACATAAATTCTTGCATTTTTGTAGTAATTCTCCCTGGGGTACTTGCATTTTTACAATGGATTACAAGTATAAGGCACTGGAAGTAGATAGAAGGATATATTGAGATATGAAAGCATCCCTTGTTTTTTCAAATATAGCAAAGCATAACATGCTGCTGTAATTAACTTCAAACATTGGTTTAAAAAAACAGTGAAAAATCTGTATTAGTCTGTTCTCACACTGCTGATAAAGACATACCAGAGACTGGGCAATTTATAAAGACAAAGAGGTTTAGTGGACTCACCGTTCCATGTGGCTGAGGAGGCCTCACGATCTTCATAGAAGGTGAAAGAGATATATGACATGGCAGCAGACAAGGGAGAGTGAGAACCAAGTGATAGGGGAAACCTCTTATAAAGCTATCAGATCTCATGAAACTTATTTACTACTATGAGAACAGTATGGAGGAAACAGCCACCTTGATTCAATTAAATCCCATTCTGTCCCTCCCATAACATGTGGGAATTATGGGAGCTACAATTCAAGATGAGATTTGGGTGGGGACACACCCAAACCATATCAAAAGCAATGTCCTAAAATCTTAAAGAAGAAAACTGAGTGGAAGAGGGACAGAAAATGCTGATTTTTCCTAATTAACCATGAAAGGAATATATCTAATGTCCTGGTAAATTCAAAATCCTGATTAAAGAAAGATATAGCCTTCAGTTTCACAATTTCTTGTAATCGACATTAAGAAAGCAAATCATACACCTCAGTATCACTGACCAAAACATAATACTGTGTTGTCAATTTTGATGAATATATATTCTGTATTGGAGGCTATTGGAGAGTAGAAAAACCTGTATCACTATAAGGGCTTTTGTGAGCACGTTGACTTTCCAAATTTAGTAATAAAGAGACTAAAATGAACTATCATTTCACCTTTCACCTATTATGACTATTCTATCAGTTTATTTTCAAGAATATTGCAAGATGCTGGAAAAAGCATCACTGTTATTGTTTCTTGGAATGTATTCTTACTAAACAGCAAGACTTCTGGAAGTTTTAGTTTTACATGTCACAAAGCTTTGGGGGAAAATCAAGGAAATAATTCTGCCCTTCTGCTTCTGTATACTTTATGAACATTCTACCACAATACTATCAAAGAATGAGAGTGCTTTCGTGATTGAGAAGGAAATAAAATACATCATGACAAGTACACACACAAAAAATATATTCCAAGTACATTTTGAATTGAAATGTAACAAGAAGTGATCGCATGCTAATGTAGGACTTTTCAGTGTGGCAATAGCAAATATTAATATTTATAATGCTTTTCTCTGCCCAAAGCATGCTTCCTCTGCAGTGAATTGTTCATTTACAAATTTCTATGTTTAACCTTATGTTTATTTTTGTGATCGATTGAGGATATATGGAAGAACTGGATGTTTATTTTACCTCAAGTTATATCTTTAACTTCTTGCATTATTCAGGATTAACACAATTTGGCAATACTAACTTAGAAAAAAATAAAGACAAAAAATGAATTAAATGTTCTTTTGTAAAACACAAAGGAAACTGTTGCAGATATGAAAACACTTGAATACTTCGTTTTCTTAGCGGAGGTGGATTCTGTCTGTTCGAATGACTAGCCACACTGATTCTCACCCACTGCAATACTAAGAAAAACTTCTATCTAAGGCACCAGATTATCTTTAGGATGCTGCAAAGAATCAAACTAATTCCTCTCATTAACTCTGACCTGCTTATAAGTTTTACAAAATTTACAGTTTACTAGAATATGGCTGAGACACTCAGGGAATAGGTGTAAATTTCATTTTTACTACTGTATTTGAGACACTCAGGGGAAACAATAGTGAAAATGAATTTCAGCAGTCAGTTGGTCAACTAAATAATTTAATGCCGAAAACAAAATAAACAGAAATTGCAGGTTCTATTTTGTACAGGCAGCATGTGTTTTTTCTTATTTTCATCATATTAAATCCATGGATTTTATTCCCACTGTAGGGAGAAAGTACATGTATGAGTCCAAACCACATGTTTTGCACCAGTATTACGTAAACATTTATGTATAAGTACTGGTTTCCATATTGTTAGCCATATCCTCCATGCTGACTGGCTTATCAATGAATTTCTTATTAATAAAAACTGTTTGTTTTCTGAAAATTGTAAGCAGTTTCTAACTACACACATTACCCTTAGCTGCAACTCCATGTAAACACATTATATTTCCATTTCCTCCTGCTTCTCCATGAGCATGTGCCCTGTGCAGTCCCAAAGGGGCCTGTTCTTAGAAGGACCCCACACTTAATATAATACTTTGCTGTAGGCATCCTTAAATTTTTAATAATCTTTGAATTTTCATTTTCCACTGGGTTGCACAAATTATGTAGCTCATCCTCAGGGTATAAGATTATTTTTACAAACCACAATTCTGATACTTTCACTATGTGTCCAAATCTGTCAAATAAAGTCCTAAATGACATCTTTTCTGTTTCCTTATCTGATTCTCATCTTGAAGAGCAATTTCCCTATCCCAATTTGCCAGCACTGACTCTGCATTGAATTTTTGCACATAAATTTCTATGTGGCATTGGAATATCTATCAGTAATTGTACACAATAGGAGGCTATGCTAAATGTAAGAGGTTTTATTTCTTGCTCATCTCACAGCTCCCCTAAGCAGCTGTCCTCCAAGCTTTGTCCTGAAAATCCAGGATGCTTCCCTCTTGCATCTTCACCTTCTGGAAAACTTAAGGGACTTGTTTTTGACATAAAAGAAGGAGAAAGTAGATAGCAATGCAGAGTATTTTTTAACATCCAACCCTGGAAGTGGCTTGTATCATTTCACTTACAAGTATTAGTCTATGTTTGGTCATTTGACCCCAAATAATTGAGGTAGAGGCTGAAAAATGTAATCTCCCTGTATGCCTAGGAAGTGGAAATCATGTAGTTAATTCATAGCAATGCCGCTGCCAAACCTGGAGAGAGAATCTAATTCATTTTTTCTCTTCTGCAGCACCTCGGCCATATCTTTGGATTGCAGGACTTAAGCCAATATTTGTTGAATGTGTGATTCAGTGTACCTAGCATGCTAACTTCCCTGAAGGTTCTTGAAAATTTCATTATTTCTGTTTACTTAGCCAAAATCATAGTCTCCAATATAGCAATAGGGCTTCAAAACAATCATTTTTTTATTACTTCCACCTTAAAAAGTTTTATGAAGGAAATAGAAAAAAAAAGTGTTGAAAGAAAACAGAGAAGACACTGTAATGGAATTATCTTTTTTATTTTCTGAGAAATTATGGAATCTATATGAGAATATTCAAGTCATTTTTCAAATATAAGAAAATAAGTCAGAATGGTAGATAAAACTAGGTTGAACAGTTAGCTTATGACTCATAAGCATAAGTTATAGAGGAAGTAAAATAGGATGAAGTAGTAACTTATGAGACCTAACGTGTTAGAAAAAGGAAGTAGACTATGAGCATGTTCTGAACATAGATATGAAGACATGAAAAAATCCATAAGACCCTAGTATGATAATATGCTAAACACACTGGAGGTACCAGAGGCTGCGATATTCACGATGTACTTAGTTTATATGAGGTACATAAGGCACTTCAAATACTCAGTGTTTTTAAATCATCCATCCATTGGTGGCACTTATATTTTGACAGACAAAAGAATTAAATTAAACAGATTTAAAACAAAACATTTTAACTTAATAGACTAAAATTCATTTGGGATGAAAGTTTAAATTTGGGCAGGGAATATTCTTTTTTATGACAGAATGCCAGCAAAAACAAGTATATAGTAAGGATTGAGATAGAAAATTTCTAAACACAAATATTATAACTGACACAGGCAGGGGTGATTAATTGACGATAAAATGTTCAGAGGAAGAACATTAGAATATTGCAGCACTATTCAGAATAGCAAAGACTTGGAACCAACCCAAATGTCCATCAGTGATGGACTGGATAAGGAAAATGTGGCACATATACACAATGGAATACTATGCAGCCATAAAAAAGACAAGTTCATGTCCTTTGCAGGGATATGAATGAAGCTGGAAACCATCATTCTTCGCAAGCTATCACAAGAACAGAAAACCAAACACCGCATGTTCTCACTCATAAGTGAGAGCTGAACAAGGATAACACATGGACACAGGGAGGGGGACATCACACACTGGGGCTTGTTGGCGGGTGGCGGGCTAGGGGAGGGATAGCATTAGGAGAAATACCTAATGTAGGTGACGGGTTGATGCGTGCAGCAAACCACCATGGCACGTGTATTCCTGTGTAACAAAACTGAACGTTCTGCACATGTACCCCAGAACTTGAAGCATAATAAAAATAAAATAAAAGATATAAAATTTTAAAAAGAATACAGAATATTTGTAATTTTGCGTGACGTACCTTCTACTCAAAAAAAACAAGTGCAATTCAAGCTAACTGGCTTATCTTGGAGACAGGTTTCCGTATCACTGCATGTCCCTTATATAGCAAGTGTGTATATTAATCCCAAGCACCTTCATCCTTTCAATTCCCTTGCTCAGTCCTCACCGCCAGTCCTCATAAGCATAATACCCACAAGGGAAGCTCACGTGGCAGAGACAGGAAAGGAACAGGGCGTGGGGACTGTAGAAACCATGACTCAGCTCATGTGCTCCTTCCACCCCACTGGCAGCCTCCCCTGACCAGCCCCATTTCTTTCTCTTTGCTTCAGTCTGTGCAGTTTAAATACAGTCAATAAAACATGGAACTTTGCAATCTTAATTTTGTCTGTAAGGGTTTCCATTCACTGGGGCTACCATAAAAAATACCACAGATGGGAAGGCTTAAGCAACAGAAAGTTATTTTCTCATTCTTCTGGAAGCCAGAAGTTCAAGATCAAGTTGTCTTCAGGTTTGGTTTCTCCTGAGGCCTCTCTCCCTGGTTGGCAGAGGGCCACCCTCTCACTATGTCTTCACATGATATGAAGTGACCTTTTCTCTGTGTGTGTAAAGCCCTGGTATCTTTCATGTATCCTAATTACCCTTCTTATAAGGACACCAGGCATTTGGATCATGACACATTCATGGCCTCATTTGGGTTAATTTACTCTTTAGAGACTCTGTCTCTAAATACAGTCACGTACTTGGGTAATGAGGGTTAGGGCTGCAATATATATTTTCGGGAGGGACACTATTCAATCTCTGACTGTTATTCTTTTTGATCTGGATCAGCTTAAGCATTAATGTACTTGCAGGCTTTCAAGGTAAGGTTCCACATATGACTATAGTTAGCACTATATGCAACCAGTATTTAGGAAGTCGACGTGTATCCCAGCTTTCTGTAAGTTGTATTTTTTCAAAAGTTTCTTAAAATACTTGCTCTATTCTATGCAGTTTTGGATACTGTTATTCTTTGAATGATAGTCACGAAATTACATATTGGGATGGAACTTAATCTCCTATTACAGTTAAAAGATTTTACTCCCTGAATTTTAAATGATAAGCCTATAGCAAGCCGGATTTATTTACAGTGATAAAGCAAATAAATGTCTTTGACTACAAATATGAAACTTTCCTATTTTATTTGTTTGTTAAAATTGGAACTGGCAAGGCATGGTGGCTTATGCCTATAATCCCAGCTCTTTGCGAGGCCAAGGCAGGTGGATCACTTGAGGTCAGGGGTTTGAGACCAGCCTGGCCAAAATGATGAAACCCTGACTCTACGAAAAATACAAAAATTAGCTGGGCTTGGCGGCACATGCCTGGAATCCCAAGTACTTGGGAGGCTGAGGCAGGAGAATCGCCTGAACCTGGGAGGCAGAGCTTGCAGTGAGCCGAGATCGCGCCACTGCTGGGCGACAGAGCAAGACTCCATCTCAAAAACAACAACAACAACAACAACAACAACAACAACAACAACAAAAAAGAACTATTTCAGGCATAGCAGAGATAGTCTGGGTATATATACATATTTTTTTTTTCTTTTGGCATAAATTAACTTCCATAATGAAGATATTAGAGAATGATATTTAAGGATTTTGCAGAACCATATTAGAGAACTGACAATTTAAGAAAGCCTATAAAACTGAAAGCCAAGAAAAAGTCATAAATTTAAAAGAATGAAATTGATAGAAAACCTTTTATTGAATGGAAAATTATGAAATAAAAGCAGGGGAAAATGATTGTCAATGAGCAAGAAACCAATCTAAATATAGTGTGAATTCAGTTTGCTTTTTCAAAGTTGGGGAAAAGGACAGGAGTAAATTGGAAAGAGCATTTCAATCTGAAAAAAAAAAAAAAAAAAAAACTAATTGAAAGAAAGACAGCCCAACCATTTTGACTTAAAGCAAGTAAAAAGAGAGAAACTCCCTGGAAGACCCATTAAGGTTTTATTATAGTCAATGAAGGTTCAACTATTCAAAAATCAAGGTCAGTTAACTTGAGGAAGTGTTGCCACCTATTTCCATCGAACCACACTATAGTGAGAGCTGATCTAGTCAGTTTCAATGCCAAAATTTTCTTCCTAGAATTATCCAAAAGGGAAATACCTACTAAGAACATCTGTTAGAAGAGGATTTTTAAAAATTTGGGAATCTAATTTATTTACATGATCAAAGTAAATTTGACTATGTTACTGACCAATGGAAATAGTTGCTAGTCTGTACTTTTATGTCACATTTCCTTGTAAATTTCACAATTTTCCCAAGCCAGTTATTCTCCTATTGTTAAAAGACTGTATAAAGAAATGTGGCCTTGACTTATTTTAAAAATGAAAGAAAATTATATTCCTGGTAAATGTAGTTATGTGAAAGCGTGTGCTTTGTTATAAGTAAACCATTTTCTTATCACAATACACACCTGTGTTTATTCTAACATTCAAATACTGTACAATCAAATGTGGGATGTCTTCAATTTTGAAATGTTACAAATAATACTACAAAGATAAGCTTGTATGTATGTAATTTTAAATTTTTCCATAATAACCTTGGAATAGTTTTCTAAAAGTGGGATTGGAGTATCTTGGAATATGGCTAATGATTAGATAGTGTCAATTTTTCTATGTACTTATTTTGCTCTAGCAGTACATGGGAGTCCCTGTTTCCCATGGCCTCTCAAAGTCAAATCATTTTTCATTCAATTTTTGTGCATTTAAATATATACGTGTGTTTGTATGTGTGTATGTACAATGACTTTTACTATATGGGGGGCATGTGTGTGGTTGTGTGTGTGTTTCTATTTAGGCTGTTAGTGCTTTTGCTAGTTGTCACATATATATATATATATAAATACCTTTCCATCATATACTCAACATTTTTATTAAATCCTGCCTATTAGTTCATAGTGTGGATAATAATATAATTATTTTATTCTTTCCCTCATCTTCTTCCTTTCCCTATCCTTAAATTATATTAATTACTCTTATTTTCCTTAAATTTTATCTTTGTTCTTAAATTATTTTAGCACACTTGATTTTTCCCCTTCAAATGATATGATGATTTTAGCTAAACCCTATAAAACAATGAGTGAGATAATTTTACTTTCTACCTATACTTTCCCTTCACCTTCCATGTAGTTTCTATTTGTATTAATTTTACATTTAGTGTTATTTTCATGCTCTCAGGTTTCATATGATTTACCGACTGTATTAGCCTGTTTTTTTTTTTGCTGCTGACATACCTGAGACTGGGAAGAGAAAGAGGTGTAATTGGACTTACAGTTCCATGTCGCCGGGGAGGCCTCAGAATCATGACGAGAGGAAAAAGGCACTTCTTCCAGGGTGGCGACAAGAGCAAATGAGGGGGATGCAAAAGTGGAAAGCCCAATAAACCCATCAGATTTCATGAGACTTATTCACTACCATGAGAACAGTATGGGGGAAACCACCCCCATGATTCAAACTATATCCCACTGGGAATTATAGGAGCACAATTCAAGATGAAATTTGTGTGGGGACACAGAGCCAAACCATATCACAGACTTTTTTTTGCTTTTTGCTTTTTTTCATATTTCAGGTTTGGAACTATTTATAAGCTATTTACATACAGAATTGTGATGTCAATCTCATTTTCTTTTCTTTCTAAATGAGTTGGTCTTCCTGCCTGGATTACCAAAGATGCTTCTTTAGTATTTAAAAGTATTATATCAGGATATTGTTCTACTTTCATAGACTGCATTGATTGGTATTTATTCATACATACAATGAGTCTTTTAAGTATATTTAAATCTTTTAAGTATATTTAAATATTTTATTTAGAAAAATTATTTTATATTACATATTTTTTGTTTATTTTTCTCCTTTTTTGGTTTTATTCTTTTTGTACTTTGTACATATATTCTTTGCCTGCCATTCTCATACATCCCTTTCTCACGAATCCTTATTCTCTTTCTTTATTTCTGTTTTCTTTCCTTTACTTTTTACTTTACCTTTCCTATTTCACTTACAGTGTAGGCTGTGCTGTTTAGTAACTCTCTTGGATTTTTTTGTTGTTGTTATTGTCTTTGCTTTTGAAATATTTTCTTTGTTCTCTAATTTTATCTAGAGATCTGACACTTCTCAGATTCTTCTATTTTACACAAATCTCAGATTTTCTCACTGATTTTCTCAGAGTTCACTGATATGCTGATCTTTTCAAACATTAACAATGTCCTCAAAATGTAAGCTGAATTTTAGGGATTAATAACAATTATTAATGTGTCTATTTCCACAGCATTTTTCCTGGTATCTTTACCTTATATGTTACCCTGTTATTTAGTGGTTAAGACAATAAAACTCATTGACACAAAAGCAGAACTCAATATAACAGTCCTTGGATGACTGAAGGTAGCATAACTTCTGTCCACATTCCACTGGCTGATATTCATCAAAACGACATAGATGCAAGAGAATCTAAGACACATAGTCTTTCTGTGTATCTAAAATTAAAAATATGATATAAAAATGTGGAGAACAGAATTGTACTTACCACATTATTTCATCTGCAAGATTACCTTAAAAATCCTAATTGGCAAATGAAACATGAGTTATCATATCACACTTAAGAGTTTCACAGATTAAAAGCACTAATCTCAGAAGAATCATCACCCTTTAAAATATTTTTCTAGGCAGCTATTAACATGGCTTCTATTGAATTATGTGGATCAATCCTATATGACAAAGATGCTGAGATAGTGACTTTATGTTTTGGCCCATTTTCTTACCCAACAATACAGGCAAAATTTATGCAACTAAAGAGGAAGCATGGACATATATATCAACCCATATCAAAGGATACAGAATTGGAAGACAAAGAGTCAAATTATTGCAATGGTCTATATGAGAGATGATGGTAGCAATACATACGATATCGCTGATAAAAATAGTGACAAGTGGTCAATCCAGGATATATTTTAAGATATAACTGACTATCTGCTGAAGGATGAGACATCACATGGAACAGAAACAGAGATAACTTTACTTTCTACCTATACTTTCCCCTCACCTTCCATGTAGTTTCTATTTGTATTAATTTTACATTTAGTGTTATTTTCATGATCTCAGGATTTATATTATTTACAGACTGTATTAGCCTCAATATCTCAATATTTGTCCTGAGAAAACAGATAGATGAAGTTGTTATTTACCAAGAAGCAGATTGGCTGTAGAAAACATAAACTTCTGGAGAAAAGAACACTATGCGTTTTTTAATGTTATGTTTGAGATACCTATGAAATACGTTAATGGGTATATCAAATAGATAAATATATCTCTGGTATTCAGGAGGAATATGATGGCCAGAGATATATTAATATAAAATAGAAAATAAAAAATATCTTGGGAATTTGGGGCTTTTCAGCAATATAGTTTGCAAAGGTTAGGAGAAACCACCAAAGTGTCCAGTAAGTTATAAGATGTTAATAAAAAGTGAATCTTGAGTATTCAGTGAAACACAAGACAGTACAATTAATGCTGTTTGTAGACTGCATTCATCCAAAGCATCTTTGATGATATTGAGATATGTCCATGGCATGGTGGGGCTGACAGCCTGACTGGAGTGAGTTCAAGAGGAGAGTGAATATAAATATATCTTCTGATGAATTTTGCTTGGAGAAAATGGAGAAATTGAGTGGTAATTTGAAGAACACATGTGGCCAAAGAAGAGTGTCAATCAACTGCTATTAGTAACAGGATGGAACAGATCGGACTGAGGGTGTGGACCTGCTAATTTTAGGCCTTAGTTTGCATTGTTATGGTAAGCCTACATTTCAATTTAACCATTGAAAATTTAGCATCTGAATCAATGTAAGCTTAGTGAAAACAAAAGGTGTTTTATTCATTTTTTTCTATCATAGAGATCGTCCTATTCTCTTTTTACATAAAATTTATTGTGTATAGTGAAGGTATATCACAACATGATGTTATGTGATACATATAGATAGTAAATTGGTGACTATAGTGAAGCAAATTAACATAGCCATCACTTCACAGTCATTCTTTAGTGTGTGTATAACAAGAGCAGTTAAATTCTATTTATTTAACAAAAATCCAAAATGCAATTCATTGTTGTTGCCTATAGTCCTCATGTTGTACACTAGATTCTAGATCTCCTATGTATCTCCTACTTTGTATTCTGTGACCTGTATCTCCCCATTTCCTCTCCACCCTCCCATTTTATCCAAGTACAGTATACTTAGAGTGGAATGTTTGGGAATTATTGCTATATGTTAAATCACTCATTGCCACTTACTGAGAAATTAAGAAAGACATCTACTATATTGCAGGATCAGGAATATGGTTTCTGAGTTGAAGACAAACAACCACCTGGCTATTGAAGCTCCTTTTTTCCCCCTATATTGGTCATTTACCATAATTCAGACTCAGCCGGTCTGAGTCATATCAGCTAGAGGACAGGCCAATTCCAGCCCCTTAGCACTGGAGATCTCTTTTGAACGAGATCACCTCCTCAATCAGGAACCTTCATGTTGCATAGTTACATGGATGTTCCCTTTCAATATGCAGTGCATTATGGCAGAGTGATCTCCCAGTATTCGTGGGATGGCCATGGTGTGCCCAATCCAGCTGTGCCCAGCCTCAGCACACCCTCTGCTCTCCTTTTCTTGTAACTTCTTATTCCCTTCTAATTATCTTCAAGAAACTATGTGAATTACTCATTTTCAAAATTGTCAAGATCCTGGAAGATATGTTGCTCTTGGGCAAAAATTGTTCTTCCTTGTGATTCCTCAGGAATCCCTCTAATTGCTGTCTAGCCTGCTATTGCTCAGACTGTATGCCCTGCCCCAAAATTCAGACTTCATGAGAGATCAGTTAGAACATCGGATCTGATATGTCAATATATTTAGTAGCCTGTAACCCAATATCTGACAATAAAAGGGTCAGTATTCCTCATATAATGTCCAAATCTACTTTGTAATGGATAATATGCACTGGCCAAAGACAGCCTTTCCTTTTTTAAATTCTGTCTTCTAGACTTCTGTGAACTTCTCAAAGTACAAAACTATCTTTATTTATTCACTTCTATTTACCACTGCAACCAATTCCCACAAGCGATAGCATGAAGAAATAATTATGTTCAATATCATCCTCTATCTGTTCTCAACACAGCTGGGGTATAAATGAAATATCCTGTTTTTCCAGTTAGTTTTGCTGCATAACAAATCACTCCAATTCAGTGGCAACAAACAACCTGTTCACAGATCATATGGGCCAGGAACTCAGAATGGGTTCAGCAGGGAAGGCTACAGGTAACTAGGAGGCTGTGTACTGGACTTATTCAAATCCTAACTCACATACATATTGACAGTTGATGCTGGCTCACAGCCCAAATCCTAAAGGTTGACTGTCACACGTAGACATTGCTTCTCCATATTGTTTCTGTGCATGATCTACTTTGAAGAAGCTCACAGCATGGCAAATGATTTCCATGCATAAGCAAATCAAACAAAACAGAACAAACAAAGAGGAAGCTATACCACTTTTTATGAACTAGTATTAGTAGTCACATAATGTCACTTCTGTCTGGTCAAAAACTCACTCAGATTCAAGGGTGTTGGACCTAGACACACTCAACATCACATTGTAGGAAGAGCGTGTAAAATGAGATAAATTATTGCTGCCATGCACAATATTTGGAGGATTTAACAAAATAAAATCATACTAATTATAAATCATTTATCAAGCCCATAATATATCCATGGCTCCACACTAAATGCTTTACAATCAACAAATTATTAAATAGTCACACCCTCTCTTGTCATATATATTTTCCCCCATTTTTCCTATATGGATTTGAAATTTTGACAGGTTAATAAATTGACCAAGATCACACTGCTGGTACATTGAAGTAAGCAACAGATTTCAAATCTCATCTGTCTTACCCCAAAGATTTATAACTGTCCTAATATGGTTCCTGACATTCATATTTTCCTCTAAAGTATCATTGGCTTACCTATCATGAGAAAACTGTTCCTGGTTCTGAAACTATCTCATGTAGTCCCTGTGCACTGAGGTGAGATCATTTAGGAAGTGTTTTGAATGCCCAAGAAAATTAGTGTCAGTCATAAAAGATTTAAGAATAGTGGAAAGCTGTAATGAATAAGCCCCTTGCCCAAGAGATCCATTTGCTCATAATAACTAACTTGCCTTTGCTAACAAAATTTCACACTGGTTTCATGCACACCTGCATCTAGCACCAGAATAAGCCATGCTGCAGGAGATGGCAACAGGTTATATTTGGAACATACAGCTGAATATTGCTCTTATGAAACCTGGAGAATTTTCATTTTAAATCATACTTCTATAATATCCTCTACTGTGAATGATTTGATCTTGCTAAATCCTCTAATGTTAGCATTCTTATAATTTCAACTAAAACTGACTTCAAATCTCTAATGAAATGTTGGACTCAAACAGTTTCATACAGTTCACATTGCTAGTTGAGTTTGTTAACGTAATATTTGTCTTTTCCAATTGCATTGAGGTGATCTTTTACTTTCCTAGTTGATTCATTTTTATTTATGTGGTTCAGGTGTTGAATATATTTAAGGCAATATAGAAGCAAAGTTGCATTCTTCTACACATGACATGCATAATTCTAAACTAAGAATTTATATAAATAGGAAAATTAGAGCCCACCAATACTTTTCATTTACTGCAACATTTTAGGAAGATTATCAATCTGAACTGCCCATTCCCTTCATTTGCAAATATCGTAGAGACTCTGAAACTCCTACATAAAAAGAGGTTTAAATGAGGCATTCTGAGTTGGACAGGGTTGGGCATCTTAACAATGCTTTAAGAACTTATCTTAAAACATTATTTGACTAGTAAATATTATCTGCTATTTTGATAGATATGTACATTTTGAGCTGGTTTACAGAACTGGAAAACTCTCCAGGCTCCTTGATGCTGCCATTGAGCATAGCACAAAATTTAGAATATTGACCTTGTATGTGACCCCTAACCTACTTGGTAAATCATTATTACTATTATTATTATTATTATATTTTCATTGCAATTATTATAGTCAAATCTCCTCATCTATTTTTTAATAAAAGAGGGATTTTTAATGTAATGGAACTATGTTTTATATTCTTCTGTGGCATTATCACTTGTTTTGTTTTATTATGACAAGTCTTTTTATATATCTAAGTAGATCTTACATTCTTTGGAGTCAGGAAGCCAATATGTTAGCTCACACAGTGTATTGTGTGTAGTAAATGATCTGTGAATATGTGTACCTTGATGATAACCCCAGACAGCATTCAAGTGCACTCTACATTTTGGTATTCACAGTTTTATACAATCTTTTCTCATTGAGTGTAGGTTAGACATAGTAATTTAACTCTAGTTAATTAAATAGGAGAAAGGTGATGGAATACCACTTTAGTTACTGTGTTTCAAAAGACTGTCATTTCCTTTTGCTAGCACTCATTCTCTGGCTTGAACTCCTTTTATTTTGGCTCTTCTTGTTGCTTGTTCTGGTAAGTATACTGGAGAGTCTATGTGGTCAGATTTGAGTTATGCCTCTGAAAACCTACTGGTAAAGAACTAAAGCCCTTAGTCCAACAACCCTTGAGCACATGCATCCTACCTACAACCATGAGAGCCCTCTTGGAAAAGAATGTTCCCCTAATCAAGCCTTCAAATGAGGATAAATCCTCTCGCTAAGTCCTCTAACTTTAGAATTCTTAATAACTTCAACTAAAACTGACTTCAAATCTCTAATGAAATGTTGAACTCAAACAGTTTCATACAGTTCACATTGCTAATGGAGCCCCAGCTACTGTGGTTTGAATATTTGTGTCCCCTCCAAAATTCATGTTGCAAATTAATCTCCAATGCAACAGTATTAAAAGGTGGGGTCTTTAGAAAATGGCTAAGCCATGAAAGTGGCTTATGATCGAACCCTCATAAATAGATTGGTACCCTTATGAAAGGGCTTGAGAGGATGAGTTTCCTCCTTGCTTCCCCTCAGCCATGAGAGTACATAGCGTTCATCCCCTCAGGAGGATGTAGCAACACGGCACCATCTTGGAGGCAGAAAGCAACCCTCACCAGACAGCGAAGCTGCCAGTGCCTTGGTCTTGGACTTTTGGCCTCCTCAACTGTGAGAAATACATTTCTGTTGTTTATCAACTGCCCATTCTCAGGTATTCTGTTATAGCAGCTGAATGGACTAAGACACCAGCCAATACCTCAACTGTAGCTTTGTGAGAGACTCTAAAGCAGAGTGTACAGCTGAATCACACCTGGATTCCAGACCCACAGAAACTGGGAGAAGATAGATGTGTCTTATTTTAAGTCATCGTTTCAGGGTAAGTTGGGTAACAAAAGATAAATAAGACTATAACTATCTGCCTGCTTTACCATGAAATCAAGCCCTACTTACAGATGTATTTTGATCCCACTGCTTCTGAGGCATGTATGATGAACACACGGAAAGTGCAATTCTTAATTCATTTCAAATGTATCCCTATTCTATCGATTGTTCAGGTCTTTAATAAACCTTACGAATATCAGTGACTCTATGTTTTATTCCTATATTAATTCTAATATATTATAAATATTTATTAAAACTATAATTTTCAACATGAAGTATTTCCCTTCCAGTAAGTACACTGTGTTTTTGGTATGGGTATTGGGATTCAGAGTCAGACATGAAGAAGTCAGTATTAAAGGCCAGCCATAAAAAGCAGCTGAGAGTATCCCTGAGGCAAGATCGTGTTTTAAAAGTAATCATTTATTTGAGAATTTTTTGAGTAGTTGTCAAATTAATGTTAAGAAAAAAAAAATACACGTAGTGGGATTAAATTTTAGAAACTAGAGGAAAAAGTTGCTAAGTGCAACCAAGGTTATTTTAGTATAAATATTTAAGTTTAGCTTTAGAAGTTAAAATTCAGAACTTTGACATAATATGAACCATGGAGGACACTTTGTGAGATAACCTAACAAAGGAACTTTCTGTCCTCAGGATGCTGATTCATAAATGACAAACCAATGCCTCCTGTAACAAATATTTCATGGAAAACACTTCTTTTGAAATTCTGTGAAAGTTTGGTAACATATTAAAGTGTTTCAAGGAATCTCATTTTGACCTCTCATCATCTTTGCCTTTTAATAATTATTTTTAGAACATTTTCTCTTAAAAAATTATCACTGCCATATTTGTGAAGGGAAAGGGCCACAAATAGTTTTCCCATGTAGTCCATTGTCTATCAAGTAGCCAAAAACTCTTCCGAATGTATTTATGCCTTTTTTGATCACTAAGATCATGAAACCAGCTTTTTGTCTATTTAAACTTAAAATCAGTAGGTAGAAGCACAGCTGAAGAAATGACTAATGGGGAATTAACCAATCTCTGAAATATGGTATGACAGAGTGGAAGAGCTTTGGAATATGTTATAACCACATTTCAACTTTAGCTCTTCTGTATGTAAGATGTGTGATTAAAGGCAACTCACTGTATTTGTTATCAGTAAAATGGATAGGATTGCCATGAATATTTGACTCTATAATATAAATAAAATTGTTACAGGCACCTTACTCATGCTGACAAACTGTCGCTTTTTCCTTGGCTAAAAGCAAACGTTTTACCTGCCAGTACTATGAAAAATTGGATGACGCTACAAATTGACTTAAGCCATTTAGTTTAAAAACTTTATGAGGTTATGTTTTATATATGTTCTTCCATGAGAAGAGGAGGGAAGAGATATGTTAATAAGACTACACCTAATCCAGATTCTATGCCTCCAATAACAGGACCGAGGAGAAAGCCTTTAAATATCTCATACTCTAGATGATGGCCCCTCCCTCAGCCTGCACAGTACCATTGGCCCTGCACAGTATCATTGACATCCCAGAATGCTTGCCTTCCCTGGAAAGACCTGGGCCCTCCCATTTCCCTCTCACAGCACTGACAACCTCAGCACCACTGGCTGCCTAGGGGTCACCAGTCCAACCTCAGATACGTGATTCAAACTTGCTTATATCACAAGAACCCTAAGACTCCCAGGTCATCCCTGTTACCTGACTTTTATCACCACAGAGCTCTGCCTTTTCAGCATCTTTCATTGACTCAGAGTCACTCATGAGCAAAATTCCCCAAACCATCATTTATTTTTAATTGTTTTCCTTATCTTCTAACACCTTGTACCCAAACCATCATTTGTGAGTATTTTATTTGGTTTCTTGTTCTAAACAAACTTAGCTCTCCCTAAGCATACTACTTCACAAGTAGCCTTTCAAGTTTCTTTCTTCTTCTCATGCCACTAGAAGTGAGAGGCTCAAAGTAAAAAGGCTTGCTCCTTGCTCCTTGCTCCTCACAGCCAGTCTAGACCCAAGACTGTACCATGCAGGACTCCCTGATACAGTCATCTACAGGATCTGGGTCCCTCTCCCTTACCTGACTAACTTTTTACTATACCAACCACTATTTTCTCGAACAAGACTTTCTAGGTCTCTGAAAGAAGAGAGTCTTCTAATTTTCCTTTTTTTTTTCTTTTCTTTTCTTTTCTTTTTTTTTTTTTGAAACAGTCTTTCTCTGTCACCCAGGCTGGAGTGCGGTGGCATGATCTCGGCTCACTGCAACCTCCACCTCCCAGGTTCAAGTGATTCTCCTGCCTCAGCTATCCAAGTAGCTGGGATTACAGGCATGCACCACCACGACTGGCTAATTTTTGTATTTTTAGTAGAAACAAGTTTTCCCCATGTTGGCCATGCTGGTCTTGAACTCCTGACCTCAAGTGATCTGCCTGCCTCAGCCTCCCAACTGCTGGGATTATAGGCATGAGCCACCGAGCCAGGCCCTAACACAATCTTTGTACATTGAAATCCTTTCCTCCAATAGTCTTCTCCACTTTATGTCTGCTGTTTATCATGTGCTAGAATTTGCCATTACCAACAACTATTATCATTGTTAGAAGCTTGTTTTCAAATATAATCTTTTATTACGTTGGTGCGAAAGTTATTGTGGTCTTTACCATTACTTTGAATGGCGAAAACCACAATTACTTTTACACCAACCTAATATCTTTCTAGCTCACAATTTTGTAAAATTAAGTTACCTAATTCCAACAATTTTTGACCAAAGAAGGCCTGCAATCCACGTAAACACCATATTCCCCTTAGACATGACACTCTTGTTTGCTCCTTTCTCTCCAACTCCACTGGTCCCTTGCTGTTGTCACAACTACAGGCACCCTGCTGCCTCAGGGCATTTGAATTTGCTCTTTCATCTGCATTGCATACTTTTCCTCTTGCAAGCCACATAACAACCTGAAAAAAGATATGCAGCCATGCAAATTCA
Source organism: Pan troglodytes (assembly GCF_028858775.2). Classification (NCBI taxonomy): domain Eukaryota; kingdom Metazoa; phylum Chordata; class Mammalia; order Primates; family Hominidae; genus Pan; species Pan troglodytes. The sequence continues at coordinate 76,684,225 of NC_072415.2, forward strand.
ATTACAATTTAATGCAAAATTAGGAAATAATATAGTAAAATAAGGAGATACTCCTCCATTAAGTTTGGGGTCATGATGCATGGGACTAACAGGTATTATAAACGTGGCATAGCTCTGAAAAGGCATTGCATTTCTGGGCTAACAACAATCATATTCTTGTCTATATCAGGGTCAACACATCTATATATTCCTTCCAGAAAACTATAGTTCTTAAATGTAATTCATTTCCAACTTAATGAACTATTGAAACATAACTAATTTTGTCATGCTAATAAATGAACCCTCCCATGAATGTTTAGATAGCAATCTTTGATGCACAGTTCATGACCACCACAAAATTGCGAGCTCCTATTTAGAATGTTTCAAATACTGATGAAGGGTGTCTAAAGTAAATATTTCAAACTGGTATTTCAAAAGTTAACCACCAGACAGAATTTGAGTATTGATTAAAGAAAGTAACATACACATGGATCACATGGTGTATAATGCAGTATTTAATGGCAAAAGAATTGATTACATGCCAGACAATTTGCTTTTATCTATACTAACATTATATGGAATCACCTATCAGCAATGAACAAGAAAGTGGATCCTATCATGTTCTTGCTGAGAATATACATAATTGTGTTGGTTGGCATCTCCCAAGAGGCAGACAGACTCCAAGATGAGATTATAAGTACAAAAAGTTTATTGAGGAATGTGCTTGGAAAGCATAAATACATGGAATCAGAAGTAGACAAGGGAGAACGGTCAGATTAGAAACTCTAAACAGATGCTTTTGAAAAGGGAGTGGGAAAAAAGAAGGATAAGATAGATCTAAAATTGTCACACTATTCTTGTAAATTTTGGTTGAGCTTGTGGGAATTCTTTGAGTCCAAACACTCTGTAAGGGTAGTCTCATGTCCCATTGAGATGGGCTAGCACTAGTAGCCCTGTCATGGTCAATCATTGGCTGGGAGCAGCCTGGGGAAATTATGAACTTGGAAATCTATGGTGGTAGATCCAGAGACCATAGGGATGCTCACTGGGCTGTCAACTATACTCCCCATAGCAGGTCTGTCATACGGGGGATTCTCATGGCCACCGCAATAACCATACCCCCAAAACGTTTGTAAAAGGCTGATGTGTGTGTGTGTGTGTGTCTGTGTGTGTGTGTTTTGCCTTATCAAATATATATGGTGACTTAAATTGAATGTTGAACACCAAGCATTATTGTTAGTTCATTTTTGTAAAAGTAAGTCATGTATTTTACCACCATTCCACTTGTAATTTAAACATCATGGGTTAAGGAATGCATTCTCATTATTGTCTAACTTACACATATTGTCTCCTGAATGCTTCACCAGGAGAGTGGTTCTTCCACTGTTGTCTTTGCCCTCTGCCACTACTGATCATCCCTTTTCACCCAGCACTCTAGGGTAGCAACTGGCTTATCTCTGCTTTTCTGCTGAGCATGAGGGGAGTAGTACAATAAAGGTTGCATTTTCTTAAGCCTGATTAAGACTAAACATATAGATGCATATACCGTGAATATGTCTTTGCTTAAAGAGTGATTTTAGTATGGAATTAAAAGTTTAAGAATGATAAACATTAAAGATCTAAAAAAACTTGGCATTTTCCTTAAAGGTTAGGATGGTAAGCACTTAGATTTTCCTAATTAGGCCACCCTATATTTCTTTCACTTCTCATTGAGCTCTTTCATTTCTGAGTTTTGTCTATGATGCAGTTGTATATTTATCTTAATTTTGTTTCATAGCAAGTATTGTCAAAAAGCACTCTCTCTACAGTCAAGGGTACTTCTATCAACTTAACTTGCACTTCATGCTAATATGATGGCAGTGCACTTCACACAGGTATGCATGACCAAGTTTCTGCAAGTGAAAATGAATGTATTAACTCATTAGTTGGAAAGTTTGTACTTGAGCTCTATAAATAGGTAAGAGGAACTTCATTTGGTTGGATGTCACAAAGAATTAAATTGCTCTAGTGGCATCAGGATATTTAATAAAGTATCAAAATATGAAAACTTAAAACATGTGGAAAAGGAAGCTCTGTATAAGAAACTGTGACACTATTAATATAAGCTTGCAGTGGGCCATTTGAGCACTCCTGCTGGGAAATATTACGGGGTAATCCAACATGATGCATGTTGAGGCTTTCTAACATTCTGTGATTGTTTTCAAGTTATTTCCATACTAATGTTACATATGATGTGAATATGCAAGATTAGAAATAAAATTATTCTTCAGAAAAGTATTTTGAATGTATAAACACTGCAGAACATTTTTCATTAGTATTCAAATGAAATTGATGTTTAGTTTATGCAAAAACTGGAATCTGAGATATAATTACATTCTTATCCCAATCTCATTCACATGTAATCATTAGAAATACATACTGAAACAAAAAGCATTTGAAGAGCTTTTGATGTTAAAAATCTGGTCAATTAAAATATTATTTGTCATATTATTTTATTGAAAAACACACAAAATCATTTTAATTACAAAGTTAATAGTATCTCAATATACTAAATTTAACTTCACCACTCAAATGTTTGATCTGTCTCAGCAGATTTTGCACTCACTATGTATAACAAAGAATAAATCCAGTTCCTAGGAGGAAGCAATTTACTTCTTCTAAAGATCGGTTTATGTCCAAGCACTCCAAGCACTTATATTTTCTTTTCACTTTAAGCATCTTCTAGAAAATCCCAAGAACACTTTTATGTAAATAAAATCTGTAGCAAAAGTATTTCTAACCTAAACCCGTGAATAGTAGTTGCTTTTTGCACCAATAAAATTGATAGTTACCATGCAAGCTACATTTTTTGTTCTGTACTCTCTTGGCAGGTATTTCTTGAAACAAGATAACAATTGCTCCACTGATTGCTTCTCACTGGGAAACACTCTTAAATGAAAAATACACTAGGGTAGTTTCTGTGTCAGAAATCAACATTGTCACTGGGAGGAAAGTATGCAAAATGTATTACTTTGGCATTTTTGTAAAGTTATATTGTCCTACAGGGGAACAAGGATGCTTGTTTGCACTAGGATCCAAAATACACTAGGCTTTGCTTCCTTTTATAACAAAGTTTTGCCTTCACTCTATTTTTTTAAATATTAAGACAAAAAAACTGAATCCCATGTTAACAATTTTGTTTGCATGTAATGATAATGGAGAAGGCATATATAAAGTTATTGTTAGCCTTATAACTAATGCCTAAATTAATGAACATGAAAAATAGTGCTATATAATTTTGTTTTCCTACGTTAAGTGAGTTACAGTCAATGGTAGTATCAAAATAGACTAAGCCAGGCTGCCGTTAAATGTGGTTAAAATGTGTGTGTGTCTGTGTCTCTGTGTGTGTGTGTGTGTGTGTGTGTGTGTGTGTGCCACAGAGCCTTGGTGGCTTAAAGGCAAATGATTATTTCTTCCCAACCTACAGATGATAAAGAAAGGTTAGGATTCTGTTTTGTGTCACACACTCCAGGACTAAAGCCAACAGGGCAGATACTGTAATGAATTCATGCCTGTTGTAAAGACCCAGAGAAAGAAAAGTGGATGGGTTGTCCACTGTTTCTTTAAATTTCTAGGCCTGACAAATGTCACTTCTTCTCACATTTTATGGCCTTTCAATGGAGCAGGACAGTGAAATAATATTAGCTTCCTAGAAGGAGAGCCAGCAATATTAGGGGGCAGTCCCAGTGATGACCACAGCCTGACTATCTGTCTTCCAAACATTCAGCTCTTCTCCTTACTACCTGCAGACTCACTCACTCCTCTAGGGGACAACACAAAATTTTCCTTCAGTCACTTCATTATAGCTCAAATTCCAGGAACTCTGATTGATATCTGTTTCATTTTTTCCACATCTAGATGTGGCTACTCAATCTAGAGACCTATATATTAGAATTAGTTTTCCCAAAACTGAAACATGCAATGATAAAATGGGCACAGAGCCCTCAATATACTCTTTATTTGGAAAGAATACTAGGTCGATTAGATCAGTCACTGATAGGCAGCAATTCTGAACTTTCCCACCCAGGCATGGCAAGCATCCTTTCCCTGGAGACAGAAAATGCTCCTGGGTTAGGCATTGATTCTGCTCCCTAGGAGGGAAAATCACTCAATTTTTCCCCATAACTGTTGGCATCACTTTCTGGAAGTTTCTTTTTTTATCAGTTATTGGAAAGGAATATGCACTTCTGTGAGGGACTAAGCATTTTTTTTCAGCCTATTTCCTACCTTTAGTCACCTGGAGACCAAAGAGACATTTTAAGTCTTAAATAGTCACAGTGTATTTAGATCCAGGGAAGCGGATACGTTGGCAGTGCTAATGTCTCAAAAACCTTAATGGCCTCTGTGTCTTTGCTTTCCCACCAGCACGCCAAACTTGAATGGGTGTATGTGGTGGGCAGAATTCTAAAATATTTTTTCAGATAATGATTTAATTTGAATACATGTGAATTTAATTGAATACATATGTGTTTACATTGGACAATATCAAATAGGCAGTCAGGAGTTAACTTCATCAAGTACCAGAAACAAATGAAATGTCTTACGATTACTTAGGTTTTACCAAATTTTCACAAATCAAGAAAGTGAAATTGTGGTTGTTGCTCTTGTTTTTATTAATATTGTCATAATATTTGGTTCAGGTTATATAAAGAGATAAGTCTAGTATAGGATTTTCTGAAATTGGCTGCTTGATTTTAACTGAGAGATTTGCAGTTTTGGATTTCAGTATTTTGTCTTTCACCCTATTGCTGCAATCACAGTTTGAACAGGTAATAAAAATGGGAAAGATGGAAAGTTTTTTATTTTGTGTTTTATACAAGAAAATATAAATGTAAATTATTTAATTTTAAATTAAGCTGGAGGCTGAAGGATTACAATATCAGTTGCATATACTACATGACAAAAAATGGTGAAATATTGATCACAAAAAATGTCTTTATTTAAATAAGTTATTATCATTATATTTAATTACACTATTTTGCCCCAGATTTTATCAGGTTGTGAGTTTAATTTGGCAGGTAATCTTCTTTGACTCATTATAGCCTTGTCGCTATTTCTTTCCAATGAGTAAACAGAAACCATAAACTTCTTTAAAAGATTGAGAATGCAATTTAGAAAGAGATGTTTTAAAAAGTATTGAGAAGATGTGGAAAAGTAAAACTGAATTATAACAATGTTACAATGATTAGATAAAATGAGTGGAGAAGTATTTGACTCTCTTCAAAATTAAGCAAAGAATTGTGTAGAATTAGGATTATTTCTATGTTATTTGATTATGGAATTTGTTTGTGAAACCATATGGCACTAGCATTTTTTGGAAGTTCTTAAACTAAGAATTACATTTCTCTAATAGATATGGGACAATTCCAGTTATTCATTTTATCAGTTGATTTTGATAGCTTGTGTTACTCAAAGAGTAAGTGTTTAATTTATTGGCATGCAGCTTCTCATATTTCCTCACTGTTAAAAGGCCAATATAATATTTCCTTCAAAGGCTAAGATAAATTTGTAAATTAATGGATTATAAATAAATGTATAAAACCATAAATTACATACAAGCAGTAGTTATTTCATATATCACATATCTGATAAATTGGAAACTAATAATTATTTCTTCAAAGCCAGGGTTCTCAGATATGACACAGTTGCCATTTGGAGCTGGACAATTTTCTGTTGAAGGCAGTTGTCTTGTGTACATTTTTTCCTGCTTTGCAGCATCTCTGGCCAGTATCCACACATGGAAGTGGCAGCCTCTCTTCTCCAGGTGAAAAAAACAAAAAAGCTCCAAGCATTGCAAATGTACTCTGAGGGGCACTATCACTCCTGGTGAAGAGCTACTGCTTTAACACAAAGGATGAGATGTCTCATCTCCCTCCTAAGGTCATGTGTACATGTATAATTAGATAAGAGGTGTATTATTCTTCCCTTTAATCCATCTTCTTCAATAAACAAAAATGTTCAGTATAAAGGCAAACCGATAATTCAAATACCCTATTTACAAAGAGATTTGCATTCTAAATTGATGTGGCTTTGAACAGACAAATATTATAAAAGAAATTGTGCTTGTATATTATGCTAAGGATGAGACACTTTTTTACAAATCATAAGAGTTAAATATTTGAACAATTAGCACTGTTCTCTTTGTTCTTAGAATGAACTTTCAAAATGCCTACATATATAACACATTACTACATAATTTTCAAGAAGGAATAGGAATCTTTAATGAAAGTTAAACTATTATAGAGCAATATAATCAGAAACAAAATATAGGATATTAAAAATCATACAGAGAAGCAAACTAAATTTATGCAAGTAAATTGAAGAATATAGGTTTTAAAAAAGGGTTTTGTTTAGGTACAAATTAACACAGACACATTAGAGTGATGAATATGGAATTGTGATTTATGTAAACAAAACATCATATAAAATATATGACTCCAATTATTGGTATTTCATTTTAAACCTATTTTAAGAGATTTAGGAATGTGTGGTTTTGGACTATCTTATTGTTTTATGCTCCAATTTAATTTAGATACATGATTTACATTGTAATTTTAAATGTTTATGTTATGTGTAATACAAAGAAGAAAGTAATATTAGTCAATAATTGTGTATTTATTTATGTACTTCAAAAGCAAAGATGAACCTAAAATGAACATGATACATTATCCTTTGGATGACATTTACATTTTCTTTCTCAAACAAATTATAATGATAAGCTCTTGGATATATTTATAATGTAGATTGTTAAAATTTGGAAAAATACAAGATTTAAATGCTTTTACAGCCAAAATAATAATATGTTAAACTGTTCTTGGGGATTTTCCAAGATGAAATGATAGGATCTGGATTTATTCTAATATCTGAAACAACTAAAATTAAAGGACAAAATCTAGGAAACAATAACGTTCAGATACGGAACATCAGGCCACACAGGACAATGATCCTTAAGAGAGAGGAAGACATGAGGTAAGTCCTACGATTGCCCCAATATCATAACTGAGGGTCCCATGTATCTTTAGCTGAGGACTGATAAGAATATATGTGAGCCAGACAACCTGTTGCCAGGCAAATAATCACCCCAAAGGAGCACAGAACTCACAGGAATATATCGTGTCCATGGGACTTTGGATAGAGGACCCCAATGGGTATTGTCTCCCTGTTAGTATTTAGCCCTTGACTAAAAGCTGCTTTGGTCGAATCTAAAAAACCTAGAAGCAAGCACTGATTTCCTCTAACCGTACACTCCAGAGCCTGATCCTCCATACCTGATCACAGACTTAACACTAGGACTTAGAGTTAAAGTGACCTTATCCCGCCTAGAGTCTTCTGAGATAAATTGTTTTTCTACCTGTATTACTTGCTATTTGCTCTTAAACCTAGGCACCATTTCAATTTTTTTTTTTCTTCTTTTTTTGAAATGGGTCCTGCTCTGTCACCAAGGCTGGAGTGCAGTGGCAAGACCATGACTCACTGTAGCCTATATACCCCCAGGTTCAAACAATCCTCCTGCTTCAGTCTACCAAATAGCTGGAACTACAAGCACGCACCACCATGTCTGGCTAATTTTTTTTTTTTTAAAAGAAATGGATCTTTCTGTGCTGCCTAGGCTGGTCTCCAACTGCTGGCTTCAAGTGATCTTCCCACCTCGGCCTCCCACAGTGCTGGGATTACAGGCATGAGTCAACACCCCCAGCCTCAATTACTTTTTTCAATCTGCCTGACTCTGTTGGTTTACAGGGTTTAAAGTCCTGACAATTCTCTTTACTTCTGCATCATCCTTTGCTTCTGAAAGAGACATCAGTATAAGTGTCTCTATGTGTTATTTTGTTCCTGGTTATAAGCAGTGGAAGGCTTTATTGTGTTAAGCATCAAAAACGGAGCTGAACGTGCGATGAAACAAACTGAATACAAAACTAAAATGTACCATCACAAAGTAGCAGCCTAAGAATTGCTCACTTTCAGTACCTGTGGCCAATAAAAACCTAATCTCCTCCAAAATAGTTATCGATGATGACACTGCATGAATACCAACGAAAGAGCGCTGAATCGATTTAACCATCTGCTTTATCATATTAAGGAAGACGTCAGAGCAAATAATGATGAGCAAGGATCAACAACAGCAAAAGGAATGTTAGTTGTCACTACCACCACACAGACACCAACATGACATAGCCGAGTCACAGATGAGTACAGTTTGAAGCAATATCACGCATAACTAAAAGAGGTCTTCTATTGTGTCTTCATTTGATTGCCTCTAATAAAGTTTATGTTCCTGAAGAATTGAGGTTGGAATTTAGTACTACTTTTAGAAAATTCTTAAAGGCTGATTTTAGGTGAGGAGGCCAAGACTGAAATTTCTAATATGAGAAACAGTGTAATCCCAAGGTTGCATACTTCAGTCCTGAGCAGGAGATAAGAACATTAATTTTACTAATTAATCATTAGGGGAAAGGAGAGCGCACTTAGGACCTCCAGCAAGAATGATGTTGAATCATGTATTTAGGACATTTTAATGTGATTATGCTATGACAAACTTTCTTTGTTGAGCTTAGATCAACCCTACATTTTAGCTGACAAGGACCACCTAAATTCCTGAGTTGCAATAGATTAGAGCTTTGCAATGTACATGCTGTTGAGACTGTGACCTGTAGAGAATTGTAGCAATCCTATGAAAGCAGCATGACTCCTTCACTGTTGGGATTGAAAGCCCGAGTGACAGGTCACTTCCTCCATCATACCAAAGTGTATGAACATATTCTAATACACTAAGAAATCTTTATTAGCCAATGTTCTTTGCTTTTCTCTTACTTTTTTTAATTACTGAAATTTAATAGCAACCTATTTTATGGATTTATTTAAGTGCAAACTAATTGTGATAAGTTATAGAAAATATGAATATATTCATAATGATAGTATGCTCACAGTTTTGCTCTGTATACTTCCCCTATTATAGCGGCTTAGTGGTGCTGGTTTATTTTCCGTAGTGTAAAATAGATGAATTCAATGTGACCTTTCCTACACCATGTGTTCAGCAAATATGATACGCTCTGGGGAATTAATGACTGATCACCACCATTACCCTAGCAAACCCATCAATGTTGTAATTTGTACAAACCATAAACTGGGCGTGGGAAGGATACTGAAATTAAATTGACATTGAATGAAAGTTAAAATCGCAGCCCCCTTCACATATGCAGATGTGGCTTCCTTCATTTTAATAAGGCATTACAAAGGAGTTTCCTGATTGATAGGTAGTTGATATTTATGGACCATCTAAAATGGGTAAAGTTGCAGAAAAATTATTCAAAATGATTTTTCTAACTTTTTATAACTTACATTCATTGATGCACATGTGAAACTTTATGTGTTGATGAAAACTCAATTGACAGTCTGTCAACTCACTTCACGTTGTTTGTTTTTAAACTTTTTTGGGAATAAGGGCTGCCTGTTAACTTTCTAATCCCATTAATCCTAGTAGTTTGGAGGCAGCAGATATTGATGATATATTCACATATAAGTGTTTATTACATTTAAAAGATTACTTTTAGTTATTATTATTTGATTTTGTATTTCTATTTAATTTGCTTCAAAATACAATAGAAGGATTGCCTTTCTTAGTAAAAACAGACAATAATTACTTTGGTCTAATGTAACACTGGCTGTGATAGAGTAGCTTGTAACATTTTCATGTTCCTTCAATAACCATGATGGAAGCTACATAAAATAGTCAAGTAAACACAAATGTCATGGAAGGCATCTAAGCCTTGAAAGATCAAGATTTTGGAGAGACAGAAAGAAGAAGGGCTTACTGAAGAGGGTCTAGCATTCTGCACGTCTTTTCTTCCTCTGAGTATTGTCTAGTAGTTGGGCATAGGAGAGATTCTAAGAAGCCAGTTAGAGCCAGATAGCCAATAGGCAGAGAAACCAGCAAAGCTTTCAGAGATATCATAAAATATAATGGCAAACACTGCTATTTGAAAGGCCAAGAACATGGAGAAGAGAGAGGTCCAGAAATTTTAACTTGATATAAGGCATTTGTATTAGTCCATTTCCACAATGCATAAGGAACTGCCGAAGGCTGGGTAATTTATAAAGGAAAGAGGTTTAATTGGCTCAAAGTTAAGCATGGCTGGGGAGGCCTCAGGAAACTTACAATCATGGCGGAAGGTGAAAGGGAAGCAAGCCACCTTCCTCACAAGGCAGCAGGAAGGAGAAGTGCTGAGCAAAGGTGGAAGAGCCCCTTATAAAACCATCAGATCTCCTGAGAACTCACTCACTGTCATGAGAACAGCATGGGGGAAACCACTCCCATGATTCAATTACCTCCACCTGGTCTCTCCCTTGACATGTGGGGATTATGGGAATTACAACTCAGGATGATATTTGGGTGGAGACACAAAGCCTAACCGTATCAATATTGTTGAGGCATTTCAGATTAAGTTGTATAGGAAAAGAGGCAGTCAGGCAGAAAAGCAGCTGAAAATCAAAGGAAAATTGTTCATTTTAAAGTGTTGGAAAAATTAAAATTTGAATCAAGAAGTTTCTAAGGAAGATGGACCCTGCTTATTATCACAGATTCTCTGTTTATTCTCCAAAAGGTCTACATTGGTGTCAAGGTGAATCAAAGGTGGATCTAGCCAAAAACTACATATTAGACTGGAATAATTTCAGTCCCTAAAAGATTGAGAAGATTTGTCCCTACTCCAACTGCACATCAGACAAATCTACCCTGAAGGAAGATAACTACATCCAGAGGCTTTATGAATTTTTCATATATAAGGCCTGGCATTCAATAGAATATTCAATTAAAAAAAAAACAAAGTTTTACAAAACATGATTAGAAACAAACCCAGAGCTAATCTATTTATTTATATTATTACAAATGGAGTTAAAGAAGTTGTACTTAGTAAATTGGATACAATGTATGACAAAATAGAGAACTTCACCACAAAATTCAAACCCATACAAAAAAAACATTAATTAGAAATTATACAATGAATAAATATAATAACTGAAATTGAGAAGTTAGGTAGATAATAATGGATTTGACACAGCTGAAGGAAAAAAACAATAAAAGAGAAAGTAAGTCAGAAAAAAATAATCTCAAGCATGGGCAACAAACAGGGTGGAAAATACGAAAAAGCAGGTAAGGGCTATGTAGGTCAGGATGGAAAAGTTTTTCATGAATTTAATTGGATTTCTAGGAAGGGAGGAGAGAATAGGCAATCCATCACCATCTTTGGCGTGGATCCCTCTGTCATAAGGAATGCTCACTGATTTTCTAGCAGTCTTGCTCACACTGACATTTTGGGGTTCCTGTGTTTGTTTGTTAGGTCTTTTATTGGCTTCCAGTAGTCTTCTTTCTGTGTCCTTGCATTTTGGTTTACATCTGCCTAATACTGTCGGTCTTTTTTCTTGAGTTTTCTATTAAATTAGTGTCTTATTTCTCAGGTTGTTTGTGTGTGTGTGTGTGTGTGTGTGTGTGTGTGTGTGTGTGTGTGTGTTAAGACAAGCATTTGTTATTTTGTCTGAATTTTAAGCAAATTAATTTTGGGCTTACTCAACTTTCTAGATTCAACTCAAGTCTTTTCAAGTTCTTATTTTTTGCATGCACTTCTGTTATTTTAAGAGTTAAAAAAATATATATATGTAGTCTCAAATGATTAATTCACATGTCACAGTGTGAGGTGCATTGAAATCCCCTTTGACCAGAAATTTAGAATATGGACCAAAACACTTATTGAATATATATAATGAAATATTTGTTGGGCTCTAATAATTATGATAATGTGATGTACATTTTGTCAAAACTTATAGTGTTAGTTGTTTAACTCATTAAAACCAGACTGACTTAGATGAATATAATTATAAATCTTGCTAAAATATGTTTTAAATTATTTTATCTGGATACCAGGTTCACAAAATATGTCTTATAATTTTTTAGTTATTTTAATTTCAGTTTTATTTGGAATGTTCTAATGTATGTATCTAATCTCCTCTCTTGTTTTTTCAATAATACTTGTTTGATATATAAATTTAGCAAGAAGCAGTTAGCCTGAAATTATTATATTTCTAATGTCTCTTAACTTAAAATATATAATTATTCAAACATTTAAGCTGGCCTTAAATAAATAAATTTGAAAATCTTATATGGTAAAATTATACTGTTACTAAAGCATAAAAATTTACATAATAAAATTTTAGAATATAGTACTTTATAATGGAAGACTAGGCAAGTCACTATGGAATGTTAATAATTTAGATGTCACCACACGAATAGCAAACTATTTTTGTAAAGTTTAATCTTTTTTAATGTTAATAAATCAATGGAACAATTGTCATTACCATATAAATTACTGTTGCTGTTAGCTTTAAAAATATGAATTGGCATAACTTATGCAACTGAAGAGAAAATTGTAAATTTTCCTGAAATTTAAATTTGCAGTTAATTTACAAAAACTTTATTCTTTTTATCCAAATCATCAGCTATAAAATTATAAGTATGCTTGATGTTCATAAACATTTTAATGTATATTTGCAGAGATACATTTTAACAATACAAGTAATACTTTCTTTAAGATATATATTATATCCATTGACATCTCTCGATCACTGGAGTCTCCTCTCAAAAACACATTCATAGGGAAAGGAAACAGAGAAAAATGAAATTCTTCAAGGTATTTTAAAACATAACGATAAAAAACAGAGATGTATTTTCATTACCCTCAGATTTCTACAGGCAAATCATTCTTAACTGGCAAAATATTATTTGATTTCAATTTCTGCCACAGTTAACAGCAATAACAAAAAATAAAAGTAAAGATAAATTCATCATCAGAACTACCACTAGTTCTTCCAGTTCCCTACAGTACTTTCTTCAAGTTGGATTTTAAACTACAACTAGCTATTACCCAGACTCTGAAACCAGTTATCTTATATTGCCTTACTCATAGCTTTCCTGTGTTTTGCATTTGATTTTAGTATGCTCTATAGAATTATCACTTATGCACATGTAAATAAAAATATTTGCCATTCTAAAACAGAATAATGCCATGTGAATAAATACTTACAAAAATAATTTATTTCATTACCTGAATGTTAAATACTGTAAACTTCTCAAGAGTGTATCTGATTTAGAACATTCTAAATAAAACTGAAGTGAAAAAGAACTGCACAATTATAAGACATACTTTGTGGACTTGATATCCAGATAAAATAATTTAAAACATATTTAAGCAAGATGTGTAATTATATTCATCTAAGTCAGTCTGGTTTTGATGAGTTGAATAACTAATACTCTTTATATGTGACAGGAAATGGAAATAAAAGATAAGTTCCAAGTAGGGGAAAATGTTGTGCTAGAATCAGTACACGGAAAACATCTCTTATTTTGAATGTAAAGATTAACACAATTTGATTAATAGAAAATGTTGTTTCATTTAACCCACAATCATTAATGTTGAACAAATATTCTGTGGCTTTGTTTTTGAAGAACATGGTTTTATTAGCTCGCCTATTACCCCGTAATTCTGCTGCCTCTTTCTAATCCAAGACACTCTCATTTCACATCATTCACAACTCTCATTTCCCAATTATTAATAGCCTCAAACATATCTCCATGCTTTCTCTTTTGTTTCTTTCTCACACTGCCATGATCTATCTTATAAGCTTTATTGTCTTTCTGTTTTGAATTAAAAGCAAAAATAGCATCTGGTCTCCCCCTTTAACTTTCTGGCCACGTTCACTTCATTGAATGCCACTCCCTAGTGAGTTCATTATATTCTTATCCTGCCCTTTATCAGCTTCTTTAAAATGTCCAACTTTTTCCCAAGTCAGAGTAATTTTATGTCAATTTACATTAGCCTAGAATGTTTGTTTCTTACACCTACATCTTTCTCGTCCCTTACCACCCTTCAAGAACACATATGATTTTTAAAAACTTTTATTTTATTTATTTATTTATTTATTTATTTTTGAGACAGAGTTTTGCTCTGTTTCCCAGGCTGGAGTGCAGTGCTGCAATTTTGGCTCACTGAAATCTCTGCCTCCTTGGTTCAAGCGATTCTCCTGCCTCAGCCTCCTGAGCAGCTCTGACTACAGGTGTGCACCACCATGCCCGGCTAATTTTTGTATTTTTAGTAGAGATGGGGTTTCACCATGTTGGTCAGGCTGGTCTCAAACTCTTGACCTCAGGTGATCCACCCACCTAGGCCTACCGAAGTGCTGGGATTACAGGGGTGGGCCACCATGCTTAAGTACACATATTTTTAATGTCTACTTCTTGCATACCCTGGAGATTTTAGTTAAAATGTTTCCTTTATAAGAAGCATCTGCAGAACTCTCTTGTTCAAAGGTATGCGTCTTTCTCCTGCTCTGATTTGCAGAGCCATGTTCAACTTTTAAAATTGCTCTTGTAATAATGTTAAACAGAGATATGTTTGTGAAAAAACTCTTATTTTCTCACTGGATTCTGAATCTGGTGAGGGAACAACATTACTCTATTCAAGGCTAAAATAGTGTGAATACTTAATCACAATAAGATTAAATGTCCATTTTAAATTTAATTGCTATTTTAACATTTGGGAAAACGTTATTTGAAATGTTATTTGGGAAAACGTTTATTGAAGGGAAAACACTTCAATAAAATGTTGATTGGAAAAATATATCAAAGAAAGCTGTATATTTTTCTTGACATTCTGTGAAATTGTTCATAATCATCAGTATATGCAACCTAAAATTATAAATTAGGCTGAGATTTATATTAGATCTTTAAAATGGAGAAAAATGTGTGCTTTTTGAAAATCTGCGATCTTTCTCTCCTGGATATTGTCATTATTTTCATATACACAAAAAAAAGTGGCTTCATTTTGAAAAATATTTGAAAAATGTTGTTTCTTCCTTGAAACTTTTAAATTGATATTTTCACATTTTTTGGCAGTGAGCATGTTTTTAAACATTCAGAAAGACTGAACTCTATTCAGTTGTAACTCCACAGAGTGCTAAACTAAATGTAATTGTTCATAAAGAGAAAAACAAAAATTAAGATTTAGATTAAGATTTAGAAAAGGTTACCTGTAAGTCAGCAAGCTCATTGATATTCAGAAGCCACCATTGTCCCTGGATCTTGCGTGCTCCCAGCACCCTACTTTTCTAGGCATCATTTACATGCAGGCCACAGCAGATCTCTAAAGTGTATTTCATAGATAAAGAGTTAAGAGTACTAAATTTGTATGAAATGTTGTGAGGCTTAATTTTTCTATTTATTTCTGAGGATTCCATTATCTCAGTGTTGAGTATGTTTGTGAATTACTGTTTTTTTTTCCACTTACAATTTTCCAAATCTAAAGATACAATATCCACAATCAAGCTAACACCATAAATAAAGCATTGCACAGTGGTTCACACCTATAATCCCAGGACTTTGGGAGGCCTAGGCAGGTGGATAACTTGCAACCAGGAGTTTGAGAACAGCCTGGGCAACACGGTGAAAAGCCAACACTACTAAAAATACAAAGATTAGCCAGGAGCAGTGATCTGTGCCTGCAGTCCCAGCTAATGGGGAGGCTGAGGTGGGAGGACTGCTTGAGTCCAGGAGGCAGAGATTGCAGTGAGCTGAGCTCCACTCCAGCCTGGGTGACAAAATGAGACCGTGTTTCAAAAAATATATAAAAAAGTAAAAACAAAGAAAGGCATTGGCAAGTAGCTTATAAGAAAATTAACTTGTTTAAAGCACCATTTCTGAGTGTGAGTAAAGATCGTGTGCTCTGTGTGGCCCTGTCCTGCCCTCTGTCCGTCACACCCTACAATTATTATTGTGCCTTCTGAAACAAGATTGGCTTCTCTTGAAAGAAGTTAACTCTGATCATAAAGAAAGTTTTGAAATGGCAATGACAAAATTAAATCTTAGAATTAAAGAATACAGCAATAATTTAATCTCCAATCTCCACCCCTATACTCAGAGTTTTCCTTACTACCTCCTGCTTCTTGATCTTTCTTCCTGTTTCTTTAACACTAAAAAGACTAGCATTTTATATTTCTCCTCCAGTATTGTCCATCTCACTGTATCTCTGCGCATTCCTATCCTTACAGCTTTGGTACTTAATCCCAATTTCCTTTATCCTTTCTACCACTTATGCATCAAGCTCTTCAGCATCAGCAAATACCTCATATTCCTACTCACCTGCAAACTCCCACTCAGTTTAAGTTTAATTCTGTGCCAAGTTTTTATAAACCTCCAAGTAAATCTGAAGAAAACATTTGCAACTAAGCTGACTTACCTCAAATTAAACTCACCACCATAGTTCCAAGGAGACCATTCTTGATACTCATGAATCATACCCTAATTCCAGCTGTATTCCCACCCATTCTTCTGTCTCCTCAAATATTCAAGCCCTCCTCCTCCATCTCCACTCACAGCTGATGAGTTTGCTTCCTATTCTACTGAGTGTCCAGGACTCCGCCCCTGCTTGCTTTTCTCCTCCCTCTTAGGCCACTACTTTTCATTCTAATTTGCCAGCTCCCTTTGTTACCCTGACCATCATTAAGGAGTCTCAGGTATCAGCCATTAATATAGTATCATATTGATCTACTTGCTTGTTGATCTCTTCTAGAGTTGTGTCTCTAAGTACCATATATATGCTGATGATTACAATATTTATGTCTCCAGACTAAACTTTTTCCTTGGAATCTAAACATTATATATACAACCAGCTACTTGACCTCTCTAGGTGGATATCCAAAAGCCATTTCAAATATAACATTTGCATTAGTAAGCTCTTAATCACATCTCCCAAACTTCTTCCCCGTCTCAATTAATGACAACTGCTTACTTCCAGTTATTTAGGCCAAGAGGTTCAAGTCATCCCTATTTACTCTCAGTTTCTTCAATACCTAATTCATTCAGTCAGTAAGTCTGTTTCCATTACCTTGAATAAATATCTAGAATCAATTTTGCTTAATGCTATGAACCAATGTATACACTGCAGAAAATTCCTATCCATGTGTACCAGTAGACAGACCTGGTACATATAATTAGAATGATGATCATTATCAGAAGAATCATCAGATCTGCATGGAAACTGTAGATACTGTGACTGGAGTATATATGTACTACTGTATATTAAATATCCATACAAGAAAATCATCCTAACTTTTCTGAATATAAAAGAATGCTATATTTGTTAATTTATTCAAACTATATATATTAAACTCACATAGTGTAAAGCAAAATTCTTGATGTTTGAGATTATTGGTAAACAAAATAAAAATACCTGCTTTAGTGAGACATTCTTATGAGAATATAAAGAAAATTTTAAAAATCAACATAAGAAGTATATTAATTATATGAAATATTAGAGGGTTACAAAAGCAATAAAAATGGGGAAAAGATGAGAATGATAAGTGGCAAAGGAATATTTTAAATTTAAATAAAGTGATCTGTAGATAATATGGTGGGATACTTTGTAGCAGGGAACAAATGCCCCCATTCACAAATCAAATTTGCTGAATCTTTTACATTTAATATTGATTTGAAAAAGCAGGATGCAGAATCATAGAATTTACAATTTGTATACAGCAAAAATCGTATTTCTCATGGATAAAATATATGCTAAAAAACTACTTGAGAATTTTTAAAAATGTGGTTGGTAAAATAATTAGGATTTCCCATTGAAAATTCATTATATACTTTCTTAATCTGTGTGATAAATTAATGGATGCTAATTTTGTTGTCTTTTTAAATAAATTTTAAAAATATGCCTTTTCTTGCATACATCAAATATTTTGCTTTTAAAAGTTAAAATATTTTTCATAATAATGTGCATAGTTTGATATTAGCCCTTTGCAAACTACATTGTTATACACATTCATAAGTATGAAAACAGAAAAAAAATCTAGAAATATATAACTTTAAATTGTCAAATGTCTTTTCATCTTCTGACCAAATTGTAGGTTACCTGGAGCTGACAAATGTTTCTGTCAAGATATATTTTTTTAATAATAAAATTAATAGGTTTTATATGTAGAAAGAAACAATATTTATTTGGAAAAAGTTACATAACTTCATAAGTAAAAGCAAAATTCTCAATGCTTCAGCAGGCCCTGAGCTCATTCCTCTTCTTCTGAAGGAGAAAGCCAGGTGCTTCTGCTTTGGATTGGAACGATTGGGCTGCTCCAGGTGGTGTCTGTGAGAATGTTTCTGGAGAAGATTAGCTAGCGGGCAGGTGGACTGAGTAGGGAAGATCTGCCCTTAGTGTGGGCAGACACTATCCAATCAGCTGGAGGCCTGAGTGAGGCCAAAAGGCAGAGGAGGAAAGAATTCTTGCTTTCTGTCTTCCAAAGCTGGGATGCCCTTCTTCTCCAGCCTTTGGATGTCAGAAATCCAGGTTCTGGGGTCTTTGGATTCATGGACTCCAGGACTCACACCAGTTCTCCCGTTTCATGGCCAAACTTTCAAGTTCTAGCCCTGAGAGTTGCACCATCAGTTTCCTTGGTTCTGAGGCCTTCAGACTTGGACTGAGCCGTGCTACTGGCTCCCCTGCTTCTCCAGCTTGCACATGGCCTATCTTGAGACTTCTCAGCCTCCATCACCAAGTGAGCCAATATCCCTAATTTATGCTATGTTGTTATGATTGTTATCGGATTATGTATTTACTATATACCTTTTATCATTATTTTAGGGTACATTCCTTCTATGTAAGCAGGACCTTCAGGAGAGATTCCTAGAAGGCATTGTTTTCACAGGTGATGACAGCTCTAAGCCTGTTATTGCTCCAAAAGACCATCCAGTGGGACAAGATGTGGAGGTGGAAGAGAGTGATGTTGATTATCTAACTCTGTGTATGCCTAGACTAATGTGCTAATTTGTGTGTTTGTGTCCTAGTTTTTGACAAAAACAAAAAAAAAGTTTAAAAAGTAAAAAATTCAATAAATTTAAAATAAAACAAAGCATATAAATAAAAAAGTTTTGTATAGCTGTACAATGTGTTTGTGTTTTAAGCTAAAAGGAATCAAATTAGACAAAATTAAAAGGTTTACAAAGTAAAAAAGTTATAGTAAGCTAAGGTTAATTTATTAAGGAAGAAAACTTTTTAAAATAAATTTAGTGTAGCCTCACTTTATAGTGCTTCTACAGTCTACACTAGTGTACAGTAATGTCCTAGGCCTTACGTCCACTCGCCACCCACTCCCTGTCTCACCCAGAGCAACTTCCAGTCCTGTAAGCTCCATTCATGGTGAGTATAGTATACAGGTCTACCCTTTTTAATCTTTTATGTAACCATATTTTTATGTACATTTTTAATGTTCGAATATGTTTAGTTACACAAATACCATTATTTACCATTGCCTACAGAATTCAGTATAGTAACATGCTATACAGGTTTGTGTCCTGGAAGCAATAGGCTCTACCATATAACATAAGTGTGCAATAAGCTACACCATCTAGGTTTGTGTAAGTACACTCTTCGATGTTCACACAACAACAAAAACATTTAAAGACAGTTCTCAGAATGTATCCCTTTCATTCAGTGATGCCTGACTGTACATATATGCATTTCAGAAGTACTCAGTATGAACCCTGTGTAAACTGAGGTAAGGTGATAATTTTTTCATTCAGAACGTTCTCAAAAATGTTTAATATTTCATAGAAATATGTTAATAACAGAAACACCACAGGTGTTAAAGCAACATGCTTGATTCTGTACGCATCTGTAACTGATAAGTACACTAAATTTAGGTGCAGGTGAAATGATTCTATGTCTTTAAGGTCATATTTGAATATTTTCATATTTAAATTTATATATATATAATATACATGTATATATATATTATATTCGTATATATATATATATATATATATATGGAAAGAGAGAGAGAATCACTTTGTCACACAGGCTGAAGTACAGTGGTGCTATCTTGGCTTAACGCAGCCTCAACCTCCTGGACTCAATCCTCCTGCATCAGCCCCCTAAGTGGCTGGGACTAGAGGTGTGTGCCACCACACCTAGCTAACTTTTTTGTATTTTTTATAGAGATAGGGTTTTGCCATGTTGCCCAGGCGTGTCTCGAACTCTTGAGCTACAGTGATCCACCTGCCTTGGCCTCCCAAAGTGCTAAGATTACAGGCATAAGCCACCATGCCCGGCCTGAAATTTATATTTTTTATAAATATCTTTTATTTATCCTTTTTATGATTACTTTTAGTTCACTTTATTGACTGACTTTATTTTTTTACATGTTTTGGTGAATTATTTCATTAATGGATTTTGTTTCAAGATACAAAATGGTGTTGTAAAGTTTTTGTTTCAAGAGTTTAATATCACCAAGAGAAGTATTTCTCTTTTCCTTTGTTACTCATGGATTAAAGTTTAGTTGTTAACCCACATCATCAGGGCTCGTCAACCAACCAGATCATGAGAGATCTCCTTAGAAATGCATCATCTCAGGACCCTTCCACAGGCCTGCCCAAGCAAAACCTATATTTTAACATCTGAAACACATTCACAACACTGTTTGAGGGACAGTATTCTAATCCATCTATTTCCCCCCTTTCTCTCTGCTAATAGTTTAGTCCTTTATAGTTCATTAAAGTATCTGCAAGAGGTTTAAGTGTTTTCTGTTTATACTCCCCTTCTAATAAAAAGAAAAGAAAAAAAATCAAATCTCTCCTATGCCTTAGCTTCTCTGTAATCTGAGGAAAACATTCACAGCCTTCACCATAGATGAGCCTTCCTTTTAAAAAGACGTCTGTGTGATCTAGTAGCAGACAACTTCAGCGAACCCCTCCTGGACAAATCTGAATGACTGTTAATTTGACACTGGGACTTTTCTGTTTATCTATGTGCCATGATCTTTCCTGTTTCCCAGTGTGTAAGAGCTATGCATGTCAACAATTGTTTCCCATTTATGATCCAGTTCCTTTTATTTTGCTAGTTTTTATGTTTTCTTCAAATTTGCACTAGATATCTAAAGAAAAACTTTCTTTAATCATTATTGCTGACATTTTATTTAATTAGTTGATGTGTTTAAAAATTATTTTCTTTTTACAGAGAGACTAAATATACCAATGGATAGTAGTCAGGCCATGTAAGCCAAGGAGACTTTGACTCAGTCTCTGTAGCCATCATTCAGGAAGCCAAACGGCCTCCGCAGCGATCGGCCCAGAAGAATCAGAGCTTGGTTAGTGACTTAGAGCTTTCCTAATATTTCCCCCTGCTTCCTACTTAGGAACAACCAGAGAAAGTCAAATATGTTCTCAGAAGAATAAATGAGGATGCCCCACTTCTTAGTAGCCAACCCCAGCTTCCCCATACCTTCCAGTCCTCTCCGACACAGCTGCCACGACTGCCATCTCCCTTTTTTTGCTATGAAACCTTCCTATCCCTCTACTCGCCTTTGAGTTTTTCCCAAACTCAAAGGCAGAGGATAGTGGCTGACTCCTTTGCTAGAGCAAAATCTAAATGAATCAGCTTTGTTTGGCTTTTCTGTTGGTTTCTCATTTGGGTCATCTTTGTTTATTTCCACATTAGTAAATTAATGATTTGAAACAAAAAAAGTCTTTATCTTGGATGAAATTCATACAATCTGGTAGAAATAACAACTAAACAAATACGAGGAGATTAGCATATTATCTGTGCTTTTCTCTCAAAACTAAGAGTTCCCACTCCAGATTTAGAGTATCTATTTTTAAGTACGAAATACATTTTTGGTTTAGGTGCCCAGAAGCATAGACATATTGACATAATATTATGTTCAGAAAATGTTTAAATTAAGAAAAGTATCGTTTCACTCTTCCAGTAATTTTTTTTTTTTGGTCCATCTTTTAAAATACTTTGCCTTGGTTTATATAGCTAGATTGTGGAACAACAATTAACAAAAGTATTTCTAACCTGGGGGCAGTCATTTCTACGAAATTAATTTCAAAATAGTATGCTATTGCATTGCATTTTTATGCAAGCCACTTTTATAGAAAGCTGTATCCCAGTGCATTTGACAGAGTTAAATAATACAATTATGGAATAAAGTAATAGAAGTTGAAGAAAAAGATATGGTTTCAGATGAGATTTGAAATGGCAGCTCCAATAATGCAGAAAGATAGAGAAAGCCTGTTCCAGATGTCAATCACTGCTGCTGAGAGGACTGGCAGCAATGATTTTGCGTGAAGTAATACAGAAAGGATAAATGAGTTCTATGTATTTTGGATGCATCAATTTTTATTATGCAATTTCAAGCAATGAAATTAAGGTTGAGAAAAAACAACTTGTTAGATCTGAAAGCATAGTTTGATTTGGATTTAGATTCTGGTGATATTCGTAGGGAACCTACTAAGCACTAGACAGCATACCAGAGTTTGCAACAGGTTATTGTGAGTTGCTAGAAAACTCCTACTCTATGATTATATAAAAAAAATTAACTATGGGTGAATGAAAACCCAAGATGCCAGAGTGCACAGCAGTAATTATAGCTATATTTACAAAAAGATCAATTATGTTTTCAGGTTTAAAAATTAATATTTTCTGATTATAATTATACATATATACACATATATATGTGTTTAACATTTACCTGAAAATCAATATTTTCTGATTGTAAGATATATATATATATACATCATATATGTATTAAACATTTACCTGATACAGAAAAGTATAACTCATACTAATAA
The DNA here is from genome assembly GCF_028858775.2 of Pan troglodytes. Classification (NCBI taxonomy): domain Eukaryota; kingdom Metazoa; phylum Chordata; class Mammalia; order Primates; family Hominidae; genus Pan; species Pan troglodytes. Next base: position 76,706,909 of record NC_072415.2, read on the forward strand.
CTCATGCTAATAACCCATACTTTTCTGATACAGAAAAGTATAACTCATACTAATAACTCATGCTAATAACCCATAATCCCACTACTCATAGATAACTACTCCTAATATTTTTATTGACTTTCAGATTTTGTCTATGCATTTCCATACCTAATTTATATATGCATACATATCAATAAATGCACATGCACAAATTTATAAATGGAAATATACTATTCATAGCATTTAATATTTTAAAATTATAATTGCATCTCTTTGAGATAAAATACAGCAAAGAATCTCTCATTTAAAATGACAGACATGAATTGATTTGTTTGAAATAACTCTGCAATTTACTGGAGTAAACATTATTAAGGTTTGATTAACAAAACAAAAGGGCTAATCTATTTCTGTTGTCCCATTCCCACATGCTGAGTCCCACCTGCCTGGTTCCACCTGGGTTCTTCTGTCCTGATTAGCCTGTTTTAATCAATGGATATTGGCTACTGCCCTGCAGTCTGGCTTTGCACAATGGTGATCGTGAATGCCCTTTATTAAAGCAAACTTGAACCACGTACGCTTATTCAGGGGGAGCCAAGATTGTCCAGCGGCCTCAATATTCAGTGTCTTTCAAAAGTTAGTCTTCTTTTTTCTGTCTTTTGGGGTTAAAGTGAATACAGCAGCTCTTCTGGCTGTGCAGAAGCCTTGGTAACCTATGGAAGCCCTACCTTTTCTAAGAAAGTAACCTGTGACTTCAATACTTCAATTTTATACCTGAATATTTGTTTTTCTTTATTTCAAGCTTTCCTTATAGCAGATGCCTAGTTTGGCATGGCTTCCTTGAGAAGCATTCCAAATCCCTCTACATTATTATCAGAATATACTTCTTAGTGTCTCAACTTCAGGAGAAAGATGACTCTCCTGTTTTACCCAATATTAATACTTCTCCCTCATCTCAGCTTAAATCAAATCCCACAACTTCCATGAAGGCTCCTGACTGTCTCAAGACTTTATCTACCTCCTCTGAACCAGTGGGAAAGGTTTTTCAGCTCTTACACAAAGACACTATACTGATTAACTGACAATCAACCTTTATTCAAACTGTCTCTCTAATTAACTCATAACACTTAGAAGGCGGATTCTATATTTGTTTACCCAAGCATCCTGTGGAATTTCTCATATACAAATGTACTAATTAGGATTTTCTTTGCTGGTGACTGAAACCCCACTAGGATAAGATTAAGTAATTATTTGTTCATAATGGAAGACAGAGTTGCAGTTTGCCTCATTTTGAGAATGAGATAACTGTCATTTCATCTCTTTCTGTGGACACTGGCTCTATATTCTTTTGTTGCAGATAGACTCATGTGTTTTGGTGTGTATGAGAAGGTGAGCAAATATTGCCATAAATAATATTCATGTGGACCTTATAATATTCTTACAAGAAAGTTTTTTTTTTTCATAGAACTCAACCTAGAAATTTCTAAAAAAGAATTCAACTTTCACATGCCCATTCCTGGATTTATTTCTAGGGTGATGGTGAGAAGGGGTATTATTATTAGCTTTCCTGTATTATTTGTCTATTTGAGTAGTCATAAAGTATAAGCATATGATTCACATCTTCCAACAAAATCATGTATTTGTTTAGAGTCAAAATGGTTGCCAAAAGGCAGTGCTAAATGATTTCCTGATCATATTAAAATGCCTTATTCAAGTTGACTATAAATCTATTATTAGTAAATGTTAATAGATTACTGTAGCATTCAATGATGGTAACATATGTGATAACAAAGACTTCCAAGATGAGAAAAAACCTTTACCCAATGGTGGTAATTTCTTCCATCATTATGCTGCAGTAGAAAAGATTTCTGTATGAGTGTTGGTTTAGAGAAAGTCTTCATATCCTAAAAATACTTCCTTCTTCAGGAAAGAAAATGAAAGACTGAAACAAGACATTAAAGGCAATGAGAAGCACGATTTTAAAAAGTATTATGTAAAAAAAATGTCAATTATGATGTGGGATTTTTGCTCCTTAGCTCAGTGAGGTCCAGGTACTTGTCTCATGACCAGGACGAATTAGGCACGTGGCCATCGAAAGCTCTCAGCAAAAAGAGGGGGTGGGAAGGGTGGATCTCCTACCTGAAGACAGGACAGTTTCCCAATATGGGTGAGCCCAGGGTTTTTTATGGGATCAGAATAGGGAACGTGTGCTGATTGGCTTGTGAGTATGCAAAAAAGTTCCAAGCAAAGTCAGCACTCAGAAGTGAGCATAACAGTGTGGAAAACCAATTAGGAAATGGTAGCTATATGTAAAATAGGTGAAGGGTGGGGCTCAATCAGGCTCAATCAGAGGAAAGTGCACCAAATGAGAAGGTGGGTTCTCTATCTGGTCCAAGAATTTGTAGGGGACAGTTTCTGGCTTAACGGTTGGGTTTCACCAGGGACCTGCCGCTATCTGCCAAGGCATTTGTCTGCTTCCTACCTCTATCAGTTGTTAAGTGCAGGTTAGCTAGGGAATATTTTAAATGCAGAAAATAATTATCATTATCTACTGATTATTTTGGGAAAAAAAATGTTCTCTATGAGATTTAACTGCATCACACCCGAACAATTTACTGCATGATCGCTGTCATCCACAATAAATAAACAGTACAAAAACACTTTATAAAAGTAACATTTCGATGAAATATACAAATTATTAAATTATTTTAAATTTAAGATTTACATATGTTATTTGATACCAATATATCCTGTGAGAAGTGTAAGACAGCTGTTAACATTCTCCTTTTCATTTTTCAAGTTTTTGTGTGTGTGTATGTGTTTGTGTGAGAGAGACAGTGTCTCACTCTGTGGCCCAGGCTGGAGTGCAGTGCTGTGGTCTCAGCTCACTGCAGCCTCTGCCCCACAGGCTCAACTGAGCCTACTCCTCCCACCTCAGCCTCCGGAGTAGCTGGGACCACAGGCGTGCACCACCACATCTAGCTAATTTCTTGCATTTTTGGTAGATATGGGGTTTTGCCATGTTGCCATGGCTGGCCTCAAACTCATGGCCTCAAGTGCTGTGTCTGTCTCGGCCTCCCAAACTGCTGGGATTACAGGTATGAGCCACTGAGCCTGGCTACAATTTCAAGTAATGTGTCCAAATAGCTATGTTAGGTGATTTTTATCGTTAACCCAGAATCTAAAGCTTACTGTTTGGTGTAACACTGTGGAAGTACTTGTAAATAATTATATCTGCCAGGCCAGGCATGGTGGCTTCTGCTTGTAATACCAGCATTTTAGAAGGCTGAGGCAGGAGGACCTTTTGAGGCCAAGAGTTCTAGATAGACCTGGGCAACAAAGAGAGACCCTGTCTCTATAAAAAACCAACAAAAACAATGCAAAATTATATATGTAACATTTACAACCAGTAAAATTTAAACATCTTAAAAAATTAATAGTGTAGATTCACTCAACTCTTTGAGATTGCTAATCTTATGCATTGCAATAAAACAATGCATTCCAATAAAACCTATTAGAATATGTACTGTCTTCTGGGTACGTTCTCAAATATACCTTATAGGATATTTACAAAATAGGAAATATTAATCCTGTTTCATAGAGAAGAAAAGTTTCAAGAGGTCAAGTAAGCTACACATGGTCCTAAAACTGACACAAAAAAATAAACACCAGCTTTGAGGACTCCTTTGCTGCTGTCTCTGCTGGGGCCCTGTCACTACATCTGCGGCCTATACATAGGTCAGTGTTCTCCAGTAAGTGCTGAACAAACTCCAGAACATGCTGTCAGACACTGTGGAGGCACTGAATAAGTCAATTGACATTTACATATACATTATCAATGAGTAGAATTAGATATGCCAACTATGAACATTGAGTTTTCTGGAAGTTTCCAATGTCTTTATTTAGAGCTTATTTCTTGAATATTTGTCATTCTCAAGGAAATTCCAAATAGAAGAAATTAGTACAGAACGAAAATAAAATCACCTTACAAAAATATTTAAAATCTTAGGAAAATGTAAGACACACTTGAGTCTTCTGACATTTTGGAAAAGAAATTGTAAAAAGAAACAAACTGAGTCCTGGGAAAAATATTTTCAAAACACATATAAAGATTAGTTATTTTAAATATGCAAAGAACTATTAAAACTCAAGAATATAAACAAAAAAATGGACCAAGACCTCAACAGAAACCTCAACAAAAAAGCTATATAGACGCAAATAAGCATATGAAAAGATAAATTCTATATCATATATCATCAGGTAAATGCAAATTAAAACATCTATGCAATTTCACCATACACCTGTTAGAATGGCCTAAATGCAGAACACTGACAACACCACATGCTGGCAAGCACATGGGGAAGCTGGAACTCCCATTCACTGCTGATAGGAGTGCAGAATGGTACAGACACTTTGGAAGACAGTTTGGTGGTTTCTTACAAAACTAAACATAGCTATACCATCCAGCCAATTGTATTTCTTGGTATTTATTGAAAGGAGTTGAAAAATTATTTCCACACAAATCCCTGCACATGGATGTTTACAGCAGTTTTATTCATAATTATCAAAACATGGATGCATCCAAGATATCCTTCAATTGGTGAATGGATATATAAACTGTGGTACATCCAGAAAATGGAATATTCAGCACTTGAAAGAAATGAGCAATCAAGTCATGAAAAGGGGTGGAGAAATCTTGAATGCATATTAGTAAGTAAAAGAAGACAATTTCAAAAGGCTATATGTTATGATTCCAACAATAAGACATTCTGGAAAAAGCAAAACTATGAAGACAGTAGGAAGATCCTCAGTTGCCAGGGGTTAGGAGACAGAGAGAAGTGAATAGACAGAGAGAAGAGGATCTTCAGGGCAATTAAACAGTTCTGTATGATACTACAGTGGTGGGTACATGACATTATACACTTTTCCCAACCAGTAGAACATACAGTACCAAGAGTGTTAGCATCAGCTATAGACTGGGTGATTATGATGTGTCAATGTAGGTTCATCAATTGTAACAAATGTACCACTCTGGTGGGGATATTAATAATGGAGTGTGTGTGTGTGTGTGTGTGTGTGTGTGTGTGTGTGTGTAGGTTGGGGACTTTTATAGGAATTCCCTTTACTTCCCATTCATTTTTTTGGGATCCTAAAACTACTTTAAAAACAAAATATTAATATCGTTATAAAACAAAACAAAAATCAACCAAACAAAAAAATCCCACAGCCGTGATTACCCTAATTACAAACAAGTGTGCAGTGGGACTTGTGTATTTTACGGACAGTGATCCTTGAGAAAACCTTAAGTTTCCTACTGACCTTAAATTTTATCATTCTCAGCATTGTGAGGCAAATAGTGAATAACTACAACTATAAAATAATTTTATATCTTTATCTACATGTTCAAATTTTATTATATGCTTCTTGGATGGCAAAGAGTTGGTAAACAAAATAAATAGCTAATTCCTGTTTTCTACAATTTCTTACTTTTCCTGAGAAGAACAAAAAACATTTATTTCCTTAGTAAAGATGCTATTTCTTTCCTGGGACTGTACCTTTACAAAATAAGATAAATATGCCTGCTGCAACTATACCACTTAGAAACAGAACCAAGAAAACATAAACACTTAAAAATTTTTGGAATATAAATGTCATTACAAATAGAAAAACAGTTGCCCAGAACCCTGTGATCCTGTAGGAAATCAGTTAATAAAAATGAAATTTAAATGCACAGACATGAAAATCCTGTACTAGTTGATAGACTTTATCACCAGTTTGTGTTCTTGTCAATAGCAGCAGACATCTGACTATACTCACTTCGATTTACTCTGAGCATATTTTTCAAATTTAAACCTATTTTAACAAGACAAATGAAGTGACAAATTCAATAAATTAGATATGCATTATACAAGCAAATACATTTTTAGCCCTGTAGTTACAGAAAAAAATAAAATAAAAGAGAAAAACAAAACCTCACACCTATTCTTCATCTTTACTAAAGGAAGATGCCAAATAACCAGTTGGGGGGAAAGCAATTTTGAAGCAGTAGCAGTCATTACAAAGAAGATGACTCTGTGAATGTGGAGGTTACAGGTTCTTTTCTTTCCTCCTTTCTCTTTCTTTCTGCCCTCCCCCATCAAAACACAGCTTAGAGAACAGTAGCAGATGTCCTCATTCCAGGGAAGTGCCAAGCAGCCATCTCTCTTCTGCTGTGACGGCTTCCACAAAAGGGAAGCTGTTTGCCCCGTTTCGTTCTACATGTTTGTGAATATTTGATTTTCACAGAAGACAAAAAAGGGCAAGAGCTTTGGAATTCAATAGAAGGTCAGAGTGGCAATCTTTTTGCCTGTTCCAGCTTCTTTTTATACTCTGACATCTGGCGCCCATTACCAGAACAAATGAGAGCAATTCCAGGCAGCAGCAGAGGAAGAGGACTTCCTGTTCTCAGACAGCACCGTTATCAATGTGAGCACAGAAACTAAGGCTCAAAACAATGCAGCCATAGAAATAGATTTGTGGCACTTGTTTTGCAAGTGTAAAGCATAGCCCACAGCAAGTGCAATTAAGATGTGCATTTCATCACAGAGCAATGATACTATTGATGAGGTTCAATTTAATTTTCATGTTATTATGATATTAAACCCAACTGTGTGGAATTCCACTTTCAAAATCCAAACATAACTATGCACTCAGGTTTTTAGTTTTTTGTTTATCAAAGCATGAAAATCAGTCATAAAAAGTATTATAAAACCCAACAACTTAACTCATATTTTTAGGATGCTACAATGTGTCTATGTAGGTCATTCAGAAAATTCTTCATTTAATAGGTCTGTCTCCTATTTAGTTATTTCCACTTTCTTGATCACACATACTGGGTGTTTTGCCAAATACCCCTTGCAAATACCTCTAAAAATCTCACTGAAAGTAGCTAAACTCCCTTAATATTTGCTCTACCTCTTTGAAAGCTGTATTTGGCTTCCTTTAAAAAATCATATTTTTTCAAATAAAAATGAACTCTTCTAGGGAACTGCATACAGGAAAGAAGCAAACCGTATTGTTCAAATAGAATACAGAAGTTAAACTTCTCAATAACTTGCTCAGTGGCTATGGCAGTATTTCATATAAAATTTTTGTGATATTGGGTATGCAAATCACAGATCTGAGCCACTAAATGGTAACTTAGGATGGAATGCATGGATCATTAAGTGATTCTGTGATGTCTTTAAAAAAATATTTAAGCTGGGCATAGTGGCTCTCACCTGTAATCTTAGCTCTTTGTGAGGCTGAGGTGGGTGGATCCTTTGAACTCAGGAGTTTGAGACCAGCCTGGGCAACATGGCAAAACCACTTTTCTACAAAATAAATATAAATAAAAAATTAGCTGGTTATGGTGGCATGCACCTGTAATCTCAGCTACTTGGAAGGCTGAGATGGAGGATCATTTGAGGCATTGAAGTCAAGGTTGCAGTGAGCCAAGATTGCACCACTGTAATCCAGCCTGGGTGACAGAGCGAGACCCTGTCTCAAAAAAATAAAATAATATAAAAGTTAAAAAATTAGAATAAATTATGATAGTCATTGAATATGTGTTGTAATTATGTGTATTAAACCATAAAAATAGTTTTGTTCTAATCAGTGGATGGAACAAAATATAGTCTCAGAACTTTACATTTATTCTTGATTATATGCATATACCTACATTTTCTTCATTTATTGTCACAATGTCCACTTTTCTCTTCCCCAACTTCCTCACTATAATTATATGTTGATTTGTGTTATTTATGTAAAGTCTTGACATCAAATTTTTATCATATAATTTGTGATATATATTTGTGTATATGTACACATATGCATACACTTGTATTCTATATAATATAATGGGAATTCACTAAATATTAAATGACAAATTACCTGTCCCCTCTACTTAAACACTGTGATTTGCTGTGCTTATTTAGTACAAATTTTGGATTCTTTCCAGTACTATTACATGTTGGTTTTAAATTTACATGTAGAATCTAAATACTAATATTATACCTACACTTAAGTGAAAAATATCACAAAAGAAGAGGCAGAAAAAATTTGGTGAGAGTTGAATGCTTTGCCTAATTTGTTCTTTTTAAAAGAATTATGTTTTTAATAACATGGCAAATTTGTTGGCTGAAAAAAGAGATTTCTGCACTGTAGAGGTATAATAAATAGTAGAGCTACTGCATTTGTTGAGAAGCTCATGGGCAATTGGAATGGACAGCTCTAAGATATGTGCACAATGAGTAAGTAGTTGAGACTGAATGCTATGCATTGTTTTCTCATTGTCTCATTCTGATAGTTTTAAAAAACATTTTGTCTCTTTTGTTGTTGTTTGTATTTGTCTATTCAATGCTTTTCTAGTTGGGTCTATGATAGCAGAAAGATGAAAGATTCCCCTTGAATGCTATTATAATTTCTGTACATAATCCATAAATGAAAGAAAATACTTTTCCATAATAAGAAATGTATTTTGCCTTTGGAGTAGAAATTCAATTTTTAAAGTGAAAATAATTATTAAGTATTTATTATTAAGTATAAGAATTATTATTTCATCTTTCAAATATCAATATTTCCATATAATTACATTTTCTCATAATAATATGATTAGTATATTTTGTCTAGTTTAAATAGTTAGATTTTATAACTCTCTTCTACAGGATTATATTATGTGAATGATAAAATTCACATATCATAACCAATTTTGAGAAATGAAATAAAATGTGATTAATTTTTACTTTGTTATTTTATTATATAACTGTAGGGATATCATTATTTATATATATATATTTATGTAACTAATTCACATATTCTACAAATGTGTGTATATTCTAAATTAAATGCCAAATGCTTTTTAAATAAAGTATGATACAATTGTAATTTTATTAGTTACCAAGAAATTTAAATTTACAATTAACCAAAATGGTCCTACTGTAGTTAAATTTTACAAGATTTTTAAAAATCTATTTATTTTTATTATTATTATTATTTTTGAGACAGAGTCTTGCTCTCTCGCCAAGCTGGAGTGCAGTGGTGAAATCACAGCTCACTACAACCTCTGCCTCCCGGGTTCAAGCAATTCTCCTGCCTCAGCCTCCCAAGTCATTGGGATTACAGGCGCCCATGCCTACGCCCAGCTAATTTTTTGTATTTTGGTAAAGACAGAGTTTCACCATGTTGGCCAGGCTGGTCTCAATCTCCTGACCTCGTGATCTGCTCACCTTGGCCTCCCAAAGTGCTGGGATTACAGGTGTGAGCCACTGCACCTGGCCAGAAAATCAATTTAAAAATCACTATATATTACTAAATTATGTCCCTTAAATATACACTTATTTTACTTCCACTATGTGAGAAATGCAGTTAAAATACACTTGAGTCAATAATAATAGTGATACAGGTAGCAGACAGATAGATGCTAGGCAGATGGGTGAGGTTGCCTAGAGAACCTCCAACCACCCATGTCATTGCACAGGGGACTTGCCTAAACACGTGCAGAGTGAAAACCTCCTTCCCTTAACACATGTGAAGTAAGGGAAATAAATCAATGTGGAGTGGCTCAGATCAAGGGCCCACATACACACTGGAGGAACTGGGTGGAGCCACCAGGAATTTGTGCCTTATGGTGGGGAAGAATCTGGCCCCTTCAGCTTGTGTGTGGAAGCCCTGGTATTGTGAAGTGGAAATCTTTTTGCAGGACCCCTCTCTTTGCTGAGAGCTTTCCTTTTGCTTAATAAATTCCATCCTCCTCATCCTTCAATGTGTCTGCATGCCTAATTTTTCCTGGTTGTGAGATAAGAACCTGGATTTAGCTGAACTAAGGAGCAAAAAATTCTGCATCGTTTTGGTAGCCCATAAGAGGACACGAGGAAGGATGAGTAAAATACAGATCCAAAAATCTTTTTTCCCTTTTGTTTCTGCCTTTCTCACCTTTAGATTTTTTCTGAAGGCAAGGGAAACATCCCCCAGCCGCCATTGCTCTCAGGTGTTGGGAATGTTGGCCTTGTTTCAACCCAGGCTTTTCCATTTTTTTCTTTTTTTTTTTTTTTTTTTTTTTTTGAGACGGAGTCTTGCTCTGTCGCCCAGGCTGGAGTGCAGTGATGCCACCTTGGCTCACTGCAAGCTCCACCTCCGGCAACCCAGTCTTTTCTATGGCATTTTCCTTCCTTTGGGGGGCGCTGTAATGGCACCTATCTTTTCTTTTAAAATAGGGAGGTGTTCCACCCTCACCACAATGTCCATAGGTGCCCTAGCAAGACAGAAGGATGAGTGGCAGCTTCCCACCCCCTTTCTCTCCTGGCTGGGGCCCATGGTCATGTCTGCCACATGTGAGTGTGGAGTCCAATGGCCATACAAGGTGGGAATGAGCCACAGCCACTGCCCAGGCCCCTAGATGGGCTCAAGAGCCCAGGCCTCAAGGACTCAGGCCTCGCTGGCCAGTGTTCCCCAAGACACATCCACAGAGTCTTCCCCCTGGCCAAAGGGGACAGCAATTAAAAGTTTCTCTCTCTATTGTAGAAATCCATTTGCATGAGAATAAGAGGTTCTTCCCCTAGACATTCTCCCCATCCACAGTTAAGTTTTTTTTTTTTTTCTCTTGGCTGTTGGGAGTTAACTTTTATGTGATAGGTTTTTTCTTGAAAGGACAAGGACCCCAATTCACAGGAAACCCTTTTTCCCTCCCTTCTTTGAGAAGGACCCAATTCCAAGGCTTCACCTTAGCAGTCAGCTTATGATAAGGAGGCAACAACCAGTCTGGCAAGGGGCACCTGGGGCTCAATGAGTCCATGCACCTAGCTAAGGCAGCTCTTTTGTCCCAAACTCAACTCCAAGTTTCAGGCTGAAGCCCTAGAAAAAGAAAACTGGATCTGAGGGATACAGAGGCAGATGACAATGGAAGTTAAAAGGCATAGTGCACGTGAGCTAATTCCTACCAGTTAAGCCAAGCTTCCCTTTTCATGGACAGAGGACATGCCAATATCCATGGCATAAATGAGGTTTAGGGAAATTGAAGGCTACTGCCAGGTGGGGGAAAGGCAATGCGTGGGTAAGAGCTGATAATCCTACCGACTAAGGCCCCTGTTAGCATGGGTGAAAGCCACACTGGCAACCATGGGAGTCACCCTGTCCAGGTCGCTGGGACCCAGTGATATAAAGTCAAAAGAAGTAACGAGGACACTTTTTCCTTCTCTCCCTCTCATTCCCCAGGTATTTGCTAGGAAGAGAAAGGAATGAGGGATATCTGGCTCCCTCCTTTCTAGATGAGTAGCCATTCATCTTCAGTCTTTCTCCTTTTCAAATGCATCCTTAACCCTGAAGCTCCTTTGAAAAAAAATGCCTTCGTTTTTCCTTTTTCCTTCTCTGTCCTGTCTTCACAGATGGGTAATTGTGTGCCCAAACTACAGGATACTTCCCTTAGATGCATTTTCCAAACTGAGAAAAGTTAATTTCCCAAACCTTAAACTGGTTGGCTTAGAATTGAGATCAGTGTAAGGGAACCCAGAAGCTTGACATGCTGGAAAAAGGGTAAAAGTTTTTGTTACCAGTTGGACTTTGGACCTCCCTCTCCTTATGCAAAGCAGTAAAAGGAATGATAAAGATAATTGTTTATTTTCTCTGTAAATATATATATATATATATATATATATATATATATATATATAAAATATATATATTTTTTGAGATGAAGTCTTAGTCTGTCACCCAGGTTGGAGTATAGTGAAACCTCCACTTCCTTGGTTCAAGCAATTCTCCTGCCTCAGCCTCCTGAGTAGCTGGAATTACAGGTGCATGCCACCACCCCTGCTAATTTTTGTGTTTTTAGTAGAGATGGGGTTTCACCTTGTTGGCCAGGCTGGTCTTGAACTCCTGACCTCAAGTGATCCACCCGCCTTGGCATCCCAAAGTGCTGGCATTACAGGCATGAACCATCACACCTGGCCCTAAAATTTTGATTAATGAAAAATAATCTATGAGTTTGGTATTAAGCTTTAGCCAATCTGGTGTGCTTTGTGTCTCTTAATTGAGGCTTGTTGGGTTCACCTGCTAGGTCACGTTTGATAAAGTTCAAAGCCAGCAATATTGAATGCTTGGAATGACTAAAGTCAGGTAATAAGGGATTTAAAAGGAATTTCTTAAAAAGTGCCCAGCTTATTAAAAGTGGATATCCAAGTTATATCTATATTTAAAAGGTCTTTATGTTTTTGTCTTCTTGGATCTTTTTATTTTTTCTGAAAAAGGTTTTTTCTCAGTCAACTGAATTACTTTTCTCCACCTAGTATTGTCACTATTAATGCATGCATGTGAGGCTTAAAGATAATTTCTGATGGCCTGGGGCTCCTTGGGAAAAACAGAAAAGGCTCCATGATTCCATACGGGTGAAATCTCTGTTTTCCTTGTGCAACCCCAGGAATTAGAGGCAAAGAGGTCCTTCGCAAAAGCTGTTTTTGTCTTACAGCTATACCTGTTTATTAGGCCCTAGAAACTGCATGCTTTCCTAGCCCTGCTCTTAAAGGGTCCCACCTGGAGGCCAATAATCCAATTAGGAGATTGGCAAAGGAAAAATCTTATAGCTACTGGATCTTCTTCTGTTTGTCCATGTAGTCATATATGTGTTGTGTGTACCTATAAAAAAGAGCTTGAATTAATTGGCTTAAAGAAAAATAAGCACATTGATGAAATTTTTTTGAAGGAAAAGTAAAAGCTTTAATGGCTTTAAGTTCATGTGACCATAATATTTGAAAAATAAAAGCAGTCTTAAAGATTATTGGTAAAATGCAGATGCCATTAAAATGTAAATAGATGGTCTAAATTATGCAAGTCAGATACTAGGTTTGCTAAATGTTTTCAGGTTGTAAATTGCTTATTTGGCCTTTGAAAACTGTTCAACTTGCTTGCTTTACAACTTGGTAAGACCTGGGGACATACTGGAATTAATGACACCCTTCACTATGGTGGAAGGTGTTAAACTTTATCAGTGCCTAGTCCATAATTGAAACAACTTACCAGATTTTACATTAAAGTTAAAAATTGCTAAAAGTTACCATTATAACATGTAATTGAGTCCACTGAAAACAGATTTACATGCAAGGTGTGTAAGGACAGTAAACTGTGTTTTTAGTAAAAAGATATAAGAAGGCATGGAAATGTAAATTTTTGCCTAGTGGTAAAATATTGTTTTAAATTAGATAAAATAAAGCTAAAGGTTTAAACAAGTTGTAGAAAGTTTCTAAAAATCAATCATGCAAAAGAATTCTGTGTGTGAACATTCATTAAATTCAAAAGAGTATTATATATGATTTTTCTATAAATTGAGCATTGGAATAAAAGCACAGGACTATTCCCTTAAGGCACAATTCTGCTTTTTAGCAAAATTTGTCAAGGGTTATAAAAGGTTTATAAGACTCTTACTTCATGGTCAAAATGGTTAAGATTGGATAGAATTGTCTGTAAGTTTTCATTAGAAAATTGGGGTTGATATTAATAGTAAACTAATATAAGGATAACGTTTGGCTTTCTCTCTCTTGTACAAGATTTTCATGTAATAGTGAAGGGTAATGAAAGATTACCATTTGCCCTGCAGATAGACTGCCAAGGAAAATAAAGAGAAGACAGGAGACAAATTCCTCCCTCTTAATGAGTAAAGATTTTTGCCTTTTTAAAAATGTTTGAGTCATCATTTTGACAAAATAACTTATGGTAATCTGTAATTGTATCTCATAATGTCAAGTGTTTAAAGCTCTAACATATTTAACAGGCTTCTCAAAATCAAACTTCAGTTTCAAAATTGTCTTTCCTGAACCCTATCTTTTGGATGCTACACGGGGCCCCTGGAGCATCCAGAAGGAGTTAAACTGTATTATTAGACATGTTTAGATATGTGGGATTGCCAAAATGATGTTTAATCTTCTTCATGTTATATTTTAAGGAATAATATTAATATATGTTCCAAAATTGCATGGGATTTCTAGAAATTCTAATGTCTGAGTATATGCTGTCAATCATAATTAAGGTTATGTTAAATTATTGTAAACCATGGAGATAAACAAAATTATTTGTCAATTGTGTTTTTAACTGTAACTACCCGGACATTTTGTCATTTGGAGACAATTGGTGTCTTGTTTTGATCCTCTTCAAAAGATGGTTTATAATCAGCTATAGAACTTTGACAGGTGTTCTCAATGTGGATTTCTGATAATTTTGAGGATTGTGGGGTTGGAATAAAATAAAAACATACAGGACTCACAAAGAGATGAAATGTTAATGAATATCCAGCAAAACAAGAATTAATGGAATGGACTGAAGTAATAGAAAACTCAAGTAATCTTTTTTTTGAAATGTTTTGCTTGAAACATTGCTGATCCGTGTTTTGTTTTTTAGAGTCAAGGAAGCTTTTATTTTTAGCCACTTATAGTCTTTAATAATTGAGTAAGGTATATTCCTGTGAACTGAAGCATGTTTGTTTCTCTCTGCCTGATTCCTCTAGAATTTGGAAACTATCTGTTAGTATTCTCGACTTATGGAAATATGGCTATTTGCATCAGTGCAATAAGAATACATTTTCTTTTGCAACAGGAAGCAATTAGAGATCCAAGGCTTCGAATAGAAGAGTAGCTTCCCTTTCAGGAATCAGTCTCGACTTGCATAGCTGATAAAAACCCCTTGGGAAAACTGGCCTCATACTTTGTCCACACAATCCCTTTACAAGTTCCCTAACCTGTGATGAGTAAAGAATGTCACTTTCTAACAGGTCCAGGAACCCCATATTCTTGGGACCTGAAGAAGAGAGCAATTCACGCAACTCACAGATATTTGAGGGTACAAACCCATGCCTGTGTTTGGCTTTAAAAAGTCCTATCTGAGATTCCTTGTGGAACAGAGTTCCATCAAAGCCAATTTTAAAAGCCTTTGTAAAAATAATTATTCTTGCTGTACTTTAGGTGAATAATCAGGCCTAATAGAAGACCATTTATTTTGCAAACAACTCAGTCCTATCATGATTTGCTTTTAACAAAAATGAGGACCGGAGAGAGATAAATTATGTTCCAAAGCTTATCATATTTGTCATTAAATTATAGCCCCATTAGTTGTTTTTAAGTTTTTTGCCTACCTTTTGGCATAACCCTGCTTATTCCTATAAACCAACCAGTGATTTCCAGCTACAGCTCAGAAGATACAAAAGGGATGCGTACTGCAAAAATCTGGATTAGTATTCTAGTTCTGGGCAATTATCCTGCAAATCCTGCCAGGTGATGGGAGTAAATAGGGTGCCCATAACCCAGAGGTTTCTTTTTTGGGAAAATAAAACCAAGGGAGCTAATCAAAGCCAAGCCCCATGCGCCCAAATCTTAGCAAGCGTAACTATAGCCACAAGTTATCTAAGCATGCCCATAGCCCTGGGATTTTGGGGCTGTCCTTACCCCACCTTCCTTTTGTTTCTTTTTAACACATGTCTTCTAATAATCCGGTTTGGCTCTTCTTGCCTTCAGGCTATCAAATTCCAAATGGTCATGCAACCAGAGCCTCAAGTAATGGCCACGTTTTATCAGGGACCCTTAGATAGGCCTCTGAGGGATATCTGACTGCCGTTCCCAAAAAAGCACCCTTTGTCAGCAGGAAGCAGTTACGATTGGTCATCATCCTTATCCTTATATTAAATAAGCATTTTTTTCTTAGAAATTTTAGTTCACTCCTCTTTATCATAGTCCATATTTCTATATAATATTTTTCAGCACTACCAGTCCCAACCATCTCTCTGCCTCCCAGGCTGTAAATGGGGAATACTAACAAGAAAAAACCTCCAGCTCTGAGCTCAAGTCCTGAGAGTTTTTCTAAGTATTTCTGTCACATTAATTAAAAACAATCTTGTCCAAATTGTAATTTCCACATAGGAGGAAATAGGGTTGGGAGAGGAACAAGTCAAATGCTCATTATTATTTTTTTCCCCTCAATTTAGAGAACTAGTGTCGATTTGCCAGTGGACATTTGTCTTTCCCAAGATTTCCTGTCTTTTACTAACCTTAATATGTGTTATCTGTCCTATTCAAGTTTAAGGGATCCGCTAGGGCGCCACACTCCATAGAACTCAGCAAGTTTACTTTAAGAGCATGAATCAGAAGAGAGTGATACTTACCTTTTGGGAACTAGAAAAGGCATGAGACTTTGTTCACTCCACAGCCTGCCTCTAGACAGAAGGAGTTCACAATCTAGGGACACACTGATGAATGAAATGCCAATAATATCCCTGGCTGTTCTTTGAATTTTGCTTTGAACCATGGTATAACTGACATGAAGTAAACTGGAAATACTTACCATGTACAACTATATATACATATATATGCATGCTTGTGTGTGTGTATATACACATGTACATATACACGTATATACGTGTATATACACATGTGTATATACACGTATGTACACGTATATACACATGTATATATACACGTATATACACATGTATATATACACGTATATACACGTGTATATACGTGTATATATACATATACGCACACATATATATATATATTTACACATACCTACACAATCTGTGAAACTACATTCAAGATAATAAATGTATCTCCATGACCAAATTATCTTGTGCCCCAAATGTAATCATGTTCAGTAGCTCCTAAACTTCCAGGCACAAAAAACACAGATAAGCTATCTTTCCCTACAGGTTAATTTGCATTTCTTACAATTTTATGTAAATGAAGTCATACTAGAAGTGCTTTTGGTAGGGGAGGGGCAGAGAATTACTGTCTTTTTTTAACTCAGAAAATTTGAGATGCATACGTGTGGTTGTATGTATCAGTAGCTAATATGTTATTGTCTAGCTTCGTTTAACCATTTACCTATTAACAGATATTTATGTTCTTTCCCGTTTTGGCTACCTCTAATAAAATTGCTGTGGATATTTGCTTATTGCTTTTTGTGTAGATATGTGCTTTTCACTTCTCTTGAGTAAAAATGTAGGAGGGAAATAGCTAGATCACATGGTAGGTATATGTTTAATGTTTTAATAAAGTGTAAAACTATTTTCCAAACAGATTTTGCCATTTTACATTTCTACCAGCAGTGTATGAGCCTTAATTTACTTCATCTCCTCCTGAACATTAGGTTTGGTTTAACTTTTTAATTTTAGATATTCAAATAGGTGTGTAATGGCATGTCATTGTGGTATTTTTTGTCTATTAATATGATATATTACATTGATTAAATTTCAAATGTTGAATCAATCTTGCATTCCAGAGGTAAAACACATTTGGTCACTATTCATTGTTCTTGCAATATATTACTGGATTCATTATGCTAAAATTGTGCTAAGAAGTGTAAGACTCGCTATGTCAAAAATGTATTTAAAATCTTTCAAGACACATACTTTCATTTATTTCTTAGTTTATTTTTTAATCACAGTATAGCTATTTACTTTATTATCTTTGTCATTGCCACTATGTGTTTAATAGGAAGTCATAATTTTCATTTGAATGGCTGCATGCAAATTTATGATTACCTACTTTTTCCATTATTAAAGTTAAGACTGGAAGGTGGACATTCAACATACTTTCATTCTTTGAACAATTTTCATGCTATCAATTACCCTATAAAAATGGTATTTTTTTATAAATCTTGATGCATAGTCTAAGACAATATATCAATTTATAATGTTGTATGACAGACAACCTAATAAATATTGGGCATTATTCTTCTTTTCAATAATTTCTTAGCTAAATGGAACAAGTGAATAAAATTTCATCTTGATAATACATTCCCATTTCTGGAGATTTTTTTAGTCAAAATTATCTTAAATGCTTATTTTCCATTACTAAATTTTATTTGTAAGCTAAATGTTTTTATCAATCTTTACTTTTCCTTATAAGTTGTTAGCTAATTGGAAAAAATGTACACATTTATTATAAACATTTTCTCTGTTTTGTCATTTTTGTTGCTGTAGCAAATTTAGAGGAAAATAGAATGCATTATTTATATGGATGCAGATAACTTTTATCTACTGCTTTGTGTTTCTTGTATTTATATTAATTTTAGAAAATGATGCTTTGTCCAGGCTACTAGTATTTAGTTTTATGTTTGGCAATTTTATCATCTTATGGTGATATAATTCCTATTTTTTAAGTCTAATCAATTAATTCTTCAGCTATTTGTCAATGTTCTGAAGAGTATGTACTAAATCTATTAATTCTTTCATTTTTAACCAAACATCTTAACCCTTTGTATTGAATATAACTTTTTTATAGCAATTTTATTTTATCACTTTTTATCATAGTGAATTTTTCTATATAAGAATGTTTTTCAGAGCTACTTTGTCCCTACCAACCATCTGTCTTTGCCTCTGCTAGTGACAGATGGTTTTAATTATTGTTTCATTACAATTAGCACTTTGTAATGTTGATAAATATCTGTCAGTGTAAATACAGAGAAAAAATAACTAGGTTATAGAAAAATAACTATGTTAAAGAAAAGTTATTCACGAAAAGCAAAAAAATTAGAGTGTATTGTTGTGTAATCATCCACATAGCTTGAGAATTGGTCTCATTTGATTTATTAAACTGTATTTTTTCAATTATGCCTAAATCAGATTGTTCCTATTTATCTTCATCAGGTAAGACTGAATGTGAAAACAGTATAATACACAGCATGGCAGGTATTTTTAGAACAACTGTTTTGACTCTTAATCTTTTATTTCTTCTACTGTCTCTGTTGTATCAGGCATTATATATTACTGTCACCCTCATATGACTTGTAATAGTTAAAAGTAGTCCAAAAATAGGCATAGGCTAAGACACTGAAATAAATAAAATTGTTGAACAGGTTTGAAACTGACATCATTATCCATTCCACGTTTATTGTCTGATATGGTTTGGCTGTGTCCCCACCCAACTATCATCTTGAATTGTAGCTCCCATAATTCCTGGGAGGGACCTGGTTGGAGGTAATGGAATTGTGGGGACAAGTCTTTCTTGTGCTGTTCTTGTGATAGTTAGTAAGTCTTGTGAGATCTGATGGTTTTATAAGGAGGGGTTACCCTGCACATGCTCTCTTTTGCCTGCCTCCATGTAAGACATCCCTTTGTTCTTTTTTCATCTGATTCTGCTGTGTTTGTGAAGCCTCTCCAGCCATGTGGAACTGTGAGTCCATTAAACCTCTTTCCTTTATAAATTAGCCAGTTTTGGGTACATCTTTATTAGCAGCATGAGAACAGACTAATACAATGTCTCCTACTGAAAACAGAAAATAAAAATAACTACATGTCCCATATATGTGTTAACATATCAAATGAAATGATTTACTCTAGTTAGCTGCATATCTATGCCTAGCCTTTATCTCCATAAATCTAAAATAGACACAAGCACACAACTTGTTATAACAATGTAGCTATTCTACAAATCAATATATTAATACTTGGAATAGAAACATTCAGAGATCGACAATATAAGGTCTTAGTGAGCAAAATAAAAATAGTGATTATTTCATAGCAAGAATGCAAGACTTATTTTGTCATTCATCTCTAAATTAACCTGTAAACAAATCTCTTTACTTCTAGTTAAAAGACAGAACTAGGGGAAGAGTCAGCAAAGAATTTCACTTATGGGAGCACAGTTACCATTGAGGGCCCAGAGAACTGTTTGTATGTACAAGACTCCACCCACTCAAAAGCAATCAGAGAAGGAAGAATGACAGATGAGAAAGTGTTCCTCAAACCACACATAAGGCATCTTATATATCCGTAATAAATGGCCTCAAAAATAATTAAAGAAAACATTTCCACTTACAATAGCTTAAAAATGCAGAAGTTTTAAATTTAACAAAATAATAGTAATATTTGTGTATTAGAAACTGTATATCGTTGTTAAAAGATACTAAAGAAAATTTAAAGACTTGGAAAGACACCCATATTCACGAGTGAAAGATTTAATATTTTTAAGATGACAATATTCCCCATATTGATGTACAGATTTAACATAATTCCTACCAAAATTCAAACTGGCTAGTCTGCAGAATTACAAACCTTTCCAAAACTCCACTGGGAAATGCAGGAGACACGGAATAGCCAAAACAACTTGAATAAGAACAAAATTGTAGGATTCACATTTCTCTATTTTTAAATTTACTATGAACCTACAGTGATAAAGACTGTGTGATACTGGTATAAAGATAGATGATAGATAGATAGATAGATAGGCATTAGGTAGATAGATAGATAGATAGATAGATAGATAGATAGACGGATAGATAGACAGATAGAATGTAAGAATCCAGGAATAACCTCTTATATTTATGGCAAATAATATGGAGGCAAGTCTGCTAAATACTTTAACAAAGAGAACAGTCTTTTGGACAAAAGGTGCTGAGACTACTGGAAATCCACATGCGAAAGAACAAAGTGGCATCCCCCACCCTGCCAACACCATATTCAAAAATTCCTTTAAAATGGATACAAGCTAAAACTATAAAACTTATAGATGAAAACACAAGAGTAAATATTTGTAATTTGGAATTAAGTAACTGTTTCTTAGTTATGACACTAAAAGCACAAACAAAAAGAAAAAAGTTGATTAATTAGACTGCATCAAAATGCAAAATGTTTGTGTTTCAAAGGGTACTGTCAAGAAAGTGAAAAGACAATCTACAGGATAGTGAAAATATTTGCCAGTCATACATCTAAAAAGGGACTTATATCCTGAAGACATAAAAACTCTGATGCCTCAATAATAGAAGCAAATACCTAGTTAAAAACTGGTACAGAATTTAAATAGACATTGCTTCAAAGAAGATTTGCAAAAGGACAGCAAGTAAGTTAAGGATGCTCAAAATTAATAGCTATTAAGGACATGCAGATCAAAACCACAGTGAGAAACTACTTCATGCCCACAATGATGGTTGTAATAGAAAAGACACACAAAACCAAGTGGTGGCAAGAAATTTAAAGTGGTATGGCTGCTTTAGAAAATATTTCATCAAGACTGGGCAACTGGCCGGTCGCAGTGGGTCATGCCTGTAATCCTAGCACTTTGGGAGGCCGTGGCAGACTGAATGCCTGAGCTCAGGAGTTCGAGACCACCCTGGGCAACATGGCAAAACCTAGTCTCTACTAAAAATACAAAAATTAGCTGGGCATGGTGGTGCATGCCTGTAATCCAAGGTACTCGGGAGTCTGAGGCATGAGAATCGCTTGAACCTGGGATGGGGAGGTTGCAGTGAGCTGAGATCGTGCCACTGGACTCCAGCCTGGGCGACAGATGAGACTCAAAAAAAAAAAAAAAAAAAAAGAAAGAAAAGAAAAGAAAAAACTGGAAAACTGGACAACAAAGTTTGACACTGCCTTTACAAAAAAAATCAAAAAAGTTTGTCAGGCGTGATGATCCGAGCTGCACAGGAGGCTGAGGAAGGAGGGTGGCTTCAGCCCAGGAAGTCCAGGCTGCAGTGAGTTGTTTCTACCACTGCAGTCCAGCCTTGGTGACACAGCAAGACCCTATCAAGAAAGGGAAGGGAGGGGAAGGGAAGGGAAGGGAAGGGAGAAAAGAAAGAAAGAAAAAGAAAGAAAGAAAGAAAGAAGGAAGGAAGGAAGGAAAGGAAAGGAAGGAAGGAAGGAAGGAAGGAAGGAAGGAAGGAAGGAAGGAAGGAAGGAAGAAAGAAAGAAAGAAAGAAAGAAAGAAAGAAAGAAAGAAAGAAAGAAAGAGGGAGGGAGGGGAGGAGGAGAAGGCGAAGGAGGAGGAGAAAGGGAGGGAAAAAGGGAGGGAGGGAGGGGAGGAGGAGGATGGGGAGGAGGAGGATGGGGAGGAGGAGGACGGGGAGGAGAGAAAGGGAGGGAAGAAGGGAGGGAGGGAAGAAGGGAGGGAGGGAGGGGAGGAGGAGGACTGGGAGGAGGAGGAGGAGGAGAAGCAGAAGGAGGAGGAGAAAGGGAGGGAAGGAGGGAGGGAGGGAGGGAAAGAAACCAGTTCATCAGTTTCTCAACATGTTGAACAGAGGGCTATCAAAAATAATTAAAGAAAACATTTCCACTTACAATAGCTTAAAAATGCAGAAGTTTTAAATTTAACAAAATAATAGTAATATTTGTGTATTAGAAACATTATGCTAAGTGAGAGAAGCAAGTTACAAAAGACTTATCTGGTTCCATTTATGTAAAATGCTTGGAACAGGCAGATTTACAGAGATTAGTGGTTTCCTAGACTGCAAATGAGTTTCTAGAGGAGTAGGGTGTACTGTCAACTGGAATAGCTTTCTTGTTGTGGAACAAAATTGTTCTAAAATTAAATTTTGGTGATGTTTGCACTTCCTTGTGAATTTACTAAAAAACTTTGCATTGTACACTTTAAATAAGTGAATTGTGTGGTATTTCGAGTGTAACTCAGTATTGCTTTCTGTTTTTAACCGAAATTCTTGTTTAAAAAATTAAATTGGGTAATTTAGTAAATAGTTTTAAAAAAGGTGTGAAAGAAAAAGTATTGCATTTTTATTATATTTTCAAATCAATATGTCTGGCACATAATTATCTATGTTTTAAAAGCAGGAAGTCTATAAAACAAACTTTAAGTTAGTTTGAGTCACAATATAATATAATCCACATTAATGGTATTTTACTGCATTACAATACATAAAAAAGAAAGAATAAAAGTATATGTAAATCATTGGCTGAATTGCCTACCGGCACTAACTAGAAGTTTTAAGCAGCTAAACAGGAAGGTATTATATGTAATGTTGAGATGAACTGAAGTATACAAGAGAAGGTGTATAGGTTATGTACAAATACTATACCATTTTACACCAGTGACTTGAGTGTATTCGAATTTTGTTACCTGCAGCAGGTCTTTGGAACCAATCCCCTGTGGATACCAAGAGCACACTATACTGTTTTATTGATCTGATAACCAAGATTGCTAATAAGCGACAAAGGGGTGAGTAGCATAGACAGTGTGAGTATCCTGGACAAAGAGCTGGTTCACGTCCTGGATGGGATGGAGTGGAATTGCAAGATTTCAAGTTGAAAGCATGAAACTTGCAAGTGGAACTTATGAATTGTTCATTTCTGGAAGTTTTTATTTAATATTCTCAAACTGAGGTTGACTGTGGTAATGGAAGCTGCAGAAAGTGAACCTACAAATAAGGGGGACAACTGTGTATTTATTTACTGGATAAGATAATTGAATTTTAGAAAATATGAAAATCAGCTGGCTGTGGTGGTGGGTGCCTGTAATCCCAGCTACTTGGGAGGCTGAGGCAGAATTGCTTGAACTCAGGAGGCGGAAGTTGCAGTGAGCCGAGACTGCGCCATTGCACTCCAGCCTGGGTGACAGGAGTGAAACTCTGTCTAAAAAAAAAAAAAAAGAAAAGAAAAGAAAAGAAAAAAATAATTGATGTCGAGAAAACTTTTGTCCAATTGGAAATGACATACATTGAGAAGTCCTATTTACATTTGTGGAAAGTCTTATAGCCATTATATACTAAAATGACTCTTCTTTTTTTTTTCAAACAGAAGAGTTTGTCTAATCCTTGAAGAATTGTTTTTCCCCCCAAATATCCCTCTCTTATCAGTGTGGCAGGATGCACTGGTCAATCATTAGCATCTAACTCTTTTTAGCTTTCCGCAGTTCTGGCTGGATCATTATAATTCTAACCAAATACATCAAAGCAGTTGGATTTGCAAGAAAATTAAATTAATTCAAATTATACCAATTATAAGAAAACCTCTATATACTTTTTCAAATTGCCTATGAAAGAAAAGGTGAACTCTTGGTCAAGCTCTTTAAATATTTTTGTGCAAATAAAAAGTTTTAAAAGTAAAGAATCGTGGCAAATATTAATTGTCAGTGTGCATGTGGCTGGTTGAGAGAGAAAAAAGAGTAGTTTGTAAGCCTTGGTATCTCACAGAATGCCAGATTACTCAAGCAGCTTAAATTGATTTTAATGTCTGCAATTCACCTTATGTTTGTAACAATTCATATGTCAATATGGTCAGTAATATGTGTTTTCTTTCTTTTATATTTAAATCTCCTAGCTTTTCCAACATCTAACACAGGAAATGATTTTTGAATAAATGAATTAATAGATGGCTTAATTCCTCATTTATCTGAGGTCCTGAAATTGTATCTTGAACAATTTACAGACTGGCTGGTTTGATGGATAAAGAGATGTGAAATATTGGAAGAGGATTAAATATAAGAAACCCACAGGAGTTTTTGAGATGGAACAAAGTATTTTGCAATTGGCTATCAATTGCTGCAAGGGGCATTACAAACTCCACTGAAAGATATTAAACTTATTATTTGTATTACCTTCTGAACCACATTATATAACTAAAGGGAAATTTTATATATATATATATATATATACACACACACACACACACATACATACACACACAGATATATCTACATATAAACTTAAAAGAAATGTAATACTGGGTTAAAGCAAAGGACATCATTTGAGGGTTAACTTGGAGATGATAAAAGAGAAATTTTTTTTTGAGAAATCATATTTTGAAGTACAATAAAGTGAAGAAGAGTATATAACGATGTCAAGTCTGTATTTATGTAAAAATCCCACATTAAAGATTCTGACATTTCTGCTGTAAAATAAATTCCTTAAAAAAATTACAAAACTTCACAAACTGAAACTTTGAGACTGAAAAGCAATGTGGCAATAGTGAGGTAAGAGGCAAGACTTGACTCTGGACCAGACTGAAGACTGGCTGAAACAGGGAAGAGGTGATAGCACCTCTCCATAAGACATGCCCTCTAGTACCATGTCCGTTTGCCATTGCCATGGCAACGACCTGGCAGTTACCATGCTTTTTCTAGAAATTTCTGAATAACCCACCCCTTAATTTGCATGTAATTAAAAGTAGGTGTAAATGTGACTGCAGAACTGCACCTCAGCTGCTACTCTCAGCACACTGCTTGTGGAGTAGCTGCTCTGCAGGAGCATTCACGGAGCTGTAACACTGCCACCTCAATAAAGCTACGTTCTTTCACCACTGGCTTGTTCTTGAATTCTTTCCCAAGTGAAGCCAAGAACCTCCTTAAGCTAAGCCCCCATGTTGGAACTCACCTGCCCAGCATCAATAGGTTCTGGCAGCTCCACAAATGGTTCCAATGTCAGTTTCCTGCTCGTGTACACAATGAGAGCCTCATTGCATTCCTCCCATAGCATAGCCCTGTATACACTATTTCCATTTTATTGTGGGGCCCTGTTGGGCACCACTTTTCTCAGTGAGTACCCAGTACTCAGTGAGTTAGAGTACCCAAATCATTAGGGTATGTTAAGTTTCTAGACTATTTTATGTCTTTCAGTCATAGGAGCAGTTTTAATTAATGCCCAATATCAGTCCAATACGGCATGTGTCATATCATTGTGCTTGGAAATTTCTGGTCCAAAATCCCAAATACTGTTGCTGAGTGGTGATACCCAAAGGGCTTTTTCATAAGCTTCAGTCTGTGGAATTGCAAGTTGCAGATACTTTCAAAATCATATTTGAATGTGGAACTAAATGGCCACAAATCAACTGAGCCACTGTTTTCAATTCAGACATAGCCTGCAATTGTTTGGGCCCCAAAGCCTACAGGAAAATAGCTTTTGAGTGGAAGATTTGAAACGCTAAACACCTATGAACATTTTAAACCAAAACATTGCCAACAAGAAGGGCAATAATTGGTACATGCGGAAGTGATGAAGAGTGCTACAGCAGGTATCAAAACTAAACAAAGCAATCAAGTGGTCAATAAGGCAAGACTTTTCTCGGAGCCCTGGGACAAGGCTAATGGAAGTGAGGCTTGAGGATGGGGGCTGTGATTGAAAGCAGGCACTGAAGGCAGCAAACACCAGGCCAACAAGGCATGGGTGCATCATTTTGAAGAGTTATTTCACGTGCAGGTATTATTTTTCATAAAATAGAGTGAAAAATGCCCCTGTTCCCTGTGCAATTTCTGTCTTGTTGAATGTAATAATTCTATTGCTCTTATGCTGACTTATCCTGTCTGGAGAAGATTGGTTTTCCAATATGCTTCCTAGCTATTCTGAAATAATTTTCACATTTATCAAGCACATATGAGCTAACTGACTTCATACCAATTTCACACTAGTAATCAAATGAATGCAAAGTATAAAATTAAGAAATGATTTTCAAGTCCTTTCTAATTAAGTCTACATTGGATCGATCTATAATTGCTTTTAATTTTTCATCCCCCTCCCATAACTTTTAAATACCAATACAAAATTTCTCCACTCTTCTCAATCCTCCTGTTTGACTCCTGCCCCACTGATTTCAAGGCATGGTCTTGGTTTCTTCGTATTTAACTATTAGAATAGCAATGGTAATAATAATAAACAAAAAACAATAATTTAAGACCATTGAGGTACTTTCAGATATTTATCAGACCATAGGAGCTTAAAGTCAAGGGTGGTAGCTTATATTATATTCTGAGTCTTACATGATCTTAGGAACATGAGTTTTCTCATAAGTTTTATTAAATAAATACGTGAACGAATGGGATTGAGAAGCCCTGTATATCAGACTCAGTGAATAGAGGATACAGGGAAAAGGCTGAAGGAGACACATCGTGGAGTTTGAGATTCAGGCTAAAAGGGTAAGTAAGTCACCTGAGGGGATTAACAATTTTCTTTAAGTATCTACTATGCTTTATTCAAACTAGATAGTTTACGCATTTTAAGTTGGGAAGAATAGTATCATTTCTAAACTATTTGAAAAGTATCATTTATCTTTGACATATTACATTTAGTTTCAAATAATTACTTAGAAATTATGCTGCTCTATATCCAATTACTTTAAATAATTTCTCTGAAGTATTCATTATACATATGATAATGATTGTGATTCGGTATTTTTGACATGGATTATATTCTGAAATGAGAGAGTCTGTCCTATGCAAGGAAAACGTCCTTGATATATGCATTAATTTCTTTTAAACTGATGAACCGTACATTTCCTTCATCACAATCATTTCAAAATGCTGTTTTTTTTTAACATTATAGAGTTGTTTTCTCTTACTGGAGATCCGTCATCTGTTTCATGTTCACAAAAAATACTATTTAGCAAACAATTTAAATAGTACAATATATAGATCACTGAGAGATATTAGGGTCCACTGATGCCACTTGTAGGTCTGCTATAAAATAATTTGTGTGCATGTAATTCTGTTACATAATTGCTCATATGTAATACTTCAAAAATGCAATGATGCATTAGCCATTTATTCACATGAAAATGATGGTTAGATCAAATTCATGATTTATGTCAAACAGGATGTCTGTACTTTTTGTCTGTTTTTTTTTCTTTGCTTGCTTTCAATTTCATTACAATTTTGCTTCTTGAACATGTCACTAAACTTGCCTTAGAGATCTGAGAGACAAAATAAAAGTCGAGAATAGAAATGAAGAAGGTGACAAATTGTGGTGTTTGCAGCTATCTCAAGTCCATTATCTTTCAATTGTAGTCCTTTTCTTTCCTCCCCGCTGTAAATCCACTACTTTCAAATTACTGCAGGGTAACTTGCTCTATCATTGCCTCCACTTATGGAAGAAAGTTGAACCTCTTGAGCAAGATGTTGAATCAATATTATTGTTATAGTACTCAAAATAAAAGCAACACTAAAGTATAAATTCATGTCCAGTAAAAGCAAGGTCAGTTTTTGAAAAGAAAAAGCAGAGGTACGTATCATAGCTCTCTATATTTTCCTTAAATATTTATACAAATATAGAGACTTTTCAAAAATTGTTGAACCAGACATGTTTTATACACGACTTAATTTTAAAACAAAATTGAAATTATAAATATTCATTTATTTTACCTGCTTATATTTACTATTCTCA
Source organism: Pan troglodytes (assembly GCF_028858775.2). Lineage (NCBI taxonomy): Eukaryota > Metazoa > Chordata > Mammalia > Primates > Hominidae > Pan > Pan troglodytes. Next base: position 76,734,752 of record NC_072415.2, read on the forward strand.
AATACATAAAGATAGTAAGCAAAATAAATATCTCTAACCTATTTAATAACTAACATATTAAAAATATGTGCATATATATATATATTTCTACCAACCCTGGATTATCCTGCATCTCTTTCTGCTTTTAATACATATTGTTCATGCTTGTTGGTTTCCAGTAACAAGCAGGTTTTTAATTTGTGGACATTTCACTTTTCCAGCGTCAGCCTATGAAGGAATAAATGCTAAATAATTGTACCCTACATTTTACATCCCGAATAGTAAACATGTTAACAACATATGACTCAGTTGCTTTCTCCATCATTGATATTATCGTCATTAGCATTTCTTGGTTCTTCATGTCTTTACCTCTCTGATTTGCATGGCATAAAGCCTAAGAAAGGATCTAAGATCCCCAATTAATAAGCAAGCAATTCAAGACCAAGATTTCCCATTTATTTTTCAGGATGGCTTATGACATTACCCTAAGGTCCCCACATATTTTCAGAAATAAACTCAGGGATATCTAAAGTGATGGCTTAAATTAGTTCTAAATGTACAATCTCCTCAATACTTCCGTAAAATGATATTTACATAACTGATAAATTTATATGTGGCATTTTCAAAGTTTACTGTAATTGCTTTCCCCAATATGCCAAGTAATGAAACTTTGGATTTAATTAAAATCATTTTGATTAAATTCATCAGGTATTTATTGAGTATAAAACTCGTGGTCAGTATTAAACTAAGTGTGAGGTAGGATTAAAAACATATGAAACTTAAAAGTCAAAAAGTTCCTACGACTTGGAAACAGGTAGAGGCATAAGATATAAACAAATATAATGTATAATAAAGCACTAAGAATTGAAAGTCAAAATAGGCAGTATTAATTTAGGAAACATATTTTTTGCACATTTTGAAAGAACGGAATGAATGTATATTTGAAAACGTAATTTTTTATTTGAAATTTTAAACTATTTTTCAGGAATAATGTTTAATTATTCACTCTGGCAACACCTAACTTTATCTTCGAAGAAAAAAAGTTATAAAAAGAAAAATTGTCAACTAGCCACCATGTTTCTCCAGCCTCTTAGACTGATTTATTACTTTTTACTAATATTATCTATAATCATGTCTCTATCTTATATTCATTGTCATATTTATATCTGTAACTATAGTGTCTGTATCTATATTTCCTTGTATATGTATCTCTAAACTTATTTCTATCTACATCTATGTATTTATTGATATCTATGTTTGTGTCTATATACCTTCATACACGATTATTGTTTCCCTAATTAAAATACAATGTATATGGTGGATATATATAGTCAGTAGCTAAAAAATGTCCCTAGCATCTGGTAAGTATGCAAAAAAAATGAATAAAATATTAAACATAGATTTGTATTCAGTCATATGTCACTCATTTCAGTAATGCACATTCATTTTACAGCTCTACTCCCTTCTGAATTAGAATATTTAAATGAGCTTATTACATAAGGGGATAAGTTTATGCTATATGAAGTCTAAATATAAAGTTGCCATCTCCAGCTAACTGCCCCATCAAATAGCAAAGAGTTGTTTATCCTTTTACAAATGCCAATAATTTTACACACAAAAGTTTCATAATTGATGTCCTACCTAACATAATAAAAGGAGGAAGGAAGGTAAACTTAGTTATGAATAATAGTAAAAATGGGTACCTATCATTTTCTGAAGGAGATTTTTGGTTCTGTTTTTGGTTTAAGCGCTGCGTCTCAGTTTAGAAGTTTATTTGGAAAGCCATAATTGGAAATTAAAACACATTTCAGACCTTCTGGAATGCAATTGCTTTGGTACTATAAGAGAGAAGCAAAGGTGTGGTGTATTTATCTTCCCCACGGCTCACAATCAATAAAAGCCATATATGACTATGCATGGTCCACTTTTGTCTTCATGGTGCCTTGTTTTGTACAATTAAAGAAAGCTCAGTTAAAGAAAACCAATTTTAAAGTACATTAAATGTTGTTAGGAAAAAAAAAAAATCTCCCTGGGAGATTCAGGTCTGTGAAAAATGACTTCTTAAAGGGATAGTATTATTCTACGCAGGCTTGAAAGAGCATCTGGCCTTTCTAGAGATTTCAAAGATTGCTGGCATTTAGCAGATGGATGGTAGTTTTATCTGAAATTAAAGCTAAGACACACTTTGGTGCCTTCCCCAGTTTAGGAACATAAAGTTCTGTGATAAAATAGAAGTTTAATAGAATCTAAATACATTACGCCACTCTAGGTAAAAAAGATAACCAAGTGCTATTTTAGTGTTTTATATGATTGAGTGGGTATGTATTTCTCTAAGATTAATATTATTCTATTGTAGTTAACATGGATTGTGTACTGACTTGATTCATAATTTGTGTCCAGTTGGAAAGAAAGAGGATAAGCTGGATCAAAGCCTACTGGAGAATGGACTTAAAACTATTTGATTCTCATCATCTAAAACATCATCCTAAGTAAATATGTCCATCACCTTGTCATCCAATAATTATATAGTCAGGTTGCTTTTGAATTCGTAGCTGATGGACGTGCTTGAGATTGTCATTATTACTCCAGGAATATCCACATAGTTTTAACAGCAACCACGTTCATACCCCCAAATACCCTGGTAACAAATTGTATATTCACCCTGTGATGATTTCACCCTAGCAACAACTGATTGATATGAGTTTGGCGATAATGAGTCTGCAGTGGGAGCAGAGAGGCAGTGGAAGCCAGTGGAGAAAATGAGGTGAGGAATTCAGACAGCCAAGTATAAAAAGGTCCCCAGAAAAACTCCAGCTGGCCTGCACACTGGGAGAAGGGTGGAGCCTCGGAAGTTAGCATCTTTTGCAGCGGGGAGGAGCTTGGCCTCTCCTCTTCTGGGGTGGTAAACTGGGATTCCATCTGTGAGGTGGGAAACCTACTACCAGGACTCTCGCTTTGCTGAGAGTCCCTGTTTCCCCTTTTAATTTCCTTTTCACCCAATAGAACCTGTCCTTCTCAGCATTCAAAGTGTCTGCAAGCCTAATCTTTCATGATCACGTGACAAGAACCCGGCTTTTAGCTGAACTAAGGAGAAAGTCCTATAACAGAATTTAGAACTCAAAATTGTATGTTTAGATATAGTTTTCCTAAACAGTCACAAGAAATAAACAACAAACATCATCAACTGCTTGCCCATTTCTAACATTCATATATTTGTTTTGTGTTCATGCGTGTTGATTTTCTGATCTTTAGATTGGTTTTGCTTTTCTATAGTGATTTTTTTTTCTTTTTTTGTACGTTTTCTTTGTTATCATGTTTAATTTTAAATATATATATATAAACCCCAGCAAATTATGAGCCTATAAACCAAGTAGATCACAGTGCTCACTGAGACAGTAAAAGTATTAATAGAAGCTGTGGTACTTGGAAAATTCTAGGCAGATGCTGGGTGTGGAGGTGCGGGGTGGAAATGCAGTTTCCATCATCATTTTGAATTGAAAATACTATGAGAGTTTAGACTAAATGTTTAAAATATACCCTGAAATTTCTTTTGCTGAAATTTAAAATGTACTTAGCTGTAAGGAATGAGTACATATTCCCAGATAAAGAGGAGCAAGGTGACAAATATTATGAAACAACAAACAAAAAACCTGGTCAGCTGTTCTAAGGATATATAATTTCATTTACATTGAAAATTATACTCTAATTCTTACTTTGTAGGATATGAGATACCATGGTAATAACACATTGGCAATGGTTTTAGTGAAATGAGACTTTTTTTCTCTCATTATAGAACAAGATGACTTTTATACATTTCTCTCTTTTTCTAAAATTCTACCTCCCATATTCCAGGTGATGTGCTGGTTGCTGATGACACACTGATAAACATTCTGGTGATGCAGCCAGTTCATTGTAGGGCTTGCAGTGTGTATTGGGAAACATAAATATTGGAAATAGTTTATGGCTAGTTTGAATTTAACTAAATATGTATATATGTCAAAGTTCTACAAAGTAGAGAAGCTGTACTAGGGCATATTTAAGGAAATTACACTCATCTGGGGAATTATGGGTGGCTTCCATGAGAAAGTAATATTTATTTAAGCATAGACTTGAGAATATTTTGACAAAATCTAGGCAAAGAGATAGGAAAGATGTGTGGTTGGGCTGTGTATTTAACCCTCTGAGCAAGCGATAATGCTGGAATCTGTCTTTTCCTGCCACCATGCATAATTTGTTTTTCTGAAACAGAGAAGTGAAAACAGTGAAGTGGCTGAGTTTCTTTTTAGAACATTCTCAGATTCCTTTTTTTTTCCTGTATTTGGTTGAAAGTAGCCTTTAATAGAGTTCATAATTTTGGCTACTGCCTAGCAAATGTATATGGCTTTTATTTGGAAATATAAACAACACTTAAAAATATTTAACTGCAGAAAAATAAAATTCATTTAAAATTTAAGGAAAACCAAGTGTTGATTATTTAGGAAACATTGGAAACATTAATGGAAAACATTAATGCTTTGGAAGAGCTTTGTTTATCTATGCTCAGTTTCAATCTTGTATTTTTCTGACAGCTGGGGTTTCTTCAAAGCTTCTTACCATCTCACTTATTTTTTAACAGCTTTATTGACGTATACCACATATATCATACAATTGTCCATTCAAATTATGCAATCTAATATTTTTAGCATATTCTCATAGTTGCACAACCATCATCACAATCTAATTTTAGAAAATGTTTCCCTTACCTAAAATAAATGACATCCCAATGACCAGTCATTCCATGCTAAATTGAACACCCAGTTCAGCCCTTGACAACCACTTAAATATTCACTATCTCTATGGATTTACCTATTTGGGGCATTACATATAAATGGAATCAAGCAATATGTGATCTTCCGTTATGGGTTTATTTCATTTAATATTTTCCAGATCTATCTATGTTGTAACACATATTAGTACTTTATTCTCTTTTTCCCCTAAATAATATTTCATTGTGTAGATATACCACATTTTATGTATCCATTTGTCACTTGATGGGGATTTGGGTTCTTTCACTTTTTTGGCTATTATGAAAAAATTATGCTATTAACATTCATATAAAAGTTTTTGTGTGGTCAAATGTTACCATTACTCTTGGGTATATATTTCAAAATGAAATTACTGGGTCATACGGTAAATCTATGTTTAACATTTTAAGACCAAAATGTTATTTTTCAAAACAGTTGTGCCATTTTATATGCCCCCCAGTAACATACGAATATTCCAACTTCTCCACAGCCTCGCCAACACATTTTATTGATGCTATTGCTGACTTTTTAAATTTTATCATCCTGGTTGATGTGAATTCATCTTTCACAGTGTTTTTGATTCCCACAAAACTCATGGTTAATAATATTGAGCATCTGTTCATGTGATTATTGGCCATTTGTCTGTATCTCTTTGGGATTAATATCTGTTTAAACTCTTTGTCATTTTTCAAATGGGTTGTCTTGCTGTTGTTGGCTGTAAGATGTTTATATCTTTCAGACACTAGATATTTGTCAGATAGATGATTTGCAAATTTTTTTTTCTCATTCTCTGGGTTGTCTTTTTACTTTCCTGGTGGTATTCTTGGCAGCAAACAAGTTTTTAATGTTTATGTAATTGAGTTTATCTATTGTTCCTTTGATTTTTGTGCTCATGGTGTTGTAAATTAAAAATTATTTCTTCACCCAATTTCAAGAAATGACCAACAGAAATATTCTATGTTTTATTCTACATTATCTTCTTTCATATCTACTGTTTTTCAGATAATGTACCCCTTAGTATTAAATGTCATTTTTATCTTGCCAAAGCATTTTGGTAAAATGATAAGTTAATGTTGCCACTTTTTTAACTTACCTCCCTCCCAAAGAATATTCAGAAAATACTTCAGTGCTATCAAAAGCTTATATGTTATAAAATATCCTTTTTATTATAAAGTTTAAAAGTGCTACCAATCAAGCATGACCTATATAATGACTATCAAATACATTAATATTAGATGGGCATGTTTTAATTCCCACTCAGCTTTCTATCTTTCTATCTTTACCTGCTAAATAGGAGTAATTAATTTTAAGCCCCCACTAAACCAACCACAACAGCCTTGGGGATCAAATAATAAATAATCTCAATTAACCGAACCATATCAACAAGATTATTTTACTGCATCTTGATGTTTCATGTATCATTATAATGAAGAGTAGTCACTTTTATGCACGTAAAACTGTCAAAAGATAAAATTACAAAAAAATTAGTTTTAAAAAGCAAATTGGTTTCTATCAGCAATTCATGAATTGGGCAGAGTCTCATAGAAAGTTATAGAAAATGTTCTCCACTAGGTATGGCATAATAGTCTATTTTTATATAATAGCTTTAGTGGGAACAAAGAAACAGCATAATACAAAAAGCAGTTTTTATGTTTCAGTTAGATTATTTCAGTTTGCTTTTTTGGTAGTGGTAAAAACAGAGGGAACTTCCTTAGCAGGAAGGCTAAAACTAGTCTGTTTGGATATATGGCTATGATCTCTTATTCCTCTTTCTTAGAAGGTTAAACAACTTAGTTTCAGTTACGTACATGGAACTTTAGCATGAGTGGCTGCATTCTGGCTTGGTTTGTTGAGGTCTGGAGTAGAAGCTCAGCTCAAAACAGTGGAGTCCTAGAAATTTTACTTAACAACTACATTGGCAAGCAATCCTCCATTCTTTAGGATTCTCTACTAGCTGTTTGTTGTTGCTGTTGTTTAAAACCGGAATGTCCTTTCCAATATCTCATAGCCTTTTTTTTTGAATACCCAAAATATATTTGTAATATTCATACTGATAAGATTGAATTTGCAAATAGGAGATTTTCATGATATTTCAATTATATACATTGATATGATATAGAATTTAGGTTTGCATATGTTATTTAAAAACTTCTTGCACAAATATATAAGTAACTTTTTTTCATCTCAGAATTATTTTCATATGATACTTCAGGAGAGGAATAAAGGTCTTGAGTTTCTGAATTCAGATACGAAGAGACACAGATAGACTAGAATAATAGGCAACATAATCTTCTCTTTGGGTTAGTGCAGTATAGTGAAAGCAATAGACATGTCAACAAACACTTATGATGTTGGGAGAATTGAAGTAGGCGATAGCTACAGAGCATCACACAAACACAAAATGAGAGGCACCTCAGTATTACTAAGAAGTCAGCTCAGCTTCCCATTGGAAGTTACATTTGAGTAGTTTGGGGTAATGAGTGGGACTTCTCCAGGAACTTACCCACTGTGAAACATTTCGCAAAATATGTGCTCTCAATCGAAGCCAAAACCAGTCAATGTTATAAGACATATGCTAAACCAGAATGTTAGAAAGTGTTTGTAAGTGGTTCATTTTGCTGCAGAAGGAAGTTGCTTTACTGTGAAAGTCATGTGGGAAAGAGGATATATATATTTGCTACAAATAAACTTATCAGAGAAAAAGGCAAAATTCTTCCTATATTTCATGTGAATAAATTGTCAACTTATGCACGCTTCTTTTCCATATACGTGTCAGAAGTGAAAAGGGATAAAGAATTCTGATGACAATTCTTGTGCTGTTATCACACATAAAAAAGCAACTGAGAGCAAGTCAGCAAGGTGGCAATGTCTAGACTCAAGTGGCAAGTACAACCTGCATGATAGAATAGGAGAAGGCCTAAAGGTTGGGGTTCGCAGCAGGGGTGAAGAGGTTGAGCGTTAAAGGCAATTTAAAAGAAATACCAGAACTCATGACACTGCACGAATGGAAGATCCTAGAACTGCAAACCAAGATAACTAAGTGACATCATAGATTATAGCTTTGTTATCTTAGTCATTAATGATAAGGCATAGGCTTTAAATATAGTTATTTAAAGAAAGCCTTTGTTCTCTTTGGGCCAGTATCTCTTCAGGTTATTCTTAGATGAATAGGATTTTAGAGGTTAACATAAAATTGTATACAGACAATAAAAATGAATGTGCCTCACAACCAAGAGAATCCAATAATCAAAACTTTAAACCTTTAGTATGAAATAGAATAATTATTCCCATGAAATATTTTTTTTCCTATACTTAAAAATATGTGCTCAAAGGGGAATGCTTTCTAGGGTATGTTCTCTGACCTTTTTGCACTTCCTTTCTATAGAGAAGCTGTATTTTTCTCTTATATCTTCACTAGTTAACGTTGCTTCATTATAGCTTAATTTGCAAGAAAAATATTGAGAAATATAGGGCTGTTGTTCAGATGAAAGAAAATTCACTGGGATATAATTAATGCCATAAATGTTTAGTCATTATAATAAATATCATATATGATATTACTATATGTAGACATACCTATTTTTAATTAGAAACACACATGTAAATCACATTAAGAGAAATTAAAATGATTTTAAAGTTTTGAACGTTTTTTATTTTATCAAACAATTCTGGATTAAAATTTAATGCATATTTTCTAATTTATTTTTAATATAAGGAGCTTGTCCTACTTTTACAAACATTTATCTAATAGACTTTGTACATATTATATCAATCAATATATAGCCTATTAAAAGTCAACAGCTATATACATATTTATATATTATATAAAGTTTGGTGTATATTTATCAAAATTTAATTATATTATCCAAATTCAGCCATAAATTTCAATAAAATTCATTTCTAAATTATGAAATTATGACTGTTATTTAATATATTTAGTATCTGAATGATACTAAAATGCTATCCGTAAGAAATCAAATGTGTAATAAATCTCTTTCTGTGTATGTATATGTGTGTGTATGTCTGTGTGCTCATGTATGTGTTTGTGTCTATAATTTTTATAGTATTTAAGATTAAAAGAAAAAAGTATAGAAATCTCTTTCTCTTTTTTTCTAATTTTAAAGACAAGTATGCAAAGTTCCCAAGGAAAATGGCAACAGCCACAGTAGGCAAACTAATGACTTACACTTTATCTACTTATATATTTATCATCAAAATGTGCCCTTAAATGTACTTTTGAAGCCATTCAAATTATATATATATATATCAGTAAATAACTTTCTCAAGGAAAATTACTTTGGGATTACTTGAAAACAATCTTTTTCCTACAAAGTGCTCCCTTCTCTCCTACTAAAGGCAATTAGATCAAAGCAAGTCTTTGTTGCTTAAGAATTCATATGCTTCAGCTACTTAGTCAATATGATCATAATTCTGATGTCATGGAGTCAGTCACTGAGAATTATAACAGTACATTTTTCAAATTATAAATGTTGGACAAAAATGTAGATGAAGGAAGGAAACTATAATGAGCCTTGCTTATCTAACTCTTTTCCAAACTGTGAAAACAAATCAAATCTTCCCTTACATACTTCAAGAATACCAGTCTTCACCCATTTATCCAAACCTTCAACTTGCCAACTCTCCAATACTGGGTGAGTCAGGCTATGTATAAGTAAATGTCCTAGGACACTGCTTTCCAGAAGGACTTTTAGAATGGTAGCTGTGCATTTCTAGCACATCTCACAAACTACAGTGCCTGGAAGTGAGGTAGAAGGCTTTTGATGGAAGCCAACTGCAACAAGATCCAGATTTTTGCAATTAACATACAAAATCTAGAGCAAAGTTTATGTATCTGATTGTGGAACAGATGAGGAATCTCAACAAAGTGATGAAACAAAAGAATACCCATTCTAGAACTGAAATTTGCAATGTCTGAAATGTAAAATTTCCTAAATAACCTTAAGATTAGGCAAGAAAAATGGCTAAAAGTACAGTCTGTGAATTTGAAGAACAATGAACATCATTTGATGTAAAGGAAAGATAAATACTGAAAATGAGGACAACTTCAGTGAATATTGAGACAATATCAATAAAGTTTCTGGGAAAAGAAAATGTGGCAAAAATATTTGAATAATTGATGACTGAAAATGTACCAAATTTGATGGAAACCATAAACTTTCTAACCAAATTTCATGAAAGATAAATAGAAAACTGCTCTTAGACATGTAATAGTCAATTTACTAATGACCAAAAATAAGAAAACAATATTGAGATCAGCAAGAGAAAAAATAATATATAGAGAGTGTCCCATCAGAATCACAGGAGACTAGAAGAGAATATAACAATATCTTCAGACCTCTGAAAACAGAATAAATACTCTCTCAATCCAGAGGTAATAACCCTCAAAAGATAATGTGTCCGGAATTTACTCCTTCTGGTGGGTTCTTGGTCTCACTAACTCCAGGAATGAAGCCATAGACCCTTGTGGTGAGTGTTATAGCTCTTAAAGCTGGTGGGTCTGGAGTTGTTTGCTCCTCCCACTGGGTTCGTGGTCTTGCTGACTTCAGGAATGAAGCCACAGACCCTCACGGTGAGTGTTACAGCTCTCAAAGGTGTCATGGATCCAAAGAGTGAGCAGCAGCACGATTCATTATTAAGAGTGAAAGAACAAAGCTTCTGAGGAGGAGCCAAGATGGCCGAATAGAAACAGCTCCGGTCTACAGCTCCCAGCGTGAGCGATGCAGAAGACAGGTGATTTCTGCATTTCCATCTGAGGTACCGGGTTCATCTCACTAGGGAGTGCCAGACAGTGGGCACAGGTCAGTGGGTGCACACACCGTGCATGAGCCAAAGCAGGGCAAGGCATTGCCTCACTCGGGAAGTGCAAGGGGTCAGGGAGTTCCCTTTCCTAGTCAAAGAAAGGGGTGACAGATGGCACCTGGAAAATCGGGTCACTCCCACCCGAATACTGTGCTATTCCCACGGGCTTAAAAAACGGCGCACCACGAGATTATATCCCGCACCTGGATTGGAGGGTCCTGCGCCCACGGAGTCTCGCTGATTGCTAGCACAGGAGTCTGAGATCAAACTGCAACGCGGCAGCGAGGCTGGGGGAGGGGCGCCCGCCATTGCCCAGGCTTGCTTAGGTAAACAAAGCAGCGGGGAAGCTCGAACTGGGTGGAGCCCACCACAACTCAAGGAGGCCTGCCTACTTCTGTAGGCTCCACCTCTGGAGGCAGGGCACAGACAAACAAAAAGACAGCAGTAACCTCTGCAGACTTAAATGTCCCTGTCTGACAGCTTTGAAGAGAGCAGTGGTTCTCCCAGCATGCAGCTGGAGATCTGAGAACGGGCAGACTGCCTCCTCAAGTGGGTCCTTCACCCCTGACCCCCAAGCAGCCTAACTGGGAGGCACCCCCCAGCAGGGGCACACTGACACCTCACAGGGCCGGGTACTCCAACAGACCTGCAGCTGAGGGTCCTGTCTGTTAGAAGGAAAACTAACAAACAGAAAGGACATCCACACCAAAAACCCATCTGTACATCACCATCATCAAAGACCTAAAGTAGATAAAACCACAAAGATGGGGAAAAAACAGAGCAGGAAAACTGGAAACTCTAAAAAGCAGAGCGCCTCTCCTCCTCCAAAGGAACGCAGTTCCTCACCAGCAATGGAACAAAGCTGGACGGAGAATGACTTTGAAGAGCTGAGAGAAGAAGGCTTCAGACGATCAAATCACTCCGAGCTACGGGAGGACATTCAAACCAAAGGCAAACAAGTTGAAAACTTTGAAAAAAGTTTAGAAGAATGTATAACTAGAATAACCAATACAGAGAAGTGCTTAAAGGAGCTGATGGAGATGAAAACCAAGGCTCAAGAACTACGTGAAGAATGCAGAAGCCTCAGGAGCCGATGCGATCAACTGGAAGAAAGGGTATCAGTGATGGAAGATGAAGTGAATGAAATGAAGCGAGAAGGGAAGTTTAGAGAAAAAAGAATAAAAAGAAACGAGCAAAGCCTCCAAGAAATATGGGACTATGTGAAAAGACCAAATCTACGTCTGACTGGTGTACCTGAAAGTGACGGGGAGAATGGAACCAAGTTGGAAAACACTCTGCAGGATATCATCCAGAAGATCTTCCCCAATCTAGCAAGGCAGGCCAACATTCAGATTCAGGAAATACAGAGAACGCCACAAAGATACTCCTCGAGAAGAGCAACTCCAAGACACATAATTGTCAGGTTCACTAAAGTTGAAATGAAGGAAAAAATGTTAAGGGCAGCCAGAGAGAAAGGTCGGGTTACCAACAAAGGGAAGTCCATCAGACTAACAGAGGATCTCTCGGCAGAAACTCTACAAGCCAGAAGAGAGTGGGGGCCAATATTCAACATTCTTAAAAGAATTTTCAATCCAGAATTTCATATCCAGCCAAACTAAGCTTCATAAGTGAGGGAGAAATAAAATACTTTACAGACAAGCAAATGCTGAGAGATTTTGTCACTACCAGGCCTGCCCTAAAAGAGCTCCTGAAGGAAGCACTAAACATGGAAAGCAACAACCGGTACCAGCCACTGCAAAATCATGCCAAAATGTAAAGACCATCGAGACTAGGAAGAAACTGCATGTACTAATGAGCAAAATAACCAGCTAACATCATAATGACAGGATCAAATTCACACATAACAATATTAACTTTAAATGTAAATGGATTAAATGCTCCAATTAAAAGACACAGACTGGCAAATTGGATAAAGAGTCAAGACCCATCAGTGTGCTGTATTCAGGAAACCCATCTCACGTGCAGAGACACACAAACGCTCAAAATAAAAGGATGGAGGAAGATCTACCAAGCAAATGGAAAACAAAAAAAGGCAGGGGTTGCAATCCTAGTCTCTGATAAAACAGACTTTAAACCAACAAAGATCAAAAGAGACAAAGAAGGCCATTACATAATGGTAAAGGGATCAATTCAACAAGAGGAGCTAACTATCCTAAATATATATGCACCCAATACAGGAGCACCAAGATTCATAAAGCAAGTCCTGAGTGACCTACAAAGAGACTTAGACTCCCACACATTAATAATGGGAGACTTTAACACCCCACTGTCAACATTAGACAGATCAATGAGACAGAAAGTCAACAAGGATACCCAGGAATTGAACTCAGCTCTGCACCAAGCGGACCTAATAGACATCTACAGAACTCTCCACCCCAAATCAACAGAATATACATTTTTTTCAGCACCACACCACACCTATTCCAAAATTGACCACATACTTGGAAGTAAAGCTCTCCTCAGCAAATGTAAAAGAACAGAAATTATAACAAACTATCTCTCAGACCACAGTGCAATCAAACTAGAACTCGGGATTAAGAATCTCACTCAAAACCGCTCAACTACATGGAAACTGAACAACCTGCTCCTGAATGACTACTGGGTACATAACAAAAGGAAGGCAGAAATAAAGATGTTCTTTGAAACCAATGAGAACAAAGACACAACATACCAGAATCTCTGGGACGCATTCAAAGCAGTGTGTAGAGGGAAATTTATAGCACTAAATGCACACAAGAGAAAGCAGGAAAGATCCAAAATTGACACCCTAACATCACAATTAAAAGAACTAGAAAAGCAAGAGCAAACACATTCAAAAGCTAGTAGAAGGCAAGAAATAACTACAATCAGAGCAGAACTGAAGGGAATAGAGACACAAAAAACCCTTCAAAAAATTAATGAATCCAGGAGCTGGTTTTTTGAAAGGATCAACAAAATTGATAGACCACTAGCAAGACTAATAAAGAAAAAAAGAAAGAAGAATCAAATAGACTCAATAAAAAATGATAAAGGGGATATCACCACCGATCCCACAGAAATACAAACTACCATCAGATAATACTACAAACACATCTACATAAATAAACTAGAAAATCTAGAAGAAATGGATAAATTCCTCGACACATACACTCTCCCAAGACTAAACCAGGAAGAAGTTGAATCTCTGAATAGACCAATAACAGGAGCTGAAATTGTGGCAATAATCAATAGCTTACCAACCAAAAAGAGTCCAGGACCAGATGGATTCACAGCCGAATTCTACCAGAGGTACAAGGAGGAACTGGTACCATTCCTTCTGAAACTATTCCAATCAACAGAAAAAAAGGGAATCCTCCCTAACTCATTTTATGAGGCCAGCATCATCCTGATACCAAAGCGGGGCAGAGACACAACCAAAAAAGAGAATTTTAGACCAATATCCTTGATGAACATTGATGCAAAAATCCTCAATAAAATACTGGCAAACCGAATCCAGGAGCACATCAAAAAGCTTATCCACCATGATCAAGTGGGCATCATCCCTGGGATGCAAGGCTAGTTCAATATACGCAAATCAATAAATGTAATCCAGCATATAAACAGAACCAAAGACAAAAACCACATGATTATCTCAATAGATGCAGAAAAGGCCTTTGACAAAATTCAACAACCCTTCATGATAAAAACTCTCAATAAATTAGGTATTGATGGGACGTATCTCAAAATAATAAGAGCTATCTATGACAAACCCGCAGCCAATATCATTCTGAATGGGCAAAAGCTGGAAGCATTCCATTTGAAAACGGGCACAAGACAGGGATGCCCTCTCTCACCACTCCTATTCAACATAGTGTTGGAAGTTCTGGCCAGGACAATTAGGCAGGAGAAGGAAATAAAGGGTATTCAATTAGGAAAAGAGGAAGTCAAATTGTCCCTGTTTGCAGATGACATGATTGTATATCTAGAAAACCCCATTGTCTCAGCCCAAAATCTCCTTAAGCTGATAAGCAACTTCAGCAAAGTCTCAGGATACAAAATCAATGTACAACAATCACAAGCATTCTTATACACCAATAACAGACAAACAGAGAGCCAAATCATGAGTGAACTCCCATTCACAATTGCTTCAAAGAGAATAAAATACCTGAGAATCCAACTTACAAGGGATGTGAAGGACCTCTTCAAGGAGAACTACAAACCACTGCTCAAGGGAATAAAAGAGGATACAAACAAATGGAAGAACATTCCATGCTCATGGGTAGGAAGAATCAATATCATGAAAATGGCCAACTGCCCAAGGTAATTTACAGATTCAATGCCATCCCCATCAAGCTACCAATGACTTTCTTCACAGAATTGGAAAAAACTACTTTAAAGTTCATATGGAACTAAAAAAGAGCCCGCATCGCCAAGTCAGTCCTAAGCCAAAAGAACAAAGCTGGAGGCATCACACTACCTGACTTCAAACTATACTACAAGGCTACAGTAAACAAAACAGCATGGTACTGGTACCAAAACAGAGATATAGATCAATGGAACAGAACAGAGCCCTCAGAAATAACGCCGCATATCTACAACTATCTGATCTTTGACAAACCTGAGAAAAGCAAGAAATGGGGAAAGGATTCCCTATTTAATAAATGGTGCTGGGCAAACTGCCTAGCCATATGTAGAAAGCTGAAACTGGATCCCTTACTTACACCTTATACAAAAATCAATTCAAGATGGATTGAAGACTTAAACGTTAGACCTAAAACCATAAAAGCCCTAGAAGAAAACCTAGGCATTACCATTCAGGACATAGGCATGGGCAAGGACTTCATGTCTAAAACACCAAAAGCAATGGCAACCAAAGCCAAAATTGACAATTGGGATCTAATTAAACTAAAGAGCTTCTGCACAGCAAAAGAAACTACCATCAGAGTGAACAGGCAACCTACAAAATGGGAGAAAATTTTCACAACCTACTCATCTGACAAAGTGCTAATATCCAGAATCTACAATGAACTCAAACAAATTTACAAGAAAAAAACAAACAACCCCATCAAAAAGTGGGCGAAGGACATGAACAGACACTTCTCAAAATAAGACATTTATGCAGCCAAAAAACACATGAAAAAATGCTCATCATCACTGGCCATCAGAGAAATGCAAATCAAAACCACAATGAGATACCATCTCACACCAGTTAGAATGGCAATCATTAAAAAGTCAGGAAACAACAGGTGCTGGAGAGGATGTGGAGAAATAGGAACACTTTTACACTGTTGGTGGGACTGTAAACTAGTTCAATCATTGTGGAAGTCAGTGTGGCGATTCCTCAGGGATCTAGAACTAGAAATAAGATTTGACCCAGCCATCCCATTACTGGGTATATACCCAAAGGAGTATAAATCATGCTGCTATAAAGACACATGCACACGTATGTTTATTGCGGCATTATTCACAATAGCAAAGACTTGGAACCAACCCAAATGTCCAAAAATGACAGACTGGATTAAGAAAATGTGGCACATATACACCATGGAATGCTATGCAGCCATAAAAAATGATGAGTTCACGTCCTTTGTAGGGACATGGATGAAACTGGAAATCATCATTCTCAGTAAACTATCGCAAGAACAAAAAACCAAACACCGCATATTCTCACTCATAGGTGGGAACTGAACAATGAGAACACATGGACACAGGAAGGGGAACATCACACTCTGGGGACTGTTGTGGGGTGGGGTGGGGGAGGGATAGCACTGTGAGATATACCTAATGCTAGATGACGTGTTAGTGTGTGCAGCGCACCAGCATGGCACATGTATACATATGTAACTAACCTGCACATTGTGCACATGTATGCTAAAACTTAAAGTATAATAATAATAAATTAAAAAAAAAAAACAAACTGGCCTTATGAACCTTAGACCAATCTTGAGGGTATAAAAGGCTTCGCACTGAAGTGGCCATAAAAAAAAAAAAAAAAAGGAAATTATTATAGAAGAAGCAGTAGAAATCATGGTGCTGTTTATTATCATTTGAAAAGTATTTTTTTATTTTGTTCTATTAATATGTATCAATATGAATGATGCACTCAGATGTTAGATAATTATCACATAACGTAAATAATAAAAATCATTTATCAGACACAATTAAATTATGCCTTTCTTACACATATTTTTTCTATTAAAATGTGCTGAAATTTACTTCTTAAAAAAATAAAAAAATAAAAAATAAACAGTAAAAAAATTTTTTTCAGAAACAAAAAATAAAATAAAAATGAACAATTATGCTAAAAAAAAAAAAAAAAAAAAAAAGCTTCCACAGCATGGAATGGGGACCTGAGCAGGTTGCCGCTGCTGCCTGGGGGGTGGCAGCTTTTATTTCCTTATTTGTCCCCACCCACGTCCTGGTGATTGGTCCATTTTACAGAGTGCTGATTGGTCCATTTTATAGAGTGCTGATTCGTGTGTTTACATTCCTTTAGCTACACATGGAGCGCTGATTGGTGCGTTTTTACAGAGTGCTGATTGGTGTGTTTATAATCCTCTAGCTAGACAGAAAAGTTCTCCAAATCCCCACTCAACCCAGGATGTCCAGCTGGCTTCACCTCTCAGTAAGGCAAAGTATTATATTAAAATAAAATTGGAGAAACTTTTTTTTTAAACCAACAGACCTATACTTCTAGAAACACTAAAAGAAGTCCATCAGCAACACAGTACTGACACCAGATGGACACTCAGATGTGTAGGGAAGAAGAAGGAGCAGCAGACATGCCAAACATGTAGGCAAATATTTTTAAATATACATTTTCCTCTCTTAATTTCTTTAAATAATATACAATTGTTGAAAAATATTATAACTCTATATCACAATGATTATACACACATCACACAAACAGTGAGAAAGCAGCAACTATTTTGTTTCAACTTCTTTTATCTTACGTGAAGTAGTATAATAGGAACTTTAAGCAGACTAACATGTTGACAAGGCACAATGTAATCTCTAGAGCAATATTGAAAAAATGCAAACAGCCATAGCTAAAACATCAATAATAATTAAAATGGAATGCTAACATTCATTCAAGGGGCACATTTCTAGAAATTATTTGCTCCAACAAGGACCTCCAATCCATTGAGCCTCTCAACTACTCACTGACCATCTCCCTCATGTCTCCACATTCCTCATGATTCATCTAGGATTTTGAGGCTTCTAAAAAATATTTATTCTTTTACACACACCTTCAACACCCTTCTCCCCCACTCTGTCACGGTTTCCTTGAATGCTAATTCTACTTACTTGATGTCTGTTCCTGAGCAGTTTAAGGTTGAATGCCAACCATTCTGACTTATATCAATCGAAATTTACCACTGCAACTCAGCAGGGTAAACAAGCCTGCTAATTTTCTCTAGTCAAAGCATTCTCCCAGTTTCAGAAAGGACTGTTGTAGTGAGTATTCTCTTTACATTACCAGTACAACTTCTTCATTGCATACCTGTAAGAAATGGCCTTGATTTATTTCAACAGGGAAAAAGAAGCAAACAAATGGAATGGTTCATCTTGATACCATTAAATCTCTTACTCTAACTGTACCCGGAAACCGTGGTTTTCCACTTGTTAGAATGGAATAACGGCCCTGCCTTTCTAAAGCCAAGCTCTCCAGTTCTGCAGTGAATCTCAAAACAGTTCTCATTTTTCTAAAACATTATTCAAGGAATAAACCACAATTGTTTCCTTTATCATTTGTCAGAACGTTCTGATATTGACTTCCATGTTGCCACATTTAGTGGGCAATTTCCTCTCTTCATTCTATTTGATATCAGCAAAATCTGAGGGAGATAGAATGGCCCAATTGTTTAGATGTTGGTTTTTTTCACCTTCTTCTCTAGCCAATCCTGCCTAGAATCCTTGCTAGATTCTCTTCTACAGAAAATTTACCTCTACATATAAATATCAGATGTAAATAACAGTATATTTCTCCAAGGGTCAACAATTTTTTAATAACATAAATCAGTTAAAAGGAGCAGCAGCAAGTCGTCTGAACTTTCAACAAAAATTAAACACAAATGAAAATAGTACTATTTTATGTGGGTCTCAATATCCTTTTTTTTTTTTTTTCCTTTTGATACAGAGTCTTGTTCTGTCACCCAGGCTGACTGCAACCTCCCCCTCCCGGGTTCAAGGGATCCTCCTGCCTCAGCCTTTTGAGTAGCTGGGATTACAGGAGTCCACCACCATGTCAAGCTAATTTTCTGTGGCTGTTAGTGGAGATGGGGGTTTCACCATGTTGGCCAGGCTGGTCTCGAACTCCTGAGCTCAAGTGATCCATCCACTTCAGCCTTCCGAAATGCTGGGATGGTAAGCATGAACCACTGCACCTGGATTCAATCCTTTTAAAATATCATTTTTTTAAATTCAGCAAATATTCAGACATACCAAAGAATAGAGACACTAAAGGGGGAATATGTCTGGCCTGTCTTTTATCTTACACTGAGCA
The DNA here is from genome assembly GCF_028858775.2 of Pan troglodytes. Taxonomy (NCBI): domain Eukaryota; kingdom Metazoa; phylum Chordata; class Mammalia; order Primates; family Hominidae; genus Pan; species Pan troglodytes. Next base: position 76,753,820 of record NC_072415.2, read on the forward strand.
GAAAAGTCTCAGGGCCTGCAGAAATTTCATTCAGGACAGAATGTATGTTTCCTCCACTAAGTTAGGTTGAAAGTAAAGTTTGAGACAAACAAATGTGTGTGATTATTATAGTCTACAAGCTATGCTTGTTCAGTGTGAACAACTGCATTCATTGGCTTTGGAGAGCTGATCTTTCAGTCTGTCCAAGATGTGAAATATTAGCATGCAGAAAGGGCCCTTTCTGATTTAAATCTGAGAAAGAAAGACTGTCTCCTCTAAGAAATCTTTTGCTATTTTAGCTACATCAACGGTAACTAAAGTTGATGCTTTAGATGGCATGTAGGTTGCATTTGCTTCAGTCTTTGGGATAGGAAGGGTTGTAGTCTGAAAGGAAAGTGTAAGTTGGAGAAAACTGAGAGCCATGTTCTGAGAGCACTTACACTTGTAATCGTGGGTTTCTGGAAAAGTGGAAATCTAACAGGGATTGGGAAGTAGGTTAGTAGTAGAGAGGGGTCCAGAAAGCTTCCTTAGACTCTGGGAGAATATTTTACTACATCAAAACTGCAAAATTAAATGGACGTAGAAAGCCATTATATCTCTGCTATATACTTTAAAAAGCTCCACAACTAATTAGAAAAAGTTGGCTATGGTTGGTTATTAAAGAATAACTCTAGTTATTTTTTTACATTCTATTCACTATTTTCTTCTCAGTCTCAGGTTATATTGTCAATTGATTATCAGAATCTTTATGAAGAAGGTATCTTTGCAAAATCATTTTATTCTGAGACTTTATTTTAAAAATATGACAATACAAATATCATCCTTTAAAAGTCTTCCCTCTAGCCTCCAAAAGCATTACCCATATGAGGTATACAAAGTCTTGTACAACACATTATAATGTCACTACAATTCTTCCTATTTATTCCCAAATGAGGAACATTAGCAATGACATTAAGAACCAGATGAGAAAGAAATCAAACTTCAGAAGACAGAGAACAGAGCATACGCTCATATCTCTTGTGGATGAAGCTATGTTTATATCAATGATAGTGAATTTCAGAATGTACTGTCCTGAATTTTGCAAGCTGAACAAAGACATATTGTAAAACAAGATCAAGCTTTGTGGTAGAATTGTGAACTGCTAGGAATCAATAAGAGGAGAAAGTTCATGTTGCCACACCCCAGTCAGAAATGAAGTGGAAATACAAGAAACCATGCCAAAGGTAGGCGGCTTTGCAAACAAACCACAAGTACTGACTCCATGAGTAGCTTAGTCCCTAGGCTCAGATATTTGCCTTTTTGAACAGCTGTTTATTGTAGAACTTGACTGTTCTACAATCAAATTTTTCTCAATGAAACACGGAGTTATTACAGATCTTGAATATATTGTTCAGAAGTCACAGTGAAAATGTAAAATCAAGAGTACTCTCTGAAATACCACTAAGACAGAGTGATTTCTGATACATTCATTCCCAAAACAGTTCAAGTCTCTTGTCTCTCTGATATATGACAGGCATAGGCTTTGCTATAAAAACTGCAAGGACAAGTGAAACTAGCTCTTGCGGTCAGATTGCCTACCTTCTAAATGAAAGAAACTCAGGTCAATTCACATTTTAATATGTTTTTGTAAAAGGCATAAATGGTATATGCACAGGGCTTTTTATGAGGAACATAGAAGAGAGAATTAACCATGTCTAACTGGTAGGAAGCACTGAAAGTCACCTCTAGTACAATATTTCTCCACACAAACAGGTTTAATAAAAGTGTATGTTTTAAGGCATAATAAGAAACTCTAGCATTGTGGTTGGGCATAGTGGCTCACGCCTATAATCCCAGCACTTTGGGAAGCTGAGGTGGGAGAATTGCTTGTGTCTAGGAGTTTGAGAGCAGCCTGGGCAACATAGAAAGACCCAATCTCTACAAATAATCATAATAATAAATGTTCTAGGCATGTGGCACATGCTTGTAGTCTCAGCTATTTGGGAGGCTGAAGCAGGAGGCTTGCTTGAGCCCAGGGGTTTGAGGCTGCAGTGAGCCGTGATCATGCCACTGCACTCAGCCTGGACCACAGAGTGAGACACTGTCTCTAAATAAATAAATAAATAAATAAATAAATAAATAAATAAACAAACAAATAAAACTTAAACATTGCTTTGCTACTTATAAGATAAATGGGGTAGCTGAGGCCCTCCTCCAGGGTGGGATCATGCCAGCTGGTGCACTGGAAGGCTCATAGTGCTTGTTCACATATCTGATTCCCAGAGCTCTGTGACAGATCCTGAGCCATTTTCTCTGGGTGGGTAGAGGAGAGTTGGTTAAACCCTTCCAGCCAGCTTACCAAAGCAAAGGTGCCAGACAAATACATACTATGCTAGTTTAGTTTAATTAATTTATCTTACCATAGCATTTTATTTATGTATTTATTTTAGGATGGTGGTTTATAGGAGAAACCTAATAACATAAAGGCACTTGTGACTCAGGAGAGAGGGCCCCACAGGTTGTTGGAAATATTACCTGAGCAGTGCAGGAGTATCTTGTGAGTAGCCTGTGCTGTAGGGTCTGCAGCCAGAAAGAGAAATAGGAAAATCTAAGGAAAAGTAGAACACTGTGTCAAATGCTTATAAGATCTCCAAAGCAAGGACATGATGGTGGAGAGGAGGGTGGCACTGAAACACTCCCAGAACGTGTACTATATGATTCTACTACATTTTAAAATTCACTCATCAACTTATGCCTTTGCCTTTTCTTTCCTACTAGATGTGAGTCCCTGGAAGGCAGGGCCCTGCTCTAATCTAGCTGTCTTTTCACAGCAAAAACAGGCAATGGAGGAATCAGAGAAGGCAAATGAAGGGCAAAGGCTCCCATGCCTTGATGAGGACAATAGATTGGTCACAGTTTGACTGATGCCTGGCCACTGCAGGTAAATGAATCAAATGCATAAACAGCACACAGCTTATAGCTACACACATAGCTCACAGGTTATCTGTGGCTGATCAAACTAGTGTGCAAAACTCATGGAACGCACCCAAAATCCTGAATCATACATTCACAAAATTGGGGAAAAGCTGCAAGACGAAACTTCAAGAAATTTATTTTGGATTACAGTATATATTTCTGATATGCTCAGTTGGTATAAACCATTATAAACAGAATGGTAGAAAATAATAGGGTGACACTTGCAAATAAATGAAATGCATAAGCTTGAAATCGAATAGACTAAGCTTTAACATGCATTGTCTTGCAGGCCATGTGACCTCAACTCATTTAACCAAAGCCTCACTCATTTGATCTAACAACTAGAGATGGTAATTTCACTTAGCACAAACTCTCCCACAAGTTAAGATTTGATAAATCTTGACCATTATGTTTTTTTCAGTGAGTTGTATATGAAAGTATTTCACTGTGTGCTTTTAAAATAATATTTATTTTTGTTTGTAATTGACAGATGATAATTGTACATATTATTGGTGGACTGTGTTATGTTTCAATACATGTATACATTGTGCGATGATCAAATCAGGGTAATTAACATATCCATCACTTCGAACACTTTTTTTTTTTTTTTTTATGAGACACAGTTTCACTCTACCTTCTGGGCTTGAGAGCAGGGTGCAATCTTGGCTCACTGCAACCTCTGCCTCCCGGATTCAAGTGATTCTCATGCCTCAGCCTCCTGAGTAGCTGGGAATACAGTTGAGCACCACCATGCCAGGCTAATTTTTGTACTTTTAGTAGAGACAGTATTTCACCATTTTGGCCAGGCTGGTCTCGAAATCCTGACCTCAAGTGATCTGCCCGTCTTGGCATCCCAAAGTACTGGGATTACAGGCATGAGCCACTGCGCCTTTCCTCCTGTCATTATTTTTTTGTGATTAGAACATTTAAAGTCCTCTCTTCTACTTACTTTGAAATATGCAATATAAATTATTATTAACTATATGCTTTTAAGAATGAAAACACAAGTTATGCTCCTTAGCTTACAAAACAATTTTGAAAAGTAAGGAATATTCATGAGAAAATTAATCTGGGAGACATCAAAAATATATATTGTCTATGTATGTATGTGTGTCTTTGTGTGTATGTGTTTTACTCTATGTATATTAGAAATAAAAAGAATTTTTTTGTATATGTAGCCATAAGAATAAAACTATCACTGCAAAATGCAGGAAGTGTAAAGAAGAAAATAAAAATTAAATCTATCCTTGAAAAATGTGCAGCAAACTTTACAGACTCCTGAGATACTGTGGTGCCTAAGAGACCAAGAATCCTCCAATTTTTCTGTCCAGATTGGGATAACTTGAAAATAATGCCAAAGCATATTCAGAATTAGTTGTAGAAGGGGCCCGGATATTCCCTAGTATAGAAGTCAAGACTATATTGAAAGGCATTTAATTGGTGGTAGCTGAGAGTTCACCTTTATCAAAATATTCAGAGCAAATGATGATTTCTGGCCCCTACTTAAGAGCAGGAATCAAATATAGAAAGAATGAAGATACTTTGGCATAATGGGAGCTGGTTAATGCAACAGGATGTGACAGTGGTTCTTGACTTGCACAGTCTTTAGATACACCACTTGCACTTGCTGAGCTTGTGATGAAACACCTTCTGTGTTTTTATCATATTCAATTTTATTTTCCTGTATCAAGTGTTTTTCACACCTGTTTTCTTGAAGGATTTGAATACCATTTCACAGAGAAAAACTAATGACCATGAAGTTGATGTTGACATTTTTACAAATGTACCAGTAAAAAATTTCAAAACACAACATTATAATAAATATTACATTCAAAATATGTCCAGATTACATATACTATAAACATTTGCTACATTCAAGAAATCAAAGTGTAGCTGATGCACATGAAAAATAAAATTTCATGTTCATTTTTAGGAAATTTTTAGAAATTGATATTTATTTTAATATTTCTAGTCATACAATAAAATTATTTATAAGATTTGTCTCTCAATCCAATCATCAGTCTGTGTGATTTCTGAGCAAAATCTTATATTGGAAAATGTGTGGCATTCATGTTACCTTTTTTGTAGAATTCTTCTTCTGTTTTGTGTGTTTCTAGTCCACCTTTCCAGCTTCTCCAAGGTCTCAAATTACTTCTGATTCAACTGGACAGTATAATTTGGATTTCAATTCTATTTCCTCTTATCAACATTTAAATGAGGTAAACAAAAGAGACATCACTGTTTATCTGACAGTTTGTAATTTAAATATCACTTATTACTTTTGGTTGGGATTTGTATATTTTTCTAGAATATATATCAAATGTCAAATCAATGTCATTTCAATCCATAGAATTATTTTAAAACTTTATACATGTTTTCACTACATGGAATCTCAAGAACCATTAGTTTAACTTCCTCTCTTTACAGCTTAAAAAAATGAAGTTGATGGAGGTTATACTATTTGCCCAATAGTTAGCTGACATAAGAATTAGAAAAAAGGCCAGGTGCGGTGGCTCACACTTGCAATCCTGGCACTTCGGGAGGCCGAGTTGGCTGGATCACTTGAAGTCAAGAGTTTGAGAACAGCTTGGCCAACATGTTGAAACCCCGTTTCCACTAAAAATACAAAAATTAGCTGGACGTGGTGGTGCTGCCTATATTTCCAGCTACTCAGGCGGCTGAGGCAGGGGAATCGCTTTAACCCGGGAGGCAGAGTTTGCAGTGAGCCAAGATCTCACCACTGCACACCAGACTAGGTGACAGAGTGAGACTCTGCCAAAAAAAAAAAAGACAAAAGAAGACCCATATATTGAGTTAATCTATTCACCAGTCAGTTGGCAAATATGGATAACCTAGCAAAATTATTTAAGTTTCTCATCTTATTCTGTGAAACATTTCTGCATTTGCTAACTTTAAACTCTAGGTGCATTTTCATCTTGGCTGTTTTTCCCTATATTTAAAACCAGACTTCTGGCACTAACTTAGACAACAGCTAGGACAACTGAAAAGGGTGGACAGAAAGCAGAGGTTGTAACTCAGAGATTGGAAATGTATATCTCAGGGGGTTTGTGAGGAAATTCTCCCACCCACACTGTACTGAATGTGTTTTCACATCATTCTTCAATCATCAGTTTTGCTACATCGTTCTTCTTAAACTAGCATAGAGTTATTAACATTTTTCTATTTGGACTTTTTTTTTCCAATCCATATATTTATATTTTGCACTGATAGAAAATGATAACTATGGAACATGCCTATAAGCAATGTAATGATGGGTTCATGCTCATCTTCCTAACATCCTATTGCTTGACTATTTTGTTTTCCATCTTGTGATGAACACTTCCCTTATTTTGAAATGTTGCTTGGAAAATTATTCATATCTCAAGGCTATGACCGCAGAGTACAAAGGCCAATTTGTTTCAAAATGCCATTTTTGTGATCCAAACCCTTTATGTTTCCAAATCAGCAACTAGGGAACATTAGGCTCATTCAGGTCCAGTTCACAAAAGTCAGCCTCCTAAAAGGCTGCTTTGTGCTCTGCTTTTATGAATTACATGCCTAGTAATATTACTTTCTGCAAACTCATATGCCATATGTGTGTTGTTGTTTCCTCCTACTAATTTCTTACAAGTATAAAAAGTGATTTTTTCTTGCCTATTCTGACAGTAATTATTATTATTTTTTATTAAGTTAAAAAGGAGTCAATATTCCTTATAGAAACAAATATCACAAGAGCCAGTATGAGCACACTTCTTCCATCCATAATGTGTGAAATCTGAACCCCTTCTTGAGTAGGATTCTTAGACACTTACCATTCAACAATGGCAGAACTCAAGTTCATTTTATTGTGGAACATAAAATAAAACAGGATGTTTGTTGCTTCAGTTTCTAAAATGGAAAATTCTCCAGTAGCCACATATGAAGACTAATAATTTGTGACTGATTTTATAATGCTTTTTACCCAGTGCAATAAGAGCATAAGGTTCCCCAATTAAAGGCTCAAATTTAACAGAAAGATTATGTTTTCTGATTTTGAGAAAATGAACTAAGAAGCATAAGTTAATTTTGAAAAAATATTGATTAATACTAGTATATACAATGTTTAGCTACAAAGGAGTAATATAACAAGGAATAAATATGTTTATTTAAGAGAAAAAATATAGCAATGAAAATAGTGCTTGTGATGACCATAAACTCCTTAATTATTCCTCATATCAAATGTCAAATCAACATCATTTCAATCTATAGAATTATTTTAAAACTTTATAAATGTTTTCACTAGATAGAATCGTCCTAATACAGAATGCTGAACTGGAGCAACATTTCACTTTGATTAAACTATTTAGTCAAGGAAAGGCAATAGACATAAGCTATTTGTTTCTTCGCTATTTTTGTGTGCTTTTTTACATCATATACATTTCTTTTTCCTGCAGAGTCTAATCTCTTCTACTGTAACTTGGGACCAACATTGGGCTATTGGTTAGGAAGCAGGTGCTTGGCCAGAAAGCCAGTCAAATCTTCTGAAATAAACTTGGTGCTCAGTGGTATGACATGCATCATGCTGTACTACCACAGAATCCATCTGTTCAGTGAAAACCATGGACACTAAATTACAATCAATATAATGAAACATGAACTGTAATTATAGTCCTATAGACCTATGTTTGACCCTCAGTTCACCTTCTCACAAGTTATATGCCTGATATTTAAGAAACATGCTTACTCTGACATCTTATAATTAAAGTAAGGATATCACAAACTATACCAAAGCATTGTTGTAAGGATCCTAAATAATATTGACTAGAAGAGTAACAAAAAATTTCTACTTTCATTTCATGAAAAAGATGATTTAGAATGTCATTTAATTCTTCATTGATTTAAGATGGTTTTTTATTATAGAATTATTTTTCATCTACGACAGAATTGATTTTATTTATTCTCTGTATTCATACTATCATTAATTATTTCCAAAGTGACCAAATTAACACCTAGATAATTAAAAAGTTCATTATCGGTATCATTTACAAATTGGCTCACCTAGGTATACATTTATTTTGGTTTTCAAGAAAATCATCATTCTGTTAGTGAGCTAAGAGACTTAATAATACTTGGAAAACCAGTGATAGGTACAGCTGTGTTTGAATGATATTTAAAATCAAACACTACTACTAAACATATATTAAAGATTATCACAAATTAAAACGCTTATGAGGACTTCCATTTGTACATATGTTACCTGTATGAAGAAAAAAACACACTTTTCTTGTGTGTATATAACATGGAATGAAATAAATGTTTTGAAAGTTTAAAAATACGAAATCTTTTTAGTCTTTGAAACATCTAAATGTCTAAATTTCCCAGTCTTATACTGATACAGAAGCCTCTATTAATGTTCATAAAAATCTGAAAAAACAAGACTTTTTTTCCCCTGTAAATGTCATTATTCATAAATGTCAAGATAAACTTGCTTTGAGTGTTATGCAATTTAACATGTCAAATATCATTGACATCACAAAATCATAGCATGAATAGCATTTGGAGTTGCCTAACCAACCTTTCTTGTATGTAAAACTCTCAGACATAGCAAAGATAAAGCTGTTTACTTTTCTGGCAAGAGAGTATGTTATGAAAAGTGATATAACAGCATTAACAAAATAATACATTGGATTTAAAATGTCACATCCTTTTGCTTCCAGCTTCTCTACTGAATATAGGCATTGGAAAATTACATTCAGCAGAGGACATCATATATTCTTTGTGACTTAAATATACTATTTAAGCATGTTTTTATGGAGCAAATATCTTGTAGAAGACACGTTGTCTTTAGACAGAAAGTTTATAAAGCATATTTTAAAATACAAAGAGTTTTGTATTACTTCATTTTCATACTGCTATGAAGAAATACCAGAGACCGGGTAATTTATAAAGAAAAAGAGATTTAAGGGACTGACAGTTCCACATGCCTGGGGAGGCCTCACAATCATGACAAAAGGCGAAAGACAAGCAAAGTCACATCTCACACGGTGGCAGTCAAGAGAGTGTGTGCAGGGGAACTGCCCTTTATAAAACCATCAGATCTCATGAGACTTATTCACTATCATGAGAATAGCAGGGGAAAAACCCACTCCCATGATTCCATTAAGTCTCACTGGGTCTCTCCCACGACACCTGGGGATTATGGGAGCTAGAATTCCAGATGAGATTTGGGTGGGGATACAGCCAAACCATATCAAGTGCTATGGACTAAACTGAGTCTCTGCCAATATTCATATGTTGAAGCTCTAACTCCCAATGTGATGGTATGTGGGCATCAGCTTTTGGGAGGTAATTAGATTTAGAGGCAATCATGAGGGTGGAACCATAAAGATGGGATTAGTGCCCTTTTAAGAAGAGGAAGAAACCAGAGCTCCCTTTTCTCCAAATGAGGACACAGTCAGAAGGCAATCATTCGCAGGCCAGGAAAAAAAAGCCCTCACCAAGACCCAAATCTGCTGTTCCCTATCTTGAATCTCCAGCCTCCAGCATTGTGAAATGTACATTTCTATTGTTTAGCAAAACAATCTGTGGTATTTTGTTATGGCAGCCCTAATAAACTAATACACTATTTAACTTTACTTCATATTTAAGTATTTTAGCTAGGATTAAACCATTCATTTATTTAAAATATTTATTTGAATTATAAATGCTGGTTTATTACTAAAACAAAAGTCAGAATTTTATTTTTAAGTAGGTTCCCATCAGCTTAACTAATGCCACTTGACTGGCAACATTTACCAAATGCTAATTATTTTAAGGCACTGTCATTGACTCCTGAAATAACAAGATTAATTAAGCACAACCCCTCTCCTCAAGTCGTCTTTGATCTGTCTAAGAATAATTGACAAATATTCCATTATTTTTGTCCAATACAGCAGCCAGGAAACAGGGTAGAGAACCACAGTTTGAGCCCAAGTCTTTTTTTTTTTTTCTTCTTTGAGACAGAGTTTCACTCTGTCACCCAGGCTGAAGTGCAGTGGCATGATCTTGACTCACTGCAACTTCTGCCTCCTGGGCTCAAGCGATTCTCCTGCCTCAGCCTCCTGAGTAGCTGGGATTACAGGCATGCACCACCACGCCCAGCTTATTTTTTATTTTTTTTATTTTTTTCAGTAGAGATGAGGTTTCACCATGTTGGCCAGGCTGGTCTTGAACTCCTGACCTCAAGTGATCCACCCACCTCGGCCTCCCAAAGTGCTGGGACTACCAGCGTGAGCCAGCATGCCCAGCGAACCCAAGTCTTATTCATAGATCACCTTGAGAAATATCTGGTAAACTGGTAGGCAGGCTACGTTATCTGCCTCCTCTAAAACCATCAAATCATAACAAAAACTTATCCTAACTAAGAGAGAGAGAGAGAGAGAGAGAGAGAGAGAGATGCTCTCCAAAGGTATTTGTCAGAACTCAGGATACTCCGTAAGGCCAATTTCATGTGCTTAGTATGTATTTATTGCAGAAGCTAGATATCTGCTGATGTGGCATAATACTCTCTGCTCTGTTTGGTTGAGTGAGTCTTTATAACAAGGAATATACCCTGACCCTCAAAATTACAGAGCTGTTTTTGAGGATATCATAAAAGTAATCTTCTTTCTTCCACCCACCAAATTGACCATCTATTCCTCACTAACATTACTCCCAGATTCTTCCCTTGCCCAATGGATTTTAAAACATAGCTTCCAATCCCAGATGATCTCTGCTACCTATGTATGTAAGGTCAAGCCTTTTGTTAATTGTACTACTCACTCTGTTTTCTAGCAGTAGTGTGTGTATGTGTGTGTGTGTGTGTAGGGTAGTGGTGACTTTGTAACATTTTCAAGGTTAATGCTTTAAAGACATCTTCGAGTAGCAGTTTTCAGGCTCTATAAAATCTAAAACTTCCCTCAGCAAAGAAATTAATTGGAGTTACTTATGTCAAAGGTCCCACTTCCATCTATCATGTCATCATAAGAATGCTAGCATGGCATTTTCCTTTCTTGCATGAATGCCAAATGTTAGTCATGAGGCTGCACAGAGGATGCATCAGAAGCTAAGTATCCAGCCTAAGAAAACCAGAGGTGAGATTCATGTTCTCCTGAGTTACTGAATATTCCAGCTTTTACTAAGACTGCTTTTTAAGTCCTAGTCTGGGTTTCTTTTTTGTTTGAAAAAGAAACTCTCAAAGAAAAAAAAGTATCCTTCATCTGATTGTGCTGATGTAGGTCAAGTATTACACTTGGGACATGTTCCCGTTGGCCCTCACAGGAATTAGGATAGGTTATCTGAACTGTGCCTCTTGAAACCAGCATTTATTTTAAGTTTACAAAGGAACTCACTCACCAAAGAAATTGTTAGGATGAAAGAGTCAGGAGTAATAATGTCCAAGTTGCTACATTTGGTCATGTGAGCTAAAATACATGAATATTTTAGAAGGAATATACTTACAGCAAAAAGATTGTAGTGAAGAATATGTCAGCTTGAGGTTTACATTTCAGATGCCAGAGGAGACAATTTGAGAACTTTGGCATACTGATGGATACATGGAACTTAGGAGAGGTAAAGTGGACTGTCATTAGAGAATCAGGAGTCTCTGTAAAGAAGCCATAATTGCACTACTATATGCACTAAAGGATGGAACAGGTGATCAACCAAATAATAGTGTATGAAGAAAGAAAAAGAAAACATGAACAAAAGAATAATGACTTACAAAATAATACATTGGCAGGAGGCTGAGGGTATGGGAGTTAAGAGGAGAGAATGATGTTAAGTCAATTATGGTAAATGAGCATTTCAAAGAGAAGGAAGTGGTCCACTAATTCACCTACTGCAGAATAAAGTCAGTTAATGAAAAAGTGAAAAAGGACCAGGGGAAATAGAAATGAAAATACCACATAACTATGCAACATTGCCAAACAATTCAAAACATGCTGTCTTTGAGGTCAGAAAGGTTTAAACTTAAAGACTGGAGTGATAAACTTTCTAATTCTGAGACCGCAAGTTATTTAACCTACTTAAACCTGAGTTTCTCCCTCCATAAAAATGGAAATACTATTCTAACCTTTTTGAGGCTAAAAGGAAAGAACAATTGTAAACAACTTGATAAGTATGAATAGCTTTCAGCTATCACCTGGACTGTAATCAAATGCCTCATAAATAAGTATATAAGATTCCATAGGAAACCGAACTGAAACCAGGTGCTCCTTTCACGCCAACCTTCAACCTCAGGTGTCAATAATGACAGGAACTTGTATTCAGAATTGCTCAAACTCTACTACTCGTTTTAATTTCCCTTCCCGAGCGTGAAGCATGCACGTAGCAGCTTCCACTTCAGAATTATTTAAATCAACTACTTTAAAATTTCTAAATTTTATCTTGACTAGTATCTGAAGGAAAATTTCCTTCCCCCATCCCACTCTCTTTTCTTTTCCTTCGTCTTCTTTCTCTCTCTTTCTTTTTTCTTTCTCTTTATTTTTCTCTCCTTCTTTCCTTCCTTCCTTCTCCTTATTTTCTTTTTTTCTTTCGTTCTTTCTTTTTTCCTTCCTTCCTTTCTTTCTCCCTTCCTTCCTTCCCTCCTTCCTTTCTTTTCTCTTTCTTTCTTTTTCTCTCTCTTTCCTTTCTTTCTCTCTCTCTCACCCCTCCTTCCTTCCGTTATTTTTCTCTTCCTTCTTTTCATTGAGAGGAAATTTTAGTGACTTCCTCTTTGCTAAAACTCCACATGACTCTAGAGTGACTTATGAAGCATCCAAGAGGCTTAGGGAACGATTTTTCAGCGGGTTCTTTCTCCATCCCATGCTCGTCTTTCTCTGACTTATTCCACTTTTTTAAAATCTCTGTTTCTCTTCCTACTGTTCCTTATTTATCCCACCTTCTTTCTACTCTCTTTCTTCTCCCCTTCTTTCCTTTGGGACCTCAAGAAATCAACTAGAGAGCATTTTTAAACCTCCCCTTTTAATAAGAGGATGATAATTCATGTGTTGTTTGTGTCAGTGATTCCAATACAGGAGAAGGGCTGTTTGCAGGCAAATAATGGGATGCCCAAAATGAAACTACAGGAAGAATCTTGGGATGAGCTGGAGACTTACAAAACTTCTCGTGTTCATATAACATAACGCAGCCTTGAGCATCCACAAAGGAACACCACAAACACACTTCTTGAAATGTGTATTACACTTTAAATGAAAGACTTTAATAAACTCTTTCCACCTAGCCTTTCTCTGTATTCTTCAGTTATTATATCAGTATTTTAAACGAGAACAAATCATAAGTAATCAAAAGATAATCTGTGCACAATTGTTTTTTTTTTTCTTTTTTTTTTTTCTTTTTGAGATGCAGTCTCGCTCTGTGGCCCAGGCTGGAGGTACAGTGGCGCGATCTCTGCTCACTGCAAGCTCCGCCTCCCGGGTTCACGCCGTTCTCCCGCCTCAGCCTCCAGAGTAGCTGGGACTACAGGCGCCCGCCACCACGCCCGGCTAATTTTTTGTATTTTTAGTAGAGACGGGGTTTCACCATATTAGCCAGGACGGTCTCAATCTCCTGACCTTGTCATCCACCTGCCTTGGCCTCCCAAAGTGCTAGGATTACAGGCGTGAGCCACCACGCCCGGCCAACAAAATATTTTATTTGTGATCCATTTCGAGTATTTCATATTTCAAAATAAATAAAAATAATATGATTCAAATTTTAAAATAAAGCTTGAAAATATTTTAAGGTAACACTAAATTTCTTTAAAGAAATAGTTTTTATAAAGATTTAGAAGAGGGCCAGATGTGGTGGCTCACACCTGTAATCCCAGCACTTTGGGATGCCTGAGGTCAGGTGTTCGAGACCAGCCTGGCCAACATGGTGAACCCCCATTTCTACTAAAAATACAAAGCTTAGCTGGGCGTGGTGGTAGGCACTTGTAATCCCAGCTATTTAGGAAGTTGAGGCAGGAAAATCACTTGAACCCGGGAGGCGGATGTTGCAGTGAGCCAAGATCACGCCATTGGACTTCAGCCTGGGCAACGAGAGTAAAACTCCGTCTCAAAAATGTTCTCCCATTCTGTAGGTTGCCTGTTCGCTCTGATGGTAGTTTCTTTTGCTGTGCAGAAGCTCTTGAGTTTAATTAGATCCCATTTGTCAATGTTGGCTTTTGTTGCCATTGCTTTTCGTGTTTTAGACATGAAGTCCTTGCCCATGCCTATGTCCTGAATGGTATTGCCTAGGTTTTCTTGGTTTTTATGGTTTTAGGTCTAACATTTAAGTCTTTAATCCATCTTGAATTAACTTTTGTATAAGGTGTAAGGAAGGGATCCAGTTTCAGCTTTCTACATATGGCTAGCCAGTTTTCCCAGCACCATTTATTAAATAGGGAGTCCTTTCCCCATTTCTTGTTTTTGTCAGGTTTGTCAAAGAGCAGATGGTTGTAGATGTGTGCTATTATTTCTGAGGGCTCTGTTCTGTTCCATTGGTCTATATCTCTGTTTTGGTACCAGTACCATGCTGTTTTGGTTACTGTAGCCGTGTAGTACAGTTTGAAGTCAGGTAGCATGATGCCTCCAGCTTTGTTCTTTTGGCTTAGGATTGTCTTGGCGATGCGGGCTCTTTTTTGGTTCCATATGAACTTTAAAGTAGTTTTTTCCATTTCTGTGAAGAAAGTCATTGGTAGTTTGATGGGGATGGCACTGAATCTGTAAATTACCTTGGGCAGTATGGCCATTTTCACGATATTGATTCTTCCTACCCATGAGCATGGAATGTTCTTCCATTTGTTTGTGTCCTCTTTTATTTCGTTGAGCAGTGTTTTGTAGTTCTCCTTGAAGAGGTCCTTCACATCCCTTGTAAGTTGGATTCCTAGGTATTTTATCCTCTTTGAAGCAATTGTGAATGAGAGTTCACTCATGATTTGGCTCTCCGTTTGTCTGTTATTGGTGTATAAGAATGCTTGTGATTTTTGCACATTGATTTTGTATCCTGAGACTTTGCTGAAGTTACTTATCAGCTTAAGGAGATTTTGGGCTGAGTCGATGAGTTTTCTAAATATACAATCATTTCATCTGCAAACAGGGACAATTTGACTTCCTCTTTTCCTAATTGAACACCCTTTATTTCTTTCTCCTGCCTAATTGCCCTGGCCAGAACTTCCAACACTATATTGAATAGGAGTGGTGAGAGAGGGCATCCCTGTCTCGTGCCCGTTTTCAAAGGGAATGCTTCCAGTTTTTGCCAATTCAGTATGATATTGGACTTATCTGACAAAGGGTTAATATCCAGAATCTACAAAGAACTCAAACAAATTTACAAGAAAAAACAAACAACCTCATCACAAAGTGGGCAAAAGATATGAGCAGACACTTCGCAAAAGAAAACATTTATGCGGCGAACAGACACAATGAAAAAATGCTCATCATCACTGGTCATCAGAGAAATCAAATCAAAACCACAATGAGATACCATCTCACACCAGTTAGAATGGCGATTATTAAAAGTCAGGAAATAACAGGTGCTGGAGAGGATGTGGAGAAATAGGAACACTTTTACACTGTTGGTGGGAGTATAAACTAGTTCAACCATTGTGGAAGACGGTGTGGCGATTCCTCAAGGATCTAGAACTAGAAATACCATTTGACCCAGCCATCCCATTACTGGGTATATACCCAAAGGATTATAAATCATGCTGCTATAAAGACACATGCACATGTATGTTTATTGCGGCACTATTCACAATAGCAAAGACTTGGAACCAACCCAAATATCCATCAATGATAGACTGGATTAAGAAAAGGTGGCACATATACACTATGGAATACTATGCAGCCATACAAAAAGATGAGTTCATGTCCTTTGAAGGGACATGATGAAGCTGGAAATCATCATTCTGAGCAAACTATCGCAAGGACAGACAACCAAACACCACATGTTCTCACTCATAGGTGGGAATTGCACAATGAGAATACTTGGACACAGGAAGGGGAACATCACACACTGGGGCCTGTCGTGGGGTCGGGGGGAGGTGGGAGTGGGGAGGGATGGCATTAGGAGATATACCTAATGTAAATGACAAGTTAATGGGTGCAGCACACCAACATGGCACATGTATACATATGTAACAAACCTGCACATTGTGCACATGTACCCTAGAACTTAAAGTATAATTTTAAAAAAAGATATAGAAGAGACTTTTAAAAAGGAAATTTCACATGGATTGCTGTCTCAAAGTGAGAATTAAAATAAATGATATCTGTCTTTGGGTTAAAAGAGGAGGAAAGGTTCATGCTTATCTCTGTTTTGCCACTTCTCACTCCATCATGTTGGCCTCTAGGGCTTCTCTCTGGGTCTTCGTCCAATTGTAACACAAAAAACAACAACGTAATGAAGACATCCATGAATTTAATTCTTTTTTCATTTATTTATTTATGTATTTATTTTTCAAATTTTAGCACTTTAACTTCAGGTCATTAGGTTTTTGAGCTGTTCATAAGAATTTGAAATATTTATTGTTATTATTTCTCTTTCATACATATATATATTTCACTCCACTCTTTTTATCTCTGGCATCCCTTCTACATCATAGTTCTTTTCTCATTCTCTGAATGCCTGAAAAACAGCAATTTTCTAACTTTCACATCCAAATTTTTACGTTACTTTTTTGTATCATACAATCTAGTACTTTTATTGTGGACAGAAATTCTTTCTTGCTTGCTTGTCTTTTTTTTTTCTTCTTCTTCTTCTTTTGAAAGAAAACACAATTAACTTTTATCTACCAAAAGATTTCATGCAACTTAAAGGTAAGGACCACATTTTGTTATCTCTGGTTTCTGAGCTAGCGTTTTTTGTATATCTTATGCAACTCCTTACAATCAAGGAAAACACAATAGCAACAAGAACAACAAATAACCTGGCTTTGACTCTATCTTTAAATGGAGGTACATTCAGAGAAATGATGGCCTATTACCCAAAAATGTTTGAAACAAATTCCTTGTATTTTATCTAATTATGGAAAAAATGCTAAGAGGCTGACTACCTTATACACATTAAAAATAACAAACCAAGTTTGAAATCCTTTCTCCATCTTCACTGCCATGTCAGCATAGAGTCTAAAGTGAGGCAGGTGAGGCAAGAGAGCCATGAGCCTAAGGTGCAAAACTTAAGCAGGCACCAACAATCTCATTTGTAAACGTAAGTCATGTTAATTTCAATGCACTATTGAAAAATCAAAGTTCATTTGATGAAATGCATGATAAACAAAATATTGAAATTTCACATAAAGACCCAAACTTGCACGTGAACAACTCACTTTCCTCCTATCACCCCAGCCAAGCCCCTGTTTGTTGCCACCAATTCTTGTTCACATATACTGGTAACAAGTGATCCAAATTCTTACTCTCGATACACACTAAGCTACAAATACAACAAACACAGCCCTTATAAACACACACACACACACATACACAACTTTTCCCTCCAATTCTATTCAAGTAGTAAAGTGAGTTGTCTAACTGCTCTTTCCTTTAGTACACATTAGCCATTAGGTATAATACTGTGTCTTCTTGGGTTTATTTATTTTTCTAAGTCCCCTTATAAACTAGTTTACGCACAACGAAGCCAGGCCCAGTAAATGTCCCAGTGAGCGAAACTGTAATTCTTAGAGAAACTGTGCCCATCATCTATAAGAAAGACATGCAATATAGATTCATATAATGACAATGTCAAATGAGCTTACATTAATAAACATGTGTTTGGTTTTTAAGCATTTTCACTTATGGTTCTTGTGTGCTTCTCCCCTGTGAGTGACATAAGGATTGTATTGTTATTACTAACATTACAGATAAGAAAACTGAAGTACAGAAAGGTAAAGTAACTTGTTCAAGTCAACATATCTAAAAAGTATCTGTATTTAGTGGATGTGTTGGATAACCCAATCTTAATGCACCTTTTTTTCCTTTGGAATTTCATATTGGAAGAAAAGGGATTTAACTCATAATTGCAGAATTATTATTCATATTAGTGCTTCTTATATATTGTAAGAAATCCAATATTGGAATAGGACATAAGTATGCATTGCTATATAACAGCAATTATTCTGACTGTACCAAATAAACCAAAAAAATATAAAACTGGTTTGTGTCTATGTTTCCATTCAGTTTGACAACAATGACGGTATGTGCTGTCAAAAAAAAAAAAAAGAGCTGGCACCATCACAAAATATTTTTTCTTCCTTTTGGGTTGATTTGTGTGTCAAAATGATAAACTAATTGTGCAAGGAGAATCAGCATTTAGGGTGGTGTCTATTTTACCTGTCACATCCGTCTGCATTGCCAAAGTGTAAGCTGATAAAAATGCCTGAAGACTTCCCTTATCAGCCAGCAATAGTCCTGATTTTAAAGAAGGAAAAACTAGGCGCAAGGTAAGATGTTCAGGAAATAAGGTAATGATGATCATCCTGAAAACAGCGGAAGCAACTTTTTGAATCTATATCCATTTTACGACAAACTCTTATAATTGAAAGAAAATCAGAATGATGAAAATTATTAAGTATCCATTTTTTAAAATATTCTTCCATATTCCATACCAAAGTACTCACTTAAGAACTTAAGATACAGCCATTAAGGAAAGGGGTCATACCCCTCTGGAATGCAAAAATAATGTCTCAAATAATTTTTTAAAATAGCCCGAAGCAGCTCAAGTAGTTTCAGATTGCTTCAGGCATTCTTAAATTCCTAACTGACAAGCATTACAGAATTTGGCTGTAATCATCTTTCTCATTCAAGAAAAAGTTAATAATTGCAAAAATAGAAACCAGCTTCCCACATTTGCACATTTCAAAATGGAGAACAAAGGATACAATGCCCTCCAGCTCATATATATCTTTGAACAAAATTGTTAAATAGTGCTGACTGGAGAAAAATAACCAAATGGATTTCATCGGACAGTTCTGAGACTAGAAGGCATAACCTTCTTTAACGATGGCACCTGGGAAAAAATTGCAGCAGTTATTATAGTTGAGTGAAAATTATCATACTTTTGTGAAGATTTTTGATAAGTGGTCTGTTTTTTTCTCCCTCAAAATCAAGAAAAGGTAGTTTAATGAGTTTAATGAGCCTGAATCATTAAACAAAACTAGAACTCATACCAACGTCTAGTAGATCTCATTGTAGCAAGATATTGTTGAAAATAATTTCATGTATTTTTTATATTTACTGACAGCCAATAACCTGAGTGGGTGCATTTATGACTTGCTCACAGTGAATGACAACAAAGGTATTTTATACTTCATACTTACTTAAGGTGGACAGAATGTTAGAGAGCCTCACATATCTTCCAACACAAGAAATGTTAGTAAATAATCCCCAAAGACAATCATTCACTTTCAGCATGCACTACTGCTAGCAAATGAAAAGCTCACTAGCTGACTTCTCTAGTGGTGCAGAAAATCTATCCTTCGATTTTTTTTATTATTTTTTGGCAAAATCTGCCATCTTCTAAGCTCTTCTCATTGTTCTTATGTCTGTCTTACGGGACATCCCTGAATAATTATAGTACCATTTCCAAATAGCAGGCCACCAAATCTAGAAGCCTCTATGCCCACGTTCCTATGGCTTCTAATTCCACCATTTGAATATCTCCAATTTTCTCAACTGTTGCATTTATAACATACAAATTAGACACCTAAACGTCACCTCAAATCCCACATTGCTTTCTTGCATGTTTTACAATCTTGTGAAACACAGGGAGTGATCATAGAAATTCAAATTTATGTTGCATACAAAAACAGAGTTTATTTCAAACCTAACACAGTGAAACTAAGCTCCCAACAGTCAGGACATCCCGATCTCCATTACTGGAAACTCTACTTTTGCTGTTATTTTCTTTTCTCTTCTATCTCTCAGTCTCTTCCTCTCTCCACATTCAATATGGTGGGCAATCTTATTTTTTTCATCTTCAAAGTACATTCAGAATTTGACCACCTCTCACCTCCCCTGCTGCTATATCATGAGTCCAAGTGAAAAATCATATTTTGCCCGAATTATTGTCATAAACTCTGAACCATGCTCCTGAAAATTTCCTTGTCATTCAATGTTCTTATCACAACCCAATATTCTTACTACGGTGATCTTATTAAGCCATATGGAGCTCATGTCACTGCTTTGCTGGAAATCCTTTTGTGTTTTCCCCTCTCTCACAGAGGAAAGGACAGTCGTGTTGGCAAACTTTAGGGCCCATCATGACCTGCTCCGTTTCCGTGCAGTGTTAGCTCTCTGAGCTCAGATGCTCATACTCTAAGACTGCCCTTCCTCCTCTCACTCTGATCTAGCACCACCTGTCTCCTTGTTATATCTGAAAAGGACAGGTACATTAACACTTTAGCGCAGGCTTTCTCAGGATTGACACTGCTGATCCTTTGAGCTGGGTAAATTTTTGCTGTAGGGGACTGTATTGTGCACTCCTAACCTCTACTCATTAGATACCAGTAGCAAGCCCTGTCTCAATTTGTGAGAACCAAAAATATATCCAGACACTGATAAGTGTCTCCTGGGGATCAAAATAGTTAAGAATCACTGTCCTAGGGTCTTTGTACTGGATGTTCATCTTCTTAGAACGCAATTTAACATTATATGTAGCCTCACTTTCTTCTGTAATTTAGTCAAATATGTTTTCTCGGAAGCTTTTTCTGGTCAAAGCAACAAAAATGTAACACAAAACCTAATTTTATATTATTTTCTGTTTTGTTGTTGTTGTTTATCCATAGCTAATAAACTTTTTATATTATTAGTTGTTTATTTGTTTCATCTCACTAGAATTTAAGATCTGTGCTCTGTCTCTTTTGATCCCTAATACTTTTCCAGTCTTTAAAACATTGGCACATAGCAAAAATGCCAATTTACATTTATTGAATGAATAAATTCGTGAACAAATGAATTAGCGAGTTATAGAGTACTTTTGCGTATTCTAGGAATTTCACTGCTGCAAATGGAAAAGAATGAAACATAGACTGCCAATCAAGGCAGCATGAGTTTCATTCATAAGAAACTCATTTAATTTTTCCACGGCAAGTCAACTTTTCATAAGATTGGAAATATGGAGAATAAGTAAATAGGAAGATACTTTCTGGCATCTTCCTTTGCTCATCTCATGATGAATGTAATTATGCATTTCTATTGCTAAAAATTATTCATAGACCAGTAATGTGTACAAGATAATTTTTGGAATAAATAGAAATTATTAGAACTATCACTCAATTTATACTGACAGATTCTCACCTATATCAGATGCCTAACAAATCAAGAGTATTTGCATGTTTTCTGTACTATTTCTTTTAAGTAAATGGAAGGAAATGTAAAAGTTGTGTGTGTGTTTTAGCTTCTACCTCAAATAGAAATGCTGGGACCGTGTGCACAATCATTTGGTATTTATTTGAAGAATTTAACATCGACTCCAAGGGTAAGCATTTATAGATGTACTTTAAGATCACTGCATGAAGAGTTTGGATTGTAATGTGGTACAAAAAGATGTGCCTGAAACCTTTTTCGCATTGCAAACATCAAATGGAGTGGAAGACAGATGTGGTTCACAATTTTAAGGAAACAGTATAAGCCCCTAATGCTGGAAGTTTAGTTCATGTGCTCAACAGCTGCTGAAGTTAGGAAATCAGCCCCTGGATGGGATGCCTGCAGCATCAGATCTCTGTGAGAGACAAGAACACAAAGTGTTCACTGGTCGGAGCAAAACCAGTGACTTCTTTCTTGAGCAAGATCCCTGAAGTCTCCTTAACCATTAACTATCAGAAAGAAGGGCTGAAGAATGACAAAGGCACACACAGGCACCCACATAGACAAAATAGAAAATAAATGACAGAGGAGGGGTACACATTGGAAAATACTACATCAAGGCAAAAGAAAGCTCTAGTCAAATCTATTTTTTTTTAGCGTTTGAAGAAAATAATGAAAATATATCCTAGTAAAAGGCCATGACCAGGGATTCTATAAGAATAATGATGCAACAATAAGTAATAGAAATATGTAATTTTGGTGCAGAAAGGAAAGAAATTAATGAGTGATAGAAAGATTTTGAAGAAATGAATTGACCCCACAACCAGTCTGAAATTATAAGAGGCTACAAGTATTTGATTTTTTTGCTCTTCCCTCTCCAAAGGCATTAATCACCAAAGATCAGGCACTGATTTGAGGACCTTGAAAGGCATTGGGAAATGGCACAAATTCACTTTTAACATCATTTTATGTGCATCTTTCACATGTTATATTGTCTGGGAGGTCTGCACATTATCAAACCCACTGGAACAACCTGAGTTTGGTATATATGATACTTTATTTCTCTCATTATGTATATCAGTGTCTGATTATATTGTGTAATCTTTTTAATAAATGGGATCATGCCATACATATAATGCTGTATCTACTTCTTTCACAATGCAATAGGTTACTATTTGTTTTTGAAGTCAATACATTTAGTTCTCTTTCATTTTTATACAGTCTGCTTACTATGCCATTATGCAGAGATATTACAAATTATTTATTAGAGTTAATAAAATATCTATTCCACATTTAGAAAAATCTAAATTGTTCTTTAGTATGAAATCCCTGCAATGGATTTTTTATATGTGTTAGTACATTATCTAATTGTTATTTAGCATATATGTTTAAATAGTTTATCTTTATTGTCAGATTCCTCTTCAAAATAAGTTGTATAATTTTCTAGTTAACAACTTATTAGAGTACTTTTTTTCCTGTAAGCTCTTTCAGTATATTTAAAAGTTACAAATGTTATCCTGAAACAAAGCTGATTTTTTTTTTACATTTATGTCATTAAGGATATAATGCATATTTTACAAATTTATTTTCCTATTTCTTTTTTACTGTTATTTCATTACCTTTGACTTTTAAAAGTTTTATTAATTTTGAAAAACCCTGTGTATATTATTTTTATGTCACACAAAAGTTATAAAATTAATAATCAGTAAGAATTTAAAATAACGATTAATCCTGTATTCGTCAGCTGATTTCAATTCCACATTCAACACATTATTTTACTGTTTGAAAGTGTAATATTCGTTTCATGAAACTTATTTTTTATAAAGAAATAAACTCTAAGTTGTGTGTATGCTTACTGTCATTTTAGAATAGATATTCAATTCATTATAAGCCATTAATTAATAAGGCTTTTTTTTTTTTTTTCTGACCTCATCTTCCTCTGTAGCCCAGGCTGGAGTGCAGTAGCATGGTCATATCTAACTGCAGACTTGATTTCTTGGGCTCAAGCAATCGTCCCACTTCAGCCTCCTGAGTAACTTGTGGGAACATAGGCACATGCCACACCACACCCCTGGCTAATTTTTTAAACTGTTTTAGAGATGAGGTCTCGCTGTTACACAAGCTGGCCTCAAACTTCTGGACACAAGCTATTCTCTCACCTTGCCCTTCCAAAGTGCTGGGATTACAAACATGAACCACCATGCCAGGCCCAACTCTGACATTTCTTCACCTTAAAAAAAATTCACCATAGAGTTATATTGCATGGATCTGTTTCTGGATTCTATTCTTTCTATAAGTCAGTATAAGATTAATTCTGGCATGGCAAGTCAACCTTCATCATCCGTTTTCACAGTTCATTTCACAATTACCTACATTTATTCTCACAAACAAATTTGAATATATATACATTTAATTGTTTTGTATTTGGACACATTACTCAATTCTTATTTTTAGTTATTTTTCAGTTCATTGTTTTTGAAAGTACTATTTTTATAATCATATCAAAACCAACTTTAAATTTTCTTTAAAAACACAAGTTTGAGAAAATTAGGTACCTGGGAATCTTAAGAAAAATGTCAGTCATGTCACAGTGTGGGTTGCTAGTATGTCAGTTTCTACTTTGTGTTATGTGATCATCATTTCAAAATGCTTACCTGCAAATAAAGCTTAGTAGGTACACCACTAAATTACGCTCCAGTTAGAGTTGCCAGATTTAGCAAATAAAAGTAAAGGTTCGTGTCCAGATAAATTTGAATTTCAAATTATCATCAACAGTTTTTTTTTTTAGAATAACTGTGTCCCAAGTATTAAATTGAAATTCAAATTTAACTGGAGTCTCATATTTCAACTGGCAACACTAACACCAATACAAGTGTCATTCAATTTGAAAAACTGTCTTTAATTTTAAATTTGTAAGTTTATCAGTCCTAATGTTTGCATGTATTTAAAAAACAGTTTAATAATTTAATTGGTCATTAAAAAATATCTAGCAGAGAATAATTGGATTCTCTGTAACTCAAAGGATAAATGCTCTAGGGAATGGGTACCCCATTTTATAAGATGTCATTATTACACATTGCGTGTGTGTGTCAAAACAGCTCATGTACCCCATAAATATATACGCCTTCTATGTACTCACAAAAACTAAAATTAAAAATTAAAGGCCGGGCACGGTGACTCACGCCTGTAATCCCAGCACTTTGGGAGCCCAGGGCAGGAGGATCACGAGGTCAGGAGTTCAAGAGCAGCCTGACCAATAAGGTGAAACCCTGTGTCTACTAAAAATACAAAAATTAGCCAGGCGTGGTGGCACGCGCCTGTAGTCCCAGCTACTCGGGAGGCTGAGCCAGGCGAATCACTTGAACCCAGGAGGTGGAGGTTGCAGTGAGCTGAGATCGTGCCACTGCATTCCAGCCTGGGCAACAGAGCAAGACTGTCCCTAAATAAATAAATACATAAATAAATAAATAAATAAATATAATAAAAATTAAAAATTTTTAAAAGTTTACTTAAGTGATTGATTTTCCAAAAAAGAATTTTTTCTTTAAAACATGAAATTGGTGATTGCTAATATTTTTATCACAATAAAATTTGAAAACCTTATGTGTCACAAGATTCTTAGTTAATAGAAATCCAACTATAGGGAATCTCTGATCTGTGGCATGCCACTCCACTCCAAATACAGGGTAAAGAAAAGTAACAATGTTCTCCTGCTGCTGAAAGTTTGTTCTGAAAAGCTTGGAGGTTAGGTACCACAGATGAATCCTAGAAGGCCCAGAACAAAACGCTCCGACCTCACTGAAGAGCTGGTATGCTGAACATTTTATCAGGATCCAAAGGGTTGATGTACTCCAACAATGCCACCTTCAGGCCAGACCACACTTAGGAAATCCCAAAATTAACAGTTTATTTTATTTTTGAAAACTTCACCTTATGAAAATGAAAAGAAAATGAGGGGAAAGGAATTTCTGAAGGAGAAGATACTAGATTTCAGAATGTTGACCATTTTGAGAAGCAAGTTTAATCTTGGAACTGTTAATTTTATTTACTTGTATTATCTGTATGATGTTACAGATACAAAGCACAAACAAATAGTGTGCATTCTTCTTCCTTCTTTTATATCCCTCTTTACCTTGCACATTTTTATACACTGTCATTTCACCATTTTTAATTTCCTGTTCCATTTTTTCCTAATATTCAACACATTTTGTTTTCTTCTATTTCTGTGCTTTTCTGTGCTCCTTGTTAAACTAAATTCCCAAAAAATGTGCAATGGTAAGCATTTTTCCTAACCATTAATGTTTTTTCACAAACTATGACAGCAAAGAAAGAATGTAGGTGTTCCATGAAATAGCTGAGAGAAAATGAAATCAACATGAATATCTCTCATTTAAGCCACATGGAGTTTAGCAGCTGCCAAGGGTAACAGAATGGTTTAAGTCATTTCCTATGAGCTCTTCACACAAAAAGAACAGGAATAAATTGGATTGAATCTATTTGACTCAGCACTATCTTGTGACTTTATGATCTGTTGCAGTTTTCAACTGAACTATCTGCTTACCAGTGTTCAACTCCATTTGATCTTTGGGAGGTAAGAGACCTGGGGATAACTGTTAGATTGTGAACCTTGGATCAAAGCCACTCTAGACTATAATGAGCATATAGTAGATATGTATTTGGACATGCATGTGTCCAAAGGTTCAGTATGTAATGAAACTATCCGTATTCTATCTTCTATTGCTATATTTATAGGAGATGTCGACAGTCTCAATTATACCACATCATCATCTAATTTCACGCCATAAAAGCATGTTAATAATTTGTCTGTACAACTTAATGAGGAATTTTTTTTTCTTAACCATGGTAGTTGACCAAGGATACTTCAACCTCCTACTTTTGGGGATAGAATTAGAGTCTCATAAAAGAACTCAGTAGTACACTTGCTGCTTAGTTAAAATTGAATATAGTGTACTGGTGTTATTAGAAGTGATTAGTTTAATTGTTTGAATGATAAAAATAATATTAAACACCATTCTTAATGCAATGTTTATATGAAAGACATTTTAGAGATGTGCTCAAATATTATTGCTTGTGATGTAACCATATGTTCTCCCTTATATTAAAAGGTTTACCAAACAACTAGTATTTCTTCTGAGCATAACAGGATGCCAAGAACCTCATTTAGCCAAAAGACTTCTTTAAGTGCTTTATAGAATCTCTCTACTGCATTGTTTTGAACTTATTTATATTATATACAAGCACTGAATAGGCTAAAATCACTGCTACTGGAAAAAATACACACACAGGGATAAATGGATAGATACAAGAATATACATGTTTTAAAATTCTTCTGAAGTTATCTTAAACTCTTTACTATTATTAAAATAATTTAATACAAATCTCTCATATTAATTTTTCCACATATACCATTGCGTACTCTTTCCAAGAAGAACAGAGGTAAAAGAAGAAAATGTTCTGAATTTGCTTTCCAACACATTAATTTAAGGACATACATATTCCTTGGAAAACCTTTTTTTTTCAAAGCTCACAGGTTTTCATTTGTAGTGCTTGTTCTGTTTTCCACTCTCTCTGTATTTTTATTTTAATGTCAGTTTCCTCTTGGACTAAGAGTTATATATTCAGTAGGAATTGTATATTAAAATAGTCACCAGGAGAGAGGTTTCTTTTTATCTTTTTTTTTTTTTTTTTTTTTTTTTTTGAGATGGAGTTTCACTCTTGCCCAGGCTAGAGTGCAATGGTGCAATCTCCGCTCACCACAACCTCCACCTCCCAAGTTCAAGCGATTCTCCTGACTCAGATCCTGATTCTCCCAAGTAGCTGGGATTACAGGCATGAGCCGCCATGCCCAGCTAATTTTGTATTTTTAGTAGAGACGGGGTTTCTCCATGTTGGTCAGGCTGGTCTCGAACTCCTGACCTCAGGTTATCCGCCCGCCTCGGCCTCCCAAAGTGCTGGGATTACAGGCATGAGCCACCGCACCTGGCCTCTTTGTTTTAAAGTGTTGTATAAATCAATATATACATTATTATTCAACTTTCCATGTTAGTACAATAATATCCCCAGAATTTTTTGAATGTATAGGTATTTTCATTCTAAACAATATTAAAATGTATATTTTTGAATGTTCAATGATTCTTTCTATGGAATATGTAATTTCTGTTGGCCAAAATGATTTAATAATGCCTATTAGCTCCTTCATATGTATATATTGAATATTCCATACTCAATAGTGAGTAACCAACTTTATTTTCTATTTCTCTCTCAAACAATATTGAGAACAGGCATAATTTTATGTTCATATGTTTAAGTCCAGGGATTAAAGTATAACAGTCTTGCTCTACGAACAAGAAGTCTTATCTTCCTAGAAGATAAGACTCCGATTGAACTAGAACCCCCTGCTTAATTAAGATTTACTTTAAAGACCTGACTCAATCTAAAAATAATATGTTATAAACAGTGTCCAATCCCAGTTAATCCCTTGGTTTGCAAGACCTACCTTAAAATCACCCACCATAGGCTCTTAAACTATAAAATAACCTTTCCATAATTTCCACATTTGGAGATACTAGAAGACTCTATGAAGGTAGTTTTCTTCCATAGTGTGGTAAATCTAACAAACTTACCTTTTCTCATTAACATGATTTTTTTTTTATTTTTACTTTGGTTGTCCTTTGGATATCAACAGCCCACAGCAGAACAATGCCTTAATCTCATATATGGCTGTTTTATTTAATGCTCTTCCTATACATTCTCTTATCTTCTATTATTCTAATCATACTATGCATGCTGTTTTAGCAATACCTGGTGTATGTATGTATGGTTACATAGAGAGACATACATATGATTTATCACCCCTATATGTGCATTCTTTCTGTCATAAAACCATATCTGGTTTTCACTTTTCAATTATAAATATAAAAATTTTATTTGAAGTTTTTATTTATATGGGTCAATTCTTGATATTATTTTACCATAATATTTTCATCTTTATGTTTTTTGTTAGAATGTAATTTTTGGTAGAAAATTGGACATTTTAAATACTATATGATTGTGTATCTGGATTCATTTTTTTTCCTTCTTAATTACTGTTATTTTGCTGTGTGTTTGTTTGGTTGCTTGTTTACTTAGTAACATGCCTGGACAAAACCTATACAATGTATGCTTATCTTGGCATATGATTTTGTGTGCCTCAGTTAAATTTTTTTTTAAAAAATTCTTATTATTAATTTAAATCATGACCTCTTGAAGACCACTCTTGTGTCTGCATAGCTTTGTGGTCAGAAGCTGTACTCAGACATCTGAGCTGGTAATTCTTCTATCTTTGTGGCTGATGCATTTGAGTTTAGGGTATCATATTCAAAGACCAAATGGTGTTCAGTTGTCTTAGCTTTTCCTTTCTGCTGTCCCCTCTCACTTTCCCTGCATGTGGGCACAGTCTCACAGTCAGTCTGGGCTGTGTCCCCAGACAACGTGTTCTCCAGGCATGTGCATGCAGTTTTCAGCGGGACAGGTGTATGCAATGAGTTCATCACAGCATCAAGTAGCTGACTCATTCCCTGTCACCTCCTGATAACTTTTTGTCCAGTCAGCTAAATTACTGCTTACTCAACCAAGGCTACTACAAACTTGAGTTCTTTGAATGACTGCTTATTTCTTTTCTTATTTATTTATTTGCACGACCAAGATTTTTACTCCTATTGTCAATGCCTACTATGGGCAAGGGGTTTTCTACGCTATACTTTAAGTAAAGTAACACCCATCTGTTGGCAAAGCTGATCATTTTTCATGGCCTGCCCTAACCTTGGAGAACTACCATGCTGACCAGGATTTAAGTGGGAAAAGTAGGGTAAAAGAGAGCCCTATGCAGAAACTCGACAGATGCTTCATTTTTCGAACACAGCATGGTAGTCAGAATGTTATAATGGCCCATGGTTCTGGATTTCTGGTGTTCACAACATATGTGATTTCCTCATTTGATGGTGGTCAGAACAAATTACCTGCTTCTAGATAACAGTATATGGTCAGATTGAAGAGATTTTGTAGATGTAATGAAGGTCCCAAATCAGTCATATTTGAGTTAATCAAAAGGGAGATTATCCTGAATGTGTCTGTCCTAATTAGGTGAACACTCTCAAAAGAGGGATTGGGCTACCCCTGAGGTCAAACACCCTTTGTAGTGGCTTAAGGAAGTCAGCAGCCCTGATGAAAAAGCTTAAATGGCAAAGAGCTATGGGTAGCCTCTAGGAATTTTCAACATTATCTAGGACCCGATTGAAGATTCCAGCTTACATCCAAGAAAAAAGAAAAAAAAGATGCTGTCACAAACCACAAATAAAATGGTTTTTCCAACAATTTGAATCAACTTGGAATTGGACTATTCTCCAAATAAGCCTTCAGATGAGAATGCAGCCTGGCCAGCACATTGCTGCAGCCTTGTCCAACACTGAGCACTGGAGCCTAAGCTGGGCCCGGATGGCTGAGCCACAGAAATGGCAAGAGAATAAGGGCATTTTGTTTTCAGCTAATAAGCAGAATAATTTGTTACACAGTAATAAAAAAGCAGTTACTCACATTTAAGTGTTTTTCCTGAATAAATGCTTTTAAGTTTTCATATGCTCTTGGTCAATTTTAAGAATATTGATATAGTTGTTTTAAGAAAGAGGATTTGCTGAACGATTTACTCCACTGTATCAGAGTTCCCACCTGTAACTTCTTTTCAGTTCTTCTGACTCACAGTATTAGAGATGGGCCCACACTGTATTAATAGGTGAAATACAACCAAGTTTTCTTGCCTTCGTTTCTTGTTTATCTGAAGTTGTTGATTTTCACATGGAAACAATATGAAGTGTGATTTTTAAACAATGGAATCAAACAGTAAAATTAGACTTTCATAGCACAGGTAATAGCTGCAAGTAAAATAAATTGAGATGGCATCAAGTTCAAGTATTCTTTCTCAAGTTTCCTGTGGATTACATGCCCATTGAATAAAATAATAGATGAAAACTGACCCAGTTTTGAATGATGTTATCTCACCTGGCAGTCTCCTGAGTTTAGAAGTCCCTCTTTTCCCAACATAGGAGAGTTAAATGTTTGCCTATACTATCTAATTTGCTACTGTACTTCAGAAAGTGTTTTCCCTCAGGCTTCATTCCCCACAGCTGAGTAATTCCATTTAATCTCAAGTCACATATGAGTTGCCGAGAAACATGTCAGGGATCTTTCATTCTTGCTAATTTTAACCAATATTATACAGTTTGGTAGAAAATTTATATGTCAGAATATTTGAAGTTTTGTACTTGTTACCCATCTCAGAATTTCTACTACTTATACTTAGAATGGCTTCGTATTTCCCCAAATCTATAAAACTCATTTCTTTAATAATCACCTCAAAGCCATTAATGGAATTTTAAAAGGCTTTTATTCTTTTAAATATCCAGGTTGATTTTGACATTTAAAAACAATCAATAAACGTACATTTTTAGAAGTAGTTCCTGGATAACTAATATTGCTTGGTTTTCTGATTAAGAATTGTAGATTCCAGAGCCTCATCCAACAGAGTAAAATAATAAAATATGTGTACAGAGTCCACTGGCAATGAAAATATTTATAAACATCTTAAATTCAGTATATTTTAAAAGCAGTGGGAATAGCCTCTTATTCAGGAAAAATAAATTTTAGTAAATTATGTCCCTCTAAATATTTGAAGAACCATCATATAACATTACTCACTTAGAAACTTTGTGGAATGGCAATTTTCTTTTTTAAAAATTTAGACAATGAGAACTTATGGATATGTAGATGTCAACCTAAATGACAGAGAGTAAGGTTCTATAAAAAAATGATAGTTATTTAGGAATGGGCACTGCAATGGGAATACATGTGCCATAGTAAATGCTGGGCCTATTCAGAGAGATAAAGGAAGGCAAAGGTTTCTGAGGAAAAATAAGGAGGGTTACATAAGTTTCGAGACAATGAACCTTGGCTGCAAGGATCCATAATAAGGGTGGCATCTGTCCAAGCTGTACAAACAGCTGATGAGCGGATGTACTCACAAAAATGTGTGTGTGTGCGCACGTGTGTGTCTGTGTATGCAGGTATATATACTACCCTGCTGCATACTGTCTTGTTCAAAAGAAAACATAGTTAGAATACCAATACAACCATTCTGCCTTGTATACTTATTACAGTATTTAATAAATTATATTATATATTCAACATTTCATTACAAAATAGGTTTTGTGTTAGATAATTTTGCCTAAATGTTGGCTAATGTAAGTGCTCTGAGCACATTTACTAAGGTAGGCTAGGTTAAGCTGTGATATTTATAAGTTTTGTGTATCCAATGCATTTTCAACTTACGAAGTTTTCAACTTATGGTATGTTTATTAGGAGATAAGCCTATTGTAACCTGAGGAATTTCTGTACTTGGTTCTACTGTGATCTAATAGGTAGTTTGTTTTATACAGAAAATAAAATCATTCTTTTTTTCATGGTTGGAGGTAGGACATGAGTATACAATCTCTGAGGAAATAGGAAGAAAAAATGTATGATTATTTCAAATAATGCAGGGAAGAAATTGTGATAAAATTCAATAGCAACTTTTAAATCAAAGCAGGTGTATATGGGAACCTCTTTATCTTGGTAAACATTAACTTCTAAATAAAGATCACCTAAAACTATACCATCCTAAAAATTTTTAAGTGAGTAATTGTAGAGATTGTGGTTCATTTCTGAATAAACTTATAGATTCTTGGTCAATGTTGATAGAAAAGTATAATTTTAAATCCAGCTAACTAAAAATATATTTTTTGTGTGTGTTGGCACAAGTATGTTATTTCCTAAAGGTAATCATGATGGGAGGTGAACATTTTTTCAGCCTTTATGCCTATAATTCTTAGTAATTCATTTCTTGTCATTAGGTCTCATTTTTTTTGTATCTTCAAAAAAAGATAAAATGTATGTCCTATGTTGCAAGTTTTAAATTCCATCTAAGGTGCATATATTACCACACTACCCTTGTTTCTATTTAATTTTATGGAAATATTTTTAAAATTATTATTCACTTTTTTCTGTTTCTATCTTCTATTATTCACATATACTTTTATCTGTATTTCTGTTTCTTAGCACAAATCTTAATAAAAAAATACTAAGTGGTCTCATGTGGATTATTACTAAGAAGTTGTACCAAAAGCATGTTAAAAAGATTTTAAAGAAGTATGAGTTTACCTTCTGAGAATTTAGGTTTCAAATGAAGAGGGAGAAAACAATGTGAATGGACAAGTGAAATATGATAGAGAGAAAGGTGACTAAAACAAATACACCAACACAAAATGCTTACTGGAAAGGGCAGGTTAGAGGAATGAATAAAATGGTACCACAGAGATCCAACAGTAGCCTTATTATGATAAAATATTGGGAAATAGAATACAGAGGACATTTACATTGTCTAATATTTTGGAAAAGAAATGGACATTAAAATTCTAAAAATATATGTAGTAATTCAAGTGAAAGCCAAATTTAACAAGCGTACTCTGATGATAAACAGTAGGTACAGATTATAAAGAATAGGGCTAATGGGATTTACAATGGTGCTACTGTTGAACTGTCCCCAGATTCATAACATGAATGGGATTAGTTATTTTATAAAATGGCAGAAGGAAAGTAGCCAGGCCCTTCTGTTCTTTGATCCCTTATACCATGAAGGGGCACAGCATTCAAAGTAGCATCCTGGAAGCAGAGACCTGGCCTTCACTAGACGCTGAACCTTCTGGTGCCTTGATCTTAGACTTCTCAGCCTCTAGAACTTTGAGAAATAAATGTCTATTACTTATAAATTACCAATCTCAGGTATTTTGCTATGGCTGCACAAACCACCCAAGTAAAAAATGGCAAAAGTTAGTTTTGCACCAACCTAATAGTTTTAATTTTTCTATGAACAGAAAAAACATTTCTTCAGTTAGAGTTTTAAAGTTTTCCAGAGTCAATGCTGAGCCCTCTATTCTTTTCTACTCTTTCCCTTCAGGGGATTTTCTTTTCTTGTGAGATAGAGTCTCGCTCTCTCGCCCAGGCTGGACAGTAGTGGTGCAATCTCGGCTCAAGGCAACCTCCACCTCCTGGGTTCAAGGGATACTCATGCCACAGCCTCCCAAGTAGCTGGGATTAAAGGTGTTAGCCACCATGCTTGTCTCTCTTTTATTTTCAGTCACTATCCCCATACCAATGGCTCTAAAACTCACATTCCCAACTCAACATTCCTTCCACAGTCTACAGACTTTCATACCTGGCTTCTCTTTAATATATTTGCTTGGATATGACAGCACACGTTTCTCAATGGTTAAGTTTGAAGTTTTCATCTGTTTGTCCCAACTAAATGAGGTCTGTATTTAACAAGTTGCTGAAATCTGTATATTGGCTACCATTGTCATTCCTTTTAAATTCTTTATCCTAGCTTTCATTTCATGACTGTATTCTTCTCACACTTTCTTCAGTATTCCTCTAAAATTAACTTACTTTTCTGACTATTTTCAGTATACTGGCTTGAACCATCGTAATTATACAAATATCTGTCAGAATGGTTTTTCTCCTTCTACAATAGAGCTTAAGGTAATTTTTAGCATAGTAGTCATTTATATCTTTTTCAAATGAATGTAAAATTTTGTCATTTTTTCTACTTAGAAGGTTGATAGTGGCTTTCCAACATCTTTGGGTAAAATGCTGACTCAGAAATAGGATTGTTAAGACCCTGTCTTGGTCAGACTCCCGCCTTCCATTCTGTGGTCAAAAATTCAGCCATTCTGGTAAATATACCACTGACATTTGCTTTCTTAGCTACTTAAACTCTCCAAGCATTATCTCACCTCAGAGCTTTTACATTTGCCATTCTGTCTGCCTTGAAGATTGAACCTATTCTCTGTCTACATCTAATTGCTTTCCTTCAGGTTTCAGATGAAAGGTCACATACT
Source organism: Pan troglodytes (assembly GCF_028858775.2). Taxonomy (NCBI): domain Eukaryota; kingdom Metazoa; phylum Chordata; class Mammalia; order Primates; family Hominidae; genus Pan; species Pan troglodytes. The sequence continues at coordinate 76,787,997 of NC_072415.2, forward strand.
CAAAGATTACACTAATGCCTCAATCCAAATGAAGTCTTCCCTATAATTTTTTTTCAAGGTGATCTGCATTTCTTTTGAAATTTATATAATAAACTGTAATGTTAATTTACTTAATGTCTGTTTATTCTTCTTAACAAGATTGGAAACTTCGTAAGGGCAGCCAATATTTTGACTGTTTCATTCACCAGTGTATTCTTGAAATCTAGAAAAAATGTTTAGCAAATAGCAGGTAGTAACTAACTTTTTTATTAAGCCATCAAATGCTTCAAAATAAAAAAAATCTGACAACAATTATTACTGAACAGGACAGATTATCTATAATCATCAAAAAATGCTTATGGAGACCTAGAAAAAATTTAACCTAAGAGACTTAAAACTCTGTTGAAATTTGGAAAAACAAAAAAACAAAGAAAATCACCCCGATTTCTTTGCTATATAAAAAATGAAGGAGAGAACCATCTAAGTATTTTCATCACCTCCTAATCAGTGATTCTTGTACTACTCTAGTCATTAATAAAGATATGTGGGAGGTATGTGTGTGGAGTGTATGAAACAGGAGGAGAGTAAGGGAAAATTAGCATTAGAAATAGATATAGATACAGGAAAAATAGCATAGCCTTAAGTCACTGAAAGAACTCATGTAAATTAATTAACGCCTACATTTCTTTGAGTAATACAGGGCACCTTCTATACATTCCCTTTCCAGACCTATGAAGTTCTTACCAATCTTTGCCTACAAGCATTACTGTGTAACTGAACATGCACTGGCAATAGGTTCATTTGCTCCAGCAATTGCGAGACCTTCTCCATGGGCCTGATTCTGCCACAACTGACATGCGCATAATTCCACCAGAAGCCAGTGGCAGTTTTGCATGATTAAAGATGGCAGAATCAGGCCTATACATACATTTCCATGCAAATGTGCTTGAGAAAATAGCATACAACACATTATGTAAACATATTTAGAATGAATGAACACACTCAGCTAAATTTTCAAACATCTGTTCAGAGCTCACGGCAGTAGCCGCAATTTGCATACCTAACTGTTTTAAACAGGCCCTAATTTGCCCACCATATTATTAGATTATAGTAACCTTTAAACTCCAAAATGCATAACTTTTATGGTACAGATGATGCTAATTAGCATTTATAAAATTCAACTTCACTGCCTTTTAGCTTTTGACTTCCTTCACTGTTTTCTGTTAGAGAGAAGAGCACACAGCAGTGTCTATGATTGGGGGGAAGATTTTATGCATCTTCCAACTGGATTCATGTGTTATCAAGAAAAGAATTGAGACTTGAATTATTTGCATAACTGTGCTTCTAGCCATATACAAATGCAGAACTTCTAACCTCAAGATGCATATTATACCCCCTTACTGGCATAAACCTGCCATCACTTGTAGTTTACATATCCTGGAGTTCAAAAAATAGTGTAAACCCAGGTTTTTGTTTGTTTTGTTTTCTATTTTTATGTAGCATGACCTTCTACAGTCTCTATCAGTTTCTGCCAAAAGTCACATAAATACATAACACATGGTCTCAGTAAAAATACTATGGTTAATTTGAAAGCAAAGTTTCAGAACAAGAGCCATAGCTTTCCATTCAAACAGATTAATGAAGTTGGTCCATCTTATAAAGAAATTGTGGAGGAGACAAGGCAAAGATTCATTTGTTTTCTTTAATAAGATCTGTTTTTAGAAGATATTACTTGTATAAGAGTTACAAAAACTAGTTAAAAAGCAAAAATAAATGATTTTTACATACTCTCTTTTCTTGTACCTGTGCTTAAAGAAAACTGCATTTCTGATTTGTGAACCTTGCATATGTGGGTATTTCTTCCAAAATCCAGTTGCATCTTTAAAAAAATAATGAATGAAATAAACCTTATAACCAATTAAAGATAATTATTCAAATTATTTCTGGTAAAGTCAAATGCATTCATTCATTTATCCACTCATTAAATATATAATAACTCAACCTAATACTCCACTTGTCCCTAGAGATGTGGTGCTTAAGTACATAGATACAGTCTTAGTTTCACAAAACTTGCAATCTAAGAGGGGATACAAACAAAAGACAATTAAAATATGTGTGGTCATTCTACGATAGAGAACTATCAAAAATTAAAATTTGTTACCAACATTGGTAGGTATTCATTGATTAAAGATGACTGAACATTCATTTTTTCTTTCATTGTGAGGTGGAATCTAATATCTGCCCCTTGAATAATTGGTGAACTCTAGAAACTGCTTGTAATTGATCTGATAACACGGAAGTAATGCTATGCTAATATGAGTTCCCAGGATTTTTATATACATATATATATGTATATATATTTATAATATTATGTATTTATTATATATTAATAAATATATAAATATTATACATTTATGTTATATATTATATATAATAAATATGTATTTATATTATAAATATATATACATATATATATATATATATATATATATATATATATATATATATAGCATCTAGTCCTGTTTCATGCCACACTGGCTCTAGGGGAAGCCACACCCTATATAAGACTTGTCACTACAATGAGAACACCATGCTGGGGAGGCCACTGGTAGGCATTCTAGTGAGAGATCAAGTTGAGCCCAGCCTGTAGGTGCTCTGCAAATGTGCCAGATGTGTGTGCAAAGCCCTCTACATGCCTCCAAACCATCCCATGTACAGAACTAATGCCACACACGATCTGAGTCATTGACAAATAGATTCATAAAATGTAATGAAATGACTGTTTTTTTTTTTCCTCTGTTTTGAAATAGTCTGTGTAACTAATCTAAAACAATTTACCTGCAATTGTGGTGCCATTGTAACTAAAATTAAAATACACGACATTGGCTTTGGGACTAGATGACAAACAGAAGCTAGAATAGCCTACAAGAGCCCGGCCCTAAAAGCTGCAAAGCCTCAGGGAATTCTTGGTGAGAGCTGAAAAGACAGAGATGATATTGTTATTAGAAAATGGGCAGAAGGTTTGGTAACACAGTTATCTTTGGTCACACATATAATAGACAATACACTTAATATCCTGGTGGAATTTTGCTAAGAAGCCTGTCACAGAGAATGTTGAAAATGCTAAATACAGTCACGGGTTCCATAACAACATTTTGGTCAACAAGAGACCATATATACCATGGCCCCTTGTGATGATAATGCAGCTGAAAATTTCCTATTCCCTAGTGACTTTGTAGCCATCTAAAAGTCATAGCACAATGCATGGCTCATGTATTTGTGGTGCTGCTGGTGTAAACAAACTTGTTGCATTGCCAGACATGTAACAGTATAACATATACAATTATGTATAGCACAGAACACTTGATAATGCTAATAAACGGCTATGTTGCTGGTTTATGTGTCTGCTGTACTATACTTGTCACTGTGATTTTAGAGTATAGTGTTTCCACTTAATTAAAAAAGTTAACTGGAAAACAGCCTCAGGCAGGTCCTTCAGCAGGTATCCAGAAGACATCATTATTGGAGATGACAGCTCCATGTATGAGAGTAGCCCTAAGGGTCTTCTAATGGGACAAGATATGGAGGTGGAAGACAGTGTTATTGATGACCCTGACATCGTGAAAGCCAAGGCTAATCTGTCTGTTTGTGACTTAGTTTTTAACCAAAAAAAAAAAAATTTTAAGTAAAAAAAAAATTTCAAAATTAAAAATAGCTTATGGAATAAAGATATAAGGAAAGAGGCCTGGCACGGTGGCTCACGCCTGTAATCCCAGCAGTTTGAGAGGCCGAGGCGGGTGGATCACAAGGTCAGGAGATAGAGACCATCCTGGCTAACACGGTGAAACTCCGTCTCTACTAAAAATACAAAAAAGAAAGAAAATATTTTTGTACACCTGTACAATGTGTTTGTGTTTTAAGCTAAGTGTTATTACAAGAGGCAAAATTAAAAAAATTAAAAATTTATAAAGAAAAAATGCTACAGTAAAATAAGGTGACTTTATTATTGAAGAAATAATTTTTAAAAATAAATTGAGTGTAGCCTAAGGGTACAGTGTTTATAAAGTCTACAGTAGAGTGGACAGTAATGCCCTGGGCCACCGCATTTGCTCAACACTCACTCGCTGACTCACTCAGAGCAAATTCTGTCCTGCAAGCTCCATTCATGGTAAGTGCACTATATATGTGTCCTATTTTTTTTCTTTATACCACATTTTTACTGTACCTTTTCTATGTTTAGGTACGTTTAGATACACAAAAACTTACCATTGTGTTACAATTGCCTGCAGTAATCAGTATAGTCATGTGCCACACAAGTTTGTAGACTCTGAGTGATAGACTATATCATATAGCCTACATGTGCAGTAGGGTGTAACTTCTGAGTTTGTGTCAGTACAATCTCTGATGTTCAGACAACAACGAAATTGCCTAACGATACATTTCTCATAATGTATCTCATCTTTAAATGATAGGTGACTGGAGTTATTTTAGGCATACATGAAAAGGTTTGGTTAAAAAATTGTCCAAAATAAAATATTCAGTTTTAAGCAGAATTTGGAAGAAATATAAAGGATCCAGGAGTTACCGGGATGAAATTAAAACTTTTCTGATCCCCAGTTTCTTCTTTAACAAATCTTTCAATTAAGAGACAAGACAGAGATCAAGACCAGAGCATTCACAATAAAGCACTGACTAAAGTTTAAGATCTCAACAGTGTGACTTGAAGAAACCGTATTGTGACTTCAAAGAACATTTAAGGGAAAATCTAGTTGGGTTTCTAAGAATATTAGGTACGTGCTTACCAGACCCATTTTAAATAGACAAAAAGGCTTCTACGAATTTCAAGTGTGATGTTACCCCCGTAAAACGATTCTCAGCACAATGTATAAAAGAGTCTAAACGAAATATGAGTGTGACTTTTATCTAATGAATTAAATGATAATTCAATTCACAGAAATATAATAAAATTTTAAAGTAAATGATACTATTTGAATGAAAAAGACTGAGGCTGTATAATGAAAAAAATGACTTTGTACTCTCAAAATTGTACAAACAGAATGGAGGCAGAGAAAACTACTCAGCTTTAAATCCAAGTCAGACAGTGAAACCAAGAGCCTGGAGAAAAGAGGCATAAACCACAGAGAGTATTTTCCAGGCAGCAGTACTGGGACCTATTCAAGAACCCGGCACCATGTGCCTGGTAATTTTCAAAATTTCTACGAACCATTAATGACTATATGTCTTTTGTTTTTCCCTTTCTGAATGGAAATATCTATTATGTTTTCCTACAGGTGTCTCATTTTTATTTAGTAGATGTATGGGGGTTGGAGAAGATATTATGTATCTCTACACTTTGCAGGTCTCGGTTCAAGAGAAACTGTATTTAAGAAACTGAACCTAAGAAAACATACAGAGGTAATCTTGTGCCTATCTGAAAATGTTATCCATATTACTATTCTAAAATTTTTGCCAATGCTATACTGAAATGGTTACTTAGAAGAGAGTATATATGTTGTATTTTCAGAGCTTAACAAGTCAAAAGCTTCCAAACTAACCCTTTATTTTTATTTATTAAAATAGTTTCAGTTGAAGAACACTTGAAGGTCTGAACACAAAGAGGCATATCTGCACCTAGAACTGATTTAGATAACAAGATCCTGAACTTCGAACAAAAGATGTGATGGAATGAGACTTTGTGGAGGGGCCTTGGAGCAACTGAGTTTATTTTGCATTTGGAAGGAATATAAACAATTTGCAGCCAGCGGGCAGACTCCAGCATATTAAAATGGCCAAAATATTTTTGCTACTTCTCCCATTGAGAGGTAGAGTTTAATTTTTATCTCTATGGATCTGGCTGTTTCTGCTACTAATTTACAAAAGAAACACTATAGATGTGACACTGTCAGTTTCCTGGACCAGGCTTTAAAGATCTGGCATCTTCCATGTACTGTCTCTGGGACTGCTAGCTCAAAGTTCAAAAACTTCCACAAAAGAAGGCCAACTATCCTGAGACCACTGTATTGAAGAGGTCATGCGTAAGAACTCAGACCAACAGTCCAAGCTGTGCTTTGCCTTCTAGCATTCCCTGCCAAAGCACATGGGGTGTGAGGGGAGCCAAACTGACCTCTCTGTGACAGTCCATCAGCCAAATCAATTGCAACAAGTGACCTCAGTTAATGACACATGGAGCCAAAAAATGGCCGCCTGAGACATGCTCACAATTTCCGATTTTAAAAAGCAAAAAACCATGAGATATAGTAACATGTTCGTTGTTGTAACACACTACATTTTGGAATGATTTGTTAAGCAAAATTAGATAACAAGAACACAAGGATGAGAAAGGTCTCCATTTCTGTTTATATGAAGACAGGCAGCTGAGAAGCATGCAAGATAATATTTGACAAGTTCTTTCTCAGTCCAGATTATTCTGGTACTTAAAAAAAATTATATACTGGAAATCCTAAATCACTTGGAGATACTGACTGTAGTAGGTAGTGTATTCAAATTACAGTCTATTTTTAAACAATAGGAAAAATGCAAGAACAATACTATCAATTAAAGTTGATGTCAAGATATAATTGTAAAAAGAAAAGCTTGTAATATAGTACACTGGTTCACCCAGAATTATATATATTAATTAATAGTTAGCCTCCTTGGGATAAGTTAAAGCAAGTAATGATGGACATCAAAACTCTATTTTGTACTATTTATTAGATAAACCATATGTCCACTTTTGAAATGCAATTTTCTTTTACTTTTCAGGGATTGCTTAGCTTATAATACTTATTTAAGAGTAGAACAAATAATTCTCTCTATCTGAACTTTTGAAAAAGTAGATAAAAACATACTGTATCCCAGCCGGGCGTGGTGGCTCACGCCTGTAATCCCAGCACTTCCAGAGGCCGAGGCAGGTGGATCACGAGGTCAGGAGATCAAGACCATCCTGGCTAACATGGTGAAACCCTATCTCTACTAAAAAATACAAAAAATTAGCCAGGCGTGGTGGCGGGCGCCTGTAGTCCCAGCTACTTGGGAGGCTGAGGCAGGAGAGTAGCGTGAACCCGGGAGGCGGAGCTTGCAGTGAGCCGAGATCGTGCCACTGCACTCCAGCCTGGGCAACAGAGCGAGACTCCGACTCAAAAAAAAAAAAAAAAAAAAAAAAGTGTATCCCTTAGTAAGCTTATTTTATAACCTTAGTAATATTCAAAGCCTAAATATCTAAAACTACCTTAATAACTTTTTAATGTATATTTGCAATATATGAATGTAAAGTGTAATGAATAAAATACAGTAATTACAATAAAAATGCATTTCCCATTATCAGAACTCTTGTTCAAAGTGCTCTTCTAAAAGAATAACATGTATTTAATAGATATGGCAGAAAGCTAGAAGTAATCAGTAAAACCGAGAATAAAAAATGTAGTGAGGGACACTGGAATACAAGTTTAGAAAGTGTCACTTTGCAAAGTCACTTTCTTGAATAATCCTCTTTCCTACCACCCTGTCACAAAAGACAACCTATGAAATCAACAAAAATGTGATGAAATATAATCGACTTGATTTTATGTATGGTCTTAATGAAATTTTGATATAGTTTAGGCAGATTTTTATCTCAGGTTTTTTGTTTCGTTTTGTTTTGTTTTTCTGTTGTTGAGACAGGGTCTAGATCTTTTGCCCACGCTGGAATACACTGTATCATCAAATACCTTCCACCTCAGCTTCCTGAGTAGCTAGGACTATAGGTGTACACTGCCACACAGGCTAATTTTATTTATTTTTATTTTTGGTAGAGCTGAGCTCTTGATATGTTGTCCAGGCTGCTCTTGAACTCCTAGCTGCAAACAGTCCTCCCACCTCGGCCTCCTAAAGTGCTGGGATTACAGGCATGAACCACTACACCCTGGCCTAGATAATTTGTTTGAAAAAAAAAAAAAGAAAGAAACACAAAAAATTCTTCTAAGGAAGCATATTAAAAATAGGTTTTTCTGTTTCTTATTTGAAATAAAATAAATCTAAAATAATAGGCTGATGTGCCCTTACCACAAACAGAAGTAACTATTTGTCTGTGTGAAATATTATTTCCCTGCAATGAGTACACCACTGAGTTCAGATGTATTTATTAGTCTATAACTGGAGATAAAAATATAACCTGATGTCACAATAATTTCTGCAGGCTTTTGAGGCACGTTCTTATTCTCCTTCCATTGTACCATCCTAAATTAACTCTGGTGAGAAGCTTCACTTCCACTCTTCATTCTATATTGAGGAGCCATGAGTCTTGACAATGAAATAAATAACATGAAATACATCTGTTTTCCTTTCTGTTAGATAAAAGAAACCCAAGAGAACACTGTAACCTGAAAATAATCAACTGATGAGTAAATGACAGTCTTCAGCATTTCTAATACACTCAGTCTGGCAAAACTGTGGCCTATACCCTTAAGTTATATAACAGGCAGATAAACATCATCTTTATTTACAGAACTCTTAGGGAACTATATGAAGCAAGCTAAAAATATTTAAAAGAATATGTAGGATTTTTTAAAAATATATTTTTATATTTTTGATTAGTCTATCATTAATGCCAATACAGTCAAACCTAAAGAGCATGCTCCCTTAGCCCTCATACCAAGATTTGGGGAAGACATTTTTGTCTTCAGTTTGATGAAAATTTCAGGTAGTTTCTTTTTATAGGAAAAATGTTCACCAGAATATTTTAGGATCAGCCATTTGAAAGAGATTTCCTCACCAGTTTAGGTGGAAGAAGTCCTTGAAGTTTATCATTGTTAAGAAGTTAAGGGTGAAACTGTTGGTGGGAAGGTAAATTAGTACAGCCATAATGAAAATTTTTTGAAAACAAAAAATAAAAAATATAACTATGACATGATTCAGCAATCCCATTGCTGGGTATATATCCAAAGGAGATGAAATCAGTATGTTAGAGATATCTGTACTTCCATGTTCAAAGAGCATTATTCACAATAGCCAAGATATGAAATCAACTTTAGTGTTCATCAACAGTTAAACGGATAAAGAAGATGTAGTATATTTGCACAATGGAACGCTATTCATTCATAAAATAGAAGAAAATAATCTCATTTGCAACAATGTGGATAAACTGGAAAGACATTATGTTAAGTCAAACAAAGTAGGCACAGAAAGCCAAATACTGCATGATTTCACTTCAATGCAAAGTGTAAAAAATTTGAACTGCGGTGGCTCACGCCTGTAATCCCAGCACTTTGGGAGGTCGAGGCGGGCAGATCATGAGGTCAGGAGTTCGAGACCAGCCTGGCCAATATGGTGAAACCCCTTCTCTACTAAAAGTACAAAAAAATAGCCAGGTGTGGTGGCACGCACCTGTAGTCACAGCTACTTGGGTGGCAGAGGCAGAAGAATCACTTGAACCCGGGAGGCGGAGGTTGCAGTGAGCCGAGATCGCACCACTGCACTCCAACCTGGGCGACAAGAGTGAGACTCCGTCTCAAAAAAAAAAAAAATTTGAACTGATAGAAGTAGATAGTAGAATGCTCATTACCAGGGGCTTGTGGAGGGAGGGGACTGGGAAAATGTTGGGACAAATATGTTCAAGAAAGCTATTGTCCAACATGATGACTATAGTTAATAACAATGATTATAATCTTGAAAATTGCTAAAAAGAATATGCAGGATGTTTTAAAAATTTTTTTTTATATTTTTGACTAGTCTATCATTAATGCCAATACAGTCAAAGCTAAGGAGTTTCCTTCCCTTAGCCCTCACAGATTGACATATTTTTACCACAAACATAAGTAAGTGAGATTATAAATATGTTAATTAGCTCGATTTAGTCATTTCATAATGTATACATATTTCAAAACAACAGCCTGTACATGGTAAATACATACAATATTTACTGGTCAATTAAAATAATAAATTTCAAAAATAAGTAAAACATGAAGAATTTGATCATTAATTACAATATTTGTAAATAAACCTAGATGAATAGATGTCTCTCTTTTCTCTCTTACTTTTTCTAAATATTTGTACAGAGTTCTTAGCTGTCTCCCATTCCCCTTTATCTCACCAGAGAAAGTGATCCTCTTTACAGTGACCGAAGCTATTAATGGTAATGTAACGCAGAGCAAAGACATACAGAAGGTCAGAGGGGCAAGGGACTTAATTTAAGGCAATATCTCTTTCAGCTTTGTCACTCAACCCATGAATACACTGAGGTCCATAAGAATTAAGTTCATTGTTCAGTCCAAATAGCTGGATTCCTGAGCATCTTCACTACTTTTGTTTAAAAAAAGGTCATGGGGGCAGCAGACAAACAAACCAGAAGCAAAACAGAAAAACCATACATAAAACAAAATAGAACCAAACAAAAAAAATGCCTTTTTGTAGCACTGGTGTTAGCTGTTTTCTGACTCTGAATTCTTAAAGCAGTTAATTTCACCTTCCATTATATTATTACACATTATTTCTATAATTCTGGTGTTATTAATATTTTCCTCAATAGTTTATATAATGTATTCACTGAATGCATGCTATGTGAAGGCATTGCACTGAAAAGCTAGGGAATTGTTTGTGGCTTAAAAAAAGGGATGAACTCCATTATGAAACAAATTTAAGCATATTAATAATAGTAAAAATGATAAGCATGCATACAGAAATACGCAAAGTATGCTATGAAAATGGTTGTTTTCAGTAAAATACAGCAAATATCTGTGTACCTATTCTTGTGTGGACCCTGTGCTTCTCCCAGAGATGATATAAATAAATAAATAAATCCAACATGCCATATGGAAGAAATAGACATGCCAACAAAACATGTCAGGGTAACGTTATGAATGCATTAACTTTCAGTCTTAGAAGTTGGCCAACAAAAAAATGGAAAAAAAATTTAAAAAGAGAATTTTCCAGGAGGAAGAATAATGGTGAGCAAAGATACAGAGGTATAAGAGGTACTCAGAAAATGGTAAAGCAGTTTTATCCTTAGAATATGGAGTACAAAAGAAAGGATGGGTACGTGGTGGGGACTAAGTCTTAGAGATAATAATGCTCCCTGGCATAAAGAGCACGTGTTAATTTTAGACTTTAGTCTAGGTAATCTTAGGTTTTAATGTAAAGGGAGTAGGGTGATGCTGACCTTTTAAAGGTAGGGAATGACATGAATAAATTCAGATTTTAGATGCATTGCTTTAGAAAGTGTAAGAAGGGTGGGTTCACATGAAAGTGCAGCAGAGAGAAAGTCAAGAGGCTGAATTAGTAAGGAGAATTGCCTCAATGAGATGTATGCTTAGGAAAATGCACACACATCAATAACATATTCAGGACAGATTGCCAGCAATTCACAGCTGGCTGGATGTAGTGGCTAAGGGAGAGTTAAGAACAGAAAGGCTAAATCGAATCCTTTGAAGGGAAGAATCGAGTAAACCTTGTTATGGGGGTTGCACATTCTAAGGAGAAAAGTGCAAAAATATATAATACCCTGTATTACATAATTAATTTATTGTGCTAATCTCCAAGATACAAGTATTAATAAGAAATGGGCAAGAAATTATTCCAGTTTGTTTTGCTGGCCATGTGAGATATTTCATATATTTTTTAAACTATAGTATTAAATTTTATATATCTAGGAAAACTATATTTCATGTTTCAAAAGTATTAATAAGTATATATTAGAGTATAGATGCAATTATTAGGTATTATTATAGAGTATAGACTGAATTATTCAGTATTTGAAAAGATATTTTATTTGCTTTCAATTTTCTGTGAGAAAAGCTATCTAAAGTAAGCCAGAAAAGACAGAGCATTTTTCAGTACCAAGATATGGCTCTTTCACTACAAAGCTGCTCAATTTATCCCAGTTCTGGTTGATCTTATCCACAGAGAAGACAGAAAATCCTTCACAGTGTATTTCTGAACAGAAACTGCTCAGATTAAACAAGTTGTCAACCACCCAGGATCATTATACCGATCAGGATTTTGGAGATATCTAGTAGAAAAATAGAATATGCATCTCTTTTTTTTTTCTTTCTATGTTAGGTATTATGTCCTGAAAACATACCTGCATAACATCGCAATAAATGTGACAAAGGTAAGAGTTACACCCAAGGAATCAGGAAATTTTCATATTATTTTTAAGTTGTAATTATACAGTCTTACCTACTGGAAGTATCTGGACAATTTGACCTTGTCAAAATAGGTATCAATTGGTTTAAGCAGGTAAGTGTAATACAAATCCCAGAAACATGCGGGTATAGAATGTGACAGCAAAGAGAGTATAGAATTAGAACTCTAGAGCCTATACTGACATTGTCAACTATAGCTGTAGGACCCCGAGTTAATCACTTCTTTTCTAACACCTTCACTATTTTATTTCAAAAATTAGGGTGTTTTTTTTTTTTTTTTTTGAGACGGAGTCTCGCTGTTGCCCAGGCTGGAGTGCAGTGGTGTGATCTCAGCTCACTGCAACCTCCACCTCCCGGGTTCACACCATTCTCCTGCCTCAGCCTCCCGAGTAGCTGGGACTACAGGCGCCCAACACCTCGCCCGGCTACTTTTTTGTATTTTTAGTAGAGACGGGGTTTCACCGTGTTAGCCAGGATGGTCTCGATCTCCTGACCTCGTGATCTGCCCGCCTCGGCCTCCCAAAGTGCTGGGATTACAGGCATTGAGCCACCACGCCGGGACAAAAATTAGGTTTTTAATTAAAGAGGTGAAAGTAATCCCTGCTGGACACCAGACAAAGTGAAGGTAAGACTTTTGAATATCAAGACTTGATAGTCCCATCAGAATGTACTCAAGAGTCGAAACAGGATAGAGACAGGCTACACTGATTCCACACACATGACTGAATGTGCCCCTCTTCTGAGTAAATATTTAGCTCTACTTCAATTCCCTTGCTTTCTTGATAGACATTAGGATACACGACCATAAATTGCTCCAACTTCTTGACATTGTCTAATCTAGAATAGCCCCTGCTTCCCTATCTCTGTCTCAGCTAACACAAAGAGAGAAACCCTTGCTTTTTTTAGACAGAGCAAGACTCTGTGTTTGGATCCCTGTAAGCCAGTTCTTTTTTTTTTTTTTTTTTTTTTTTTTTGAGACGGAGTCTCACTCTGTCGTCCAGGCTGGAGTGCAGTGACGCAATCTCAGCTCACTGAAACCTCCGCCTCCCGGGTTCACGCCATTCTCCTGCCTCAGCCTCCTGAATAGCAGGGACTACAGGTGCCCGCCACCACGCCCAGCTAAATGTAATTGTAATATGTAAAAGTGTTACATAAATGGCAAGGCTTGACTAGATCCGTAAGGTTCCCAAAAATTGCATCAGCAAGTTCACGAGACTTATTACTTCAATTTTTTATTCATATCGACAACCTTATTTTGAGTACCAACACCAAGCGAACAGAAAAGTGAAAACCGACCTGCGTCACAGACAGATCTGCACCGTGTGTTAGTAAGGGCCTGAGATACGTAGTGGTGAATTTCATTTTATTGAGGAATAACCTGGAAAGACAAGGATGTGGGAATACCCTCCCAATAAACATAATTTTGACCAGTATATCTCTGGACCTCATTTAAGTCAAAGATCAAACTAGTAGAGAATTTCTAATGATTGACAGGGAATTCAGGGATCTGGAAAATAGGTGATTGGGAGATCTGGGGATAGTATGTGAATTGACTATTTAGAACAACATAGAATAAGAAAAAAATAGATTTTATATAAATACTTAACTAGAAGGCATTAACAGCAATGAAGGTTCACAATAATCAGGGGAAAGAATGGTCTTGTCTGTGAGTTAAGTCAGCAGCTTAGACAAATTACCCTAACTTGCATAATGGGTCTACTTAGAAAATGCCCATGGCAGCGGAGAAACAGACTATGAATGGCTACGAACATGCTCAAAAATGGTCTTCTTGACGGTGCTGGTCTATTGCTACTGTGAACAGCTGAACTATCAATATTTCACCATTCTCTAAGTATATGAGCTGGTGTTCTGGATGGTTACAGAAAGATATTTTGGATATTAATTGCTTGCAACGTTAAACCAGTGATACCACTTGTAGATTTATTGAGAGGTTGACCTATATGGTTTACATCAACAATCTTCCATGTTCTCCACATTATGGTTAGAACTGGCTCACAGGGGCCGGGCACGGTGGCTCACTCCTGTAATCCCAGCACTTTGGGAGGCCGAGGCCGGCAGATCACGAGGTCGGGAGATTGAGACCATCCTGGCTAACACGGTGAAACCCAGTCTCTACTAAAAATACTAAAAAATTAGCTGGGCTTGGTGGCGGGCGCCTGTAGTCCCAGCTACTTGGGAGGCTGAGGCAGGAGAATGGTGTGAACCCGGGAGGCGGAGGTTTCAGTGAGCTGAGATTGCGCCACTGCACTCCAGCCTGGGCGACAGAGTGAGACTCCGTCTCAAAAGAAAAGAACTGGCTTACAGGGATCCAAAGCTGGACATAGGAAGGGGGAGTAAATCATGAGGATTGGGTATTTATTTTATTTTCCCCTGCTGCAGTAATTTCCTCAAGCCAGCTATGGTCACTTTACTAAAGGTCACTGCTCTTCTTAAGGATCTGCTTGTCTCTCTGTCCAGAATAAATCCTCACATAATTTTTTTATGGCGATAACAGCAAGGGGGCTGGCAGCATGGGGCTTCTGCATTATAACTTGTTCTTTCCTTGATCCCTGCCACATTTTTGTAATCAAATAAAACATAATGTAAGTGTGTCATCTGTTTCCAATTTTAAACTAAATTTAATAGAATTTTTTTTGTTTTGTTAAAGAAAATAGAAAAGTATAACAGGCACTTAAGGTGGGAGAATACAAAACACAAGGTACTATGTTTGTCAGGCCAAAAATATACCCCTTTACCGGTCAACACATTTAATCCCTGTCTTACCAAACCTATCTGATAATATGAAATTAGAGTTCAGTGAGGGGTTACAATGGAGTAGAAGATGTATATTATGAGACAATTATAACTGGGTCCTTTGCATTTCTGTATGCCTTATGATTGTGTATATTTTTGACTGTCTCTTTGAGGATTTGTATAGCAGACAGCCTGGGAAGATGGAGATATTGTCTACCTCTGGGGAACAGAGGATGGATTTGTTTTCTGGCTGCAATATTGAAGCCTTTGTCTTACTCTGAGGCAAAGGTTGGATAGATATACTAAGAACACTTTAAAACTTTAAGGTTTCCTAAGCTCTCACTTTTTCAGCTATGACACAAGTCTCTTGTGTGTACAACATCCAACTGGGCTTCTCCACACTGCCCCTGGACTTTGAGGGCAAGGGAAATTTATGGGAGCATGAAGCTCATGATGCCTGCTGTGTCTTGAATCATAAGAGTTTTTCCTCTTTTTTCTTTCTTTTTTTTGTGGTGGGAGGGGCGGGGGGTAAAACCAGTAGTCATCTTTGTTTTCCCCAGCATCCATGAAACTGGAAGGCTATCTTGCTACATAAAATCAGGGTAAAATTTCAGTCCCTTCACTGTTCTTAAGAATGTAGTTTCCAAAAAAAAAAAGGTGATTATGTTATGGATGGTCTTAAATGCTATAATGAAAACCATTTATTTCAGCAGATAGTGGAGCACAATTTATGGTTTTATTTTTGCAAACATATTTTGGAAGTATATAGAAGTGACATGACTAAAGCTGGGCTTTAAAAGTGAAGAGTTAAGATGCCTCAATTGAAGTGGGAAGATAAAATGTGTATAATGAGGTACTAATATTTTATTGTGTTATATACTGAAGCAAGGATATTTAAGTCATTCTGAGAATACAGTCCATGAGCACAGAAATTAGATACTATTTACCATGCATAGTCATTACTTGTAAGCAAGTAATAAAGGGCTAAAAAAACTCAACATTTAACTTTAAAGTTTTAAAAGTAAATGAAAAAAAGTTACTGGTGTCAATTACAGAACTAGAAAATAATAAAAATCAGTGTTTTGTGGACAAAACACTATTTTTTAAATGCATGAAGACATATAACCGAGTAAAATATAGAGAGTAAATTTGAACCCAGGACATAGATTAGAATCTATTCTTCTATCTATGACTGTTGAGAACTATTCTGAGGCAAAAGGAAATTTTTCACTGCCAAAGTAAAATAAAAGTAAGTTTTATTAGAAAGAAAACCAAGATACTATAGTTACCTTGAAAACAAAGGAGAGAAGGTGCATCAGAAAAAGAGGTGCCAAAATTATCAATGATTGTTCAGAGATTAAGTCACATAGGATTATGACAAACTGTTCCAGACAACTAATCTTGCTCTCCACTGTATCCTCAGAGTCTGACACAGTGCCTGGCTTAAGTTAGTATTACAAATGTTGATATTGAATAAATAAATATAAACTAGAGTAGTACTATACTCATTATGTCATCAAAATATCAATTATAGTATTGCTGTTTGTGGATATTTCATGGTAAAACTGACATTTTGTTTATTTCTCCTTGAGGTAAATATCATTTGTTTCTTTGGGAAAATTTTTCTCGTTAGGTGTTTTCTTTGGGGACCCTTCCTGAAAATAATTACTCTACTTTAATATGCAAGTTTTATTGCTTTATTTCACTCAATGTTTATTCTCCTATGGTATTTGTGATGCAGAGTTTAGAATAAATTTTCGGAGAATAGGAAATAACTTTAAATGCTGCTTGGTTAACAGAGAGTGTTTCACTTGCCATTTCATAAATTCAGAGTCAGCAGTTTCCTTTGCCTGTCTCCTTTGACTCATCAATGTAGAATGAAATCTAATCAATCTGCAATCATGCTAATCAATGTACTGTGCTACTTTCATTGCAGGAAAAAACAATATTGTTATAAACTCAGTTACATATTAGAATAATGCAAAAATTGAAAGTGCTATTCTGTGTGATATGTAAATGAAGCATTTTATAACCTGAGGCTTTACCATCAAAATTCCATTTAGATCCATCAATTTTCATAAACAAATTAAAAGAACTTGTAACTCAAGAATGAGAAACAATGAATTTAAAGTTACAACTTATTAGTTATGTGAAATGTCACAAAATAGATTACTTGTAACAGCAATATATAAAAATACGCCAGCATAGTGAAATCAAAAGCCTATGTTCCTTCTGTACCACACTGAGATAAATATTATAGAAGACTGTTGTTGTCTAATTGACTGAACTTTTTAATAACTAAACCAATGACTTTCCTCCTTCTGAACTGGGGAAACAATGCAACTTGTACTCTTAGATCTCACAAGTTTCACTTCATTGATTATTCCTATTCTCTGACATAGATTATCATCATTATTTGTCCCATTTTTAGGGTTAATAATTTGTATCTTGTTATCACGAACTGAAGTACATTCTTTACCTTTTCCATGTATTATCTTGGTAACAAAGGAAATAAAAAAGTAAGGAAAATTAATCTCAGTTCTATTTACATTTTCCATATATTATCTTGGTAACAAATGAAATAAAAGATTAAGGGCAACTGATCTTTCTCACTCAAGTACCTCCCACAATAAAGACCTATTATTCGTATCAGAATGAGTTTCGCTCTATGTGTACATTGTGTCAGAGTTCCCCCAAAAAACAGAACAAATAGAATATATAGAGAGAGAAATATGAGAGGAAATTGATCATAGGGATTGGCTGTATTATTTTGGAGGCTCAGGGTGTCTCACAATATGCCATCTGCAAGCTAGAGAAACAGGGAAGCTTACAGGTTGGAACAGTGCAAGTCTGAAGGCCTCAGAAGCAGGACGGCCAGTGGTATAACCCTCTGTCTAAGGCCAAAGGCTGATGATCTGGAGTTCTAATGTTCAAGGGCATGAAAAAATGGGAGAGAGGGAGGAATTTGCCTTCTGCTTTTTTGTTCTACCCAGACCCTCAGCTGATTGGATAGTGCCTGCCAACACTGGATGAGGGCATATCTTTCTACTCACTTCTCTGATTCAAATGCCAATCTCCTCCATAAACTCCTCACAGACATGCACTGAAATTATGCAATAATACAGCTTTCTGGGTATACCTAATTCAGTAAAGTTCACACTTAATTTAAGCATCACATACATGTACACACACGTCTCTCTCTTTCACTCTCTCTCTCTGTATATATATATATACACACACATATATATACACACACATATATGTGTGTATTTATGTGTGTAAATATATACACACACATATACATATACATGTATGTGTATGTATGCATAGATAGATATACGATTTCTACATTGCCTTGCCTTATCTAAATAGTAATTTTTCTCTTTCATATTGAATCACTCTCCCAGAAAACCAGTTATTCCTATATCCATGTATTAGTCTATTTTCAAGCTGCTAATAAAGTCATACCTGAGACTGGGAAGAAAAAGAGGTTTAATTGGACTTACAGTTTCACATGGCTGGGGAGGCCTCAGAATCATGACAGGAGGCGAAAGGCACTGCTTACATGGCAGCGACAAGAGAAAATGAGGAAGAAGCCAAAGTGGAAGCCCCCGATGATAAACCCATCAGATCTTGTGAGATCTATTCACTATCAAGAGAATAGCATGGGAAAGACCAGCCCCCTTGATTCAATTACCTCCCCCTTGGGTCCCTCCCACAACACGTGAGAATTCTGGGAGATACAATTCAAGTTAGATTTGAGTGGGGACACAGCCAAACCATGACATTCCACTATTGTCTTCAAATATCCTTTAAAAAAAAAAAAAAAAGCTTATGTTTCCAATTCACAGTTTCTACTAGGCATTCCCAATTGTGTGCACAGTTTTGTGTCAAGACTTAAGGAATGCTCTAGGGTTGCAGTGTGTGCAGATTAAATCATGGAAGTTTTATATGTCAATGAACATCCACTCCCTACTCTTTTCCAGAGCAGTGGAAGTGAGGAAGCAGCTCCACAGAAGTATGTTCAATGTATAGCTCCATTAGACACACAGAAAATAATGACAGGCTCAAAATGGGTATTTGGTCTCATTGTTTAGTTATTTCTCCCATTTTGATTTTATTTCATCAGAAAATTTACTAGAAAGTATTATAGTTCATAGCTCTAGGTTAATAAACACATTTTGGTGAAGGGTAAAATATTTATATATTTTTTCAAATATTACACAATAAATAAAGTGGGAAATCAACATTTTATTCATGACCATTGTGTCATATCATAATATTCATATTAATAATGCAATATTATATTTGTGATTACAGTTAGTGGTAGTTTAGTACAAGAAGAGGAGATGATAGATAGGATAGGTAACTCTTTTTTTTTTCACCTATTTCTAGCTGCCCAAATTGGCTACAAATGCATACAAAGACACTGTCAATGGATATAGAGACAAGCAATAATTGGGGCTAATGAATACTTGATGAACAGTGCTAACCCATACTGATGAACACAACTATGAGCTATAAATTTCCTTGCAAAAAGGTTGACAGAGATAGTGTCTTCAAAAAAGTAACATTTAATACAAACCTATAATGATGTAATAATGCATAGGAGTCAGCTTGGGAAAAAGTGTGCCATGGAAAGAGCACAGATGTGTGAATGTTCTAAAGGAAGGATTAATTTGCAGAATTCCCCAAACAAAGAGGAGGTTAATATTGTAATGGATAGAGCAAGTTATTCATGCAATACAGAGCCTGAGAGGAAGCTAGAGACCAACTAGTTCATGCAGAGCACTGCAGGTAATTTTAGTCCCATGAAACTTTATTCTAAGGCAAATGGAAAATCTTCCCCAGTCATTTTAATTGACAAACTGAGTATATGTTTTAAGGAAATCTATATGCCTGATTTTTAGAAAATGCATTGCAGCAGCAAGAGTCACACAGGAAAACTAGGTCAGATGCACACACACATGGTCCAGTTAATGGGTGATGGCAAATTGAATCAAGGTGTTGTTAGTAGAAATAAAATCAGAGGCAATTAGGCAAGAATTAAAATGGTATGGGCAGATCTGGGTGATGACATTGATATGGTTCCAAGGGAGAGATTTAAAAAGATCAAATGTCTTTGAAATTCACAACTGGAAATACTAAAGCATATACTTGTAACTTTGATTCAGTTTTGTTTATTTTATATATTTTCTCTATCCCCGAACTGCCTTGTCTACCATTCTCAATACAGAATGTCACATTCCTCTGACCTTTTACCCTTACTTTCTGTGATGGTTAATTTTATGTGTCAATTCATCTTGGCAATGGCCTCAATATTTCAATGGGCCTATATCAGGTGTCCAGATGTTTGGTTTAACATTATTCTGGGTAAGTCTGTGAGGGTGTTTCTGGAAGAGATTCACGTCTGACTTAGTAGACTAAGTAAAGCAGACTGCTCATCAGGATGTGATGGCAGTCCTGAAGGCCAGAAGTCCTGAAGGCCGAGTAAGAGAATTTGCTCCCTCTGCCTGACTGGGTGAAAAATCACCCAATTGCTTATGACTAATTTTCTAATGGGAGTGATTTACGGATTATGTAAAGCTTAACTGCTTATTTTTAAGTAAAACCTGAGACATTACTCTTCTCTGGCCTTCTAGATTCAGACTTGGACTGGAATGACATCATCAGCTCTCCTGAGTCTCCATCTTGCCAGCTAGAGATCTTGGGACATCTCAGCCTCTATAACTGTGCTAGACAAGTATTTATTATCTATGTCTATCTATCTATAATCTACCTATTATTTTACACTTGATCTCAGCCGAAAGGCAGAGAAGCGATCTATTATTTTATATCATTATTATTGATACCTTATTGGTTCTGCTCCTCTGGAGAAGCTAGAATAAAATATTTACTAGGTAACATCCTTTTTTTTTGTTTTAAAATTTGCTCCTTGGTGATCACTAAGACTTTTATTAGTAAGGGGCTTAGTAGAACTCTAGAACTAGAACTCTTAGGTATGTTCTTATGGAGAACAAGATCTTTACTTATCCAGGTAAATTACTTCTTTCAATTAGTATGCAACAAATGATCAAGGAACTCCAGCTGAGGTAACCATTTTAGCCCATGAATTATTGCTTTCTTAAATAATCTTTTATTGGAGTAAAACATACCTAAAGCAATGTGCACAAAATATAATGTATCATTTAATAAGTTATCAGAAACATAACTCATCTAACTGCAGCCCAGGTTAGGACATGGAGTATTTTCATCACTCCACTATCCATTTGTTCTTAACCAATCACTACTCTTCCCTAACAATATCAATTATCCTGACTTCTAAGTCTGTATAATTTTTGCCTGTTTCTAAGCTATACATGAATCAATGTATTGCATATTATTTTGATACTACTTTATTTTGTCCAATAGCATATTTGTGAAATGCATCTACTTTTTTTTTCACACTGATAGTAGTCCTAGTATTTTAAAACAGGTTTATTGGGATATAAGAAATTTTGGCATAAGTATACACCCCTCAAAACCATAACCACAGTCAAAATAATAATGAAGATGTACATCATCCTCCCAAATTCCTTTCTGTCCTTTATCCTTCCTTCTCATTTCTCACAATTCCTGACCCACATTTTCAGAGAACTAATGATCACCTTTATGTTACTCTTTATATTGTAACTACTACTCACCACGTGTTTCATTTTATAACTTTATCATAGTTTATAAAGATTCTCCCATATATGTAATTCTGGACACAACCTTGTCACATGGGCGTGATTAAGAATAATGGGAGTTAAAACTGAGGTTTAGAGGGGTTAAGCTGTTTACTTAGGGTAGATCTCATATTAAATGGCAGTTAGCCTTTAAGTATTAAACTTCACCCTAATTTGGATGCTATGATTCCAAATTCTTAGCTTTTACTACATAATACAATTTTCATACTGAACAGTAAATTTTCTCTAGTCAAACTTCTAGAATTTCTTCATCATAGCAAAGCACTTATTTCTGCTATTACCAATATTTGCATACTTTAAAAGTTTAGCATCCTTAAAACAAAATTGTCCCACTGCCAATGGTCTTCACACGTTCTAATGAATATAGCTGACATTTAGGAAGGCATAATTAGTCAAAACCATAGCTTAGCACTTACTATATTATTGAGAAAAATCACCCAGTCATTTATGACTCTAATTTTCTAACAGGAATGACTTATGGATGATGTAAAACTTCACTATTTTTAAATAATAGAAAATGAAAGGAAAAATAGAAAGGGTAAGACATTATACACTTATTCATATGCTAACTATAATGAACTTAGCTTTGACATATTATCTTTGCCATTTAAATGATGATTGTCTATAAATACTTGTTATGCACTTGAACCTATAGCAGAGTGTGACATCTTTCAATAAAATATTCAGTGTGATGCTTTGAGGTCTTCAGAGGAACATGAAATAGTTCCCAAATTGCACATTACATGTAGTTTTCCATTACACACTGCACAAAATGTCCTTGACATTCAAGAGTGTACTATCATATTTTAGTCTAATTCACTCCAGGGTGTATTTGAAAATACCCTCCATTTGCCTTTAATAATAATGACTTGTCATATGGAATCCAGCTCTCAGATAATATAACATAATATGTACTTGGTGGTTTTATTAACTGTCAAATGAAACCCAATAGTCGTCAGAAACATTTCCCCCTTCTGTCATGCAATTGTTCTCAGCATGTTTCATTTCTGACCATTAATGTAAAAGGTTAATAAACTCAACTACTTGATGTTATTAATATTCAATATGCATGGCAAGTGAATCATTTTGCAAGCTTTTGATTTTTAAAGATGCTGGGCCATTAATGTTACTATTTTGTGGGCTTGTAAAATTACACCATGCAGCATGCATGCCATAATTTGAATACTAAAAGGTTTGTGAAGAATTCTTTGCTACATTACACTTTACTCACCTTTATTGAAATTCGGACTCTTTGGAATGTAAAATGTCTCTCTCTCTCTTCTTAATATTTTATTTTCACTTGTTCTTATTCCTTATTAATAAATAGCAATATTTAATCAAATTTTTAAAATTTCTGGCTTTATTGGATCTCTGATTAATATAAAATCAGATCCAGATTTTATCTAAGAATAATTTAATGGTCGATGTCCACTGTTATATAGATTATTGGTTAAATATGTTTAACTGAGTCTTCTAGTTGTAAAATATGTTACAAATATAAAAGGAATTTGAACCAAGTTTCAGGCATAATTCACAGATTGTTACTCAGAATCATTAAAGGGGTGTAGGGTTATGAAAATAATGAATTACGAATAGGAGTTTGAAGACTTGAGCTTTGTCTTCAATGTGTACTTTTAATTCAGTTTTCTTTTTCTTAGTTTGCCTGTCTCTCAGTTACCTTTTTCCCTTGAAATTGAAATCAATTTCCTACAGTGCATTTTATTTTCAAATAAATAGCTAACAATAAAAAGCAATAACAAAAGATACATTAACTAAATCAATCTTATTGAAACAATCAGAACTGAACAAAACATTGAAAGTTGTTAAAGTAGTCATTGAAATTTATGTTGGCATATTGAAACCGTTATTACGTAAGAAAAATGTCTTTGACACAATTGACAGAAGAAAGGAAGAAAAACATTTAAAAGTGTAGCATTCTCCTTTTTTCTAGGTATCTATAACCAACCACCAAAGGAAACTAAATGTAAGTGTTAAGCATTTAGAGGATAACAATAATTGGATATTCTTGTTCCTAAAATAATCTCAAAATAAAGTAATCCTAGGAGTAAGTAGTATCATTGAGAGGTTATTTTTCAAGTACATAAAAACATAACCATGTATGTACACCTACATATACTCACATATACACAATAGAAATATACACAGGGCCAGATGTGGTGGCTCACACCTATAATCCCCACACTTTGGGAGGCCAAGGCAGGCACATCACTTGAGGCCAGGAGTTCAAGACTAGCCTGGTTAACCATGGAGAAACACTGTCTTTACTACGAATACAAAAATTAGCCAGGTGTGGTGGCGCAAACCTGTAATCCCAGCTACTTGGTAGGCTGAGGCATAAGAATCGCCTGAACTCGGGAGGCTGAGGTTGCAGTGAGCCAAGACTGCACCATTACACTCTAGCTTGGGTGACAGAGTGAGGCTCTATGTCCAAAAAAATAAAAATAAAAATGAATAAATAAAATTAAAAAGAAAGAAATATACACAGAAAGTGCTTATTTTTCTGTAACTTACAAGTACAGATAATTTTAAGCATATTGTGAATATACTATTAAAATATACTGACCAATATTATCAATAGGACATTGGCCTAGCTCCAGAGTGCTGAGCTGCTGCCTTAGAAGAATTTGACTCTGATTTTCACGTTGTATCTGAAAGTAAAGATCAAAGATATTACCAGAGTCTTTTCCTCAGGAGGAGGGGATAAAATTAATGGTGGGGCATAATTTTGGGTGCTAAAAATACTTGTGTAGGTAATTTGAGGTTGCCTTGATCTGAGGCTTTCAATAAACACTTTAGTGAGCAAGAGATCTGTTGGAATCTTTTAAAATATAGTTGCAGCTTTACAGAGAGGTACTTGATAAAGAGAAATATATATAAAGATTTTTGAGAAATTGAAGACATCTCAAATAGCCCTTGATATGGAGAATAACCTTTTATTTCTGTCCAAAGAAAGAAATTCTCTAGCTCTAGTAATTTACAAAGTAGAATTTAAGGAGAATTTTGCACTTTGAAATACCAACATTTGAATGGATTTGTATTATAACAAATAAAAATAGAAGGGAAAAAGCAAATCAGACTTACATTTTTATAAAGATTTTGTACTCTGAGAACAAGATGGCAGAAAATGAGAATAATTTAAAATTTTTAATTAAGCTTTGTTATAAAAAAGGGAACAAGTTGATTTGGATTTCTTGGGTCTACATGGGACAAAGATTAAGAGATACCACCAAGACTAAGTTGGCGATAAATGAAAATCTGGACCTAAACAAGTACAAAGTCATTTTATAGCTACCTGACTATAAAGTTCCTTGATACAATAGACAGCAGAATATGACTAGAAGCAAATGCAAATAGTTAAAATTCCAGGATGAAATGATCAGGAAGCACGCGTAACCCAAAGCCTCAGCTCTTAATGTAATTAAGGCTACAAAATATTTTCTCTGGCTTCCAAAATAGGTAGACAATTTTTCTAACTCGCATGAAATATTATCCATCATTCAAGACTCTTATGAAAACATGTATTAATTATTGATTTGGACTCTATAAGGCTTAATTACACAAGGGGAAACCTGCTTATAAAATAATCTTTAACAAATTGTTCTTAAGAATCTACACATTACCTGTGTAATTTAAAATTAGTGAGCAATTTCTTTCAGCTTTGGTGTTTAACTTGCTTAGAGTTGATTATGTTAACACTGAATTCAAGTAAAGATAGTTCTAACATTGCAAAGATTGTAGGTAATTTAAATATCTACATAGAACATTTTAACTTTGCCTTGTTTCAACCCTGCATAAAAAATTTAAACTCCAAGTGTATGTCAACATTTTTTTCCTTCAGCTATGCAAAGTGTTAGAAGACTAAGCAAAGAATCTTTAAAAAGGTGATGCTAGCTAGCATTTGTACAACAAATAGGCATTTCAGTGACTGTCAATAAAGTAATGGAAAAATGCCTCTATCCTCAGCTATGTGTAACCCCCTTAGAAATAGTGTAACATATTTGATAAAATAAAATTTATAAAAAATTTAAATAATTCTAAATCAGAGAGTAAATGATAACCAATTCATAAACTTAAACTTTGTCAGAGATTTTGACTGCAGTTGGGCTTTGAACTGATAAAGACTGTCAGTTCATGGAAAACATACCATTCCTTTATATCTTTCTGTCTGCCTCAGCTACTAAATAAATGCTGGATTTAAAATAAGTATTTCAGGCCTGGCACGGTGACTGTAATCCCAGCACTTTGGGAGCCCATGGTGGGCCTGAGGTCAGGAGTTTGAGACCAGCCTGGCCAATATGGTGAAATCCCATCTCTACTAAAAATAAAAAAATAAGCCAAGCATGGTAGCATGCACCTATAATCCCAGCTACTTGGGCGGTTGAGGCAGGAGAATTGCTTGAACCTGGGAGGCAGAGGTTGTAGTAAGCAGAGATCGCACCACTGCACTCAACCTTGGCAACAGAGCGAGATTCCATCTCAAAATAATAATAATAATAATAATAATAACT